>NC_086320.1:18044725-19416715 GCF_036172605.1 Pelobates fuscus
AATACAATTCACGGGCTACACAATCGGGTGTTCTATAGAAAATGTATTGGTGCACACAGGATACAACCACAATATGATATGATATTCCATCCAGTAATGAGAAGATAGAACTACAACTTGTTCTTTGAACTCCAAGGATTCAGATTCATCACTCGTACTTTAGTTCTTATTCACACAATGTTCTTACAGGGACTTAAGTATGGATTAATCCTTCTAGAGTAAGCTTTTATTAAGTGACCCTATTTGGCCTTACTTTAGGCGACATGATGTTTATGTATAATGTCAGATTGAACAAAGGTGCATCATGTTGACCTGCAAAACTTTTTGCGACTAGTGACATCATGGAAAAAAATTAAAAGAATATAAAAAGGAGCTTATAAAAACTACTCTGCCTTAATTAAAAAAATAACTGCAATATTGATAAGCAGCTGTACTATTAAGGTGTAACATCTAAAACCATTAACAAACAAACAAACAAACATAAAAGTAAAAATAGTGTAGCGCTTCGTATAAAATTAAAAATCCTATAAGAATATAGGGTGTATCATTTTAAAATGCCTGTGCAATGGCTTTATATTCCTTAGTGTAAATCAATCAATCAATCAATCAGTGTTTTGTGACAAATGAGACATGTACAGACATGTACAAAGACAAATACAGACGTAGGAAGCCTGGGGAGGTGAAACTGGTTTATTTTTGGTAATAAATTCTAATTTTTAACCTTCTACTGGAATAGTCACCTTACTCTTCCATTGAGGTTGGTGCCTCCTGGTCCTTTTGATGAGGCAAAAGGAGGCTCTATAAAATGTGAGTGATTCTTAATCTCCTATGCTAGTTTATGGTGTTTTAAACACACTACACCATATATTTTCTACCTGCTCTTATTTTGGATGTCCATACAGATACTAAAGAGGGGCAAGAAATAGAGCCATTTCTTAGGCTCTTTTTCACGTGAGGGGCATTTGCACATAACTTACTGAGAGTTTTATATTATTATAGATATGCTGCATGATTGCATATTCGCTGCTTTGCTTTTCAAAGGTCCTAATCATCTCGAAGTTTACAGCCATTGCTAAGTATGCTAAGTATTTATTGTTTGTCTTTTAACACTTGAATGGTAACACTATAGATACTTTTAATGTGTGAAAAATGAACGGCACTTTATTTATTTCAACACATACTGCATGTTCACTATATACACTTTTGTGTAATGACCATCTCCTTTGTTACAAAGAACTGATTGATTTTCACTAAGGAATATAAATCCATTGCACAGGTACTTTAAAGGGACACACCCTATATTCTTTTAGAATTTTTAATTTTATATAAAATGCTACACTGCTTGACTTTTTAGACATTTTTTTTCTATAATGGTTTATGCCACTTAAAGGTTTATTGCCAAATGGCCCAAAAGTTAGACAAGGTACAAGATAGGTACAAACAAGTTGCCTCTAAGCAGAAATTAAATATGTTTGACACGTTTTTCCACTCTTTGTCAGGACTTTCTTTTGAATTCTACTAAGTGAGTCTGTAAGGGTCTGAATACAAAATGCAAGGGTTTGGATGTATTCTTGCGAAATGAATGACCAACCGAGAGAAGAGGCCTCACATGGGGTAAAAATTTTGATGTCATTTTGTTTTATGAATGTGATATTGCTTACCGTAATTTGCCCCACTTTTGATCTTTAGAACGAGTGAGTAAAAGAGGGAAGGGCATAAAAATAAGTTATAAATGACTGTATGTTAACATAATATTTGAGGTTTTGGTTAACACTTACCAACCGAGTTGATTTCTGCTTATAGATCTCATGCGCCAGCAGTGTGGGGAACTTTATAGTTTATTTAATGAGGAACTAGCTTAAATAGCCAATTTGTAGCCAATAAAATGTATACACAATACATTTCACGTAACCACATATCTATATATTGTCATATTGTCTTCATTCAAATTTAAGTTTTGAATTCTACCTCCTGATCACAGAGGTCTATTTTTGCATTAAGATACATTAACCTGCTAATCTGGTCTGACTTTGTGGCTTACCAGAAGTGGAAGCAAACTAGCAGTTTGGGGGGCTCATCATGGAACAGATGCTCCTGACTGACCTTCAAACACTCCGCATGATTGGTCTCCTGAAAAGTAAGTCATCCCATTATAAAATGTAATTAGAGTAATTCTTGAGTGTCTTGAGAGGTCTGGAAAAGAGGAGGTTAGGTTAATTCTGTGAGACCCATTCTGAAATGTGCTTCTTTATCTAACTCTTGAAATTTAGAAATAGAAAAACGGTGAGGCAAGCATGTGCTCCTACCCCCCACCCTGCCTTTCACTCTGTGCTCCATCCTTCCTCCCTCTGTGCAGTATTGGGTTTTGTTTTAGAAAAAAAATCCGCTATCTCGTTTTGGTTTGGTTTGTCTACTTTGGCCTTACATCTGAAATGTACTTTATATTCACTTGAATCCCTGACAATTCATACATGATTCCCATAGTGGAATTGTATGTTGACATAGCTTCACATCTGACATACACTGTCCTCAGGAGTCCCCAATCCGCTAGCCACCCACCACTAAAATTAAATTCATCTACCTACCCCAACACCCTAATAATAGGGGGGAGGGGGAGTAAAACTAATTCCTATAGAATAAAAATTAGACTTACCCATCAAAAGTCTTTTTCTTCTAACTTGGATTTTGCTATTCAGGCTTGAACTTTTCTTCAGCACCAAAAAGGCAAAATCCATAAAATCCACACTAAATTAATGAAAAGAATAACAAGTTTTACAAAAGAAAAAGACAAAAAATAATACAGCAATGTAATAAAATGAATCCTTAGTCACATCACGAGGGCTCACCACAGACTAAGCTCTCAAGGCAGTAAAAGTCTTTGTAGAGACTTTCCCATGCAGCTATTTAATCATGCAGAATAATTTCCCGCGCTATGTAATAACAGTGAGAGCGCTCTGATTGGTCGGCTCGTTGGCACTCTGACAGCAAAGTTTGGAGAGGCTGTACGTTTTAACAATGTAGCCATCAATCAATATACTCTTTCCATCTCTTTCGCACAATCTGGGTGGTTAATAACAATCAACAAGAAAATTATGAAAGAATAGTCTAGCTAATGATCCATTCCTCTATGTAATATAGCCAGCTGGATTTGCATTGTAAACCCCATGTGTGTTCATAGCGTAGTACAGAGCTTTAGTAAGCGATATGTATTAAGATGGCAAGAGCAGAA
This sequence comes from Pelobates fuscus, assembly GCF_036172605.1. Taxonomy (NCBI): domain Eukaryota; kingdom Metazoa; phylum Chordata; class Amphibia; order Anura; family Pelobatidae; genus Pelobates; species Pelobates fuscus. The sequence continues at coordinate 18,047,955 of NC_086320.1, forward strand.
ACTCTGCTTTGTACAAAATATTGTTTTTGCAATGCCCTCGACCGTAGCATCCAGAAATATGGAAGTCAGTTCAGTCTGAACGTTTCACAGCATTACAAGCACAAGCTATAATATTCGTGTGCTGCGTCAAGGGTGCATTTTTGATATTCAAGATTTCATGATTTGTTCCAGTTTCTCACACGATTAACCCCTGCGAACCAGGGATGAGCAATTCCATTGTGATTTTGACAGCTCTAACATGTCATCAGTCCTGAAGAGGTTGAGTTAAAATTGTAAATCTTGTAAAGAAGATGAGTGAAACAGCATTTATCCCAAGCTCAAACCTGTTCAAAAAGCATGAAATATGAAATCTTGTTTGTGGCACAGGTCAGATCTTATAGAAAATAGAAAACTGAGGCAGCTATAAAATGACATGTATCATTGTATTATATGTGCACACAGTGTAGGAAGCAATGTAATTTATCTGAGGCTGCCTTGTTGCAATGAGTCATGTATGCAGGCAACCCTCGGCACAACAGATGATGTGTATGTCATCTACCATAATGCTGTGATAGCCATAATGCTGGCAAAGCGTCAGTGGAGATGTAGACCAAAACATGTGAAGTGCCCAAGGTTGCCTATCCTTGGTCTAGGATGTCACGCTAAGGGGAGGAGAACTGGATTGGGTTCTCTCCATGATGGCTAGAAGGGGGGGTTGATGGGATCGCTGTGCATGCATAGCTCCCATGCGCGCCCTGTTGTGATGCTGTGGCCAGGGTGACTTCACATTACAGTCCCCAGCATCCCTGTGGGCAGAGCAACTATAGAACACAGCTCATCACTGCCACGCTGCCTCCCTAACCATGTAAGTCTGGGCAGCGTAAGTATCCTGTGCCAACTCTGTTCAGCACAGGGAAAGTGTATGCACCCTACTCAAGAGGCTTCCTAGGGTGGCCACCTGATCCATGTGCTGGCCTTGACTACTGGTTTTGTGTTACATTTACTGTAGGTCTACTATGTTTCCTGCTTATTTCATCCTAACTGTTAGTATATGAGATTTTCTGTTTTCCCTTCCTGTCCTACATACGGAGTGTATGTTATTTCCTTATTGGCTTGTTTAGCTCTCAGTTATATCAAACGAGGGGCTTTCCTGCTAGTGCGATTGTAAAGTAAGTGATCGCTATAGAAAACCTTTCTAGGCAGCATTAATTGGATTTATTTAGAGAACAGATAGCACTGGATATGACACGGCATTAGTAAAAGAGTCACATTTAAAGTGTAAAAATTCCAAATTCAATCTTTCTCACTTGTGTTCCCCTCAATGTTTTAAACTAGATTTTCCAGGCAACACGTTATAGATAATTAGCTTTAAATTAAATGCTATTAAAGACAAGGGGAGCTCAGCGCCTCTCTCGTCACCTGTAATAATGTACTGATTGTTTTTATTTTTTTATTGTACATTTTTTTTCTCTTTATTGGGCAAATATGTCTAATTACAATAAAATTGTTCATTAAAGAGTTGCTTTTTTATTTATATTTTTGAAGGTGTTGAGAATAGAAATCTGTAAATAGAGTAATTGAGATATGTTTTCTTGTTAGGGGCAAGCATTTGTTCAGGGAGCCTGAGGGCCACAGAGCACCTGGCTCTTTCCAGTGTAATCTAATTATTTAAATGTAAACACTTTTTGAACAATATGTTCTCATTCTTTGGGTTAGTATTGGCATTCAGCACCATAATGTCCTGCTCTGGAATAAACAAGAAATGGCATCCAGTCCACAATTTAATAAGACATTTATGTTCAGTAGAAATAGAATGTATAAAATGTTTTAGTGGGTACAGGATAAATCTATTTTATTAAAGAGGCCAAATTATTCTGGTTAGGGATTAACCCTTGCTAATCAAAATGATCCTGTAAAGGGTCCAGGAGTTGCCCAGTTTCCTGGGACCAGAAAAATGACAAGCCATTCAGTTGGCTTTTAAAACCATAGACACCCCCAAGGTATGTACCTATCAGTATTAACTAATACCCAACACGCAGAACTTAAGTTAACTAAATAAATAATAACGAGAAATCCTAAAACGTATTACTGGACCCTAGAATGGCCGGGTTTATCTTTAATGAATGGAACAGAACAGAGCAAGCCCACATCAGGGAAACATAGTGTACATAAATGGTAAGACAAGCCAAAGAGCAAGGAATACAGAAGGTAGAATAGTCAAAGTACCAGCCAAGGTCAAAATACAATAGAATCAATACAAATAATGTGCTAACCGAGAAGGAAACCATGACAGGGCACTGAAAACAATCGCGAATTTGAGTTAAAAGATCCTAAAAAGGGCTGATGGGCCCATAGTGGTCACGAGACGCTGGAATGTGCATGTGCATCGGTGCGATGATGAATGCACGTTTGCGTCAGAAAATAGGGATGAAGAAGATGGAGTCATAAAAGGCTTCAATGTGCAGTGGATGTCTTTGATCAGGCTGCAGGAGGTGGATGCCACATAGTTAAGTATGAGTGGCACTGGCAGCATGCCCATGCACCATGTGGGAACACGACGCATCGGAGAGCGAAAGGTGTGTGCCGTGACATTACTTACCTTAACTTCTCACACTAACAATAGGGAGGGAGGGCAACAAATTTACAACAAGAAATAAAGTCTTAAAAAAAAAACTAGTTCTTAACATTTTAATTCTTCAATGAAGGTCTTCTTTCTTCTCCTCAAAACAGGCCAAATAAAACATCTTCATATCTCAACAGAAGTATTTAAAATAATAAAAAATAAAAAACACATCTGTAAATAATTGGCTGTTTCATGGCAGGAGTAAAGTGTTAAAGCACAAGGTAATGGTCAGCAGAGCCGCCATGTCCATCAAAGAGATTTACTACTCCCATAAATAAACCGAATATAAATTTATCGGCATGAGACTGAATGGGATGTCTGGGATGTCAGCAGAGTCAGGACTGGGTGCACTACATGATCCAGGAGCCTGGACCCAACGTCATACTATTTCAAAGGACTTTGCCAAAGAAGATCTAAGATCCTATATCATGGCTATTCTTGTTGGCTACATGCGAGCACCTTAGATTTTATGCAAGTTTTCCCTAGATTTTATTGGACGTTGCCGCATAACATTCTTCATTTCTCGACTAAATGATTTTCATCACGATCCACGCTGAAGGAAAAATGGCCGGAAAAGATACTTAATATTTATATTATCTGAATTCTGCAGCCGTTGCTTTTGGCAGTGACTGTGTTTTGCTGTGACTTACACTGGCCTGTGTGTTTATTATTCTGACGCTGCAATGAATTTTCCTTATTCTTAAAACTCACTTTAATAAAGTGACTTTGTTTTATATACATTTTATATTAAAAAGGCAAATAAAACATCCTCATATCTCAACAAAACTATTTAAAATGTAAAAAAACAAAAGTGCATTTGCAAATCAAAAACCTGTTGCATAGAAACAAATCTTGATGTGAGTCCAACGAAGACTCCTTGCAGACTGAGGATTTAAGTAGGAAAAGCCCTTATAAAGTCTTCCTTCACTTTGATTACAAGTAAGAGCCATAAAATCTATTGGCTTGGAACCTTGAAAGACTTGCTAGGAAATGTATATAGATAAAACTCTGTGCACATATTTAGGCAAGTCTGCTGAGTATTTTAGATTCAAAAAAGCTACTTTAGTAATTAGCAAATGGTGTTACAATTTCTGTAGTTGCCTGTAGATTTCTCTCTCGCTCCAGACAGAATCGTTACCACACTGATTGGCCAAAAAAATCCTGACAGTCACAAATAAATCGAGCTGTATATTCCTTCCTAATAGAGAAACTCATAAGCGATGTTGTATGTTCCAATCTTTCATACTTACTGTATGTACTGGGAATCAGTATTTGGGCACCTATGAGCGATCACATGGCCCAATGGGGCCTAATTTGCCAAGGAGGGACTGCCTGGGCTGTCAGGCAGTCCCCCCAGAACCGGAGCAACGCCGATCGCCGGTGTGGGAATGGCGGCGATCGGGTAAGTAATTATGACGGTTCATAATGTTTCTGATGACGGTCCTGAACCGTCATCGGTGGTTAAGGACCATTTCCATCGATATAAATGTCATAACAAACCCACCTTTAAATATATCAAAGTGGAATGTAATGAATGCACAGCTGTATATAGATAAAAAAAATGCAAAAAAAGCCCGGCATTAAATACTAGCACAGAAAATTATTTTGATAAGTTCTAAATACTCATAGTTTATAATTGTTATATATATATATTTTTTTAAATGAATGTAAAGTGTAATTATAGACATTTTTAAATACTCATAGTTTAGTACTATACCTGCATGACATTAGGCACATTTTAGAAAAAAACCTAACCAAAGTACAGCAATGATAAGAGATTGCTGTTTCTTCAACTCTCACAAAATGCTTTACTACAGTGGTTCCCAAACCAGTCCAATTAGCCCACTAGCAATCCAGGATTTATGTATTTCCCTCTTTTATTCCAATGAGAATACTGTCAAAAACCTGGACTATTGGTGGGTCTTGAAGACTGATTTGGGAAACACTGCTTTAGTTCAATATCTACAAATAAGCTCAGAGACTCAATTTTAAACCACATGTCAGAAAGATTTCTTGTGATGTGTGTGTTTTTTTTTATTATTATTTATTTACCCCCCCCCCCCCATCATTTAATAAATAAAATAAAATAAACTCACCATTTTCCTATTGCTGAGCCATCTCCTCGATGCAGCTCTATCCATCATTCCTGAGATGATCCCAACTGAAGACCTGAGACACATGCATACCAACTGCTGTTCTCTACCATCCAATTGCTTCTCATGGAGAAACATTGGTTAACAACCTGTTTCCCATATAAAAAGTGAGAAAATCTCCACTGAATTAAAGGGACACTGCAGGCACTATAACCATTTCACCTTATTTATTTGGCTATAGTGCCTGGAGTCCTCTAGCAATGTTCTTAAGCAGTTTAACAATGAATGAGGTTTCCTCACTACCCACAGTCCAGCTCCCACAGGAGATATGGCTAAATCATAGATAACACATTACCTTAGTCATACCAATTCATACCAGCAATCAGCAGCTGTGATAGGCTGAAAGCAGTCACCTGACACTCTCAGCTCAGTCTAACTCTAACTTGTTTATTGGCCTTTGCAGTACTGTTTGGTAGAATGCTGGGGAATCTCATGTAACACTAACTGGAAGGACAGCACTTCATAATCACCTCGGTGAGATAATGCAGTGCTTACAGTGTCCCTTTAAGTACATTTTCAAATGTTGATCGATGTATATAAACATCATAGTGTAGACTAGAAAACCCTGTCCTAGGCATGTTATGAGAAACGTATAGACGTACTCTGGGTGATGCGAGGTTGCAAATATTTACATTGCACAGTTAATATCCAAAAGTATAATTCTGAAAAAATGAAACCACACAAACATTGAGCAATGGATAAAAAGTAAATTCAATTTCATTAAAATAAATAAATAACCTCAGAGTGGACAACGTTCTGGCACACAGCATGGTATGCGTTAATATTTACAAGCAGAATCTTTATCTGCCTGGTTAAACATTCTCATGTACAGTTACAAAATGACAATAGTGAATGCTGTGAAATTAAATTCATAGTTTTAAAACTGATACACTGTGATATTTTGAAGAGTCCTTACTATATCCTTCATGTATAACTGATATATGTGTGAAATTCACATATTATTTAATATTTCACGTTATTATTTAATATTTTCCGTCACTCACTCATGTATTACATCAGCATTTATATTATTTTAGTAGCACAATTATATATTTTGAGGGTCAATATTTATAGGTTGTTACTTTAAGAATTGGAAGAAATGTGCCCTGAATGTCGATGGAGGTGTTGGTTTGTTTTATTTAGAGATTAGGACAACATTATAAATCAGTTTTGTTGTGAATTTAAAGTATTCTACTTAATAACACTCAGATATGTACTTAACTTAATCATTTCATTTTCATGGAGTTTTCTACTCAAAACACAGAGCACATGCTACAGTGATTTGGCATAAGACATTGGAAGCCAAGTTCATTTATACAAATTCAAATTTCTGCTTAATTCTTAGTACTGTAGCTATTCAGGCAGAATTTGTGAAGATACATAAAACATTTCCCAGTGCAACTTAAACAGCATTGGTTTGTTTAATGTTAACAAAAAATGAATAAATAAATAAAAGACCTCCAATGGCAATAAATTAACACTTTCTTGGCAAATTACTCTGTGGAAACTAAATATTGTTTCATCATCGATAACTTCAAAATTGTCTGCATTTTATACATTCATAAAAGATGTGCAGAATAGCAATCTACATTGTATAAACCTGAAGAATGTCCTACGATTCCCCAGTCTACAACACAAACAACGATCCATTCCCTTGATCCAATTACTGTTGATGCATTCCTCCAAGATCTTACAAACCATGTTGGGAAAAATAGTTCATTTGCATCTCTGAATTTAATAAAAAAATACCTGATTCTTATGATTTCCTAGCATATACGTTACGGATGTTTGTCGTATTTTATCTCCAAGTCTTACTGAATGACTCAATTAATAATTGATTTCAGTCCAATGAACATAAATTGTACAGGGTAATATTGTCACTTTGCCTAAAACTTGGAAAACCTCCCACAAAATGTTCTCTGCTCATACTGTATAATTATTATTTGTGAGTCATACAACTATTCAACAATTGTGGTAAAGTGTTGATGCCACTAATCTTTTTTAGATGATTGAGTGAATCATGTCGCCTTCATCGCAAAATAGAATATAAAACGATGATGATATTTTGCATTCTTTTGGAAATAGCATTTTGGTACAGAAATAACCTTGTCTTCATTCTATAATAATTCAGGAACATGCTTGGACATCAGAGGGGAGTCCTCTTCCAGGATGCATTCTTGATTCACAGTTTGCCACAAATATTACACCAAGTGACCATAATAAATATATAATGTGCAGTTAATTGGTCTGCCAGGCTCTAATCTAACTCAAACATCCAGAGAACAAATCAGAACAAACTGGAAATAGTGCATAATATATGCCTATTAGTGATCTTTAGAGTGTTTGGGCTTAAGTTGTATATCTCCAAAAACACAAAATACATTGGAGTAAAATCCAAGAATAGTCAATAGACTAACCAGGTCAGGGAGTACAAAAGCAGTTTATAGGTTGCAAGACAGCAGGTTACCAGCAGATTCCCTGTCCACATTCTTTCATTTTTGTGCTAGGACATGAACCACATAGCTATTTGAAACACTCTAGTTTACTTTGAAGGTTTCCTCAGAGAGCGGTGGATGCCAGAATGGTCCAAATCCCTGAGTACATGGTTCAGATCCTCATAGCTGATCGGTTTGGTTTCAGATGTAAATGTCCAGGGTGCTGAAATATATTTAAGATCTATATAACAAGTGGAGCTTTCTTCAGATGGGGGTGAAAAGGCGCACTTTTTGAGGACTAGCTGACACCAACTCTTTACGGTTGATGATGAAACAAACCACAAAGTGGACTCCAACAAAGATACATTTTCCAAGTTGTCTATCCAGGAGTCCAGTCTGAAAGTCCAATCAAATCTCATTTTAATCTACTTGCTGTACCATGCAGTTCCCTAGGATTAATCTGAACTTCATGCAATGTTTTGCTTGATGATAGATTTTCCCAATGAAGTTATCAATCTGGGCACAGTATTCTGATTTGAGCAGGGAAGAGACCATGTCTTTGGAAATTAAGAGGTAATCTACCGAAAATCTATTCTGGATGATCATAGCTGTAGCTTGCTCCTGCTCTGCTGACAGTTTTTAAATAGCATCTCCAGTATGATCAAATGCATCATTAAGCAGACAACAACAAATTGACCTTGTACATATTCTCAATAATCTCCCGTGTAGGGGTAACGCTGTCAAGGCCACTACACAGTATCCTTCCAACAGAAATAATGTATAAACCACAATAAGTTCTGTGAACCTTAGAAAGAAAAAACTAAAATAGTGCAGAAAATCTCCCAAAAATGTATGAAAAACACCCTTTAGTGAATAAACCCCTCTGGTAACTTACATGAACTAGGCTCTAAGTTTACAGGCTGTAAGGAAAAGGGTAGACATCACTGATTAAGAAAAATCTTCTCTCTGGATGCAACTCCTTCATATGCCGAAAAGAGCAAGGGAATCCAAATAGTGTCAAATTAAAAAGCAAGGATCAAAAGTTTACTCCTTCAAACACTTTCTATCTATTCTGGGCTTCAATGATGGGCCCATGTGGTCTCTAAAAGTTCTGTGACTGTCACAAACCCATCTGTTGGACTTTAGATAACTACACATAGCTAACGTTTCACACATTATAATCACCCACACTTCTCCTCTAATACCCTCCGCCAGCTAAACTTTGTAGCAAAAATATCATTGTTCCATAAAAACAAATGTCAAGGCAAGGGTCGGCAAAGCAAGAGTCGCCTTCATCCAGCTCAAGAACATCTGGGTTTTCAGAGAGCTAACCTTGACCACCATTATCCGACTGTTCAACTCCAATGTGAAGTCAGTACTGCTGTACAGGGCTGAAACCTGGAGAACAACTGAAACCACCAACAGAAGAATCCAGAAGGTCAACCGATCAGCTGTCTCAGATGGATTCTCCACATTCGCTGGCCAGACACTATCAGTAACACCAAATTATGGGAAAGGACCTGCCAACTTTCAGCAGAGGCAGAAATCTGGAAAAGAAGATGGGGCTGGATAGGGCATACCTTATACAAACCGCCAACCAACATCAACAGGCAGGCTCACAGGTTTAATCCCCATGGAAAGAGGAAAAAAAGGCCATCGAAGAAACACCTTGCGATGTGACCTCGAGGCAGACATCACATGGATGGGCTACACCTGGAGTCAACTAGAAAGAATGGGCCGGGACAAACGTCTCTGGAGATCTACCTTTGGCGGTCCATACCCCAGGAGGGTTGGAGGGCATAAGTCTAGTCAAGTCATAAAAAACAAAGTATTTGCAAAGTCTTTAAAAAGAAAAAATAGACATAGTAACAAAACCAGTTTTTAGGTTACAAGCTAGCTGATGGCAGGTAACTAGCACATTCCATGTTAGCAATCCCTTTTACCCTTGCTCTTTCTTCTGGCTCACCTTGATCGTGAAGATGTATCTTCTGAAGCTACTTGCAGATGGAATTAACAGAAATTCTAATGTAGGCCTACCATAATGTTCCATTTTATACCAACGAGGCACCTATGCAAACATTGGGGATACTTAGAACACAGGCAATTCCATTACGCCATTTTGTTCCTCCTCCCATCCCCTCTGCTACATATGCTATAGCTGTGTTCCCATTACCAACCCACATACTAACGCCATTTTCATTGCCTTATCTCCCCAGCAGAGCTCAATAGACACACCCCCATCTATATAATCCATGTTCTCATTATACTACCACGTTCTCCCTCCTATAAGAGTACCTGATGCTCCAGTGGAACTGCTGCCATTTGAGAAATACATTGATTGTAAATTTTCTAGAAGCACATACTATCTTTCTAACTGTAGATAGAAAATGTAGTTTAATGACATCATATCCCTGCATGCTACCTTCTCACATACAACGCCCCGTAATTAAACAGTGGCAAGCTTTGTTCCTGGAGAAGCACACGGTCCTATTTACTAAGATACTACCAATGAGTGGTGGAGGGAAAAAGTACTGTTACATGTCTACCACAAGTTCTATGGCCTGGATTCTGGTCATAAAGGAAGATAGTGTTGATATTGTTGTGAAGGTATGAAGTCATGTGCTAGTCTGTCTCATGGTATCTTAACCTAACTCACTGGAGCCTGGAAAACCTTACTTTATTATTGCTCTTACTATCACTAGACTGTGGCATGAGAGGAATCCTGGAGGATCGTATGGTTGGTTAGCCGACGTACAGATACTCTATGCCGGAATCTTATTCTAATGTGAAGTGGAAGGGATTGCATCCTTGTTGTGTGAAAAAAAATCTTCCTTGCTTTTTCCTTTGCTCCTAATGGGTTTATGATGATTTCAATTTATTACCCTACTGGTAAAAACTCAATTTAGAGTTTGTAATAGGCTCAACAACATGAGGGCCCAAGAGTGCAGTCAATCATAGGTCCAAGGGTCTCCAAATATGTTACTGTCACTTAGCAATAAACAATTGTAAAAAGCTCTCTAGGTTTTTAAATTGCGACAGTAAATCTTCTGCTTTGCGGGTAAGAAGCAATGTAATGTCAGACCCAAGAAGCCATTTAACCACTAGGACACAGGTATGTATAGGCTTGCTTCTCTGGCACTTAAAAGGTTAAGTGTCTATTTAATGCGTCATGGAAAAACGTTCTTAATGGTTCTGAATCAAACAGCATTTTATCAGATCAGTGGAATTAGCGTTATTAGAACAGATAAAACCTCTTTGACAAAGGGTTTTAAACCTCTCTATGTTTTAAGTACACATTAATTAAATCCTGCCGGTTTAATGCTGGCAGAAGGTCAACCGATCAATTCTGCAGCCTAGGTGGAGGGAATATACTCTGCTCGTCTCTCATCAGAACATTACTGAAATATGGTAAACATATTGGAATTCCAACCTCGATGGATGTACACATGACTTAAAAAATGCACAAATAGGTTGAGGTTGCGTGTACCCACAAATCATGTCTGGCAGATATACCATCAGTGAATTAATCAAACTTGGAAATATTTTGCCTTTGGGAGGAAATGACTGAGAATAATTATACACAGATAATCGACAACTCTGACCTTCAGGAGCAAAATTACACCAACGATCCAATAAATAGATCAGATTTTACCTGGAAGGTTTCACCAGAACATTGCCATAAAGCAGAGCTCATATCCAAACAGATGTTTTGTCATCCACAAAAGTCATTATGACAAACTGAGAGGACTTTTGAGATGCAAGGCTATGGCCATGAAAGACTCAGGCTAATCATTAGAAAAATGCAAGACACTTTCTGAGAAACATGGAGGGAAATAACTGCTACCGACACGTGAGACAGGAGAACGGCAGACCGGATCAGATGAGGATTATTTCCTATTATTGCTCCATTTGATGAAAGGATATTCTTTTTAAAGATCTTTCCCTCAACAATAAACTGGACACCTACAGCTAATGAACAAATGGTCTATACCTACAGCAAAATCATCTGTGGTGAGATCCATCCATCTTTCCACCATCTAAGCAGTGCACTTTTTTCTTAGCCTTTTGAACTTTTCAGTTTTTCTATTTTTGTTATTTTGTAGTTTTCTTATTTTTTTCAGTCATTTTTTCCATTGTTTTCATTTGTGCATTTTTTATTTTTTTGCTCATTTATTTTTTTGCTAATTCTCAATATAACAGCAATCAAGTGGTGGATCCACCTGAATATTTATGAACATCCAGCTTCAGACATATGGTGTTCATGGACTGTATATAGTTGTAAATAGTCTGGGATGAAGGGGCATTTTTGTGTCACCATATTGATATGCCTCATAGTGTATCATGGTGTCTCTCTCATGCTTGAAGTGCTTTTCAAAGAGCTTGGATGACACACTTTTATAGGGGCACTAAAGTACTCAGAGGATATCATCTTAAGGAGGTGGTCTGGGTGCAGTGCCCTATCAAGTAATGCAAGCTAAAACATTTATGTTTAGTAGATACAGCAATGTTTTGCTTGCATTGCTTTACTGACCTCTATCTTCTTGAAAGCCATTACAGGGTGTTTCCCGGCAATGACTGAGTTTAAATCAGTTATGTGATATCCATTTTAACATTATCAAATGCTGATCATATGAAAGCATAGGTTTCAGTATGAGAATAATTTGATATGGCCGATCACTGTGCATGCCTATCTTGTCCCCGTGCATGCACTTCATCATGGGAAGCATTGGACTGGATGAGAAGCTAAGGAAGTGGAACTTGTTGGATGATGTCATGTCTGGTGAGTGAGCGATAGCACCAAATGAGTACTGGCGCTGGAAAAAAATAAGTAAAAAAGTTGGTTTTCCATTTTTTAATGCTGAATCTAAACAGGGAGGAGAACATATTAAAGTGTTCCTTTAAAGCATTCAAAAAGAAAAAGTCAAACTGGTGTAATCATCAGAAGGGGGCTTGACGTAGACTTCCATGCTATCTTTATATACTAACTGGTGAAGGGTCCTGTGTTGCTCAGCTATGTGACATCTAACAGTGCCTTGATCTCACAAAGGAAGTCAAAACGTGATTTTTTTCCGGCGATGTATGATGTGTGTCATTCATGGCTAATTCACTTAAAGATTCTGAAGAGTCCCATAGGTCACCCATCAAGAAGGGGTTAACGTGCATTAATCTTATCTTTCATTCTGGGATATCTTTTTTATATGGTAGTCAAATATACCGGATCGAGAGCTCCAAAAATACTTCATTCATGTGTTTTTCCACAACAGCAAATAAAGACATTGCTGAATGCAAAAATGAAAGCTCTTCCTAGAGTAATTCTCCTGCAAACCCTGGCTAATGTACACTCATACATTGAATAAACATCATGTTTCGTGCGGGAATGGTCTGTCTGAGGCATTGTACGTCTACGGCTACGATCTGTCCACAACCTAAATAAGACAATATTCTCTTTTTGTACAAAGAATAATTTACTTTGGCTATTTTCTGCTCAACTGCTTGCTTCACTCAAGCTAAAAAAAGAAAACCTTTATTTTATTAACTGAATGAGATGCCTGCTGTGAAAAATATATCAGAGGTAAAGTGGGAAAGAGCATTGTCCCTAGGTGAAGGAAATGTTCTGGCATTATTTTACATTTTTTTTTTCTTCTTCTGTAAAAAGATTCTGAAGTACAGGGCCAGGGCACGGAGTCAGAATCAGCATTTAAATGGAAATATTTGCAGTGCTGTTATACAAAGGGCATAGCGAAGAGACACGGAGGTTCCGTGAGGTTAGGCTAATCTACATTCAGTGACATGAAGTAGGCATTGCTGGTGTGATATACTGTATTCTCCTTCACCCGATGATCGCTCCCATGTTGCTACCTAGATCTGTAATACACAAGAGGGGTTTTAACGTCTCAACAATCCGCACAACTTGAAAAGTCATTTTCACTCTTGTCACATGAGACTGTAATGCTGGGGAGGCATGCCCTACTTGATAATTAGGAATCCATGATGGGTTTTTTTTTTTATTTTTTATTTTCTAACCACAAAACGAGTGGGACTTGTACTGCACTACAGGATATGTTGCAGCTGTATGCATTACATTAAAAAGAATAAATAAGAATAAACATCTTACAAGCAATACTGGCTTTTAATACATGAAGGTATGATGGGATTTTTTATTAATTGCTTTTTTTAAATTTGGGCCGGGTTCTTGTTTTTTACTTTTTGACATTTAAAATTAGCGTGTAAATCTATTAATATTAATTACTATATTTTTTTTTTTTTTTGCTCATCACTAAAATAAAGGAAAATGGACTCATGACTATTTCATCGACAGCCAATCAAGTCCAACCAAATTTGTACTAGAGCAACTCTACTGGGGAAGGAGGGGCAGCAGGAATATAGTGAGTAAGGGGCCGGGTTATTGGTGTCCAAAAGAATCCCCAGTTTGTGTCAAACCACATAGAGCCAGGAGGTAGCACCAAAGCCTGCTAGTACCATAACCACTACAAAATTCTGCCGTGGCAATGGTGTTTAGTGTGTCCTAGCCAGCCTTATGATTCATATAGTGCATATATCCTGACATATCTAATACAGCTGTTTTTTTAATCTACCAATGTCTTGTCCCTAGCTTTGTACATTGCAAGTCTCTTCCCACTGCAATTACTGCTCAATAGATTTTAGTAAAAATGTATCAAGATTTCTTTACCGTAATGTGGAAACACACATAAATCGTCCAAAGGATATTATATATAGATCCCTTTAAAGGGTAAGGCAGGCAAAACAACCTCTATAGCTCATAGCAAGATCTCTCCTGAGTTATTACGATGGAGATATAATAATGTAATAATAACAGGGTTATGTATTGATGTCCGAATCTCCTCGTACCAAAACAACGGGCCATTCAGACTGTTCAATCCGTAAATTTTTCACGCTATTTTACAATGTCCAGATTGTGGAATTCAGGCTCCGAACAGACGTACACCTGGTCTGGATTGCAGCTGGACTGAACGCCTCCGGACGGATGAAATCCATACCATTTACCTGCTGGCAGCATTAGCAACCAGTTGGAAAATAGTTAAAAACCCTCTGCAATGCAAAGGTTAATTTGCTCGCTAGCCAGCGGCCACATTAAATAGTATACAAAATAAAACAAATTAATTAATAAAAAAGCGGCAAGTAGGGGCAGGTAACGGTAAGGGCTGTTTAAAACTAGCAACTGAGCAGCCCTGGCTGCCCAAACACTAGCACGGCCCCTGCTGGAATATGTGCTAGATGGGGCCTGTTAAATGAAGGCGATATATAGTCAATGGGGCTTTTGTTTTTGCCTTTTTTGGAGTTTGAAAAAATGAAGATTAAGGAAGAAAGACATCTGATTGTAAGTATACATTTTTTACAGGTGTCAGATTAATTGCCCCCTTACTATTATTAGGGTGAGGGAGATAGGTAGGGTGCTACCTACCCTCCCTATTTGGAGGGTGTACCTAAGGGCGAGGGGACATCTAGCCACCTGCAGGAGACTTGAGGACAATTTAGGGGGTGGACTATGGCATGCCCACCACCTCTATTAAAGCAATGCCCCCACCTGCTGCTTAATACAATATACAAGAGGGAGTGGACATTAGGTCCTTCAATAATTCATTAAATCACTTTAACCCGCCCCCCATGGCTGGGAGTTGGGAGTCAAAATGTCTCCCCTGGTTTATTAATTAGAGCCCCCAACCACTGCTCATGGATGGGGCTGGAAGGGGACACTAGGCCCCCCCGTTCCCTCATTCTTTTTTATAATTCTTTATTTTTGTAGTGCTTGATGAAGCAGAGATAAGTTAGTATACAGTTGAGAGTTTGCAATGCGTTAGCATGTCAAGTCAGGTTAAATGTATACATAAATCAGCAAATTTTTATGAAAATAATAGAGTAGAGGAACACAGTGCAAAGAGAAAAAACAAACATCTCGGCATTGTTTCAACATGGGAGCATGGGGAATAGCTACGTCACCCCACTTTATGGTCTAAATTACACTATGACCCCCCTGCACAGTTTGTTTAGCAAACTTGGAGCCCCACTGTACTATAATTAGTAATTCATAACAATTACAATATATTCACACTGAGGCACAGGGGGTGCCACCACCCTATGCCCACAGGTGGGGCATGGGGGGTACCTGTACCAGGTCCCACCTGTATGTTAATAGCAACTGGTCAGCAGTAACTAGACTAGTCTAGGTTTTTACTACAGCAAGCAGCTAGTGGTGAGTGGGGGCATGGGGAGGTGTATATCCTCTCTATAGCCTACTACACGGGCTCTTGTTTCTTCTTTCTATTGACTAACTAGTTTATGGAAGGGTTACTATTGATCAGGAGACCCATGTATTGGGTTTCACTGCGAGGTCTTGAACTGGCATTAAATCCTGTCAAAATTAAATAACAAATATCGGCCAAATCTGGTCTATAATTGTTGACTTAGTTTGCCAATAATATAGAATCAAGGCCGTAGAGAGGTACATAGAAAAACAAATAAATGCAAAAAGAGCATCCTTATTCATAAGCAAATAGTAAATATGTAAAAGTATGTTATTATGGGCTATTGCAATGCCATAAACACACATAGGTATAATTTTATGCTCAGTTGCTAACTATTGAAAACAGGCTCACTCAGGAATTATTTATTGTTTTTGTCCTATTCTCATCCCTCTCCACATATGGAAGACATGAAGCGAACAGTTGGTACTCTCTACACAACTTTGACTTTAAAAATATATATATATAATAATATATTTTTTAAAGTACAGGTATTAGTCTAATATGACATGGTATCACATTATTCAGAAGGACAATATTGGGATAGATAGTCATGGTCTACTGTTGGGTGGCCAAGCTCTATTTAAGAAGCTATCGCCGTAGAAACCAGCAGAATATGTTTCAACATTTAAAGCATGACCCCGAATGGCTGCTGGTTTGCCTTGATAAATATAGCCCTTCATATTTACATTGTTCTGATACATAGTATATTTGGGGGATAAAGACTGAGATTCAGGTGGATTTACTTTTAACTTCAATACCATCAAGAGTATAGGATTTGGGTATTACACAATTCTGTTCCTTTGGAGACATGTTGATGGCCTTTGAGCTGATGGTCTTTTGAGACCCACAAATGCAAACTAAATTGAAATCTGCAAACAATAACCATTTCAAAATAACAGAATGAGCACATATTTCATTGTAGCAAGATAAGTGTGTTTTTCATCATCACAGGATAAGTGCGTCTTTCTAGAGACTGGGCAGTGCAGTTTTAAACAGTTAGTAGCTATGCCCCTAACTGCCACTCAAGCTTTTAAATCCTTTAACTCACAGAAACCAAAGACTTAAACCGGTCTGGACGTGAAATACACAAAGTATTTTATTACTTTTTCCAAGCAGTGGCTTTGCTGTACATTGCTGCTAAAGTAATAAAGCATGACCATTTTCATATCCCAGTTCTTTATAAGAAAGAGAAAATCATTATTAGTCAATGAGATTAAATCAAGCTCTGTCATTGTTACAATGTAGGGAAAAAAAATACGATAGTGGCACTAATATGGATGATAAATGAGTTTCTCGCAGCATTAAAAAAAAAACTGTATTAAATATTATTACAAAATAATATGATAAATAATAATATGATAAAATTATATTGACATAATAAACCAGTTACAATAAAAGTATAAATGGAAAAAAAAAGAGGAAATAAAAAAGTGAAAACACTCAAGGAAAGCAGAACGTGAACTGAAAAATAAAAAGAGAAACCTTGGTACAGGGCAGATTACATTTCTGAGAAATACAGCGAAGCTAAAAAGAAAACGATAAGTGGAAAAAACAAAGCAATTGTTACAAACCAAGCCATGAATACAAGTGTCTCCTGCACTCAGTGGGGGGTTATATCTAAAAAAACGAGTGCATACAATCCAACCTTTATAGATTGTTGAAAATGTTTTCTGCCTTTTCTGTAATGCCCCAAAATTATCCCCAGTGTTTACTCTGAGTAATAAATACTTTGTTTCCAAGTATGTAATGACTTACATGTGAAAACACTTCACAATAAAAGTAGCCAATAGACCTACGCATTTCACACTCCAGAGGGTACCTGCGCATAAGGGGTGTGAAACATGCTAAACTTTTTGGGTGCTTTTATCTACACATAGAATGTTCCTGTGCATGGGCTTTCATTAGGTTCAAAGTAAAAGCGAATTATTGATGTTTTGTATAACAGTCTGCTGGTCACTTCAATTATGCATTGTGGATTAATGGATATAAATCATTTAGGATTTGCCCCTTATGAACATACATTCTTATTCATGTGTTCTGCAGCTTCTCACGTATTTTTTTTATGCAGGTTTTAATATGCATAATCTTCAATGAAAGTACATAGGTACACACTGAAATATTCACCAAACATTAGACATACAGTATATAGGCCTTGTCTGCTCATAATTTGTTTTTCATTTTTAATATAATCAGCATTTATTTGTCGTTTTATCACTCGAAAAGAGAACTGTACAAATCGGCACTTCCTACAAACTGCCCATTTACAGCATGTGTCCCAAATCCGAGTTATGCAAAAGCACAGCACCTGTCTGTGCGTGAAAACTTACTTTATATTTTAATACATTTTCTACACTTTGCTAAACCCTTGAGAAATTCTCTTCGAGCATACATTTTTGCATACTTATTTCTTGAGGAAAAGATGCATGTAAGCTTAAATGCAGGATTCCTTAACCCACTCTTACGGCTAGCAAAATAAATTCTAAATTAGTGTTTCTATGCACTCTTCTCATAACTAAGGCTTGAAGTGTCCCTTCACGATGGTTTACACCAGTGCACATCTGTATGGCAACAGAGATGCAAAGTTCCACAGTAACATCATAGGATACAATGAAGATGAGCTCAAGGTCCACAATGACACACGTACTGGTAAAGTCAAGCATTTGTGTCCACAAAAGACATGAACATTTTGAGAAAAAGTCTCACAAGTGCTCAAAGAATGAGACTTGCTCCATGCCAAGTACTTTCATGGGCCCCACAGTGAAGTTTATTTTGTTTTATGATTATTATATACCATCTTCATCATATCGCTAAAGTAGCCCAGTCACATGAGTAGCTAGCTGCAAAATGGTATCCAGCACATTATTGTCATCACTCTGACCCAGTCCTTGCCTCGCAGAATCCATGAGCAATGTGTCTACAAGGTAAATGTACTCATCTCCCTGTGCAGGACTCCACAAAAGCTATTGGTGGCCTAGTTATGAGTTATGAGGGGTGCTATCTTGCTGACAAGATGTGCCCTATTTCTTTCCCCAGAATGTATGTGCAACCCTCTCTCCAGTACCATAACATGGTGGAAAGAGTACATGACAGATGGAAAATACTGTATTTAAACAGTATTGTAGAAATAAAAGGTTTACAATATAATAGTTTGAAAAAATTTACAATACAAACGTTACCTGGACAGATTCAAATTAATATATAAAGTATAGGTGGAAAGAAAGATAAGGAGGTAGGGCAAGCAAAGAAGTCCTAGTGAGAGGGAATCGTGGAGGAAAGTATGCCTGTCTAGAAGGAGAATTACCACTGCCGGAGGGCATAGTCTCCAACTAAATTGTAAATGATACATTTAATGTGAACATGTATTGCTTCCCAAGTGTTGGATGCACGGAACACCTTTGAGGAGCAGTTGTTGAGGTTAGTAATGGAATTTAAACATTTGTGGGATTAATATGCGTATTTCCTGGACATAAGACAATGCCAAGGATAAAATAAAGTTTATAGCACAGAGGAACTTTCAGGACAGATATTTCTTATTTGTATTAAATCCCATGTTTCTGTGAAGTATTTTGCATGTTTAATAAAATGACAAATACAGTGAGATATTCTTGCATATTACACTACTCACCCATCTGTTCATGTTTCATATACCCTATAACATCAAGGTAACTCTGCCAAATGATCTTACAATTAGGAATGGTAATGTAATTTCTATCTTCCAAGGAAATCACTTTTTTTATAGTATGACCTTTCTAAATGCAGATAAAGGGCATTATAATGATCAGTTCAATAATGAGTAAACATTACTACATCTCCGAAAACAAAAGCACCATTTAAGAAGCTATTTCATCGTAACAGCAACATGCAGGAATGTAACATTTAGATGCAAATGAAGCACACATTCCCGAAAATGTGCACTGCCAAGTTATTCACCAAACACAACTGTTACATTGACATTTTATAAGGTAACAAACACATTTTAAAAATATACCTCTATTAACATTATATCAGAAATTGAAAAGCATGCCATCCTTTTAGATGGATTGAATGGTTACTCCAAGAATCATAACCACTACTGCTCACTGTACCCTGGCCTGGTTCCCCAGTAATGGAGTAGACCATTTAGGAATGGTTTGATATCTTACCTGGCTTCCCATCAGGCTCCGAGGATCCTTGTGTCTCCTGTGATTCTCTTTTGGATTCTGCAGAGTTGCAAGCTGATTCTGCCACCATTCATTGACTGAGAGAATCAGCTGACTACTCTCAGCCAGAGAATGAAACACTGCACATAAAACGCAAATAACTGAGTTCCGGTCTGGCTAATGACACCCTGTGATGCTGTCAGAGATGGAGTTACACTTCAAAACACTGATGTGGTCATGGTGCTTGGCTTAACCCTTCAAGAAATCAAAAATGTACCAACAGCCTCACTTAGGAGAGGATATATACAGGGCCGGTGCAAGGATTTTTGGCTGCACAGGCAAAGATGCATTTTTTCCGGGGCCCCCATTCAGAAAATGCGTCTTCACCTGTGTGTCTTATGTGTCTTTTATAATCCCCCTTGTGTATATTTCTTTCCTCAGCCCCTTTGTGTGTCTCACCCCCCATTGTTTGTGTGTGTCTCTTTCTTCCACCCCAGCCCCTTTCTGTGGCTCTCTTACCTCTGTGCATTCTATGTGTTTTTCCATGTGATATAGACATAGATATATAGCAACACACATACAGGCACTTAGTCACAGAGATATGCAGGCACACAATCATACAAATACAGGCACACAGCCATACAATCTACGCATACAGGTACAATGTCATACAAACACAGACATACAGACACACACAGAGACATTCAGACACTGTCATACAGACACAGGCATGCAAAGACATACACACACAGGCTTATAGTCATACATATACAGGCATACAGAGCAGGGGCGGATCCTGAGGGGTCCTGGGAGAAGAGCAGTGTAAGTCACGCCCTTCCATCAGGAGAGGCCTGCAGACTTCCCTGGCTGCAGGCTACAGGGAGAGAGAGGTAATTTGAAAATTCCAAGTCCCCAGCCAGCATTCCGATTTTTGCGCCCCCCCCCCCCACCCCCACTCTGGCACCCTAAGGCGGCTACCTGAGCCGCCTTATGGGTGCACCGGCCCTGGACACTGCACGCTTCACAAACACATGCACAGCACCCTTTACACACACACACACTACACACCTCACACACTGCATCATTCACACACTGTAACTCTCTAACGCACATTGCACCCCTCAAACACACATTGCGCCCCTCACACATGCTGCACAAACACACAAACTGAACCCTTAACAAAACACACACTACACACTTCGCACACACTGCACACCTTACACACACTGCACCACTCACACACATACTGTACCACTCACACACACAACACCCCTCAAATACACACGTTGCCCCGTCACACATGCTGCACCCCACACACACACTGAACCCTTCCCAAAAACACACACACTGCACACATTACACACACACTGCACACCTTACACACACACACTGCACCACTTACACACACGGCATCCCTTAAACTGTGTCCCTCACACACACTGCACCCCTTAAATACACACTGCACACCCCAAACACATATTGCAACCCTCACACACAATACACCCCTAACACACATGTATACTGTACCCCTCATACAAACACTGCACACCTCATACAAACACTGCACCCCTCACACACGCACTGCACCCTCACACACGCACTGCACCACTCATAAACACACACACCTCAAACACACACTGCACCCTTTACACACAGTGCACCACTGTCACAGCCCCTGGTGCTTGTATTGACGCAGCCGTGTCTGATCAGTGCGGTTGCGCCTATACTGTTGTCAGGTTTTGGGTCAAAAATCATGTTTAAATCAATAAATGCACAGAGAGGCATATTTAATCCCTTAAGGACACATGACGTGTGTGACGTCATAATTCCCTTTTATTCCAGAAGTTTGGTCCTTAAGGGGTTAAACCATAAATAGCCTTTTATCAGTGCCCTGTCATGGTTTCCACTTGTTGGTTGTATGAGAGTGCGTTCCTGTTCATTGATATTTCTGGTATTTGACTTTGGCTTGTATTCGACTTTCCCAACTTCTGGTATCCTGACTTTTGGCTATTACATTTTGTGTCTGCTTATGTGTCAAGTTACCTTATATGGTATTCTTGTATTCTGACTTCAGCTTTGTTTGACTATTCGTCCTTCTGTGTTCCTTTGACCTCAGCTATTGCATTATCGTTGATCCTGATTTCTGGTACCCCTGACCTTGGTTCGCTATTTGAATATTCTTTGTGTGTGTGTAGTGTTAGTCTGGCCATCCTAAGGTCCGGTATACATTACTAGTATTTGCTTTCTGCGTGTAGGATCCCTGAACGTTCCTGACATTATGTACCCTTGACTTCAGATTGTTTAATGACTATTATTTTACGTTAAGTCCAGCCATTCTAAGGCCCTGTATATGTTATTTGTTTTTTACATAGTTATGCGTGTTGGGTCATATAGTAGTCGTGACAACCACTCACACACAATGCACCCTTAAAACACACATTGCACCCTACAAACACTACACCACCTATATACACGTTACATTCGTGACATACATATCACATCCCCTAGACACACTCCGGATACCCACACTACATTTTCTAAACACACATACAGCCCCTAAACATATTACATCACCTATACATACATACATTACAGCCCATATTCACACACTCACCTGCATCCCACATACACACACTATGCCCCCTGTACACACACACACACACACTACAGCCCCTAGTCTCGCATATTACACTTCAAACAACACAACTGAAACCAATTTATTTACACAAAACACCACGCCACAATCAGCCCATTCTACACAATCCCACAAGTAGCCTCCAAAGACATTAACAATAACCTTTCCTGTCCTCTGGTATCCCACTTATGGAGACACCAGAGACAAGTCACAAACAAACAAAGTGCAAGTGTGTCATGAAATTTTCTTGTGCAGTGCAGAGCAAATACAGGGCCATTTTCTCATGCAAGAGCTCTTCAGCAGGGCTCTGTGCATGGGCCGCCATGAAAGAGCATTGAACCAACATGCTCACTTTGATGATGACACAACAACCCCTCTCTCTGGCCTGGCCCCCTTCCCACTGGTCTGCTTTCAAAGCCAATTTGTATTCCCAGTAAGGTCCTGTATATATATATAGTCCCAAAGTTGAATATTCCTCATTCAGGATTGGATTTTGACTTTGTTTCTGCAGTGAGATCACAGCCCTAGGAGTACAGAGCCATGTCTCTATGTCTCAGGGTGGTTATATCCCCATTCCTATAGTAGGGGCAGGAATGGATTTCTGGGTAGGCAGCTGCCTAAAAACACACATGCATAGGACACGTGCAAGGCTCTTATTATTAATTTAATTGACATTAACTGGTTATGAACAAGAGGGTGGAGGTGAAAACTTTACTAACAATTGGTATATCTGCTGCAGGGCAAAGATACATGACCCGCAATATAGACAGAGGAGAAGTAGGTGGCATATCTTGGTAGAAAGGTCACTTTCATGGTAAACAGAATGGTCATATTAAAGGGACACTCCACTCTTTAAATACATTTAAAAAACACAATTTAGTAGATATACTTTAAATGAAGACATGCATGCATTTAATTTTGCGGTTTTTTTTTTTTTTATTGGGGGACATATAATAAAAAAAAAAAAAAAAGTTTGCAAAAGCTGTAGGTCTTCTAACCCACCCAGACTTTCGTTAGCAGTCCAATCACAAACTTAAAAAATGCAGCTCAATGAGAAGTCTGTGCAAGGCAGGTGGTCTGGGCAATTGCTGCCTCAAAATTTAAAAAAAGGAGGATACCCTATTCATACATCAGGTACATCATCTATCTAGAGTGCTTTAGGTGTTTGGAGTTCCTTTAACATGGAACATAGATACATTGCAGATTCGATTGTTATTTGGGTGCTTGCTTTGGGTGGTAACTAAAGCTCATATTTAAAAAAAATCAAAAATATAAAAATAAGGGCTCGTTTTGATCATGTTATATTTGTGGAATTAAGTGCATAAGAAGGCCTAGAGGGAAAAAAAGATCCAGCTGAAACCCAGAACATATGTCTTTTTTTTTCTAATATCGTGCTTTACTAAATTAAAGTGTTATTAAACTGTAAAAAAAGGATTTCCAGCTCATGTCGAGGTAAAATCGAATTCATCTAAATTTGCAGCAAGTAAGTCTTTTCCCAACATTGTAAATGAAAGAAAAATGAGATGTGACAGAATGAATAGCTTTTATTGTACTTCAGTACAGAGTTTTATAAATTTACTGCCAGAACTGTGTGAGCGCTTTGCATTTTCTATCCCCGGACACGAGGCACAGGTAGTACTAGCTCCTAATAAAAATCCTCATGTTTTTGTGCAGATATTGGAAAGAGGATTGGTAGTATCAGGCTGGTACATGAGATCTACAGTGGTTCTTTAATGGAACACTTCAGGCTGAATAACGCACACAAAATATAAACAAAAAAAATATTATTTAACTATAATGAAAAATAATATATGTTCACATTTAACCTTTAAAACAGGTGTCACCACCACCCTCCCCCACCACAAACCATTCATGCTCTTTGAAAAGAGCATGGCATTTCATCTATACATTGTGCCAGCAGTTTTGCTAGCAAATGAGTAGATGGGAAAAAAAAACCTACTTAAAATAGGTCTTTCTCCCACTTATACGCTAGAGTCTATGCCAGTGATGACTAACCTTGACACCATAAATAGTTTCTGGACTATATTTCCCATGATGCTCAGCTAGCTTTAAGACTCTAAAAGCTAGCTGAGCATCATGAAATGAAATCCAGAAACAATTTATGGTGTCAAGGTTAGCCATCACCGGTCTATGCCAATGATTTGATTGACAAGGGAGGCCAGAAAAGACCTCCCAAAGGCAGTACTTCTTCTCTCCCAAGCATAGCAACCACAGCACATGAAGTAGGGAATATAGGAACTGATGTCACCAGGACTGGCTTTAAGGGTGTGTGAGCTGTGCTGCCACATATGGTGTCATAGAAGCAGGGGTGCCAGGTAGCCGCCAGGGGTGCCAGAAGCCGCCAGTTTTTAAATCCGTCCGCATGTAAGTAGGCAGGGTTAAATATTTGGTGGGGGCAGAACTAAACTGCTGCAGGGTTGGGGCTAAATGGCCGCGGGGACGGAGCTAAATGCTGCCTGAATGGCTGTGTGTGTATGTGTGACTGTCTGCCTATGAATGTATGTGACTGTCTGTTTATAACGGTGTGGGTGACTGTCTGCCTGTAACAGCGTATGTGTGTGTGTGTGTGTGACTGTCTGCCTGTCGGTAACCGTGTGTGTGTAAAAGCCAATAACTGTGTATCTATGTGACCCTCTCACTGTAACTGTGTGTATGTGTAACTGTATGCCTGTAATTGTGACCATGTGTGTGTTTGACTGTCTGCTTATAATTGTGACTGTGTGTGTGACTGCTTGTGACTGTGTGTGTAAATTACAAGTTTACTATAATGTTTATGGATTTACTATAAAGTTCCTGCAATCCTGTGCTTTACCAAACCCGATAAATAGGTTAACTTTTAAAAATTGAATTAACTTAAGGTCAGTGTTTAAATAACTATTTTTTCATTAATTAAATTATAGCCCTCAACCACCACTCCTGAGAGAAAGGGGGCGACATCTGGATGTTTGCCTCTCCCTGCTTTTTTAATGTAATGCTGGCCACAGGTGGGGGCAAAAAGTGTGGACAGTGATCTGTCTATCCCAGTCATTTAACTTGATGCCCCACTGGATGCCCACAGGAAAAGAACAGCCACCACCCGAGGCCTGACGACTGGGGGCATGTGACAATTGTAAAACCTCCCTTGCTCCAGCTCCAGATAAGCCTTTAACAGAGTGAACTAAATCTATCTGATAAAAGGCTTATCTGGAGCTGATAAACTGCCAATTAAACATATTGGGTGGAATGTAATTGAGGTCCAAGAACTTTGAAGAAATCAGACATATTATTGAAGAGACTAGGATGATTTTGCAAGGAAAGTACACAATGGGGAGAAAGATGAGTAAAGTGATATGAGAGGTCCTCACAGGAATATCTCCCAATTGTCTAATGTTCAAGATAAAATCTGAATCTATTATTAATCTCTGCATTTTGAGATCCATGAATCCCAATGCAGTCTCAGGTGGTTTCCCATTTTAATGGAGATGATTAAGGAAGAGAAAAGGGTTCATGCACTATAGACTTATTCTTGACTTAATTCCTTAACTACAAAACACATTTAGTCCAAAAAGCTGTGCTTTAATTTAGTACCTCTTTATAGTGGTTATTTGACAAAGAATTTTACCTATAGATTAATGGTGTTCTACTGGGCATGACCTCTCACTGGGTCAGCGATTGAGTCCTTCCATATTTAAAGTTCACCAGCAGCCATTGGTTATTGCTGTGTAAAGTTGCAAACAGCGACAAGGTGGCACTAGTTAAAGTTATAATTGACTGCCTTATGTCCTCGATTTACTGCACTGTGCCTTCTTAGAACTAACAGATCCACTGGATGAGCTCAGTTATGTTCAGAAGTCAACATGTGAGCTGTGATAGCAAATATCTCAGCAGCAACATGGCTGTTTTCAAAAGGGTTCGAAAGCTTGGCCTGGAAATTATAGACCCGTGAGTTTAACTTCTATGGCTGGGAAAGTATTTGTTTATTATAGGGTCATCTTCAGAAATGAATTGAGAAGAACTTTATTAGCAAAAAGAAAATGGTTTGATGAAACATAGGTCAAACTAACTTACTTGCATTCAATGAAGTTCGTAGAAGTATGGATCAGAGTGTTGCAGTTGATGCGATTTTGCCATGGTATTTTATATGGTTCCTTACAATAGGTTAATGTTCAAACTAAAAAAAGTTGGACTAGATAAAAATTCTTGTTCTTCGGTAGAACACTAGCTTAAAAATAGAGTACAGTGAGTTCTCATTAATGGTAAATTTCAAGCTGGACAAAGCTTGAAAATGTACAAAGCTTAAATTCTGTTCTGGGACTGCTTCAGTTTACCATATTTATAAATGATCTTGAAATAGCCATTGAAAGCCGTGTTTTAGTGTTTGCATGTGACATAAAACTCTGTAAAGTAATACAATGTGAGCAAGATGTTACTTTGCTGCAGGGGGATTTAGATAGATTGGGGGACTGGGCACTCAAATGGCAGATTCAATTTAATGTAGATAAATGCAAACCTGTGCACATTGGGGTAATGAATGCACAAGTTACCTTAAATGGTAGTGAATTAGGTATAACAACACAGGAGAAGGATGTGGGAATTGTTATAGACAGCAAACTATGCAACAATGTTCAATGTCAATCAGCAGTTGCAAAGGACAATAAGCTATTGTCATGCATAAAAGAGGGCAATAATTCTCGTGATGAAAGTTTAGATTTGCCTCTTCATGAATCAATGGCAAGATCACACCGTGAAACTTCTATGCAATTTTAGGCTTCTGTTCTAAAGAAGGATATTATGGAACTAGAAAAAGTGAAGGGGTGGGCTACAATATTAATAAAAGAATGGGGAGTGGCTTGGTGGGCGAGGCGAATGGCCACTTAATCTCAGAACTCCAAACAGATTGGGCAAGTACAGCACAGTTTCTGATCCCCTCACAGGACAATATTATCCAAAAAGAACCATAGAGCATCGGGGTCTTCTCATACTGCCTCCACAATGCCCTCCAAGGCCGGATTGTGGAGATGTTTTGTGGATTTCGCAGACGTGGATGCTGAACCTAAAATGATGTTGCATAAGCACCCACCTGAGGACTTGGAAGATCAGCATATATCCTTTATCTTTGCATAGTCATTTTTTTGTGCTACTTGAATATGTTATATGCTTATTACTCTTTATGAATTAACGTGTTTGGTTTATGTATTTACAAATTGTCCCTACCAAGACTATCCACCAATATCTGACTTCATTGACACTCATGAACAGATCTCCCTATTGAAACTCCTTCACAATTCTTGCAGACATCAGTTCTCCCAATATGGAAACTAAAAATATTGTACCATTTTTAATTATTATGCTCTAGACCAATCTCATAAGACCTTTGTCTAAAGTATATGGGCTAATCCAAACAGGGGGTGACAAAAATGTAGGAGCAATGGGCACTTACAATCAGCACAGCTTAAAGCATTACACATACATGTTAGAGATGGTGATTGTACATATATTTTCCAGAGGGCAATGTCCAACACTATTGGTGTCTCCAAAAGAGAGACCTTTTCTAAATGAGTGATGCATTGGTACTGCACACCCGCTTTGCTTAATACATACTTACAGTGAGTGAAACATGCTGGATGTGTGGAGAGGAGGAGATGCTAGAAACATCTATGGTAGTTTTGTAGGGATATTAGGGGATCTTGGCATCAGGTAACAACCAAAATAAGAGAGATCTTACCAATCACATATACCCTTACCCCCTCACAGGTACTTATTTGATGGCCTAACTATTTTGCAGTAATAAAACAACAGAAATTAGTGTGGTTCTTACTGGAGGAAGTCAATGCACTGATACCAGTATAATAGAAGCAGACACAAACCCTCATCCTAGAAAAATGGATTAACAGAGTGGAGGAGCTTGGAGGAACTCCACTGGTCAGTTAGGGAAGCTAAATCGGGCTACCTACAAATTTGGAGCCCATGGCTGGATTACTGGTTCAAATAAAGGTCTACCAGTGAGGGACAATAGCTAGCACCTTGGGGTAAGCGTCCTGTATACACATACCATTCCTATATTCTGCAGACCCTGCTAAATTACAAAAAACCCTGAGACAAGGCTTGCTTGCAGGACCTAAGTCACTGTTTCCCTGGATGTGGGGCTGCTCCTGGTAGCTATATGAGTACTATCCCCACTCTGCACCATATTCTCATGTCTGATCCTGACTACCTAAACTTTTCAGGACCACCACCGATCCGTTCATTATGTTCAGGTAACACATCATTTTTTCCTCGTATGTGTTTCATGTTTTTGTTCTTAAACCAAAATGTAAAAAAAATCAATAAAATATGATGACTTTATACTTGTCACGATAGTGTATGGAGACTCTCGATTTTTTATTAAATACTAACGTGTTGCATTAATGCTCCCTTTGCGGCTATACCTGTCCTGTGACTGCACTTTCTCTTACATTATGGCACTTTTCTTTTTCTGCATTCTTATATTCTGTAATAACGCTTACAGAGACTATTGTTATAACTACCTGAATGTATTCCTCCTATCGTGTCTGCTGTATACTTATTCACACACCGGTACCAAGCTTGTGCAGATTTATACTTGATTGAAATTGTGAACCGTGTATCTTTTACATGAAATATTTTTAAATTAAAAAAAAATAAATAATAAAAATTTTTGTTTTAGATAAAAAGGGTAACAGATTTAAACTGTGCCTCAGAGGGGATATGATACTATTAAGCAATTATATTCAGGGCCAGTACAAACCATTCTCTGGAATAGAATGGGGAATTCTCTGTCTGAAGAGGTGATTTTATCAGAGTTTGTACAGGTGTTTATACAGCAACTGGATGAATACTTGCTGTATAAACACATATCAGGGATATCATTTTTTCATAGGTGAGGTTACAGCTTATTGATACAAAGATATGACTACTACCAGGGCTGCCATCAGAAATTTTGGGGCCCATGACAAAGC
This sequence comes from Pelobates fuscus, assembly GCF_036172605.1. Taxonomy (NCBI): domain Eukaryota; kingdom Metazoa; phylum Chordata; class Amphibia; order Anura; family Pelobatidae; genus Pelobates; species Pelobates fuscus. Next base: position 18,077,181 of record NC_086320.1, read on the forward strand.
ACAAAGTCTTGTGCAGAGTGTGTGTTAGTGTGTAATAAATGCAGAGTGTGTTAGGGTGTAGTGAATGCAGAGTGTGTCAGTGTAATGAATGTAGTGTGTGTGTAAATTTGTAGTGAATGCAGGGTGTGTGTTAATGTGTAGTGAATGCAGAGAGTGTGTTAGTGTGTAGCGGGTGCAGAGTGTGTGTTAGTGTAGTGAATGCAGAGTGTTAATGTGTAGTGAATGCAGAGAGTGTGTTAGTGTGTAGCAGATGCAGAGTGTGTGTTAGTGTAGTGAATGCAGAGTGTGTTAATGTGTAGCGAATGTCAGTATAGTGGATGCAGTGAGTGTGTTAGTGTGTAGTGTATGCAGAGTGCATGTTGTATTAGTGAATGTAGTGTGTGTATTGTATTAGTGTATTCGTGTATGCAGTGTGTGTGTTAGTGTATGCAGTGTGTGTTGTGTTGGTGTATGCAGAGTGTGAGTTGTGTTAGTGTATGTAGTGTGTGTTCTGTTAGTGTATGCAGTGTGTGTTCTGTTAGTGTATGCAGTGTGTGTTGTGTCGGTGTATGCAGTGTGTGTTGTGTTGGTGTATGCAGAGTGTGAGTTGTGTTAGTGTATGCAGTGTGTGTTGTGTCAGTGTATGTAGTGTGTGTTGTGTCAGTGTATGCGGTGTGTGTTGTGTCAGTGTATGCAGTGTGTGTTGTGTTAGTGTATGCAGAGTGTGTGTTGTGTAGGTGTATGTAGTGTGTGTGTGTTGTGTCAGTGTATGCAGTGTGTGTTGTGTTAGTGTATGCAGTGTGTGTTGTGTCAGTGTATGCAGTGTGTGTTGTGTTAGTGTATGCAGAGTGTGTGTTGTGTAGGTGTATGTAGTGTGTGTGTTGTGTCAGTGTATGCAGTGTGTGTTGTGTCAGTGTATGCAGTGTGTGTTGTGTTAGTGTATGCAGAGTGTGTGTTGTGTTGGTGTATGTAGTGTGTGTGTTGTTAGTGTATGCAGAGTGTGTGTTGTGTAGGTGTATGTAGTGTGTGTGTTGTGTCAGTGTATGCAGTGTGTGTTGTGTCAGTGTATGCAGTGTGTCTTGTGTCAGTGTATGCAGTGTGTGTTGTGTCAGTGTATGCAGTGTGTGTTGTGTTAGTGTATGCAGAGTGTGTGTTGTGTTGGTGTATGTAGTGTGTGTAAATGTGCAATCTGGGGGGGGGAGGAAGGGGCATTTTCACATTAAAAAATGTTTTTAAATTAAATTAAATGTTATTCCCCCCTCCCTGCTTACATGGTCCAGGGAGGGGGGAGATTCCATCCCTGGTGGTCCAGTGGGCCCTCCCCCCCCGGCTCCCAGTTACCGCAGAGGGGGCCCAGCACACTGCCTGTTCTCCTCTCTTCTCTCTTCCAATAACTCTCGCGAGACCCGCGGAGCGTTGCCATGGCAACCGGGTCTCGCGAGAGTTATTAGAAGAGAGAAGAGAGGAGAACAGGCAGTGTGCTGGGCCCCCTCTGCGGTAACAGGGAGCCGGGGGCCCGCGGCTGCACACATAGATCGCGAGCGATCTATGTGTGCAGAGAGGGAAAGTGGGGCCCAGGACTGCCAGAGCAGTCCGGGCCCCCCAGGGCCGCCGGGCCCGTGACAACCGTCATGGTTGTCACCCCCTGATGGCGGCCCTGACTACTACTTTGGGGTCTAGACGGATTTTTTCCCTAGTCTACTGTAAAATTGGAAAGCACGTCAGACTGGGTTTTTCTGCCTTCAACACCAAAAATAGATGTGAGAATACCTTTATAGAACCTGTTTTAACTACAAGTTTAAGTGCACCTTCCATGGAAATCCGAAATAGAACATTTAAACAGAATGAAATGGAATCTATACATTGTGAAATACAAATTGCTACCAAATGTATAATAAAACATGATTTATAAGCATTTTTTTTACATCTATGCCACAACCAAAAAATACAAATATTATAGTGAAGTGGGTACATATGCATTTATTACCTCCCAGAAAGCTGAATAATTCATAACATAGACACCTAAATGCACACTTCACGTAAGCATAATTTTATATATGTATATTTATGAGTAATTGTATTGGGATCAATAAATTAACGACTCCATCTGTAAACCTACTAAATATTTGTGGCTGACAGATCCATTTGAAAATGAAACTCATAACACAACATCTGTATGTTTGCAGATCTAAACACCAAACGTGTTTTGTTGTTTTTTTTTCACAGAAATCAAGTTTAAGATAAAGATGTGACTTCAGAATTGTATTATTAATTTGGCATATGCTGTGATTTTATGGCGTTTTATTTATGCAATGCCTTAAAAATAAACTGCTTTTCAATCCTTGTAAAAATGCAAGGTGCATTAAAAATGAGCAGATTAAGATGCTTACACTTACATTCTGAAGAGATTTATCATGTTATTTGTTAAAAAATAAAAAATAAAGTAACAGCACTTTCATATTGTAGTAGATAAAAAAAAGTACAGCTTTCGAGGGTTCATTTCACAAAACTAGCCCATCTCTGACAAAATCTGTGTACATCCTTACAGACGTATACAGAAAGTTTCTAATTACATTGGAGGTGTCTATTCACTAATTGCTCACCTATTGTGACTTGAAAACCAACTATAATTAGCTGGGTTCGAGAAAAAATAAACAGTAGTTATGAGACATGTTTTCTTCCCACCACTATTTTGGTCTAATGTTGCATGCATGTTCTCACATCACCACAACTCTCTTTTTATAGAAAAGATTTGCTTACTAATAAATTAGGAACAGACAAGAGACTTCCAAACTTTAGACAACAATTGGAAAAAAATCCATGAATTCAATATTTTTCCAGTCCAGCTGTTTTAGGCTAAAATTCAATTTTTTTTTTTTTTTTATATAATCACTGGGCATATTTGCTAAAGTGAGAATTCAAGGGGAATTCAAAGTGAATTAAACATTTAATGTTAAAATAGACAAGCTGGAAAAGTTCTATTAGGTCAGTTATGCTTTCAGGTCAGCTTCTCTGGCCTTAAATTTTGAATTAATTCTGAATTCTCCCTGAATTCTCACTTTAATTAATTACTCTGTAAATAATCTTGATTGTTCATAGATGGGATACTGGAGTAGCCTCCAAGAAAATAAAAACAGAAATTCTACACAGAATGACGGCCTGCTTCTCGTATTGTATCAACACATTAGTTGTCTATCTGTTGCCCAAAAATTGATAGGGATTTTATCTATAGGTGGAACCTCCCTGGACATCAATGTGCCAAGGCTCATTTGTGGGCTAAATGCAGTGGCCCTAGACCTGTGTCCCCCCCAAACTGAGGGCACTGCCTGCAAACCACTGGGAAGAACCCCCATATAGGCAGTTTGCAGGGCAAATGATGTCATGTGGGCCCAACCCGAGTTTTAAAAATTGAATCAGTGTTAGAGATGAGAGGGAAAAACCATTATATCACATCTTTCTAGGTTTCCCAAGGTTCCCATATCTTGTGAAAAGATGGGAGGGAATTGCATAGTGTTGCTGTTAGTTGTTCCATTACGTTTTTCCTTGACGTCTCTGATAGACAGGGTGGTTGGTTTTAACCAGTGTGCCGCCAGTACTCGCCTTGCTGCTAATACTACTTTATTACATATGTTCTGCTCTTAGTTGCTCTTAGTGTGTCAGGCTCTCATGAGGCCTGCAGAGCAGAAACAGCCAGGGATCCAGCTTGAATAGTCTATGGAAGAGTTCACCCAAGAGTGTGCAGACCTTCTCCCAGAACAAGTACAGGGAGGGGCAGAACTACCACAGATGAGAGTATGTTCCCATCACCCTGCACATTCTCTAGCAGTCGTCTGAGGTGTGTATTCCCATCTTGTGTAGTTGTACCGGAGTGGTGAACCCCCTAAAAAGAACCTTATACATCTGTTCCTGTGAGATCACATACACCAAAACCTTTACTGCAACCTACCATATATCTTGTAATTTATCCCCATCAATCTCCCCACCAAAGTCCTTCTCCCACTGGTCTACGTACCGCAATGGGCCCCTGGCTTCAGAGTTAGAACAGATATCGGCGTATATGTCAGAGATCAGTCCCTTTCTGTATGTGCCCCATTGACAGAGGATTTCAAAGAAAGTAGTTTGTGTATATCTTGTCCCAGCTACCTCCGTCTACCTCCATCTGCTTGGCATAGTGTCCAATTTGTAAATTGTGGAAGTAGTCATGAATGTTCAGTCGGGCTCGTTTCGCCAATGAGCCATATGTCACAAATATGTCTCCCTCTCATAAGTCAACCCACAATTTTCAATCAACTCTTTTTTTTTTTTCTAAGTAGGTTGAAAGTCAAGCTTGACTGGATGCATCTATTTTTGTTATGTGTTGCCCATGAAAGTCAAGACACCTGTTTGCCCATATGGGTGCTTCAATGCTATTTCATGTGTTGAAACAAAGACAAGACTATGATTAGTGGATCAAGACAATCCGCTGTAGATCAGCATTCCTTTACTCCTTCCAAAACCCATTAAATTTAACCACCCGTTATGATTTTCTCAACCCCGTACAATAAATGTATTTAATAGACTTACATCAATGCCAGCCATTTATTTTTACCATATTTAATATATATTTTTAATTTGTCCCTAGATGTATTGATATTAATGAGAAAGCCTTTTATGAAAAAAATATACTTTAAAATATACTTAGTGGATATAAATGCCATTCTTCATTAATGGTAGCTTTAAAAGGCATCCTGAATATTCACCGTTATTATTCACCATTATGCTAAAATGTATTAAGGTACATGTTTAGGGTTGTATTTGGAAGGCTAATGAATTATTCTTAGCAATATTGAAATGCTATGTAAGGTTACTGGAAGTTCTGTAACAGCACTTTCATTACAAATAAATAACAAAGTAGCCTAGTTCAAAAATCGCTCTCAAACTCAAAAGTAGATTTCATGTCTAGATAAGATAGTCTTTAATCTTGTTGGAAATATAGCCCATATACTGCAGGAAATGCATGTTCCTTGTGTGAATAAGTGCCTCTCTCCACTTTAAGCTATGAAGCTATGATGTTATATTTCAAGGTCGAAGTTGTAAATGAAGGTCACCTTACCAGTCTTTTTGTTAGTGAACTATAAATTGTTATTCTGTGTGACCTACACATTTCTTGGTTTTAAAAAGTCTGACTCAGCAAGAGAGAGGTCAGCTACCCATGGAGGTCAAAGTCAATGGTATTTCCACCTCAGTCAAGGTGTAATGACCAAGTTAGTTTAATCCCTGGTGCTGTCCCTTTTTCTACTTATTGAGTTATTAAAACATAAACATTTGCCTTTGCCAGTTGCTTATTTATTGTGCATTATCGACATAAATATGGACTATGTTTGGTTAGCTTCAGCAGGTCAGCAGAAATTAAATTATGAACCAAAGGTGACAATGAAACTTGTTAGAGAACTAGATGAGATACTGACATCTTATTTTGTCCTAACGGTAGCTGCAAGCCTTGAACGTGGAGGCCAGTTACTGAGATGTCCTTCCAACCTTGGCATGTCTAATATCAGGAGATGAAGGGATTAGTGCTAAAGAGGTAGCCACGTACATGATGTAAATAGTGTCACAGGCAACTTGATGTCCAAAAAAAAGGAAGAGTCCCTCTGTGTGCATGAGCACTAGGCTGTCACACTGCCATCACGGCTGCCAATTTTGGCATTTGAGTGCTCCTGATGTGCTCTGGTATGGAATGTCCTGAAACTTGTGTTGTACGGAGTGAGCATACGACTTGGCTGATCCATTTTTATTTTACAAAGCCCATAACTTTTATTGTAGGCATTGAAGTCTCTCTGTGCAAAGGAAAAGTAAGTCAATAAACCAAGCAGTAGAATCGCATCACTCTGTCCTTAAATGTATTCCCTGAGGTAGAGCACCAGAGGTATTATTATCCACGTCCCTTCTTAACCAATTACTGCATCCTTGTTATAGATATATGAAACCAAACGTTGTCCAAATCCCACTACTGGGTTTTACAGTGACGTGTCCATTTCATGCCTAACTCTGATTTGGTTAGTTGGAATACATCTTGTTATACTTTTTTAAAAGTAAAGTTTGATTTGAGAGTGAAATTTAATTTCCAAGTTATATAAAAACAGTAGATTTCACTCATTAACATTTTAGTAGATGCAATCTATTTTTTCCTGTATTGTCATATTATTTCTTTGGAATTGTCACATCGCAATGTAACAACTCCTTTACATTAGTATATTGTTTACCCTGCATTTAAAGTGATAGTGAATTGTGTTGTTTTCTTTTTTCTTTCACGGATAAGTGAACCAGATATGATTTTTCCAGTGCAGAATATCAAAGTACATTTTGATCTGGATCCATCTGATTTCATACAGAGTGTTTTTGTTTAGACTGCTGTCTGCCATTTACATACACACCAGGATCTAAAACGTTCTGAAATGTATTATAGACACAAGGCTCATTTTATGTCCATAGAGTTTAAACATAAACAGTTTTCATTAACTGGAACCAGTCACATCTTACTATCGCTTATGTAAGTCATTGCTTAGAATTATTGTTGCTTTTTTTGTGCTTTCTATCAATATGTAACATGTATTAAATACATGGTAATGCAAAGAGTTAATATTAAGTTTGTTAATTTTATGTTATTATATTTATTATAAAGGTTTTAGTATTTCTCAGATTACCATGCTGTCTGTGTTCTAGTACAAATAAATATTCGGAAGTGTTTATTTTTACCATTCAGTTTGAGTAATATTTATTCAGGCTTTTTTTTCATCTTAGAATATCTTAATGTTTTATGTATAATTGATTTTATATACAGTTGCAGTTAAATGTTTTTATATTTTTTTGTATAATTTTTATTGGTATTTATTACTGGGCACTTGCATCGGTCAGCAATGTACTAAGCACTAATTTCATGTGGACTTTCCATAGGAGAAGATGTTTCCAGAGGATTAAATTAACATCTTCTCTGAATACATTGTAATATTTTAGAAAACTTCCAAATGAGCAGAAGATTTGTCTTAGTTTCTAAAAGAACGGGGTCTTACACGAAAGTGAACTTTAGGCCAGTTAAGCTTACACTTTTTAGATTTAATTCCCAACAACAATAGCTGGGTCGGTGGTGTGCGATGTGGACTGGATTTGAAACCTATACTTAGACTGATGAGTTACCTACCAAAGGATCAAAGTAGCATAAAGGTCTTGTCAACTTAAGATTTGGCTTCTGTAGGATAACACCACAAGGAAATGATGTATGTACATTGTGTTGCTTTGACTATTTTTTTATCACAACCTTTAGAACCCACTGAATTATTTGTAGCATTCAATTTGGGATTAATGTGTCCTATTTCATATTTCACGTTATTGTCCTCTGTTCCCCTTTTTACCGTGAGCCCTCCTTTAGTAGCTAAAGTATTTACTTGGAGTTGTGTGCGTTGTACCCGTTCACAGTAGTCAACCTCCTCCCCGAATCTACCATAAATCGTCAATCCCAAAGCCTCTGGAGGAAACCCAGGATGTTCCTAGGTGTGCATGGAAGGACATACATGGAATAAACACTTAACTACATATTTTGTCTGCTAAAATTCAAAGGTTGTGCTTCAATAATTTGTGTACCTGCCTTTGATCTTGTAAGCTTGTAGTGCAATATTTTCTCAATATAAAGCTCTCTTCTTTCTCTAAGTCATTATAAGTGCTACCTGGTGCGTCTAGCATCAATATGAGCATTGGTGCCGTAAAGTGAACAACATGTCTCTTTATAGAATAGGTGGAACATATCTGTTTGTCTTGAGAGACACCACCAATTACAATCTATCCTACGTTTCACTGCAAGTAAAATGCTATCTTTGTGCATGTGCATAATGAGACACAACAGACAAAGGTAACTGCTAGGTGTGATAACGCGTACAGTTGGGACATAACACTGAAAAAATGGGAAAATAGAATAATGATTCTATAATTTTGCTTTTGTGAATATAGAAACCTAAAGAAAACATGAGAGGAGAAAAGAGAACAATTTAGACTTCTGACGATTTAAGAACTGCTAGAGATCTACAAAGGAAAAAAATCTTTTCAATCACAGCAATATACCGGTTATTTAACTTGTAGTTTAAAGAACAGACACCAAGTGTGGTCTGGTTTATTGGTGATTTACCGCAGATCAGAATATTTCCAGAAATTGTGCAATTTCCTCTGATTTGATTTGCCACATAAATTACACAAAATGAGTTATAAATACACATTTCTTGGAATCATCAACTTCAATAATGTATGTCTTTCTATAAATATAGTCATTTGAGAATATTTAAATGCAAGAAAGTAGATCAAACACTGCAAACAAGTTAACTAAGGTAACATCGTAAAATGTCTTAAATTAGGTTTAACTGAAATAAGAGAAATGTGTCTCTGGAAATAATCAATTAACAAAAAATAAATAAATGAAGCGCATTGATTGCAATGTTTGGAATTGTAGCACAATGGATGTTGGGTTGTTTATGAACCACTGCTCAATATGAATGGACCATTAACAATGTTACATATTCCTGTATAAGTGAAAATGGTTATTGTCCACACACCTGGGATTTAAGGTAATTTTTTTAGTCACCCCCCCTCTCCTCATCACCCCCCCTCCCTCTCACAATCACCCCCCCTCTCCTTATCACAACCTCCCTTTCACAATCACCCCCCTCTCCTCATCACCCTCCTCCCTCTCACAATCACCCCCCCTCTCCTCATCTCGACTTTTTTTTTTAATTTATTATCAGTGCCACATTTTTTATAAAGGTTAGTACCAATTACATGTCTCTCATGTAATTTACAAACTTAAAAATGGGAGGTGAAAGGGCCTCATAAGTGGAATAGCCTAAGGCCTCTTTTCATCTAAATCCGGCCCTGCCCGCAGATCTCCTCCTCCCGCGTGGTCCGACTGCTCCACATGACCACGTGGCACACTGAGGGAGACTCACTTCCCTCGAGCCATGCAGAATCTCCAAAACAGATTAGGATTGCAATGATGACGTTGTTGCTTTAAGAGTGAGCAAGACGTCACGTCCACATTTATTTATAGACGTCCAGCCGTGCGGCCACGTGGTTTGGCCAGACCATGCGGCAGGACGTCTATAAATAAATGCGGAAGTGACGTCACACACACTCTTAAAGTGACCATGTCATCATTGCAATCCTAATCTGTTTTGGATCGCAGTGATGACGTGGACCTATCAGAACATAGGTAAGTCTATTTAAGGCTTGTTTTAGCCCCTATTTATTGCCCTACCATGGTTTTTGTTAGATTCTGGTCTAATGCTTCTAGAGATTACCTTGTGATTTCCTGTGTTTGATCCTGGCTTCGTATTTTTCTGGTGATTTCTGGTATCTTGACCTCAGCTTCATACTTGACTTGTGACTTCTGGTATTCTGACCTCCTGAACTGGCTTTGTCTTGACTCTGAGTATTTCTGTTATCCTGCCCTTGATTTATCTTGACCCTGTTTCTTGTTGTATTAAGTTCGGCCATTCCAAGGCTCGGTAATACGTTTTTCCTTTTGTGGGTTTCCTCTTTCCTGTGTGTTGGAGTACGACTCCCATGACAGGCTGACAATAATTTTACTGAAGCAGAGTTAATAAACTAAATCCAAAAATTATGGTGCAAATCTGATTGTATGGTTATTCAAGTTTGGATGCTCAAATTAAACCATCAGCTAAACAAATCAAGTTTGTTTCCAGGACTTAATGCTACTTGGGTATTTAAACTGATATTTGCTTAGTGAGATTGTAACACAATTCGGGCTTACAAATGATGTTCCCTCAAACTATGTGAGGCTTTTTTGATGGAGAATGCCAATGGTCCAATGCAGAATGGTGGAGCAGCAGGTATGTGCTAGTGGAGGAGCCAATTGAATGCTAAAGTCAAATCACAGAGAGATGGGAGACTTGCATCCATCAAGTTCAGCCTTCCTCACATATGTTTTTGGTGTTAATCCAAAAGAAGGAAAAAAAACACAGTCTGAAGCGCTTCAAAATTTGCAACAAACTACGAAAAAATTCCTTCTTGACCCAAAAATGTCAGTCAGATGTCTCCTTGGATCAAGCAGCTATTACCCCACTAATTAGAAATGATATCCCTTTATGTTATGTTTTTAGCAAGTATTTATCCAATTGCAGTTTAAACCTCTGTATGGACGCTGATAAAACCACCTCTCCAGGCAGAGAATTCGATATCCTTATTGCTCTTGCTGTAAAATAACCTTTGCTTTGCCTTAGATGAAATCTCCTTTCTTCCAGCCTAAATGCGTGACCTCATGTCCTATGTATAGCCCTGTTTATGAATAGATTTACAGATAATGGTTTGTACTGGTCCCAAATATATTTGTATAATTTTATCATATCCCCTTTCAGGCGCCGTTTTTCCAAACTAAAAGAGATTTAAATGTTTTAACCTTTCTTCGTAACTAAAATACTCCATTCCTTTTTCTTTAATATGAGTCAAATGAACTCAGTGGATTAGATTTGTCAGATGTTCATTATTGAGAAAAAGTTGGGCTATTAAGTAGCTGGTGTCTGATGTGAGATTACAGCTGGTGTGTTGTGATCAGCCAGGATATCAACTGGTGCTGATTGATGGACAATTATCTAGTCTGAGAGAACATCCAGTAATATGTTCCCATGAAAGAAATCCACTACCCCTTCTCAGATTCACATTGTGCCACTATGTTATCAAGTGATTGTGTCCTACTGCATTTCCACCTAAGGAAGTATTCTTATTATTATTACATAGAATAAAAAAAAAAACATATTTTGCTGTGTCTTACAAGGTTTTTTACACAGGTTAAACATTATGAAAACAATCCTTGGGAGGGTGGACACTATTAGACATTCCCTTTTACAGCTGTGTCATTTAGAGGCAGTACGGTGGTATTTTCCAAACTTACCGCACCATGAATCCCACTACTGTGTGCTGGGGGGAATTTAAATCTGATATCTTTAAATCTTAGACCATCTGCAACTGTTTCACTTTTAGCCTTCACAAACTCCACATTCACCAGTCCTAAAGCAGCCGTATGTCCAATGCTTACAAATACACACTGACCTAAAGGTAGTGCACAAAGATGGCAAATAAGAATCCACAGAATAGATACATAAACTTATAAACATAAACTCAGGGGTCAAGTCCAGAAAAAGCATCGGAATCCTTTCAATCCAACATTTTTAGGAATGCTTCAAGTTCAATTTGACTCTAAAAAAACTATGCAGATGCAAAATATTGAATAATAAAATAACTCACTTGGCCGGTGCTGGCATTCTGATGAAAATCTCCAGGTTTTGCAATTTACTATAGTTAACTCTGCCTAGATCAGGAAGTTGCGGACACTAGTCAACCAATTCTGGTGTTCTTGTCATTTTCAGTGGGATTGATAAGCACATTCATCCATCATAAAAATATAGTACTGTTTCTGCCAGGCAGTATTTTTAATATTATGAGCTATGTGGGCAGTCGGTTGAGCAGGACATGCTGTAATAGTATATCTCCTGCCACTGGGAATGTTAGTAGTTAATCAGCCCACCAGTCTTCTGAATATCTGAAACACGAACGCTCACAGTCTTGTTTTCCATATTCACATATTTACAAGGCTTTTCTTCCTTGGCAGAGACTCCATTCAAAGCTTAAACCTTTGGGATAGAAGGCTCTGTATGGGTAGAGTGATACAGGGAATTCATTCTTCCCATAAGAAAGGAGACACCTAAATAAATAAATATTTTGTGAGCAAAACCACATTTTCAATCAATGTTGGCTCCTCGGTTTATCCTTCCTTCTCCAAAACAAAATGTTTTTCTTATACACACACACCATCTGTTACAAATAGCATATTTAACAGATTTAATTCCTTTATGTTGGTAAATTCACAAAGCAAAATAAAATTGCTATCATTTTAGTAATTGAACACAAGGCGCCTAGGTGCCTGTGAATGAATATACATTTAATTGTGGCTTTCTTTTGTTTTGTTTTGTTTGTTTGTTTTTTTAATCTAGAAGAATATTTTTAGATGAAGTTATTTTTGTTTAATACTTTTTAATGTGATTGTGTTTTGGTTGAGAACACTGCTTAATTTTACCGTGGTTTGTCCGAAAGCCAAGAACGGGCAGTTATTGGTAATAAAACACTGGATTGAAAGCGTTTAGTGGAACTGCTGTCTATATGTCTCATTTACATGTAATTGGCTTATGTACAGAAATGTTGAGAAATTTGCATAGGTATGTGTTGCCCTGACAACTTGGCCTGCTTTTGGCCCTCTAGGCATAGAATTGTCCAACCCTACGATAGACAGATGCTTTAATGTCGAAGCCATCTGTTCCTTCTACATATTCTTTGCTCTGTTTTTATTTGTGACTCTTTTCTATTGTTTTAATCCTTGAAGAGCGTTTAAACTGGATTGACTTGAATCCGCTGACAGTGTATTTTTGCTTGCAGAGAACGTTTTACAAGTTAGCTTCAGACTCGGGGAATTTATTTTTTTTTCTTCTCCTGGTACTTCTCTGTAAACATTGAGTTTCAGGAGCTAGATTTAAATTCTTAGCACATGTCGGTTCTTTACAATCACATTGAAGTGTCAAATGTGAAATGGTTCTTTAAAGTAGCACGTAGCAGCCAAATGAGTGTGAAATACTATGCACGGCAAGAAAAAAAAGATATAGAAAAATACTTGAACATTTAGTAAAAAAAAAAAAGACTTTGTATTCAGTCATTTGATAATGATGGCAAATTAAATTGCCTTTAGAGCTTTGAAGGACAGCCAAGGGTAACAGGTGTTTGGGCACACGAATATAAAGGTACACAGGTAAGGTTTCAAGAGAGCCAGTTAGATAACAGGACCCAGTGATGGTCTATCATTCACGGATCATATGCAGCAACCAAAGGGGAGTTAATTTTGGAATTAGCAGTCCTCATGTGGATTTGTTGGAGGTTAGATTCCTTTAACTACTATATAGAAATGTTAATTCTCACATGTTGTCATTATGTGCGAGGAGTACTATGCTGGATTACATATGCACTCAGATAAGATAACTGTAAAATTTTAATTCCATTCAGACTTGGCTTTAATATGAATTGTTAACAAAGTTTTTCTTAGTCTATCTATTTGCCTGTCTATATGTCTATCTATCTCACTTTAACAGTAACAACCTGAAAATATTGTATAATACAAAAGTAACATAGTAAGGGTTTCAGGATTCACAATTTACTACATTGTGATCAATTTTCCCAAATCTTGAGAAGTTCCATGGGAGCTGATTTAAATTTCTACAGCAGTGGTGAGTAGTGATGTCGCGAAATTTTCGGTTCGCGAACGGCGGACGGGAACTTCCGCAATTGTTCGCGAACGGGCGAACCGGGCGAACCGCCATAGACTTCAATGGGCAGGCGAATTTTAAAACCCACAGGGACTCTTTCTGGCCACAATAGTGATGGAAAAGTTGTTTCAAGGGGACTAACACCTGGACTGTGGCATGCCGGATGGGGATCCATGGCAAAACTCCCATGGAAAATTACATAGTTGATGCAGAGTTTTAATCCATAAAGGACATAAATCACCTAACATTCCTAAATTGTTTGGAATAACGTGCTTTAAAACATCAGGTATAATGTTGTATCGATCAGGTAGTGTAAGGGTTACGCCCGCCTCACAGTGACAGACCAAACTCCCCGTTTAACGCACCGCAAACAACTGCAAACAGTCCATTTACACAACCGCAAACTCCCCATTTGCACATGTTTTAGTGCAAACTAGTCTAACTACTAATATAGTTGAAACATGCTACTTTTATTCATGCCAGACAACCATGCAGGCCAGACTAACAAACATGCCAGGACCAATCATAGTTAACCACCTCAGATAGTAACATGGCTCCCTCTATATACAGAGTAAACATGGCTCCCTCTATATACAGAGTAAACATGGCTCCCTCTATATACAGAGTAACATGGCTCCCCTCTATATACAGAGTAAACATGGCTCCCTCTATATACAGAATAACATGGCTCCCTCTATATACAGTGTAAACATGGCTCCCTCTATATACAGTGTAAACATGGCTCCCCTCTATATACAGTGTAAACATGGCTCCCTCTATATACAGAGTAACATGGCTCCCTCTATATACAGTGTAACATGGCTCCCCTCTATATACAGAATAACATGGCTCCCTCTATATACAGTGTAACATGGCTCCCCTCTATATACAGAGTAACATGGCTCCCCTCTATATACAGTGTAAACATGGCTCCTCTCTATATACAGAATAACATGGCTCCCTCTATATACAGAGTAAACATGGCTCCCTCTATATACAGAGTAAACATGGCTCCCTCTATATACAGAGTAACATGGCTCCCCTCTATATACAGAGTAAACATGGCTCCCTCTATATACAGAATAACATGGCTCCCTCTATATACAGAATAACATGGCTCCCTCTATATACAGTGTAAACATGGCTCCCTCTATATACAGAATAACATGGCTCCCTCTATATACAGTGTAAACATGGCTCCTCTCTATATACAGAGTAACATGGCTTCCCTCTATAAGTGTGTGCATAGTGTGTGCAGTGTGTGTATAGTGTGTTCAGTGTGTGCATAGTTAGTGCAGTGTGTGTATAGTGTATGCAGTGTGTGCAGTGTGTATGCAGTGTGTGTATAGTGTATGCAGTGTGTGTGCAGTGTGTGCATAGTGTGTGCAGTGTGTGTATAGAGTGTGCAGTGTGTGCATAGTGTGTGCAGTGTGTGTATACTGTGTTGTGGACATAGACATGGGGACACTGAGACATTAGGGGACATATGGGGACACTGAGACACTAGGGGACACAGACACTAGGGACACATGGGGACACAGACATTAGGGGACACTGAGACACTAGGACACAGACACTGGGAGACCTGGGAACACTGAGACACTTGGGGACACTGGAAAACATGGGGACACTGAGACACTAGGGGACACATGGGGACACTGAGACACTAGGGGACACAGACACTAGGGGACACTGAGACACTAGGACACATGGGGACACAGACACTGGGAGACCTGGGAACACTGAGACACTTGAGGACACTGGAAAACATGGGGACACTGAGACACTAGGGGACACTGGGACACATGGGGATGCTGAGACACATGGGGATGCTGTGAGACATAGAGACATTGGAAGACACTGAGACATTGGGACACGGAGACACTATGTTCCCATGTCCCCCAGCCAGTGTCCCTAGTGTCTCAATGTCCCCAAGTCTCCCAGTGTCTGTGTCCCACGTCTCTCAGTGTGCCTAGTGTCCCTATATGTCCCAGTGTCCCCATGTCTATGTCCACAACTGTCCCCATGTCTCCCCAAGTGTCTGTCTCCCAGCCAGTGTCCCCTAGTCTCCCAGTGTCTGTGTCCCAAGTGTCTTAGTGTCCCCAAATGTTTCAGTGTCCCCATGTCTCCCAGTGTCTGTGTTCCTAGTGTCTCAGTGTGCCTGGTGTCCCCATGTCTCCCAGTGTCCCTATATGTCCCAGTGTCTCCATGTCTATGTCCACAACTGTCCCCATGTCTCCCAGTGTCCCCAAGTGTCTGTCTCCCAGCCAGTGTCCCCTAGTCTCCCAGTGTCTGTGTTCCCATGTCTTAGTGTCCCCAAATGTTTCAGTGTCCCCATGTCTTCCAGTGTCTGTGTCCTTAGTGTCTCAGTGTCCACATTTCTCCCAGTTTCCCTAAATATCTGTGTCCCCATGTCTCCCAGTGTCCCCGGGTCTCTCTGTGTCCCTGGGTCTCTCAGTGTCCCCATGTCTCTCAGTGTCCCCAGTATCCTAGTGACATAGGGACACACTGAGACATTGGGACAATGGGAGAAATGGGGACACAGACACTGGGAGACTAGGGGACTGGGCGACATGGGGACACTGACACTGTGATACATAGGGACACTGAGACACTGGATGACTTGCGAGACTGAGACACTGGGAGACAGGGAGACACTGGGAGCAATCCATCTATACAGCAGAATCAAACTGTGAGTAGTTTGTTGGTGATTTTACAGAATTTTCTCTGATGACACTCCTTGTGATTTACATAATGTGATGTCACGCATAACTAATTAATTATACAAATGATTAAGGCTGGTATTTTCCAAGAAAGGTGGCAACCTTAACTACTGTTCACATACTCTTGCTTAAAGGAGCACTATAGGGTCAGGAACACAATCATGTATTTCTGACCCTATTATGTTAAAACCACCACCCTGGCCCCTTCTTGCCTCTCTAAATGTAGTAAAATATTACTTGTATTCAAGTCTACAGCTGCTGGCTCAGAAGTGGTGGTCTGAGCAAATTCCAATACTTCCCCATAGGATTGGCTGAGACTGTCAACTAGGCAGATCAGGGGCAGAGCCAGCACAAGTCCAACATAGCCCTGGCTAATCAGCATCTCCTCATAAAGATAAATTCAATCAATGCATCTCTATGAGGAAAGTTCAGTGTCTGCATGCAGAGGGTGGAGACACTGAATGGCAGCACTGCACACTAGGCAGTCCTGCCCCAGGAAGCACCTCTAGCAGCCATCTAAGGAGCGTCCAGTTGAGTTATTTTCTCTGAAAAGACAGTGTTTACTGCAAAAAGCCTGAATGGAATGATTCTACTTACCAGAACAAATACAATAAGCTGTAGTTGTTCTGGTGACTATAGTGTCCCTTTAAGTTTGGAAGCTTAAGAGGGATGTATGGGAACAAAACTTGTGTGGACTGGCTGACATTAAAATTAGTTTAGGTAATGCAGACGTTGGTCTCTCTAACACTGTGGCATGTCCCTTTCTTCTACACTCACTACATACACCTTTTCTCTGTCTCAGACTATATACCAGGAACTTCTGCCTGCTAGTAAGAAGGTAAGGAGACAAGTGGACCAGCGAGGGCTAGGGGACAGTCCTTAGAAAGCATGGAGTGAGCGCATCATTAGACGCATTTATGTCAAGCTCAAGGTGCTGCCTGCATAGTATGCACTTAGTTGGACAGCCTGCATGCCAACTTTTTGGGCATGATCACTGCTTTTGGCAGGTCTTGTCATGTGATTCACGCCAGTGGCACACCCTTTTATCCCGCCCATTAACTTCCTGCTTCACTGGACACTGCTGTTAGGGGTTATGGATTTACTTGAAAGATGAAAGCATAAATTAGCATGGTCGATAAGATTCCGTAATTAGGCCCATCATAATTGTCAGCACCAGGCCCACTGTGCTCTTAATCCGGCCCTGGGCGGACCGAACATCACATATGTTCGCCCGCCGCGGCGACCGCGAACAAGCTATGTTCGCCGGCGAACAGTTCCCGGCGAACTGTTCGGGACATCTCTATTCCTGATATGTAAATTTTGTTAGGCACTTCTAGCTCTCGTGACGGCCTGGGCTGGACGAACACTGCTCATAAGAAACTATTCAGCCAAACAAACATTCGGGAAAATCAAAAAGGGTTCAAAGATGGACCAATTAGTGTACGGAAAAACAGAAACATAATAAAATATAAATATTCGGCATATAATTTATAGTACACTCATGGGCACAAATTACCACCATTTGGTTCACAGATCAAGTGAGATGCCCCAGATGAAGGTTCAATTTTGGTGCTGAAACGCGCGTTGGGCTCTTTTGCTTCACATTTTTTTCACTTATGATTTGAGCACTTTTTGATTTACTAGATTATTCACTGATGGGGATAACTCATTGTTAAAAAAATTAAGGGAAGTTGGAGGGTCACCCCTATTCATAATAACCCCGTTACTGAGAAAAAGGTTGAATGGAACTTGCTGGGCAGACTAACTAAACAACTTTGTAGTCACTTTTACTTATCCTTATATTTGGAGTATTTGTTGATCACATAGTGTGGTAGCAGATTCCTAAAGAGGTCTCTTAGTATTACACCTTAAAATCTATTTTTGTACATCTAGTCTTATATCAGGTAAGATTTACTTCAAACAACTTTGTGGGCATATTATCTAAACATGTCTATTGAGAACCGTTTTCAATCTCTCGAATGGAAAATCTGCTATTCTAATATTATTGTGGTTATACATTGTACAAAAGTGGGTTGTTATTTTATATATTTTTTCACTCCACCATTTCCACCTGGTGTATCACCAAAAGAGTGGTCTCTAGTGGTAGATTGTTTTATTTTTTTTAAGTTTAAAATCTATTTTGTGAGACCTTTTGTCTGGCTCTTTGTGGGATCAGGGGTTATACCAATTTAAGACACTGGTGAATTGCTCCTTCTGTGAAATGGTTGGTTCATATGTACCTTCTTAAATCTAAACCCACAATGTTTAACTCCCATCATGCACCACATTCTCATGCTTTTTAATGTGCATATTTATTGTCTCGTACTCTAATTTACATGTATGTGTGTTATGTGCATTAATATCTGTGTAAGTATGTGTATATGTATGTGGTAGTGTATGTGCATACATTCAATCAGTCAAACACCAGCACAACATACAAGCACACTCCTGCATTCAAACTCAAAAAAATATATATACAAACACACCCCTTCACTCAAACACAAATACTTCACACAAATGTACATCCACATTCAAAAGTTAACATTACATTCAGACACACCCCGGCAATCAAACGCAAACATCACATACAAACACCCCTCTGTATTGAAACACAATAAATGTATACAAGCACCCCTTCAAACACCAACACTGTACATTACACTACAGCGCCAGTAAATACTGCAGCGCTGTACAGATATACAACCTAGAAATTTTGACTTGAGGTGCCTTGTAAAAATATAGAAATATTAAGGGCGCCTTGAACCGAAAAAGTTTGGTAACCACTGGTCTTGTATCTCCAGTGTTCATTTAATTGTACCCTTTTCCTTCTATTTAAAACCACTCAGATATCTCTTAAACATATAATCTTCACTTCCGCTAGTCGTCTCTAACTTTGCCTCCATTGTTTTGTAAAGGTGACCACAGCTGCCAGTGAGGAACGTGTGTTATTTATTTTTACCACTGTATACCTGTGTTTAGAGGCTTGTTAAATACACTTTAAATATATCTTATTTTAGCTTCTTTTAGCTGTTTTCCAGTTAAATCCCCACAATGACAATAAAACACTTTTAATCCAGCCAGCTATGGATTCTCACATAAAAATGTAAAGCAAATCTATAATTAGGATCGGTTTTCTTTATGCTGCTTTTTCCTTACATGAGTCTTGTTGTAACTGGCTTATTGTTTAAGCTATAAAAATAACATTTGCCAGGATATTTTATCATAGCTTTACAGTTTCATTAGCTACTGTATGTATGACAATGGTAGCTCTTCATGCACAAGGATCTGATCTTAAAACACATTTTGATATACATTGTTTGTGCATGCGTGTGTGTGTGTGTGTACATACTTACATACAGGGAAAGCTGTTTTGCGATAAGTAGTTCTCAATATATAGAGGTAAACTTGTTTGAGCAGGGCCCTCATCTTCTCTTACTCATTTAAGTTCAAAGTTCTATCTAGCTGAATTTATTCATATTTCTTTTTTACTCAATGTACAGAGGGCTAGACAATGTTTGCTCTTTATTAAAGAGACAAGCATCACTTGACAATAACGTTTTTAAATTAGCAAGCAAACACTATTAAACAAATATATAAACCATAAAAGCAAGGAAAACTTGGAAAAGTATGTAATAAACATATGTAAATGTACTATAAACTTGGTCAGATTGCATTGCTGGGCACGCCTCTCAGATATGGGAGTTTCTTTGGCCTCACCCTTCCCTCTTATCCACCAATCTCAGTTTCAGACCAGCCCACGAATAACAGAAACACTGATCAGACTCCCTCTCTTAGTCCCCTGACATGATGGTGTAAGATGAATATATCTTCCAACTGAACTTGTTTAAATCTGCGAGGCAAGCCCAATGCACTTTTTAAGCATTCCTAGGGAATGATTGGGTAGAGCTGTGATCCACCTAGTGGGAGTGTGAAAAGCATAAGAAGAAGCAGGTAAATATGAAAAAAATCATATTTGCCTTTTTTTCAGCAGATTAAGGCAACTATGTTATTAAAAAGCTAAACCTTTTGAATGAGACAGTTGTTTTCAAATGATGCATGTCCCTTTAATGTTAATATTACTGATTGTGAATAATGAATAAGCTTTCTGAGATGGTTTGTGAGAGAGAATTGAAGATCAAGTGGTAAAGGGCTACATACAAAGAAGTTAGCTCTCGAAAATCTTTCAATATGGCCATGAGAAAAGCTTCATTACAAGGACGGACATTCATGGTGTGAATAGCCACAAAGACTTATTATTTGTTGAGTAAGATAGGTGTGAAGGACAGTGGTATTTCCTGTAATTCTGTGTAAAGAAAATATGAATTATGAAAATATGAATTATTTCTGATTAAGGAGGAAGATGTGAAGGGCAGTGTTATTTTTTTGAAATTCTGTCTAAGGAAAGTGTAATGGTCAACAGTATTTTCTATACTGGTGATACCAGGCTATTCGTTGATGCCTCACTAGCAAGTCATCATAGAAATTGCACAGTGGAGATGACGCAAGGAAAGCAATCATGCGCACAGCCATCCCAGTGATAGCAATGCCCATCAAGCTCAGCCAGCCTGGTGATACCAACAGTTCACGCTAAGATCGCAGCATGTACTGGTTAATACTTGAAGCCTTACTTATGGATATTTACACACTTTGTCTGGAACTTCTCTCGAAATTACACAATTTAACAAAATATTGAAAATCATCTATAACTTAACCCCCAACACCTGTGCTAGCCTCTTATGATATGATAGTAATAACAGTAAAAAAAAATTGTAAATAAAGTAAAATATGGTAACCAATGTGTGAGCGCTAAAATCCCATGCAGAAAATATGGCAGCGTTCACAAATACAATGCACAAGAGATTGTGAAAAGCAAAACAATAGTTACCAAAAAGAACGCGCTAAAATAATCTGTAAATATAAAGAAACAAATAATGGTGCAGACCATCTGGTAATAATAGTATGGGGAAAAGGTGTTATATGTAATAAACTCACATGTCCCAGAGCCCTATCACCCCTGGCTCTGGGTTTGAAATGCTCCTTGGGAGAGGGGATATTCCCACACTGCAGGATAGTCAGGAGGATATGTCCACTGATAATTCCGTTGTGCTGTATGTAAAAGGAAAGAAGGGCAGGACCTCCAATTGAATAGTATCACAATTCGTTTTATTGTATAAAAAAGGTTAAAAACCCTTACTTTGGATGTGGTGGGTACAAACTCGCAGAGTCACCCACATAAAAGCATAAAACACATGTATTCGAAAAAACGCTTCCTGGTTATGGTCCGGTCACGTGATCGCTTCCGGGTCCGCCCTCCAATGACGTCCGTGTGACGCGTTTCGCCCGCCTCCACAGGCTTCTTCCGGAAGAAGCCTGTGGAGGCGGGCGAAACGCGTCACACGGACGTCATTGGAGGGCGGACCCGGAAGCGATCACGTGACCGGACCATAACCAGGAAGCGTTTTTTCGAATACATGTGTTTTATGCTTTTATGTGGGTGACTCTGCGAGTTTGTACCCACCACATCCAAAGTAAGGGTTTTTAACCTTTTTTATACAATAAAACGAATTGTGATACTATTCAATTGGAGGTCCTGCCCTTCTTTCCTTTTACATACAGCACAACGGAATTATCAGTGGACATATCCTCCTGACTATCCTGCAGTGTGGGAATATCCCCTCTCCCAAGGAGCATTTCAAACCCAGAGCCAGGGGTGACAGGGCTCTGGGACATGTGAGTTTATTACATATAACACCTTTTCCCCATACTATTATTACCAGATGGTCTGCACCATTATTTGTTTCTTTATATTTACAGATTATTTTAGCGCGTTCTTTTTGGTAACTAAAGTAAAATATGGTGCTACTATCACCTATGTGGGTCACTCCACCCCACATACAAAGTGAAACATAAAAACTAGAAATTGGTGAGAACACACAATAAAATATATAAAAATATTACCACTATTAAAGCAAGGTGTAAACCTAAAGCAAAAAAAATGGAACAAAAGAACCATAGGGTAATTTAGTTAAAACACATGAGACAGTAAATAATCAGTCTCACTCACATGCTGCTGAGCCACTTAAACAGCTGTCTCAGACTAAAGGCCTTGCATGGAAAGGTGTATTGGGTGTTCTAGAAATTGGTTATTCCAGCTTCCTTGTAGTCCTTGTAGTCATATTCACATAATAGAATCCAGGATGCAGGATACGGGAAATATAAATGTATTACACATAAGTAAAATACAGAATAAGCAAAAAATAAAACCATAGAATATAGAATTTCAGCTATTGCCTTTCACAAAAGACATTTTTGAGAAAGGGAGTAGCCGAAGCGCGCCAAGTGTATTTTGTTAGGTGGACACTCTGATTTGGTTTTCTTGTTTCTACTTAATTCCTACTGCACATACCCACCATCTTCTTTAACCCCTTAAGGACCAAACTTCTGGAATAAAAGGGAATCATGACATGTCACACATGTCATGTGTCCTTAAGGGGTTAAAGTGCCCAAACACTCAGCTGTGGCCACCTTAGACTCTCCTGCTGTGGATAGTTGAAAAGCTGCAAAACTACAAGCTGCAGGATTGGGGCTGTGACTCTGAGGACTGATCTGATTCTGATTTCAATCTGTTTTAATCTAATGATTGTTGATTCTGTTCAAACCATGTCAATTACTTCTTGGCTCCATATTACCACTACAGAATAATGATATTGACAGTTGCAAAGATAATAAGGAGTCTATCAGTTTCCTGCTTCTTTAACCCATTGTACGCTGTGTGCTGAGAGCTAATAGTGAGTCAGGAGTAGCTGAAATGGTTGGAGTCTGTCAGTATATTGATGCTTTAACCATGTGTTTATTCAGCAAAAAGTCAGGCATCTTATAGACATTTTGTATTCAATGTATTTCAATGAGTGGTACAAAACTAAACAATTTCATTGCTTAGTATATTATCTGTCTTTTACAGCTCCACGATGTAGAGAAGGGTGTTGCTAGACTCGCTGTGTAATACTTAACTCTTTATATGCTGTTTTATGTGAAAATCAGATTGGCTCTAATTCAATCTGTGGGTCTTTAAAGGGACACTATCACCAGAACAACTACAGCTTATTGTATTTGTTCTGGTGAGTAGAATCATTACTTTCAGGCTTTTTGCAGTAAACAGCCTAGGGATAACTGCACTGTCCACTCCAAAGATGGCTACTAGAGGTGCTTTCTGGTGCAGTGCTGCACAGTGTGACTGAACTTTCCTCATAGAGATGCTGGTTCAATATATCTCTATGAGGAAATGTTAAAGGACCACTATAGTGCCAGGAAAACATACTCGTTTTCCTGGCACTATAGTGCCCTGAGGGTACTGTACAGTGAGGGGAAAAAGTATTTGATCCCCTGCTGGTTCTGAACATTTGAACACTGACAAAGAAATGATCAGTCTATAATTTTAATGGTAGGTGTATTTTAACAGTGAGAGACAGAATAACAACAACAAAAAATCTAGAAAAAGGCATGTCAAAAAAGTTATAAATTGATTTGCATGTCAATGAGCCAGCATCAGAATATCAAAAGAGACTCTGGGTGTTTGTTGACCCATACAAATTTCGTAAATATTTGTTTAGTTTTGTTGAAGAAAAATTTGGGAATGTGGATAGGAAGGGTCTGTAACAGGCATAATAATTTTGGGAGGACATTCATTTTTATAATGTTTATTCTACCCAGCCAGCTAAATTGTGGTTTGTGCCACATCATTAAATCTTTAGTTATCTTTTGGAGTAATGGGTTGAAGTTTAAGTCATACAATTGTCATGCATCAGTTGACAAGTGTATGCCTAAATAAGCGATGTGCAAGCCGTCCACGCAAAGGGGAAAACCACCTTTAGTGTTGTTTGAGTCTGAGTATCCAACTGAAGGGGTACAATTTAACTTTTTTAAAAACTGACCTAAAAGTTGAAGATTTCACTCATAAGAGGTTCCAATGATGTTGAGGGGGAGGACAGTGTGAACAGTAGATCGCCTGCAAATGCTACGATCTTGTATTCCTTTTGTCCGATTTGAAAGCCCCTTATGTCCCTGTTCTCCCTAGCTCCATGGAGGAAGGGTTCTAGTGCTAGAATGAAGAGGATGGAGGAAAGAGGGCACCCCTGCCTTGTACCGTTTGTGATTTTCACTGGTTCTGAGTTGGCTGTTAATCTTAAGCTTGGCTGTTCGATGCAAGTAGATAGAGCTAACCCAGTGTATCCAGTTGGATCCAAAGACTAACAATTTGATGGTGTGTTTTAAAAAGGCCCAGTCCACTCGGTCAAACACCTTTTCGGCATCGACCAAGAGTAATAGGCTCTTGCTTGGGTAGCATTTAGAGGAGTGTAAAAGTGGATGAGGTTTAGTCATCTTGTTGTGTTGTGTGTGGGGATATTTATGGGATAATAATAGTAAACAGTTGAGAATTGCCCACTATTTCAATTCTCAGATCCCAAAGATCGTTATCGTGTAAGTGAAATGTATTCCATATCAATAAAATCACAATTTGTGATAAAAATAGATACAATGTATTTTTATATTCAAATAATAATAATAATAAGTAACATGCGTGACAATAATCAATGAAATTTTAGTATAACATGAATATGCAATACAATATGGTAATATATTTTCCAACGGTTAACACAGCTTAGAATCTACAACATTAGCTGTCAAGAAGATTTATGATGGGCTTCACAGAGACAAAGAAAGTTTCACACAGAGAACAGAATTCCTCAGAGTGCAGCGTAAGGTCGTAAAAGTTTAGCTGACAGTTAGAATAACCCTTTCAATGCTGGCTAGACCTCCTCTAGGCATTTAAGATCTATTCTTATGCAATTTTAAATAAAATAACATTTAAACCAGTTCATTTCCTGGAACCATCCAATAAAAAGAAATATACTATGTTCTATAAGCAGAATTTTAACTTGCCTAAAAAAAATATCTTATCCTCTTTTAGAACAAATCAATACGCCTGGATAAATATCACGATATCCTATCATGTGATAATAATCACATTAATATATATAATTATTATTAATCCCATCTGCAGATTGGGATGCTATAACCATATATATTCTTTAGTAACCAAGATTTCTGAATATCGAAATCTGATCGTGATTTATCTAGTCATATATCATGTTATTAGAAAATTTTAATTAAATTAAATTAATTAAATGAAACCAGTATATTTACCAGTTAAAGAGATGTTCTCACCAGATGTTCTCAGGTAGCTAAGTGTCAAGGAATGTTTCTTTCTCGCTCTGACTCTGCTTGCTTCTTACTGCTTCCTCTGCATCCCTTCTCTTGATTACCTCTCTCTTCCCTTTGTCTTAACTTTTTAAAGGAAAGATTCACTAGGTGATAGACCAATAGAAACATTGGAGGTGTGGTTATCTTCTAAATAACCATTTAGTATTTGGTCTATAGAGGGCAGTCTCGTCCCACTGAACATACCTATCCAGGAAAGAGTTAACTTTTCCTGGTGGCTATTTTGACGTCATTTAGGCTTATCTATATGGTTGCCATAACTCACGTTTTCTGTCAGATCAAACAGTTTCTTTAAGTTTTGTCCAGACTATGTGTCTGGCAAATTCTGCTATAATTTCTAATATGACAGTTCTTAAACTTAAAATCACCTTTCACTTACAATGGGATCTTGTTAGATATAGAAAGTAAAATTAAATGATTGAATCTTCTCTGTCACAAATGTCTGGGTTTTAGAATTATTCTATTCCATTAGCATTTTAGACAGTCTCTTGTCACTTGGTTTGTTTATACTATTCATTCCTTTAGCTCTGGCAAAAATGGTTAGTTTTACAGAAAGGATAGATATTTCGGGTCTCTTTGTTAACTTGAAAATAACAAAATGTAGTCTGGCCTGTTCAGAGTGACTTAGGAATATATATAACTGGTATGTGAGCGCTCCAATTAATTATGCAGATTTACATAAAAATCAAGATGACAATATCAATAAACTTGAAAATGACCAATCTCGCCGAGATCACCACAATGACCACCATAAACCACAATTGAATGTACTGGGTGAGTCTTATCTGAATCAGAATACTCTACACATATATATAAGAGTATAACAAAATATCATTTATTGTATAGTAAACCAATCATAAAAAATGAAACAACATCTCAAAACGTCCAGTATCAGATGTAAACGTGATGAATAGTAAGGGGCCCCTTATTCATATTCTTGTCGACAAAGGACTGATGTAAAAAATCAGAGATGTGCACATTAGCATAAAAACTATATGTGAACTCAAAAAAGTTCAAGCAGTAGGCTCCAGTCCAGTCCGTGAAAAAATATATAAGTGGATAAACGGATAATGCCCAGACGACCAAGCCGTCTTACGGAGAGGGAGCTCAAACACCAGCCAAACACCCTGGTCAAGACTAAGAGGGAAGCGATAGGGATGGCCCCAAAGGTGAAAAATCACATCCAGATATGGAAAACTATGGGGATATCACTTCAGCAACTTACCCTATCCGTCCGACCATCGGGTGAGGAACTGGGAGCACATAAACTCCAAACCGTGAGGGCTGCAGGAAAAAGGCCGTTCTCGCCAGGTCGCTTGCCGAAAATCAATGGCGGGTCGTAAAGGACGAATCGGCTGGGAAGTTCAAATCCGTCGGCGGTGTGGTGAGGTAGCAGACAGCACGTCTACGCGTTTCGTCCTAGCTGGAGGACTTTTTCAAGACAATGTCTGCTGTCTAAGAGCCGGGTTTATATACCCACTCTTAATTGATTCATAGAATGGTCATGATTGTTAATTGATAAACTGAGATCATTACAGATCTAAAGTAAATGGTCATAATTGTACTTATATATTTTTTCACGGACTGGACTGGAGCCTACTGCTTGAACTTTTTTGAGTTCACATATAGTTTTTATGCTAATGTGCACATCTCTGATTTTTTACATCAGTCCTTTGTCGACAAGAATATGAATAAGGGGCCCCTTACTATTCATCACGTTTACATCTGATACTGGACGTTTTGAGATGTTGTTTCATTTTTTATGATTGGTTTACTATACAATAAATGATATTTTGTTATACTCTTATATATATGTGTAGAGTATTCTGATTCAGATAAGACTCACCCAGTACATTCAATTGTGGTTTATGGTGGTCATTGTGGTGATCTCGGCGAGATTGGTCATTTTCAAGTTTATTGATATTGTCATCTTGATTTTTATGTAAATCTGCATAATTAATTGGAGCGCTCACATACCAGTTATATCTTTTCGGTTTCATTTAATAAGTCGCTCCCTTGTATGTGACGCAGCCCTACTGTTATTTCATCCCATTGGGTATATTTATTTCTCACTGTCAGTCCATATTACATTTACATTTTGTTGACTTAGGAATATACACTTTTAATTTCTATCATAGCACAAAATGTCTGCCGATATAAATACCCTGACATGTGTTTGGCTTCTCTCGCCCAATTGATCTAGATGTATTAAATCATTAAATAATGATTAATAAAAGATGCAATCTAGAGGCTAATATTTTGGTAAAATTTTTAAATCTACATTGATCAAGGATATCGGCAGGTAACTGCAACATATCATGGGGTCTTTCCCCAGTTTCTGCAAGAGAGTTATGTGTGCTTCCAGAGTTGCAGTTGGCAGGGAGTGCTTGTCAGTGAGGGAGTTAAATGCTTGTACGAAAGGGTCAGACAGAGGCTCTGTGAAGGTCCTGTAGTACTTGGCCAGGGATTTTATTTAAGGGTATTGTGTGGATTATCTTTTTGAATTCCTTTTTGGTTATAGGTGCATCAAGGGCCTGTATTGAGTGAAGGTGGATTTTATTGGTTACTCTAGGGGAGAAGAAGTATTCTATGTATATTTGTGATGGAGGAGATTCTTGCAGATTATATAAATTAGATAAAAATTTATGAAAGGCCTCCATTATGTCCAGTAGTGAGTGGGACAACCCCTTTTGTGAATGTTTGACCTTGGCAATAAATGTGTTTTGACGACTTTGTTTCAAAGTGTTGGCCAGTAAGCGTCCGCGTTTACCTCCCATTGAGTAGAATGATGTGTTGTTAGTAGTAGTTTACGTTTTATTTGTGCGTTTAAGATCTGCTGTAGTTTGTAGCATTTTGCCACTAATGAGTTGTAAATGTGAACTGAGTTGTCTCGTTTGTGGGTCGCTTTGAATTTTCTAATCTCTTTAGTCAGTGTTTTGATTTTCGCCTCTCTTATCTTTTATGTTTAGAGGCTATGGCTTTAAGTAGACCCCGTATTACACACTTATGTGTTTCCCAGGTTATTGGGGGGGGGAGACAGATGGGTGGGAGTTCTCAGAAAAGTAGTGCTGGATTGCTGTTTTTATATGAGGTAGAGCCTCTTTGTCATTTAGTAGTAGGTCATTTAGTTTCCACTGAAAAGATTTCAATGGTAGAGAATTAATTTTGGTCGACAAAAGACATGGGAGCATAGTCAGACCATGTTATGGGACCATATGTGCAGAATTCTATGAGATGCAGAAATCTCTGGGGCATAAAGAACATATCCAATCTGGAGTATGTGTGTGCTACTGGGGAGTAGTCTGAGTAATCTCTAGTGCGTGGGTGAAGTATGCACCAACAGTTGTAGATCTGGGATTGGTCTAGAAGGTGTGTGAATAGGCGTCGTTTTGAGGTCATGTGTGCTGTCGCCTTGGATGTCGTGTCTAGTGCGGAGTCTAGGGATGGTTTGCAATCCCCCTTCCATGATCAGTATAGCCTCCATGAATTGTTCTACTGCAGCTAGACATTTCTTAAGACATTTACATTGGTTCTTATTCGGGTAATACATATTTACAAACGTGATTATATTCTGACCTATTTTGCCCTTTACCATGAGTAACCTCTCCAAATCATCTGTTTTATCGGCTACTGAAGTAAACAGTATCTGTGCCGAGAACAGAATGGCCACCCCCCATGCTTTTGCCTCAGAGTAATTACCGAAGTATCCAATAGAGTACCTACGATTTCATAATGTCGGGGCTACATCTTTCCGAAAATGGGTTTCTTGACGGAAGGCCACATTGGCCTTACGTTTAGCTAGTTCAGATAATGTCAGTGAGCGTTTTTCTGGGGTATTTAGCCCCCGGACATTTCCTAATGAAGCACGATCTACTAAAATAAAACGCCTCTCTAGGTTCAGTTATTTATTTAAAGGGGCACTATACACCCCTGGCTTGCTAAAGTGTTTTAAGTTTGAAGAGTGTGCCCTCTTTTTTTTCATTTTACAAACAGTGCAATTTTCATAGAAATTGACACGTATATAAATGAACCTGGTCACACCCCCTAGCTGTAAATCAGACAACCAGTCTTGTTACTTCCTGGTTTGTTTGTTTTTAGCTCACATTAGGAGTGTGTTAGGCTTTTATTGGGACATTAGGAGACATTAGGAGTGTGTTAGGCTTTTATTGGGACATTATGAGACATTAGGAGTGTGAGTTAGGCTTTTATTGGGTTTTAACATTTTTTTTTTTGAAACTTATGTGACATATTGGACTTTTATATTTACCTATTCTCTTTTGTTTTGAGGTTGTCATATGCCAAAATAATATTGGACCTTCTTAAGTGTATGTACATATTCTGTTTTGTTACATACACTTTTCATTTTTGGCGCGGCTTACCACATCTTTTTTCTGTCAAATACTTTTCTCCCTCACTATAAAATATCACCACAGAACAGCAGTATTACGCCAGTCAGTATCCCTACAAGCATAAATGAAACATGAGCAGACATTAAAATTCAGTATTGTAGGCCTTGCAAGTTACTTGCCATTCTTTGACTGCCACTCAGGTGAGGCCAAATGACTTACTGCAGCTGTTCACTAACCAACTAATGCTACATAGCTGGATTTAGTACTTTAACATAATTTGATCCCACAATATAATGGGGTTCTACTCTACTGAGCATCATTCAGTCCAGTTACACGCACGTATATATTTATAAAGGACCAAAAGTGATGGCCAGTGATAAATTCCCTTATTTAGGCTAAACTTTATTAAAGATTTTAACCACTTATAACTGAACTATATTATCATAAACATGTAAACACATCAAGCCCCCACGCTTTTGTTTCAGCCTTTTATCAGGGATTTATCAACCGCAGGTCATACCACTCTATAAGCCAAAAACAAGCTAGCGGGAGAAGTTCATTAAACCTTATAATTTCCACACAGGAGTGGTACATAATAATTAAAATTTCTACATAAATAATTTTGTTTTTGAAAAGTTTAAATATTATTTGGCTGTCTGTCTTCTTATAGAAATGTGTCATGTTGCAAAAAAAAAAAACACTGAGCAGTCTTAAATAAAAAATAAATAAATAATTAGAAAATATAATTAATTAGGATGATACAACTCACAAGTAAATGTGCTGGTTATATTAATTGGCACATATTACTTATTATATATGGAAATTCGTTTTCGGACTAACACATTTTCATCCAAATTTCGGCTATTTGTCCATTCGATAGACGAATGATAGAATACAAACTACAAGGAATGAACAAATTGCTTGTCAGACAAAATTTCAGCCTGCAATTTGTTCTTTCATTCTATTTTACAAAAAGGGAGCTAGCAGCGTGTGTCTCCTTCCTTGTAATACTTAAAAATAGAAGCACCCACCACCAGCCACCACCAATGGGTGTGGTTTGGTGGGGACAATAGGTCCATCCCACTCTTGATATTAAGGGCCCCCACCCCAACCAATGGATAATAGATCTGCCCCCTAATTTTTTTAATGTGTTTTTAGAGTTACATTACTGGCCATTACACCAACAGGAAGTTTAATGACATTGTATTCTAAATACATAGGCATTATTATGTAGTTGGTCCCCTCTTTGCAGCTGTAACATATTCCATTTTTCTGGAAGGCTTTCCACAATATTTTGGAGTGCTTCTGTGTCAATTGTTGCCCATTGATCCAGTACAGCTTTTGTGAGGTCAGGTACTGATGACGGACAAGAAGGCGTGGCACACAATCTTTGTTCCAGTTCATCCCAAATGTGTTTGATGGGGTTGATGTCAGAACTCTGTCCAGGGCAGTCAAGTTCTTACACACCAGGGCCTTCCTCAAACTGTTCCCATAAAGTTGGAAGCATGGCATTGCCCAAAATGTCTTGGTATGCTGAAGCATTAAAACTTCCCTTCATTGCCAGTAAGAGGCCTGGCCCAACTCTTGAAAACCAGCCACATACCATTATGTCTCCTCCAATAAACTTTACAGTTGGCACAATGCATTCAGGCAGGTAACATTCTCCTAGCATCTGCAAAACCCAGACTCTCTCTTTAGATAGCCAAACAGAGAAGCATGATTCGTCACTCTACAGAACACGTTTCCACTGTTCCAGAGTCCAGTGTGCTTTACACCATTCGACCCAACGCTTGGCATTGTACTTGGTGATGTGAGGCTTGCATGCAGCTGTTAGGCCATTCCATGAAACTCCTGCTGCACAATTTTTGTCCTGGAATAAGAAGAGCATTGGCAACTTTTACGCACCATGTGCCTCAGCATTTGGTGACCTGCTCGGTGACTTTACATGGTCTTCCGCTTCATGGCTGAGTTGCTGCTGTCCCTAAATGCTTCCACTTTCCGATAATACCACTTACAGTTGACTGTAAATTATCTACCAGGGATGAAACTTCACGAACTGACTTCTCTCAGTACCATGCTTGAAACTTCACAAACTGACTTCTCTCAGTACCATGCTTGAATTCATTGAGCTCTTCAGAATGACCCATTTTTTTTCACAAATGTTTGTAAATATAGACTGCATGGCTAGGTACTTGATTTTATGTATCTGGGGCAATGAGTCTGATTGAAACACCTGAATTCAATAATTAAAAAGTGTGCCACAACACTTCTGTCTATACAGTGTATGTATAATAGATATATTATCAGTTTACGTCAATATTATTCATGCACATTGCTTGCACTTGGAGGGTTAAACACAAACATGAAATGTATTGTTTTTATTTCTTATTAAATATTATTAAAATGTATCCTCCAAATGTTCCATGAATCCAAATATCATGTTTTAAAAAAGTGCTAATTATAAAAGACCTTGTTGTTCTTCCAACATCAAAGACGACTTTGGCTCTTATTAAGCAGATGACGTGTTTTCTAGGATAAGTTATGGAATAACAGCCTTGGGTTTTCTAGCTTTCCAGGAAAACAATGACATTTCTTCAATAGAAGTTACCAGTAAATGAACTATAATTTGCCTCATTGTTTTTCAGTCTCAGATTTATTAACAAATCAATTTAAGTCACAAGTTGGATGCAATAGGTACGGAAGTATATGTGAAGATAGAATTATCTAAAACAAAGAACAAAAACATTGAAGAACTAATTATTTATGTATTGCTAAAGGGACGCTCCACTGCCATAAATAGATAAATATCACTCCAGTGCAAACAAGCATTGAATTGTGCATTTATTAAACAATCCGCCTAAAGCTGCAGATCTCTTGTCTGCAGCCTTTGCAACTCCCCCCCTTCTAACCCCGCCCAGACTTTCTGTGGCTGTCCAATCACAGGCTTCCCACTGCAGGTCAATGAGAAGTATTTGCAAGGAGGGTGCTCTGGGCAATTGCTGTCTCTAGAGTTTAGCTCTAGTGAGCTAAAAAAAAAACAGGAAGTAACAGAACCAGTTGTCTGATTTACAGCCAGGGGGTGTAACCAGGTTCATTTATATAAGTATCAATTTCTATAAAAATTGCACTTTTTGTATAGTGAAAAAAAAAAGAGGACACACTCTTCACACATAAAACACTTTAGCAAGCCAAAGTGCTTTAGGGGTGTATCGTGCCCCTTTAAATAAATAACTGAACCTAGAGAGGCATTTCTAATTTGTTTTAGTAGATCATGCTTCATTAGGGGTGATAGAAAAACAGACAGACAGACAGAACATCAACAATTTATAGCGCATACATACAAAGTGTCACAGTGACAGAGATTAGACAAACAGGAATTAAAGCGGTTGATGGCAATGTACTCATTACTTGTAAAAGCAGTATGGAGATTTCTTGCAAATACAGACACTTGTTACATTGTTTGTTTGATCTGTGTCAGTTCTCTTTTTTGTTTCTCAGGTTTGTCTGTCTGATTGCCTCTCTTAATCTGTCGCTCTCTGGCTGCATGCTTCTCTACCTTTGTCTAGCTCCCTCGACCTCCGTCTACCTCTCTCAGTCTGTCTGCCTGTTTCTCTCTTTCAGTCTGTCTGTTTCTCACAATCAGACTTCTTGTCTGGTCCTATTTTCCTGCCCAGTTGTCCGTCTGGTAGATGGGTAAAATGAATAGTAATTCCCATGGAAGGTGAGGGGGCAGGGGCGGAATGTATTGGTGGTTATAACCGGAGGGGCCAGTGGATTGGTGGTTATAACTGAGGAGGGGAATGTATTGGGTGTCTGAATGAGGCATTTATAGTGATAATGATGTATGACATGGGGAAAATAAGTTTGGAGTATGACTGTGAGGCAATGAATTGGGGTATGGCTTGAGGGCAATTAATTTAGTGGACATTGCTGTGTGCAAATAATTGGAGTCTATAGCAGGGCAATGAATTAAGGACATGTCTGAGGACTATAAGATGGGGGAAATGATTCTGAGAAGAATATTGTGGGAGTGTACGGACCCTACAAGGAATGGGGGGGGATTGGGAATGATGTATGCTTAGGCAGAGCCTAGTTTTGTGGAAAGGATTACCCAGCCTATTCAAACACAGGGCATTTCCTACTATGGGCCATTATTGTATGTTTTTTTTTTTACCGAATTTCAGATTAGCAACCTGTTCATAATCAATACAATAGTGGCATTCCCTTCATTTTGCCACCACAACCTAAAATGATCACATAATTCCATTGAATGATATCTCATAGGCGTACAACATCATTTATCGAGTGCATTTTCCAGCCACAAAACATGTATGTCCTCTTTCCCTATAAAAAAATATGTTCAACGTATAGAAAGCTCAGATTTCCCTAAACGCCGGCCTATTGGTGGAAATGTAAGGCACTATCAGATCTATATACACAGCATTCTACAGTTTCTTAAGGTCTAATACATTTACCATAGAAAAGTCTGCTGTGGAATTACAATGTCCCAAAAAAGCGTAGGATCATGATAAACTTACCCTGCGACATTCTAAAAAAATCTAATGGGGCCTCGTACCGACATATAGCTGTATCCAACCAAAAACAAATGGTGCCCAGTGAAAATACTTGATCAATTTTTGCCGTTCGCTCACTGGACAACCTGGGGATACGTTACACGGTAACTCACTCACTACATCAAACTTCATCTTGCACGTGCAACCCTGTATCATTTTCAGGTCATTAATTTAGAATTGGAGCAGATTTATCAATATCTAGTAAAAACATTGTAGTTCACATAATAAAAAGATTAGGACAATGGCAATCCAGCTTATATAACCGATCTATTCCTTAACCCGAGAGGGAATTGAGAGAAACATTATGATATTTAGTTATGTAGTGTGATCGGTATTAAAGTGTGGCTCTGTTAATCCTTTTTGCCCTTTTTATTTACAGGCCTACCCGAACATCAGTTTCAGCACAACACAACCGACTTTCACCACAACTAGCATTCTTTCTCTGCCTTTTTCTCTGATCATAAAAAAAAAATGATATATATATATAATTATTATTATTACTGACATTCATAAAGCGGCAACATATTCCGCAGCTCTGTACAATTGGGAAAAAGACAAAACAATAAGAACAGACCGATACAACAGGTAGAGGGCCCTGCCCGTGAGCTTACAATCTAAAGGTTGACATGGGGAGATGAGACAAGCGGCAGCAGAGGAATTTGTATGTGATGGCAGAGAGAGTTAATAGTATAACTGCAGTAACTGATAACTGATGTGAAAGGAATGAGGAGGTAATTAACTGTGGTTCCAAACAGCTGGCAGAGCATGCTATATAGTTAGAAGTGACCAGGGTGGGAGGGTAGAGCTGAGTAAAATTGAAGGTCCTTGTTGCAGGGGTGGATGTAGATTTACCCTATCCACCA
Source organism: Pelobates fuscus (assembly GCF_036172605.1). Lineage (NCBI taxonomy): Eukaryota > Metazoa > Chordata > Amphibia > Anura > Pelobatidae > Pelobates > Pelobates fuscus. Next base: position 18,112,291 of record NC_086320.1, read on the forward strand.
TGTTTCACATATTATGTCCGTGGGCAGCACATGAAAAAGGTTGCCATGTAGTATGTGAAATTCAGAAGAAGGCGAGCTCTCGCTCTTTTTGTTTTCACTTCACATGGTAGCACTTTGATTTAGTATGCACTGGTTTATTTTTATTTTGTTTTAGGCAGGGAGACTGGTTCAGGTAGGCATTAGTGGTTAGTCCACAGTGCCGGGGGAACGCAGGGATAGATTCCTTCAGTAGCCTTTTTGGGTTTATGGTTATTGAGACTCAGTTCCTCCATCTTCCTCCCTGTGATTTTTACCTTAAGTTATATATGCCGCTAGTATACACGCTGGGAGTGTGTGGCTCCGACATTATTTGGATTTTTTAGACACATTGTGTGTCTGTCTAGTTGGACCTTTGTACATATACCTTACCAGCTGTATAAGTGTAATTCTCCCTCTACACTAATTTTTTACCCGCTATTCTTTCATTCTTAGAAATATTAAAAGTAGGGCTTCCTCTCCTTTTCATTGTTACACTCTCTTTAGGGCCTTTACTGGTCCAATATATATTTTTTTTTCTGTGTATGAGATTATGTAATTAGGCAATGAAGAATCCTGCAGAATATACATTATACATACTGCAGGGCAACTCTTTCCAAGCAATATTATATATGAAACCATGCTGGGTATGGTGTATATATAATGCATTTAGGAAGTATTAACATCCTTTCGATTGTTCACAGTTTTAATGTTGCAGCCTTGTGCTACAATTGTTTAAATAATTTTTTTTCCCATCAATCTACACCTGCCTTTTTTTTTTTTTTAGAAAACTTTGCAACATTCTTAAAAGGAAAAACACTGAAATATCACATTGACGTAAGTATTCAGACCCTTTGCTATGACACTTGAAACTCTGTTCCTGTCTGACAAATGTCAGTTCTGTGCAAGAAATATAGCTGTCCCCTCTACCCCCCTTGTAACAAAACAAAGTTTTTTGGGTTTTTTTTTTAACTTCTCCCTCCATGTTTCCAGCTTATTCTCTCCTGCTACCCCTCTCCAGGTCCGAGCATGTGCATGCTCTCTGAGCCGGAGAGAAGGGTCTAAGAGAAACATTTGATTGGACCACAAGAGGTCATCGGTGCCATTAGACATGGCAAGAAATACAGCAAAAAGAACTTTGCCCACTGCTGAATTCCAGGTGAGGGGGAAGGGGGGAGGGGGTCATGAGTAATGCTTAATAGGGCATTGTAAATTTAAAAGAAAACTCATTACTGAAAAAGGGTTGGAGTAACCATTTAACACTCTATGGCAGTGCACTGCTTATTCCAAAACTCTCGGAAAAAGCAGGGATTTATGGGCACTAAACACTCGAACTCACACCCATTCATTGGTGTCTCTATTTATAAACCCTCTGAGGTGTTTGCTTAGAAATGTTGGACAACCACCCTCTCAAGATTTAGTAGATTATTTCTGTATTAGATAAAGCGTAACTCTTCCCTCTTACTCCTGGACACATTCTTAAACCTTCCCTGCTCGGTAAACAATTTATTTTGAGGCAACGCATCCTTTTTATAACAAATCCAATATCCCTAAGAGTAAACTGTATCAGTTACAGAGACGGTGTAATACCGATCTAGCTTTCAGCCAGACTTAAATGATCTTATTGATGGATTTCAGACACATTTATGTCCCATAGGCCTGTTAGGAAGGTTCCAGTCAGATTTATTATCTAAAACCGAGAAGTAATCAATTGAATGACTAAATCTAAATACCGATTAAGATGTCTTAACTTCTTTTTTTTTCTTTTTTTCTTTTTTTTTTTTACTGTAATGAAGAAAACATGTTTTTTGTTGTTGTTGGTTCTCAGTAGTTGCAGGAACCATGAGAGGGAAAAACAATACAGAAAATATTCAGAAAGTGATTATGTATTTAGTAAAATTATCTATGTTAAAACTGTAGAAAATGCTTTATCCATGAATTCATGGCAGGTCCACAAAAAATCCTGGGTCGGAATTTTCAAACTTGAACCACCAGCGGGAACATTCCGCTGGTTTCCATGGTGATTGTCCCACTTAGGAATTTAGCTGTTTATCTATTATATTTTTTTTTTATTTTTTTTTACGTAAAAAAATAATGAAACAAAAAAAAACAAAGTTCTTTCTTTTACATCAGAGTGGGCTGAGAGTCTCCTCTGGCCATGGAGAACCATTTTTTTTTTTTAAATCAAAACCTTTTTCGTCTTACCCCAATGTTTCTGTAAGCAATGAAGTTCTAAATAAAGCATTAAAATCAGTACACTAAAGTTTCTCTTTTCTCTCTCTGCACGAGTTCTTACAAGGATAAAAAAAACAAAATACTACTTTGCAACCAATAAATGCTGGCATATAAGATATTAACTGATCTATGAGTCAGAGAAGCAAGGAAAAGATTCTTCTGAAAAATCTGAGATTCTTCTCTTATCTTGAACATTAGAAGCATTAAATACACTCAACTTTCGTTTAAATAAAACATTTGTATTTTCTAGAACATTGTGTCATCTGAAAGATGCATTACTCACGCTATTATTTTCACAGATAAAAGATGCCGAATGCAGTATGATGGTTAATATAGTGAATAAAGCATAAATAGCCGATAGCAAACATATTACATCATTTGCTTTTAGCCCTAATTGAACTGCAATTCTAAAAACTCCAAATAGTCTCTAGTACTTCTCAGTTATTTAAAAAGAAGGTGGAAGGGGGACTGGGCTCCGGGTCTATGACCCTTACATCGCCCATTTTTTCCTAACAACCGCTGCCTTTTCATGAATAAACAAAAGCTGGGTGCCCCCCAAGAACCCTGTGAGCACCAATTTTGCCATGACCAAGCAGGAGGCTGGGAGTTGTATGGAGAAACAAAGTTGCGGCCTGTGGACGGCTGAGACATGGGGAGGTAGCCGTTCTCTTTGCACTTGGGTTAGCTACATGGACGAGCAAGCTCCCCACCCCTTGGGACCGGCGGGGTTTTTCCCAGTCCCCACTGGGGTGCTACCACTCTCACCTCAAAAAGGCCTGGCAGCTCCCACAAGATCATCTCCATGTTCCCGGCGAGCTGAAATGGGCACCAAAATTGAGCCTGCAGTCCACAGTGTACCCAAGACATGTGTCTCACAAGAGGAGCGTCTAACCTGGGCCTTTGAGCAAATGTGGCCACACTATTTGAACAGGATCCAGCGGCACTGGGTGCGGTTTAAAGCCGCGGCTATGCTCCAACCAGGTATGGTGAAGTGAGAAGCACAGCTGAGACCCGCAAGGCAAGTCACGGACCCAGGAAGGTGAAGAAGCGGAGGCTGGGGCCTCAGAGAGCGCTTCAACACCAAAGGAGTAGTCCTGCAGTGCGCTGCCGCCTCCAAGGGTCACGCTCCCTCATGCCACTCATAACTGCGGACGACTCATGCCCATGGTGATACATGGAAACCTGATGGAAGGCCCCAAAATCACGTCCTGCCTACTACTAGACAAGGGGATTGTGAGATTGGTATGCTGGAGCCGGTAGAGCACAGACACATGGGATTTAAATGCACTATCGCATTGAGTCCCACAACCCTGCATGAAGGGCATAGGCTGAGCCTGCAAATGCTCCTGTCTGCAGTGGGCTACAACCAAGCCTTCACAATTTTTTTTATTTTTTTTACCTGTTGTCATATATGATTTATCCTCGACTTTATATAGCTTGATGGACTCTCTTCATGATATAGCACTCACACCCAGAGGAAATTGTCACCATGCACAATTATTTTATTACATTCCCTCTGTATTTCTCACACGGTTATGATAACGTTTAGCCTGTCTCTTTAACCAAAATTATTCTCACCTACGCTTGCATAGTAGCTACCTGTCTGTCCTGGCTTGCTTGTGGTGGCGGTTGAGTCCTGGTTGAGGTCTTTCTAACACACACAAGGCAACTGATTATGCAGCATTGCAGGGATTTACGCTGTTCTACACACTTTCTACTCATGATTTATGTTATTCTTCCCACTGCATATTCCTGGTTTGTCTCTTTGCTCCACCCTCTCAAACCCAGTGGTATTAAATCTATTCCTACCATGTCAGTAATTTACATAATCATAAATAGACCAATCAGGTTCATATAGCATATGTTATAAATCTGTCTCACTATGCCATCAGTATACATAATATGATATACTTACCATTTCTGTTTTCTTGTAACTGACATACCACGCCTGAGTAACCTATTGAAATATGTGCAGGTCTAAACTATGCCATGCTAATACCCTTGTTGAAATACCAGTACTCCTATGCGCTGTTGTGGCTTTGAATGCATGATTGTCAATCTTTTGCACAAAGAATAAAACATATTTAAAAAAAAAACCTCTTAACCATTTACGTACACAAGGTTAGAAAAATATTGCTTTATGAACCTAAGGATGCGAAAAAAAATAAGAATAAAAAAAAGGAGGGGGAAGTATGACAGAATATTATAATAATATTAGTGTTATACAAGTCCTATAAGTTACCAGTCTGGATGAAAGCAGTCGACATAATATCTTTTTAGAAATCTGTCTGTTTCCAAACACGGTTCGACCCAAGGTATATGTGAATGGCTGAAGGATCCTGTCCTATACTAAAGGTATCAATATTTTTTTTGTGCTAATTTTTTACATATACTTCACTTAAAATGATTCTGTTTCCTTTCAAATCCTGATGAAAGGAATCTTATATTAAAAAAAAAAGTTTTGAGGAAATGTATTCTTTCATGATCTGTCTCTCTAGCAGACGCAGAGCTTTACAAAGTTTCTGGAACCAAATAATAATAATGCATTATCTGTTGGTACCATGTCTTTAGGATCAAGTTGAGGAGGTGTAAATGCTCTTGTAAACCTTTGCCGGCCCTCTTAACCTTTCAGAAGTTCTTATTTTTGTAAGACCTATTTACTAGTGCAATCCCTTGCTGCACTTACTGAGAAGAGGTCCTTAATCTGTTGCATCTTGAACCGTTTTACCTCTTAACTCAAATAACCGCTTCTTATTATTTGCTCAGCTAATCGAATGACAAGCTCCCCAGAGACACCCGGAGAATGACCTTGAAGATACTTCTACAAGGTAATCACATTTCTCCCAGGTGCCTCTTTTCCAAAGTAAACAAGCCCAGTTTATTTTAATCACTCTTCGTAATTGAATTTTGTTCTCATTTATGTAGTTACCAATGAGCATTCCAACTCCATTATGCTATTTTGTTCATGAACTGGTGCCAAGAGTGGCACTCCAAGTTTTAGGTAAGGCCTCACCAATGATGTATATGTTATATAGTATCAAAACATATTAAGAGTTATTTCCATTCATACAAGTCCTTCCAAAATTCTATTCTCCAAAAAAAGTAATATTAATGTCCTCTAGAATGTTTGTTTTCCCTATATTATGATTTAACTTTTTTCTGTATACCTCTCATTCACATTCCCTAGGTATAAAAAAAGAAAAAAAAAAGTTACAGAGGAAACAACATACTCCTAAAACTGATGATGGTTTTTTGAGAGAGCGTATAGCATGGAGCCTACATTGGTACAGTATTATTTACTAAACACTGGATTTTTTCATGATGGACAAATCCTCGATTTTATATTGTTGGATAAGATTTTTAATTGTTTAATATATTGAAAAATATTTTAATGTTTTGATATATTGATATATTTATTTATATATGATATATTTTATTTGATATTTTAATATTTTGAAAAAAATATATTTTGGAACCAAGATCTAGTGAAAATGGTTGAATTCCTACCAAAATGGAATCTGTGACAATTGGTCAAATGCATTTGGTGTCTGGTTTAAAAGCAGTGCTGTTAGGTAAGCAAGCAATAATCTGGAGTACCAACACCCACTGGAAGTGCTAGCAGGCAGCGTAAATATGATACTTGATCCTATATAAGTATAGGGGAGGTTTTGAACCTCCCTTGTGCCCCACCTACCATGGGAATATTTACTAAACAATGAACAGCCATCTGCTCATTGTAACTAGAAACTAGCGACTAGGCAGTCACAACATAGAAATGAACATTAAAATAAAGAGGGGCAACCTTAAACAGGTCCCATCCGTAGATAGCGGGTGGGGGCTTAAGGTTCAATAATGGGGTGTGGACAGATTACTGTTTTTAATAATATTGAAACAGAGATCGAAAGACATACATAGAGGCAGATAGATAGATAGATAGATAGATAGATAGATACTGTTTAGATAGACAGATGGATACTGTATTGACAGACAGATAGACAGACATATATATAGACAGACATACAGATACAGTTTAGATAGACAGACAGACAGATACTGTTTAGATAGAGAGACAGATAGATACTGTATAGATAGATAGACCGATAGATACTGTATAGATAGACAGACAGATACTGTTTAGATAGATAGACCGATAGATACTGTATAGATAGACAGACAGATACTGTTTCGATAGACAGACAGACAGAGAGATACTGTATAGATAGATAGATAGACAGATACTGTATAGATATATAGATATAGTAGACAGACAGATAAACTCTGTAACTTTATCTGTACAACAGTTCAAACTGCCAAATTATCTCTGTTCCAGGATCCATAGTCTACATTACATCTAATTTATTAAAAGTAACATATATATATATGTAATAGGTTAATTGTGTTCATACAAAAGCAATCTGCAAGTGGCCTGTTATCCGGGGAGATACATGGCCAAATAAAGGCAATATTATAAAGAAACTCTGGGCAAACCGCATTGAGAGCCCGCGCCCCTTTGGAGTGCAGATTCATGTAAGGAACACATTATTACTGCGGCTCCTGCCTCTCATGCTTTGTGCTCAGCACAAAAGAAGTCACAGTCTAATAACTGTATTAATAATTAAACTAGTCCTTGCATAGGCAACACGTCCATCACCGAAATACATTTTATGATGTGTCGCATCCCCTACAACATTAACTCTTAAAGTTCCATGGCAAAAACAGAATGACATAATCTAATAAACGAAGGAACAAGAAAAAGAGAATTACGAAATGAATGCAGGGCCGGATTAAGAGCACAGTGGGCCTGGTGCTGACAATTATGATGGGCCTAATTACGGAATCTTATCGACCAAAAACACTAAAACAGTCATACCTCCCAAGCGTCATGTATCTGATGGAGATGGTGCTGGAGGCAATCTCATAGGATGCAGCTATAAGAAAACACATACTCTATGCTAATCTCTCTAAAATGTATGCTTTCATCTTTCAAGTAAATCCATAACCCCTAACAGCAGTGTCCAGTGAAGCAGGAAGTCAATGGGCGGGGTAAAAGGGTGTGCCACTGACGCGAATCACTTGGCCAGACTTGCCAAAAGGGGAGAACATGCCCAAAAATGGGGCATGTCTGTCCAAAGAATTTGAAGGACAGCCTGGCATGAATGCATGTCAGGCTGCCCGCCAATCAGGCAGGCTGTCCAACTAAGGGCATACTATGCAGGCAGCACCCTGAGCTTGACATAAATGCGTCTAATGATGCGCTCCTTCCATGCTTTCTAAGGACTGTCCCCTAGCACTCGGTGGTCCACTTGTCTCCTTACCTTCTTACTAGCAGGCAGAAGTTCCTGGTATATAGTCTGAGACAGAGAAAATGTGTATGTAGTGTAGAAGAAAGGGGACATGCCAGTGTTAGAGAGACCAACGTCTGCATTACCTAAACTAATTTTATTGTCAGCCAGTCCACACAAGTTTTGTTCCCATACATCCCTCTTAAGCTTCCAAACTTAAAGGGACACTATAGTCACCATAATAACTACAGCTTATTGAATTTGTTTTGGTAAGTAGAATCATTCCATTAAGGCTTTTTGCAGTAAGCACTGTCTTTTCAGAGAAAACAACTCCACTGGCCACTCTTTAGATGGCTGTTAGAGGTGCTTCCTAGGGCAGTACTTCCTAGTGCGCAGCACTGTCATTCAGTGTCTCCACCCTCTGCATGCAGACACTGAACTTTCCTCATAGAGATGTGAAGAGTAGTTAGGGTTGCCACCTTTCTTGGAAAAAAAATACCAGCCTTAATCATTTGTATAATTAGTTAGTTATGCGTGACATCGCATGATGTAAATCACAAGGAGTGACAGAGAAAATTCTGTAAAATCACCAACAAACTACTCACAGTTTGATTCTGCTGTATAGATGTATTGCTCCCAGTGTCTCAGTCTCGCAAGTCACCCAGTGTCTGTGTCCCTATGTATCACAGTGTCAGTGTCCCCATGTCACCCAGTCCCCTAGTCTCCCAATGTATCAGTGTGTCCCCATGTCACTAGGATACTGGGGATACAGTGAGACATGGGGACACAGAGACATGGGGACACTGAAACATTTAGGGAAACTGGGAGAAATTGGGACACTGAGACACTAGGGACACATACATTGGGAGACATGGGGACACTGAAACATTTGGGGACACTAAGATACTAGGGACACAGAGACATGGGAACACAGACATTGGGAGACTAGGGGACACTGGGAGACTAGGGCACACTGGCTGGGGGATAGACACTTGGGGACACTGGGAGACATGGGAACAGTTGTGGACATAGACATGGGGACACTGGGACACATGGGGACACTAGGCACACTGAGAGACATGGGACACAGACACTGGGAGACTTGGGGACATAGACACTAGGGACACTGGCTGGGGGACATGGGGACATAGCGTCTCTGTGTCCCAATGTCTCCCAGTGTCCCTTAGTGTCTCAGTGTCCCCATGTTTTCCAGTGTCCCCAAGTGTCTCAGTGTTCCCCGGTCTCCCAGTGTCTGTGTCCCCATGTGTCCCCTAGTGTCTGTGTCCCCTAGTGTGTCAGTGTCCCCATGTGTCCCTAGTGTCTCAGTGTCCCCTAGTGTCTCCGTGTGCCCTAGTGTCCCTGCTGCCTTTCCCCCATCCCTCACTTACCTGAGCTGTAGAGCTGATTTTTGGACTCTGTGCTGTGTTGCTGCTCCCCCACGGATCAGTAAGTAGTAGAGAGAGGCAGTGATATGCTGTAACTTCTTATCCTTGCCTCTCTCCACACATAGTGACCCCTACTGGCCGGTGCTGGTATTGCAGATTAATCTCCATTTATTCTGAGAAAAATAGCTGCATTTGTATTGCCGGTATTACTGAAATGGGCACGGCCAGGCAGCCTCTTATACCGACTGTGCCAGTAAAATACCAGTCAGGTGGCAAACCTAAGAGTAGTGTGTAAAAAAGTTTTTTTTTAAATAAATAAAATGTGTTTTTTTTTTTTTTTTAGTGGGCCTATTTCATGGGCCTGGGCCTGGAGCTGCAGCTCCATCAGCCGCTATGTTAATCCGGCCCTGCATGAATGTCATGTTTATAAATGAATGGCTGGATACAGGTATGTAGAACATTAAATGAATCATCCCGTTTTATTCTTTGATTTATTTTACCTGTGAAAAATAATGTACTAAACTGATAGTGACAGTGTTCCAGAGTAGGTTAATACATTGCAATTGAGAATGTTGAGAACTAGACAGTATTTTTGAGATACGTTGAGAATTAGCCAATAGGGGGGACCTAATGTGCATGCATGGTGAGCACCACGCGAGCACTAGGCCTTCTCCATAGGAAAGCGTTGCCTCAATGCTTTCCTATGGGATTTTCTCTGATGCTGGATGTCCTTGTGCAGAGCATAACTCCAGGAAGCGCCTCTATTGTCTCTCTAGTACTAGAGGAAGTCTTAGTACTAGAAGATGGGTAGGAACATAACACCCAGACCACTTCAATGAGATGCAGTGGTCTGGGTGCCTAAAGGGTCCCTTTAAGTAGGCAGGTATCTGAAAAGGAATCCTACCAACAGTCACTACAGCCATAAAACCAAGGTCTAAATATACCATTGAAAGGGATATATGCAAGTGCACACAGGAGAGAAGCTGTTTCAGTTCCTTATTAAATGGACATTCCATTGCCCCAACACTAAATAAATGTATTTTAAAATCACTATTTAGTAGATATACCCCACATTTAAATACGTGGTTTGTTTTTCATTGTGGACATATCTAAAAACAGCAGCAACATCTGCAGATCTCCTGTCTGCTGCCTTTGCAATCCTTCCCCTTCTGACCCCACCCAGACTTTCTGTGGCTGTCCAATCACAGATTTCCCAATGCAGCTCAATGAGAAGTCTTTGCAAGGCAGGTGCTCTGGGCAATGGCTCCGCTGACCTAACCAAATCAGAAAGTAACAGAACTGGTTGTCTGATTAACAGGCCGGAGGGTGTAACAAGGTAAATTTATAAAAGTACCAATTTCTATAGAAATCTGCACGTTTTATAAAATGAAAAAAAGAGGACACGTAAAGCCCTTCCAGAAAGTTGAACTGATTTAGGGATCTGGAGTATCCATTTAAGCAATTAATGGATAGCCTTTGACATTCTAGCTGGTTTAGATTACATTTCCTTCAATGTTTATTGCAGCTGTAGATGCAAATTTAAAGCGGTTACATATATTGCCTAAAGCGGCACTGTCATGCCGAACTGACTTTTCTTTAATCGATTCCTCTTCTCTCCCTCTGTCAGGATCTGTTCTTCATTTCTTCCTGTCTGCTCTAGTTTTCTTTAAAACAGAAGACAAAGTAGGGTTGTCTTATGGAGGTTTCCTACGCCTGACAAGCTAAGACCAGCGGAGGAGCAAAGTGTGCTTCGTTTCCGGTGATCAAAGCAATTTTCCCACAATTCTCACCTTTGATCCGTGATCTTCAATACTTCCTGTCAGTATTCCGAACATCCTGTCAAACCGCATTGAGAGCCCGCGCTCCTTTGGAGTGCAGATTCATGTAAGGAACACATTATTACTGCGGCTCCTGCCTCTCATGCTTTGTGCTCAGGTAGACAGAAGACAGAACGCCAGCGAAACTACCGAATTGCTCCCTAACAGAATGACAACAGTTTCTCCTTTCATGTTAGCGGCGGGTGGGGGCCCTAAAAAAAAAAAATGGATGGAGGACCTATTGGCCTCCTCCCCTGTTGCTCATGGGTTGTGGCCGGGGTAGAGGACCATAGGTCCCCCCCTTATTGTTATTTAGGGCCCCCACCCGCCGCTCATGGGTGGGGGCCGGGAGGGAGAACAATAGGTCCCCCCCACATTTTCATTTAGGGCCCCCACACACCGCTCAGGTGTGGGTGCCAGGGTGGAGGACAATAGGTCCCTGCCCCCCATTTTTATTTAGGGCCCCCTCCCGCCGCTCATGGGTGGGAGGCAAGGGGGGAGGACAATAGGTCCTCCCCAATTTTATTTAGGGCCCCACCTGCCGCTCAGTGGTGGGAGCCGGGGGGAGGACAATGGGTCCCCCCCATTTTCATTTAAGGCCCCCACCCGCCGCTCAGGGGTGGGGGTTAGGGGGTGGCGAGGACAATAGGGCCCCCCGCATTTTCATTTAGGGCCCCTACCTGCCATTTTCATTTAGGGCCCCCACCTGCTGCTCAGGGGTGGGGGCCAGGGGGCTATAGGTCCCCCGTTCAGTTTAATAGCCCCCACTTGCGCGGCACATGTGGGGGCTCAGGAGGGGGGACCCAAGGGGGCTTTTTGTTCTACTAAACAGGCTGCTCACTGTTCAATAGACATGCCCCTACTCGGGGTATAGCGAGTAGGGGCAGCATTTACTACTAGTAAGTAATCTTTACTTAGCATTAGTCAATTTGGCTGAAAGACCAATTTAGGTCTTTCAGCCTTTTGGTAGATAGCTCCCTAATACCGTGGGAATTAGGGAGTTATCTACTAAGCGGCTGCAAGATGCAGCCACAGCACGAATAGGATCGGAGTTTCATTCATTATAATTAAATTCTGATACGAACAAAGTCCTGAATTGCGTCATAAAATGAATAGAGAAACTGTTCCCATTCTGTTGGGACGATATTCGGTAGTTTTGCCGGCGTTCTGTCTAAGTGACAAGACTTTGGGAATACTGATAGGAAGCATCGTGAGATCAGGGATCAAAGGTGAGAATTGTGGGACAATTGCTCTGATCACCGGAAGCGAAGCACACTTTGCTCCTCCGCTGGTCAGAGATGGTCAGGCGTAGGAAACCTCCAAATAATCCCTACTTTGTCTTATGTTTTAAAGAAAACTAGAGCAGACAGGAAGAAATGAAGAACAGATCCTGACAGAGGGAGAGAAAAGGAATCAATTAAAGAAAGGTAAGTTCGGTATGACGGTGCCGCTTTAAGCAATAGATGTAACTAATTACAACTGCCTTCTGAATATCTCTTCCCTCTGTTTTAATGAACCAAACGCTAACCTCTGCACTCATAAAGCTCTACCTAGAATTCTCCAGGGTTGATTTGTTCATGTGATTTAACTCTTTATAAGTATTTTATTCTGCTGGTGCCATTAAAAAGTAATATTTCGATAGTCTGAGATATGTATACACCACAGCCGTCCGGAATTTCCAGTGCTGAATTTTGCTAACTTCATATTTCTTTCTAAGCTCTTGGGATTCCGAGGCACAGTCTTCAACTCTTCGAAATGGCACATCATTTGAAGAAGAAATAATAGAAGATAACCCTTTCCAGACAGAAACTGACTTTCTCTGATTTAACCTGGACCTGAAGAATTTCTTCCAACAAGAAGAAGAAATGGTTGCTTGGAAAATGATATATTATTACAATTATTATTATATATTAGACATAGACTGCTGACATAAAATACTCACATCACTGGAAAAAACACTGTCCCTCGCTCAATCTAAATATCCAGCAAATGCAAGTGTCTTGTTCCTTCTGGGCGAATTGTTGACTGATGGAATTCCAAGAGCCCCGTTTTCTATAAATTACCAAGAAGAGGTCCATAAACATTGGGAGCACTTGTCCCAAGGAGTAGGAAAAATGTGACATTTTGTGAGCTCTACACATAAACAGACATTTATTTAAAGTCTTTATAAAGGTTATATGGGAGAATGAAACGTTGGCTGAGCAATGTACTGCTTTACTGTTTTGTTATGACTGATATGGCGTCAATAAACGCTGTCTTCTCACCGTAAAGAAAAACAAGTGTTTTCTCTTTACAATAATTAGTTAAATGACAAATGTATCAAAGTTGCACAAGTGCTGTGCTTCGTACAGAAACCCTGAATAGCAGCTATTTAGGATAGTGTGTGTGTGAGTGTGTGTGTGTGTGCGTGAATGTATGCGTGAATATCTTCATGCATACTGGACTGAAGTTTCAGTTCATGACACATTTTAGCAAATCATATGTTCCTGCTGCATACAAAACATCACTTTGATTTGTTCTATGAGTAATATGTTCATGATTTTATCTGAAGTGGGGTAAATACATTTTTAAACTGGGTGATAGTGCATACGTCTATACAATGTGACAGTTCAGATAAGGGACATATTCTTGTTTTTCCAACTAATGTATATGTCACATTATTGCTTAAAACAAGACTTAGTGTGGAATTTAAGAATTTAGAAGCTTGACAACAATGTCTTACATGGACTATAATCTATGGGTGCTGGGCTGCAGCTATTTAACTTGAAATGTATCAATTCACAGAGCTACCACAAAAGTCAATTTGTTAGAATATTGACCTCTGGCTGATAAGAGGAATGTTACTGATTTCTGCCGGGGATGTTACGTAGATAGCATTTTTGAAGCTAGACAGTTGACAAGATTTCACAGCCAGTATTTTATGGCACACCAGTAGCAATTAACAAACATTCCATGCCAGCAAGAACTTAGCAGGCACTATTTAAAGAAAACATAACAAATCAATTGGTGGGATATTCTGCTCTTTGTTTTATTTTTAGTTTCCAATAATCAAGTTCTTAGATATGTTCAAAATCATCAGAACTCTGGATCCATATTCAGACATTGTTTTGGGAGTTCTCCGCATCACCCAAACAGCTGGAAATATTGAAAAACAAAAATATAATTAACGTGCCAGAGCTTGGTGTAGTGGCCATGTCAGGGCCGCCATCAGGGGCTGGAAACCATGTAGTGGCGGAGCTGACACCGGTGCAGCTGCACCAGAGCCTGCACGCAGATGGGGTCTGTCGTGTGGCCCAAGAATTTAGGGCCACCAGATGAGCCCTATATCTTCAGGGGCCCAGTCAGCGCTGCAGCCCTGTAATAGCCGATCAGTTCCTCCCAGCTTACTCCGCGTGGGAAGAGAGACAGCATGGAGGCCGTGAAGAGGGAGAGACAGCTGACTCACATCAGCCCCAGCCACCCTCCTGCAACAAAAAGATAAGAAACAGGAGGGTGGCTGAAACATTAGCTGAGTGTGTGTGTGTGTGTGTGTGTGTGTGTGTGTGTGTGTGTGTGTGTGTGTGTGTGTGTAAATGTGTATGTATGTCTGTATGTATGTCAGTATGTATGTATGTTTGTATGCATATCTGTATGTCAGTATGTATGTCTGTGTGTCTATATGTATGTCTGTATGTATATATGTATGTCTGTGTGTATGTCTGTATGTATGCCTGTATGTATGTCTGTCTGTAGGTATATATGTATGTCTGTATGTATATATGTATGTCTGTGTGTATGTCTGTATGTATGCCTGTATGTATGTCTGTCTGTAGGTATATATGTATGTCTGTATGTATATATGTATGTCTGTGTGTATGTCTGTATGTATGTGTAACGGATCACCTGGCACCCCGACTGAGTACCTCCGTTAATGGATGCTCCTAGTGCTTCCTGAGGACTCCAAGCACTCTGGCAGACACCACAATCACCGAATCCGAGAAACCTTTTAAATTCTCCCAAGCATATGAATGCTGTAGACCATTGAATAGGAACCATATGAATAGGCTTGTACTCCTAGCAGTCAACTGGAACAGCATGCAATAAATCCTTCCCCCCAATAATGAGACGACACTTCACTTTGAGGGTAAAACAGGAACTCTGGACTGGCACATCCAGCCTGGCTTTTATTACAATTGTACACATACAGGCCACACCCAGGGGGAGGCATAAAATAACCAGTCAGATACATGGTACAACCCACACATCCCCTCCCCTCAGATAACCAGTTAACATAATTAGACAGCCAGGAAAACTACAGTTTTTATACATGTGCTATAACTTTAAATCCATACATCACATTCACCTAAAAATACATATCCACAATCAATCCATTCAGGGGAACAACCTATTAAAAAATGGCATGAATCCGACCAGGGGTTCAAAAGTTACTAAAAGTATCTTTTGTCCCTTATTAGCCGTATGGCAAACCGGTTTAGACAGGGTTTACATAGGCCTCTATCCTGGAGACAAAGAGGGAAGTAATCCAATTATCAGGGCTAGAAGCAGACTCCATTAACCACATGGTTACAGAAAGACATAAAACACTTTAAAACACATAAAGTTACTTTTTATCCATAACACACAGACATTTCACATATCCCCAGATAGCTGGGATCTGAGCGCACAAAACTACCGAATAGCGCGCAGATCCTACTCACACAGTACAATTGCCACGGAGCTAAAGTCTTTCCCATAGTCTTTCATTATATGAATAGGCTCCATGGTATAGCTATCTGGGTTAACACATTCACATAAAGTCTGGTCCATAGTCCAAAGGCAAGAGGCGGGCAAGCAGCCCCCTCCAGGGCCCAGTGGCGAGGTTGGTTTCGCCACAGTATGCCTGTATGTATGTCTGTCTGTAGGTATATATGTATGTCTGTATGTATATATGTATGTCAGTATGTATGTCAGTATGTCTGAATGTATGTCAATATGTATGCAAGTAAGCATGTCAGTATTATTATTATTACTATGTATTTATATAGCGCCAACAGATTCCGTAGCGCTTTACAATATTTTGAGAGGGGGGGATGTAGCAATAAATAGGACAATTACAAGAAAACTTACAGGAACAATAGGTTGAAGAGGACCCTGCTCAAACGAGCTTACAGACTATAGGAGGTGCGGTATTAGAAACATTAGGACAGGAAATATCAAATAGGGTGGGAGTGAAGCAGAGCTGGAGGAGAGAGCAAAGCACTGTCCCATAGGAGAGAGCAAGGCCATAAGCTTTCCTGAAGAGATGGGTTTTAAGGCTCTTCTTAAATGATTGAAGACTAGGGGAGAGTCTGATGGCAGTAGGCAGGCTATTCCATAGGAAGGGAGCCGCCCATGAGAGGTCCTGCAAGCGCGAGTTGGCCGTACGGGTGCGAGCAGCGGTCAGGAGGTGGTCACGGAGGGTACGATGAGGGGCATACCTATGGATCAGTGAAGAGATATAAGAGGGGCTGGAATTGTTCAGTGCTTTAAATGTATGGGTTAGCACTTTGAATTGACTCCTGTAGGATACAGGGAGCCAATGTAAGGACTGGCAGAGGGGTGAGGTGTGAGAGGACCGACTAGAGAGGAAAATCAGTCTAGTTGCAGCACTCATTACAGACTGTAGCGGGGCAATACGGCTTTTGGGGAGGCCAATCAGGAGAGGGTTACAGTAATCCATGCGGGAAATTACCAGAGCATGGACAAGCTCCTTGGTAGCATCTTGCGTAAGAAAGGGGCGGATGCGGGCTATATTTTTGAGTTGGAACCTACAGGACTTGGCAACAAACTGGATGTGAGACTCAAAGGTGAGACCAGAGTCAAGTATGACGCCAAGACAGCGCACTTGCAGGGATGGACTTATGTGGATATCCCTGACTTGAAGGGAGAGCGAGAGAGGAGGATCAGTATTAGGAGGAGGAAAGACAAGGAGTTCAGTTTTAGAGAGGTTAAGTTTGAGAAAGTGTGATGACATCCAGTCAGAGATGGAAAGGTAAGCAGTGACACGTTGCAGGATGGCAGGGGAGAGGTCTGGGGAGGACAGGTATATCTGAGTGTCATCAGCGTACAGGTGGTAGTGGAATCCAAAAGAAGCAATACGTTTTCCAAGAGAGGCAGTATAAAAAGAAAATAGAAGGGGACCAAGGACAGAGCCTTGGGGAACTCCAACCGAGACAGGACGAGGGGAGGAGGTATCCTTGGAAAAGGAGATACTGAATGAGCGTTGGGAGAGACAGGAGAAATAGGTCATGGATGGAAGTAGATTTAAAGGTGCTACACACAGAGTGTGCATTCCAGAGGGCAGCTTTAAAAGAGTATACATGGAGAATTACATGGAATGGGTATTAGGTTGTTGTGGTTTCTGGTGTTTGTACCAGGTGGCTGAGTAGTGGAGGGACCAGGGTTTGGAGAGACATCACCTGCTGCTAGGAGTAGTAGGATGGAAACGAAGAGAAGGTGCGAGTAAGATTTAAATGTTGGGGATGAGAGCTTGTATTTAAGGTATTTAGGAGGGGTGTGTGGAGAAAGACTGGATAAATATGAGTAAAGTTCATGTGATGAATACAGAGATGAGGGGAGCAGAAAGGGAGCAATGAAGATGGTGTTAGCAGGAACATTTATGTAAGTATAACAACAATGTACTGTATAGAACCCAAAAAGACCAGAGAAAAGTGCTAAAACCCCAAAGTGTACCTCACTTACACCAGTACAATATGCAAAAACAAAAACAAATCTATAGAACGTCACAAGAGTGAGAGTATAGATCGAAAAAGGGGTAGCACACAAATATACAGAAAATACAACCTGTATATAACAAGAAATGATCTGGGAGGGATCTAAAGGATAAAAAAATCACACAATAGTGAAGTATGCAGAGACAAGTGACTCAATCCCGGAGGTAGAGAACTTACAAGAGCCACTGATGACACCCCGCAAGAGAAAAGGGGAGATAAGCGCAGATCATCAGTGGCTCTTGCAAGTTCTCTTCCTCCGGGATTGAGTCACTTGTCTCTGCATACTTCACTATTGTGTGATTTTATATCCTTTAGATCCCTCCCAGATCATTTCTTGTTATATACAGGTTGTATTTTCTGTATATTTGTGTGCTACCCCTTTTTCGATCTATACTCTCACTCTTGTGACGTTCTATAGATTTGTTAGGTATTTAAGTATGTATGTCAGTGTGTATGTCTGTATGTATGTATGTCTGTATGCATGTATGTCTGTATGTCAGTATGTATGTCGGTCTGTATGTATGTATGTATGTATGTATGTTTGTGTGTATGTATGTATGTTAGTATGTGTCTTTGTGTCACTATGTATGTCTGTGTGTCTGTATGTGTGTCTGTTAGTAAGTGTTTGTGTGTGTCAGTATGTGTATCTTTGTATGTGTGTATCTGTGTCCTCTTGTATCAGTGCGTGTGTTTGTGTCTGTGTGTGTATTCCTGTGGTCGGGATTTGGAGGTGAGCCCTGGGGCGTGCTTGGAGGCCCTGGGCCATGTTGCCATCACATTCTGGGTGCCATCCACTGGTTCTTTGTGAAACCATATGAGAATGGAGCTCTCCCCAGCACTCTGCTCATCCATGGCCGTATTGATAATGTGGACTTTACACCACAGATGGGAAGACAAGATAAGAACGAACATATTATAGATTTCAACAAAAATGTAAAATGAATGCTCTGTAATATACAGAGACATGGGTTTAACTCTCAAGCCAAGGCTACAATGAAGTTAAGGACTCAATTTTAAAGGAACACTCCATGCACCATAACTGCTAGTGCTCTCTATAATGATTATAGTACCTGAAGTGCCCTGGCACCAACCTCCAAACTGTTTTAGAACAGTGGCACTTTAGAACCTTGGAGTCCACCAAGGCAGTGAGAAGCCTTCATGTTGACAACGAAGAGCTGGAATCTCCCAAGCAGGAACTTCCATGAGCTGTCCTAAGCTACGTTATGCAGTGTAGAGCTTAGCTCATTGGCTGAGAGGGCTACCTGCAGTAGTGGAGGAAGTTGGTGCATAGCAGAGTCATGATGAGGAGTCCTGGTGCTTATTTTCTTCAATAAGCAGATGTGTATATCCCACCTTCAAACATATGTACAAGATGCAGAATCTTTCAGAATATTTTGATAAATTTACATCTTCATATCTGTCATGTTGTTGAAAAACAAATTCTATTAATTTAAAGTAATCATCGCATATCCCAGATAATGGGTCAAATAAAGGAATGAAAATGAAAAAAACAATATATAAAAAACAATAACAAACGGAATTTTACAGCAGATAGATCAGATAGATCAATTATATGCAGAAACACAGGCAATAATCATGAGGTCTCGGTAGCTGTATTTTGTAGTTTTTTTATGGTCATCTCACGGTAAATAAATTTTTATCAATGGCCATTATAAAAAAAATTAAGTAAAGGCTAAATATTAGGGGTTGGTAAGTATATTCTGCTGCTGGCTTCTGTCCAGGGTTTCTGCACGCTGGTAAAAGCATTGTGAAGAATCATAGCTGTCTCACATGTCACAGTGCATCTTTGGGGATTACTTTCCATTCTATCATCACTTCTGGGTATAAACGGGTAAGTGGCGTTTTGTGTCAGAGAGCAGAGATACCGAAGGGAGTTCATACTGTGGAGTAAGTAGAAATTAAAAAATCATGGTAATATTACTAGATCCATCCCCAGTGACTGGATTGGGGAATATTATTTTGTGTTCTTAGAAATTGCAGATATTCTTTTCATGTTGGCGAGTTCATGCAAAAATTATGACCTTTTACTTTCTATATTTACTGTCTCCCAGGGATTTGGGATGTGGATATATTCAGCTAGTTCCCAGCTCAAACTTATACATAAAGGCATTGGTATTTTTAGTTGCACTCAAAAAAGAGCTTTTGTTGTTAGTGATTCTTTGTTAAATTTAGCTTTTCTAGTTATGATTATTTTTCTGGCTTTCTCAATGCTTCTCTGGGGCTAGAGATGCATTCGGGGCTATGATGACCAAAGTCTGGTGGTTACAGTCGTGACAAACGTAGCTACAGACTGCTATAAATACAGAGATAGCAAGAAGAGAGTTAGGGGCTACAGAAAGGAGATTGAAACTGATAGGATTAGTTTTAACCTACTCAGGTTTCTCACCACACACCAATGACTTAATCTTCACATACCACAAATCTTCTTCTCACCCGTAGGAACACAACTCTTTTACATGCAACCACAGGGTAGTGTGTTCACTTAGTGTTTCACTTTGATTTCTTTGGCTCTTCCCAGTCCGATGAAGTAGAAGCAGTGAAGAGTTAATTCTCAAAGTATATTGGTACAGGCAATTGTCACCTCCCCCACCACCACTTGTACAGGCCAAAGCGTGTATCCCTTAACCGGTTATGTAGAAGAGAGAAGAGTTTGCTCTCACTCCTAAAGGTATTGGGAAATCTTCTTTTTCCTATAGTGCATTAGGGCACAGGCCTCAATTTAATAAGATTTCCAAATTATTCAATACTGTTAGAAAACCTTTCCCCATTTTTTACTGATTAATCGGGGATATAGATCGGACAATAGAGAGTTTGAAGTGAAGTTGAGGTATTCAGTTTTTGACATTGCAGCTACGCATTAAATAATCACAGAGGTTCCCTGCTATTACCCCATAGCATATTTATCCTCATTCCTCTTACTGGTATGTGCTTACTTTGGACAACCATATGTTTTTAGGGAGTTCTGGATTGTAGCTAAACAGCTGATAATATACTGAGAACCATTCTCCCTATTATATGAAGTCGGATAACACATATTAAAGGCTACGTTAGCTTACACATCTTAACGTATGATTTAAATGGGAATATAATAGCTTAATGAATCTGCAGCCCCGTACATAGCGATATATTATATCTTACCTTGGTATATATTACATCTTACCATGGTATATATTTAGTGATGTCGCGAACATAAAATTTTCCGTTCGCGAACGGCGAACGCGGACTTCCACAAATGTTCGCGAATGGGCGAACCGGGCGAACCGCCATAGACTTCAATAGGCAGGCAAATTTTAAAACCCACAGGGACTCTTTCTGGCCACAATAGTGATGGAAAAGTTGTTTCAAGGGGACTAACACCTGGACTGTGGCATGCCAGAGGGGGATCCATGGCAAAACTCCCATGGAAAATTACATAGTTGATGCAGAGTCTGGTTTTAATCCATAAAGGGCATAAATCATCTAACATTCCTAAATTGTTTGGAATAACGTGCTTTAAAACATCAGGTATGATGTTGTATCGATCAGGTAGTGTAAGGGTTACGCCCGCTTCACAGTGACAGACCAAACTCCCTGTTTAACGCACCGCAAACAACCGCAAACAGTCCATTTGCACAACCGCAAACTCCCCATTTGCACAAGGTTGGATACCAAGCTAGCCATGTCCCGTTCCTTGTCCTCACTGATGTCATTGAAGGTCTCTTCCTCCACCCAGCCACGTACAACACCAAGGGTCCCCGAAAGGTGACAACAAGCCCCCTGTATTTTTTTTTTTAAATGTGCACTACTGTTACACCAGATATGAGTTGCACTGGTGTGACACTGTGCCCTGGCAGGCCCTGAAACGCACACCTGTGAAGGAAACTGACTGCTATTATTTCACAGTCAAATTTCTAGTTTTTTTTTAATGTACACTACTGTTACACCAGATATGAGTTGCACTGGTGTGACACTGTGCCCTTGCAGGCCCTGAAACGCACACGTGTGGATAATGTATAATAAACACAGGTTACTGGCTATGGGGGATAATGTATAATAAACACAGGTTACTGGCTATGGAGGATAATGTATAATAAACACAAACACAAAAAAAAAAGAATGCAGCATCAGAATTAATCTAAATTGTATGCTGTCTAGGAGGTGTGAGGCTCTGGGAGGGAGGGTCTGCTGCTGATTGGCTGGAATGTGTCTGCTGACTGTGAGGTACAAGGTCAAAGTTTACTCAATAATGACGAATAGGGGGCGAACCGAACATCGCATATGTTCGCCGTCTGTGGCGAACCCGAACAAGCTATGTTCGCCAGGAACTATTCGCCAGCGAACCGTTCAGGACATCACTATATATATTACATAGAAACATAGAAACATAGAATGTGACGGCAGATAAGAACCATTCTGCCCATCTAGTTTGCTCAATTTTCTAAATACTTTCATTAGTCCCTGGCCTTATCTTATAGTTAGGATAGCCTTATGCATATCCCACGCATGCTTAAACTCCTTTACTGTGTTAACCTCTACCACTTCAGCTGGAAGGCTATTCCATGCATCCACTACCCTCTCAGTAAAGTAAGTTACATCTTACCTTCGTATATATTATCTTATCTTGCTCTATATTATATCTTTCCTTGATATATATTATATCTTAAAGAGATCGTAGAGAGGGATCCCAGTTGGGCAATACCTTAGATTAAGACAAAATTGCTCGTTTCTGGATGACTTCACTAAAAAAGCGAATTTACTTCGACAGAGATTCAAGGAAAGGGGTTACCCCAATAGATGCTTGAAACAAGCGTTCCAAAAAGCATTTCTTACTGATTGTACCGAGCCTTTTGGAGGATACCATTTAACCAATAACCTCTAAACAGATTAGATGCATTGTCAACTTTGATTCAGGTTGGGATTTGGCCAAAAGACCCATGGGTAGGTTCTGGCCACTACTAACACAAAACCCCCAATTAATTGGGGTAGTGGTCCCTAAAGTGGCACTTACAGCACGCAGGGGAAAGAATCTGAAAGAAATGTTAGTACCCAGCCATTTCTCATTCATAAGTAAGAAAGCAAATTGGCTTACAGTACATGGGATGTACCAGTGTGGGCGGTGTGTAGCCATGTAGATACATGGCTAAGGAATCCAAAATAATAACTGACTCAACAGGTAAAGAAATCTGTACAATCAAACAGTATTTTTACTGTTATACTAAAGGGGTCGTATATCTTTTGACGTGTGAATGTGGCCTCAAATACGTGGGCAAAACCATACGGCCTCTGAAAAGAAGGGTAATGGAGCATGTCCACTCTGTAACTAACTATAAAGACACTCCAGTTGTGAGACATGTAAGACTACATCATAATGAGTCACCAAAAGGAAGGAGATTTGCCGGTATTAAGAAAGTACAACTAGGACGGAGAGGAGGGGACCTGGATCAAACTCTCAAAAAGAGAGAATGCTTCTGGATCCACAAGTTAGACACCTTGGCACCAAAAGGTCTAAATGAGGGATTTACATTTACACCCTTCATAGATACATGAGAGCAAATAATGAGATATTGCCATCATTTATTAAGAGACACAGTCTGTAATTATGTATATATATATTGTTTATTTTTATTATTTGCATACATTTCATTTTTTAGGCATTAGGTTTATTTTGTTACCACCTACCATTCAGGGTATTATCCCCTTTCGATTGGGTTGTCAAGCAATTTGGTGTAGTCATTCAAGATTTCCCCATAGGACATATTACATAAGTCAATTTACACCAATTGTTTACGATATGGTTACCCCAAGTGATCCTGCCATGTCATGGGTTACAACAATTTTACTATATTATATGTTGGTGTGTTATTTACTTATCAATTATACCTCATAGACCTTCCTAATGTCCTCTCATCGTACTAATGCATATGAGGACTCTTTGCAAAAGGGTTATAATTAAAGCATTTATCTGCTTTACAATTAAAATGGAATTATTTTCACTGTTTAGTAGGTGTGCCCTACGGAGGTCTAGACGGATGCATTTCCATCTAGGTTTGTTATACCTCTGTTATAAATATGGGGCACATCTATATACTATCTCCCCCAATCCTGTTTTAAGGAATGGTCATACAAACCTACTTTGGCTGGTTTTTCGTCACCGCACTTTACAAGTGTGACGAACGATTATATGCCATAGTATTAACATATTAACATATAATGGGATGTGACAAATCTTCCTATATTCAGATGGTAAGGACCGCTCATACAATACGAGAAGTGCGGCACACAGGTTGGTGATCGAGTCAGATTCTCCGATTACATGGCCTACTGTACATATACGGTACCATTACTGGTGGATTGACATATACCGTATTTATCGGCGTATAACACGCACTTTTTTCCCCTGAAAATAGGGGGGAAATCGTGGGTGCGTGTTATACGCTGATATCCCATAATTACTTACCTGTCCTGAAGCGTGGGCCGGCTTCACAGCGCGCACCGCGGTACAGGAACTTTAATTTCAGGTTCCGGTTTCCGGCGGGACTGAAAGGAAGTGTGCACAATAGTGTGCACACTTCCTTTCAGTCCCGCCGGAAACCGGAACCTTAAATTAAAGTTCCTGTACCGCGGTGCGCGCTGTGAAGCCGGCCCACGCTTCAGGACAGGTAAGTAATTATGGGAGGGGAGGAAAGTACACTATGGGAGGGGAGGGGGAGGAAAGTACACTATGGGAGGGGAGGGGGAGGAAAGTACACTATGGGAGGGGGAGGAAAGTACACTATGGGAGGGGAGGGGGGGAAGTACACTATGGGAGGGGAGGGGGAGGAAAGTACACTATGGGAGGGGAGGGGGAGGAAAGTACGCTATTGGAGGGGAGGGGGGGGAAGTACACTATGGGAGGGGAGGGGGGGGAAATACTATGGGGGGGATACTATGGGAGGGGAGGGGGGGAAATACTATGGGAGGGGAGGGGGGAGAATACTATGGGAGGGGAGGGGGGGAGAATACTATTGGAGGGGGGGGAGAATACTATGGGAGGGGAGGGGGGAGAATACTATGGGGGGGGAGAATACTATGGGAGGGGAGGGGGGAGAATACTATGGGAGGGGAGGGGGGAGAATACTATGGGAGGGGGGAATACTATGGGGGGGGGAGAATACTATGGAAAGGGGATGACACTATGGGATGAGGGGGGAACACTATGGGATGAGGGGGGAATACTATGGGATGAGGGGGGGGGGAATACTATGGGAGGGGGGGAAATTTCCTGGAATTTCTTTCTAAAAATGAGGTGCGTGTTATACGCCGGTGCGTGTTATACGCCGATAAATACGGTACTTTATGACTGTACGCCTATAGTTTAATTTTTCTACCATACTGGACAGGTCGGTTCCAAGTCCTATGAATTACAATATTCATTCAATCTTTTTACCCAATGGGTTTCCTCTAAGGTTATGACACGCACTGGTAGGCGTGTCCAACAAACAGATAGGGGTAGTCTATGTAATTTCAATCATTTTTGGCAGGAAACCAATGACACACCTCTAGATTTCATTGGTCCATACACCATTTCAATGACGACCTGGTACGGAATGGTTTCACTTATGCCTCAGACAAAGGCGCTTTAGCAGCTCCGAAACACGCGTCAGGCTTTGATTCAGATATTTTAATCACTGCACGATTTGTTTTTCACTCTGGTTATAGTGGGAGGATTGGTGTGGGTAATTTAATGAGAGAAAACCCTCGTGTAGTTGAACCTTTTTGAGTTTACCGGCATTTAGTCTGACATGGATTCTTTAGTCTGTTACAGAGTATACAGAAATTGATACATGGCTACATTATAACAATTTAGACACAGAATGAACGTTTAACTGTTCCTAGCATTAGCTTTAGAGGCCAGGCAGCATCAGTGTAATTGGCTATATCTATATCATAAGCCTATTATAGCAATTATGGTTGTTTAAAGTTCCAGTAACTAGGGAGACGAGTTACTTCATCAGACCTATAGCCATAACTAAGACTGCTTTATACAAGTGTTTGTAGGATTCAGTTCCTTTCTGTTTTGTGTATCCACAATAAGACCACATAGAGCAAGTTAGCTATTTGGTTCTCGTATATATAGGTTCCATAAAGATATACGCCCTGTACACTCTATCATTGGAAATCTAAGCAGCAATATAGGAATAGCTGGTAAAAGTGGTTGTAATGCCCTGAAACTCTAACAGAGATATGTTTCCAGTGTGTTATTAACTGCTTGCAAGGGCCACATCCCTTTATAAGTATACGGTTCAGTTTTTTTGTTGTTTTTTTGCCTAAGTTAATCTATAAAATAAAAATTGTTTTGTTATTTATTATATTTTTAAGTCATCTCAATAAAAGGAAATTTTTAGTACATACAGGTTTAATGGGGACTTCTTTTCTGCCCTCTGGGCTTTTGCCTTGAGGATACCTGTTTTTTTATTTTCATACAGTTCGAGGGTTACCCCCTTGGTTGTCCCTTTACACACACTCTAGCTCCCACGAGGGAACTAGTTTCTTCTTCATATATTATATCTTACCTTGTTTTATATTATAGCATACATGATATATTATATCTTACCTTGGTATATACAATATCTTATTTTGGTATATATTACATCTTATCTTACTATATATTACATCTTACCTTGGTATAAATTATCTTATCTTGCTTTAAGTTACATCTTACCTTGGTCTATATTATATCTATCAATGATATATTATATCGTACCTTGGTATATATTACAGCTTACCTTGGTATATATTATATCTTATCTTGGTATATATTACGTCTTATCTTACTATATATTACATCCTACCTTGGTATATATTATATCTTACCTTCATCTATATTATCTTATCTTGCTATAATTTACATCTTACCTTGGTCTATATTATATCTATCCGTGATATATTATATTGTCCCTTTGTATATATTACATCTTACCTTAGTATATATTACATCTTACCTTGGTATATATTATATCTTAACTTGGTATATATTACATATTAACTTGGTATATATTAAATATTACCTTAGTATATATTGCCATCTTACCTCGGTATATATTGTAACTTTCCATGATATATTATATTTTACCTTGATATATAGTAAATCTTACCTTGGTATATATTACCATCTTTCCTTGGTATATATTTTATCTTTCTGTGATATATTATATTTTCCCTTGGTATATATTATATCTTACCTTTGGTATATATTTTATCTTTCCGTGATATATTATATTTTACCTTGGTATATATTACCATCTTTCCTTGGTATATATTATATCTTACCCTGGTATATATTGCATCTTTCTGTGATATATTATATTTTACCTTGGTAAATATTACATCTTACCTTGGTATATATTGTAATTTTACCTTGGTATACATTGTATATTTCGTGATATATTACATCATACCATATCTAGATAGTTTCCAAAAATATTAATAGTCTTCAAAAAAGGCAGAGCCTTAGGAGGGGAAAGGTGTACACATATAGTTGTGATGATTAATGTTTTTTTTTTTTTTTTTTTTTAAACTCTACTCCATTTCTATGTCAGTATTGCGAGCCGCACAGTATTCTATCTGTACAAGGATGTTCCATGTCACATGTCTGGGCTATATCTGGGCAGACTGAATATATAAACTCTGCAAGCCCCCTGTTAAACCCATCATGGACAATCCGGGGGTAAGCAGAGAGTCAAGCTCCAACCAATAACATTGCAGTAATAAGCACAAGATAAAGTTTTGAAATGGAATTTATTATTTTGGAAAACTCAGTTGAAGGAAACGTTAAAATTAATAATAATAATAATAATAATAATAATAATAATAATAAGAGAAACAGCTAAAATCCTCAACAATCAAAATCTGAAATCCTGTATATTTCAAACTGTTCCCAAAATAAGTTAAATAGTTCGCAATGTCATTAGGTGTATAGATCATTAAAAAAAGTCATTAAATAAAAAAGTAAATTACAAATTAGATTATCTGCTGGTTGTCCTATCTTCTCAACGTATGTGCAGTAGATGAAGGGTTATTAATGCATTAGCAGGCGGCGCCCTGTAAACCATGCATTGATCAGGATTTTACCATTCTGTGGGGGTTTTCAGTCGCT
Source organism: Pelobates fuscus (assembly GCF_036172605.1). Classification (NCBI taxonomy): domain Eukaryota; kingdom Metazoa; phylum Chordata; class Amphibia; order Anura; family Pelobatidae; genus Pelobates; species Pelobates fuscus. The sequence continues at coordinate 18,139,912 of NC_086320.1, forward strand.
TGCCAGGAATCCTAACTATTTGGTTTTAAATAGACAAAGATTTTAAACTGTACATTCTATATGTGAGCTGATTTCCTTTTGTGTATTTAGTGTTGAAATTAGTTCTGGGTATTGCTTCTAATTTTAGCCTCAATTTGATAGAAATAGGAATTAAGACTAAGTAGCGGACAGGTGCTGCTAATAAAATGTCCTTGACTAATTAATCATCAGCAAGTGTGACCACATCCATAATAGCCAAAGTCCTAGCAGTTTGCTGGTCTGAACCATTCAGCTGTGTGTTAACACAATGCCAAGGAGGAAAGACATCAGCAATGATCTTAGAGAAGCAATTGTTGCTGCCCATCAAACTGGGAAAAGATATAAGACCATTTCCAAACAATTTAAATGCCATTATTCTACAGTGAGAAAGATTATTCAAAAGTGGAAAATATTCAAGACAGTTGACAATCTTCCCAGAAGTGGGTGTTCCAGCAATTTCACCCCAAAGTTGGACAGTGCAACGCTTAGAGAATTTGCAACAAAAACAATAGTTACGTGTCAGACTCGACATGCCTTAGTTAGCATGTTAAATGTTAAAGTTCATGACAGTACTTCTAGAAAAATACTGAACAACTATGGTTCAGGTTGCCATGAGAACACCTAAAAACAACATGGCAGCATGTTTGCAAAGATGCCTCTGAACAAAGCACAAGACTTCTGCAGCAATGTCCTATGGAAAGACAAGACCAAAGTGGAGATGTTTGACCATAATGCACAGCTCCTTAAAAGCCAAACACAGTTTATCAGCATAGACACCTGGACTGTCAAGCATGGTGGTGGAGGGGTGATGGTTTGGGCTTGTTTTGCAGCCACGGGACCTGAGCATCTTGCAGTCATTGAGTTGAAGATGACCTCCTCTGTATACCAAAGTATTCTAGAGTCAAATGTGAGGCCATCAGTCTGGCATCTAAAGCTTGGCCAAAATTGCAACAGGACAGTGACCCCAAGCACACCAGCAAATCTACAGCAGACTGGCTGATAAAGAAAATGATCAGGGTGTTGCAATGGCCCACTCAAAGTCCAGACTTCAACCCACTAGAAATGCAGTGGTGGTACATTAAGAGAGCTGTGCATAATAAATGCCAGCAAACCTCAATGAACTGAAGTAACATTGTAAAGATCAGTGAGCCAAAATTCCTCCACATCGATGTGATAAAGTCTTAAAGAAAACTGTTACTTCAAGTTAATTCTGCTGAAGGTGGTTCTATGAGCTATTGAATCATAACATTTACTTAGTTTGTCACACATGCCTTCTCAATGTTGGCTTTATTTAAGTAAAATAAATCATGACACAGTGTAATTTGTCATGTGTTGTTCATCTGAGAATATATTCATCCAATTTTAAGACCAGCTAAGGAACAGATGATTGTTATAATGTCCTGATATGTAAAGCCATAGCATTCAAAGAGGGTGTACTTTCTCTTTCCCATGACTGTAATATATGTTTATATAAATATATTTAAAAATCTAAATATTAAAATATTTCTCGAAATAATAAATCATTTGAAAAGTGTATCCAAAAATATTAAATGATCTAAAATGTTTATTCAAGAGTTTTAAATCTAGGCACATGTATGCTCTATTGAATACGCCTATACACCTGCTTAGTCATCTTATCATGTGGCAGTGACCGTTTCCATTAAAGTATTTAGCCATAATTAAGAGGTCTAGTTTTTTTTCAAACTATAGAAATGTGATCTATGGGATATGTGGAATGAGTGTGGGCACCAGAATTGATGGTTTGAGTATCACAGAAGCAGATAATATTTGAGGACATTCACATACAACAGAATTGTGTGAAAAGCAAAAAAAAAAAAAGAAAGATAGTTGAACGCACAACAGTGCATGGAGTACAGCATGAGAACCACGATCTCCATCACATTCACAACAAGGGGTATAAAACCACACAGACTCAGGCCGTCCTTTGATAAATGCAGCAGGTGTGGTTGAAATATTGAGATAGGGATTTTGTGCGTAGTGTTCTGTAAATCTCATATTGCCAGCATTGTCCGCCTAAGGGAAAAGATTTTGTTTGATGCTTGTGATTTTTTTTTTTTTATTGTTTTTTTGTTTTTAGATATTGCTTTCGATTATCTGGAAATGTTGTGTATTTACACTTTTATAAGCATTATTTTAATGTCACATTCCAATACTGTCAGCTAAGAACATGAAACCATGAATACAGAGAGTGCAAGAACATCAAAACTAGACAGGAGAAGACTGAAAAAGTGTCTCCTGGTCTGGTGAATGTTGGGTTCTGCTCGACATACTGTGGACAGCCTCAGAATTTTGCATAAACAACATGAAACCATTCTGCCTTGCGACATCGTTTGTAATGGTATCTGCATTATTTATCATAAGGTTATTTGAGAATGGTGTTAAGGATACAGTGTACCGAAGTATGGCAGCAGACCATGCACTTACAGCCACAGTCTACCCATCGTCTGATGGCTGCTTGCAGAATGATAGCATGTCACAAAGCACGCGTCACCTCAAACTGACTCCATGATCAGTCAGGGCTAATTACTAAAGTAAGAATTTAAAAGATAAGGTCAAAATAGCCTCTTCAAGCCTGTGCTTGCATTTCAGCTATTAAATCTTAAATCCACTTTGAATTCTCACTTAAGTGCGTAACCACTATTTTGATAAAAAATAGTTAAACTGAACGAAAAATTTCTACCTTAGTTTCGACTCCTAGGAAATTCTCCATATTTGTAAGTAGCTAAATAACAGCAGTATTTAACCAGGAAAGGTGCTCTGGTTTCCAAGTACATCCACGGGATGTTAGTATTACCCTATGTAATGGCCCTCATTTTATCTACCTTGGAAGAATAACGTACTGAGTCAACCGTGCCAGAAATTGAACCTGCGACCCCGAATGGATGAACAGATTCTCATCATGATGCGTTAGCCCACTGAGATATCTCACTTTATTGCAAAATGTTTAAAAGTGAATTATTCTTTTTCTTAGTAATTATTTTACAGATCTAATGATTTGATGCTGTCTTGTTCTCTGAATACACTTGTTGCCATAAAAGACTAAAAAAAAGAAAAAAAAAAGAGAAAAAAAATGATGTACTTCGTAGCAAATGTTCTATGTGTCGCTGTAACATGTTGTCATAGAAACACAGCGCAGCAGTCGATGTTACACAGAACAATGCTCTGTCCTGCACAATATGACATAGTTTATTGCAGGGAAACTTTGCTTTCATGTGTACAGCTGCGGTAGTTGCCAATATTACTGGATTTCAGAAAATAGTCTTGAGTTATGACACCCTGTCTCAGCAGCCTGCGATTCGGTCATTATTCTAGCTACTAAAGAAATTATAAAGGTCTTTCTTTATCTAAATACACACTAACACTGCACGTGTCGGAAAGAACTTAAAACCCGATCAACTCAAACAGAACATCAGCTGGGTGCTTGCAGGGACGGCAATGTTACTTTCCATTTAGGATATTGTGGAATTCAATTTAAAATTGGCTTTGGTTTAACTTTGATTTCTGACAATTCTCAGTTTAGTGAATAAGCCCTTTATGAGTGTTTGTCGCTGATTGACCATCTCGGGAGCTGAAGAACTCACCAACATAGTGTTATGATACCAGCAACAATAGATACAATCACCCTGGTCCGTCTACATTAACAAACATTTATTAACAAACAAACACTCAGCAACATACAAATAAATGGCACACAAACTAACCAGAACAACAAAGTCATTATTTACAACTAAACACATAAAACGCAGCACATAAACTGACTAAAGCAACTAAACTACGATTTACCTGGTGCCCTGCAGGTCAGAAATCAAACCGTTACCAAATGGGAAGCACCAGGGTACTCCAGGCACAATAACCACTACAGCAGTGCATGAAGTTTTACTTTAAAACAGGTGCTCCCCCTGCTGGTCCACACATGGAATGCGCAGTCTCGGTGCCTGGTTTCTCTTCCCCCCTATAAGAAATTGCCTCGGGCTAAAACCACCTTGCTCTTCTACTGAGCTCAAGGCAACAGGACCAAGGGATTCCCAGTATATTGGTCCTGATTAATTAAACCCCTTGAAACATCTGATCTGACCAATCAGCAAGCACCGGTCTACCTACTTAAAAATACCCACTCCCACTTCCTATCCTGGTCGTCAATCTTAATTTAGAAGTACATGTTCTCATTGAGACCACTTACCATGGGAAGGGAAGTTTCCCATTACTTTTCAAAATCAAATTATTTAATAAATTATTGTTTTATTTCTATTATCGAGTCCTGTTTTCCCAACATGCTGCTGACTAGCATCTGATTCTCATACTGAAAATGTTAATACACAGACTGACCTCTTCTACGAGATTTAAGGTAATGAGGGAGCCTTAAAGCATTACATTTTTATTGATCCAGATTACAGCCAAGCAAAGCTACAATAACACATCAATACAGGAAAAGAAAAACACACTTATACTGTTATAATACAGGGAACACAATTTGCTAAATCTCCTGCGCTTAAAAATGTGCTGAAAATGGTTATTACAACACGTCATTTATCATTAATAATTAAATATAATACAATTACTTTGCGATTATACAGTCTGCCATTTTCGACCAGGGTAAAGGAATTCCCAACTTATTTCTAAATGATTTGTAAACAGCACAATGTATGGATCTAATTCTGCATTATCTGTCACTGAGCGTATGGATCGGATTCTGCATTATATGTCACTGAGCGTATGGATCGAATTCTGCATTATCTGTCACTGAGTGTATGGATCGAATTCTGCATTATCTGTCACTGAGCGTATGGATCGAATTCTGCATTATCTGTCACTAAGCGTATGGATCGAATTCTGCATTATATGTCACTGAGCGTATGGATCGAATTCTGCATTATATGTCACTGACCGTATGGATCGAATTCTGCATTATCTGTCACTGAGCATATGGATCGAATTCTGCATTATCTGTCACTGACCGTATGGATCTAATTCTGCATTATCTGTCACTGAGCGTATGGATCGAATTCTGCATTATCTGTCACTGAGCGTATGGATCGAATTCTGCATTATCTGTCACTGAGCGTATGGATTGAATTCTGCATTATCTGTCACTGAGCGTATGGATCGAATTCTGCATTATCTGTCACTGAGCGTATGGATCGAATTCTGCATTATCTGTCACTAAGCATATGGATCGAATTCTGCATTATCTGTCACTGACAGTATGGATCGAATTCTGCATTATCTGTCACTGAGCGTATGGATCTAATTCTGCATTATGTGTCACTGACCGTATGGATCGAATTCTGCATTATCTGTCACTGAGCGTATGGATCTAATTCTGCATTATCTGTCACTGAGCGTATGGATCGAATTCTGCATTATCTGTCACTGACCGTTTGGATCGAATTCTGCATTATCTGTCACTAAGCATATGGATCGAATTCTGCATTATCTGTCACTGAGCGTATGGATCAAATTCTGCATTATCTGTCACTGAGCGTATGGATCGAATTCTGCATTATCTGTCACTCATCGCATGGATCGAATTCTGCATTATCTGTCACTGAGCGTATGGATCTAATTCTGCATTATCTGTCACTAAGCATATGGATCGAATTCTGCATTATCTGTCACTGAGCGAATGGATCGGATTCTGCATTATCTGTCACTGATCGTATGGATCGAATTCTGCATTATCTGTCACTTAGCGTATGGATCAAATTCTGCATTATCTGTCACTGACCGTTTGGATTGAATTCTGCATTATCTGTCACTGAGCGTATGGATCTAATTCTGCATTATCTGTCACTGAGCGTATGGATCGAATTCTGCATTATCTGTCACTGAGCGTATGGATCGAATTCTGCATTATATGTCACTGACCGTTTGGATCGAATTCTGCATTATCTGTCACTGAGCGTATGGATCTAATTCTGCATTATCTGTCACTGAGCGTATGGATCGAATTCTGCATTATCTGTCACTGAGTGTATGGATCGAATTCTGCATTATCTGTCACTGAGCGTATGGATCGAATTCTGCATTATCTGTCACTAAGCGTATGGATCGAATTCTGCATTATATGTCACTGAGCGTATGGATCGAATTCTGCATTATATGTCACTGACCGTATGGATCGAATTCTGCATTATCTGTCACTGAGCGTATGGATCGAATTCTGCATTATCTGTCACTGACCGTATGGATCTAATTCTGCATTATCTGTCACTGAGCGTATGGATCGAATTCTGCATTATCTGTCACTGAGTGTATGGATCGAATTCTGCATTATCTGTCACTGAGCGTATGGATCGAATTCTGCATTATCTGTCACTAAGCGTATGGATCGAATTCTGCATTATATGTCACTGAGCGTATGGATCGAATTCTGCATTATATGTCACTGACCGTATGGATCGAATTCTGCATTATCTGTCACTGAGCGTATGGATCGAATTCTGCATTATCTGTCACTGACCGTATGGATCTAATTCTGCATTATCTGTCACTGAGCGTATGGATCGAATTCTGCATTATCTGTCACTGAGCGAATGGATCGAATTCTGCATTATCTGTCACTGAGCGTATGGATTGAATTCTGCATTATCTGTCACTGAGCGTATGGATCGAATTCTGCATTATCTGTCACTGAGCGTATGGATCGAATTCTGCATTATCTGTCACTAAGCATATGGATCGAATTCTGCATTATCTGTCACTGAGCGTATGGATCGAATTCTGCATTATCTGTCACTGAGCGTATGGATCGAATTCTGCATTATCTGTCACTAAGCATATGGATCGAATTCTGCATTATCTGTCACTGACAGTATGGATCGAATTCTGCATTATATGTCACTGAGCGTATGGATCGAATTCTGCATTATCTGTCACTAAGCGTATGGATCTAATTCTGCATTATCTGTCACTAAGCATATGGATCGAATTCTGCATTATCTGTCACTGAGCGTATGGATCGAATTCTGCATTATATGTCACTGAGCGTATGGATCTAATTCTGCATTATATGTCACTGACCGTATGGATCTAATTCTGCATTATCTGTCACTGAGCGTATGGATCTAATTCTGCATTATGTGTCACTGACCGTATGGATCGAATTCTGCATTATCTGTCACTGAGCGTATGGATCTAATTCTGCATTATCTGTCACTGAGCGTATGGATCGAATTCTGCATTATCTGTCACTGACCGTTTGGATCGAATTCTGCATTATCTGTCACTAAGCATATGGATCGAATTCTGCATTATCTGTCACTGAGCGTATGGATCGAATTCTGCATTATCTGTCACTGAGCGTATGGATCGAATTCTGCATTATCTGTCACTGATCGTATGGATCGAATTCTGCATTATCTGTCACTGAGCGTATGGATCTAATTCTGCATTATCTGTCACTAAGCATATGGATCGAATTCTGCATTATCTGTCACTAAGCATATGGATCGAATTCTGCATTATCTGTCACTGAGCGTATGGATCGAATTCTGCATTATCTGTCACTGAGCGTATGGATTGAATTCTGCATTATCTGTCACTGACCGTTTGGATCGAATTCTGCATTATCTGTCACTGAGCGTATGGATCGAATTCTGCATTATCTGTCACTGAGCGTATGGATCGAATTCTGCATTATCTGTCACTGAGCGTATGGATCAAATTCTGCATTATATGTCACTGACCGTATGGATCGAATTCTGCATTATCTGTCACTAAGCATATGGATCGAATTCTGCATTATCTGTCACTGAGTGTATGGATCGAATTCTGCATTATCTGTCACTGAGCGTATGGATTGAATTCTGCATTATCTGTCACTGAGCGTATGGATCGAATTCTGCATTATCTGTCACTGAGCGTATGGATCGAATTCTGCATTATCTGTCACTAAGCATATGGATCGAATTCTGCATTATCTGTCACTGACAGTATGGATCGAATTCTGCATTATCTGTCACTGAGCGTATGGATCTAATTCTGCATTATGTGTCACTGACCGTATGGATCGAATTCTGCATTATCTGTCACTGAGCGTATGGATCTAATTCTGCATTATCTGTCACTGAGCGTATGGATCGAATTCTGCATTATCTGTCACTGACCGTTTGGATCGAATTCTGCATTATCTGTCACTAAGCATATGGATCGAATTCTGCATTATCTGTCACTGAGCGTATGGATCAAATTCTGCATTATCTGTCACTGAGCGTATGGATCGAATTCTGCATTATCTGTCACTGATCGCATGGATCGAATTCTGCATTATCTGTCACTGAGCGTATGGATCTAATTCTGCATTATCTGTCACTAAGCATATGGATCGAATTCTGCATTATCTGTCACTGAGCGAATGGATCGGATTCTGCATTATCTGTCACTGATCGTATGGATCGAATTCTGCATTATCTGTCACTTAGCGTATGGATCAAATTCTGCATTATCTGTCACTGACCGTTTGGATTGAATTCTGCATTATCTGTCACTGAGCGTATGGATCTAATTCTGCATTATCTGTCACTGAGCGTATGGATCGAATTCTGCATTATCTGTCACTGAGCGTATGGATCGAATTCTGCATTATATGTCACTGACCGTTTGGATCGAATTCTGCATTATCTGTCACTGAGCGTATGGATCTAATTCTGCATTATCTGTCACTGAGCGTATGGATCGAATTCTGCATTATCTGTCACTGAGTGTATGGATCGAATTCTGCATTATCTGTCACTGAGCGTATGGATCGAATTCTGCATTATCTGTCACTAAGCGTATGGATCGAATTCTGCATTATATGTCACTGAGCGTATGGATCGAATTCTGCATTATATGTCACTGACCGTATGGATCGAATTCTGCATTATCTGTCACTGAGCGTATGGATCGAATTCTGCATTATCTGTCACTGACCGTATGGATCTAATTCTGCATTATCTGTCACTGAGCGTATGGATCGAATTCTGCATTATCTGTCACTGAGCGAATGGATCGAATTCTGCATTATCTGTCACTGAGCGTATGGATTGAATTCTGCATTATCTGTCACTGAGCGTATGGATCGAATTCTGCATTATCTGTCACTGAGCGTATGGATCGAATTCTGCATTATCTGTCACTAAGCATATGGATCGAATTCTGCATTATCTGTCACTGAGCGTATGGATCGAATTCTGCATTATCTGTCACTGAGCGTATGGATCGAATTCTGCATTATCTGTCACTAAGCATATGGATCGAATTCTGCATTATCTGTCACTGACAGTATGGATCGAATTCTGCATTATATGTCACTGAGCGTATGGATCGAATTCTGCATTATCTGTCACTAAGCGTATGGATCTAATTCTGCATTATCTGTCACTAAGCATATGGATCGAATTCTGCATTATCTGTCACTGAGCGTATGGATCGAATTCTGCATTATATGTCACTGAGCGTATGGATCTAATTCTGCATTATATGTCACTGACCGTATGGATCTAATTCTGCATTATCTGTCACTGAGCGTATGGATCTAATTCTGCATTATGTGTCACTGACCGTATGGATCGAATTCTGCATTATCTGTCACTGAGCGTATGGATCTAATTCTGCATTATCTGTCACTGAGCGTATGGATCGAATTCTGCATTATCTGTCACTGACCGTTTGGATCGAATTCTGCATTATCTGTCACTAAGCATATGGATCGAATTCTGCATTATCTGTCACTGAGCGTATGGATCGAATTCTGCATTATCTGTCACTGAGCGTATGGATCGAATTCTGCATTATCTGTCACTGATCGTATGGATCGAATTCTGCATTATCTGTCACTGAGCGTATGGATCTAATTCTGCATTATCTGTCACTAAGCATATGGATCGAATTCTGCATTATCTGTCACTAAGCATATGGATCGAATTCTGCATTATCTGTCACTGAGCGTATGGATCGAATTCTGCATTATCTGTCACTGAGCGTATGGATTGAATTCTGCATTATCTGTCACTGACCGTTTGGATCGAATTCTGCATTATCTGTCACTGAGCGTATGGATCGAATTCTGCATTATCTGTCACTGAGCGTATGGATCGAATTCTGCATTATCTGTCACTGAGCGTATGGATCAAATTCTGCATTATATGTCACTGACCGTATGGATCGAATTCTGCATTATCTGTCACTAAGCATATGGATCGAATTCTGCATTATCTGTCACTGAGTGTATGGATCGAATTCTGCATTATCTGTCACTGAGCGTATGGATCGAATTCTGCATTATCTGTCACTAAGCATATGGATCGAATTCTGCATTATCTGTCACTGAGCGTATGGATCGAATTCTGCATTATATGTCACTGACCGTATGGATCGAATTCTGCATTATCTGTCACTGAGCGTATGGATCGAATTCTGCATTATCTGTCACTGACCGTATGGATCTAATTCTGCATTATCTGTCACTGAGCGTATGGATCGAATTCTGCATTATCTGTCACTGAGCGAATGGATCGAATTCTGCATTATCTGTCACTGAGCGTATGGATTGAATTCTGCATTATCTGTCACTGAGCGTATGGATCGAATTCTGCATTATCTGTCACTGAGCGTATGGATCGAATTCTGCATTATCTGTCACTAAGCATATGGATCGAATTCTGCATTATCTGTCACTAAGCATATGGATCGAATTCTGCATTATATGTCACTGAGCGTATCGATCGAATTCTGCATTATCTGTCACTAAGCGTATGGATCTAATTCTGCATTATCTGTCACTAAGCATATGGATCGAATTCTGCATTATCTGTCACTGAGCGTATGGATCGAATTCTGCATTATATGTCACTGAGCGTATGGATCGAATTCTGCATTATATGTCACTGACCGTATGGATCGAATTCTGCATTATCTGTCACTGAGCATATGGATCTAATTCTGCATTATCTGTCACTGAGCGTATGGATCGAATTCTGCATTATCTGTCACTGAGCGTATGGATCTAATTCTGCATTATCTGTCACTGAGCGTATGGATCGAATTCTGCATTATCTCTCTCTGACCGTTTGGATCGAATTCTGCATTATCTGTCACTAAGCATATGGATCGAATTCTGCATTATCTGTCACTGAGCGTATGGATCGAATTCTGCATTATCTGTCACTGAGCGTATGGATCGAATTCTGCATTATCTGTCACTGATCGTATGGATCGAATTCTGCATTATCTGTCACTGAGCGTATGGATCTAATTCTGCATTATCTGTCACTGAGCGTATGGATCTAATTCTGCATTATCTGTCACTAAGCATATGGATCGAATTCTGCATTATCTGTCACTGAGCGAATGGATCGAATTCTGCATTATCTGTCACTGAGCGTATGGATTGAATTCTGCATTATCTGTCATTGAGCGTATGGATCGAATTCTGCATTATCTGTACTGAGCGTATGGATCGAATTCTGCATTATCTGTCACTGACCGTATGGATCGAATTCTGCATTATCTGTCACTAAGCATATGGATCAAATTCTGCATTATCTGTCACTGAGTGTATGGATCGAATTCTGCATTATCTGTCACTGAGCGTATGGATCGAATTCTGCATTAAATGTCACTGAGCGTATGGATCGAATTCTGCATTATATGTCACTGATCGTATGGATCGAATTCTGCATTATCTGTCACTAAGCATATGGATCGAATTCTGCATTATCTGTCACTGAGTGTATGGATCGAATTCTGCATTATCTGTCACTGAGCGTATGGATCGAATTCTGCATTATCTGTCACTGACCGTTTGGATCGAATTCTGCATTATCTGTCACTAAGCATATGGATCGAATTCTGCATTATCTGTCACTGAGCGTATGGATCGAATTCTGCATTATCTGTCACTGAGCGTATGGATCGAATTCTGCATTATCTGTCACTGATCGTATGGATCGAATTCTGCATTATCTGTCACTGAGCGTATGGATCTAATTCTGCATTATCTGTCACTGAGCGTATGGATCTAATTCTGCATTATCTGTCACTAAGCATATGGATCGAATTCTGCATTATCTGTCACTGAGCGAATGGATCGGATTCTGCATTATCTGTCACTGATCGTATGGATCGAATTCTGCATTATCTGTCACTTAGCGTATGGATCAAATTCTGCATTATCTGTCACTGACCGTTTGGATCGAATTCTGCATTATCTGTCACTGAGCGTATGGATCGAATTCTGCATTATCTATCACTGAGCGTATGGATCGAATTCTGCATTATCTGTCACTGACCGTTTGGATCGAATTCTGCATTATCTGTCACTAAGCATATGGATCGAATTCTGCATTATCTGTCACTGAGCGTATGGATCGAATTCTGCATTATCTGTCACTGACCGTTTGGATCGAATTCTGCATTATCTGTCACTAAGCATATGGATCGAATTCTGCATTATCTGTCACTGAGCGTATGGATCGAATTCTGCATTATCTGTCACTGAGCGTATGGATCGAATTCTGCATTATCTGTCACTGATCGTATGGATCGAATTCTGCATTATCTGTCACTGAGCGTATGGATCTAATTCTGCATTATCTGTCACTGAGCGTATGGATCTAATTCTGCATTATCTGTCACTAAGCATATGGATCGAATTCTGCATTATCTGTCACTGAGCGAATGGATCAGATTCTGCATTATCTGTCACTGATCGTATGGATCGAATTCTGCATTATCTGTCACTTAGCGTATGGATCAAATTCTGCATTATCTGTCACTGACCGTTTGGATCGAATTCTGCATTATCTGTCACTGAGCGTATGGATCTAATTCTGCATTATCTGTCACTGAGCGTATGGATCGAATTCTGCATTATCTGTCACTGACCGTTTGGATCGAATTCTGCATTATCTGTCACTAAGCATATGGATCGAATTCTGCATTATCTGTCACTGAGCGTATGGATCGAATTCTGCATTATCTGTCACTGAGCGTATGGATCGAATTCTGCATTATCTATCACTGAGCGTATGGATCGAATTCTGCATTATCTATCACTGAGCGTATGGATCGAATTCTGCATTATCTGTCACTGACCGTTTGGATCGAATTCTGCATTATCTGTCACTAAGCATATGGATCGAATTCTGCATTATCTGTCACTGAGCGTATGGATCGGATTCTGCATTATCTGTCACTGATCGTATGGATCGAATTCTGCATTATCTGTCACTTAGCGTATGGATCAAATTCTGCATTATCTGTCACTGACCGTTTGGATCGAATTCTGCATTATCTGTCACTGAGCGTATGGATCGAATTCTGCATTATCTATCACTGAGCGTATGGATCGAATTCTGCATTATCTGTCACTGACCGTTTGGATCGAATTCTGCATTATCTGTCACTAAGCATATGGATCGAATTCTGCATTATCTGTCACTGAGCGTATGGATCGAATTCTGCATTATCTGTCACTGAGCGTATGGATTGAATTCTGCATTATCTGTCATTGAGCGTATGGATCGAATTCTGCATTATCTGTCACTGAGCGTATGGATCGAATTCTGCATTATCTGTCACTGACCGTATGGATCGAATTCTGCATTATCTGTCACTAAGCATATGGATCAAATTCTGCATTATCTGTCACTGAGTGTATGGATCGAATTCTGCATTATCTGTCACTGAGCGTATGGATCGAATTCTGCATTAAATGTCACTGAGCGTATGGATCGAATTCTGCATTATATGTCACTGATCGTATGGATCGAATTCTGCATTATCTGTCACTAAGCATATGGATCGAATTCTGCATTATCTGTCACTGAGTGTATGGATCGAATTCTGCATTATCTGTCACTGAGCGTATGGATCGAATTCTGCATTATCTGTCACTGACCGTTTGGATCGAATTCTGCATTATCTGTCACTAAGCATATGGATCGAATTCTGCATTATCTGTCACTGAGCGTATGGATCGAATTCTGCATTATCTGTCACTGAGCGTATGGATCGAATTCTGCATTATCTGTCACTGATCGTATGGATCGAATTCTGCATTATCTGTCACTGAGCGTATGGATCTAATTCTGCATTATCTGTCACTGAGCGTATGGATCTAATTCTGCATTATCTGTCACTAAGCATATGGATCGAATTCTGCATTATCTGTCACTGAGCGAATGGATCGGATTCTGCATTATCTGTCACTGATCGTATGGATCGAATTCTGCATTATCTGTCACTTAGCGTATGGATCAAATTCTGCATTATCTGTCACTGACCGTTTGGATCGAATTCTGCATTATCTGTCACTGAGCGTATGGATCGAATTCTGCATTATCTATCACTGAGCGTATGGATCGAATTCTGCATTATCTGTCACTGACCGTTTGGATCGAATTCTGCATTATCTGTCACTAAGCATATGGATCGAATTCTGCATTATCTGTCACTGAGCGTATGGATCGAATTCTGCATTATCTGTCACTGAGCGTATGGATTGAATTCTGCATTATCTGTCATTGAGCGTATGGATCGAATTCTGCATTATCTGTCACTGAGCGTATGGATCGAATTCTGCATTATCTGTCACTGACCGTATGGATCGAATTCTGCATTATCTGTCACTAAGCATATGGATCAAATTCTGCATTATCTGTCACTGAGTGTATGGATCGAATTCTGCATTATCTGTCACTGAGCGTATGGATCGAATTCTGCATTAAATGTCACTGAGCGTATGGATCGAATTCTGCATTATATGTCACTGATCGTATGGATCGAATTCTGCATTATCTGTCACTAAGCATATGGATCGAATTCTGCATTATCTGTCACTGAGTGTATGGATCGAATTCTGCATTATCTGTCACTGAGCGTATGGATCGAATTCTGCATTATCTGTCACTAAGCGTATGGATCTAATTCTGCATTATCTGTCACTGAGCGTATGGATCTAATTCTGCATTATCTGTCACTGACCGAATGGATCGAATTCTGCATTATCTGTCACTGAGCGTATGGATCTAATCCTGCATTATCTGTCACTGAGCGTATGGATCGAATTCTGCATTATCTGTCACTAAGCATATGGATCGAATTCTGCATTATCTGTCACTGAGCGTATGGATCGAATTCTGCATTATCTGTGACTGACCGTATGGATCGAATTCTGCATTATATGTCACTGATCGTATGGATCGAATTCTGCATTATCTGTCACTAAGCATATGGATCGAATTCTGCATTATCTGTCACTGAGTGTATGGATCGAATTCTGCATTATCTGTCACTGAGCGTATGGATCGAATTCTGCATTATCTGTCACTGACCGTTTGGATCGAATTCTGCATTATCTGTCACTAAGCATATGGATCGAATTCTGCATTATCTGTCACTGAGCGTATGGATCGAATTCTGCATTATCTGTCACTGAGCGTATGGATCGAATTCTGCATTATCTGTCACTGATCGTATGGATCGAATTCTGCATTATCTGTCACTGAGCGTATGGATCTAATTCTGCATTATCTGTCACTGAGCGTATGGATCTAATTCTGCATTATCTGTCACTAAGCATATGGATCGAATTCTGCATTATCTGTCACTGAGCGAATGGATCGGATTCTGCATTATCTGTCACTGATCGTATGGATCGAATTCTGCATTATCTGTCACTTAGCGTATGGATCAAATTCTGCATTATCTGTCACTGACCGTTTGGATCGAATTCTGCATTATCTGTCACTGAGCGTATGGATCGAATTCTGCATTATCTATCACTGAGCGTATGGATCGAATTCTGCATTATCTGTCACTGACCGTTTGGATCGAATTCTGCATTATCTGTCACTAAGCATATGGATCGAATTCTGCATTATCTGTCACTGAGCGTATGGATCGAATTCTGCATTATCTGTCACTGAGCGTATGGATTGAATTCTGCATTATCTGTCATTGAGCGTATGGATCGAATTCTGCATTATCTGTCACTGAGCGTATGGATCGAATTCTGCATTATCTGTCACTGACCGTATGGATCGAATTCTGCATTATCTGTCACTAAGCATATGGATCAAATTCTGCATTATCTGTCACTGAGTGTATGGATCGAATTCTGCATTATCTGTCACTGAGCGTATGGATCGAATTCTGCATTAAATGTCACTGAGCGTATGGATCGAATTCTGCATTATATGTCACTGATCGTATGGATCGAATTCTGCATTATCTGTCACTAAGCATATGGATCGAATTCTGCATTATCTGTCACTGAGTGTATGGATCGAATTCTGCATTATCTGTCACTGAGCGTATGGATCGAATTCTGCATTATCTGTCACTAAGCGTATGGATCTAATTCTGCATTATCTGTCACTGAGCGTATGGATCTAATTCTGCATTATCTGTCACTGACCGAATGGATCGAATTCTGCATTATCTGTCACTGAGCGTATGGATCTAATCCTGCATTATCTGTCACTGAGCGTATGGATCGAATTCTGCATTATCTGTCACTAAGCATATGGATCGAATTCTGCATTATCTGTCACTGAGCGTATGGATCGAATTCTGCATTATCTGTGACTGACCGTATGGATCGAATTCTGCATTATCTGTCACTGACCGAATGGATCGAATTCTGCATTATCTGTCACTGACCGTATGGATCGAATTCTGCATTATCTGTCACTGAGCGCATGGATCTAATCCTGCATTATCTGTCACTGAGCGTATGGATCGAATTCTGCATTATCTGTCACTGAGCGTATGGATCGAATTCTGCATTATCTGTCACTGAGCGTATGGATCGAATTCTGCATTATCTGTCACTGAGCGTATGGATCGAATTCTGCATTATCTGTCACTGATCGTATGGATTGAATTCTGCATTATCTGTCACTGAGCGTATGGATCTAATTCTGCATTATCTGTCACTGAGCGTATGGATCGAATTCTGCATTATCTGTCACTGACCGTTTGGATCGAATTCTGCATTATCTGTCACTGATCGTATGGATCGAATTCTGCATTATCTGTCACTGATCGCATGGATCGAATTCTGCATTATCTGTCACTGACCGTTTGGATCGAATTCTGCATTATCTGTCACTGAGCGTATGGATCGAATTCTGCATTATCTGTCACTGACCGTAGGGATCGAATTCTGCATTATCTGTCACTGAGCGTATGGATTGAATTCTGCATTATCTGTCACTGAGCTTATGGATCGAATTCTGCATTATATGTCACTGAGCGTATGGATCTAATTCTGCATTATCTGTCACTGACCCTATGGATCGAATTCTGCATTATCTGTCACTGAGCGTATGGATCGAATTCTGCATTATCTGTCACTGAGCGTATGGATCGAATTCTGCATTATCTGTCACTGACCGTATGGATCGAATTCTGCATTATCTGTCACTGACTGTATGGATCGAATTCTGCATTATCTGTCACTGACCGTAGGGATCGAATTCTGCATTATCTGTGACTGACCGTATGGATCGAATTCTGCATTATCTGTCACTGAGTGTATGGATTGAATTATGGATTATCTGTCACTGACAGTATGGATCGAATTCTGCATTACCTGTCACTGACCATACTCTATCCAAGGTAGGCAACCTTTGGCAATCCAGAAATTGTGGACTACATCTCTCATAATGCTCTTACAGCCATAATCATGACTCCACACCTTCCAGATTTTTGCAGGACAGTCCGATTATCTGGTCCTGTCCCACCACCCCAACTTTATTCCCCGGTGTCCTGTTTTTGGTTTCTTTCAAAGGAGTGAGATATACATGTGTTTTATACTCTTACATTTTGTGGGGGATTTAACGGAACACTATAGGGTCAGAAACACAAACATGTATTCCCGACCATATAGTGTTAAAGCCACCATATAGCCCTCCTGGCCACCTTGCCCCCTAAATATAGTAAAATCTTACCTTTACTCCAGTCTGTAGCTGCTGGTTCTGCCCCTGATCTGCCTGCTTGGCTGACATCATCAGAAGTTATTCTCTCAGCCAATCACAATGCTTTCCCATAGGATTGGCTGAGCTTGTCAATGAGGCAGATCTGCCCATTTAGCTGTACTAAACAATAGAAATGATCGCAGGGAACAAATAGCTTTGTTTCGATTCGTTTATTTTCTCATTTCGGTTCATCCGAAATTTGGAAATTATGGATGCAGACGAACCAAAATGTAAATTTCAGGCACCCAGTTGCTTCGATTTATTACGTTTTTCAAGTGATAAATACTGCTGGAAATGTATAAAAATGCTCATAGACTTTAATGGTGACGTCTCCAGTGGAGAGTTTTTCTAACAGTATTGAATCATTTAGAAAGCTTATAAAATAAATGCTATTATTCCGTATATGAAATGAATGAAAGTTGCAGTCACAAAGTTACAAAGAGCCAATTTAGGGCCTTATCCAACTCTGCCAACTACTCAAAGATCAAAGTTAATTAAAGGGACCCTATAGGCACCCAATTCAGCTCATTGAAGTGGTCTTGGTGCCGGGGTTTTTAAGCTTATCTGTGCCAGGGGAGTAAACTATAGTGTAAGGAATAAGACTTTGCGTTCCTTTCACTATAGGATCCCTTTAAGAGAAACCATTTTCTTAATTTTACTGTTTGAGTTGTTTAGTAAATAACTCCATAATTTTCTCTCCTTGCATGGGACTGGCAAATTTAAGGACACCAAATTAGGGAACTATCTATTAAACAGCTGGACGATCAAAATGAAGAAAAGCCCTTTCCTAAAGGACCACTCAAAAACCACAAAGCACTTCAGCTTGCTAAAGTGTTCAATGGGTGAGGGGTATCCCATTTCAATAGACACTTGGGAAAAGTGATGATTTCTGTGAGAAATCTGCAATTTTACAATTAATTAATGAAACAATCACACAGTCAGGGAGGCTTTATGCTGCTTCCGTTAGCTCCCCTGATCACGCCTGCCTCCCCCCCTTCACACCTCCTTCTCAAACCCAAGTTCAGTGTGCATATGTGCAGTGTGCGTCTACAGCCACTGTGTGCATGCATGCCAGAGGTGCGCAAGCCAAGTGGGATAGCTTCAGAGGCCTCTCAATGAGACTGTTAGT
The DNA here is from genome assembly GCF_036172605.1 of Pelobates fuscus. Classification (NCBI taxonomy): domain Eukaryota; kingdom Metazoa; phylum Chordata; class Amphibia; order Anura; family Pelobatidae; genus Pelobates; species Pelobates fuscus. Next base: position 18,159,043 of record NC_086320.1, read on the forward strand.
CAAAAGGTTGAGGGCTTGCAAGCTTGCACACGCTCTTGTAAGATAGACCCCAATGAATACATGTATTTAAAATATCCAAATCTAATAAACAATGATAGGCAATGTTTTTATCCCTTTAATGTTACTCTTTCAGTTGTTTACTAGATATCCTTCTATACAGGGAGTGCAGAATTATTAGGCAAGTTGTATTTTTGAGGATTAATTTTATTATTGAACAACAACCATGTTCTCAATGAACCCAAAAAACTCAATAATATCAAAGCTGAATATTTTTGGAAGTAGTTTTTAGTTTGTTTTTAGTTATAGCTATTGTAGGGGGATATCTGTGTGTGCAGGTGACTATTACTGTGCATAATTATTAGGCAACTTAACAAAAAACAAATATATACCCATTTCAATTATTTATTTTTACCAGTGAAACCAATATAACATCTCAACATTCACAAATATACATTTCTGACATTCAAAAACACAACAAAAACAAATCAGTGACCAATATAGCCACCTTTCTTTGCAAGGACACTCAAAAGCCTGCCATCCTTGGATTCTGTCAGTGTTTTGATCTGTTCACCATCAATATTGCGTGCAACAGCAACCACAGCCTCCCAGACACTGTTCAGAGAGGTGTACTGTTTTCCCTCCTTGTAAATCTCACATTTGATGATGGACCACAGGTTCTCAATGGGGTTCAGATCAGGTGAACAAGGAGGCCATGTCATTAGATTTTCTTCTTTTATACCCTTTCTTGCCAGCCACGCTGTGGAGTACTTGGACGCGTGTGATGGAGCATTGTCCTGCATGAAAATCATGTTTTTCTTGAAGCATGCATACTTCTTCCTGTACCACTGCTTGAAGAAGGTGTCTTCCAGAAACTGTCAGTAGGACTGGGAGTTGAGCTTGACTCCATCCTCGAAAAGGCCCCACAAGCTCATCTTTGATGATACCAGCCCAAACCAGTACTCCACCTCCACCTTGCTGGCGCCTGAGATGGACTGGAGCTCTCTGCCCTTTACCAATCCATCCATCTGGCCCATCAAGACTCACTCTCATTTCATCAGTCCATAAAACCTTAGAAAAATCAGTCTTGAGATATTTCTTGGCCCAGTCTTGACGTTTCAGCTTGTGTGTCTTGTTCAGTGGTGGTCGTCTTTCAGCCTTTCTTACCTTGGCCATGTCTCTGAGTATTGCACACCTTGTGCTTTTGGGCACTCCAGTGATGTTTCAGCTCTGAAATATGGCCAAACTGGTGGCAAGTGGCATCTTGGCAGCTGCACGCTTGACTTTTCTCAGTTCATGGGCAGTTATTTTGCGCCTTGGTTTCTCCACACGCTTCTTGCAACCCTGTTGACTATTTTGAATGAAACGCTTTATTGTTCGATGATCACGCTTCAGAAGCTTTGCAATTTTAAGAGTGCTGCATCCCTCTGCAAGATATATCACTATTTTTGACTTTTCTGAGCCTGTCAAGTCCTTCTTTTGACCCATTTTGCCAAAGGAAAGGAAGTTGCCTAATAATTATGCACACCTGATATAGGGTGTTGATGTCATTAGACCACACCCCTTCTCATTACAGAGATGCACATCACCTAATATGCTTAATTACATGATTTTGCTATTTCATGACGAAAAGTCATGATTTTATGAAAGACACGGAGGCGAGTATTGCTTAACCCTTTCTTTACTGTCCACCAATAGCAGCAAAGTATATTAACAGTAAGAAAAAACAGTAACCATAGAGATAGGACACTCCCATATCCAGTCCCAGTATAATAGGCAGCACCTCCTCCTCCAATTCCTCTTTCTTTGGAGATGCTACCCACCAACAGCTAACCGGAAGTCAGGAAACAGTCCAGCACTAGAAGGGCCACGGCCCAGAGTCCTTGTTGATACAGGAACAGCGGATGCCCTTGAACATAGGCAAAACCGTGAACAAATGGTGAAACTTTTAACCATAGGGAGTCCATCTCTTTGTCAACTCTTGAACTTCAGCTAACTTGTGGAAGTCCTGAGCATAGAGACGTCCTTCATGCGATGCGCTTAGAAGTGGATCAACCTGTGAAGACATAATGACAGGAGCCCAAAGGTTAAATCGGTACTAACACTATTTGCCCATGCCAAGATACGGTACATTGGAAACCAAGCCACCCGTTAATGTACCCCCATTTGTACCTGAGTAAAGAGTCCCCATGTATGTGAAGTGTCATGAGTCAGATGTACATATAAGCTATACATTCATGGAAGGCAATGTTATACTTACCGCCCGAAGCGAGAAAAGACAGGGGGGGAAATTCTATAAATAAGTAATAGGGAGGGGCAATACTCGCCTCCGTGTCTTTCATAAAATCATGACTTTTCGTCATGAAATAGCAAAATCATGTAATTTTATGTCAAGACACGGAGGCTCATATTGCTAGTTTAAAGCTGATCCATGACCGACGAGAAAACGTGTGGCTGAGGTCGGAAGTAGAATTCCCTGAAGGTGGATTCTCTGGACCAGTCCGCCATCCTCATAAGGTCTTCCAGGCGTGCTCCCGAAGAGGCCATAGACGTAGCTGAAGCCCCACGTGTGGAGTGGGCGCTAAAGATGGATGTGTCCACCCCCGCCTGCGACATAATCCACTTCACCCAATGAGCCAGAGTCATGCTGGATACTGGGGTGAAGGGTCGACGGATGGAGAGGAAAAGTGGAGGCGTTGTAGCCGACCTATGGGCCTTCGTCCGAAGTTCGTATTCCTTCAAACATGTCACTGGGCACAACATCGGGTTATTAGGAAAACTCGGGTACGAGACTGAGCGTATGGCCGTCTTAGTCCTTCTGGAGACATTGAATGTCACCCCGTCCGGGGTGAAGGATCTCGCATCGTGGTCCAGGGCACGTACCCCCGAGACTCGTTTACAGGAGATGAGGCAGAACAGGCATACCAACTTGGCAGAGAGTTGTTGTAAGGTGAGGTCCGAGTTGGGAGGCCAGGAGGAAAACAGCGATAGGACGCAGGTGACGTCCCATGTGGCTGTGTATCGAGGTCTGGGAGGACGCGAGAGGCGTGCCCCTTTGAGTAAGCGGCATACCAGGGGATGCTGGCCCGCTGGACAGCCATTGAAACCATGAAGAGCTGACGAGATGGCTGATCTGTATAGGTTGATCGTGCGATATGCACGACCCTCTTCAAATAATGATGTGAGGAACTGGAGTATCGTCGTCACAGGAGCCGCCACGGGATCCAGGTTCCTAGCCAGGCACCAACCAGTCCACGTTCTCCAAGCGGTCCCGTATGAGCGTCTAGTGTCGGGAGCCCATGCGTCAGCCAAGAGGCGTCGAGTTGCGTCCGAAATTCCTGGGACTTCCCAGGGATCCCCGAGATTCTCCATGCGAGTAGTCGCAATGATTCGTCCAGTAGGAGTGGATGTTGTTGGCCTATCGGGTTCAGTAGAAGGTCCCGGCTGGGCGGTAGAAGAGCAGGGATGTCTATAGCCAGTTCTAGGAGTTGTGGAAACCAAGACTGGGTACCCCAGAATGGGGTTAGTAGGACCATTTCCGCCATCTGGCGACGTACCTGGAGTAGCACTCGGGGGATCATGGCAAATGGCGGGAAGGCGTAAAGGTGCGATTCGGGCCATTCCTGTAGGAAAGCGTCCACTGCCTCCGCGGCCGGGTCCGGGCGCCAGCTGTAGAACCTGGGTAGTTGGGTGTTGAGTCTGGAAGCGAATAGGTCTATGGAAAAGGGTCCCCAGAGGGATGAGACAGTGGAGAACACCTCGGTATCCAATTTCCAATCGCTGCTGTCTGCTAGATAGCGTGAGCTCCAATCCGCATGGGTATTGTGAAGGCCAGGAAGGTATTCCGCTTGGACCGTCAGGTTCCTGTCTAGGCAATAGGTCCAGAAATCTTTCGCCAAGCGGGCCAGCACCGCAGAGCGTGTGCCGCCCAGGTGGTTGACATACCGAACCGCTGAAATGTTGTCCATCCGCAGCTTGATGCATGTGCTGGCCGTGCCGTTCGCAAAGCTCTTGATCGCAAAGGAACCAGCCAGTAGTTCTAGGGCATTGATGTGGAGTCGGGACTCTGCGTCTGTCCACCGACCCCCAGTGGTCACCCCGTTGCAGTGTGCGCCCCAGCCGTGGAGACTCGCGTCCAAGTCCACCGTGAACTCCGGCTGGGAGCCGAAGATGGCCTTGCCATTCCAGGCGGATAGGTTGTGGATCCACCAGGTCATCTCGTCTCGGGATTCCGCGTCCAGGGGAACCAAGTCTGCATACGAAGCCCCTTTGTTGAGGTGTGCTATCTTCAGGCGTTGGAGAGCTCGGTAGTGGAGCGGAGCCGGGAACACCGCCTGGATGGACGAGGTCAGTAGTCCAATGATTCGTGCCAGGTGTCGCAACGACAGCTGTTGTCTCGTGAGGGCACGTCGTAGTTCCTTGCGGATGGAGCGTATTTTGGCTGGAGGGAGACTGAGAGACTCCGCTTCCGAGTCGACCGTGAACCCTAGGAACTCCATGTGTCGGGAAGGGGAGAGGCAGGACTGAGATATAGACTGGGACAAGGCTGAGGACATTGAGCCCATGGCGGCCATGATGGCGTCTGTAACTGAGCGTTGCAGCGCCATGGCCTGGGCATCATCCGGCACAGACATAGGGTCACCCGCAGAAGAAGGGGGACCAGAGCTGGCAGAGTTAGGGCCAGCCAGCGCCTGGGGAATATCCCTATCCTCAGGGGAGAGAGGGGAGACAGGTCCCTTAGGTTTAGGCATAATAATAGTTATATTGAGTAATGTCAAACTCAAAACAATATTTCCCTATATAGGCAAATATATATAGTGTATATAGGGATACAAGTGAAAAATATATATATTCTGTGGTAAAAGAAATAGAGCTGCTAACAATGTGGAGGATGCACTAGCAGGAGTTAATCACCCCAGGCTAGGCAGAGATAACAGGGAAAAAGGAGGGAGCTCACCAGGGTCCAGACCGGCAGATAAGGAGAACGGAGGGAAAAAGAGCGCCAAAGTGACTGATAGAAAATGGCCGCCGGGGGGAACACATAAAACAGGTGAATACAGAATGAAAAATTCTAATGCAGCAATAGGAGAATAGGCAGGCAGACTGGTTCACATCAAACAGGTGAATGCAGCGTTCACATGAAAAATTCCAACGAAGTAATAGGAGAGAAGACAGGCAGACCGGCAGAGTAATGGAGGGAAAGTTTAGAGCGATACCAAGGGAATCAGAGAAGGTAGAGCAGGATAAAGCCGGACAGGGAAGGTCTGGGACCCTGGGCTCAAACAAGGTATACAACAGAAGGTCAAATAAATACAAAATACAATCATACATTAACCAGTGAATGGTACAAAATGTCAGCAGAGAAAAATAATTTGTGAGGTACTTATCTGTCTGGTAGCAGCAAAGAAAGAGGAATTGGAGGAGGAGGTGCTGCCTATTATACTGGGACTGGATATGGGAGTGTCCTATCTCTATGGTTACTGTTTTTTCTTACTGTTAATATACTTTGCTGCTATTGGTGGACAGTAAAGAAAGGGTTAAGCAATATGAGCCTCCGTGTCTTGACATAAAATTGGTAGTAGGCTTTCGAGCCTATACAGCTTGGAGTAAGACAACATGCATAAAGAGGATGATGTGATCAAAATACTAATTTGCCTAATAATTCTGCACTCCCTGTAATGAATGGATCCAAAATGAAACGATTGACTACGTTACGGATCCTCACGTTTTGTTTTCATTTCCATCAATTCAGAAATTTGGATGATTCCGGATTGCCAAATCGGACGAATTCAGACGGAATTTTAATTCATACCTAAACAAATCGCACATGTCTGATGAATGACTGTCATAAAACTGACTGCTTATCCTTATCTGTTGGAGAATTTTTATAAAATAGTCCCCTCTTTACCTGGCACAGCCGTCTGGGTCTCAGTTACGGACACTTTGAGATTTGCTGAGGATTCCACTATCTCCTGAAGAGTGATTGGGGGGGGGAGGATCAAGATGTAAGACCATGGCAGTCCCTACAGCCATTTAATTGGTAGCAGATAAAGGGGTAGTCATGCCACAGTGTGTCTGTGTACACCACCCATAATGCCACATAATTCCCACAATGCAATTGGATTAAATTAGCATTTTTTAATGACAGAAATCTAATGCAACAGTAATGCAATCAGATAATTATACCAGCATGCCAGAAACTCTTACCAAATGACATTTGTAGTTTAAAGAATGGGCCACACAGTGAGGGTCTGGTAATTAAAGGTAAAATAATTTTAGCTATGCACAAGGAGAGACTGACCTTTCCTTAGAAGGCTGGATTCATAATCTTTAATTTTCCTTGTATGAATATATGATTGCCCTTGTTAATAGTGTTAATTAGGAGATATTCATTGTCTTCCTATTGTCAAAGAATGGCCGAACGTTTCAAAGCTTATTTTATCTCCGGCGTAGGACTGATCACTTGATTTCTATAGAGGTCTTAAAAACACATCCAGACAGTCACCGCTGATTTTAGCATTACAAAGCGAGCTGACGGCAAGCTGTGATCATTACTTAGCAGTAACATTATTATATATATATCATTATATTATCATTGTACGTGTGTCTGTTGTCTCGGCTATTTAATCATAAATTCCCATATATCATATACTGAACAGAAACAGGAAGATTTTTCATTTGTAATTGTGTTCTTGTGCTAACTATTATTTCAGTGACAGTTTATATAACAATTGCAAATGGTGAAGGTTTCACTTTTATTTCTTAAAGGGGCACTATAGTCACCCAGACCACTTTATCCCAAAGCATGTGCAGTAGGTCCCCATTGAATTGGACCCTCACTGTGGAGGCGGGAGAGAGGGGGCAGGGGTTGTATTTAAATTAATGTTCCTCTAAGGACAAAATATGTAACTATATGTCATAACAAGCCAGGCTTTAAAGATTCTGCATCAAGAGGGAATGTCCAACTCTTTTAATAAATGTAACACTGAACAGAACGAGGAATGAACATAGCATGGGTTTTTTGGAGATAACTGAGATAATTAAGGGATTATCAATGTGGTCTTTAATGGGTTAATAGGAATAAAATGATATGTTTCCGCCTCCTTAATGGTATAAAACCAGCTCATAATGATCATTTGAGAACATCCATTGGATTCATTGAGCCCCACAACCTATTGGTGGAGGCTGTCATGGGAGCAGCCATCGGGTACGGCAGTTCTGGTGTGAGGGGCAACTTTTATTTATTATGAAATCAGTCAGTACAGGTGACCTGCCTAGAACCTACTCTATCGATGTTACTTGTTACGTAATGTATATAGCAGGGAATGTGTTAATGTTCATTGAAGAATGAAACGGCCGCCATGATTTCATTTACCTGTAAAATACACAAAATGAAAAAAGACTAAGCATTCAGTTTAACTGGTATACTTACTATAGAAACAACCCAAATTAATATTATCTATTGGGGATCAGCACAACCCGTTTATAAGAAACCTATCAGTCTATGAAGATTAAGAAAATAATTATCAAAGAATAAAAAAAATCTGTTTAATCATATATTATGACCATACTGATGCTAATTATTATTAGAAATAATCAGCTAAATCAATTGTAAGGTAAGGAATTCAGTCTGTATACCTTCAGACTATCCACTAATTCATAGTGTTTTTTGTTTTTTTGGGCACCATTTGCGAGATATGGGAGCGAAGTCCACTAGTGAAATATAGATGCACCCAAGATAAACATATAAATTAATCAAAGGGCCACTCTAGGCACCAGAACTTCAACAGCTTGATGTCATGGTTATGAGGCATATAGCCTGTTCCTGCAGGCTCATCTGCATGGAACACTCTCCATTGAGATGCATTAAATCAATCCATGAGGAGATACTGATTGGCGCAGTGTAGTTATTTGCCGCACATGCGCACTAGCTTCCCAATGCATGGATTAATGATGCAAAATTGATGATCTCAGCCAGTGGAGGCAGGATAATAATGGTAAATAAGAACACAAAATTATTTAATTTAGTGGGGAGTAACATTATCTACCTAGTTACTAGTACGCTATGGCATTAGGAATACATGTTTGCATTCCCAACGCTATAGTGTCTTTCATAATGTGTATATTTCATAAAATGACAGATATCACAACAAAATCTTTCCTTTCTTTCTGCCAAACAAAGAACAGATACCACATCCCTATACAAATGACATAAAGAGCCGGATCCACTGATTGATTACAAACACTGTGAGAGGAGCTGTTAGTAAGCAGAAAACAACAGTGGCGCAAGTGCTATCAGCTCAGGGAACATCTCTGCTAGCCCACCTAAAGTGATTCTGTATCTGCAAAGATAGAATTATTCCTTACACTACAGTGCCCATGTCCCTGGGTATATTCAGCACCTTCCCCCCTGTTTGCCATAAAAATAAAGAAAATGTAAGTTTTACATCAACTTTTCTGGCTCCAAGGACCCTTTGGCACCGCTCTCCTCTCCACCTCCCACAATGTCATTGAGAAGGTATTGTCTCCATTGTGATGGTCCAAACCAATACTTCTCATAGAGATGCATTTGGGGACTGATGAACAAGCCCTTCAAGCACTGAGCACATCCAAGCTCCCACATATGAAAGTCTTGAATATGGGGGCTTACTCGACTAGTGCCGCGGAAGCACCTCTAGTGACTGTCATAGAGGTGGACTTAACCCTGCAATGCAAACATTCTAAAAAACTCTGTTTTACATTGCATGGTTAAAAGGACAGTGAGAGGAAGTGGCCTGGGTGACTTTAGTGGTTCCTAAATGAATTAAGGTGCAATATTCCTGTGGTAGATATCCATCCCATGTTTTAAATAAATGACATGTTTTTTTATTTATTTTGTTAACAACAATAACTTGGCAGTGAAGTGAATCATAGAGACGTCTATTACTCAAGGGTTAAATGTGAATTCTAATTTATGTAACAACCCCAAATCTGAGCTAGGTTTGGTAAAGAAGAAATAATTAAGGGGAAAAAAGTTATTTCTGTTAACAAAATGTAAGAAGCTCTATTTCTGCATCCTGACAAGTACAAAAGGTGCAATCACTCTTTCAAACTTGTTTTTGTAAAATGGACGTGATAAATGGATTTTCCATCTTCAAACTGAAACAGTCTTTGTCTACAGAAGTTTAAAATGAACTTCCAGCTTGTAAAGAGATACAGATGCCAACAAAAAATGACTACATCGAGGTAGATTCAGGACCAATGGACCAAATAAATAAACTAAGGAACTCAAAGCGAATTCAGAGTGAATTTCAAATTTTAGTAGGAAATTGCAAATTGAAAATAAAAAATCAGCTAGCTAAATTCAGCTATTCTAACCGAAAATGTTTAATTCAGCTCGTCATATAGCCAAGAAAAGCCCATTTTTTTTTAGATTTGGTCAATGTAAGTTTCATAGGAACACAGAAAAGCTTAGCAGTATGCCCCGAGTGATAACTAAAAGGCAGACAATTAATATTTGGCAATTATCGGTGTTATCTTATATTTTAACATGATTAGCAATGATCTTGACGCCACATGGGGTTGCAAAGGACTTTAGTTAGTATTCGTGAGTAACATTTAGTGAACATTGTCCATGTGATTGCAGATTTGTATCTCTGGATAACTAGATACTTTGGGAATAACCGCTAGTAGTATGTTCATAAAATATGCATTAGGATGTGATTTCTCTTCTGATAACTAAAATTCCATTTCACATATAAGAAGCCACTTTAGCATTTGCCCTTGTGACATTACAATGCAGTGCCCTTGTCTTGCAATGCGTGTGATCTGACAGGAGTCCTCTAGAGGGAGCCGGTGCTGTAATTTATTATTGCTAATTAGAAATAACACCTGTGTCCCGGTTCCAGCACCTCACCTCTTTTTCTCTTCTCTTCTTCTGATCTTTTACTTCTCTCTCTCCTATAACCACCCCGGATTTCTCATCATCGGGTTTCGGGGGTAGGCTTTCTCTTTTTATTGAAGGTCTCATCCTTCTTGGTTCCTCACTTTGCCTGTATACCCAACATCTCCTCAGATACGATCGGTGCGATAGGGGAATGCGGAGATACCATATTCTCTGGATGCCTTTTTCCTGCCAGACACCTTGTGGGATAATGGGTAATTCCCCGAGTCATATACACTTCCTCCAACTAGAGGCAGCTGACTGTGACGACCTGTACGGGGAAGCTCGGGATGGTTTGGCTATGGCTATTAGGTGACCTCTTGTATCACTAATGTGGTTTCACGCTAACCGGACACGTTACATTACATTCCTGGCCCTTTATTCGAATAGATGATGGAAGACAACAGCCAAAAAGTACAGCATAAATCCAAATCCCCGATGGGGATCCGGCGCCACGGAAACTAGGGATAAGCGTGTCTGGGGGACAGCTGTCGTTAAGACTGTTTTCCACAGACCGATCTCTTCCACTGAGGCTTATAAGCAGGACACACAATAGCACCGTTCTTATTATGACACCCTCGGGCAAAAGTGAGGAATTTTGATACTTATGCTATATACACAATTAAAAACCCCCGATGGGGGGCAGGTTGAATAGAATTATCAAGGTGGCTTGTGCTACATGCTGTTGTTGCATTGTCGCATTTACGAAACTGTTTGTGTATATTTTGGCTTCTGCGCAAGCCTCCAAGCTGTATGAATCTTGCCTTACCCATCGTGTGCAAAAATAAAGAATTTAAAAAAAAAAAAAGAAATAACACCTGTGCTCTTTATTTACACAACAGACTCAAAGAAACACAAACAAATAACTAAAAATTCAGCCAGGCATCGGGAAGCTATAGCATAGGGCTAGGAAAGCCACCAAGTTCTTACATTGCCAAAAACAGGAACAGGTTTATCAGAGCTGCTGCTTCATGTTGAACAAAACTCTTAATGTGCAAATAAACCTACTGTAAAGAAAAATACTTATCTATACATTTCCTAAAAGTGCTGCACGTGGAACAGGCTCCACCAACCAGCAAGCTCATTTAGTCTTTGGATTTTCTTTAATGGACTATAAATCCCTCTGAGAATTGATTTCTGGGACAAGCAGTTTAACCCCCACTTACTATTCCGCTCATCGCGTAGGGTGATAGGAACTGCTAGATAAGCTGATAGTAACCATTCCACGACTGTGCGGTTTTGTGCATGGGGCATGTGTGCAGATATTTTCCCAGCAGCCGACCGCTCACCAAATGCTCCGGAGAGAGAGAGATGTCTATCCAAGTGGTGGGGGCAGCGAGTGCATGCCATAAGGACAGATTTTGGTCGGCAAAGGACAACGCAGAATTCAGGGGCAGATTTATAGCTGTGTGATTTGTAAACCACAACCTTCCCAAAAGTGCAGTGTTGTTATGGTGCTTACACTGGCAATTTAAAGTACCTTTTGCACATTTTTTGTAATACAATCATGTGAAGTGACCATAGATAATAAACAAGATGGCCTCCTGGCCATCACTTGTTTTCTTCAATATAGTAAAATCTTACTTTTGTTCAAGTCTGCAGCTGCTGACTCTGCCCCTGATCTGCCTGCTTAGCTGACATCATCAGAATTGATTCTCTGAGCCATTCATATGATAATAATAATAATAATAATAATAATAATAATGTTTCTATTGCTGTTGCTGTTGCTGTTGCATTCCACACAAGACACTGCACTGGAGACTGTCTGTCGCTGACCTATGGATATTGTGAAAGAAAACTGCAATGCAGTTACAATTAATTCTGTATTAAACAATGTTTTATATATTTAGTTGGTACATTGTGCCATATAATACAGCAGGATCGTTTTTTTTGCAGTGTGTAATATAATTGCTGAAATGGGTGTTTATGGCTTTTTAGAAAGTCAGTATTGAACCCAATGGACTTGCACAATGTGCCTTGCAATGCAGTGTGTCTACGCCTGCAGAGAGATGTTTACAGCTTTAAAACAAACAGAGACAAGAATTTTAATTAGCCGTGATTTACTGGGAGAGGATTACTATTATAAATGTGAGTAAGAAGCAATAACCGTTAATTTGGAACTCAAATATTCAAACTCAAAATATAGCCCAGATTTGCAAAATGCTCGGATCAAATCACAAAATCGCCTTATCAGTTTCACCTATTATTGGTTTCCATTGATTTTTCTACGGGGAACTATTTTTCACCAACCCTTATGAGAAGAAGACATGGTTCATTATTGACTCATCAATAGTACTATTTGTGGAATCCATTAAAAGAAAAGCTTGCATCTCATTTTAAACAGCCAACATCGTTTGCAGATAATTGGGTACATGGATTAAAATAATATTTATCTGAGCTTTATTTTGCTCTCTGGTATTTCTAATTGAATTGCTTCCCTGAGACACATTAGGCATTGTAAGTCTTAGTGGGTGATGATAGTGTGCGCTCTGCAAGGCTTCAGTGTTTGTAGCAGAACATTGTACTGCTTCTAATTTAATGTTTTTCATTCCACTGCTGCATTAACAGTAAATGTTTTCAAACAAGCACTTCTTGCCACCAAAGTCCCATGGCCAGATTTCACACGCTCCCGGGTACTTTGGGAGCTTAGTCTAGTAGTAGTGTTTTTTTTTTCATTAAACAGTATCATATCTTATGGAAGACATCTGACTCGTACCACGTGTATAAGGGTTTTAGGGACATTGGGTATCCTAGTTAATTTGGGTATAGATAGGTTAATTCATCATGAATTGTATTAGTTCTCTGTAATTTTCATTTCTCTGTAAGTTGAACACTTTCACACACTTGTACTGGTGATATTTATGAACATTTGTAATTAGTCTAATGAATACACTGTCAGTCAGCCCTAAGAATCTTCTCTAGGTGTCTGAGGATCAGAATTGCTTTGTAAGAAGCCAAAACATTTTCTTATCATACGGAGCACGTGTTGTCCTCTTAGCTTTGTCCTTTTCTAAAAATATTGTAATGCAGTTGTTTATTCTTGTTGTAGAACGGAATATGACGATTTCCTACACACTCCATATTGGAGTTTAATGCACTAGAATCTGTTGGTAATAAAGTCTCTACATGACCGTACGCTGATATTTTGTCTTCATTTCCAGCACATACGCATCAGAACAGAGTGACACTTGACTCCAAAATAGAAGGCTATTTATATAATATTTTCCCACCCCTACGGTTTATCCAAATACGTTTTCTTAAAATGATGGAATAGATAAGTTCTTTCTGAATCAAAATATCACATAAACAAATCCAGCATCAAACAACATACTTTTTTTTGGATGAATCATGTGGCTGAAATACATTTTTATCCTGTGCACAAGTCTAGTGTGTGCCATGACAACTATATACTTTAACATCTCCAGTGCCTGCTTAGTGTTTTTATTACTTGGATGAACAATCAATGTTTTTTAGATTCCTATTGGTTTTTTGGCTCCTATATTCTTCTTATATCTAAAATACGGAAAAAAAAACAAAAAAAAACAAGAGTCAGAATACTGCTATGAGAGGTTGACAATTGTTTATCTCTGTCTCAATTTCACTATCTTACTTCCTTAAGTTTTATATATATATATATACTGGATAGCACAGTGGTAATGTCACTGACAGGGTAACCACCACATCTCCTCACAACACCCACCCAGAGCTGAGACTGAACAGTACTGGAAGACTATCTGGGAGAAAGAAGCTTTTCATAACACCAGTGGCTATGAGACTTGAAAGCAGACCACTGCATGCTGCCAGAACAGGAACCAGTTTCCATCACAGTCGAAGATATCCAACAGAGCGCAAAACACATAAAGAGCTGGTCAATCCCAAGTTAACAGTGCTGCATGAATGCCTAGCAGCTACTAGCAACAGGCTCCCACCTTGACTGGCTAACACAAGGCAGAACAATACTGGTCATGAAGGACACTCGCAAGGAAACAACACCATCCAACTACCGGCCAATAACCTGCCTCCCCACAACATGGAAACTTCTGTCAGAATTTCCTTGGATATTTTTTTCAGATGCTAGTTTGTGAAATAATTCTTGAGTACCGGTAAGTTTAAAGCTATTCAGACTCTGTCTGCAATTCAGAGACTTTCGGATTTTATATATTTAGTGAAGTTTATTTTCCTATTGATCAATCAGGCTTTTTTTGTACATTTAGACATTTAGACATTTTCAGATAAATGTATTATACTGAGTGACTCAAACTTTGACGTCAATCAAATCAAATTTCCATTTGCAAATTAAATGTCTATCTAATAAATACCAGAATTTATTGATAAGATACGACAAGAATTATTAGCAGACAATATTATATATTAGCAAATCAGTACAATTATTTATTTTTAATGAATCACAAATGTGAACCAGCTGCAGCGAACCCTTAAATTGTTATCCCGAGCATCACTAGAGTGCATTGTAGTGGTTATGATGCCAGGAGTAAGTACCTTCTAACATGGTTTGGCACCAGAGCTGTAGAAGCCAGATATCGATCGCCTCGGCCATTCATTGAGCGTTCTCAGCCGATGAATGGAATTTGGTACATAGAAATATGCACAGAATTGACATTAGTCAGCTCTTGTTCTGGGTTGACTACTGACTCAACCATGTGGCTGTCGGGGGTTTTGTTAAACTCTGTATGTGTAGCATTTCATAGCGAAACGCTACACATAGAGACTACAATCACCATAACCACTTCATATCACACTAGCCGATTGATCTGACAAGAGAGCTGGGTGCTTCAACAGTTGATGTAATAACTAACTGAGCCATTCACTAAATCATTGTGTTTATTGTTCACCAATGCCTACTGTCCTCGTTCTGGAGTAATCATGAAAATGTACGATGTGCTTATAATTGAAAAATCTTAATAATGTGTTATACAAGCCTGTTAGTAATGCAATGCGTCTAAACTAAACCAGCAAATTGATTCTTTCAAGCATATTACTGTTTTCAAACAAAACAAAGGCTTCATTTATACTCAAAGCAATTAGGTAAAACAAAACTGATCGTGAGATGAAAAGAATAGGATCATCAAATAATGTTTAATTTGAAAAGAAAATATGAGCAAACCCCAGGAGTGTAAACTATTCGTTTAATCTACATCTTACAGCAGATGGAGTTTCCTATCAGACTGTGTTTTAGTAGCACTGTGACCTCATATGTAAATGTAGGACCTAGAACCTGTATATATAGACTGCGATCTAGAACCTATATGTATAGCCTGAACCTAGAACCTGTATATATAGACTGCGATCTAGAACCCACATGTATAGCCTGAACCTAGAACCTGTATATATAGACTGCGATCTAGAACCCACATGTATAGCCTGAACCTAGAACCTGTATATATAGACTGTGATCTAGAACCCACATGTATAGCCTGAACCTAGAACCTGTACATATAGACTGTGATCTAGAACCTATATGTATAGCCTGAACCTAGAACCTGCATATATAGACTGTGATGTAGAACCCACATGTATAGCCTGAACCTAGAACCTGTATATATAGACTGTGATCTAGAACCCACATGTATAGCCTGAACCTAGAACCTGTATATATAGACTGTGATCTAGAACCTATATTTATTGCCTGAACCTAGAACCTGTACATATAGACTGTGATCTAGAACCTAAATGTATAGCCTGAACCTAGAACCTGCATATATAGACTGTGATGTAGAACCTGTATTTATCGTCTGAAACTAGAACCTGTATATATATATATATAGAATAGAATAGAATGTTATATTTATTAATACATGGATTTCATAGATATTTCATAGGTATTTAAATATATACAAAAAGTGTGAAAAATTCATAATCCTGTTTATGTGTATAAAAACAGTAAAGATGAAGTAACCTGCAAATTATTGCAGGATATACAGATACTCTATCTTTTAGAGAAATAATACAAAAGAAAAATTTCTCTAAACGATTTTTGTCCTGAGATAGTGTTCTCCCACAATAAACATCAAATTGGTAACCTTAGATTTCATCTTTGAAACATCTCTGTACCTTAGATATAGTTGGGAAAGTACAGGAGATAGTATTCAGATATCTCATAATACCCATCTGTACATCCTGCAATAATTTGCAGGTTACTTCATGTTTACTGTTTTTATACACATATACAGGATGAATAGAGTACTAGCATTTAGTATTCATGTGCTTTTTTATATTTATTTCTATTCTTGTTTTGCATTTTTTTTACACCCTTCTGTATAAATTTGGGTGAAATTGACAATATTCCAAATTTGGAATTTTTCATGATACTATAGAGTTCAACATTTATTGTATATTAGTGAGTCAGCTCTTGTAAGGATCTTTTTACACATGAAATCATATTGGTCACTATAGGATTCATTCGCTTTAAATTATTAATTTTTCACACTTTTTGTATATATTTAAATACCTATGAAATATCTATGAAATCCATTAATTATTAAATAAAACATTATATTCTATTCTATTGAGTGCAGTATAATTTATTGTTTTTTGATTATTAGGAGGTTAATGGGCAACCTGGATACTTTGCACCAATACGGATAAAAGAGTGCCTGTATATTAAAAAAAAATTGTATATATATATATAGACTGTGATCTAGAACCTGTATTTCTAGACTGTGACCTAAAACCTAGATTTATAATTAAAGAAACACATTTGTTCATTAAACATTAAAGATTCACTGTAGTCCCCAAAACAACTTCAGCTTAAGGAAGCTGTTTTGGTGCATAGATCATGCCCCTGCAGTCTCACTGCTCAATTCACTGCCATTTAGGAGCGAAATCACTTTGTTTATGCAGCCCTAGGCACACCTCCCTGCATGTGACTACACCGTCTTCCTAAACACTTCCTGTAATGAGAGATCTAATGTTTAAACTTCCATTAATACACAGTCTGTTTAATTTACAATGTGTTATTTTCTGCTCTGTTAAAAAATACTTTCAGAGCCTGCATGAGTCTCCTGTGTGTGATTAAATGTCAATTAATAGCAGGATATAAAAACTTCTAAAGTAACCACACTGTACTGTTGGAAAATAAAACCATGTTTTCATGCTGGCATTGTGAGTCACAGCCAGGGGAGGTGTTCCTAGGGCTTTACACTAGTACTTGATTAATGATGACCTTGGCCTAGCACCTATACTGGCAGATCAAGAGTGGTAACTATAGATGTAGGAATGTGTTCTGGTGCATATAGATGTAGGTCTGTGACTTTTTCCAATTGTACAGTGCTACGGAATTTGCTGGCGCTATATAAATAATAAAATAATAATAAATAATAATAATAAATAATAATAATAATGAGTCTGGCAACTGGTATCTGTTAAGGCAGACCCACAGCTGATCAATATCAACTATTGTGAGGGTTGTTTTTCATTGTATATGTGATATGCATAGACATAATGAGATCCAGCATATGTTAGTACTTTAAAAATAAATGACTATAATAATGTATCAGATTTATAACTTTGTGTTCCATTCATTGCAATTATGTTCTAAGGCTAACATATTGTGAAGCCTAGAGTCTGCTTGCCAGTTTAAAATGAAAATACATATATATTGAACCATAACAATAGACAGTAATTTCACATAGCATTTCTTTTAAAAAATAAAGTATTATTTCACATGCATTCCAGCTAAATTAGCTAGGATTTTCTATTCTTTACACCAGACAAATCTAGAAGCTGTGAGTCATCACAAAAGACGTCTATCACCTGTAGTCAATTTCAAAACCTTTCAGCAAAAATTACGTCCAAAATGAAGACAATTATAGACTTAGGACTACAATGCCTGCCAAAGATATTTCGGCAGTTGTGGTGGTTGGAACAGCACAAACTAGATAGAAATGAATTTACAAAAATTAGGAGGCGACATTCTTCTGGCAGTGAACAGTCTATTAGTTCACCACAGGTAGCAAAGAGCTGGAGGCTTGTGGGATAAATTACCTGGTAATATACTGTATATTGACTTCAATGTTCAGGGTAATCCTAACTTATGACAAGGTGAGATACCTAGACTTTAATTATATTTCCCCAAACAAACAGCAAATGAAACATTTGGCAATTTTGTTTTACAACAGAAATACAGTCAGCTCCTATTTTCCTGTACAAAATATCTTTTTACTGCATGGGTAGAAATTTATTTCTAACATACAGCAGGAGATTATAACATGCAGGTTTTATAACAAAAACTTACAAATAACTAAAAAAAAAACATAAAGGGCTGATATTAAAGTGAAGTGGGTGTACAAATGAAAGAAAAAAATAACTTTAAACAAAAACGCATAAATGCATAATAGTTGAGTTAATTTAAAATTGTTTGTTTGTTTTTAAATATATTTCTGTTAATGAGTCAGCTTGGCTTAAATTTAATTGTTCTGTCATTTATGTCACACATATAATTGATCCTTGTATCTCAGCAATGGACAATAAGTCAGGAACATAATGTCAGTAAAGATAAATACAAACCTATTACTTTACTTTACTTGATAATGATACATTGTTTTTTTCTACTCTGGAAATTAGCCCAAAATTAACAAGGACTTATTCCTTCTCCAATCAGCATGTAAAGTAAAAATAATGTCTGCTTTTGTGCATAATGTCCATATACCGTAACCACACTTATATCATGTACACGTAAAGAACCCCAGATACTGCCCCCACCTATGCCCAAGCTGTCAGCCACTCCTATAACCATATTTAACCTCACACTCCACCCACATTGACACATTTGACCACCTCCGCAGTTTAGCTAATCCCATATTGACCTACTACTAGACAACAAACTTGTGGCCACTTTTAACCTTCCCACAACATTCATAGCCACCTAAAAGACCTCAACGTCTATGTTTATCTATACCCCCCATCTCCAAAAGCCATGCCCACCTTTAAACACCTTCTCGCCACCACCAAAATAATCACCCCGAGACAACATGAATTAAATTGCTTACCCCCATAAGGCCTCAAACTTGTTAATGCAAAAGCCTCCAACTCCTCCAAGCATGCTGGATCTATAATCTCCAAAACTTTGAATATTGGACTCAGGAGTTTAGCCAGAGACGGTCTACTGCCAGTGCATTTCTGGTGATCTAGGATGGGCCTCATCCTCTTTTTTTTTTATCCTAAGACACAGTTCTTTCCAGCTCTCCTTTATTTCATTCTGTTCTCTTGCAACTGGTCTGGACATTCACACAGTCTATTATGCTTTTCCACAAATTATCTTTTTCATGAATTGGGTTGTCTGTCAAAACAGTTTATCAAAGGGTTGGCAGACCCAATTAGCCAAGACCTCCAATTGAGCATTATTTGAATCGTATTTACTTTTTCCTAACGTCTCTATTTATGACAGCTAGATATAGCCTGGTTTCTAGTAAATCAAGATATTGCTCTGCACCAAGTTCTCCTAACCATCCCAATTAAGGCAAAACAGTTCCTAATTCATGGTTCAGTCCCACCATCCCGACAACGATGGGGGGTATGTTGCACCAGCATTGCAATTGGAGTAAAATCGCAAGTAATTTACGTAAGTGAATGACTTGTAGATGTAAATTGCAAGTAATATGTAAAAAGGGAGCAAAGAGCATGTTTTCTCAGATAAAATGTAAATCTGCCTGAGAAAGAGATGAAGAGGGGAGCAAGCATTCAAACAGAACTTGAGAAGATATTTTAAAAAATTGCACCCTGAGAATTATTGTCAATCAACGGTCAAGCACCAAAAAGAGTTATTTTTTTAATATAAAATATTTATCTATTTTTTCCTTACGAAAATTCTCCTTTTTGAATTCCAGAAAGATGATACCATTCTTCACAGGTCCCAAAGGAATACAATCAGAAACTTTTTAGACATTGTTGGAGACATTGTGTGTTCCTGTGGATTTTTTTTTAGTAAATTGAACCTGTCTTTGTTGCAAAAAAGTAAATAAACAAATAAAGGAAAAGCAAAAGGAAATGTAAAATGGATCAAATATGAAATTCCATACTTTGTATAGATGTTGTTTGGCTTAAAATGTAATGTTTCATATGTATTTTAACTGTACAATTTACTTGAGGGAATATATGAAGATCATTTTTGGGGACTATGATCACACAGGACTCTCCTGGGCACTATTCTTCTGAATATGTTTAGTTGCATCAATAATTTTTTTGACTGCTCATGTCTGCCTCTGCCCTCTCTGTTTTTCTTTTTTTTTTTTAAATGTGTAGTTTATTAAATTTCTGCATATGGTTAGAACATCAATAAAGATATATAAACACAAAGGGGATTACATAGAAAAATGTGTAGCATAATCTCTAACATATTTGGTAATAAAGAGGCATATCAGTCGGTTGTCTCTTTCCTTTGCAAGAGGTTAAATCCTTTGGATTGCCTCGTTACTGTTGTCTGACGATGTACCCACATCAAGACTCCCAAATTCCCTCCAGAGATGCTCTATGTGCTATCTGGATTATGGATGTAATTTCATATTTGTTAGGTAGATTAATTTCTTTTATGATTTGGGTTAGACTATGATTAACAATCTGCTTCCAGTTTAATGCGATGGATGAGGGTTCTTGCAGCCAACACAACGCCAGCAGGTGGCAGATACATTGGGATATATGGTGAAGTTTAGTAGTAGTGAGATACCATCGGTAAACTAACTTCCTATTGGGCTTTAATATGGCTATAACAATGAGTAGCTTTCTGCATTGTCTTACTAAAATGTATCCAATCTTGGGTGGTGAAACCTAGTGCGCATTTACATTCCCATTGTTGCATAAAAGAAAAAGGGTTATCTAAAAAGATATTTGACCACACTTTGTAACATAAAGATAAGGTTTTGAATTTTAGCAGGAAAATCCGACATCTCTTAAAAATCAGTCAGGCAGGGGTAGAGCACAAATGAGGTGTCAAGATGTCTTTCAATTGCAGGAAAAATTAATCTAGGATGGTAATATAAACTTGTCTTTCAGTTCTGGGAATGGCGTCAAGGTGTCTTGGGTATAAAACTGTGAGACATAACTAAGGCCAACCTTTGTCCACTCTAAAGATAAGGAAGAAGATGTGATGGTAGTCAATTTTGCCAGTCATGGGACACTTTTCTTGGAGACCTCTTTAGGGAAGTTTCCAGTGGCTCTGATGTGTCCATGGGGATGTTTCAGGTGAGTAGCAGTTTACGACCTTCAGCAGGATCTTAAATTACTTTATCAATTACTTCTGCATCTCACTATGAGCTTCATAGGGAATCCCCATTTATAGAGTGGTTTTATCTCTTGAGGTGCCTTTGTTATTGGTGCAAAGGCTCTGCATATGGTTGTAGCAGATAGATCAGTAAACAGCTGAATATTTAAATTAAAAACAATGAGAATGTTTTTGGTGTTCTTGATGCTTGCATAATCTTTTTTTTTTTTTTAAGCTGTCTTATAACGTAATTTGGTAATAACATTCCTAGGTGTTAAGGATATCTGTTTGGCCTTGGAAGGTGATGAATGCAATCTAGAACTAGATCACCCAGTGGAAGGTCTGGAACTAAGGATACGAAAAGTTGAGTAGTGTATGCACTTAGAACTGTTCTGATACTACTCTTATTTTAATATTGTTGCGGCAGTCAAGGTCCTCATGGTCCACCACTCTATTTTATAATAAAATTACTTTGCCTTTTAAAGCTGTGTAGGTGTCAGCCTGTGTGTTATGAGCATCTATGAGCTCTTGGACCTTCTTCTCTTAATGTGCTGTGTGCTCCCCTATGGCCTGATTGTCAGTCCTTTGCCGTGACAAGTCTGCCTGTATGGAGGACTTAAGGTCTGTTAGCATTTGGTGCACCAAGAGGTCTGTTGCTGGTGTGGCTGGGGGATTGATATAGATGTTATATCACTCTGTTCTGAACACGAGGAAGGGGATGTGACTTAATGGCGCCTTTTTTTGGGTGCAACCACAGAGGAGAGATAGTGCAGCTACTTGAAGGCCTGTCTCCCTGGAGTTGGGTATCTTCACCGTCTTGCTGGATACTTTGTATGTTGGGTAAGTATAAATCAAACTAGTGTCCCTGTAATACTCTAAAAAGGGGTAGGAGTGGCTAAAGCTATGCTTAAAATGCCACTATGCTGGAGAGCTTCATGTGGCTGTCCCTATCAGTTGCCAAGCCACATCCCCTCTGTCTTGCACTTGAAGAGAATTAAAGGGTAGGACTTTGATTATAAATTTGTGATAGGGTTCTAAAGGGTTTGTGGCTAACCTGTCCTTCATTTGATTATTTCAATGTTTGTTATAACTATCATTCTATTAACTCCTTAATTGCAATGTCTGTTTACGTTTCTGAACAGGAACAATCTGGGTACTTTATGACTGCCATTATTTCCAGAGCTGCACTTTTGTAAGATACAATTTGAGATTTAGATTTAAAAACATTCAGTGGGTAATCGTGCATGCCTTTCTTCAAATATAATTCTTCACTCTGTATTAGATATCGGACTGCTTTGATATTTATATTAAGACAAAAAGTACATGTTGCATTTTTCACTTTTTTACTATGTATAACTGAGTTATAAGTTGTTTGATTTATGTTGTAAATAGTCAGGGTTATTGACTCAAGTAAGAATTGTCAGGAATTCCGAGAAAATTCTAAGTGAAATTCAAATTTAAGGCCAAAGCAGCTGAGTTGGATTATACCAAAGAATTATAACAAGCTACAAACAAATACAATAAAACACATATAGGATTGTACGAACACCAGTATGTGGCTACATAAACAGTATTGCATTAACACAAGTATAACTGATTGATGCCGTGTCTCCCACAATTAGGTGTCAGCTTACTGCCTTCTTTTCTCTTGTTCAGATGGCTCATATAAATAGAAAGAAAAAAGAAAAAAAACACATAGTGCTAAACTTAAAATAAACATTTAATAATAAATTATAACAAAGTACACAATAAAATCAGACATTTCACCATTGTAGGGAGTATCTCGGCTAGTACAGTCACTAGGTCATGCAGGAAGCTCTCCAAAATCTGCAAAAGGCAGCATACAATAAAACAAGAGAACCAAAAAAGAAAATTTGCATTTACGTTTCGTCTGATCTGCACAAACTTCCTCAGGCATGTAAAAAAAAATCCTTCCCTGTGACCATAAGAGCTGTATAGTGAGCTGGATACTCTTTCCTTTTTGGCTGTTTTAGGTGGAAATTTGAAATTCACTTTGAATTGACTTTAAATTCTCAACTATGCTCGCCTTAGTAAATAGGCCCTTTTGTTTCTTGTGCAGTGAGACCTCTTTATTCTCCCGTTCAGGAAAAACCTTCTCCTAATTTCTCTACAAAGGTAAAGCCAGCATGCAGACGGAGTGATGTTCAATTTTCAAGGTTAATTTAGATCGTCCAGCTAAGAGACATACATTGTCGTGCATTGAATTTTGCCTGTTAGTCCCAGAGAGATGGACAGCACAGCTGGCCAAATAGTCACATTGTCAGCTTAGTGGTAGAGGAGTAACTGTAACTATGTTTCATTTCTCCTCACTATGTTGGGTGCCCGGGCTGTGCCCTTTTATATACATTTTATTTTACATTTTAAGTTATTCTCATTTTCAATGATGCACTCAAAGTTTTCATTTCCAGATAAGAGACAGTCCTGTTTATTTCGTTTATTTCGGAACATAACAATATTTAAATCATAGACCATAAAATGTAGGTTGCTGTAACGTGCACTAATTGCTAACACTCGAAGCTTGTTTTTCTTGAGATGCTCTGAACCAACGTGGTGCTAAAACGGTTAAACACTTCCTGTTCAAATAAATTCCACCTTGCCACCCTCGAGGCCAGCGTCCTTTTGTCTTCAATTGGAAAATTGATGGATTTGTTCAGGATATGCAATCCGACACATTCAGTAATAGGGCACAGAGCATTGTGTACATGCTAATGCTTTAATCTTGCAAATTGCTTAAAAATGACAGTAGAAATTAAAAATACAAGCAGGTGATGTGATTTGCTTTAATAGAATATCTCACCCAAAGATTAATTTGCTTCCACAATGCCCAGAGTCTCACGGCTTACCAGATGCATTTTGTTGTAGGTTCCAACAACAAGAGAAGCACTAATTATCAAGTGCCTGGCGAGCTGAAATCCTCCTGCAAAAGAAATTACGGAATTTCATTAATTGTTTAATGGCTTTTTGAATTGCCTAATTTTGCTGCTACATTAACGTGCAACATTTTGTGTGGTAGTTTGGGTTATTTTGCACAATGATCATAATATTATAACAATACATTTTCTGGGAACTGAGTTGCGAGCCATTTTTTTTTTAGTCTATAAGATACAATATTAGAATATAGTTCGTAGATAAAATTGTTCATGTTTTCAGGCGAAATGGGAGGAAAAAAATGTTTTATATACAGATGTTGTACGTTTTAATTTTAGGGAAATAGTTGTGAATATTAATTGTGATGTGCATTAATTTGGGATATACCAATAGGATATTAACAACTCGTAACACTTACTTCTTCAGATTTTACTAAATTAAATACAAGGTAAAAAAAAAAAAATACACACAATAGTTTTAAAGTTGTACCTTTAACCCCTTAAGGACATATGACATGTGTGACGTCATGATTCCCTTTTATTCCAGAAGTTTGGTCCTTAAGGGGTTAAGATACCAAAACTCAATATTTAAATTAACTGTTTCTTACTTCTTGCTGTCCTTCTAAAAAAAACATTGTCACAATACCTTCTATTAAAAATTAGTTATCTATCACTTGAATGCCATGAAAATGATGGAAATTGTCATACTTACCGTATTTATCGGCGTATAACACGCACCGGCGTATAACACGCACCTCATTTTCAGAAGGAAATTCCAGGAAATTTCCCCCCCTCCCATAGTATTCCCCCCCCTCATCCCATAGTGTTCCCCCCCTTTCCATAGTATTCTCCACCCCCTCCCATAGTATTCTCCACCCCCTCCCATAGCGTCCCCCCCCCTTTCCATAGTATTCTCTCCCCCCCTCCCATAGTATTCTCCACCCTCTCCCATAGTGTCCCCCCATCCCATAGTGTTCCCCCCCTTTCCATAGTATTCTTCCCCCCTCCCATAGTATTCTCCACCCCCTCCCATAGTGTCCCCCAGTGCACTTTCCTTCTTGTCCCATATTTACTTACCTGTCTTGAAGCGTGGGCCGGCTTCACAGCGCGCACCGCGGTACTGGAACTTCAATTTCAGGTTCCGGATTCCGGCGAGACTGAAAGGAAGTGTGCACACTTCCTTTCAGTCTCGCCGGAATCCGGAACCTGAAATTGAAGTTCCAGTACTGCGGTGCGCGCTGTGAAGCCGGCCCACGCTTCAAGACAGGTAAGTAAATATGGTATATCGGCGTATAACACGCACCCATCATTTTCCCCCTATTTTCAGGGAGAAAAAGTGTGCGATATACGCCGATAAATACGGTACTTAAGTCAAACACTGTCTGCCCAAATGAATCTGCAGCAATTGCTTGAATGCATTCGGTGTCCAGATTAAAATCATTCTCATCCGAATCCCTTTCAAAGTTATTTCTCAATAATAAAATGACAAAATGTGATGGTATACAATGTGCACAATAAACAATCCTCTAATACTAAAAAACATAACCCAAAATCTTAATGGTGAAATGGAGTTTCTCATATGTAAACCAAATAAATAATAAAATATTTATATAATTTATGCACACAGATATACACTTTATATATATTATCTCTACCATCACATACAAATTTCTCTGCTACCTCTTGTCTCATCTCCCCATTTTAACCTTTAGATTGTAAGCTCATGGGCAGGGTCCTCTACCATTTGTATAGGTCTGTTCTTATTGTGTTTATCTTTTTCCCAATTGTACAGCGCTGTGGGATATGTTGGCACTTTATAAATGCCAGTAATAAATTATATATATATATAGTGATTTCCAAATGGCAACTCACATTACATAGAGCCAAAAAAACACCTTGTTCTAGCAGTGTAGCAGTTGGTGTCTTAAAGGTTCCACCCCACCGTCTGGATGAATGATGTTGCTGGATAGTAGCCTCAAATATAAATACAAAGATCAATTAATGCAGATCATGATGTATATCAGGAATATTCAAATAAAATAAGCTGTCATAACTCACATAGGCAGGAGCCCATAAATCCTGGTTCAACAATTTATAGCACTGTGCTATACAGGGATAGCACCATACAATATTATTATGAACAGGAACACAACATATTATTATGTACTTATTTGCCCACGTGGTCAATGCTAGATTGGAAGAACTTTTAGACCTTTCCAGGTTAGAGTAGAGAAACATTGTAATAATATCCAAAATAAGTTTGAAAAACACAATGTTTCTATTCCAGATCAGTTATTTTGGCCTCCAATTTGAAATTCGCTCTGAATTCACTTTCAATTCTTGACAATTTTTAGCCAAGTATATTAGTATGAACGCAATATAAAAAAATATAATGATGAAAATAGGAAATGAAAAAAAAATATGTTTTCTTCTTATAATAACAACACAACTAGGGCAACTAAAGAAAAATAAGTTACATTAAATAAATGTTTTCCTGGTTCTTAAAATGCACAATATGTCAAGAATGTCAGCAATTTTTGGGACGTTTTTGGAAAATATTGCATGGAGTGAATTACTTTTTTTAACCAACCTTTGGTCTGCTAGGACTATAGCTTTAATGGTAGTTGCAGAATTCAAAATCACAACACAAAACTATATATCTGTAGAAAGTAGACCCATTTTAAACATTGTATCACCAATCTCGGCCAAACCTGCTAGTAATATTTTATTGTCTTTCACACAGTTACACACAGTCATCTTGGTTGAAAAAAGACCAAAGACTATTAAGCTCAATGTTGACACTATGAATATATAATTTAGATAATTTAGATCATTTAGTATTTAGTCGGAACATATATATACAGTGGAACCTCGGTTAACGAATGCCTCGGTAAACGAAAAATTCGGTTTACGTATAAAAATTCATTAAAAAAAATGCCTCGGTTTACGTATTTTTTTCACAATACGAAACAAGTGTCCCAGTTTATAGCTCCGCCCCCTGCATACTGAAGTGTGGGTAGCACGTGAGTGTGTAGTGTGGAGGTGTTGGAGAGGTTTTGGAGCCATTTGCAGCAAGCTGTGGAGCCTTGTGGAGCCTTTTGGAGCCATTTTCAGCAAGTTGTGGAGCCTTTTGAAGCCACTTGCAGCAAGTTGTGGAGCCTTTTGGAGCCATTTGCAGCAAGTTGTGGAGCCTTTTGAAGCCACTTGCAGCAAGTTGTGGAGCCTTTTGGAGCCATTTGCAGCAAGTTGTGGAGCCTTTTGGAGCCATTTGCAGCAAATTGTGGAGCCTTTGTGAGCACTTTGCAGCAAGTTTTGGAGCCTTTTGGAGCCATTTGCAGCAGATTTTGGAGCCTTTTTGGTGCATTTCAAGAAGTGGAAAGGTAGGGAGCTGAGCTTAGTTGTTTGCATGCCTTTTACTGTGTGTTGATGTGTGATGTTTTAAAACATAAAGTTGGATGTTTGAAATGTTATTGCTTGATTAATCATGTCCCTGTACAGTATGCATGCCTTTAAAGTGCACTTTATAAAGAGTTTTGAACAGATAAAATACTTTATTTGACTTTTTTCTCACCTCCGGAACGAATTAATTGGTTTTCAATGCATTCCTATGGGAAACCGTGTTTCGGTTTACGAATTTTTATATACGGAGAACGAAACATCCCGGAGAACGCATTAAATTCGTAAACCGAGGTCCCACTGTATATTCTTTTAATATCATGTTCAGACTAAATTATCTTACCTAGTTTTGTGTCACCTGCAAAAAGCAACAAATTACAACTTTAAGATCATTTAGAAACAGATTAAAGAGACGTGGACCCAGGTCAGAACCATGAGGCACTCCACTTGCTATTTTTGTCCAATTTGAACATATTCCATCCACAACTACTCTCTGCACTCTATCTTTAAGCCAGTATTATATCGAGATACAGATTAAGGAACAGTGCACACACAAAATTACAGTTTAGAATTTTACAAGGCTACTTGAAATCACCAATTCTAGCTGATAAATATGGGGATTCAGTTCCACCATATGGTCATATTGTGTTACGCCCACCACTATGCCACAGTACCCAATATTGGTGGATACTACACTAATTTTAATGTGGGAGATAAATTAATTAGTGCTAGTGCTGAATTAACTAAAGTGTATTTAATTAATTTATTGTTAGAGTTTTGTGAATAAATATAATGCAAAATTAATGCGATAAACACAATTAAAAAACTACAGTGTCAAAACTAAACAATTAAAGTGATAGTGCTTAGGTGTATATAGTCACAATGCATATCATATATCTGCTCTATATCAAGTGAAAATTCTAATTAAAGTTACATTGTTATCCAAAACCTCCTGAAATTTGAGTAGGCTTAATATAATATGGCCATATGGTAGAACTGAATCCACCTTTGTTTGCTGAGATAGGTGATTTTAGGTAGCCATGTAAAACGTAAAACTGTTTTTTGTGTGCTATTCCTCACTCTGTATTTTGTATAAATAGTGTTCTCAAGAACACAATTTTTCATCTAAACCAAGTGATTTCAGTTTTAATAGTAAACTTTCCATTCTACTGGATCTATATTTCAACTAACTTCTACATAGAATGCAATTAAGTTAGTTTGGCATAACATACTAATATTGCTATATTACTGTTCAGATGAATTCTTGAATATTATCCGTTAACAGTCGTTCAAATAATTTTCCAACCACAAATGTGTAGTTTCCAGGTTTCCAACTGTTTTACTTCAACTCTCTGATACAATTCATGAAAAGAATCCTGAAAAATTAAAAAGAGTGGTATGGATCTTTCTACACTAAGCTCCCTAAGCACTAGTGAGTGAATACCATCTGGACCTGGGCCTTTGTTTACATTGACCTTATTTGATTGCAGAGCACTCCATCTAGTGATAACCAATTGCCTGTTCGCTGTAAGGCTTTTGTAACAGGGATTTGCAAACTTACAGCCATAAATTCTTCTTCCCTATATACCAAAAAAAATGCAATATTTAGCATTTCTGTCTTGTCCTGATCCTCATGATTAACACCCATCTCAGATTCAGTCTTTACCTTTTTGGCATTAATGTAATTAAAATAAAAACTTTGGTCTTGCTCTCTTTTGCTTTTCTCTTTTGCTTTTAGGCCATCTAATCAACCTTTTGCATGCTTATATTTTTTATAGGACGCCACTGAACCCATTGAATTAAATGTTTTGAATACTTTTTTCTTTTTGCTTATTACTTGACTGACCTTTTTACTAAGCCACATTGGCTTTACTGTGCTTATATATTGACAAATGTACTTTTGTAGAATTTGTTTAAAGACCTTATCCTCGAGTTCCTGCCAGTCAATGTGTTGTAGAGATGCCCTTTTTATAATTAAGTGTTTTTGTTATGTTTTTTCCATGTCAATCTCAAATGATACCATATTATGGTAACTATTTTACAAGGGTTCCCTACCTAGAATGTTTGATAATAGGTCAATATTATTAGTTATTACAAGATCCATACACTCATCTATTCGAGTTGTTGCTTCTACCAACTTAGTCATAAAAGTGTCATTAATTATGTTAAAAATCTTTTTACCTTAGCTGTACTAATCGCCCTTGTGGCACAATTAATGTCTAATAATTAAAATTTCCAATGATTATCAAATTACCCAGAGATGTAGCCTTATTTGAGACGGCAGTTGCTCTTCCCCATCAGAATGTTTTTGGAGCTTGTTACATATTTCTACTATTAATGGACCTGTTTCCTTCAGTGTATATTTCGGCCCAAAAGGCTTCTGCACCCTCACCTGTATCATCACATGCTTGGCTTCAAATTGGGATTCATATAAAGACATGCTCTGATATTATTTTGGGTTTTTTCTGTCCTTTCTAAATACTGTATATCCATTTAAATTAATATCCCAATCAAGCGTTTCATCCCATCAAGTCTCAGTAACCCAAATGATGTAATACTGTTGTATGCCAATATCTCAAACTCTCCCATTTTCTTATGCAAGCTTCTTGCATTAGCAAGTAGACATTTACCGTTACCATTTGTTTCTTGAACTTTATCTGAACAACATGTATGTAATACATTGTTACTCTGTCTGCTAATCTTACCACTCCTCCCATCTCCACCCACTTAGATTTCAGCTAAATTTAATATCCTTTCGATACTATCTACCACATGTATCCTTCTGTATCCCTCCCACCTAGTCCTTTTGTAAAGCCTCCTACAACATTCTAATCATCCTCTTCAGCATTGCAAAAGAGACTCTTCCATTAAGGTGCAATTCATCACTGGTGCAAAGATTGTAATCAAGCACAACATCAACACAGTACTCTAAAAAACCCTAAATCCTACTCCATGATTCCAGCCACGCATTGACTTCCTTAATCTCCTGCTGCCTTTCTATTGTAGCACGGGACACAGGTAATATCTCATTAAATACTACCTTGGAGGTCCTCTTCTTACATAGAAACATAGAATGTGACGGCAGATAAGAACCAGTCAGCCCATCTAGTCTGCCTAATTTTCTAAATACTTTCATTAGTCCCTGGCCTTATCTTATAGTTAGGATAGCCTTATGCATATCCTTCACTGTGTTAACCTCTACCACTTCAGCTGGCAGGCTATTCCATGCATCCACTACCCTCTCTGTAAAGTAATACTTCCTGATATTATTTTTAAACCTTTGTCCCTCTAATTTAAGACTATGTCCTCTTGTTGTGGTAGTTTTTCTTCTTTTAAATATAGTCTCCTCCTTTACTGTGTTGATTCCCTTTATGTATTTAAATGTTTCTATCATATCCACCCTGTTCCGTCTATACATGTTAAGATCCTTTAACCTTTCCTGGTAAGTTTTATCCTGCAATCCAGTTTAGTAGCCCTTCTTTGAACTCTCTTTAAGGTATCAATATCCTTCTGAAGATACGGTCTCCAGTACTGCGTACAATACTCCAAGTGAGGTCTCACCAGTGTTCTGTACAATGGCATGAGCACTTCCCTCTTTCTACTGCTAATACCTCTCCCTATACAACCAAGCATTCTGCTAGCATTTCCTGCTGCTCTGTTACATTGTCTGCCTACCTTTAAGTCATCAGAAATAATCACCCCTAAATCCCTTTCCTCAGATGTTGAGGTTAGGACTCTATTAAATATTCTGTACTCTGCCCTTGGGTTTTTACGTCCAAGATGCATTATCTTGCACTTATCCACATTAAATGTCAGTTGCCACAACTCTGACCATTTTTCTATCCCTTTTTTTTCCCTTTTTTTTTATCCCTCCTGGAACATCAACCCTGTTTAAATGTACTTCCTAATTCCCTGAACTCATCCTTCACCTTCTTCTAAATTTGTCATTGGTACCAATATGGACCATGACTACGATGTCATCCCCATCTCACTACATTTTGGGGGAAATTTAACAGCCTGTGTGTGTCCTACTACTGTAAAAAAATTACCAGGTCTATGAGAAGTCAAAGCGTCAATTTCTCTTCTACAGAGTATGGTCTCAGCTGGGTCAATATGTCTGCTATTTTTTTTTTTTTTTAGCCTTTGTCTTATTTCATCATTTCACCAGCAAAGTGAAAAAAGTACTGTACAAAACAAATGCTATAAATGCTTAAAAAAAAAAAAAAAAACCATTGTAATTCCAGATAGCGACGCTGCAAAATGTGCAAATACCCGAGAGGAATGAATACTGTAGCACTGTAGCAACACGTAGCAGATATGAGCAGAAATGAAATCACACATCTATACTGCATTTCACACAAGTAGAAGTGGGGAACAGGAAGAAAGGCGGCGTGTTAACTGACTAGATATGGCATTATCGAATGCCCAGCTCACTGAGAGTGGGAGACTATAATGACTGACTGATAACTAACTATTGATCAATCTCAGCTGGTCACCGAAAGCCCAAGTATTAAATGAGGTTTAAACTGTGAATTGAATACACATGATTGTATTATAAGCATTCGGAATGTTGGGTGAATGACATATAGATTGCCGTTGTGTGTTCTGTGCTGTCACGCACAGATTGCATTTTATGAAGTAGGTTCTATTAAAAAAAACTCAAAAAATACTCAATAAGACAAGAACCTGAGGTCATGAACTCGCAAACATAATAGGATATTGGGAATAATCTGCAGCAAATCTCAAAGCTTAAAGGAACACTCCAAATGCTATAATGACTACATCGCACTGTTGTGGTTATGGTGCCCATGGCCCGGAGTGACCGCATGTAAGTAGTCAAAAAGGTTTGCTAAGAGTTTGACTTCCGAACTGGAGTGATATGTGATACAGATCCAATGATCGATATGTGATACAGATCCAATGATCGATATGTGATACAGATCCAATGATCGATATGTGATACAGATCCAATGATCGATATGTGATACAGATCCAATGATCGATATGTGATACAGATCCAATGATCAATATGTGATACAGATCCAATGATCGATATGTGATACAGATCCAATGATCGATATGTGATACAGATCCAATGATCGATATGTGATACAGATCCAATGATCGATATGTGATACAAATCAAATGATCGATATGTGATACAGATCAAATGATCGATATGTGATACAGATTAAATGATTGATATGTGATACAGATCAAATGATCGATATGTGATACAGATCCAATGATCAATATGTGATACAGATCGAATGATCGATATGTGATACAGATCAAATGATCGATATGTGATACAGATCAAATGATCGATATGTGATACAGATCGAATGATCAATATGTGATACAGGTATAAGATTAGAATTAACAAATAACATAAAATGGTAAACTTTAAAAGAATAAAAGTTTTAAAAAGATGTAGTGGACTATATGGATGAGTGTTTTGGAGAGTGTGTGTGGGAGTGTATGTGTGCTATGCACACTCTGCTCAATTCTGCATACCAGGGAACCAACCCGGGACAGGGGGACAGGATCATAGAATAGAGATTGGCATGCTGAAATTGGGACAATTGGGATACCTAGGCCAAAAACTGCAGGCAAACAAAATGTAGAACACTCCTGAACCACTAGTTTGTAGGTTTAAATGCCCTGGAATCCTTGCTTAGTGCAGTGCAAACGTATTCATACAATGCCTTTGTCCTGCACTTTGCTCAGAGTTCCCAGAAACCAGACACCGGAGAGAGATGACTGGATGGAGGGACTGTCTCACCAATTTGGGACTGTTGGCAAGTATGATTTATGTTGGATGTTAAAAAGATGACATTTTAACCAAATAGCTATAGGGATAATTGAGAAAGTACACTATCTTAGCTATTTTTATACATAGAAAAAAAAATAAACGTTCTCATTAATTTGCTCTAATTCCCATCTTAGTGAATGAACCCCACTGAGTGCTAATAAACCACTATTTATGCGAGATGGGGAAATACTTCTCTGCCGGAAAAGAAATGTCTGTTTCTAGATACACACAAACTATATTTATACATGTGAGAAGAGAAATCAGACAACTGTAAGGTGACAGATGGCGCACAGAGCGCACACGATTCTATTCTAATTAGGATCCATAACAAGGAGCCAATGTTGAGATTTTTACATTACGGATTGACACAATCATAGTTACGTAAGGAGTTTAAATTAATAAATAGATAAAAAGCTCCGTATTCTGTTTTTTTTCTTCATATTTCACACCTACATTCGGATGCAGTCATTTTATTAAAGCCATCCTGTTACATATTCTGTTGCGATGATCCACACGGAATACTTTCACCTCTTCACATGTTTGAGCTATGCCAAGCAGCACTTGGCTATTTAATTGCTGTGATCTATCAAATGTTTAATTAGCTAAGCATCCACAAATTTAGCATTTTGCTCACAATAATCAAATCTATACCCCAGGACATACTTGGAAACATAGAGAAAAAGTAAGAAAAAATAAAAAAAATCAGAAACTCGTTGGTTATTGTAACAATAAAACCACAGTAAATTTCACAAGAATAGGAATTATTTGTCATTACTGCTGCTGTGGCTGGCTACTCCCATTCTGTTAAGCCAGTCAGAAAATAAATATAGAGCATATATTTTTTTAAATGTATTATTTTATGTACTCGTAAAAGTATAAATGATGATTTAACTTGACACGCCGAATGTTAGTTGAGCAGCATGGTAATTGTAGTTTACAAATTTGTGGGGTGGTAGAGTTAGCCTTTGTACAGATCAGCACACATATCTTATAGGAATCAAAACATCATTACCTTAATGAAGCAGGAGTTAAATCACTTTTGTTTCTGTCCATACAGCCCTAGCCAAACCTCCCATGGCTGTGACTCACACAGCCTGCATGAAAAAAAAGGTTTCATTTTCAAGCAGATCTTAACTTACTTTAGAAGTTTTTTTTGTTTGTTTGTTTGTTTTCATCTTTATGTTTTTTTCATCTTTATGTTAGATACAGAAAAGGAAGAAAAGAAAGATATAAAAAGCATACAAATAAATGTAAATATGATACCCGCGTAATAAACATATACAATGTCACTACCATATTATACTAGAGTAAACATCGAATTTGCTTGTTAAAGGTCATTGTATTGAACTTAGCTTATATAAACCTTTAATGAGGGCGGTTCCAATATTGAACCAATCATTTTAAATATATGGATGTTGTTATACAGAAAAAGAAAAATAAAGAAGAAAATAATAAAAAAATATATATATAATATATAATATAAAGCAGATTGGAGGGAAAAGAGTATGAATTAAACTATTGGTTATCAGCTTGTTAGATATTCTTAAAATAAAGATTTACTCCAGTACTTATTGAAGTTTATGTAACTTTTGCTGGTGGCTACCTTAATCCTTACAAGAAATATAAAATATAGGTGTGCATATTTTTGTGTAACAAAATGGTCTCACAATAAGTATTAAACAGGGAGAAAAAAATAAATAAACAAATAAATAAAAATATACGCATACATACATATATATATATATACACAGACAGATAGATAGATAGGTACATACATACATACAGAAATCTATACACGACAATAGGGAGAGCATCTAAATTAAATAATTTCCAAGACTGAACTACTCTTTAAAGGACCACTATAGTGCCCTGAGGGTGCCCCCACCCTCAGGGACCCCCTCCCGCCGGGCTCTGGGATGAGGAAAGGGTTAAAACTTACCTTTAATTTCAGCGCCGGGCGGGGAGCTCTCCTCCTCCTCTCCGCCTCCGATCCTCCCTGTCGGCTGAATGCGCATGCGCGGCAAGAGCTGCGCGCGCATTCAGCCGGTCTCATAGGAAAGCATTTACAATGCTTTCCTATGGACGCTTGCGTGCTCTCACTGTGATTTTCACAGTGAGAATCACGCAAGCGCCTCTAGCGGCTGTCAGTGAGACAACCACTAGAGGATTTGGAGGCTGGATTAACCCTATTATAAACATAGTAGTTTCTCTGAAACTGCTATGTTTATAAAAAAAGGGTTAATCCTAGAGGGACCTGGCACCTAGACCACTTCATTAAGCTGAAGTGGTCTGGGTGCCTAGAGTGGTCCTTTAAGTAAATAGAAAGAGTTGCATCTTTCTATTATCCCTTTAACCAATGTTGTGTCCAGGGGTCCCAATGACCCCAAATATTTTCTCTTCTTACCCTGAGACGACCAATTAAGGTAATTTCCCTCAACACCTCAACCCTTTCCACCCGTTGTTTCACTGCTTGAGTCTGTCGCCAATATACAGGAATACTTGTGTTAGCGTCACTGAGGAGTAACCACAGCAATCCTTGTTTATCTCTCTGCTGGTGCATGTTGGGACATCCTAAGAGTATCTGGGAATGGGTAACTATTGATGGCAATGGAAGAATCTCGTTTATAGTAGATATTATTGCCTGCCAATACTCTCTAATGTTCTGGCAAAACCATCAGATATGATTCATGTCTCCTACACCAACTCCACATCTCCAACACCTAGCACTATTTGTAGGGCTAATATGGTGGAGTCGGACTGGGGTTCTATAACAACTAGTAATACGTTTATAAAAAGTTTACCTTTTTGCCATAATAACCGAGACTGTCATCATTCTTTCAAAGATATATATATAGTCTTTATCTGTAAGATGCACATGTAATCCCTGCATCCATTTTCTCTGGAAAGTTGGCTCCCCTATTCCCTCTATTTGAGACTAAATCATATAATAAATTTGTGATAATGAACGTGTGCTGTCACTTGAAGGGCTACATAGGACTTGAAGGGAGTCTCTTCCCTAGGTCGCCAATACGGTTATACAGAACTCTACAGGAAACTTTTTTATTGAAGTTGTCTCATCACATCTAGCATTGTATCAGTTTTACTAAAATCAATAATTTTGGGTATATCATCTACGGTCGTCACTGCTCTTATACTAGGGTATGCAACTCCTGTCAGTCATACCAGAGTCGATACTCCGTGTCCTCCATGAAAGTCGAAGTTATTTGCTATTGGGAAATAAGGGGACAACCCCGGTGAAATTCTCCATTGATTTTTATGGTGTCTCCATTTTATCAAAATGTTATATATAAAAGGATGAGTCCTCAAGGATAAACTTTGTAATTTGTACGTTTGCCAAGGAAGTGTGTGTAATGATACTAAGGAAAACATTTGTTCCAAGGGTTTGTCATGTCTATATCTATCCACTCCATAATTCTAGTAAAGAGAACTGCTACATTGTATCAATACATAAGGGGTAGTCCCTTACCTCTACTCCCCGTACAGCTAACCGGCCCTTTTATGTCTCCAAGCATAAGAGGTGAATATTATTTATAAAGTATGAAAAAATTGGGTATGTATAGGAATAGGAAGAACCTGAAATATATTTAAAGCCTTAGGCAAGATCATCATTTTAAGTATATTGATCCTCCCGAAAAATGAAAAGTAATGCAAATCCTATTTTTTAAAGGAGCACTATAGGGTCAAGAATACAAACATGTATTCCTGACCCTATAGTGTTAAAACCACTAGCTAGCCCCTTTGGCCCCCTTTGCCTCCATAAATATAGTACAATCGTACTTGTATTCAAGACTGAAGCTGCTGCCTCTGCCTGTGAACTTCCTCTGACCTCATCAGAAGTGGTGGCCTGATCCAATCACAATGCTTCCCTATTGGATTGGCTGAGACTGACAAAGAGGCAGATCAGGGGCAGAGCCAACACAATTCAAACACAGCCCTGGCCAATCAGCATCTCATTATAGAGATGAATTAAATCAATTAATCTCTAAGAGGAAAGTTCAGTGTCTGCAGGAGATACTGAATGTGTGGATGCATTTTAGGCAGCCATGGCCCAGGAAGGAGGAGTTGCCAGTGAAGTTATCACTGGGCTGTAATGTAAACACGGATTCTATACCAATAGACACATATTGAGACTGAAGTATTGCGTACTGTCTACATATTATTTTGAATATTTATGACAAGTGCGATATGTGCCGATAAATAATGCATAGTTTTTATTGGGTAATTTGTTGGTTTGACTTCCCATTAATTCTACATTTACATTCAACTACTGGGCAGCAACCAGGGCTGCCCTGACACATTGTGCTGTCTGGTGCAAGTATGAAATGCTGCTCCCCCTCCCAAAAAAAGCACACCATAACTATGTTATGCAGTGTGTGTGGTGAATGCAATGTCTGTTTGTGTAGGGGATGCAGTGTGTGTATAGTGTATGCAGTGTATAGTGTATGCAGTGTGTGTGTATAGTGTGTGCAGTGTGTGTATTGTATGCAGTCTGTGTATTGTATGCAGTGTATAGTGTATGCAGTGTGTGTGTATAGTGTATGCAGTGTGTGTATTGTATGCAGTGTATAGTGTATACAGTGTGTGTGTATAGTGTATGCAGTGTGTGTATAGTGTATGCAGTGTGTGTATTGTATGCAGTGTATAGTGTATACAGTGTGTGTGTATAGTGTATGCAGTGTGTGTATAGTGTATGCAGTGTGTGTATTGTATGCAGTGTGTATTGTATGCAGTGTATAGTGTATGCAGTGTGTGTATAGTGTTTGCAGTGTGTGTGTATAGTGTATGCAGTGTGTGTATTGTATGCAGTGTATAGTGTATACAGTGTGTGTGTATAGTGTATGCAGTGTGTGTATAGTGTATGCAGTGTGTGTATTGTATGCAGTGTGTATTGTATGCAGTGTATAGTGTATGCAGTGTGTGTATAGTGTTTGCAGTGTGTGTGTATAGTGTATGCAGTGTGTGTATAGTGTATGCAGTGTGTGTATTGTATGCAGTGTGTGTATTGTATGCAGTGTATAGTGTATGCAGTGCGTGTATAGTGTATGCAGTGTGTGTGTTGAATGCATTATGTGTGTCATGGATGCAGCTTATCCCCCACAGCAAACACAAAACATATAATATTAAGCCATGCACTCAAACTCCAAATACTCTTGGGCAGCAACAATTAATGTAGCATGTGACTCATTGTTAGAAACTCTGCCCTTTACACCGGTCAGTTAGCACTGCATGCACCGGCTGGGCCAGAACCCAACTGGATTATGATGTAACGCCAGGAGGTCCTTGGAGAGTGGTTTGTATACTGCAGAGATTGGTTAGTATTATTTTGTTTAATCTGCTTAATTGACAAAGGTTAAAAAAAAAAAAAACGAAAAAAAATAGTTCTGTTTCCCCCCCCCTTTGTGCTGCTGATTGGTTAATTGAGGGAGTGTTCCTTAATTGCCACCTGTGTGGGATTTGTATTCCTATACAGGGAGTGCAGAATTATTAGGCAAATGAGTA
The DNA here is from genome assembly GCF_036172605.1 of Pelobates fuscus. NCBI lineage: Eukaryota > Metazoa > Chordata > Amphibia > Anura > Pelobatidae > Pelobates > Pelobates fuscus. Next base: position 18,197,796 of record NC_086320.1, read on the forward strand.
TTTTGACCACATCATCCTCTTTATGCATGTTGTCTTACTCCAAGCTGTATAGGCTCGAAAGCCTACTACCAATTAAGCATATTAGGTGATGTGCATCTTTGTGATGAGAAGGGGTGTGGTCTAATTACATCAACACCCTATATCAGGTGTTCATAATTATTAGGCAACTTCCTTTCCTTTGGCAAAATGGGTCAAAAGAAGGACTTGACAGGCTCAGAAAAGTCAAAAATAGTGAGATATCTTGCAGAGGGATGCAGCACTCTTAAAATTGCAAAGATTCTGAAGCGTGATCATCGAACAATCAAGCGTTTCATTCAAAATAGTCAACAGGGTCACAAGAAGCGTGTGGAAAAACCAAGGCGCAAAATAACTGCCCATGAACTGAGAAAAGTCAAGCGTGCAGCTGCCAAGATGCCACTTGCCACCAGTTTGGCCATATTTCAGAGCTGCAACATCACTGGAGTGCCCAAAAGCACAAGGTGTGCAATACTCAGAGACATGGCCAAGGTAAGAAAGGCTGAAAGACGACCACCACTGAACAAGACACACAAGCTGAAACGTCAAGACTGGGCCAAGAAATATCTCAAGATTGATTTTTCTAAGGTTTTATGGACTGATGAAATGAGAGTGAGTCTTGATGGGCCAGATGGATGGGCCCGTGGCTGGATTGGTAAAGGGCAGAGAGCTCCAGTCCGACTCAGACGCCAGCAAGGTGGAGGTGGAGTACTGGTTTGGGCTGGTATCATCAAAGATGAGCTTGTGGGGCCTTTTCGGGTTGAGGATGGAGTCAAGCTCAACTCCCAGTCCTACTGCCAGTTTCTGGAAGACACCTTCTTCAAGCACTGGTACAGGAAGAAGTCTGCATCCTTCAAGAAAAACATGATTTTCATGCAAGACAATGCTCCATCACACGCGTCCAAGCAGGGCTGCCATCAGAAATTTTGGGGCCCCTGACAAAGCACAAGGTCTGGGCCCCCCCCCCCAACCCCTCCCTCCCGGGCCCGCCTGAATGTGGTGTGTATAGTGGAAGTGAATTAGAATGCGTGTAATGGATGTAGTGTTTGTGTGTATTAGATACTGTTTGTGCAGAGTGTGTTAGTGTAGCGGATGCAGTGTGTATAGTGAACGCAGAGTGTGTTTGAGTAGTGGATGTAGTGTGTGTACAGTGATTTAGTGTGTGTTTGTGTAGTGGATGTAGTGTTTGTATGTACTAGATGAAATGTGTTTAGTGGATGCAGTGTCTGTAGTTGATGTAGTGTGTGTATTAGACGCAGTGTCTGTGTATAGTGAACGCAGAGTGTTTCAATTTGTGGTGGATGTAGTGTGTGTACTGTGAATACAGGATGTTTGTGTAGTGGATGCTGTGTGTACAGTTAATGTAGAGTGTGTGTCAGTATAGTGAATCCAGAGTGTGTGCATAGTTAAGTGAATGCAGAGTGTGTGTTAGTGTGTAATGAATGCAGAGTGTGTGTTAGTGCAGTGAATGCAGAGTGTGTGTTAATGTGTAGTGAATGCAGAGGGTGTGTTAGTGTGTAGCGGATGCAGAGTGTGTGTTAGTGTAGTGAATGCAGAGTGTTAATGTGTAGTGAATGCAGAGAGTGTTTGAGTAGTGGATGTAGTGTGTGTACAGTGATGTAGTGTGTGTTTGTGTAGTGGATGTAGTGTTTGTATGTACTAGATGAAATGTGTTTAGTGGATGCAGTGTCTGTAGTGGATGTAGTGTGTGTATTAGACACAGTGTATGTGTATAGTGAATGCAGAATGTTTCAATTTGTGGTGGATGTAGTGTGTGTACTGTGAATACAGGATGTTTGTGTAGTGGATGCTGTGTGTACAGGTGATGAAGAGTGTATGTTAGTGTAGTGAATGCAGAGTGTGTGTCAGTATAGTGAATCCAGAGTGTGTGCATAGTTTAGTGAATGCAGAGTGTGTGTTAGGGTGTAGTGAATGCAGAGTGTGTCAGTGTAATGAATGTAGTGTGTGTGTAAATTTGTAGTGAATGCAGAGTGTGTGTTAATGTGTAGTGAATGCAGAGAGTGTGTCAATGTGCAGGGCCAGATTAAGAGCCCAGTGGGCCTGGTGCTGACAATTATGATGGGGCCTAATTACGGAATCTTATCGACCAAAAACACTAAAACAGTCATATCTCTCAAGCATCATGTATCTGATGGAGTTGGTGTTGGAGGGAAACTCAAAGGATACAGCTATAAGAAAACACATAATCTATGCTAATCTCTTTATCTAATTTATGCTTTCATTCCCCCTAAAAAGGGGGCATGTCTGTCCAAAGGATTGGAAGGCCATTCTGGCATCAGTGTCCCTATGTATCACAGTGTCAGTGTCCCCATGTCACCCAGTCTCCCAGTGTCTGTGTCCCCATTTCTCCCAGTGTCCCCATGTCTCAGTGTGTCCTGTGTCACTTGGATACTAGGGGACACTGAGAGACATGGGGACACTGAGAGACCCGGGGACACAGACACTTGGGGACACTGGGAGACATGGCGGGACTGAGACACTTTGGGACACTGGGAGACATGGGGGCACTTGTGGATACAGACATGAGGACACTGGGAGACATGGAGACACAGACATTTTGGGACACTGGGAGAAATGGGGTCACAGACACTAGGGACACAGAAACATGGGGACACAGACACTGGGAGACATGGGGACACAGACATTTGGGGAAACTAAGACACTAGGGACACTGGCTGGGAGGCATGGGGACACTGGGAGACATGGGGACACTAGGGACACAGACACTGGGAGACATGGGGACACAGACACTAGGGACACTGGCTGGGAGACATAGGGACACTGGGAGACATGGTGGGACTGAGACACTGGCTGGGAGACATGGGGACACTGGGAGACAAGACGACACTGGGAGACATGGAGCACACACACTGGGAGACTAGGGGACACTGGCTGGGAGACATGGGGACACTGGGAGACATGGAGACACTGTGTCCCTAGTCTCTCCGTGTCCCAATGTGTCTACCTATGTCTCTCAGTGTCCCCATGTGTCCCAGCATCCCCATGTCTCACAGTGTCCCCTAGTGTCTCAATATCCCCATGTTTCTCAGTGTCCCCATGTTTCCCAGTGTCCCCAAGTGTCCCCTAGTGTCTCAGTGTCCCCATGTCTCCCTGCTGCCTTTCCCCCATCCTTCACATACCTGAGCTGTAGTCTGTCTCTGCAGGCTGGGAGCTGCTGTCTGGACTCTCTGTGCTGTGTAGCAGCTTCTCTGTGGATCAGTGAGTAGAGAGAGGCAGGGAGATGCTGTAACTTCCTATCCCTGCCTCTCTTCATATACAGTGACCCCTACTGGCCGGTGCTGGTATTGCAGAGTAATCTCCGTTTATACTGAGAAAAATATTTGCATTTGTATTTCCGGTATTACTGCAATACCATCAAGGCCAGGCAGCCTCAAATACCGTATGTGCCTTAAAATACCAGTCAGGTGGCTAACCTAAGAGTAGTGTGAAAAAAAAAAAAAAAGTAAAAAAAAATATATTTTTTTTAAATGGGCCTATTCCTTGGGCCTGGGCCTGGAGCTGCAGCTCCATCAGTCCCTATGTTAATCCGGCCCTGTCAATGTGTAGTGAATGCAGAGAGTGTGTTAGTGTAGTGAATGCAGAGAGTGTGTTAGTGTAGTGAATGCAGAGAGTGTGTTAATGTGTAGTGAATGCAGAGAGTGTGTTAGTGTGTAGCGGATGCAGAGGCTGTGTTAGTGTAGTGAATGCAGAGAGTGTGTTAGTATGTAGCGGATGCAGAGTGTGTGTTAGTGTAGTGAATGCAGAGTGTGTTAGTGTGTAGCGGATGCAGAGTGTGTGTTAGTGTAGTGAATGCAGAGTGTGGTAATGTGTAGCGAATGCAGAGTGTGTGTCAGTATAGTGGATGCAGTGAGTGTGTTAGTGTGTAGTGTATGCAGAGTGCATGTTGTATTAGTGAATGCAGTGTGTGTATTGTATTAGTGTATGCACTGTGTGTGTTAGTGTATGCAGTGTGTGTTGTATTAGTGTATGCAGTGTGTGTGTTTGTGTATGCAGTGTGTGTTGTGTCAGTGTATGCAGAGTGTGTTGTGTTAGTGTATGCAGTGTGTGTGTTCTGTCAGTGTATGCAGAGTGTGTGTTGTGTTAGTGTATGCAGTGTGTGTGTTGTGTCAGTGTATGCAGAGTGTGTGTTGTGTCAGTGTATGCAGAGTGTGTGTTGTGTTAGTGTATGCAGTGTGTGTTGTGTCAGTGTATGCAGAGTGTGTTGTGTCAGTGTATGCAGAGTGTGTGTTGTGTTAGTGTATGCAGTGTGTGTTGTGTTGGTATATGCAGTGTGTGTTGTGTTAGTGTATGTAGTGTGTGTGTGTTGTGTCAGTGTATGTAGTGTGTGTGGGTTGTGTCAGTGTATGCAGTGTGTGTGTTGTGTCAGTGTATGCAGTGTGTGTGTGTGTTGTGTCAGTGTATGCAGTGTGTGTGTTGTGTCAGTGTATGCAGAGTGTGTGTTGTGTTAGTGTATGCAGTGTGTGTTGTGTCAGTGTATGCAGAGTGTGTTGTGTCAGTGTATGCAGAGTGTGTGTTGTGTTAGTGTATGCAGTGTGTGTTGTGTTGGTATATGCAGTGTGTGTTGTGTTAGTGTATGTAGTGTGTGTGTGTTGTGTCAGTGTATGTAGTGTGTGTGGGTTGTGTCAGTGTATGCAGTGTGTGTGTTGTGTCAGTGTATGCAGTGTGTGTGTGTGTGTGTGTTGTGTCAGTGTATGTAGTGTGTGTTGTGTCAGTGTATGTAGTGTGTGTGTGTGTTGTGTCATTGTATGCAGTGTGTGTGTGTGTGTGTGTGTGTTGTGTCAGTGTATGTAGTGTGTGTGTGTGTGTTTTGTGTCAGTGTATGCAGTGTGTGTGTTTTGTCAGTGTATGTAGTGTGTGTGTGTGTGTGTGTTTTGTGTCAGTGTATGCAGTGTGTGTGTTTTGTCAGTGTATGTAGTGTGTGTGTGTGTGTTTTGTGTCAGTGTATGCAGTGTGTGTGTTTTGTCAGTGTATGTAGTGTGTGTGTGTGTGTGTGTGTGTGTGTGTGTGTGTGTTTTGTCAGTGTATGTAGTGTGTGTGTGTGTGTGTTGTATCAGTGTATGTAGTGTGTGTGTGTAAATGTCCAATGAGGAGAGGGAGGGGGGGACATTTTAACATTATTAAAAATATATATATATATTTAATTAATTAAATTGTTTCTCCCCCCTACCTGCTTACCTGTGTCTAGGGAGGGGGGAGATTCCATCCCTGGTGGTCCGGTGGCATGGTGGGGCCCCCCGGCTTCCTGTTACCGCAGAGGGGGCCCAGGCAGCACACAGCTTCTCCTCTTCTCTCCTCCAATAACTCTCGCAAGACCCGCGGAGCGTTGCCATGGCAACCGGGTCTCGCGAGAGTTATTAGCAGGGAGGAGAAGAGAAGAGGCTGTGTGCTGCCTGGGCCCCCTCTGCGGTAACAGGGAGCTGGGGGGCCCGCGGCTGCACACATAGATAGCTATATTCGCTATCTATGTGTGCAGGGATGGAAAGTGGGGCCCAGGACTGCCAGAGCAGTCCGGGCCCCCCAGGGCCGCCGGGCCCGTGACAACTGTCACGGTTGTCACCCCCTGATGGCGGCCCTGCGTCCAAGTACTCCACAGCGTGGCTGGCAAGAAAGGGTATAAAAGAAGAACATCTAATGACATGGCCTCCTTGTTCACCTGATCTGAACCCCATTGAGAACCTGTGGTCCATCATCAAATGTGAGATTTACAAGGAGGGAAAACAGTACACCTCTCTGAACAGTGTCTGGGAGGCTGTGGTTGCTTCTGCACGCAATGTTGATGGTGAACAGATCAAAACACTGACAGAATCCATGGATGGCAGGCTTTTGAGTGTCCTTGCAAAGAAAGGTGGCTATATTGGTCACTGATTTGTTTTTGTTTTGTTTTTGAATGTCAGAAATGTATATTTGTGAATGTTGAGATGTTATATTGGTTTCACTGGTGAAAATAAATAATTGAAATGGGTATATATTTGTTTTTTGTTAAGTTGCCTAATAATTATGCACAGTAATAGTCACCTGCACACACAGATATCCCCCTAAAATAGCTAAAACTAAAAACAAACTAAAAACTACTTCCAAAAATATTCAGCTTTGATATTAATGAGTTTTTTGGGTTCATTGAGAACATGGTTGTTGTTCAATAATAAAATGAATCCTCAAAAATACAACTTGCCTAATAATTCTGCACTCCCTGTATAAGCACACCCCTAACTCACTGAGCTTGTTCACATTTGCTTGAAAGCAGACTCTGTTAAGTAGACTGTTTCAAGTAGGAGTCAAAGGGACACTATAGTCACCAGAACAACTACAGCTTAATGTAGTTGATCTGGTAAGTATAATAGTTCCCTTCAGGCATTTTCATGTAAACACTGCTTTTTCAGAGAAACTTATCATTTTAAAAAGGCTAGTTTCAATAAGTTTAGGGGAGCTTTACAATATATTGATTGGCATAAACTCTTTAGCAATAAGAACACAGAGGATAAATGGAATATCTTCCAACAAATATTATAAGAAACATTTCTCGGTACATACCATTGGGTAATAAATATAAAATAAACAAATCGAAACCAATGTGGCTTAGTGGGAAAGTGAATCAAGAAAGTAAAAATAAGAAAGGGGCATTCAAAGCCTTTAAATCGGCCAAATCAGAGGCATCCTATATAAGATATAAGGCAGCCAATAATGTGTGCAAAAAGGCGATTAGATTCGCTGAACTTCAAAATGAAAAAAATGAAAGCCAAAGAGAGCAAAAACCAACCCCAAAGCGTTTTTAAAGCACATAAATTCTAACACACAATAATATAACATACAAAAGAATAACCACTAGAAGCTGATGTATAGCAAACCAACTAGATAGTGTGCCTTCTGGAACACCAAAAAATAGTGGAACATACAAATGGGTAGGAATGCAAAGGATCAGAGTGTAAATCCCCAAGGTGTAAACGATAGAATGATAATACAGAAAAAAAACTAATGTCTATAAATAATACAAACTGAACTGTATAATAAGACAAGGACACACAATGTAATGAGGAGAACTCACAGGAGATGAAGGAATATCAGGTACATCATCCTAAGTCAGGTATGGAATGAAGTGTTCAATATAGTGCGGTCTTCTTACACTTAAAAGGTAAAAACAGACCAAAGAATAGTGCAGACAGAAATAAAAACACAAGATATTTATTACAATTGCACCTGGTATAACGAATAGATGTAAGTACCCAGTGTCTATATCCTACGCGTTTCGTCCTGTGAACTTACTCAGGGATATTTTTTTTTTCATCCCTCTTACCGGCGAAACGCGAGCGTCGGAGCTCAGCTGATCTACTCACCCTTAGCTTTAAACTATTCCTCTTCGACTCCTACCTTGTCCACATACTTAGCTTGGATTTGCGGACGATATTTCTTTTTGTGGATTTAGGCAGTCTTCATTTCAGAAGTCATGCTAGGGTTATGTTCAGACAGTGCATCTAAGTTAACTGTATTTTTGTTAACTCTTAGTTCAGTTTAGAATTAGGTGCCGTGAAGACACAGTTGTAGGTTTATTGCCAAACGGTTAGTAATTGACAAAGATTTATTCAAAACTTCTAGTATTGCGCAATTAACCGTTAGACAGATTGGGGCTTCATTGCATGACACTAACTGATCAGAACAAGTGATTTTCTCTTGCTAACCCTTATAATTCGTAGCTTCAACACTATAAGTGTATACTACGGATCTTATGCTATAACTTTATGCACTACTTTTCTTTATTTCATTTGCCATTAGAGGTTTGAGATAGGAATTCACTACAAGTTCAGTTTCAGTGAACTGGAGATTTAGGCGATCTCCCCCCTCTCCCTCTATGATCTAAATCTTTGCTACTAAAGAGATCTTTACCTTTCCTATAACAGCTACTATCACATTAGATACTTTCAGATAGTTACTTATTTGGAGTTATTACTTCATGACTATCTTTTTGTTTAACTAGCTCAGTGAAAGGCATTTACTACTTTATATTATCTCTTGTTTGTATACATCATTCTCCCTTGTATATATTTTCCCTTTCTCCTGTATCCCCGAGATTTAAGGTTACTTTACCTTTTTTAACCATATCTATTAAGCGTTAGATTTGAAGTGTTTAATTTACTATGCAAATATACAATTTTTAACAGTTACTATTACTTCGCTATGGTTTGTGCAAAATACTACTCCTCACCGTTCTGCATCAACATAGTGTTTTTAGGAAATTTTAAATGGACTACACATAGCTAGCACACCTCTCTGGAGATATAATGATAAATCTAGAAGATAATTGTTCTTGTACACACTAAATTCCATTGAGAACGCCTTACATATTTGTGAGGTTTTACAAACAAATGCATCTTTCATCATATTTGCATTGCAGCTAAATAAAAGGAATTTTTTTTTACTTATTATAAGCTATTAATTATTTTTTCTGCGGCTGCCAGCTCTAATAAACTAATGAGATTGTACCTTGTTGTGGGCTGGAAATTTAATCTACAGGATGATAATATTGCTATTTCCCTAGTGAGTTAGGTTTGCAAAGTCTGGGTATTTATGTATTTATTTTCAAGTCTACAAAAACAGCTAATGGGAAAAATAATTGGTGGCAGCAGTGGGACTCTGCCGTATAATAATCTTGAATAAATTTATGTTTGTGAGTATTATGTTTAGCTACAATTAAATTCCTTAATCATCTGACAGATGCATATTTATTAACCTTTTCATTACAGAGCGCAATTTGTTAAACAATTTAGGCATAACATCAACTCTAAACCCACTAGGTTACTCAACTCCATGTGTCGTTAAAAAAAAAAAAAAAAATCCAATAGGTTTTATATATTCTATATGAATCTGGACAATATGACATCTATGCCGAAAATATTACACAATCAACTTCCCAGCCCATAATTCATATTCCAGATTAAATACTTACTTTTTAGAAGCCGGAGATGGTTTAACACTGAATGGAGGGACAGCGCAAGGTGACTCCAGGCACTATAACCAATTAAATGAGATGAAATGGATATAGTGCCTTCAATGTCTCTTTAATGTTTATTTTATGATCAGCAGCCAAAAATCTACAAGATGAACCCCGAAGTGTTAGAGAAGCAAAATCTGTGTTGTCCATTAGACTTGGAGATTCGTTTTAGAACGAACTGCAATTTGGCCAAATTTGAACAGATTGGGTGATCACTCAGATGAATTCACAAATTCCAAGCAGAAATGTTGCCGATTTACATTTTAACCAAAACACTCAATAACGAACATATTGGGCAGGGTCAATATTCTCAATTCTAGCCATAGCGCCAAAAGAGATGACTGATAGTTAGGGGACAGTCACTAAATGTGGATTTAATTTACAGATCGAGTGAGAAGTGAGCAATAGAGGGAAAAAGGAGCGAAGGTAGTCAAAGCGCCTTCAGGGTGCCACCCCTAATCCTTTAGGGGGGTAAAGTATGGATCCACTGAAGTCAGGAACCCAGGAACCAGAAAGGAGCAGGAAACGTGAGCAATAGAGGGAAAAAGGAGGAGCAGCAAAAAAAAAAATATATATATGTATATTATATTCAATGACTATAGAAATATAAATGTTTCATTTTCTTCTTTATGCTCCTTCTGTTTTCATTCTATTGGTCACTTTTTCTAAGTTGATCCGTGAAGCAAAAATGCTCCAATCATTGTACTGCAAAATATTTACAGAATATTATATGTGAACATTTTGCAGCACATTGATTTTTGCACGTTTTTGTTCGTTCTTCGGTTCCGGTTTCCCAATCAACATTTGGCCGAGCCAAACCGATGTCTGACTAAACTTCGGATGTCCCCGAAAAAGATTTCTACCTTTCGAAAAATATTATTCTAGAGAATTTCTCGCTCTGCACAGGTGTATTCTCCAGTGTTACCTAAAAAATTCCAGAATATAATGTTTTTGCTTTTTAACAAGTTTATGGATTTTGCAAAAATCAACGACAATAGAAGGACTGGGGTTCCTATATATACACCAGATATATATCCTATATCCTCCTATATATATACCACAAAGGTAGCACTACTAGTCCTTTTGGGAATAGCCCAACATTCTATTGTTATCACACAATGGGATTGTGACGAAACCAATCTCGCCACATTGTATTGGAGGAGCCTGGTTGCCCGCCTGCTACCTCTGGACTATGGACCGGCAGCTAAAGGGTTAATTTTACTGTGCAGAATGATTTATTTCTCCCTTTCTGCACAGCAGTTCGGTAGATTTCATCTACCGAACAAACAGCCGTTCACCAACCTCCCCAGAGCCGTGGGAAGCCGGCCGGCGTTGTTAATTGGCCACCCAGAAGCTGGAGTGTGCCCTCCATTTACCTCCCTGAAGCTGCGGTTAATTGCCTGTTAACTGTGTGGCCGCTGTTACACTTAGCGGCCGCTAGGTGGCGCTGTTCTGGAGCTCCCCGGGCAGCCAACACTTTTCTGCCCGGCTTTCATGCACCAAAATCGGACACTTTTACGTGCAGGCACCGCTGAACCTCCAGCCCCTGGTTCTAATTCGAATGGATTTGGTGAATGCAGGGAAATTCGGTAGTTTATGTTTTATGTGAACTGTAGTAACCCAGATAGCCTGCCATGGAGCCTGTTCGTATAATTAAAGACTTTAGCTCCATGGCAATTAAAATGTATTTGTGTGGTCTGGGTGCCATTCACCTAATAATGTGCGCCCAGACCTGAGCTATCTGGGGATATGTTACATGTCTGTGTTTTATGTATAAAATGTGTCTGTATGTATTTTAAAGTGATAGTCTGTTTCTGTGTCACCATGTGCATAATGGAGTCTGGCCTTTGTCTTAGGAGATAATTGAATTACTTCATTAATTATCTCCAGGGCAGGGAGGAGGAAACCAGGATGCATTGTGGGAAAGTATTGTGGCTGTGTGTACGAAAATGATACATGTCTGTCTGCTGTTTCAGTCTTCCATCTGGTCCCCTAGGGGAGTGTCCACCAGGTGGGAGACCTGCATAAATACAGGGGCAGGTAGCCCTGAATAAACAGACCACTGCTTGACCTTCAACACGGAGCCTTGTCTCGTTCTTGGGGGGATTCACTGTATGCTGTTGGAGATTGATTGCTAAGGAGTGTAAGCTGATGTCTGCTTTTCCCTATTCATCTGCTAGCAGCTATTCGTGAGGTTCCAGCTGGAGTGCTACCTTATTCCCTTGTATGCAGTTCGGGAGTTTGGTGCATTCATTTATATCCGAATTCGTGAGTTTTGGTGCTTTTATAGTAGCTGTGCCTTGTTTGGGAAAAGGGGATTATCGCCTAAACGGATTTTTCCCCTTTTATGCTGAAACGGTCCGTAACAATTGGTGGCAAGCGGCGGGATCGTTCCTACAGCCAGAAGGACAGCTACAGAACACCATTGCTTTGGATTTTTACAATTTGAGGGCAACGCATGTCCCAGTACAGCGACCCTAAAAGCAACAGCATGGAACCAGCAGTGGAGTACGATGAGGGTGACATGGATGACCGGGAGGCGTTAAGGAAAGGCATCTGGTACCAGGCACTGGACATTGTGGAATACCAACGAGGTGAGAGACTTCCCAAGGAAGATCAGCGTTTGCAGGAGCGACTAGCCCTGCGGATGCCCTTCCTGGGAGAGCAGCCCAGGGAGGAATGGGTAAAAGAATTGGAGCTCCGGGTATGGCAGGAGATGTGGCTGGAGGATGCCTACCAGGCGCTTTGGTGGTATGTTGCACGGCACCTGCCCTGGACAGCCGAGCATGACAAGCCAGAGGGAGAGGAGTTTGATGGTCCTGGCTTGTTATGGGAGACTTTTGCAGAGCCTGAATTTGGGAGCCCCACACAAGCCCGGTTCAGTGATCTCTTTGAGTGGAGGGAGAGCAGGTATGACTGGGACGACACTCATGAAATTGAGCAAGACCTGGTCCACCTAGTAACCCTAGAGATGGAGCTGGAACAGGACTACCAAAATCTGTTCCACTCCAGTGAGAAGGCTCAACAGGGAAGCGCAGACCCAGATCCAGACCCCTTCAGCTGGGAAGATATTGTACAATTTTACTGGGAAGAACCCCAGGTGGCCAGTGGAGATGGGACCGAGGTCTCTCCACCGAGCCTGCAGGGAATTGGGAGCCCAGTCTCCATTCCCCAGCGGCAGGCTGAGTTACAGGGGGCAGAGGTAGTTGTTCCTGCCCCCCAGCAGCAGAGTGATATGCCAGGAGGGCAATGTGAAGTGCAGGGAGAGGAGAGCAGTGGCCTCCCTCCCCAGCGGCAGGCTGAGTTACAGGGGGCAGAGGTTGTTGTTCCTGCCCCCCAGCAGCAGAGTGATATGCCAGGAGGGCAATGTGAAGTGCAGGGAGAGGAGAGCAGCGTCCTCCCTCCCCAGCGGCAGGCTGAGTTACAGGGGGCAGAGGTAGTTGTTCCTGCCCCCCAGCAGCAGAGTGATATGCCAGGAGGGCAATGTGAAGTGCAGGGAGAGGAGAGCAGTGGCCTCCCTCCCCAGCGGCAGGCTGAGTTACAGGGGGCAGAGGTAGTTGTTCCTGCCCCCCAGCAGCAGAGTGATATGCCAGGAGGGCAATGTGGAATACAGGGAGAGGAGAGCAGCGTCCTCCCTCCCCAGCGGCAGCGTGAGTTTTCGGGAATTGGGGGCCCAGTCTCCATTCTCCAGCGGCAGAGTATCCAGCAGGGAATAGAGAGCCCTGTCTCCTTTCCCCAGCGGCAGGACTCTGTATTGGGAGGAGAGACAGTCGGTCTCCCTCCGCAAAGACTAGGAATATGTATGGGAGAGGAGCTTGTTACCACCTCTCCCCAGCGGCGGATCATTAATGTGCAGAGTGTTCTATCGGGAGAGGAACTTGTTACCCCCTCTCCCCAGCGGCAGCTTAATGTACCAGGGGGAGACTGTAAACCCCCCACCAGTGCAGATGGGACCGTGGTCTCTGCACTTACCACACAGGGGGTAGGGATGGTCGGTCCTACCCCCCCACGACAGAGCTGTGTATCCAAGGGGGAGACAACCGGTCTCCCCACTCAGCAGCAGAGCTATGCAACTAAGGGGGAGACAGTCCGTCTCCAGCAACCAGGCTCCAACCAGACTACTCCGGTGGTAGTGCTGGCACCAGGACAGAGTACCGCTGGTCTCTGCCCACTCAGCAACCCACCAAGGCAGCCTACCAGTCCCCTACACAGCCGTGGTGAGGCACCTGGACCGGGACAAACTTCTCCTCTACCCAGGTGTAGTAACTATTTATTGTGGGTGGGCTGTACTGTTTTTTTTGCTTTGTGGGTGGGTTGCTGGACTAACAAGGGCACTGACCGGCAGGAGGTCAGGTACCCTGTTAGTCTTTTTGGAAAGGGGGAGAGATGTGACGAAACCAATCTCGCCACATTGTATTGGAGGAGCCTGGTTGCCCGCCTGCTACCTCTGGACTATGGACCGGCAGCTAAAGGGTTAATTTTACTGTGCAGAATGATTTATTTCTCCCTTTCTGCACAGCAGTTCGGTAGATTTCATCTACCGAACAAACAGCCGTTCACCAACCTCCCCAGAGCCGTGGGAAGCCGGCCGGCGTTGTTAATTGGCCACCCAGAAGCTGGAGTGTGCCCTCCATTTACCTCCCTGAAGCTGCGGTTAATTGCCTGTTAACTGTGTGGCCGCTGTTACACTTAGCGGCCGCTAGGTGGCGCTGTTCTGGAGCTCCCCGGGCAGCCAACACTTTTCTGCCCGGCTTTCATGCACCAAAATCGGACACTTTTACGTGCAGGCACCGCTGAACCTCCAGCCCCTGGTTCTAATTCGAATGGATTTGGTGAATGCAGGGAAATTCGGTAGTTTATGTTTTATGTGAACTGTAGTAACCCAGATAGCCTGCCATGGAGCCTGTTCGTATAATTAAAGACTTTAGCTCCATGGCAATTAAAATGTATTTGTGTGGTCTGGGTGCCATTCACCTAATAATGTGCGCCCAGACCTGAGCTATCTGGGGATATGTTACATGTCTGTGTTTTATGTATAAAATGTGTCTGTATGTATTTTAAAGTGATAGTCTGTTTCTGTGTCACCATGTGCATAATGGAGTCTGGCCTTTGTCTTAGGAGATAATTGAATTACTTCATTAATTATCTCCAGGGCAGGGAGGAGGAAACCAGGATGCATTGTGGGAAAGTATTGTGGCTGTGTGTACGAAAATGATACATGTCTGTCTGCTGTTTCAGTCTTCCATCTGGTCCCCTAGGGGAGTGTCCACCAGGTGGGAGACCTGCATAAATACAGGGGCAGGTAGCCCTGAATAAACAGACCACTGCTTGACCTTCAACACGGAGCCTTGTCTCGTTCTTGGGGGGATTCACTGTATGCTGTTGGAGATTGATTGCTAAGGAGTGTAAGCTGATGTCTGCTTTTCCCTATTCATCTGCTAGCAGCTATTCGTGAGGTTCCAGCTGGAGTGCTACCTTATTCCCTTGTATGCAGTTCGGGAGTTTGGTGCATTCATTTATATCCGAATTCGTGAGTTTTGGTGCTTTTATAGTAGCTGTGCCTTGTTTGGGAAAAGGGGATTATCGCCTAAACGGATTTTTCCCCTTTTATGCTGAAACGGTCCGTAACAGGGATCATATCGAGGGAATGCTTACATTACCTAGATAAAATTCTAAATAATCTGCGGATTCCTCCGCAGCAAAAATGCAGGAAATCTTTAAATGTCAGAAAATCGTAGGAAGTTACACCTCAATGCTCTGTAGAGATGGTACTTTGTGCCAAACACACTTAAAAAAAAATATCAGACCTGCATTCCTTCATATTTCCAGCAATCCACTTTATTACAACACATTAAAGGAAATGTTTCTGCAGGCAACTGGCCCCTGTGCCATGTCATTTGAGGCATTTCTGAAGCTCCTGTTCAGGAATGATATAGGCAATATCCCTATTCATATTATATCCACCCCTTTTTTTACAATGGCATTTCCTTTGTGTTGTAATATAAAATATTATATCTCGTGCTACATGACATACTACAACTTCAAACTCTCGCCTTCAAAAGAGATTAGGCCTCCCCGAACCACAGCAGTCTTCCCACGAAGAATGGGATGTTTTGAAACTATAAACAATCGAGTATTTGTTTTATGCAATACAGTTGCAATGTTGTTTCTTTTTTAACAAACTGTTCCCTTCCCTCTTCTTTTTATCTTTGACAAACCTATTAAAATATGAATAGAGTGTCAAACAAAAATAAATATACAAATATATATATATTTATATATATATATATATATATATATATATATATATATACAAAAAATGATGGGAGTTGCACTCCAGCTCTCCTGTGGATATTGCCCGGTGCTCAGCAGCACAAAATATACAGTTCAAATAGATGCTAGCACTCAGGGTCTCTCAATGTAAACAAAAAGTAGAAAAAAACTTTTATTCCAGAAGTCAACGTTTCAGTCCACCACTGTGGACTTTCATCAGGACATAAAATATACAATAAAATATTCAACTTAAATAAGAAAAAACTGACTTACCAAACTCCCTTCACCTGGTGGGCTGCATAGATCTTGGTCATTTATGTATGTCTAAATCTCCAATGTTTATTACATATGTAACGGATCGCCTGGCACCCCGACTGGGTACCTCCGTTGATGGATGCTCCTAGTGCTTCTCGAGGGCTCCAAGTACTCCACTTGACACCATAAGCACTGCAGACCCCACGAACCGTCGCGGCTTGGTTGGGGTCTCGCCGTCTCCTACCCACCCTGGACCTACGACAAGGCTCCAGGTTCCAGTGGGTGAACCTCTCTTTCCCCAGAAATTGAAGCAGAAACAGGAACAAGCTCTTACAAGAGCTTAGTGATTATTCAAGGTATGAAGAGCATAGCAATCACTTGTAGCAGATTCCCCACAAGAAATAGGGGAAAACGCTGTCTGAACCTAAAAAGAAATTAACAACTCATAGTGTAAAATTGCATACAGCATGTATATAGACATGCTATTAGAAGCACTCACAGAGTGAAGGTAGTCAAAGTGCCTTCAGGGTGCCACCCCTAATCCTTTAGGGGGGTAAAGTATGGATCCACAGAACTCAGGAACCCAGGAACCAGAAAGGAGCAGGTATAAAAATATAAACGTATTTATTTATAAAAGAGCCACTGGTCCTACGCATTTCGTTCCATAAAACTAGAACTTCCTCAGGGACCATAATCAATTTAAAAGGTAAATTATACAAACAAATATGCAGTACAAAACCCTCAACCCCTCACGGTCCCAATATATAGGACTCCCCTAGTCCATCATTGGTTGTCTGGAGGGTGTGTTTCCGCTCCGTTACGGAATCATAATCATCTTCTCGGGCATCAGCTGTGCATTGTGTTATTTCCCGCTCATCTGTTCTTCCTTCAACGTCACCGGAAGTGACGTGTGCGTTGCACGAGATCTTTTCGTGCATTCCAAAGATAGCTAAACTTCCCCTGTATCCGTCGTGTGTGATTGCGCATGCGTTATAAGCACATTTTGTTATTCATTCATGAAAGTCCTCATTACAAGAAAAATCATTATCAAAGTGACACTTTGGGGAAAGAACTTCGTTCTCAGAGTCCTCTACTCCAGAATTTAGAGATTCATCTAGAAATAATAAGGTTTTTTTCAACAAGAAAAAAGGAGCTATCCTCAAAGAGAGAAATGAAAGACATATGCCGAATACAAATACACACAGAAGGTCATATGCTGAAGTTGTTAATAGAGATGAACACAGAAATGATAACTCTAATACAAGATCATCTCATGTCAATGATACTAATGATAGATTTTTAGAGAGAGGCCAAAGATCCCGAGAAGGAACAATCACCAATTAGTTCCTCCCCAGAAAGACCAACTGGGAACACTCCAACAGGTTTGCTCCCCTACAAACGGAATCCCCCATAAAGAGAATGAGAGTGAATGAAGAACTCAACTAGAGCCTAATTATATGTCTTTACCCCTTAGGGAGACAAGCAAAGAGATAGTTAATTTATCTGGAACCCCATTATCTACCTCAGAAATACAAGTATTGGAAAAGGGGATAAAATTTGCACCTAATGAAGGGATTAATGATTTTGAATTATTTTTATAGATTTCAAAATATACGTCAGAGAATTGACTGTTAAGAGACATTTCCTAAAACAGCCAGACAATCCTACCTTCAATTCTGGTGATAGATGTAGTAGTCATGATCACTTTAGGAGAAAATCTCATTTTTACCCAGTTTTCAATTAAGGACCTTATTTAGAAACATTTGAAACAATGGTAGAAAAGGATTTAGAAGCTATTAATAAGAAAAGAAGAAGGCATAATCTAACCCCAAAAGAAAGAACCTGACTAAAAATGATGATGAAAAGAGATTACATCATCTTTAAAGAAGCGGACAAAGGGGGGGGGGCTATTGTAATTATGAGTAGGGAATATTATTTTCAAGAATCTTTAAATATCCTAAATGACCGAGTTACCTATAAGAAACTTACAAAAGATCCGACCAAGCCATTTAATGATATTTTGAAGAAACTGTTAGCTAAAGCACCCCGACTGATCAGGTGATTTGATTTTATTTTTGAAAAAAATTCCATTATCCCTATTTTTTACTTTTTACCTAAATTACATAAAAATGTATTTTTTCCCCCAGGGGGCCCGATAATTAGTGGCATCAATTCAATTACGGCGAACCTTTCAGCTTTTATTGATTCCTATTTACAAAAATATGCACAGGAAGCCTTATCTTATGTAAAGGGTACAAAATCTCTTTTACAAGAATTAGAAAATGTAGAGGAGCGTGAGGAATACAGTTGGGCTACTTTGGTTGGGGTCTCGCCATCTCCTACCCACCCTGGACCTACAACAAGGCTCCAGGTTCCAATGGGTGAACCTCTCTGTCCATATATACAGTTATTGGTCACGAATTAGGATTAGAGGCTATTAAATGCTATATGGATCAGGATGTCACGATTTCTAATAATTTGAAAGAGTTCCTTATGGCAGGAGTTCAATTTATTTTGGAGCAGAATTATTTTTTGTTTGAGGGTTTGTTTTATTTACAGGTGAGGGGGACCACCATGGGCACCAGGTTTGCCCCAGCTAAGCCAACACATATATGAGGAGATAGAAGGATGGCTTTGTGTGGTCTGGCCATGGCTGGAGGGCATCCCTGGTGCTCTGGCGGCATTATATTGATGATGTGATTATTATTTGGAGTGGTGATGAGGCATCTTTCAGAAACTTCACAGCATATTTAAATGACAATAGTTTTAATTTAAAATTTACCCCAGTATGGGACAAGAAATCCATCAATTTCTTAGATATTACTATTACCAGTGAAAGAGATGGAATCTACACCAAATGCTATTTCAAACCAACGGATGGCAATAGCTATGTGCACAAAACGAGCTGCCACCACCAACCGTGGCTTAGGGGGATAGTGAGGAGCCAACTCACTAGGGTAAAACTTAATTGCTCTAAGACACAAGACTTCACTACTCAGGCTGAACATATTAAACGGAAATTGATCCAACGGGGATACAATAAGAATAACATTGAGAAAGAGATGAGGGTTATCAGTACTCGTAAAAGAACTTCTTATGGATACTAATAAATCTAAGAGAAATGTCCCTTTTAATTATGCTTTCAAAACGAGATTTAATACTCATCATAATTAGATAAAAAAAAGTACTGCAAAAACATTGGTCTATACCAGGGATAGGCAACCTTCGGCTCTCCAGATGTTGTGGACTACATCCCCCATAATGCTCTTACACACATAATGCTGGCAAAGCATCATGGGAGGTGTAGTCCAAAAGATCTACAGAGCCGAAGGTTGCCTATCCCTGGTCTATACTTCAGAGTGACCCTGTGATGGGACAATCACTACCCAATAAACCCATAATGATCTACAGAAAAAATAAAAAGTTAAAAAACATGTTAGCACCAAGCTATATTAAACCAATTAAAAAAAAGTCTTCCGACCAATATTATTAAGAGTTTTAAGGGTTGCACTAGTTGTATGGCATGCAAAACAGCTTCTTTGGTCAGTTCAGAGTTTTTTCAGAGTTCACTTACTAAGTTTTTTCATCAGTTCATGTATCGGCTGCCGCACGAACTTTGTGGTGTATTTACTGCAGTGTACGTGCGGTAAGCAATACGTTGGACGGACTGAAGGGCCTCTAAAGATCAGAATCATGGAACATTTAAATAACATTAAGAAAGGTCTCACTACCCATTCAGTTCCAGTACACTTTCAGTCTTGTCCAGCCTTCAATTTTAAAGAGCTTATTTGTAAAGGAATTGAACAAGTTCTGCCCCATTGGAGAGGCGGAGACAGGCTTAAAAAACTCTGTCAAAGAGAAACCTACTGGTTTCATAAGCTACAGACACTGCAGCCGAAGGGGTTAAATGTCGACATAGATCTGGTCTGCTTTCTATAGTACTGATTAGGTTAGTTTTTATCTTTCTATTTTTGGTATGTGGGATTGTAATTTATAATTTAAAATCATATTGTTATAAAATAGTAATCTTGTATTCAGAGGTATATATATCGTTTTTCTTGTCTGCTAATAGAGGTGGTAAATACACTTAATTGATTGCTAAACATTCAGAGCTTATGAAAAAACAAATATCATGTTCACTGAGAATAATTTTTAATCATAAAATAAGATTTCATTAATCTTTTTTGTTTATATATAGTTGGATATATATAGTTTTTCTTGTTTGCTAATAGAGGTGGTTAACACACTTTATGGAATGCTAAATATTTAAAACATTAGAAAAAATAAATATTATGTTCACTTAGAATAATGCCTAATCACAAAATAAGACTTCATTAACCCCTTAAGGACGAGTGACGGACGAGGTCCGTCACTCAGGGGAAACCCTTAACGACGAGTGACGGACCTCGTCCGTCACGCGGTAAAATTAACCCCAGATCGCCGCAATCGTGGCGATCGCGGGGTTAATGGTGCTCCGGTCTGCCTCTGTGTTAGAGGCAGACTGGGAGCACCGGATCGGGCTGTCCCAGCACATGTGCCCGCTCTGACAGCATGTCAGAGCGAGCACATGTGCTCAGTATACTCACCTTCCGCCTCCCTGCACTTCCGGGTTCACTGTGAAGTGCAGGGAGACGGATTAGTGCTGATCCTGCCCCCTGTGTAAAAAAAAAATAAAGTTTATTTAAAATCCCACCCCCTTTACCATTTTAATAAAAAAATTAACCCCTTCCCTGCCAATTGATCACTGACTACAGTGATCAATTGGCAGGGATTACATTTTACTATGATCTGATATTTTTTTAACCCCTTCTTTTTTTTTACCCTCAGGGGTTAAATTTATTTTATTAATTCATTTAAGTATTTTAAAATTATATATTTAGCTAGCTGGGGAGGGTGGAAGTTAGTGGGGAATTGGGGGAAATAAGCTTTAAAAAGTTAAAAATTAAGTTAAAAAAAGTTTTAATAACGTTTAAGTAAAAAAAAAAAACACCCCCTTTACCCAGTCCAAATAAAAATTAACCCCTTCCCTGTCAGTCGATCACTGCCTACAGTGATCAAAACACAGATCACAGTATTATACTGTGATGTCATTTTTTTTAACCCCTGATGATTAACTTTTATTTATTATTTAATCTTCAGGGGTTCAATTTATTTAATTAACTAATTTAAATATTGTATAATTAAATATTTTTTTCTAGCTGGGGTGGGCGGGAGTTATGGGAAAATGGGGAATTTACGGTTAGTGCTGCTTACTGCTAGTTAGGGGTTAACGGTAAAAAAAAGCTTAGAAAAATGTTAAATCTGTAAGAAAAAAGTTTTAAGAAAGTTTAGGAAAGTTTAAAAAAATTAATAAGCAAAACAAAAGTTTAAAAAATAGTTTTAAAAAGTAAAAAAAGTAAAAAAAGTAAAAAAAATACATTTAAAAACGCTCATTACCACTACACCTAGAACAAACTAGAGAAAAAATGATCCCACACTAAGGTTCAAAATATGCCTTTTGAATTACCCCAGGGTGTATTCTTTAATAAATAGTATGTGTTTGTGGGGAAGTTTCAATAACCAACCCTCTAAACTACTCCAAATTGGAACATGGACACAGCGTAAAACTTCAAAGTTAGAAAAAAACTGAATGGCTGCGTCTCAAATGTGCCCCTTCAACATCCACATCTACCTGGCAAAGGTACATACGGGGGTATTTTTGTACTCAGCCGACATAGCTGAGCAACATATGAAGTATTATAGAGTGGTGGTACACATAAGGTTTGCAAAATATACTGTGCAAACTCACTTTGTGTGTCAAAACGGCAGAAAAAACGCTTATTACCACTACACCTGGTACAAGCTAGCGGAAAAATTATCATACGCTAAGGTTCAAAATATGCCTTTTGAAATACCCTGGGATGTCTTCTTTAAGAAATGGTATGCCTTTGTGGGGTAGTTTGAATTATATAGCCTGGTAAAATACTCTAAAATGGGGCAGCGTAAAAATTTAACGTTTGAAAAAAAGCATGTATATATATATATATATATGTTGCATCAAATTAAAGCCCTTTCTGTCCTTTAAAAAACGGTATATAATATGCGTCGGTGCAATAAATTAGTCAAATGCAAATTGCAGTTGAAAAACAGCAAAAAATGCAAAAAATGCAGTTGTCATTAAGTGAAAGACAACCTTCCGAAGCTCTGTCCTTAAGGGGTTAATCATTTTTGTTTATTATTGATTATTTATTTATTTTCACTATTAATATGTTTTATGGAGTTCTAACAAAGTTCTCTCCCCATATGGTCACTGTGATAATGATTTTTCTTGTAATGAGGACTTTCATGAATGAATAACGAAGTGTGCTTATAACGCATGCGCACGGATACAGGGGAAGTTCAACTATCTTTGGAAAAAGATCTCGTGCAACACACACGTCACTTCCGGTGACGTCGAAGGAAGAACAGATGAGCGGGAAAGAACACAACGCACAGCTGACGCCCCGAGAAGATGATTATGAATCCGGAATGGAGCGGAAACACACCCACCACGCCACCAATGATGGACTAGGGGAGTCCTATATATTGGGACTGTGGGGGGGTGGGAGGTATAGCGGGAATTTTTTGTACTGCATATTTGTTTGTATAATTTACCTTTTAAATTGATTATGGTCCCTGAGGAAGTTCTAATTTTATAGAACGAAATGCGTAGGACCAGTGGCTCTTTTATAAATAAATACGTTTATATTTTTTATACCACGATTCTTGCTCCTTTCTGGTTCCTGGGTTCCTGAGTTATGTGGATCCATACTTTACCCCCTAAAGGATTAGGGGTGGCACCCTGAAGGCGCTTTGACTACCTTCACTCTGTGAGTGCTTCTAATAGCGTGTCTATATACATGCTGTATGCAATTTTACACTACGAGTTGTTAATTTCATTTTATGTTCAGACAGCGTTTTCCCCTATTTCTTGTATATATTTGTTCATCCAGGCATCCACGTGGGAAGGTTGCCAAGGGAAGCTGTCATTTAAGTTAAGTTACATTATTATTATTTTGTGTTTTTGGTCCCCCCAATAAGAGACAGGACTCTAGATTGAGGGTCAAGTAGAACTGAAGTTTTATTGCCACAGCTTGGAATATATATAGTTTTTCAGGCCAGAGGCACATTCCCTGGACCTGATGGAAAACAGGGACAAAGGAACATAAACCAATGGGAACAGTAATTAGCACTGTGATACTCCCACATCCAGTCAGCAATCCCTACCCTATGCTTGTGATATAATTAAGGTAGCTAATGTACTAACTTAATTATCCACAGGCAGAAAACACAATTTTTTACCCATAGTACAGAAACACCCCAAAACTTCAACATATCCCCATAGATATACATCCCTGGATAGCCCTGGTCTGGGTGAACATCATATCCAAAAATCACCCAGATCAGAACAGGGGTTCACGAAATTCCTGGAAATCTCTTTTTGACAGACCGCACGCACATTTTCATGCCCAAAACAGTTCCAGAGAATTAGTTAGCATTTAGTAATTATAAAAAGTGAGGAAGACAGACAGATCTATACGATTAGGCAGAAAGAAGCTAAGCAAGTTATAAGAACCTCCAAAGCACAAACAGAAGAGAAAATAGCACAGTCAGTAAAAAAGGGGGATAAAACATTTTTTAGATACATAAATAAGAAAAGGACAGTAAAACAAGGATTAGTTAGATTAAAAACAAAAGAAGGAAGGTATGTAGAAGAGGATAAAGGTCTAGATGATTGCCTCAATGAATATTTTTGTTCACAGTATTGACAGATGAAAATTAAGGAAAGGGACCTCAGTTAGGAAAAAGGACAAATTAGTAATTTGTTACATGTGAGTTTACAGAGGAAGAGGTTCTATTTCAACTGTCAAAAGTAAAGACAAATAAGTCAATGGTGCCTGATGCGATACACCCAAAGTTATTAAAAGAACTTAGTAGTGTACTACCAATCATTGTTAACAGAAGTAGTCCCAGAAGATTGGAAATTAGCAAATGTTGTACCCATTCTCAAGGAAGGTAGTAGGGAGGAGTAGGGCAACTAAAGTGATGGAAACCATGTTAAAGGATAGGATTGTTGAACATCTAAAATCACAAAATTTCAAGATCAGAGACAACATGGGTTTACTTCAGGGAGATCATGCCAAACTAATCTTATTGAGTTTTTTGATTGGGTAACTAAAATTATAGATCAGGGTGGTGCAGTAGACATTGCTTACCTAGATTTCAGTAAGGCTTTTGACACTGTTCCACATAGAAGGCTCATCAATAAACTGCAATCTTTAAGTTTGGATTCCAATATTATTGAATGGGTTAGGCAGTGGCTAAATGACAGTCATCTGAGGTTGGTTGTCAACGGAGTATATTCGAAGCTTGGGCTTGTCACCAGTGGGGTACCTCAGAGATCTGTACTTGGACCCATTCTCTTTAATATTTTTATTAGTGATATTGCAGAAGGTCTTGATCGTAAGGTATGTATTTTTGCTGATGATACTAAGATATGTAACAGGGTTGATGTTCCAGGAGGAATAAGCCAAATGGAAAATAATTTAGGTAAACTAGAAAAATGGTCAGAGCTGTGGCAACTGACATTTAATGTGGATTAAAAAACAACTGCCTTGTTTTAAGTGCAAGATAATGCACCTTGGACGTAAAAAGCCAAGGGCAGAGTATAGGATATTTGATACCCTACTAGCCTAAACATCTGAGGAAAGGGATTTAGGGGTAATTATTTCTGAGGACTTAAAGGTAGGCAGACAATGTAATAGAGCAGCAGGAAATGCTAGCAGAATGCTTGGTTGTATAGGGAGAGGTATTAGCAGTAGAAAGAGGGAAGTGCTCATGCCATTGTACAGAACACTGGTGAGACCTCACTTGGAGTATTGTACGCAGTACTGGAGATTGTATCTTCAGAAGGATATTAATACTTTAGAGAGAGTTCAGAGAAGGGCTTCTAAACTGGTTAATGGATTGCAGGATAAAACTTACCAGGAAAGGTTAAAGGATCTTAACATGTATAGCTTGGAGGAAAGACGAGACGGGGGCATATGATAGAAACATTTAAATACATAAAGGGAATCAACACAGTAAAGGAGGAGACTATAATAATAATATCAGGAAGTATTACTTTACTGAGAGGGTAGTGGATGCATGGAATAGCCTTCCAGCTGAAGTGGTAGAGGTTAACACAGTGAGAGAACTTAAGCATGCGTACCTAGACTTAAGATAAGGCCAGGGACTCATTTTTAAATATTGGACAGACTAGATGGGCCGAATGATTTTTATCTGCAGTCACATTCTATGTTTCTATAATAAGATAAAGGATGTTTTGGAGCAGAATCAGCAGGATAGCAGGCAAGGCTAAAAACTATTTAGCTTCACTGGGATACTAATGTATTGCTCTATAATTCCAGGAATTCCCTAACCAAAGATTCTGGAACCGATTGGTAGAATACATCTTTAGTGTCTCTCTAAATAAGATACTTTTATCAGAAATCAATATAAGGCTTGACTTTCCTGATACATAGGCTTTTATGCCCATTTATTGTTTATTTTTTTTTTAACTATTTTCCTATCCACCATATTTCAAAGAAAAGAACCTGCTCGGGTCTACAAATAATTCATTGTTTGTTCCAGATAAATTAGAACATGAAAAGATAATTCATTGAGTAAATCCATAAAATTGAATCGCCACTGGAGCTGCCTTTACTGTAAATAGCAATTTTCTAACTTGACGGTCTTCAGACCGAGCAGCAGAGCATCTATTTTTTATTTTAATTTTTTTTGTATTCACAAGGTAATGGAATATAGGTTTGATCAGCACAAAAAGAAGAGTCTGCAATAAACATTGATCATGTCTTATTATTCATTTATAACAAATTCTGCATGTATTTATAGTGTGTTTACCAGTAAGCGTACGTATGGCTTTCCGTCATTTTTGACAATGTTCTAGAGGTCATATAAAGTAGACAAACTAATAATATATAAAAAGCCATTTAAACATTATGAGTAAAGGCAGTTGTTTTATGATTTAATATAGTATCATTACTTACATGAACGGTTACTAACCCACCTCTCACTCAGTTGATAAATTCTGATAACCTCTAATTGCAGTTGGTGAATGCTACTAACTCGGTCATATGATGATAAGCTATCTATTATTCAATAACCGCTATTATAACTATAACAGTTTAGTTTACTTTTAACTGTGAGGACCATGATTTGGTTTGATTTAGAAATAAACCATATCAGTTTACAAAAGAAAGTAGTAACTGTAACATTTCTTATTATAAGCTAGTTCCGGCCTGAGTTTTTGGGTTTCAAGCATGATGGGCTGTAGATCCTGTGACGTTGGATGCATTATGGATATAACAGCACTAAAGGGGTATTCCAAGCACCATGACCACTTCAGTGATTTAGTCATTGTTAAGACACTCCCGGCATAAAGGAGTGAAACCGCCGCTTAGTAGAGCTTCCCCCTTTCATAAATGCAGGCACAGCTATTTTAAAACTCCAAACGCACAAACGGAACCAGGGGAATGCGCCTACCTCCCGAACAGCATACTTAATACTAATCCAAACTCCCGAACTGTGTTCTCACGAACTGCTGCTAACCGACGTTCCCAGCAGTCAGTCTCTATCCGTGTATAGTAAATCCCCCCAAACACGAGACCAAGCTCCGTAGTTGAGGGTAAAACAAGATCTTCTTTAATGAGGGCTACCTGCCCGGTATTTATGCAGGTCTCCCACCTGGTGGACACTCCCTAGGGGACCATATGGAAGACTGTAACACATATTGGACAGTAGCCAATCGCAGTGGCTCAGGTGTAAACAATCCCCTTTACATACATAAATCACTCCTCTCTATCCTGGAGATAATTGGGAAGGAACCTAATTATCTCCAGGGATAGAGGCAAATAGCCATTTTAAATATAACTGTAAAAACACATAAAAATATATAATTGTACAAATACCGAATGCATGTGCTTCGTGTAATGTATCCCCAGATAGACTGGATTTGAGTGCATATTTCTACCGAATAGCGCTCAGATCCAATGCGCATAGTTCAATCGCCATGGGGTCAAAGTCCTTCATATGTCTTTCGGTATACGATTGACTCCATGGGATGGCTATCTGGGTTAAGTCCATGCGTATGATCCAACCTCCCAAACAGACCGGTGTTCGTATGCCTTGATGAAAATGAAGGGCGACCGGTAGCTTCAGCGGTGTTCGGTAGATAAAGTGTCCGTTTATAGTTCCATAGAATCTTCGCCGAACACCGCTGGTCCTTCGCGTGTTCAAAATAGCAGACAGTTACACACACAGTCAGTTACAGGTAGTCACACAGAGTCATAGCCAGGCAGTCACACACACAGTTATTGGTAGACAGTCACATATACAGTCACACACACACAGTCACAGGCAGAGAGTCACACACACATACACAGTTACAGTCACACACACAGTTACAGGCAACATCACACAGTCACATGCAGACAGACAGACAGACACACACCATTACAGACAGACAGACAGACACACACACAGTTACAGGCATGCAGTCACACACACACACAAACACAGTTGCAGGCATGCAGACACAAACAGTTACAGGCATGCAGACACACACACACACAGTTACAGGCATGCAGACACACACACACACAACCACAGTTACAGGCATGCAGACACACACACAAACAGTTACAGGCATGCAGACACACACACACAAACACAGTTAAAGGCATGCAGACATACACACACACAAACACAGTTACAGGCATGCAGACACACACACACACAGTTACAGGAAGACAGATTTACAGACACAGTCACACACACACTATTACTTACAGACAGGAGCTGGAGGAGGAGTGGATTAACTGGAGTCCTCCTGGAGCCTGTTAGGTTAGGAGAGGCAGGGATGTCTTCTTGCTGCACCTCCATGTGCAGCAGTAACAGCAGCGGGTAAGGGCCGTGCGGCCAGCCGCACGGCACCCTAACTACCATGGGGCACTGTGCGGCCACAGCTCACACAGCCCCCTCCAGCTCCCAGACCAGGGTCATGGCACCCCCCACCCTGGTGGCACCCGGGGCGGACCGCCCCCTCCGCACCCCCCCTTAGTACGCCACTGCATATAGTTACATAGAGACTTGCGTCCTTCAGTTTCAGCCTCTCACATTTGTTTTTGCTGTTGATCCCAAAGAGGGCAAAAAAACAACAGTTTGAAGCGCTTTCCAATTTTGCAACAAACTTGGAAAAATGTCCTTCTTGACCACAAAATGGCAGTTAGATTTCTCCCTGGATCATGAAGCTGCTACTCCACAAATTCAAAATTATATCTCTGAATATTATGTTTTTTGCAAGTATTTATTCAGTTCCTGTTTAACCCCTTACGGACCAAAATTCTGGAATAAAAGTGAATCATGACATGTCACACATTTTTTACATAGATTACATAGTTAGATAGCTGAAAAGAGACTTGCGTCCATCAAGTTCAGCCTTCCTCACACCTGTTTTTTGCTGTTGATCCAAAAGGAAAAAAACAAAACAAAAAAAAACCCCAGTTTGAAGCACAATTTTGCAACAAGCTAGGACAAAACATTCCTTCTTGACCCCAGAATGGCAGTCAGATTTATCCTTGAATCAAGCAGTTATTACCCTACATTGAAAGATTATATCCTTGAATATTCTGTCTTTGCAAGTATGCATCTAGTAGCTGTTTGAACATCTGTATGGACTCTGATAAAACCACTTCTTCAGGCAGAGAATTCCACATCCTGATTGTTCTTACAGTAAAAAAAACCTTTCCTTTGCCTTAGACGAAATCTTCTTTCTTCCAGTCTAAACACATGGCCTCGTGTCCTATGTAAAGTCCGGTTTGTGAATAGATTTCCACACAATGGTTTGTATTGGCCCCGAATATATTTGTATAATGTTATCATATCCCCTCTCAGGCGACGTTTTTCTAAACTAAATAGGTTTAAATTTGTTAACCTTTCTTCATAGCTGATATGTTCCATTCCTTTTATTAATTTTGTAGCCCGCCTCTGCACTTTTTCTAGTGCCATGATATCCTTCTTTAGAACAGGTGCCCAAAATTGCACAGCATATTCAATATGTGGTCTTACCAGTGATTTATAGAGAGGAAAAATGATATTCTCGTCCCGAGAATGAATGCCCTTTTTCATGCATGACAATACCTTACTGGCCTTGGCCACTGCTGATTGACATTGCACATTGTTGCATAGTTTGTTGTCTATAACAATTCCCAAGTCCTTTTCGTGTGTTGTTATCTCTAATTCACTTCCATTAACCCCTTCAGGACGGAGTCAATAGTGCACGTTCTGATCAAAACAAAACGTAAACAAAAACTGGAATTTGCGCTATATGTCTGTTCAACCGTAATTCACCTCTTTCATATTAAATGCACCCACACTTATTATATATCATTTTGTTCAGGAGAAACAGGGCTTTCATTTCATATAAAATATTTATATATGAAACAATTTATTATGAATAAAATAAAAATAAACTGTAAGAAATTAGATTTTTTTTTTTAATTTGTAGTTCCGCCTCACATTTTAGCTGTAAATGTCATAATACTGTTAGGTTTTACTGCAACAAAATGCACATATTTGTAATCAGCGATGTCTCACAAGTACAACAGTACCCCCCATTAACAGGTTTTATGGTGTTTTGGAAAGTTACAGGGTCAAATATAGAACGTTCCATTTTCAAATTGAAATTTGCCAGATTAGTAATGTTACCTTTGAGACGGTGTGGTAGCCCAGGAATGAGAATTACCCCCATAATGGCATACCATTTGAAAAAGTAGACAACCCAAGGTATTGAACGTGGGGTATGTTTAGTCTTTTTTAGTAGCCACTTAGTCACAAACACTGGCCAAAGTTAGCGTTCATATTTGTTTTTGTGTGAAAAAAGCAAAATACTAATATTTGGCCAGTGTTTGTGACTAAGTGGCTACTAAAAATGACTGGACATACCCCATTTGCAATACCTTAGGTTGTCTACTTTTGCAAATGGTATGCCATCATGGGGGTAATTCTTATTCCTGGGCTACCATACGGTCTCAAAGGCAACATAACTAATCTGGCAAATTTCAATGTCAAAAAAATGAAATGCGAGCCTTATATGTGACTCTCTAACTTTCCAAAAAACCATAAAACCTGTACATGGGGGGTACTGTTATTCTTGGGAGATTTCACTAAACACAAATATTAGTGTTTTAAAACAGTAAAACATATTACAACAATAATATAGTCCATAAAAGTGCCGTTTGTTTGTAAAAAATGCAAAAAACTTCACTTTTACTTAAAATATCATCGTTGTAATACAATTTACCAGTTTTAAACACTAATATTTGAGTTCAGCAAAGTCTCCCGAGTAAAACAGTACCCCCTATATACAGGTTTTATGGTGTCTTGGAGAGTTACAGGGTCAAATATAGTGCTTGCGAATTAAATTCTCTGCACTTTCTCCCTGTGTTGTCAGGCATGTCAATCAAATTTTAATTAATTAAATGACATAATTATGTTAAAAAATTACTTAAATATACACGTAGAATTTTAATATATATGCATTTATAGGTATTTAAATTCTACGTGTATACTAATGTAATCTTTCATGTAATTATATGTATTTATCTATCTATATATATTTGCGGTTATTTGTATTTTATATATAGATATATATATATAGAATGTCATTCTAAGTGTATTCTGTTTCCAATATATATATATTAATAACAAAATACAGTTAGAATGAAATTACATATGAATATATAATTTATTTTAAATTTTGTTTCAATATTTTATTTATTTATTTTATTATTTTATTTATTTATTATTGTAATTATACGTATATATATATAATATATATATGTAGATCTATTATATATATAATATATATACACATATTATATATGTAACGTCATTCTAAGTGTATTTTAATACTAATATATATACTAATATTAATATTAAAATACATTACGTATGACGTTACATATATATAATATGTATATATATTATATATATAATATATATATATATACATATATTATATATATATATAAATACTTGTATTTTATTTTAACATGTGTATTTAATTTTTTTTTTTACACTACCTACCAGCAGGGGGACTCTCTAATATTTTAGACAGTCCCCCTGCTGGCAGATCCATAGCCAGCTATAGGGGGCCATGTGATCGCTCTTTGAGAGCGATCACATGGCCCCCGGGGGCCTCATTTGCCGGAGGGGGGCTGCCTGGGCTCTCAGGCAGACCCCCAGAAGAGGATCGCGGCGGAGGTAAGTATAGCTTACCTCCTGGGGGCTTCAGCCGTTACGGCGTTCTATGCCGCCGCAACGGCTTTAAAGCCCTTTAAAGCCGCGACGGCATAGAACGCCGTAACGGCGTTAAGGGGTTAAGGGTATACGTTGCTTGTGTATTCTTTACGCCGAAGTGCATAACTTTGCATTTTTCAACATTAAATTTCATCTGCCATTTGAGTGCCCAGTCCTCCAGTCTATCTAAATCCTTCTGCAGCAAAGTAATATCTTGCTCACATTGTATTATTTTACAAAGTTTTGTGTCATCTGCAAACACTGAAACATGACTTTCAATGCTGTCTTCAAGATCATTTATAAAAATGTTAAATAGAAGGGGTCCCAGAACATGTGTAACATTAAGGACATGTGTCCTTAAGGGGTTAAACATCTGTACAGATTCTGATAAAAACCACCTCTTCCATGTCCTTATTGTATTTACTGTAAAACACTTTCCTTTGCCTTAGACTAAATCTCCTTTCTTCTAGTTTAAATGTGTGACCTTGTATCCTATGTATAGCCCTGTTTATGAATAGATTTCCAGACAATGGTTTGTACTGGCCCCGAATATATTTATATAATGTTACCATATCCCCTTTTGAGGAGCCATTTTTCCAAACTAAAAAGATTTACATGTATTATTTTTTTCTTCTTAACTAAAATGTTCCATTCCTTTTATTAATTTTGTAGCCCGCCTCTGCACTTTTTCTTGTGTCATATTATCCTTCTTTAGAACAGGTGCACAGCATATTCAAGGTGTGTATATTGCAGTTTCTCTAACATTGCAGTGTTAACCCTTTCTCAATGTTAGGTCATGCTTTGCTGTCCTACAAAAGGATGGCTTTAACGCTATTAGGACCCTCTCTGCAGCACAACTACTTACCCTCCTAGCTAGATGCAATCAGGCAGCCTGTCTGACAAAAATATTTCTAGTGCAACAGAGATATATTAGAGATTTTATTTTTCATTAGAGATTTTTTACCTGAATCTGAAAGAACCAAGGTGAATTGTTAGCGTAGGACTCACCCAAGAGGTTTGCCTGGATTTGGCAGGTGAGCTTACACTTAGATTGCCAGTCATACTAAAAAAAACTCCAGTTATTTAAATATGCTTAGAGATTACGGATAGTGTGCAAGTAACTATTTTCTTTGGATTTTATTGTATGTATTGTGGCTGATGAGTACTATAGTCATTGCTACTGCCCAGGAGTAGCAGGAGCTTGAGCTCAGGATTTAATTTTGTATAGATAGATAGAGAAATAAAAAAAATAGATACAGTGCCTTGCAAAAGTATTCACCCCCTTGGCATTTTTCATGTTTTGTTGCCTCACAAACTGGAATTAACATGGATTGTTTGAGGATTTGCATCATTTAATTTACAGAACATGCCCACAACTTTGAAGATATTTTTTTTATTTTTTTATTGTGAAGCAAACAACAAATAGGACAAAAAAACAGAAAAAGTCAATGTGCATAACTATTCACCCCCCTAAAGTCAATACTTTGTGGAGCCACCTTTTACGGTAATCACAGCTCCAAGTCGCTTTGGATAAGTCTCTATGAGCTCGCCACATCTTCCCACTGGGATTTTTGCCCATTCCTCCTTGCAAAACTGCTCCAGCTCCTTCAAGTTGGATGGTTTGCGCTTGTGAACAGCATTTTTTAAGTCTGACCGCAGATTTTCTATTGGATTGAGGTCTGGGCTTTGACTAGGCCATTCCAACACATTTACATGTTTCCCCTTTAACCACTCAAGTGTTGCTTTAGCAGTGTGTTTGGGGTCATTGTCCTGCTGGAAGGTGAACCTCCGTCTTAGCCTCAAATCACGCACAGAATGGTACAGGTTTTGCTCAAGAATATCCCTGTATTTAGCACCATCCATTTTTCCATTAACTCTGACCAGTTTCCCAGTCCCGGCTGCTGAAAAACATCCCCACAGCATGATGCTGCCACCACCATGTTTCACTGTGGGGATGGTGTTCTTTGTGTGATGTGATGTGTTGGGTTTGCGCCAAACATAGCGTTTTCTTTGATGGCCAAAAAGTTCAATTTTAGTCTCATCAGACCAGAGCACCTTCCTCCATACATTTTGGGAGTCTCCCACGTGCCTTTTCGCAAACTCAAAATGTGCCATTTTGTTTTTTTGCTGAAAGTAATGGCTTTCTTCTGGCCACTCTGCCATAAAGTCCAACTCTATGGAACATACGGCTTATTGTCGTCCTATGTACAGATACTTCAGTCTCTGCTGTGGAACTCTGCAGCTCTGCAGAGACCAGGGTTACCTTAGGTCTCTGTGCTGCCTCTCTGATTAATGCCCTCCTTGCCCGGTCTGTGAGTTTTGGTGGGCGGCCGTCTCTTGGCAGGTTTGCTGTTGTGCCATGTTCTTTCCATTTGGTTATGATAGATTTGATGGTGCTCCTGGGGATCATCAAAGATTTGGATATTTTTTTAAAACCTAACCCTGAATTGTACTTCTCAACAACATTGTCCCTTACTTGTTTGGAGAGTTCCTTGGTCTTCATGGCGGTGATTGGTTAGTGGTGCCTCTTGCTTAGGTGTTGCAGCCTCTGGGGCCTTTCAAAAAAAGTGTGTATATGTAATAACAGATCATGTGACATTAAGATTGCACACAGGTGGACATCATTTAACTAATTATGTGACTTCTGAATGTAATTGGTTGCACCAGAGCTTTTTATGGGCTTCATAACAAAGGGTGTGAATACATACGCACATGGCAATTTTCTGTTTTCTATTTCTAAAACATTGTTTTATGTATATATTTTTCTAAAATCACTTCACTGACTTAGACTATTGTGTTCTGATCCATTACATAAAATTCAACATTGAACTTAAGGCTGTAATGTAACAAAATAGGTAAAAAGTCAAGGGGTTGGATACTTTTGCAAGGCACTGTAGATAGATAGATCTATAAATATGAGCACAGCTAAAAGAGCCCCCAAATGGAACTGTGTGTGTCTTTTTGTTTGTGCATGTATTCATGTGTATGTGTGTGTCCCTTGTATGTGTGACTCTCATTCTCTGATGAGTATAATTCTTTCTCAGCTCCCACCCAAAAACTTTCCAAAACCAAGCAGTATACCTTAACCACAATCACAGGTTTATTCTGAAATTGACAGCAAGAAAGGATGTTTAATGACCTGGCAGCGATAGACCTTGTGTAGCTGCAGGCTGTTATTAACCCACAGCCCGACCAAGACTCTAAGGCTGCCTATGCCTAAAGCCTTGTCCAGGGCATATCTCCTCAAGCATCAGAAAAAGAACTCTATGTCCTCAAAAAAAGTTTTATTCAACTCAAAACATTATAGGGGGAGGGCTAGTGCGGGGGAATGGGAGCAAAGGGTTCCTATAGGGTCAGGAATACAGCTTTTTATTTCTAACACTATCGTATTAATTTAACTCATTACATCATGGGGATACGCGAAGGAGTAGGAGCATGGGGCAGGGATGGCATGGGAAACGGGGGGGGGGGGGAGGGGGAATGCTAGCACGAGAGGGCTGCAGCCTCAAACTATTTTTCTGAAAATAACAATAGTGGGGGGGTGTTGGGAGGTCAGTTTGCCCAGGCTGATTATACACGATATGCCTGGAGGTGTTTGCCAGTGACCGCAAGAATAGATAAAACAGTTACCATGTCAGTGAAAAACAGTTTGCATCTCTTAAGGAGACACAGATTTTTCACACTCTGATGGAGGATGCAGGAGTATATGATGTCATGCCGTGCAGCTCCAGCCACCTCCATCTGAAAAATCTATATATGACAGATACTGGACTATAGAGCTTTGAGTGTTGTGTGCAAAGAAAAAGCCCATTCATCTGTACTTGGCACCCCAGGTCTGTCCCTGGTCTATGCTGTTTCTGTGCTTTTGTCAGTATATCTGTTCATTTTACCTTTCTCGAACATTGTGCTCCTCTGTGCCTGATTTCTTGCTTTAGTTTCTCTTACTCTGTCAAAACAGTGATTGTATGTGACGTGTATATGTCAGAATTCCAAATCGTAAATGGTGTGTAAGATTAGCACAAACAATACTTTGTCAAACAGAACGGTGGTGTAGCAAGTTTGCAGTCTTTTGTGCTCGCGGTTAAATTTCCATTTATGATGTCTCCCGAAGCGTTGCATACCCTACAGTTTCTCTTTCACTGTCCATTCTCTGCTGTCTCAATCAGAAGAAGACTTCACAAGGCATGTCCTGGCTGCAATCTATTTATATAGTGTCTTATAATATCCTAGTGTAAGCAATACACTAGTGAACAGCAGAAGTTTAACATCTCCCATAGTCAATGATATGAAGGAGCTGTCCATGGGGTGCGTAATTCTTCACTAAGCCTTAGAGACTTAGAGCAACACCCAAGTCAGCACTGTCTCTGAATAAAAGTGTGAGTCAGGACACCACTCTCATATACGGACGTTCTCACAGGGCCCATACCATCAAATACTATTACAATTCCAATTTTCCTGGTGGACAACAAGCTAACTCGTTACTCCGGTTCTCCTGCCATTAAAAGTTTGTCAGGTATCACTTGTCCTCCCATCCCCCTACACTCAGGAGCTTGACTAAGACATGGTTGTTCACTCCATGAGATGTGATTGTCACTGGGAACCGGTGTTGGGTAAGGAAGGTGATCCAGTCTAAACCCTGTGACACTTTGTAACACGGTGTTAAATGTGAAAAAAAGACTCATGACCACAAGTTAAACTTTCACACATCTTTGCTGCTGATGTCGATCCAGAAGCAAAAAGATCCAGCAGCTTATTTATAAATAATGAGCTTGCCCAATCTCTCTCACTGGGCAAGCTCATTATCATTCCTCATTTAACCATTATACTCGGAACACTAAGCTTCGGACTGCAAAGTATTGATTTAACTCTAAATCTTAGCGTAAATATAACAAAGCCATTTGCTCAATAAACTAATTGACTGTGGGGATTTTACTAGGATTTTGCTAGGTTTTTCTGCTAGATTTTCAGCATATAATATATATATATATATATTTTTTTTATATATATATATATATTCTTTATTTATATTTTTCAGCATTGTATAAATACAATACATAGAACACTCGCAAAAAATACAAAATCATTGTCCATGGTAATTATTACAAAGTCTGCTTTATGTCAAAATAACGGGACATAAAACAGAAAACATAAAAAACGTAAAATGTCCGAATGTTTGAATTGCTGCAGTGCCGAATTTTGGAAGTGCCGAACCGAACTGAAATGCCGAAGTGCCGTATTTCGGAAGTGCTTTGGATTTCTGAAAAGTGGCAAAATAGTAGAGGGAGGGAAAATTAAGGGAATGATGAACCAGGGACGGCCGTAGGGGTGTGCGAGGTGTGCGGCATAAAAAAATAAATGAATAAATGTGTGGTGGGGCAGAGCTTTCTGTGCGGCGGGGGCGCAGCGAAACTGACAGTGGGGGTGGAGCTAAAAGTGCCAGATAACTGCTGCAGGGGAAGCAGGAAGGAGTCCCTGCTTCCCCAACAAACAGTCTCCAGGAGCTTCACTGCCTCCACAATGAACAGAGGTAACTGTATGTGTGTGTGTGTGTGACTGTCTGCCTGTGTGTCTGTGTGTGTGTGTGTGTGACTGCCTGTCTGTGTGTCTGTGTGTATGGCTGTCTGCCTGTGTGTGTGTGTGTGTGTGTGTGTCTGTGTGTATGACTGTCTGCCTATGTGTGTGTGTGTGTGCGTGACTGCCTGTGTGTGTGTGTGACTGTCTGCCTGTGTGTGTGTCTGTGTCTGTATGTGTGTGTATGACTGTCTGCCTTTGTGCATGTCTGTGTCTGTATGTGTGTGTGACTGTCTGCCTGTGTGTGTGTGTGTGTGTGTGTGTGCAGGGGCGTATTAGCCGCGAGGCAAACAAGGCATTTGCCTTGGGCGGCATTTTCCAGGGGGCGGCAAAAAACGCCGCCCCCAAATGCCCAAGGCAAATGTCTTGTTAGCCTTGCGGCTAACAGACATGCTGGGCTGGTTGCTGGTTGCTGGCCGGCCGGCGAGGGAGCTCTTCCCCTGAGCTCTCTGCTCAGCTCCCTCGCGCGCCGCCCGCAGAGTGAGACTGGGAGCCGGAATATGACGTCATATTCCGGCTCCGCCTCCCAGCCTCAATCTGCGGGCGGCGCGCGAGGGAGCTGAGCAGAGAGTTCAGGGGAAGAGCTCCCTCGCCGGCCGCCCAGCCTGCCCGCCAGTGCCGTCCTGCAGCCACTGGACCACCAGGGAATGGGAGAACCCCCCCACCCCCAGCATTCCCAAAGGTAGGGAGGGAGGGGGGAGGGGGGAGGGAGGGAGGGAGGTGGGAGGGGGGAGGGAGGGAGGGGGGAGGGGGGAGGGAGGGAGGGAGGGAGGGGGGAGGGGGGAGGGAGGGAGGGGGAGGGGGGAGGGGGGGAGGAGGAGGGGGAGGGGGGGGAGTAAATAATAATAAAAAAATGTGTTAATGTGAGTGTGTGTGTGTGTGTCTGACTGTGTGTGTCTGTTAGTGTGTGTGTGTGTGTGTGTGTGTGTCTGTTAGTGTGTGTGTGTGTCTGTTAGTGTGTGTGTGTGTCTGTTAGTGTGTGTCTGTGACTGTGTGTGTTAGTGTGTGTGTGTCTGTTAGTGTGTGTGTCTGTTAGTGTGTGTGTCTGACTGTGTGTGTCTGACTGTGTGTCCGACAGTGTGTGTCTGTTAGTGTGTGTGTGTCCGACTGTGTGTGTCTGTTAGTGTGTGTGTCTCACTGTGTGTGTTTGTTAGTGTGTGTGTGTCCGACTGTGTGTGTTTGTTAGTGTGTGTGTCCGACTGTGTGTGTTTGTTAGTGTGTGTGTCTCACTGTGTGTGTTTGTTAGTGTGTGTGTGTCCGACTGTGTGTGTTTGTTAGTGTGTGTGTGTGTCCGACTGTGTGTGTCTGACTGTGTGTGTCTGTTAGCTAGTGTATGCGTATCTGTCAGTGAATGTGTGTGTATTTAGAAGGCGGGGCAGGGGGGAAGGGTTGGGTGGGGGTGGCGCACGTGCGCGGGGGGGGGTATCTGAGTTTTGTCCTGCCTAGGGCAGCACAAAACCAAGATACACCACTGTGTGTGTGTGTGACTGTCTGCCTGTGTGTGTGTGTGTGACTGTCTGCCTGTGTGTGTGTGTGTGTGTATGACTGCCTGTATATGTGACTATCTGCCTGCGACTATGTGCATGTTGTGGATTTGACAGTGTATATTTATAACTGTGTGCATCTGACTGTGGGACTGTATGCACAAAACTCTGCAAAAATATACACCTGCATTCACACACAGGCCTAAATGCATGTTTTTATCTGAATTAAATAACCATCACACACAGACAATATACCCAGAACAAATATCACATAAAACCAATACACGCATATAACACACTGTTAATACACCCATTACAAATATCCCACACAGTCATCACACCTATCACATACACAGACAACCCAAACATTACATGAATGATGGAGGGGGGAGGGGGTGGTGCTGTGAAGATTTTTCGCCAGCCCTGACCCCAACCCTAGGTTAGGGTGCACAAAACATTGCATTGATAGTTACTTACATTACCCTGTCACCTGACACCCAAAGCATACTAGCGCCATAACCACTACAACAGGCTGAAGTGGTTTTGGTGTTTAGATTGACCCTTTTGTAAATGTTCTCTTTGTAAGAGCTATATTTTCCCCACCAGACAAATTCCAGACTTAACTAACACATAGCAAAATAAATGCTGTGTCGATAAAATTAGCAACACATTCACTAAAAAAAGATTAGCAAAAGTTTGTTCGAGTAGGTGAGTTACTAAAACAAAACAAAAAAAACAGACAATTTAACTTTTTTATATAACTTTGTTATTTTGTCTAAAATTGTGCAATTTGTTTGTCATCTCGCTACAACTCACTGTTCAGTGAACAAAATCACCTTGCGGACTTCGATGTATCTTCTCGCCCATTCAATGTCTTTTTATTAACCCTTACACAGCTCATAGGGGAGATCTGCTAGGCCCGTGTTTTATCGCTAATATTTTGTATCATTTTACCAAGAAGGCAGGAAAATAATTCATACCGTATATACTCGAGTATAAGCCGAGTTTTTCAGCACATTTTTTGTGCTGAAAAACCCCAACTCGGCTTATACTCGAGTCACTGTCTGTATTATGGCAATTTGCATTGCCATAATACAGACCGGGGGAGAGGGGGGCTGGCAGAGCTGTACTTACCCGTCCTGCAGCTCCTGTCAGCTCTCTCCTCCTCCGCGCCGTCCGTTCAGCACCTCGGTCAGCTCCCAGTGTAAGTCTCGCGAGAGCCGCGGCTCTCGCGAGACTTACACTGTGAGCTGACAGAGGGAGCTGCACAGACCGCGCGGAGGAGGAGAGAGCTGACAGGAGCTGCAGGACGGGTAAGTACAGCTCTGTCAGCCCCCCTCTCCCCCCCACTGAACTGCCAATGACCCTGGACCACCAGGGAAGGAGCCCCCCTCCCTGCTATGTATCAAGCAGGGAGGGGAGACGAAAAAAAATATAATAAATATAATATAATAATAAAAATAATAATAATAATAATTCAATAAATAATAATAATAAAAATATATAATAATATTAAAAAATAAAAAATAACATGATTAATAAAATAATTAATAATATTAAAAAATGCCCACCCCCACCAACACATACACAAACACACACTGCATCACACACACTCACACTTCATTCATATACACCCACTGCACTCACACACACACACTGCACTCACACACACACTGGCTGCACTCACACACACACACACACTGCACTCACACACACACACACACACACTGCACTCACACACACACTGCACTCACACACACACACTGCACTCATACACACACACTGCACTCATACACACACACTGCATTCATTATATACACACACTGGAAATAAATATTCAATTAATATATACGCACACACACTGCACTCTAACGCACTCACACTGCACTCTAACGCACACACTGCACTCATACACACACACACACTGCATTCATAAACTGCACTCATACGCACACACTGCATTCATACACATACACTGCATTCATACACACACACTGCATTCATACGCACACACTGCATTCATTATATACACACACTGTAAATAAATATTCAATTAATATAATTTTTTTAGGATCTAATTTTATTTAGAAATTTACCAGTAGCTGCTGCATTTCCCAACCTAGTCTTATACTCGAGTCAATAAGTTTTCCCAGTTTTTTGGGGTAAAATTAGGGGCCTCGGCTTATATTCGGGTCGGCTTATACTCGAGTATATACGGTAATTAGATTTTTCACATTACGAACTAGACCAAAATTACATTTAGGTAATTATCATATTCCATTCGTAGACACACTGTACATCGTGAATAACCCCATTCCTACACATTTGTGGATGAGTTATCTGTAGAACACCCTGATTGTCAGGTAACTCTTTCAAGAAGTAAAATAAGATTTGCAATAAGTCCTTTAAGGTCAGTGTAAGTATAACAGAGTTAAAAGAAATTACTTCAGACAACATATGAAAACAGTAGTGTTATCGGGGTTTGAGATTTCAGCTGTAATTCACACTTTTTTTAGATTTGTGACATCTCTGATAATGAATAGTTCATTCTATTGATATGTTCTATATTGAGAAGGTATTATATATTGGGCTTTCAGATATTCTGTAAATTGGATGAGCTATTGTCACAGGGATATGAGAATGTCACTCAGGAGAGGGCTCCTACAATAACAGCAGCCTATTTGAGGTACAAAAAAATATGTATATTTAAAAAAAAAAATCCAAGACAGAAAAGCATGTTTAAAATTATTTCATTATTTCTATTGATAAAATGCCAGCATATTCTGAAAATCTCAAAATGGGGCCGTATTTCTTTTTAATAAATCAAAGAGTAAATTAAGGGAGGAAAAAAATATGTTTAACCATAGAATGTATGGCTAGCATACCGAGTTATAATAAAAATGTAAATTACAAGTCCGTGCTAGGAGGTCCAGGAGGCCAGCATGGGGCATGAACCAAATAGTGCCTATTTTCAAAAACAATTGGTAAGAGTGGTACCTGGGGAATACGTATGGTGATTGAAGGCTGGACTAAAACCCAAGATTAATCTCTTTTAAATACTATAGAGTCACCAGATAGCTTATAGGATCACGGTAATGTGTGTTGGAGAAAAACACAATAATATAGATAAGCTCCCAAATAGGGCTACAAAATTCTAATAGCAGCTTAAGGGTTCTGGTGCTTGACAGAAAGGAGAGAATGATGGGGAAGAAACAAAGTAAGAAAGGTGTCTCCCCCCTTTACTTTAGTTGTCCAGTGTAACAAAAGCATAAACCCCACAATCTGACCCTTCAAACAAACAGACCCTAGGCACTTTGGCACCGTTGGATCCCCACTAGTGCCTACCTGAACCAACGTGCCCTCTGGATTATGGTTCATTTAAACAGAACACGAGGATGTAGCATATTTATTGAACTTAAAAACACACAAAATTAAGCCGTGAGCTCAAATTCCCACTACTCCTGGCCAGCAGCAATGGGTACAGTATATATCAGCCCTAATACATACAACATAAATACCTGCACTATATCCCAAATGTGCCCACTTAAATAACTGGATGTTTTTTGTTTCACTCCAATGGCCATTAGATGGAAGCCCAGCTGACACGTCAAGGTAAAACCTCTTAGGTGGCTCCTACACTAACAATTTGTGCGTTTGGATTAGTTTGTATCACACAGCCATGTTACAGTGCTGCCACCCAACTCATGTGTGTCCTATTAAGGGTTAATACGTGTGCAGGGATTCAGTAAAATACCCATTTCTGTCTCATCAGAGATTTGCCTTTTAGCTGACAACAAGGTGAATTGTTAGTGTAGTTGTTGCAGTACCACATCAGGCCACTAAAGGCACCAGAGAGTTGATACATGTGGTAAGCTGCATTTACTGAGCAAGACAAACCTTACTGACATATGGACTTTGCAACATGATTAATGTATATTGGACGTAACGTTGACACACACTTTATCATATACAAAACGGACTGGAATCATTGCTTGTGTGAGAGCTCATTACTAGGACAGTCTGACGTATCAACTGGCATTACTATAAAAAATATCTAATAATATATTTTAATTTAAAAATGTACAATTAAAAAGATCTCTCTTGCCTTTGTATTCCTCGCATGTGCTGAAAATACCTAAAATGTCCAGCTTCTGCTGAGCTTTCACTGAGCCAAGAAGTAGTTTAACCAATCATGATCCTCCTATTATTTTCAATAGGAGTTGAAAAATGATTTTAAAAATATTAGTTTGTTTAAATTAACTTAGA
Source organism: Pelobates fuscus (assembly GCF_036172605.1). Classification (NCBI taxonomy): domain Eukaryota; kingdom Metazoa; phylum Chordata; class Amphibia; order Anura; family Pelobatidae; genus Pelobates; species Pelobates fuscus. Next base: position 18,240,063 of record NC_086320.1, read on the forward strand.
TTAAATAAAAGCAGTAAGACAATTTGGAGTTTATTCAGTTAACAGGTGACTGTGAATAACTGACAATGGGAGATTCCATTGATACTTGAAAATATTTTAACTGTAAAAATTCCCCAAATCAGCTGACCTACTTCCGATAAAAAAAATTGCACTTTTGGGGTAAATTCTTCACAATTCCTTGTTTAGTAAAAAAAAACTTGTTTTTGCTGGATTAACAAATAATGTGATCTCACATCTACCAGAACTGTATAAATTTAAAAGACTGTAGCAATGACGATTTATATCACAAAGATTCACCTGGGTTCTGTAAACCCCAACAGCGAGAACCTCCGGAATGTTGTACAGCGCTACGGAATCTGATGGCGCTATATAAATAATAACATAAAAATAATAATAATAAACATATCATATAGACCCGAGATGACACGTACTGAAAAAAAAAAAACATAACAGCCTTCATAAGACATAACCCCATGAGCCCTTTAACATCAAGAATTCTTTCATTCAGAAATTATAATTCTGCTCCTGTTTTTCTATTTTTCTGTATAAAGTGCGTTTGGAATTTTCGCAAACTAATGGATTCTTTATCAAGCATGAAAGGCTGTACAAATGCGTTCTCTTTTGTGTCAAACACCACGTAAAAAAATGTTTTAAGGCTTGCTCGCTGATTATGCAGCCAACAGTGTTACAGTCTGGGTTCCGCAGTATGTTGTGCAGGTGCAAATAATTAAAAAGCAGCGTTTAAGGTTAATTGGTTTTATTTACTAGAAGCATAATCTTAATTCTTTAATGTGCACAGAACATATTTTGCAGCCATGCTTCTCAATTAAGTATGGCACTGAATGCCCGGGTATTGTAAAAACCTGGTAACTACATCTGGCACATGAAGATGAAATTAAATGCGATGTGAAATAACAGCCGTCCAGTCATCGAGGAATAGTTCCTCTACCTGACGTTAACACTGTTTTATTTGATAATTGGAGAGGTTAAAGAAAATATTCTAACTTTTTTTATTATTAAATAAGAAAGTTAGTTTTTATGACCATTTACTAAATGATACTTACTATACATTGAAAAACAAAACAAAAAAAAACCTAAACCATTCTAAGATTTCCAGACTTTGCTAGTTCGACTGGTCATAGGGAGGTTCTTGTTATAATCATTTTGCTGGTTCAGGTTGCCGATCGAGCATTCCTCAGACCGAGCTCCTGAACGTACCAAGTAGATCAAGAAACAATTGTGTAGATATTAGAGTTGTACGTTTCATTTCAAATTTTGGGCTATTCGTTCAAAAAAGAATTGCTTGTTAGACGAAAATATATGCGATTTGTTCATTTGCTGCTTGTTTATCTACCGTATATACTCGAGTATAAGCCGACCCGAATATAAGCCGAGGCCCCTAATTTTTCCCCAAAAAACTGGGAAAACTTATTGACTCGAGTATAAGACTAGGGTGGGAAATGCAGCAGCTACTGGTAAATTTCTAAATAAAATTAGATCCTAAAAAAAATATATTAATTGAATATTTATTTACAGTGTGTGTATAATGAATGCAGTGTGTGTGTATGAGTGCAGCGTGTGTGTATGAGTGCAGTGTGTGTATGAGTGCAGCGTGTGTGTGTATGAGTGCAGCGTGTGTGTGTATGAGTGCAGCGTGTGTGTGTATGAGTGCAGCGTGTGTATGAGTGCAGTGTGTGTGTGTATGAATGCAGTGTGTGTGTGTATGAATGCAGTGTGTGTGTGTATGAATGCAGTGTGTGTGAGTGCAGTGTGTGTGTATGAGTGCAGTGTGTGTGTGTATGAGTGCAGTGTGTGTGTGTATGAATGCAGTGTGTGTATGAATGCAGTGTGTGTATGAATGCAGTGTATGAATGCAGTGTGTGCAGGGCCGGTGCAAGGATATTTGCCCCCCCCCCATATGTCCTGACCTCCCCTCCTCCTCCCTCAGTGGTCCTTACCTCCCCACCCCCGTGTTCCTTCACCCCCCTCCCCCAGTGGTCCTGACTCACCCCTCCCCTAGTGGTCCTTACCCTCCCCTCCCCTAGTGGTCCTTACTTCCCCCTCCCCTCCCCTAGTGGTCCTTACTTCCCCCTCCCCTCCCCTAGTGGTCCTTATCCCCCCCTCCCTCCCATAGTGGTCCTTATCCCCCCCTCCCTCCCATAGTGGTCCTTATCCCCCTCCCTCCCATAGTGGTCCTTATCCCCCCCCTCCCTCCCTCCCATAGTGGTCCTTATCCCCCCCTCCCTCCCATAGTGTTCCTTTTCTCCCCCCCTCCCTCCCATAGTGGTCCTTATCCCACCCTCTCCCTCCGATAGTGGTCCTTATCCCCCCCCTCCCTTCCATAGTGGTCCTTATCCCCCCCTCCCTCCCATAGTGGTCCTTATCCCCCCCCCCTCCCTCCCATAGTGGTCCTTATCCCCCCCCCTCCCTCTCATAGCGGTCCTTATACCCCCCCTCCCTCCCATAGTGGTCCTTATCCCACCCCCTCCCTCCCATAGTGGTCCTTATACCCCCCCCCCCTCCCACAGTGGTCCTTATACCCCCTTTTTTTATTATTATTTTTTTTATTATTATTATTATTATTTTTTATTATTATTTCTCATTTTATTTATATTTTTATTTATTTTTCGTCCCCCCTCCCTGCTTGATACATGGCAGGGAGGGGGGCTCTCCTTCCCTGGTGGTCCAGTGGCAGTTCAGTGGGGGGGAGAGGGGGGCTGGCAGAGCTGTAACTTACCTGTTCTGCAGCTCCTGTCAGCTCTCTCCTCCTCTGCGCCGTCCGTGCAGCTCCTTCTATCAGCTCACACTGTAAGTCTCGCGAGAGCCGCGGCTCTCGCGAGATTTACACTGGGAGCTGACCGAGGTGCTGAACGGACGGCGCGGAGGAGGAGAGAGCTGACAGGAGCTGCAGAACAGGTAAGTTACAGCTCTGCCAGCCCCCCTCTCCCCCAGTCTGTATTATGGCACTGTAAATTGCCATAATACAGACCTTGACTCGAGTATAAGCCGAGTTGGGGTTTTTCAGCCAAAAAAATGGGCTGAAAAACTCGGCTTATACTCGAGTATATACGGTAATTACAAGAAGGAAACAGCCCTCTTTTTCCCAATCCCCTCGAATGTGGGATTGGAGAACAGGGGGGGTGATAGATTAAATGGGGCGGACCTGTTACATGGACACAATCTTAATCTACACATGGAAAAAAATGCACTTTGTACTGACAAGATTTCATTAAAAACATTTATTGTGAAGAATAAGATTCTTCACAATTGTTGCATTCACTTTGCATTTACTGCGTTGTATGTCTAACCACATATTGCAGGGACTAGCCCTACGAAATTGCCGACAGTGAGTGAGAGGTAATAAATTAAATTGCTTTGTCCAAATTTAGTTTGGAATAAATACATGGAAAGAAATTTGGCCGAATTGCACCAAAACATGAATATATTTGGGATCATCCATATTGTTTTTTATTATATTCAGACGAACCAAATTCCCTGAGGAAAAAAGTATATTAGATATATGCTTATGGGTATACTTAAAGGAACACTTCATGGAAGTAGCACTCAAGACCAAGCAAGTTTTATTTGCCATCGAACCCAATCTAACGATCAATTAGCTTTATATAAAGTATAGTGGTAAACAGCTCTTTGATGTACACCGCTACTTTCTTCAAAGAAACAAAATCAGTGAAGTAAGCATGCTTACTGAAGCCATCTTACTTATAAGAAGATTACAGAATGGACGGATTGAGTGTTGCTGTTGCAAGCTACAAATAAGTCTATCGAAATGTCAATGTGATCAGAACTGCAGAACTAAACTGAAATGGAATGATTGGTCCGACCCATTAATGTTTTTCTGTAATAAACGACAAAGTGTTTAGTTATGTGTTATCTGGAACTGTCCCTCACTGAATCCATATTATTATTATGTTATTATTATTATGTTGTTATTATTTATATAGCGCCATCAAATTCCAGAGCGCTTTACAATGGGTGGACGAACAGACATGTAGTTGTAACCAGACAAGTTGGACACACAGGAACAGAGGGGTTGAGGGCCCTCTGATGGTAGCACCGTTGACTTGGAGGGAGGGAGACACAGGAGTAACAAAGACCAGAATTTCAGTTTTGGTCAAGTTTAGTTTAAGGAAGTGGGCAGCCATCCAGCCGTTCATTTAATACTTTTTAACTTGACTTGCGATGTGTTTTAGCTAGTTTTAGCCAGTGATCAAACTTGGAACAAGATTTCATTTGTAACATTGGGAATATTTCAGTACCAAAAAAAATTGTTACAAATTCTTGAAACTGACTTACCATATTGGCAAAAATGATGAGCAATGGGTGTTTTTGTAGTGTTGAAGCATTCCGTAGCACTGACTGTGCCGTGTACAGCCACGTCCAAACTCTGTAACAATGTTTAAAGTTGGGTTTAATTTGCAGTCGATGAAGTTGGGCTCGATTAATTACACTGTATGAGCTCGCAGCTCTCTGTTGGCCGTGCTAGGTTATTATACCTTTCTCATTAATGGTGGGCACTTGCGTTAACAGTTTAATCACCCTACTATCATTATTCAGCCATTGCAATTAATTAAGCATACATCATTATTCGCTTACAACTACTTAGTAAAATCTGTCAGAGCTGACTTACCAGCTATAGATTAGCATTCTGGCATTAATCAAATCACTACATTATAATCCTGCAATGGCAGAAAATATTAGATATAATAATGCCATTTTATTGGAATATTTACATATAATCACACATAATCCCACACTGAACAAAAGATGTGATCGGATTGTATTTCCCATGTTTCTGCAGTGATTATATCCGCATTATCTCCATCCAGAATATATCATGTATGACGCACTTCACCATTACATTTTATAAGGATAGTATTAACATTATACCATTAATAAAATATATAGGGAGCACACAAAAAGAGAGATAAATTAAAATAAACCTCATGGCCAATCAATTCGTGAGCGCATTGTCTCAGATCGAGATTTTACAGTAAGTACCAATTGCTGTTGTCTACATGCTATTTATTGTATAATTATTATTATTTATGCTTTTTTATTGCAGATAAGGAAGGACTTTGTTTATTTGTGTTTATATTTGCATTTTGGCCATAATATTGTAAAACAGATCACCTTCTTATAATCGGATCTGAGCACTAACGTTCATTTCTAGCGAGATCTGTCAGAAATTGAAAGTGAATTTCAAATTTAAGGCCACCGTTTCCAAACAGTAATTCATTTTCTTTTTTTTAAGCATGGGTTCCCTCTCATAATATGTGGGCCTTGGGGCTCCAACAATTTTTATGATTTTTTTTGTATTTTTCTCCCTCCCAGCGTATTAATCCATCGTCATCTCCAAAACATAAACTGCTTTTAGATCTCTGAAGTAGATAGGCAGACAGAGTGTGACACCACAACCCTTATCGCTAAATATGGCAGCAAACATCACTATTTTTTGTATTTATTTTTTTAATATAGCTGATCACGATATTTATATAAATCTCTCTGTGCAGGTTTAATCTGGAGTCTAGCTTAAATGTATATCTATTTTTTAATAAAATGTGTAACTCAGCATAAGCCTGGGATTTTTTTGCTACGAGCATGTAAGGTTTGAATTTTGTAACAAAGCATTTCAACAACCTACAAAGTTTCCAGGGAGGAGATTTCAGATACATGTTAATATAAGCTGGGGAAGCTGCCCCCCTCTTCCTTTTGCACATAGGATGCAAAATGGTTCCAGGGCCCCTGTCTAACCCCTGGGCCCGAAGCGACTGCCTAAGGCCATCTTATGGTTAATCCTGCTCTGCATGGTCCATAGATCCTACCAAAGTATTTCCATGGTAACCAATTATTATTTACTTTTCAGAATTATTTATTTCGAAATTCCATTCCTCCACCTGGATTATCATATGCCTACAGTAAATGCAGTGCGAGTTTGGCTAGAAATCGGGGCACTGGTGGGCATTTGTATAATTGCTAGATGAGAATGTAAGTGCCGTTAATTGGCAAACATTAACCCCTCTGTGTTTGTAGGACGACCGTGGTATTTGTAAGTCCAAACAGCGCTCCTTCGGTTTGCGAAATCTGTGTCCTGGCAAGGTTATTCTTTAGGAATGATGAAGATCTAGTTCTCGGTGCTAGAGATGCATCCAATCCTTGTTTGTTGAGATGAAGGAATATAAATCACCACTAAATCTAACTGCCTTCATCTGAAGCCGAAATAACGATAAGGCAATTGAAGAAAGAAGGAAAAACACAGATGTTGCCATAAATCACTTTTAAAACTGAAATGTTTTGAAAACAATGCCCCATTATGTGGACATGTTTACTGGCAAATATTAAGCACCCATTTTTTTTGTTGTTGTTTTGTCTTCAAGGCATATCACAAATCTTTTCACAATTTTGTTTCTTGCATTTAAACTGTCTGTTCATTCCTTGTAGATTTGCTTTATAGAATAGACTTAATAAATAGGGCCGATAAGAGATAGCAGCAGGAACTACAAGCTCTGCATAAATGCCGGCTTCTGGACTTCAGGGGACCGTCCTCGTGTTACAGTCACAACTATCTGGTGTGACGAACTATGATTCCCAAGATCTGAAGCTAGAAATTAGGAGACTATGTTTTGCTACATTTTAAAACAATATATTGACCCTTTGTAACATGCCAGTCTGCACAGGTGAGAGAAACAATGCAATGGTTTTCTCTTGTCTTTTAACTTTTAGGACAAATATAAAAATCAAAAAAATATAGTTAGAGAATGTTTCTTATTTGGTTATTTTGTTAAAGTTTGCCATTCTCAGTTTACTGAATACGTCTGTAAGCATAACAAGTACAGCGAGGTCCATGCCGCCCATGAACTTCTTGTCCACAATCTCCATGCGAATCATTGAATAGGACGAGAAGTCAGACGTCAGCATGATTGCTTAAGGAAGAGAAGGCGGAGTGTGTGGTGCAAAGACAGTGTCCTAGCACTGGAGACAAGGTAAGTAAACAATATTACCGCCACATTTTTAGAAGAAATAAGGAAGCAGACAAAGGTCAGTGTAATTCCACGGAACATATAATCCCTAAAAATAGAACATTAGGGCTTCCAGACTGCACATTGGTGATCATTTTCTTATTACCCATTTATTAGAGAAAATAATTGCACATATGATAATGATGATGATGCAGTATGGGATTCTAAACATGATTTAGCTATTAAAATAACATAATATATAACACAAAATCCAGCAACACTCTCTCACTTAACACCAGCTTCAACGCGCACAGAAAGCAATAGCTATCAAAACACCATCGGCAAATATATAATAATATAGTAAATAATAATACATCATTTATTTTTATATATAGGTGCCAAATGGTTTACTCTCCACAGTGAGATATAAACACTACTGTTATGCATCATTTACATACCTCAAGCTGAACTTTGTAAAGTTGTCCTTGGGCACAGAAACTCTCGATATCATCTTTCCACAACTTTCCCAGAGTTCCCGGTGTGACATGCAAATAAGCACGGGCAGGCATTGTGTTTCTGACTTCATATTGCATTTCTGCAGGTACCCTCAGCAATGGACACCTTTTTAAACACGGCTTTTTAAAATCCATGGGCTGTGATCGAAAAGGCAAAAGGACCAGAGACCAGAAACCGTCTGGTTGGTTTGTATCTCAACCCATGCCATGGCTTTTAAAATATAATTTTTAAAACAACATATAAATACGATTTCCTAAGTTTCTGTGCCTAAGTGGGACATTCCAAAGTCCAGATTAAGATAAGTAAGTGATGCACAACTCTAATATATATATTTGTTGGTGTACTCTATCAGATGGAAAGTACTATCAAGGGTAGTTGAGAATGACAAGGCTAATATCCTGTGGAACTTACAGTTCCAGACAGACAAGCAAACACTGGACAAACAACACGACATCTTCGTGATAGACAAGGAACACGAGACTGCAGTTGTGGTGGATGTGGCAATATCCAGTGACTAACATTAAGAAGAAGGAACATGAGAAGATGGAAAAATGCCAGGAACCAAAAGAGATAAAGGATGTGGAAAGTGAAGGCAGTATTAGTGTCAGTTGTGAAATGAGCACTCAGGGCTGGAACCCCCAATTAGGAAAAGTGGCTTCTGCAAATTCCATGTGGGACATCTAAGAACTATGTCCGGAAGAGTGCAATTCTAGAAACAGTTAAACTATTGTGCAGAACCCTCAGACTCCCTCAGATCTTTTTCTTTCTTTTTATTTTATTTTTTATATATATATGAAATATTTCTCTCTGTTGAAATATATAAACATATATATGAAATCTCTCTCTTTCTCTCTGTTGATATATAAAAACTAATATCAACAGAGCGAGAGATTTCACTTTGATACACAATACTTTAATGTATTTTGGAGCCAGCTTTTCTGTTAGGCTGGTGTTCATGAACTTTCAAAGTAAATCTTCATAATGTTCCTTTGAGGTGGAAACCCACAATTATAAAGACATCAGTGTTTAATTGTTTATTGATCGACGCTTTCATACATTGCCATTGTTTGCCATTGAACAGCATGTCATTTAAATCCTTGCAACACACAATGAGAACGCTTGCTGCCGTTTTGTGCCTGGATGGAAATATTTATTTTTTTCTTTCTTATAAAGAAATCCATTTGAACGATAAATAAAGAAAATTGGGATTTACCTCTGAGCAGAGCAGTGAATCAAGTCCACTTAGCATGAAGGAGATCGTTAATTAAGAGATACTATTCCTCTTGCTAAGTATGCTAATAAATATTCTTGTAGGCTTAAACCCCTTGGAGAATATTACTGAGAATTCACATTGAAGAGTAATTAAAACATCCCGAGGGAAGGCGAGGAGCACATCCTTGCCAATACAATATTACGAGGCATTTCACCCATATATTACATTAACATTTTATCAAGGTTATCTCTTTTTTTTCATTAATTTACAGCATTTTAAGAAATCTTGCATATGGACAAGGTTGTAAGTAAATAAAACTGAGGTGGCTTTAATTCTCAGCTCATCGGGGGATGATTAGAACATAGTTTCTAAATCTCACTATTTATAAGATACAGGTCCTAAATATTCTCAGATAATTAGGTACCCCACTTAGGACCACCATTAACCATTTTAGGGGTCCACTACAAACCTAAGACTCATCCCCATCTATTGTACTACACTGGGTCTCCTATTACTTGAAATCCCGACCATGTCAGTTAGCCCCCTTGATTCTCTCCCATTTAATCATTAATTTCTGCTCATGCTCTCCTCCTATTACTTACTCCTATTACCCCACCCCCACCCCATCCATCTAGATTGTAAGTTCCTATGGGAATGGGGCCCTCATCTTCTCCTGTATTTGTTTGTTCTTTTTGTATTGTCTCTTAGTTATATTGTGTCATTTTCTTTGTGTCTATCGTACCCATGTACATCGATGAGGAATGTGAGGAAGCTTTATAAATAAAGTATAGTAATAATAATAATAATAATTTCCTTCTACCTTCACCCAAACTCATTATCCTCCCTCCATTATAATCCAGCTCGATTTTCCTGACTTTTCTTAACCACCTCCATATCCCTCTACTATTTTCTGCATTGTTGTATGCCCACATCAGCTTCATATTACCCTCTGCAGTGCCATATTCATACCTCTCAAATTTGGGATGTATGGGATCTCTGTTATTTCCCTCCTTCTACCTCTCATACACAGATTTTGGCAGCTTGCCTTGTGGTCAGGAGGTGCTGGCTTCGAGATGGGAGCTGCATCATAAGCCAGCCCCCTCCCATTATCTTATGAGGAGGCCTACAAAAAGCTTATGTTAACTACTTCATGTCATTAGTCTGCACCAGTGGTTATTGGCCCCATCCCAATGTTAAAATTCAAATTTACCTGGGTCCCCCGGTTACCCATAGTCCTTCCCTTCTTCAAAGATATTGGTAAAACATACGTTTACCTTTCACATGAACGATATCAGCTCTTTAGATGGAATTCATTGGCTAAGAACTGGCTTTATATTTTTGATATATAGTTATATTTAATTTTGTATATATATAACATTAGTATGCGTTATACATAGTTTATGGTGTACGTGGCTTCATCTATTGTCTTCCCTTGCAATTTTTTGTGTAGTCGACTCTTCTGCATGGGAGTCTTTCTTTCCGACATCACCAAATTTTATACATTATAACATTCAACATGTAAACATTCTTCATTACAGAAGAGCTTGTCATTTCAAAAACAAAAAAGGTAGCGATGTGCATGACAAGTGTAATAGGAGAGGGTAAGGGTAAGTAAGAAGAGAAGATGAAAGTGAAAGAGATAGTGAAGCATACATGGTCGTAGTTCAGAGTGCATGGGTCATTTACGGTTGTCATCGGTTAGGCCTCTATTGTAGGAAGTGTGTAACATACATAATATTGGGCTCAGCAGGTGCTTCATGTCTTTCTAGGTTTTGTGTCTCTCCATGCTGGGAGGCCAAGGTTGGGACTCTTGTTACTGGGTGCGAGGGCTTATGCTCTCTCCTCCCAGCTCCCGCTTCCCTAGTCCCCCCAGTCTCCAGACATCCACAATTCCCAGATCTTTTTGTACGATTTCATTGTGCCTCTGACTTGCGCTGTTAGGTGGTCCATTATGCATGTGTCTTTTATTTTGTGTATGAGAGCTTCTATTTGGGGGTGTCATGTTTGAGCCATACCTGTGCCACGGTTCTCCTGGCTGCTAAAGTGAGTTTATATAGTAATTTTTGTTCCTTTTCCATCCAGTCGTCTATTGTTCTGGAGAGTAGGAATACCCATGGGTCTCGTTTTACCCGTCTCTGGAACACCTTGTCTAGTAGGCCCCCCACTTCTTCCCAAAAGGACTATGCCTTGGGACAGTCCCACCACATGTGCTATATGTCCCCCTGTGTTCACATCCCCTGTCTTTGTATGTATGTGTCGTGTGTGTATGTACGTGTCTGTATGTATTTGTCTGTGTCTGTGTGTGTGTGCCTTTGTATGTATGTATGTATGTGTGTGTCTGTCGGGGGGGCCCCATGGGTCAGTTTTGCACCGGGGCCCCATTGGTTGTGTGTAAGCCACTGGGTGTAGGTATTGTGTACTCGTGACCAGAATGTGCAATCCCTTTTATGAGGGTTGAAGGGTCCTCCAACCATCATCCATATTATGCAGAGAAAGGAGTTTGGTTATTGATTTACTTAGTGTCTCAGATCTCCTCTTGTTGCAGCCAGTATAGGATGCAGAGTTGTCTAAGGGAGATTGGGTGAAATTGAAATCCCCACAGAGAAAAAGGCCACATAGTTTATACTTATCAATCTTGCATAATAAAGATTGGAGGAAGTTCCTATAGCTATCTTTCGGGAAGAAAGCCATAGCCAATGTATACTGGACAATATTAAATAGGCCAAGTAAGAAGATGAACTTCCTTTTTGGGTCAATATAACGTCTCTGGAGCGCAAAAACGACATCTTTGTGTATGAGAATGGAGGCACCTTTAGTTTTACTATCAGATAGTGCATGATATTGAGTGGGGTACCTCTTAGCAAACAGTGACAGGGTATGCCCTTTTTTTGAAATATGTTTCTTGAATACAGGCTATATCTCCATCTATAATTGATGCCTTGAGCCCGCAGTGAAGACGTGAGCGGTGACATGCTCTTCCGAAATTGGAGAGTCGCGGCAGAGAGATCTGTGAAGATTTTAATATTGTCATATGGTTCCGGCATGTCGGAGGATCGGCGAGCTCATACCAGCTTCTCCTTCGCGTGGAAGAAGCACACTCTCACAATAACATCTCAAGCAGTAGATCTTGGCTACCTATTGAATTTTAAGCTACCACCATTTACTTTATTTTGGTTTTTAGTTACAGTGAGTAGCTACTAGTGCTGTCATCAAACAAATATTCTGGATTTTCCAAATATGGGCCTGGTTTTAAGCATCCATGCCCAAATTGAAAACTGAAAGAGTTCATTCCAACTACAGCCTGGATATCAGTAAGTACTGGTGCTAGGATTTTTCTCTATATATTTTTATTTTGCTAGCAGTCTACCTGCTGTCAGTTTTGTAATGTCACTTTGACAACTCCTACCCTGTGCAAATGGAATAAGAGCTGCCACCAGGTTTAAGAGATGAATTGGGATTAATGGGGGCAACCTAAACCAAAACATAAACTTGTGTGGTGTAAGTAAATGTATCATGTAATACAGCAGGAACCAAAGGACGTAAAGAGCTCCTCCAGCAATTTAACTAAAATTATGCAGACCTGCTCCTGGCTTTAAATCATAGATTAGGTTCTTGTTGTAAAAACAACCATTTGCTATAAATAAATGGATAGAAAAGAAATATGTAAATAAGGTCAAGATGACCGTTCAAGTAATACAAGCGTGTGACAAGTTGTCATGCTTGCGAGTAACCACTATTTTCTCTTGATCTTTTTTGAACTCTGTGATGATTTCAGTTAAATGACACCCACATTACTTCCAAATGTCAGAACTGTATCGTAGTTAGAATTCTTGGATTTAAATAAAATTTAAAAAATAAAATAAAAACCATGCAGAACAGTTCAAACTTTTTGAAAAAGTATGATCTGCTCAACTATTTTACATCATAATTATTAATATGACAGAGCGTAGTAATTAAATATCTGTAATCACTTGACTCCTTCCGACCTTCACAATAGAATTCCTTTGTGTCGTTTTATAGCGGCGAATATTGATTTGTCTCCCGTTTCCTCCTGTTAACCTCTTTATTGCTCTTTAAACAAGAAATTCCTCTTAAAGACACTGCTGGGATCAATGGAATCACTGTGTTTTATAGATGACTTCCCATGAGGTCAATAACCCTTGTACCATATGCCAATATTACTGGAGAGGCTATCGGACCATTTTAAAATAGAAATCACAATTCATTGCCTCGGGATTGTTCATGCATAGAAACTAGTGCCGTAGTCTAATATAATGATCACTTTCTGTAAAATTCCATTTAATCAATTCCATTTCGAAGCACCACATGGACTGATTTCAAAGAAACGATCTTCTTAAAATGGTTAATCCTCTCGCTAACACCCCAAACAGCAGGTTGAAATAATTTGTAATTACATCCTCACTCAATAATATTCAGGTTTTGATACTTTGGACACACGGCGCTCGTTGGTGCAGGAAAATGGAGATTATCCACGTTAAAGAATAATGTTACGAAAAATAGACACAGTAACTGCAAAATATGTAAACATCACGTTATGGGATTAATTGATAAAACTCCATCTTTTTCCTTTCGTTGCTTATTTCGCCTATTTTGTCTTTGTCAGAAATATTATACGTGCAGAAGAAAGCAGCACTATGTAAATGATTTAAGGTCAAATCTAAAAAATATATAATTAGCGAAATGAGATGGTTATGGGAATAGCTAAAACAATTCCCTGCCAGGGCAATAGAGCTCACTAATTAGTAGTTATAAGTAGTGTCTCTAGAGCTAATCCAGATAGGTTCAATGTATCCAGCCGTCTTGAGAAGATTGAACAAAGAAATCCAAAAATAGAGAATATTATTTCAATAGATCAAGGCATTGATTCGATTCATTTGAACCAGCATCAGAAACTATTCCAATATGTTGGGGGAAAAAAACCTATCAAAGGAATCACCTACAAAAATTCTTAGAGATTTTAATGGTGACTTCGGTAGATAAATCTTTTGAAATGTTTGCTGATTCAAACACATCAAAGGGACTCTCCAGTGCCAGGAAAACAATCCCTCCCCCTCTCCCTCCCAACCCCCATCCCAAGTTGCTGAAGGGGTTAAAACCAGGATTCAGGGTCCGCCCACACTCCTCCCCCTTTGGCGTCATCCGGCGGGGGAGACCTACTGCGCATGCGTGGCCGGTCGGCGGGGGAGACCTAATGCGAAGCTTTCAATGCTTTCCTATGGGGAATTTAGCGACGCTGGAGGTCCTCACATAGCGTGAGAACGTCCTGCGATGCTATAGCACAGAAAATCTGTGCTATAAACCAGGAAGGGCCCTCTAGTGGCTTGCGTGGCTGAATCTTTAATTATACTTAAGCTGAAAAATAATAAAGAGAAACTATTATATAAATCCTTTCTGCTATGTTGTAGCATATGTTAATATGAAGGTTTGCAGAACGGTAATGGCCTTAGTTCTTACATATATTGAATATACTACAGCTGCTTGAACCAAGGATAAATCTGACTGCCATTCTGGGTTCAATAAAGAATTTCTTTTCCTAGTTCGTTACAAAATTGGAAGCTCTTCAAACTGTTGGGTTTTTTTTGCCTTCTTTTCGATCAACAGCAAAAATCAGATGTGAGGAAGGCTGAACTTGATGGACACAGGTCTCTTTTCAGCCTAGGTAACTATGTAACTATATTGGAGTTTTGAGTATTCTACAGACAGCAGTTAGAGGAAAACTCTAGGCAGTATAACCACTACAGCTTGCTGGAATGGTTATGGTGCCAGGAGTGCCCCCATTGCAACCCCCTCCTCCTGATTGTACAGAGTTTTCCAATAGTGGTCTGCCTGTACTATCACAGCCAGAGAAACTGAAGTTGCTCAGCAGGAACATCCGTTAGTTCTCTTGCGAGGCTTAGCTCATTGGCTCTGAGAGTCCACTGATTGCAGGAACTTCACAGTGCATAGCAGGGCTTAGCTCAGGCAAAGTGAATAAAACAGTGTGCAACAAAGATGTCACACAATATACAATGGAATGTGTAACTGCTTGGTGCCAAGATCCATATTTAAATACAAATGCACTTAGAGGATGACAACCTAGGTGGAAACACGTTGATACAACACAATGTAGTGGTTATGGTGCCAGGAGTGCTCCTTTAACCCCTTAAGACCGCAGCCAAATGTACAAGTTGTGATCAAAACAAAACGTAAACAAAACCTGGCATTTGCGCTATATGTCTGTCCAACCGTAATTCACCTCTTTCATATTGAATGCAAGCAACCACACTTATTATATATCATTTCATTCAGGGGAAACAGGGCATTTGTTTAACATCAAATATTTAGGTATGGAACATAATTTAATATGAAAAAAATATAAAATAATGGGAGAAAATGATTTTTTTTCTTAATTTTTTTAGTTCTACGTGACATTTTAACTGTGAATGTCAAAATACTGTTTGCTTTTACTGCAATACAATACACATATTTGTATTCAGCGATGTCTCACGTGTAAAACAGCACCCCCTATGTACAGGTTTTATGGTGTTTTGGGAAGTTACAGGGTCAAATATAGCGTGTTACATATTTCATTTTTTTCACATTGAAATTCGCCAGATTGGTTACATTGCCTTTGAGACCATATGGTAGCCCAGGAATAAGAATTACCCCCATGATGGCATACCATTTGCAAAAGTAAACAACCCAAGGTATTGCAAATGGAGTATGTCCAGTCTTTTTTAGTAGCCACTTGCTCACAAACACTGGCCAAAGTTAGTGTTAATATTTGAAAATGCAAAAAACTAATTTGAACGCAAATTTTGGCCAGTGTTTGTGACTAAGTGGCTACTAAAAAAACTGAACATACCCTATTTGCAATACCCTGGGTTGTCTACTATTGCAAATGGTATGCCATCATGGGGGTAATTTTCATTCCTGGGCTACCATACGGTCTCAAAGGCAACCTGTTGAATTTTAATGCCTTATATTTGACGCTGTAACTTTTGAAAACACCATAAAACCTGTACATGAGGGTTACTGTTATACTCAGGAGACTTCACTGAACACAAATATTAGTGTTTAAAAACAGTAAAATGTATCACAACAATTATATCATCAGTGTAAGTGCCATTTGTGTGTGAAAAATGCAAAAAATATCACTGTCATTGACAATATCGTCGTTGTAATATATTTTACTGTTTTGAAACACTAATATTTGTGTTCAGCGAAGTCTTCCGAGTAAAACAGTACCCCCCATGTACAGGTTTTATGGTGTCTTGGAAAGTTACAGGGTTAAATATAGTGCTGGAAAATGTAATTCCCTGAACTTTCGGCCTGGGTTGTCAGGCAGGTCCTGCAAATTGTAATTAATAATTGTAATTGTAATTAATAAAATGACCTAATTATGTAAAATTATTACATAAATATATACGTAGAATTATTATATATATATATATATATATATATATATATAAAGTAGAAAGAAAGAACCTGTAAAACAGGAACAATGTAGTGTGTCCAGAGAATATCCTATAGTAGGGGTTAACCCTAAGTAGTAAACTAACAAAAAAGAAAAAATGAGGGAACCCTAGGACGACACAGTCCCGGGTGCCCAGGTAGGATATCTCAGTGTGAACAAATACTGTTAAAAAGTCATAATTTTATTAACATACTAGACACCAACAAAATAAGAAAAAAAGTGTAGCACCAAGCTATGGGGACAGGGAAAAATAGGTGTAATACTAGGTAGTGACCCCCAAGCACAAAAGGGAGACTAGACAAATAGAGTTGCTTGTAACCAGAAAGATTACTAAAGGTAATGAAACCTGGGGTAGAGGTATGCTATATAAAGTATGCCAATAGATTCAAAACGCGTTTCGACGCTAAAAACTAGCGCCTTTCTCAAAGGCTATCAATGAGGACGCTTACCTGAGCGTGTCCTTATACCCCTCATCAAATTTCAAACACCAATCCGATCGCGAATAGGGGGCGTGTACATTCGCACGTCCCCCATTGACGCGATTGGATACTACTGATGTCCATCATGTTCCCGGTCACCAATCCTAGGGTGGGCGGGGCTTAGTGCCGATATTGCAGGGAGGGTGTTGATTACTACATCACCTCCATTTTGCGGTTATCCTTAACCACGCCCACCTTACTACAATTCGAGGTTGACTCTGTCCATCATCCTGTCAACGGGTGGGCAGAGCTTCATGCCGAAAATACAGGGAGTGCTTTTTCCCGTTGCCATTGGTAACAATGAAGTGAAAGTGACATCTTGCTTCCCTACTGAATCGTCCAAACCCACAGGGGATAGAGGACTTATAAATGCCAAATCCCTTTGTGTTACTACAAGGTGTTAATAATATATATAGCGATAACTACATTCCTGGCATCTTTGGCCAGTATAGGTGTATTTCTTCCATTGTGCAATACATAGAGGGACTATACATTCAGTATTAAAGTATAGGGTTAAGTATATACCACACCGAAATTTATGATGTTCAGGCCGTTTAGAGGCATTTAGATTGCATGCCTGATTGGCCAGTGCTCAAAATTTCGGGGGCATTATAACCAATGGCAAATACAGTTATATTTAAATAAACTGGATAATATGGTGTGTAGCTCCAAGGTACTCTCACCTGGCACATATACTCAATGTAGATCCCTTTAATACAGTGTCTCCGTAATAAAATATGGAATTCGAAAAAGGGGGGAGTTATACATTGAGTGTTGAAAAAGAGGTTGTTAGAGGTACACACCAATCTCCCTATAGTAGTATATGAATGGACCGGTATCACTTGATGAACAGATTGGTGGGTATGTGAACAGAAAATCCGTCAGGTCTCATAATAGATGGCTGTCCTCATGCGTTTGTGCCTAGGATGCAATATGTAAAAATATATAATAGACACAGTAAATATCTCACAAATACATACTCAAATGGATAAATTATGATCTAAGATTCAATAAATGGGGTGAAGGTAAAACCTTCATTTAGGCCATTTGGAGAGAGAGTGTCCAGTTTATGAATCCATAGACATTCTCTTCTTTTTAAAATGAGATCCAAGTCGCCTCCCCTTTTACCCAACTGTACTTTTTCAACCACGACAAACTTAAAGCATTTTGGTGTATCGCTATGGTGTAACCTAGCGTGTCTCGCCACTGGAGTGTCTCTATCCGATGTGACCGAGTGAATATGTTCCATTATACGTCTTTTAAGGGGACGTATAGTCTTGCCGACGTATTTTAGTCCGCATTTACAGGTAAGGAGATATACAACTCCTGTAGAGTTACAGTTAAAGAACTGTTTGATAGGAAACTCCAATGTACCAGAGGGTACATTTGAGAAAGGCGCTAGTTTTTAGCGCCGAAACGCGTTTTGAATCTATTGGCATACTTTATATAGCATACCTCTACCCCAGGTTTCATTACCTTTAGTAATCTTTCTGGTTACAAGCAACTCTATTTGTCTAGTCTCCCTTTTGTGCTTGGGGTCACTACCTAGTATTACACCTATTTTTCCCTGTCCCCATAGCTTGGTGCTACACTTTTTTTCTTATTTTGTTGGTGTCTAGTATGTTAATAAAATTATGACTTTTTAACAGTATTTGTTCACACTGAGATATCCTACCTGGGCACCCGGGACTGTGTGGTCCCTCAGTGTGTGTATATATATATATATATATATGTATATAATTTTTTTTTTTTTATTTATATATAGATATATATATAGTGATATATATGTATATACTTATGTATATAAACAAGGTCAGGAGGGCTGCACTCACCTAAACATGTAACCAGAAGTAGAGACTATTACAGTAAAAGTAGCACAGTTTGATGAAAGTCAAACAGGGCGAGAAAAGGCAGGGGTTGTTATGTCTGATTCAACATAAACAAAAGGAGGAGGTAACTCTATACATTTAGTAGAACCACACAAAGACAAAAGAGGAGTTCCTAAACAGCTCTAGATGATAGGAAAGTTAAACCATACTAAAAGTAAAATTCGAGTAAATACACTAAAAACACATATAACACCTATGTAGAAAATCTAATCTGCTCAGAGTACTAAATATCCATATCCATTTAGCCCAGAATAAAGTCTACATAGTGACAAGTAACAGATAATAATCAAATTGAAGCACTAATATAGACAAGAAACTCTCAGTGGGTGAGAGAAAGCATGACAGGTGTGTTAAGGAGCGGGTAGAAAGTAAGAATTAGGGAGAAAGGAGAGAATATAGCTGATACTGGGGCAATAAATCCCAGTCCACTAAACAGTGAACCTATATACAATGTTTAATAGAACCCCTCTAATGCTTAGGTCCTAACAAACATCCCTAAGACTACGTCAGCACACTGTATAGACGTGTGTGTCTACACAACGAGGAGCAGAAAAGAGAGACTGTGTTAACTGCTACCCATACAGTAAAGAACGAAAACTAGTCCCTTAGTGGGATCTAGAGTGTGTGTAAAGGGACAACCAAGGGGGTAACCCTCAAATTATTTGTAAAGATAAAACAGATAGCCTCAAGGCAAAAGCCAGAGGGCAGAAAGGAAGTCCCCATGAAGCTGTATGTACTAACAATTAACTTTTATTGGGATGACTTTAAAAAGTAAAAAGTAACTGATAAACATAGGAAAATAAAATAAAAATCAAAAATGAAAGAAAAAATATGGTTCCATTTTTTATTTTATTTTCCTATATTTATCAGTTACTTTTTACTTTTTAAAGTCATCCCAATAAAAGTTCATTTTTAGTACATACAGATTTATGGCGACTTCCTTTGTGCCCACTGGGCTTTTGCCTTGAGGCTATCTGTTTTCTACCCACACAGTAAAGCAAACAAAATACAAAATACAAATACTCGACGGGCGTTTCGGTGTGAAACCACATCTTTGTCAGGGGACTACTTTTCTTTCTGCAAATTGTGAAATTTGTCAAACCACGAACCCATAGCCCCTCCCGACTTTTACAGGACCTCCTTTCTATGAACTTACTCCACTCCCTCCACTCACACATGTCACAATTCCCTGTTAGCCATTTGGTCTGCCTCCTCAGGGTCTTAGCATTAGTAAAATTATTCTTTCATTATGAACTTTTACCTCTAATCTGTTGTTCATTTAATTTAAACAAAATATATAGTTATCAGCCATTGTCAATACTTTTATCCTCCTTAATAAGTCACCAAATCCATAGATTATTATTATTATTATTATTATCGCCATTTATATTGTGCCAACAGATTCCGTAGCGCTTTACAATATTATGAGAAGGGGGAATTTAACTATAAATAGGACAATTACAAGAAAACTTACAGGAACGATAGGTTTAAGAGGACCCTGCTCAAACAAGCTTACAGTCTATAGGAGGTGGGGTATAAAATACATTAGGACAGGAAATAGCAATCAAATAAGGTGGGAGTGAAGCAGAGCTGGAGGAGAAAGTAAAGTTCTGCCCTTTAAGAGAGAGCAAGAGACAGGTATGTAAGGTAGAGGTTACTCTGGGAGGCCATAAGCTTTCCTAAAGAGATGGGTTTTAAGGCACTTCTTAAACGATAGAAGACTAGGGGAGAGTCTGATGGCGGTAAGCAGGCTATTCCATAGGAAGGGAGCCGCCTACGAGAAGTCCTGCAAGTGTGAGTTGGCCGTGCAAACGACAGACAGGAGAAGGTCATGGGCAGAGCAGAGAGACCGAGAAGGGGCATACCGATGGATCTGTGAAGAGATATAAGAGGGGCTAGAATTGTTGTGTAGATTGAGTTGCGCTGGTAAATTCACAGGATTTGAAGCACATACAAACAAAACGTCACAGTGAATCTCACCAGTTAAGCACATATTAACATGGTGGCACCTGTATTATAAGATGGACTGCAATTACACTGAAGAAATTGATGAAAGACGCATCAAATGTTTAGTTAAAATAATAGTAGTTTGTTACAGTGTTTTGGCTGCACACAATTGAGGTCTGAAAAAGAAACACAACTTCTTTGAACAAAGGACTGTGGTCAATCTTTTCAAAATAGCACATTTTAACCCTTTTCAGTCATATATCCAACAAAATATTTTACTTCTTGCTGTCTAATGTGGGATGGTCCGTGGAGAGAAGCACCGACCCTCCATGCCTGGTGCCGTAGATGTGCATGATGTGCACAGGCTGGGAAGTCCCATCACGGTAGATCGGTGGTACTCTTCAGAGAATATCCGACATTGGGAAAATATTTTTTATATATTCCGAGATAGGACCGCAAAGGGTTAATATTCACCTCAACCTATCAAGAGTTAACTTTTCATGATCACCCTCCTTTAAAATTAAGAACATAGGGCAGTCACCACAAAATGCGGTCATCGTTTTTATGCACTGTTGAAAGTTGAAAGCAGATCTAAAAATATGACAATTGAATAAAATGCTAATTGACGTACACCAGTCATTTCAAATATTTCTGGAGTACTTTTATGGACCCATTAAAATTTTGTGATAATGAAGGATCTGCTGCAGCCAAAGAAAAGATAATGTAAAAGCATTCTCCCAGCCAGCAACATACATTAAAGAAATTTCTCAAGATGTTTTAGCTATCGGAATTCTCTTCAGAAGAACTGTGTTATGTTCGTATAATTGTTTAAGCAAGGACTATACCTTGCCAGTGGCCTGCAATAAAATTTCAATTTATTTTGCCCTCTGATTTACGACTGTTCCTTTCCCGTGCAATAAGGGATACGCCATCAGCACCAGTAAAATTGTCACACATTGTACATCGAGAATGAACATAAAAAAAGGCTTGTGGTTAAGCAAAACTTCTGATATTAAACCAATCACTACCATCACCTTTAGGGGAAGTCAAGTGTGACAATATTACAGATGCGTCCGAGGTTCTGCACAAAAGCCATAGTTTTTAAGACTTTGCTGCACTAATATCAGGACATGAAAGCACAAAGATGACACCAGATTTATGGATCAAAACCTTCCTCCTGTGAAAAGACGCCATGCCACATTTTAATGCATCTGCACAGACGTTAATGGGTAATTTGCATTTAAATAGGATCTTCTACAAAATAAGTTAGATTTGGGAGCCTAAATTCTGAAGAATGTGGTTTCTGAATCATTTGGGGATTTATATTCCATCCACAGGAAACATATATTTTGACATGGATAAAAATAAATTGTCCAACTGAGTTTTCTCAGATTTCTTCCTTCTTTTTGCACCATAAGTTTGTGCATAGTAATGATTCATTTCTTATAACATACTTTACCCTAGAACTTCCATGAAGAACAAGCTCAGGTATCTACTTCCCTTTCCATCAAGTAGACATTGTAAAAAATGCACTTGGGAATAACTATGGACAACTGACTTGGCAGCAAGGTGCAATGTCAGGTACTGGCTGCAAAGAAAAATAACGTACTTCATGTATAAGAAGGTGTGGTTATTGACCTGATAAAAATCGAATTTGTCAATAAATCAATGGTATGGGCCCCTCTTAAATAAAGAGTGCTATTTGGGGAACTTAGATTTGGGGAAGTTAATAATTTCAATTACAGCAGTAAAAAAATATATATATTTGTTGTCGAGGATAAAGGCAATAAGTTTTGAGCTATACCAGTAAGAGCAAGTCGGCTATGGTGTGCTGAAACCAACCAACAGGTAGGCCTGAAAAAGAGGGCTCATATACTGAAAGAGTATTATAGGGAGAGGTGACTAGGGTTCCAATCGTCGACACAATGTCAGGAGGTAGCCGGGAGGGAACCTACAATTCCAGGCATACAGTTTTGGAAGGGGATAAAGGCCAAAGGTGTTTAATAAAGTTTGAGTTGTAACAGTAACGAAACCGATGAACAGGTAGGCCTGAAAAAAGAGGGCAAAAATATTAATACCACCTAATTTCAGAACAAATATACTTAACGAAGACCCAGCTTCCCTTTTATTAGGCCTGGCTTGGACCTTGCTTGATTCATCGACTGTTACATCCCACCAAAATATTCCTAGGTTGCTAGGGAGATAAGCATAAATGACTTAATGTAATTATTTGGTAAAATTGTGCAAAATGAGTCAGTAACCCAATGAGGAATGTTAAAAACCGGAAACCGTGCTGGTTGTAAGATAATGTAATGGATGTATCCATTGTTCATGAGTAGCTGCTTTACAAAAAATACAGGCTCTTACCAGCAGCTCGCGTCTCGGTGCATCATCCAAAAAAAAATCCAAAAGGACCGGAAAACAAACTGTCAGAACTGACAAACTGAAAAACCTGAATGTGGAAACAAAGAAAAACCTAATTTCACTAAATTGATGTGCCGAGGAAGATTAGAGAAATGACTAGTTTATGATTGTTAAGAGGCTAGAACTTTATAGTAAGTATAAGTGAATATAAAAGTGGAGGGCAAAAAGTGTACAGAGGTTAAAAACCTAAAACCACAACCAAAGAGTGACACAAGAACGTGTTTCTCATAATGCAGTACGGAAAAGCAGGTTAAGTAAAATGAGCCCAAATGACTAAAAATACTCTGCTCATACCAGTTGCCAAAGAATACAGAAAAAAATGTAATAAGCACATTAAATGACCCAGTTGACCATGTCTGCTAAAATAGCTCTATATACAGCATTTAATGGCTGGTATGAAGCATGGCAAGACCAGACATACTGATGGATTCTTAACATGAATAGATATACATGAGATAGGCTGCTAATGAGGTGGACAGTATACATGAATATCAAGACTCCTGTAACTTTTATATTAAGAAGCAAATGTATACAAACACAAAATATCAACTTGTGGATGACCATACAAAGGTTTGGAGCAACTGGAAGTGACCCATGGAGTTTAAATTTGAGTAGGAATGTCATGACTGGAGGCATGAAACCAAGTGTCTGGAGTAAATTGAAAACTTAAAGTGTAGTAAGATAAAATGTTAACAGTACAATAAGCGAGGTGTAGACAAAACTACTAAAACAAAAACAAAAAAAAGCTAGAGAAGCAAAAGACCATAAATGGTCAATTCTAAAAGCCATTTGTAATGCATCTACTGAGGGTGTTTCCTCACAATCAAGTAAAAATTCCAAGTTGATAAGTGTATAATCTCTGATATAATTGGAAGCTCAGTAATCAAGTACCAGTTATTGATGAGCTCTTGTCCTTGACCTGTGATAGAGAAAGCTCAGCAACAAAATATCGATTTAATGTGCTTGTGACCTACGTGATAGAGGATGCTCAGTAACTAACACTGATCTGATGACCATGTGATGACCACTGATCTGATGACCTCTATGAAAGAGGAAGCACCATGGCAAATGGTGAGCGCGTGTCCTCTGCAAAAGGGGAAGCTCTGAAACAAATACTAGTTTGATGAGTGTGTGACCTCTGTGAAAGAGGAAGCTCAGTCCCAAATACCAATTTGATGAGTGACTAACCTCTGCAAAAGAGGAAGCTCAGTAACAAATATCTATATAATGAGCTTGTACGAATATGATGAGCTCATGTACTCCTACAAAAGAGGAAGCTTAGTAATTAAATAACACTTAGATGTGACCTCTGTGATTAAGGATGTTCAGTTACAAATGTGAATTGTATTGAATGTGTGTCCTCTGTGAAAGAGTAAACTCAGTAACCAAATACCAAAACTAACGAGTGTGTGATCTTGAAAAGGTGGAGGCTCAGTAATGAAAACCAGTTTGATGAACATGTGTCCTATGTGATAGAGAAAAGTGAGTATTCTAATACCAAATTGGTGAGTGTGTGACCTCTGTGATAGAGGAAGCTCAGTACCAAATATCAAATTTGATGAGCGTGTGTCCTCTTTGATAGGGGACGCTCAGTAATCAAATGCCAGAACTAAAAGATGTGTAACCTCTGTAAAAAGGAAGCTCTGTAATGAAAACCAGTTTGATGAGTGTGTAAATATTGCAACGGTATTTATGGCGACTTCATGGCTTAGGTGTAAAGTGCATAGCAGATGATAAATAGTGATGTCCCGAACGGTTCGCTGGTGAATAGTTCCTGGCGAACATCGCGTGTTCGCGTCCGCCGCGGACGGCGAACATATGCGATGTTCGGTCCGCCCCCTATTCATCATCATTGAATAAACTTTGACCCTGTACCTCACAGTCAGCAGACACATTCCAGCCAATCAGCAGCAGACCCTCCCTCCCAGACTCTCCCACCTCCTGGAGAGCATCCATTTTAGATTCATTCGGAAGCTGCATACATTTTGTTTATTTTATTTTTTTATTATTATTTTTTTATTTTTATATTCTTTATTTTTGTAGTGCATGGAGGTATAACAAGTGAGCATGTGGCACCCCAACGGCATTCCTCCTGCTTTTCAAGTAACAATTGTAACAATAGGGTATATGTTAATACCCTAGTCTGCGCGGAGCCCTCCATGGGTGAAGATGGATTAATTTTTTGAGCGTCGGGTTTTTTCTTTTTTGTCAGGATTTTTTTTTTGCGCTCGGGTTTTTTATTTTATTTTTAAGTTCGACGGGTATGATGGCTTTTTATTTGCCATTTTTTGGGGCTGAAAAATGAAGATTTTAGAAAAAAGAAGACGTTGAATAGTAAGTTGAATTTTACTTTACAGGGTAGTAATTTTATTCCCCCCTCACTATTTTTTAGGGTGAGGGGGGTAGGTAGGGGCTTTTTTATTTGGGTGGGGGGTGGGTGACTAGGGGCTTGGGGACCCCTAGTCACCTTTGATGGGGGGGATTTTCATTTAGGGCCCCGCACCTGCCGCTCAGGGGTGGGGGCCGGGGGGGACAGTAGGTCCCCCCCTTATTGTTTTTTAAGGGCCCACACCCACCGCGCAGGGGTGGGGGCCAGGGGGGAGGACAGTAGGTCCCCCCATTATTCTTTTATAGGGCCCCCACCCGCCACTCAGGGGTGGGGGCCGGGGGGGACAGTAGGTCCCCCCCTTATTGTTTTTTAGGGCCCCCACTCACCTAGCAGGGGTGGGGGCTGGGGGGAGGACAGTAGGTCCCCCCTTATTGTAACTTAGGTTCCCCACCCGCTGCGCAGGACAGTAGGTCCCCCCCCATTATTCTTTTATAGGGCCCCCACCCGCAGCTCAGGAGCCATGTTACTCTGTATATAGAGGGAGCCATGTTTACACGGTATATAGAGGGGAGCCATGTTACACTGTATATAGAGGGGAGCCATGTTACTCTGTATATAGAGGGAGCCATGTTTACACGGTATATAGAGTAGAGCCATGTCACTCTGTATATAGAGAGGAGCCATGTTTACACTGTATATAGAGAGGAGCCATGTTTACACTGTATATAGAGGGAGCCATGTTACTCTGTATATAGAGGGAGCCATGTTTACTCTGTATATAGAGGGAGCCATGTTACTATCTGAGGTGATTGGCCCTGGCATGTTTGTTAGTCTGGCCTGCATGGTTGTCTGGCATGAATAAAAGTAGCATGTTTCAACTATATTAGTAGTTAGACTAGTTTGCACTAAAACATGGAAGACATCCTAGTATGAATCGTGATCAACCGCTCTCAGAGACTATGCATTGCGACATGTATATGATGTGGAAAGGTTAAAGGACCACTCTAGTGCCAGGAAAACATACTCGTTTTCCTGGCACTAGAGTACCCTGAGGGTGCCCCCACCCTCAGGGACCCCCTCCCGCCGGGCTCTGGAGAGAGGAAGGGGTTAAACTTACCTCTTTTTCCAGCGCCGGGCGGGGAGCTTTCCTCCTCCTCTCCATCTTGATCGCGACGTCATCGGCTGAATGCGCATGCGCGGCAGGAGCCGCGCTCGCATTCAGCCGGTCGCATAGGAAAGCATTTACAATGCTTTCCTATGGACGCTTGCGTGCTCTCACTGTGATTTTCACAGTGAGAAGCACGCAAGCGCCTCTAGCGGCTGTCAATGAGACAGCCACTAGAGGATTTGGAGGCTGGATTAACCCTCATTATAAACATAGCAGTTTCTCTGAAACTGCTATGTTTATAAAAAAAAGGGTTAATCCTAGAGGTACCTGGCACCCAGACCACTTCATTAAGCTGAAGTGGTCTGGGTGCCTAGAGTGGTCCTTTAACTGTTATGACTGTCTATAAACGAAGTGGCTTTAGCTGCACCTTAAGGATCACCAGTCCGTGGGTGCTGTATCTCTGCGACTGCTATTCAGGAGCCATAGATTGCCGGGTATTGTTGCCAATGCTATTCAGGAGCCATAGATTGCTGGGTATTGTTGCCAATGCTATTCGGTGGGTGAGTCCTGTAGCCTCCTGGACTGTTTGCAGTTGTTTGCGGTGCGTTAAACGGGGAGTTTGGTCTGTCACTGTGAAGCGGGCGTAACCCTTACACTACCTGATCGATACAACATCATACCTGATGTTTTAAAGCACGTTATTCCAAACAATTTAGGAATGTTAGGTGATTTATGTCCTTTATGGATTAAAACCAGACTCTGCATCAACTATGTAATTTTCCATGGGAGTTTTGCCATGGATCCCCCTCCGGCATGCCACAGTCCAGGTGTTAGTCCCCTTGAAACAACTTTTCCATCACTATTGTGGCCAGAAAGAGTCCCTGTGGGTTTTAAAATTCGCCTGCCTATTGAAGTCTATGGCGGTTCGCCCGGTTTGCCCGTTCGCGAACATTTGCGGAAGTTCGCGCTCGCCATTCGCGAACGGAAAATTTCATGTTCGCGACATCACTAATGATAAATAATTTGGATATCATCATTTAATATTAGGTGTTAGAGGTTTAGTTTTGAGTATGCTGTATTAAGCCAAAATTTGTAGAGCCAGCAACAATTAACAAACAATAGATATATTCATAAATGCACAAGTAGGACACGTAGTATAAATAACACTTAGAGATGCAGCGCCATAATAATAAATGGGAAACCTACCTGGAAACTATCTGGCGATATAACAAATGATTTGTAAATGCCAAATTACAGGTAGCATGCCCAAATATGGAGGCCAAATGTACTGAACCACATTTAAAATGTAATGTGGCCTAATGTAGCCCAAATGTACTGAACCAAAGTAAAAATGTAGCAAAGTCAAAGGTAGGCCGGATGTACTGAACCAAATTAAAAATGTATCATGGCCAAACATAGGCTGAATGTACTAAACCAAAGTGAAAATGTAGTATAGTCGAATGTAGGCCGAATGAACAAAAATATAGCGTGGCTGAAAATAGGCAGAAAGAACTAAACCAAAAATTACCATGTAGTGTGGCCAAACCTAGGCCAAATTTACTTAACCTGAAATGACTATGAAGCATGACCAAATAAAGGCCGATATTACATAGCCAACACGAAATACATTGCGGACGAATGTAGTCCAAATGTAATGAACCAAAATGACTATACAGCATGGCCTAATTTAGTCCAAATGTATGGAACTGTTATGGACAGAAGAATTAAACCAAAATGGCTATTTATTAATGTCTATTTATTCTGTGTTCACTGTGTAAAAAAACTGGTTTCTAGAGTAAAAGCTTCCCTTCCCCCCTCTGTGTACTCAGTAACTGTTTCCTCTGCAAATTCCTCTTTAGCCGGGGCAGCAGCTTAGGAGACAGCTGCTACCTCACCCCCCCCTTCCCATCTGAGCAAGCCTCGTGTAACAGCTTCTTTTATTAACTTCTCCCCCACTTCCTTTGTGCAACTAAAAGTTCTATAGAAATATGCCACATGTAGTAAAATGGAGCTGGGATACAAAGAAATGTCATGTGATGATGCTGGGGTCACGCCCAGTAGGGTGGGTTTAGACAAAGACCCCTTAGACTGCTAACCAATGGATAAATGATACTGTATGCTAATTGTGATTCTGTACATGACGTTTTTCTGCTTTAAAAGGGAATTGCACCCCCTGCAATAAAGGCCTCTCTGGAGTTCTTTCAAAACCTGCAATGTGTCCGGTGTGATTTTACTTCCAGAAGACATATGCATGCATTAATCAATTTGGAAGGTGTAGATAGACAAATAATCAAAGTTTTCTTTGATCCAAAACAGAACCAAATGTAGCATGACTGAACGTAGGCCTAGGTAAGTGGAAAACACGGGCAACACTCCAGGTTACAAATGGTGAAACTGTGCACTTAAGGGTAAGTCACCCCAATAACATAGCAACGTTTCGGCTCCTCTGAGTCTTAATTATGCTTAAACGATCAAATGTGAATTTATGATCCTAAAATAATTAAAGACATGATTTCAATCAGTTAGCAAAAGTGAAAATGTGGTATGGAGAACTGTTAAATACAAAACATGTCATGGTATATACCCACAGCAGAGCAGAAAGGAAATGGCAGGCTGACATTAGGACCCAATAATCATGAAAATGCAAATTATTTCAAGACACATAACAGGAAAAACACAAAACTAAAGACTATCTCTATGTCTATCCCCGCAAGTTTTTTAATGTTACAAATATTGTACACTCAGAGATAAAGCAAAGATAACATGCATTCAAATAAAAAATGTCACAAAATTATAATATAATATAACAAAATGGAAGGCAAACTGTACCCATGTGAAACTGCCCCAGTCCAGGTGGGCACGAGCGGGTAAGTCTCCATATAAAGTCAGCTGTGAAGAAAAAAAAACTAAAATGTATGAATAATGAATAAAGACCTAAAACATATATACACCAGGTAGCCTGTAATGCAAACGCCCAGACCAGAACCCATATGCACATGACATACCGAAGATTGATGATATATTGTGATACAATACCAGGCCTATGCGAAGGCACTTACTAGTTTATCATAAATTGGCATGCTAGGCGTCTGCGTGGGCAAGGACACAACGACATGCATCATTACTATATGTCAGTACTATTGTTACAAACGGAATAAAAGCCTATTTAAAACAAAATGCACTTGCATTTAGGGAAAAGTTATAGATGCCTTTCCCATCCATTGATTTACCTGCTCATTCTATCTCTTTATCTTCAACTTCTTGGTTAAGCAAAATTTTATTTTTAAAGAAAAAAAAAGCGAGATACAATAGCATGTGTTTTATCTAGTTTTATCTTGTTACATAGTTACATTGTTACATAGCTGAAAAGAGACCTGCGTCCATCAAGTTCAGCCTTCCTCACATATGTTTTTGCTGTTGATCCAAAAAAAGGCAAAAAACCCAGTCTGAAGCGCTTCCAATTTTGCAGCAAACTAGGAAAAAAATTCCTTCTTGACCCCACAATAGCAGTCAGATGTCTCCTTGGATCAAGAAGCTATTACCCCACTAATTAGAAATTATATCCCTGTATGTTATGTTTTTGTTTGTATAAGGAGATCAAGCACATGTCTCGTATTAGAATGAATTTTAAAATGAATATTTAAAATGCATAATATAAGTATATTGCAGGTTAGAGTGTTCTTTTAATGCACTTTAGGGGCATTAGGGTATGGTTGATGCACTTATATATCCAGCTATGCATTAAAATAGTCACATTTCCAAAAATAAGTATCAGGTGGTCTCCCCAAGAAGACTTCAGAACTAGATTTCCATGTGTATTGTTTCTGTATATGGTGCACAATTATTTTTAAAATTAACTTTTTACTTTATATCCAAAGTTTGTTGGCTACTCTACTCTACTACTGAATAATCTGTGAAAATAATTCATATTTACCTGGAATCGAGCGTTGGACTCTCGAATCCCAGATTGCTTTCACACCTTTCACACTAGTCATCCTTCTGGTCATGGTCTATTCAAATGCTTCTCATCTAATATGAGCCAATCAGAGTGGAAGGAGGCTTGCCTGAGAGTTTGGGTGGAAAGGGGAGAGGACATCATAATTAACATTGTAACAGGTAGGGAGGTGGGGCATCCTAGCACTAGGGAGGGAGGTAAAGTTAGGCAAGAAACTAAATACGCCTGTCTCCAGCACACAGAGCACGCGGATGAGAGGCTGACTTTTTGCACAGAATTTACATTAGGCAGTCTGAAACAGAATTCGAGGATTCCGGAACAGAATTCCAGGATTCCACAATAGAATTCCAGGATTGCAGAGCAAATTACCAGGCTGCATAGGTCACTTTTGCCAGGGAGTACAACTAGTTCCCGGCATAAATGTGCAAATATCAATGTGTGCCGTGTTTCTAGCAGAGATTCCTATCACCATGACCACTTCAAAAAGCAGAAGTGGTCATGGACATTGGAGAAACCCTTTAACTGTGCAAAGTAAGTACAAGGTTTGTCTTTTCTGTGTGAAAGGGAATACATTACATACAGTTCCCAAGTTTCCAATTGAACGCAAGAATGCATTGTGGATATTTCTACAGCAATGAAGTGAAGACGCACTTTGTTAAAGGAACACTATAGTCACCTAAATTACTTTAGCTAAATAAAGCAGTTTTAGTGTATAGATCATTCCCCTGCAATTTCACTGCTCAATTCACTGTCATTTAGGAGTTAAATCACTTTGTTTCTGTTTATGCAGCCCTAGCCACACCTCCCCTGGCTATGATTGACAGAGCCTGCGTGAAAAAAAGAACTGGTTTCACTTTCAAACAGATGTAATTTACCTTAAATAATTGTATCTCAATCTCTAATTTGAACTTTAATCACATACAGGAGGCTCTTGCAGGGTCTAGCAAGCTATTAACTTAGCAGGGGATAAGAAAATCTTAATTAAACAGAACTTACAATAAAGAAAGCCTAAATAGGGCTCTCTTTACAGGAAGTGTTTATGGAAGGCTGTGCAAGTCACATGCAGGGAGGTGTGACTATGGTTCATAAACAAAGGGATTTAACTCCTAAATGGCAGAGGATTGAGCAATGAGGCTGCAGGGGCATGTTCTATACACCAAAACTGCTTCATTAGGCTAAAGTTGATCAGGTGACTATAGTGTCCCTTTAAACATGCAGATTGCTGCACTAGGTCATGAAACACTAAGATGTTTTTAATTTTCTTTTTACAGGTAATAGTTTGAAACATTTCGTGGAGTACCTAACTTTCTCTCTATGATAGATCTTATCTTGGAACAGTGTGAAGCTTTCAGACAAATTGTAACCTATTTTGTAAGAGTTTTAAATTGAAACATCAGCATTTTCAGAAAGCGAATACTTACTTTAACAAGTACAAAAGTAGTTTATCTTCCTTTTTTTTCATTGCAAATGTGTTAGTTGGACGAGAATTCATGAAATGTTTAATAAGGTTTTCTGTTCTCACCATCGCATTCTGAAATCTTTATTTAGCAAGTGTGACTAAAGAAAATATAGACGCGTTTAATACAATACGGTGAGAGATTCTACAGCATCACTTACAGTTTAAATTGGGTTCGTTTGTGTTTCTAATACCTCAAGAGAATTATTTGTCACCTTTAGTACTTCAGCTATAACATTGTGTGGATAATAAGATTAAGTTTTTATTATTTCCCACCAGGTATTTATTTTCCCAGTATCATTTTGATCTATTCCTTGGAGTCTTGTCTAATCCGATGGCCCTTTTATATCGTTTCTCCGTACTGATGAGCGAACCCAGTATAATAATCCTGTTTTAAACTTGGTACAGATGGAACGCTGCTCGATTAAATTATGGATAATCACGATGTTGAGCATTCTGAATGCACATTAAAGTGGATTTGTCACTTTTCAGTATTTCATAAAGATGTATTCTCTGTGAAGCACTGATTCTGTCTGCATTGGAATTTCATTGAAACGCAATCTAAAGATATCTTAAGACAAAGTAAGGACTGCTTTGTCTTATGGACAAGCTTGAGGTTGACAAAAGGCAATGGTACGCCATCAACGTTTGTCCAATCCAAGCAGCCATCACAAGTTATGGCTGTGGGATTTAGGTATTTATCTAAGGAAGCTCCCGCAGTGTTGCCGGATCCTTTATTGACCTCAGTGTGGTACATTCGTGCATTCAGTGACACAAATACTGCTAAATAAAGCTCTAGAAACTGAAGACCAGCAGGAAGACGATGAAGGCAGCTACAAGAGACAGCTTCAGGTAAGTAAAACCTACCTTGCTATGTACCCTGAGACTACTGTAAATCCACATCAGACCTGCCATTTTCCAGGATCTTTGCAAAATATGCAAAGACCTCTGAAATTGACAGATCCGCTGTTTACTCCTGTCCCAAGCTGAATTACCAATAGAAAATTAACTGTGGAAGTAAATATGTGTAGGACACTGAATCAAGCTCATCATAATGTCAGCTAATCAGGAATCTTTCACTGGTTTTATACCTAAACTTTACACTTCATCAAATTGTTAACAAAGGAATTTGACAAGTTTCAGGAGAAGATTAGCAACCTTTGGCATGGGGGACAGGTAAAAAACTAAAGACACAGGCCTCATATTCCATACCTGGAGAGCATTGATACTAAAGGCCACTAGCTCAAGTATAAACCCAAAAGCAGTGACTATTTTCTGCAAACTGCTTCAATCATCCCTCAGATAGTCTGCCTACAGATATTCCTCAAACTGTTTTCAGCCCCTGTATGGTAGTGCTCTCCTGCCCCTTGCCAACCCTCCTCTGTCAAGTGCAGTTGGCAAATGTACTGAAAACTGTCCAGTTAGCTAGAGTTTGGAGCAACCTGCCACCAGGTGGACATTAGTGGAAGCTCTGGTTAATGTTGAGTCCTCGGACCATTCTGTTTTTTAATAAACAGTGCTATTAATCTTCACAATATAATCCTGATCATACTGTTAAAGTTTACCTTCACCAAAACAGCAAAGCTAGCTTCTGAGGCTAAACTTCCCCAAACAACTAAATTACTGTAAAACTGTGTATTGACCTAAAGTTTACATTTCCTTTGGGTCACATTCTATCAACTGTGAAGTCACCAGAATTGCCGTACTAGTTCCCATTGAAATGTCAAAGTGAACATTTCCAAGAAGACAAAAGCTCGAAACTAAAAGTTAAATCGTTTTAATGCCAGAGTGCTGATCTACCAGCGTGACTACTTCATCTTACTGTACAACAGTATGTTAACTGACTTACTATTTCTGACAGCAAGTGCCTAGTGTTCAGTTACTTTGTAATTTAAAGGTAAGTGAGCCATAAAGAGTATCTGTAATTCTGACAGCTGGCAGTGAATGACAACTACAACATCAATTGCTAGTATGTCAGTGGGTTATGATATCCTAACAGTTGATGCTTTACGCAAGTCTTGATAGTACTGATACCTAAAACAAGTAATAGCTTCGAAAAGAAACTGGACTAAAACTACTATATACATTTTATTTAACTGAATGATTGTGTTAAATAGGATAACTCAGAGAGAACACTGAAGAATACATGAGTTCTGAGAAGAATCCCTGAAGAAGTAAATTAGACAGAATTGGAGTGAGTTATGCCACAAAGACCAATGGAATTTAACAATTAAATAAGCCTTTAAGTGTCACAGGTGGCGGTGCGGAGACCAGGACCCCTGAGTGCCTGATGATGATGATGGAAATGGACTTTCAGGGCCTGGAGCAGGGTAACCACATGCCCCCTGGTGTTGAGCACCAGGGTTTGTGCGGCCACATACCAGGGCTATGAAGCAGCTAAAGCGGAAGCCGGGAGCAGATGAAAATATGCAGACCTTCCAGGATATGGATAGGGAGGCTCTGCAGCAGAAATGTATCCAGTACAGAAACAAGGCAATACTAGAACAGGCACCTAATAAGAAAACAAGACAAGACTAGAAGAACCCAGAACCATAGCAGTACAGAAAGCATAACCCAGAACATGTACACAAGACGAGGGAAACATGAACAGGGCAGGACAGGACTGTACATGAACTGGGAAGACAAACTAAAACAAGACAAGAGATGCAAGGAAAAACAAGAGGAGACAAAACTATGTACTATTTATGTAATACATTGGAGATTTATACATACATGAATGCCCAAGATGTATGCAGCCCACCACAGTGCCAAAGTACTCCAATTATGGTGGGTCCTAATTACCTAGATATTCATGACTAAATAAACAATAAAAAGAAAGGAGCAGAGGTAATGAGACCACTGTTTGCAGGACCAGACTGAAACAAAAAGGATAAAATGGGAAAGGAACGGGTGTGGCAACAAAAAACAGACATTTAAAGGAATCCAGGAGACTGGGAATTCCAGGAACGGAATAAAGGAATGTACCCAGAAAACCCAGCATAAAGAAAACCAAACATAGAATAGAAAACCAGAAAACCCAAGAAAAACTAAACAAGAATTGTAAAAAGAGCACTGGATACCAGAAGCCAAGACCAGACATCTCCGCAGAACAGAACAGGATGTGACAATAAGTAACCATAACTAGCTAACTTTTGGAATGCTTGGAGCTGAATGTAAGTTCTAAACTAAATAGTCAGAGTAGATGTTGGAATCACAATGTGGTGGAAAAACATCAAGGAAATGGGTAATTCACTAAATACTGTTTTTTGTCCGGATTTGACAAAACCCAGTGAAAATCGCCAAAATCCAACCGGAATGGTAATCTGCATGTTTAGTAAAGCCGAATCCGGTCAGAATTCTGTCAGTCCAAGCTAATTTGCAACATCCGCCCAAAGGCATTCGGTGTACAGATCAGGTGCTTTTCGAATCTGAACCATGTACAAAGTATAGGATTCAGAAGATTCATAAAGCACTGGTTTTACAAAAATTCAAGACCAAATGCATCCGGCAGGATGCTTATACACAAATTAGCATTCCCTTGCTTTTAACAAATAAATGATAAAATTAAGTACAATTTGCCCACTGACAATGCTAGCAATTAACTGTGTATTAACCATGTAGCAGCTGGCCAGACGTTGCTAGCCTGCCACCGCATTAAAATAAAAAAGGCCTACATGGGTCAATATGACCCTCATTAGTATAAAATAAAACCTCCCCTATACTACCACCTGAAATGACATGGGTGGAGCATATCTACTAAATAGTCAGCATCCAGAGACTTAGTGCCTCCTCCCCCCCCACAATCCATCGGCTTCAGGTGGGGGCTATTACTATAATTTAAGTGGGATACTTAGTGTCCACCCCAGCCCTCACCCATGGGCAGCCGATGAAGGCTCTAATAAAATATACAAGGAGGGGTGGATATGCCATTGTCAACATTCCAAATTTCTGCCATTGTTGTCCCTCCCACCAAATGCAAGGCTAGGGGTCCACAATCCCCTATGAACAACCTATTAAAATAAACTACCCCACCTACCTCCCTCACTCTAATGTTAGTGAGGAGGGCCAATCAAAATAACACCTTAACCCCTTAAAGACACATGACATGTGTGACATGTCATGATTCCCTTTTATTCTAGAAGTTTGGTCCTTAAGGAGTTAAAGGGACACTTTAGGATCAGGAACACAAACATGTATTCAGAATTCATTATTCTCCACCTCCAAAAAAAAAAAATCCATAATACACAATGTAACCATTGAAAATAAAACAACACCTGATTGGCAAAAACAAAAAGACAAAAAAAAATCTAAAAGAAAGGAGGGGTGGAACAGCTATAGAACTGATCACAGCAAAAAGGAAAGGCTGCACACCTGAGGGGAAGGGTAACCCTCAAACCCTTTAACCGCTTCAGGACGGAGTCAATAGTGCACGTTCTGATCAAAACAAAACGTAAACAAAAACTGGAATTTGCGCTATATGTCTGTTCAACCGTAATTCACCTCTTTCATATTAAATGCACCCACACTTATTATATATCATTTTGTTCAGGAGAAACAGGGCTTTCATTTCATATAAAATATTTGTATATGAAACAATTGATTATGAATAAAATAAAAAAAACTGTGAGAAATTTTTATTTTTTTTCAAATTTGTAGTTCCGCTTCACATTTTAGCTGTAAATGTCATAATGCACATATTTGTAATCAGCGATGTCTCACGAGTACAACAGTACCCCCCATTAACAGGTTTTATGGTGTTTTGGAAAGTTACAGGGTCAAATATAGAACGTTCCATTTTCAAATTGAAATTTGCCAGATTAGTAATGTTACCTTTGAGACGGTGTGGTAGCCCAGGAATGAGAATTACCCACATAATGGCATACCATTTGAAAAAGTAGACAACCCAAGGTATTGAACGTGGGGTATGTTTAGTCTTTTTTAGTAGCCACTTAGTCACAAACACTGGCCAAAGTTAGCGTTCATATTTGTTAATACTAACTAATATTTGGCCAGTGTTTGTGACTAAGTGGCTCCTAAAAATTACTGGACATACCCCATTTGCAATACCTTGGGTTGTCTACTTTTGCAAATGGTATGCCATCATGGGGTAATTCTTATTCCTGGGCTACCATACGGTCTCAAAGGCAACATAACTAATCTGGCAAATTTCAATGTCAAAAAAATGAAATGCAAGCCTTATATGTGACTCTCTAACTTTCCAAAACACCTTAAAACCTGTACATGGGGGGTACTGTTATTCTCGGGAGATTTCACTAAACACAAATATTAGTGTTTTAAAACAGTAAAACATATTACAACAATAATATAGTCCATAAAAGTGCAGTTTGTTTGTAAAAAATGCAAAAAATGTCACTTTTACTTAAAATATCATCGTTGTAATACAATTTACCAGTTTTAAACACTAATATTTGAGTTCAGCGAAGTCTCCCGAGTAAAACAGTACCCCCTATATACAGGTTTTATGGTGTCTTGGAGAGTTACAGGGTCAAATATAGTGCTTGCGAATTAAATTCTCTGCACTTTCTCCCTGTGTTGTCAGGCATGTCAATCAAATTTTAATTAATCAAATGACATAATTATGTTAAAAAATTACTTAAATATACACGTAGAATTTTAATATATATGCATTTATAGGTATATAAATTCTACGTGTATACTAATGTAATCTTTTATTTAATTATATGTATTTATCTCTATATATATATTTGCGGTTATTTGTATTTTATATATAGATATATATAGAATGTCATTCTAAGTGTATTCTGTTTCCAATATATATATATATTAATAACAAAATACAGTTAGAATGAAATTACATATGAATATATAATTTATTTTAAATTTTGTTTCAATATTTTATTTATTTATTTAATTATTTTATTTATTTATTATTGTAATTATACGTATATATATAATATATATATGTAGATCTATTATATATATAATATATATACATATTATATATATGTAACGTCATTCTAAGTGTATTTTAATACTAATATATATACTAATATTACTATTAAAATACATTACGTATGACATTACATATATATAATATGTATATATATTATATATATATATATATATATATATATATACATATTATATATATATATATATATATATATATATAAAGGCATTTAATTTATTTTATAACATTTTAATATTTTTTTTTTTACACTACCTACCAGCAGGGGGACTGTCTAATATTTTAGATAGTCCCCCTGCTGGCAGATCCATAGCCAGCTATAGGGGGCCATGTGATCGCTCTTTGAGAGCGATCACATGGCCCCCGGGGGCCTCATTTGCCGGAGGGGGGCTGCCTGGGCTCTCAGGCAGCCCCCCAGAAGAGGATCGCGGCGGAGGTGAGTACACAGTACCTCCTGGGGCTGCAAGCCGTTACGGCGTTCTATGCCGCCGCAACGGCTTTAAAGCCCTTTAAAGCGCGACGGCATAGAACGCCGTAACGGCGTTAAGGGGTTAAAGGACTGGGAAGACAGTAAACAACAAGTACAGGGTGCGCCAAAAACAAACAAATAAATTGGATAAAAATGACAAAAAGGTACCAGAAAAAAACAAGCAAATAAAGTCTTTAGATCTCAGATATTTTCTTTAGGAATTCCCAAGGCGTCTTCAGTTAAATCTTCATCAGCATATGAAAAAGAAAAGACACAGAGAGGACCAATGGTGCAATAACTTAAAAGAGTAAAACAGCACTAAGGTTAAAAAGTACCAACTCACATTTATGAGAGCTATAACCAGCTCCAGGTAAAACAACTCCCCACATGTAGGATATTCCTCTGATGGTATTTTCAGTGTAGATCACATGAAATAAAATCACAAGAGAAGGCCCATAGTGCTCTCTATAAGTAAAATATGCTAAGTTAAATAAGAAATTTACTTACAATTTACAGAGCAGACAAACCGCTCTGTGTAACAGTTCTGGGTGGAACAATCCCCACCTAGGATTCTTTGGGTGATGGTATTGAAACTGACTGGCAGCTCCTCCCTGTGTTTCCCATCACTGCATCCACTACCTCTGCACAATCTCACAGTAATAGGGCTTCTCAGGACAAACACACAACAGTGGCTCAAACCTCCAAACACAGGTAAAAAATCTAAAACCCGACAACAAAAAAACAGATCCACCTTTACTTTGAATGAGCTTCAAGATGGGAAAAAGTCTTTAAAGTCTATATATAAAGGCTCTTCTGTACTCTCAATGCTTGTTAGCAACAGCAATAAAGTGTATATTGTTTTACTGTCAATAATTAACAAAGATAATATACCCTGTGTGTAGTATAATACTCTTTTTATGGAAATACACAGAACACAGCCAATAGCAGACACCATTAAAGGACCCACATTGTACATTGATATATTTCATTAGCTGTAATTGAAATGTATGCATAGTAAATAAGCTGCACGTGTAACTGCTCGGATAGATGTTTGCCATTGATTTCCCATTGTGCTGTAACATTTTCCATAATAGAGTTGATTAAGCTACGTAAATGTCACACATGGTATCATTCGTCAATAAAAGAAAACTCAGATTGCATGGATTCTTTGCAGTATTCTGGGTTTATGGTGGTTGTGAGAGCGTTTAGGCAGCTCGATATGAAGATACGGTTCTAGAATTGGCAAGTCACCTTCTCAAAGGTTTAAAACCGAATTTCCACCATTATTCCTCTCCAATGGTGGCAACCAAAATATCGTATTGGCTTAAAAAGAATATTGATAAAAGGGATGGTACAGAGTTTTAATGAGGTTACACAGACCGTAAACAATATTTAAACTGTAATATGTCAAAGACATTGCACTCTTTGAAAATTAAAACACCAACAAAGAGTAATATTATTATGTAAAATTGAATGAGTAAAAAAACGAAGAATAGGGGACAGATCCACTTTCTAATCAGTAACTTGCCGCAGAGGGAGAGGCAGAACAATGCTCACTACTCAGGTAGGTAAAAATCAGAATCAGCTTTGCCTGAAGAACGAATACATGTATGTACGTAGTGGGGAATCGCGATGCAGCCTAGAACAAAATCTAAACCCCATTAAACCCCCCAATAACGACAGACCACTTAGTATGGATGAAACAGGCCACAGCATTTATTATCACAACTAAATTACTGCATAACACATCCATAACTTTATTTATTAAATCTCTTCTTTTCTGTAACCAAAACATTAGACATAAATAAGCATAAATTAACATATATACATATATAACTCCACCCATAGTGTTATACAGTGACCCAACCGTCCTTGCCAATAAAAACATGGAGTGGTTCCTAATCACCACTCCCTCTCACCTCCCCCCTCGTCATAAAAATCCTTCCAATGCCTGCCATCAGCCGACCTTATCCACGCTCGATGGGCACGAGACCTCAGGCAACCTAAAGTTAAACCTTTAGAGCAGGGGAGGTTTGAGACCTTAAAAGACTTGTTCATCTCATTCCATCTACTTAAACGTAACCTCAAACTCAATTGGCAAGGACATACCCCCGGCTAGCTGCGACAAATATAGTATAGGGTGGGCGGGAGGGAAGCTGTTTGCTGGCCCGAATCCCAAGTGGCACTGAGGTGAGACCTCCCCCACACTGTCTTACCCAGAACATAATCACACCCACAGATTCTTCACAGCCAATCCCATGCATCTATCCCCACACTCCTACATGTGCCCTTGTCCGCTTAGCTGCGCTATCTCCCCAGGGCCTTGTATGTACGTAGTGGGGAATCGCGATGCAGCCTAGAACAAAATCTAAACCCCATTAAACCCCCCAATAACGACAGACCACTTAGTATGGATGAAACAGGCCACAGCATTTATTATCACAACTAAATTACTGCATAACACATCCATAACTTTATTTATTAAATCTCTTCTTTTCTGTAACCAAAACATTAGACATAAATAAGCATAAATTAACATATATACATATATAACTCCACCCATAGTGTTATACAGTGACCCAACCGTCCTTGCCAATAAAAACATGGAGTGGTTCCTAATCACCACTCCCTCTCACCTCCCCCCTCGTCATAAAAATCCTTCCAATGCCTGCCATCAGCCGACCTTATCCACGCTCGATGGGCACGAGACCTCAGGCAACCTAAAGTTAAACCTTTAGAGCAGGGGAGGTTTGAGACCTTAAAAGACTTGTTCATCTCATTCCATCTACTTAAACGTAACCTCAAACTCAATTGGCAAGGACATACCCCCGCCACAACCCCGCTGTTTTACGCCTAAATCAGCGGGGGACCCCACCACAACCAGCCATGGCCTGTTCCACCACTTCACGCAGCGCTAGAGTAACAGAGGTCAAGTCCGACCTCCAGCAAGCGCACCCCTCCCTTCGAGATACCCAGGCCACCTTTGGCCAAACCCAAAATGCGAACTGGAAGTGTTCATGTTTTAGTTATTCATTTTGTCCATCATACGTTTAGTCATTTTTGTTATGGCCATGACAAACCTAGAAACCCATCTATTCCGATGGCCGATGGCAGCGCACCAGGGCACTCACATTGCGGAGTGCACTGCCAACAGGAAAGGGCGATAGGCGCAGCCTAGCCCCTGGGAACCTCAGGGAAGAAACAGAATGCGTAACATGTCCCGATCGAAGAGCACCCAAGTCCTAACCCACCACCGACCCACGTCATTCCACCCAGGGAGGACAAAACCCCTGGTACCCCATGAGGCGGGGCAGCTGACCCCGTATGAGGAGGAGCCACACTCCCTTCACGTAACCGGAGCCAGACCACCGAACCTCCGCCATTCGAGCCCTCTGAACCATCGGCGCAGGCACGCCCAGCCTGGCGGTGTCTGTAGCCGCCCCCAACCAAAATAAATGCCCTTTGAATTCCCCACCATCCTTATCCAGGAAGTCGAGCCCCCAAGAGGAACACCCCAACTAGATGGACGCGGGGGTGAAAAACCCATCTCCGAGAAACAAACCGGGGAGGAGGCCGAACAATCCCAGGGACGGAACAGTACTCCCAACGAAAACAGGCAAATGACGGAAACCTGCACCGCCCCCGATCGGAACGGTATATTACAGACCATCCTGGAAACCCATTACAGCTTGCTAGGACAAAATACAAACAGTATATCTACATATGATACCTCCAAATTAGTGACAATGGCATCTAGATATACCCACACTTATCTGGTGTAGTTACAACAGCCTCTCAAGGTCGTGGCCCAGTTCCTGACCTTTTACAACATATACATAGACACAGAGGGGAATGAGATACGGCTGTACATAATCTAAAACAGGAACAGAAAAAAAAAAAAAATTACATAGTGTAATACCGCAAAAGAAAAGATAATGCGCTGATACAAGATTGCACTCACAAGATCAAAGTGAATAAATCACCAGAACAAGTGCCTGCCCACAAAGAAACATTCTCATACGTCCCAATCACTCCCACCTTACTGGAGCGGGCCACCACGCCGCCGCAGAGATCAACCCACGGACCAGTCTCATCAGACCGGTGGACCAAGCGACCACCCCTCCACCGCCTTATAAATCGACACGGCGCCCTATAATGAACAAGGCAGAGCATCGGCTAACACAATGGTAATAACCGGCAAAAAACCCCGGACCAGCCGCCCCTAGCCCAAGCCACCCCGAGCCAGGAGCCGCAACCAGAGTACCAGAGCACCACCGGGGAAGTGGTTACCGACACACGATAAAGACAGCCAGCACCCCCCCATGATGGTCCCCAAGGAAAAAACCTACCCACTCGTTCATGAGCCGGGTACCCCATGCCTGCCATGCTACCAGAAAAGGGGGGACCTCCAAGAACACCAGAGTCCGCCAGAGCCAGCGTATTGGGCAAGAGGCAGCACACCACCGAGAGCCCAAATGGCCCAAAACCCCAAAAACCTGCTGCGGCGGCAAAACAGTTGGAAGCCAGCAGAGAGGACACAGGGGGCCAGATTGCACAAGCCAGCGTTAAAGGAGGCCCAGCAGGAACCCCATACAGTCCCAAGGGCAACCCCAATAGGCAACGCCCAGCGTACCCAGGAGAGCCCACGGGTAGCGCAGCCGAAACCCATAACGCCCCTCCAAACCACCGACGCCTCCTGCCTGACGCCCCAAACCGCAGCCAGGGGGACCGACGTCCCCTTAGTGGAATTGATCCCACTGACCAGGAGACAAGAGCACACCCCGACCCACGGAACTCCAAAACACTATACCAAGAAAAACACTGCAGCAGCAGAGTGCGCACATGCGACACCGACGGCCCCACACATAAGCCACACCGGGAGCAACTTACATGGAGGCATATAGAGAACTAACCTGACCATCAGAAACAGAGCCCGGAAACAAACTCGACGGGCGTACCGGCAGCAGCCGGACGACCGAGTCCACCGCCGCCCTCGGCAGCAAGGCCCCAGGGAGGATACGACAATCGAGTAAATAAGGAATCAGGGGATATCAACCCCGCTCTTCCATGGGCACCACATCCCAAAGGGGGGACCCGCAGAGCGGACTCCAGGGGTACCTTAAACTATTGGGAAGTAAGCTAGTCGAGCGTTCTTGGTAAAATGGACCCACACCACCCGAAGGAGCTCTCGCATGGACTAAGGGTCCAGCTCCGAGAGCACCCACGTCCCCCTCCCGACAGATTGCAGAGAGGACGAAAAAAAAACCACAGGCCGAAGCCCACCCGGCCCCAGGCCAAGAAGGGTTGCACCGCCAACGAAAGTGCAAAAATGTACCTCCACCAACCCAGCTCCTCCTAGGGACTACATGCGTCCCAAAAGTGTCCTGACCGCAGAACCACGCGGCGCAGTCTCGGGGAGCCCTTTCCCCGACCATGCTATCCAGAGCACAGGGTGCATTTGAATATGCACCCTGGGGTGTAACCGACCACACCCCTAATGTCCCTCTTAGCCAAGGGACCCCCGTGGCAGGATGGAACACACTCGTAAAAAAAAAGCCCCTTCCCCCATATGCTCCCTAGTAGTGCGCGCAAGCCAAGCGGGCCATATTAGCTCAGCAACACCCAGCGTCATGCGAACCTGGGAGGCACCACCGGCGCTATCCGCTGCGCCAGACGCTGCAAGAATGTGTACCTAAACGAATGAGACATACTGAAAACGAAGGGGGGAAAGCGCTGTCCTTGTACCCAGACATTCTCCGTTCATATATATATTTTCTGTTTGGTAATTAATGTCTTTTTTTTAATTTTTTTTGGTCGTCTGTTTTTTTGTTTTTTTTTGTATTTATTTATTTATATTTTTTTTTTGCTTGATTATTCACCACCGTGTACTTGACAGTTAAATCACGGTTGTATGTTCTGTTATATGGCTGTCGTTTAACTCATTCCATGCGGTAATGGACACAATTAATTTTTTGTACTGCAAATTACTTATTATTTCTGATTTTTTTTTTTTTTTTTTTGGTATTTTTATTTATTAATTATTATTTTTTTTTTATTTTTTTTATTATTATTATTTATTTATTTGTATTTAATTATTTTTTTTTTTTTTATTTACCGTGCTAGGAGGATTAGACTGAACAAAGAAGGAACAACGCATGCACGCAAAGCGCCAAAAGAGGGGGGAAAAGTACTCACCAGACGCAGAAGGACAAGGCAAAGAAACAGCAGCACCAGCAACCATAGAAGACAACAGCTGTGATCCAGGCGCCACCTGCTGGACGGTCCACGAACTGCAGCAGAGTCCAGAG
This sequence comes from Pelobates fuscus, assembly GCF_036172605.1. NCBI lineage: Eukaryota > Metazoa > Chordata > Amphibia > Anura > Pelobatidae > Pelobates > Pelobates fuscus. The sequence goes on from NC_086320.1 coordinate 18,284,560, forward strand.
GAGAGAGCAGTGGAGAAGAGGAGAGCCCACGCCCCAGAGGAGATGGCCGAGGTAAGTGACCTGCAGGGTGGGGAGAGGGGCCCAGGCTAGATAGAGGGGGGGAGGGGGACCAGGCTAGCTAGAGGGGGGGAGGGGGACCAGGCTAGATAGAGGGGGGGACCAGGCTAGATAGGGGGGGGGAAAGAACATAGAGGGGTAGACAGAAAGGGAATGTAGCCCCAGGGGAGGGGAAAAGAAAACATAGGAGAGGGAAAAAGGAGGGGAGAGGGCAGGCCCACTAGAAGAAGGAGGGGGGAAGGAGGCAGAAAAAGGGGGGAGAAGAGGGGGGACTCGGGGGCCCAAAAAGGGGGAAACTGGGACCCCTGGCAGAAGAAAAAGGGGGAGACAGCCCTGGGAGCCTTCCTCACCGGCAGAGGAGGCTCCCGACGGGCAAAGCGACCCCCCCAATCCCATACGGCGGTACCAAGGTACCCCGCGCGGCCCGCGGGGGCCTACTCACCGCCCCAACCCCCCGCCGGCCGCGGTGGGACCTGGACTGGTGCCGGGCGGCCACCCGCCGCCCGGAGAGATGAATCCGCCGCCCACCGCCCCTGGCCCGCAATCCAGCGCTGGCGGCCGGGGCGGATGGCGTGGTAGGGGGCCCAAGTGTAAGCCGCGCAGCAGACCCTCCAGGTGACCACGCGGCAGTAGCAGGCCGCATCCCCGGCCTTGCCGTGAGGGCCCGCGCGGCCGTGCACACAGCAGGCCGCGCGGGGGTAGGAGGCCGCATCCCCGGCCTGGGAGTGCCAGGCCGGGCGGCAAAGGAGGCTGCAGGCCGCGCGGCAGTGGCAGGCCTCGTGGCAGAAGGCCGTGCCACGCGCGCGGCCGCAGAAAGCCTCAAATCCAGGCCCCTGTTGGTAGGCAGCGTGTCTGGAGCCCCCAGACATGCGGTCCTGTCGATGCCTCGGGCCCGGGCTCCACCTCATCAACCGGGCCTGAGGAGAGGGATCAGGGGAGAGCCTGGCAGGCGGGTGGGAACGCCTGCCAGTGCTGGTGCGGCCCCCAGGGCAGGGACCGCATGGGAGGCAGCAGGGGAGACCACAGGGGGTGCTCCAGGGGGAGGTAGGCCGCGGGGGGGCCCCACACCGGTAGCCATACCTCATTAATGCTTGCCAATTGTTCCCACAGGTGCCGGCCACCATCCATGCTGCAGCAGCCCTGAGGGAAGCTAGAAGCCTCAACCATCAAGCTGTGTCAATCTGCAGGCCCAGGCAAACAGGAGCAGGAGGACAGGAAGCTGTTTGCTGGCCCGAATCCCAAGTGGCACTGAGGTGAGACCTCCCCCACACTGTCTTACCCAGAACATAATCACACCCACAGATTCTTCACAGCCAATCCCATGCATCTATCCCCACACTCCTACATGTGCCCTTGTCCGCTTAGCTGCGCTATCTCCCCAGGGCCTAACCCACAGTAAATGGATGCAGGTATCACTACTACTGCAATAGTATGTTTTTACAGTTCAAACACTGGCTGCTAAGCATATATAACCTGTGCGTGTTGGATTAGCTGAGCGGTCAAATAGTGGAGTTCTGTGAAAAGGGTACAAATGAAATAATGCTCACTGTTTAAGTATATATTTCTTCAGCCGACTAGGGCCCAGTGGTTAGACAGGAGTCCCCAGAAGCATGAATTTGTTTGGGTCTATTTACCATCTCTAAATAAAGAGTGAAGAGGGAGGGGGGCGTTAGGGGGGGGGGGGGGGGTCAACCTGCAAAGGGCTCAGAGAATCTTAATCCATCACACTTCCACTGCATTGTAACCAAGTACAAGTCTTGACAAACAGTGGGGATTGGAGAAGGCATTCGTTTGAAAGAATATTAAAAAAAATAGGAGGAAAGATGTAGCAAAATCCCATTTCGAATACAAATATTACCTTAAATCAGTGTAAAATGATCAGGAAAAGATTTGAGGGAAACAATTCAGTAAGCCACTAATAACTATAAATGCACATTTTTTTACCATGACTTTTTGTGCTTCTATTCACACCTCTCGTCGCCCGGAAAACAGCAGGTTTTCAAGCTGGCACGATTACAGCAGTTCTGATACATTTCTATTATTTTTTTATATATTGTTCCCTAGCAATGGCCTGACACTCAGTGACTTAATGCAATGACTCATGTATGATAAATGGTTCATAGAAAAATATATGTTTTATACGCGGCAACTTCACAAGCTGACAAAAATAATTATCACAAGCTGACAAAAATAATTATCACTTGAAGATCCCAGCTAAATATACACAAGCTTGGTATGTGACCTCGGTTAGCGTCCATCGCTGGTCAGACAGAAGGTGTCAAACTCTGTCATGGCTGGGTGAGGGGGGTATAATGCATGGATAATCCATTTATGGGTAATGCTAGTATTCAAAGAGTCCTTGATATGTGCCCTCAAAGGGCCATAAAGTGCCCCTTTCATGGGTACACCTAACTAAAAAAAATGGTTTACAATCGCTCTTTGTATCCTTTTCTAATCCTGTTACTTTTTTAGGGTAAAAAAAAATAGGGATTTTGAGATAAATCCAGAATGTGCATTTCCTGAACATATACATGGCAGCTCCTGCCTATCCCTAATTAGACAGGAACCGAATTAAAACAAAAGGTATAAGTAACCCATCCTACCCCTCCCACCCTTTTTGTTCCTGTCCTAACCCCTTGTCTTACCTGAATGTTGTTACCTTCTGCCTCAAGGTAGTTCAGTCTCTCTTGCTTGGAAAGGTTCAGTATATGGCAAGGTGTCCCTCTGAACATACCCCTTTAGTGATTGGGGGTTTGCTTACTGTGACCCTAGGGGTAGGAAGATTATGCCATCACCTGATTTCCTGCAGTGACCAAGGCATAGCAGGCTGGACATGCACATACAGAGTATGTATATATGGATATAATCCCTTCTACCCTTCATCGGTTTCATCTGAATGGTAAGAGTTTCTTCCTAAGCCTCTGTGCCTTTTAATATAGCAATGGACTCACTTATTCATATAGTTACATAGTTACATAGCTGAAAAGAGACTTGCGCCAATCAAGTTCAGCCTTCCTCACATTTGTTTTTTGCGGTTGATCCAAAAAAAGGCAAAAAAAACTGTTTGAAGCACTTCCAATTTTGCAACAAACTAGGGAAAAAATGTCTTCTTGACCCCAGAATGGCAGTCAGATTTATCCTTGGATCAAGCAGTTATTACCCTACATTGAAAAGTTATATCCTTGAATATTCTGTTTTTGCAAGTATGCATCTAGTTGCTGTTTGAACATCCGTATGGACTCTGATAAAACCACGTCTTCAGGGGGAGAATTCCACATCCTTATTCTTAGATGAAATCTTCTTTCTTCCAGTCTAAACGCATGACCTCGTGTCCTATGTAAAGTCTGGTTGGTGAATAGATTTCCACACAATGGTTTCTATTGGCCCCGAATATATTTGTATAATGTTATCATATCCCCTCTCAGGCGACGTTTTTCTAAACTAAAAAGGTTTAAATTTGTTAACCTTTCTTCATAGCTGATATGTTCCATTCCTTTTATTAATTTTGTAGCCCGCCTCTGCACTTTTTCTAGTACCATAATATCCTTCTTTAGAACAGGTCCCCAAAATTGCACAGTATATTCAATATGTGGTCTTACCAGTGATTTATAAAGAGGCAAAATGATAATCTCATCCTGAGAATGAATGCCCTTTTTCATGCATGACAATACCTTACTGGCCTTGGCCACTGCTGATTGACATTGCACATTGTTGCATAGTTTGTTGTCTATAACAATTCCCAAGTCCATTTCGTGTGTTGTTATCCCTAATTCGCTTCCATTAAGGATATACGTTGCTTGTGCATTCTTTACTCCGAAGTGCATAACTTTGCATTTCTCTACATTAAATTTCATCTGCAATTTGAGTGCCCAGTCCCCCTCTAAATCCCTCTGCAGTAAATAAATATTTTGCTAACATTGTATTATTTTACAAAGTTTTGTGTCATCTGCAAGCACTGAAACGTGACTTTCAATGCTTTTTTCAAGATCATTTATAAACATGTTAAATAGAAGGGGTCCCAGAACAGAACCCTGAGGGACACCACTTTCCACCTCTGTCTAGCTTGAAAATTTACCATTAACGACAACTCTTTGTACTATATTTTTAAGCCAATGTTCTACCCAAGAACAAGCATTTTCATCTAGACCAATTTCCTTGAGTTCCAACACTAATCTATTGTGTGGAACTGTATTAAATGCCTTGGCAAAATCCAAATAGATCACATCCACTGCAACACCCTGATCTATACTTCTACTTACTTCTTTGTAGAACGCAATCAAGCCTCAGTGCCTTTATTTCTAGTCCTCAGTGCCATATAATATAGCCCACATATAATTGGCCCACATCACCAGAGGTTTCTCAAATTGCAGTGGAAGGACACTCTCCTTTTTACATCTTCATCGTGAAAGATTATAGGAAGATAAGTAAAGAATGTTGACTTATATTCACTGTTATTTTACCTCAGCAGAGAGAGATAGTTTTGATTCAGGTCCTCCACAAGGGAGGATGTCAACTTTCCTATGTAAATCCCTTGGACAGTGATAACTATGAATACCATCCTCAGGGGTTGAGGAACTTTTATCCAAAATTGAATACGTTCAGGAAAGGGACATCCTTAACATCCAACATATCCTTTCGGCATAGGTTGCAAGAGCCAATATTAATTATCCTAACAGTTCCATATTGGTATCCAGTCCATGACTTCTACTTTTGCTTCATGGGATCCATGGGATCCATGGGATCTCCCAAAATAGTTCTTTCCTCGTCCAGTCGTACTTTCCTCATTCTGAAGGTTTGGATATTAAAAAATACTTAAATATAAGGGTTTTTATGATGCAGTAATTAATACCCTTGTGAAGGCCAGAGAAATGTATACTCAGAGGCTACAGAATTGGGATGTCTATTTCTACTTAGGTGATCATTCAAATTCCTTCTACCAAGAAGTTTCTTCTTGGACTTAGAAATCTCTTTGCCTGTTCCGGGGGGCAGAGTCCACAACATCCTGCATCACAACGGACTTCACCCCCTGGAACAGGCAACAAGATTTCGGATCGCCAGAAGTGCCGACATCTGGGAACCCTATGTTTCCTTTGTGTATTGTACTGACGGTGATAAGAAGGACCCGCATTTAAGTGTCTGCTGTTTTTATTTGAATGGAATAAAGTTGTTAAATCTTTATTCTTGGCCATCCATCTGATTTGTCAAGAAAGTTTTTTTCTGGGTGCATTGATATACAGTGAAAAAGCGCAGGTAGCCTGAGCAGTCTCTTTACCTGCTCTCTATTTGTGAGTGTGATAATCTACATATTTTAACAATATAATTGTGTTTGCAATATTATACTATTTTGCTTTTTAGTTTTTTCATGTGAAAAATCAACTCTCTATGAACAAAATTTGTGAGTGAAATAGTAACTTTATTTTGCACATTGGTTTTAAGTATTGACTTACACAGTGTTTATAATGCACTTTTAATATTTATTCACTTTAATGTGGAATGGTGCAATAATATTTGCACATATATCTTGCAGTGTGTTTGCACAAAATACGGGGTTCCTGCATGAGGAACTGCAGTTTTATTCTGAGCACAAGCACTTTGTTGCATCGATTTATTTTACTTGCTGGGTTTGATTGCAATACACAATAATTTTTGTGAGCACAATCTTAAAGGCACAACACACTTTATATATTTATTTATTTTTTTCAGAATGGAGTGTTGGAGAGCTAATACACTAATAAGGTGATGCTAAAACAAAACGTTTTTATAATAAGGTAAAAAAAAATTTGCACCATCCATAGCTTGTTCTATTGTTTTTTTGAAATCCCCGTATTTGTTTGCTAAGATAGGTGAATTTAGGTAGCCTTGTAATATTTAAAACTGTATTTTTTTTATAGTAAAACAATTATGAAGACATATTTGAATTATGATCATGTTCCTGGCCAAAGTTTAGAAAGAGTTATCAAATACACTGATATGGGCCTCCCAACTGTCCTAATTCCTGTGGGACAGTCCCAATTTTCGTGTCTTGTCCTACCATCCTGTCTAAGGTTCTTAGTGTCCTCTTTTTGGGGACACCAGAGAACTGTCCACAACAAGCATATTGCAAGTGCATCATTGGATGTGTTTATGGTATCTTCAGGACCCTGTATTGCTCCCTGCAGGCAGCCTTGTGTGCATTAATGTTCACCTTTAGTCTGCTTTTACAGCGTTATTGATAGCTCTGTTTCCATTTTTGTGAATGGCGCTAAGCACACAATTTGCCCAAGCCACCAAGCTTGCACGCCACCTAGGTGGAGGCTCGGGCTCTCTCTTTTGTACAAAATGTTTGTCTGACAAAGGAGAAAGTATAACTTTAAATTACTCTTTTAATGTCAGAGAGGTAAAGGATCATAAGTCACAAGCCACTATGAGCAACGAGACATAAACAGACATATTCTATAAGCCCTAACCTGTGCAGTAAGCAATGAGGCCAAGAGTGGACCTCTAACTTCTGGTCTGGATCACCATGTTATTTCTAGTTAACCGATGAAGAATAACCCACTGAACAGATTCTAGACTTAGATGATCACCATATCATGCAATCTACAATATCTGGATTTCTACCCGGAGAGGTTAAGAGGCAATGATATACAGCAATTACACAGTTAATTTTCCTATTAACATCATACAATCTAGCAGGGAGAAATCTGTTTTCACAGTATCTGCACACCTGCACCCATTATACCTCTGCTATATAGTAATTCCAGCCATAAAGCACTGAGTATCCCCAATTGGTGTGATCTAATTAAAATGAAAATTTACAAGCAGTGACACTGTGCTTTAAAAATGCACCAGTTACATAATTATAATATCCATTGCAAGGAGTCTGCATTTTAACCTAAAGACATACTCACCGCACTCCATGTTCCATTGTGTGTGTGATTTAATCAAACTGATATATTGGCCAATTAAAAGTTATGTAAACACAGTTCTTACTGTGCACTGCAGGATCAGTCGTGCGATATTAGTCACTGGATAGCCGCAGGAAAGGCGGATACAAACTGCCAGATTTATCTCGTGTTTGATTATATTTCTATTAACAATCATTTCTGGGATTGTGCCGTACAGATTATTTTGCAGGAGTTATTGTTGCACATGAGCCGTCAGGTGTCATTGCATATTATCATGTGACAAGGCGTTCCAACTGCAACTGGCCACTGAATGGTACCTCATGACTTGGTGGTTGTCCTAGGTGTTGCCTCTCAATGGTCTTTTAATACAAGATCATTTTTAAAGTGGGTCTGTCCCTCCTCATTATATTATAAAGATGCTGTTTTTGTTTGCTTTTCAGAGAAATTCCAACACAATTCGTAGATACCCCAAGACAACAATATTTGACAAAAAGTTTGCAGTTTAACCAAATTTTTTCAAAAGGCTACTTTTGTCCAACTCCAGGACCTGTCACAACTGATGGAAGTGGGATTCAAACACTCTCACGTCATGTGACAGGATCTATGGAGGCTCCTATGGTCTTGCGCATGCGCCAGAAGCCAAAGAAGGTAATACTGTACCCCGCGGCCACTGGATCCTAACCGAAGATGTGACCTTCCAGGGTCTTTGCAAGATATGCAAAAACTGCAAAAAATACATATTGGATACAATACGTCATACAATGCCGGTACACTCTGAATGCACATCTCTAAATAGAAGGTGTAGTTGGAGAGCTAATACAGATATTATCATATTTAGAGGATAGAAGTGGAGGAATCATGTTCCATGTGCTAAATAGTCAGCACAGATATCCCATATAAGAAGATCATAATGCCAGTTCTCCCTGGTTTTGTGTATCAAAGGAAAATTTCCTGGCTAATCTTTTCCTTAAATGCCTCTTCCTTATCTGCATGAAGTTTAAGCCCTTAAGGACACATGACATGTGTGACATTGTGGTGGAATCTCGGTAAAAATAAATTTAGTAGGCCGAGATTACCACGTGGCATGTGTACGTGCATATACTGGTGTATCAGTCGGTTGGTTGCACGTGGCAAAGATACAATCAGTAGTGTACGGAGCATGTGCGAGAATACCGGATGTAGTATTCCCCTCCTCCATTGTGCTGGGCAAGCCATGCGGTCAAACAGGAAGTTAGTTCTTGTTCGATTGATTGGGTAAGAGTATGTGTGGGTGGAGCTTATTATGGGAGGAGTTATATGCCTATTTAAGGAGCCTACACTATTGTTCGGGGCTCAGATCTTGTTGTATTTTGGTGACATTAGTCCCTCTGAGTCCCGTTCGGTGAATCGAATAAAGAATCTCTTCCTTCCTGAAGAAACCTGTGTCCATCTCTCTGTGCTTGGCTTCCGTCAGTTTCTCCGGTATCAACATGTCATGATTCCCTTTTATTCCAGAAGTTTGGTCCTTAAGGGGTTAAAGTGGGCCCCTTATAGGACCCAGAACCCGCCTGCATTATGGCTTTTGTTGCATTATGTGACATCACGCACCACAAAGAATGGAATTTGAAAAGAGGATTTGATATATGCACCTGTTTTGTTTCACCGACATGAAGTGCTCTTTTTTAATGCATTTCTTTTTTAGCTTAGCTAAAATATCCAGTCTGATTCAATGCTTGTAATCCTCTACTTGATGAATCAGCCTTTTACATAACATTGTGACAAACTCACTTAGGCTAACGGGATGGGATACAGAAATAAACGGTGATGGGCGATTGCATGCTTAAAAAAGAATTAATCATGGTAAATGCCGGGCAAATGTCACTGCAAAATGTATCACGGTTAACCATTTCAGGGCAGGAAGGAGATTTGTTAAATGACGAAATAAAGTAAATATTGAACCCCTCCAACATCGATCGTTTTTTACCGCTTGTGATTCGGATTTCCAATATAAGCAATGGGTGTGAGTTTACTATTAAATACTCTTAAAGAGGAACTGTCACTACTCATTATTTTAAATATTTTATTTACTTATCCTTATAATTAACTAATGGGTATTAGTGAAGCGTGAAATATAAATGAAATATACAAATTCCCACCAGTCAGCGCAGCACACAGTTATCATTACATACGCTTGCGCTGTGAAACTAAGGGAACTGAGCCTGCAGCGGTAAGTTTGCTTTTAAACAAAAATGAATGAGCTTATATAAGATTGAAAAGCAGAGATTTTTTTAATTAAATTAAATTTAGAAGTATATAAATTCTGGGGGGAAAAAACAAACTAAAATGACTATAGCCAGCTACTAGTGCTTAGTACATTCCCCAAGACAGCTATGCTTCCAGTTTGGCTATTTCGGCCTTTGAAACTCACCTTGAATTCACTGTCAATCGCCTGTACTACTACTGCATTTATTTCTAAACAGTTTAGCAGATAGGTCACTAAGAAACCCTTCTAGTTTACTGTGCAAGAAAATAGAATTCAATGCTACAAAGTATCTCTGTGTCTCACTCATAATGTCTCTCTGACAAGCTCAGTGGAAGTCACACAATAATATATCAGTGCCTGTGCTTATATTGGCGCTCTTGGTAAATATGGATAAACAAGGCTGTGAAAATGTGTCTTTATGGTTTCATTTTCAGATCTTTTGCTCAAAAAAATACTCTGTCCTTTCATTGGGGTCTTCTTAATAGCTCTAGCCAAAGTGAATGAAAGTTTCCTGCATTATTTTTATATTCATTATTTTAACCTTCCCATGTTTTCCTATGATAGCCATGATTGGTCAAGCTCTCGTAACAACATTTAGTGGCTGTTCCGTAACATCAGTCATGGTTAATACTATGCTAGGATTGGACAGACGAAACATGATTTGACACAACCCACATACATCGCCGCAAATTAAGGAGCCAATTAGACCAACTGTATCAGCTTGATCCTCCTCCAATCCCTAATTTACAATGCATAGAAACTGAGAAGGATTTACCGTTAAGTGACTCTAGTGGCCCGTCTAGGGCCCAGAATGAAGGAGGACAAACTGGTAACCTACGTAGGACCCTGTGAAATCGTGTTCCTTCTCTGCAAACAATTAAACAGAAAGAATGAATAGTGTGCCATGTGTTACCATGGCAACGATCTGAGCGGTTCACAGATAGCGGAGCTGGAGGGAGCTTCTGGGAAGGTAAGAGCTTGCAGGGCCCTCTCTGCACAGTGCATGCCACTGGACCACCAGGGAATGCCATATCCCCCTCCTTGTCCAAGTAAGAAGCAGGGAGGGGGGACTAAAAAAAATTAAATAAATTGAAATATTTAAAAAAAAATTAGAATAAAAAATGCTCCCCCCACCACTTTACACAAATTACCTACACAAACACACACACACTCTGCATTCATTATATACACACACTGCATTCACTATACACACACTACACAAACACACACTCTGCATTCATTATATACACACACTACACAAACACACTGTATTCACTATACACACACTACACAAACACACACACACTCTGCATTCATTATATACACACACTACACAAACACACTGCATTCACTATACACTCACTACACAAACACACTACACAAACACACTCTGCATTCATTATATACACACACTACACAAACACACTGCATTCACTATACACACACTACACAAACACACACTCTGCATTCATTATATACACACACACTACACAAACACACTGTATTCACTATACACACACACTACACACACTGCATTCACGTTATGCACACTACACACACACTGCATTCACTTTACGCACACCACACAGACATACTGCATTCACTTTACAGACACACTACACACACACACTGCCTTCACTTTACACACACCGCATTCACTTTACACACACCACACACTACATTCACTATACATACACTACACAAACACACCCTGCATTCACTATACACACTACACAAACATACTCTGCATTCATTATATACACACTACACAAATACACACTGCATCCACTACACACACGCACTACACAAACACACACAACTCCCCTGTCTAAATACACTGCATCCACTACATTTGGCATGTATATTTTGTGCATTTACCTTTAGAAATTGTTTATTTTTTCTAAATGATAAATGTACAGAATATTAATAAGTTATCGGCTATCGGTATCGGCTCTAAAAAAATCAATATCGGTCGATCCCTAGTTCATATCACCATTCATTTTCCATTCTGTTATTTTAAATGGTGATTTGCTCCTTAGTAATTTGAACAATTTAATGAATTGCCAATATTAAGATCAATTGTAATTTGTCCTGATGCACGTGTCTTGTCACTTCCCCAAACAGATACCTTCTCGTGTTTGACTGGCCTGGTGGGACAGCAGAGAGTAGCAGAATACACGTTATACAAAAATATTCAGTATTATGTTTCCTAGTGCAATGTTACAATAAGAACAGTACTATTATTTATCTGACAGATGCTTCCATAAATAGCAAAATAATCAGTCTTCATGCAAATGCGTGCAAATATTGTGCATGTCTCCTTATATTACCCCCTTTTTGCCCCAGTATGGAAATTACGATTTGACAATGTACGGAAGCGAAGAACGTAGAACAAAACGGATTGTGTAAGGTGAGCCCAAGTTGCTGTGAGAATGTGTTCAATATCTGCTAACGTGAGGTATGTGAAGAAGAGATCTAATGAACTGGGAGTGAGATGTAATAGGGTGATGGAATAATTGAGAAAGACAAGAAGGGTAATTATAGATATGATGGAATAAAGTGGGCGCATTGGATATGTAGAATAGATTGAATTAACTGTAAGTAAGAACTGCAGGTTTGATTGAATGAACAGAGATTGATAAAAATGAAGGGTATGAAGAACGAGATAAAATGAAAATAAAGGGGAGTGATAGATATAAAATAATGACTGAATGACAGTTATGGGAGCCATACGTAAGGGGGGGGGGGGTATAATAATTATCTACAACTCAGAATTTAAAAAAAATTATAAAATGAATGATTAGTGAGAGATATAACAAAGACAAGGAATGACGGGGCTGGGAAGCAGTTGGTCTGAAGTTAATGGATAAGACTAGATGGGCCCAGAAATGTGTTACTGTATTATTGTGAGCATGATCTGCAATGTATATTATGGTGTCTGCGCACACTATGACCTCCATCGATTTAATATTGGTGGATAAGGTTTTCAAATGATTTAACATTTTTGGATAAAACTTTATCAAAATATTAAAATATTAAAATATATCACAAATTATCGATATTTTTCAAAATAGTAATTAAAAAAAATATATATTTTATCCATAGCTTATCCAAAAATATTAAACTGAGGCGTGCACATGGGGAGAGTACACAATGTCTGGATCACACAATGACAACAAATCCAAAAATCAGCTAATAACGAGCTATTTCAAATATTTCTTGTTGCAAAACATAGCTTAAAAAATCTTATTTCTGGAGCATTTCTAACCTTGTAATTTCTATGTGGTTTAAATTACATATGCTCATTCTGCATTTCTTCCCAAAGAAGAAACATACCATATAACTTGAAGCACTGATTTCAAGCAAATTATTATTAATGAATCTGATTTTTTCCTAAACCATTATAGTTATTAAACTCTAATCCATAAAGAATAATAAAAAAAGCAATAATTAAAACTGCTCTGTATCGATTTCCTCCTTTCCCCGATTGAGATAACTCTCCTCGTCTTTCCTTTATTACCTCATTAAATTAATAAAGGTTGTTATGGTAATGTGACCCAGCACGTTCATCGCTGGGACAGACTTTCCTGTGGATCCATTAATCAGTGGGACTCTTTGGTTCTAGAACCACAACATATAATCTCGCTTTATTCTACTTTGTAGCTGTAATACCATCAGTGCTCCCCCACTAGCTCAACTAGTAAACTCCCATTTACATTTTCATCTAAAGACTTTGCAGTGTGTTATTAACTTTGATTGTGTTTACACTATTAATTATTTTTTAGTTGCTTGCTTTCATATCTGTCTACACCGCAGTCTGCATAGTAAAGCTTTCCGACGCACAGGGCTTAATTCCAATCTTGTCGGTAAATAGCTGTCGCTATTAACAACATCCAGCAGCTTGTAACAGCCACTAATCACCAACTGGTTTCCAACCTTGTCTTTTCTTTTTTATTTACCGACTGACCGTCAACAACACCTACTCAGAAAGAAACCGACCACACGCAGATTAACCACTCGCTGGTAAGGCACAGAAACAAACGCTGTGGAAGATCTCACCATAGCAACCACACCTTTCTGGGGATAATTGGTCATCACGAGCATGCGCACCTAACCCTGTGATTGGCCTTAGCAGGAAATAGCGACACTGTATACAATTTATTCAACTGGGATTTTGGGCAATGCCATACATTTATCTGTGGACCTTTTGGGTTTATTTCTGCTGAATTGTTCATTCACATGACACATGCCCTTTACTTATTCAAAGAATACAGTTTGTGACACCATGCAACTGGTCTTTTCTTTAATTTTATAGCTCTAAGATATGGTTTAATACGCTCTGATTTGTGCTGTAGCGTTACAGTATAATGCCAGATATCTAAAGCTAACATGTATTTCTCTTTTAGGATGTACAAGATGTTAGCTGGTGTTAAGATGATGAGGCAAAGAGACACAAACTGTGTCCCATCACCAATAAGCTACAGAAAATGAAATTGAATAGGAACAAGCATTTTAGGCTGACAGCTACCCATCCCCCAACCTACAGGACCATGCAGAGAGTGCTGATGAACCATTCTCTCCATGGTCCTAGTTCCCACTGCACATTGCAAGCACGTATAATGATGCTCACTTACTGACCCATGATGTGGGACACAAGAGAACAAAATTGGGACAGCAGGACAGGGCCTGGAAACTGGGACTGTCCTGCCAGAAGTTGGACAGGAGGAGTGTAATGACTCGGGGTTGAGGGTAGGGGTTCCTCACGCTTGGGTGGTAATTTTACAAAGGGCATTCATTGTTTCAGGTTGTTTGAATTGTATAGACAAAATGGAGCTGGGCATTCGTTTGTTTTTGTGGGGTTTATGGTTGTTTTCAGCAAGAAAAACAAGGAGCCATGGAAAGAGGAACCTGTGAACCTTTAATTACTCAATTGTATGTAAATGACCCTCTGTGGGTATAAATACTTCTGCACAGCTGCAATAAATTCAGTTCTGTTTAACCCCTACATGTAATCTCAACTTATTGTGTGGGGTAAATGCTATAATCACTGAATACTGATCAGAGTACTTTGTAATAGACATCTGAGCGCTCCTAATGGCACCGGGGCGATATCGGATGGCCCGGAAATAGCCTAGTAATCCGAGAAGCAACGGAGGTACTAAGCCCAAGTACCTGCAGACCTTTTAAAAGGAGTAAACATACAACAGAGGTCACACAATTAAGAAAATGTAGTTGCCAGGGGTTATTATGAGAATAGTAAGATCACAAGATTAAAATATAAGCAAGAGACAATGATTAATGAGATTGTGGGATGATGAATGTGACCATAATAGAAGACAGAGACAGCTTACAAGCCATCCCCACACAAGGTAGATCTGCAGGAACGTCTGTGGTCTGTGTAGTGCAAGGATGTCAAACTCGAGGCCCCACAACTATGTTCATTGCGGCCCGCTGCCCAGCCAATCAGGAGCACGCAAAACTCACTTGTCAGACTGAGTGATTTTTTCCCCCACCTCGGCCTGCGTTTCCTCCACCCACAGACAGCGTGTGGCTCCGTAAGGGAACTGCACGCACAGTACACTGGGAGGGCAAGCGCCACTTCCTCCCGTTCTGCATAGGAGCGTCGGGTGTCACGTGACTACACGGCGCTAAGTCTGACACCGCGTGCCGCTGGAGGCGGAGAGGCCCTCCTCTCCTGCTATGTCAGGTGAGAAACAGCAGGGAGGGCGGCCATCTATCAATAGTGCAGAGCAGAACCGGCGCTTCCAACACCTCGGGCGCCGGCTCTGTGAGAGATACAGCCTGCCAGGTATGAATGGAAGGGGTAGGACGGAGACATGGGTGGGAGAGATAGGAATGGAAGGGGGTAGGGAGATTTCAATTAGAATTGAACTGTTAGGGAGGGAGATTTGGATGGAATGGGTAAGGGGAGAGATTTGGAACGGATGGAGACATGGGGTGAGAGATATGGAAGGGGGGGAGAGATGTGGGAGGAGAGATATGGAACGGATGAAGACATGGGGTGAAAGATATGGAACGGGGAAAGATGTGGAAGAGAAGGAGAGATGTGGGAAGAGAAATATGGAAGGGAAGGAGAGATGTGGAAGTCAGGGAAAGATGTGGGGGGAAAGATATGGAAGGGAGAAAAAGATGTGGGGGAGAGATATGGAAGGGAGGGAGAGATATGGAATGGAGGGAAAGATGTGGGGTGAGAGATATAGAAGGGAGGGAGAGATATGGAAGGGATGGAAAGATGTGGGGGTAGAGATATGGAAGGGAGCGAGGAATGTGGGGGAGACATGGATGGAAGGTGGGAGAGACATGGGGGAGAGGCATGGAGGGAAAAAACAAGAATGGAAGGGGGAAGAGAGACATGGAAGGGAGGGGAACAGAGACATGGATGGAAGGGGGGAAGAAGAGACATGGATGGAAGGGGGGTAGAAGCGAGTGGAGTGTGCAGCCACACAATACTCTGCCTGGAGATTACAGAGAGACTAGGAAACGAGCGTAGCGGACACTTCAGACAGTGGCATTACTACTGAGACAGTAAGTAACTTGAGGTGAAGTTTTTGAGTGAATTATATAAATGTAACCAGGATTATATATTGTTTGCATGAGAATGATACAAGTAATTTTAGTTTGTGTTGGTCTACGTCAAACTCTTTTTTTTTTTTTTGTGCGGCCCACATAATCTTAAGCCTCGTATATTTTTCCCGAGTTAGCCTTTATGTTTGACATGCTTGGTGTAGTGGGTATGGACACCATAGGTTGAGATGGTACAATTATGGAAGATGTTATGACGAGCATGATTCAAGCTTTATAAGTCAAGTCAAATTATATATTTAAATTATGCAGCTCTGTGAGTTGAAGCCATTGGATTGTCGTCATGCTTAAGAAAACAACCTGGACAATAAACAATTCATGTAATAAAAAAAAAATGAAATATAATAATCTTAGTTTTGGAAACCCCTACTCCACTGCTTACAGTGGAATCAGTCCTGGGATCCCCATTGTATTTTTTTTATTCCACCTCCCCCTGTAGCAAATAGGATTGTTCCCCTATGGCAGGGGTGCCCAAAAGGTGGGTCCCCAGATGTATTAAAACAATGCCTTGTTATTCTAAAGGCATGCAAATGCATGCAGAGCATCATGGGAGTTGTAGTTCTAAGCATCTGGGGATTTAAATTTTGGGCACTCTTGCCCTATGGTTTTACTAAGGGGCCTGGGAAACCCCAGCATGGTAGATGGGGGGAAAGATATGGAAGGGAGAAAAAGATGTGGGGGAGAGATATGGAAGGGAGGGAGAGATATGGAATGGAGGGAAAGATGTGGGGTGAGAGATATAGAAGGGAGGGAGAGATATGGAAGGGATGGAAAGATGTGGGGGTAGAGATATGGAAGGGAGCGAGGAATGTGGGGGAGACATGGATGGAAGGTGGGAGAGACATGGGGGAGAGGCATGGAGGGAAAAAACAAGAATGGAAGGGGGAAGAGAGACATGGAAGGGAGGGGAACAGAGACATGGATGGAAGGGGGGAAGAAGAGACATGGATGGAAGGGGGGTAGAAGCGAGTGGAGTGTGCAGCCACACAATACTCTGCCTGGAGATTACAGAGAGACTAGGAAACGAGCGTAGCGGACACTTCAGACAGTGGCATTACTACTGAGACAGTAAGTAACTTGAGGTGAAGTTTTTGAGTGAATTATATAAATGTAACCAGGATTATATATTGTTTGCATGAGAATGATACAAGTAATTTTAGTTTGTGTTGGTCTACGTCAAACTCTTTTTTTTTTTTTTGTGCGGCCCACATAATCTTAAGCCTCGTATATTTTTCCCGAGTTAGCCTTTATGTTTGACATGCTTGGTGTAGTGGGTATGGACACCATAGGTTGAGATGGTACAATTATGGAAGATGTTATGACGAGCATGATTCAAGCTTTATAAGTCAAGTCAAATTATATATTTAAATTATGCAGCTCTGTGAGTTGAAGCCATTGGATTGTCGTCATGCTTAAGAAAACAACCTGGACAATAAACAATTCATGTAATAAAAAAAAAATGAAATATAATAATCTTAGTTTTGGAAACCCCTACTCCACTGCTTACAGTGGAATCAGTCCTGGGATCCCCATTGTATTTTTTTTATTCCACCTCCCCCTGTAGCAAATAGGATTGTTCCCCTATGGCAGGGGTGCCCAAAAGGTGGGTCCCCAGATGTATTAAAACAATGCCTTGTTATTCTAAAGGCATGCAAATGCATGCAGAGCATCATGGGAGTTGTAGTTCTAAGCATCTGGGGATTTACATTTTGGGCACTCTTGCCCTATGGTTTTACTAAGGGGCCTGGGAAACCCCAGCATGGTAGATTATAGATTATGAAGCGCCTACCTCCATGCTTCTCTGCTCTGCTCTAACTCCAGGCAGTGGTAAGGTTAAATAGCGAGTCAGATCATTTGCACAAGTGCAATAAGGTTGAATTAGACAGGGAAGAGGGTTTATTTTTAGGACAGACCATTTGTCAGAATTACACCTGTCAAAGACAAATGCAAACATTACTGGTGTTTTAGAGAGTATTTTCTGTCTATAGCATTTGTTGAATTGCAATAGTCATACCTTTGTACGGTTATTTTTTTTTAATGCATAAAATTATGCTGAGGAGATTGAATAGCAAAAGAGAAGGTAATTTTATTTGTGATCTGTTTTGGTGCATGTCTTGTGTTATTACATTGACCTCTGGTTTGGTAATTAATTTCCAGTTAAATTATTAATTTGGTGGAGCTCGCACGTTGTTTACTTGTGCTTTTTTGATAGACGATGATTTCATTATGGGATGATATCCTAATCATGATGATTGCATTTTTGCATAATTGTATTGTAGATGTAACCTTTGTATGTATAAATAATTGTTTCAACTTGGCTTTAAACAATAATCCTCTTCAACCCAGTATGGAATAAATTAAAAAGCATTTTGTAGGATTGTGCATATTAAGTGGTGAACGCAATTAGTTACTACAGCACTCTTAATTTAAATAATGACTTACCTTGACAATGTGTTGAAATTGCATCACCTCTCTATGGGAAGGATGGATTTAGGAAACGAACGAGGCTTTTAGAAAGCCTGTAAATGTAATGATTACCGTGTGTACTAACTAAATTTGCGAAGGAATGGTGCAGAGAAAATAATGAATACATTAATTAAATAACATAAATATAAATTTATAATATATATAGGAAATATAACAGAGACGGTGTACGTAAAAAAAATAAGTAAATAAAAAATGCAAATTTGGCCTTTACTTAACTCTTTACTTAATGTTTTTAACGTACACCGTCTCTGTTATATTTCCAACATATAATATCAATTTATATTTATGTTATGTAATTAATATTTCAAGTCCGGTTATGGAAAACATTATTGAGTTCAATTGGATTTTAAAAAAAATTACAATAATTTCATCGGTATCCGTTCTTCACTTCCTCAGAGATATTCTTGGCTGATATAATGTAGCAAATAACCTTTCAATGAAAAAGAGGCAAAATCATACAAATTGCAACGCTCGGCATAAAGACCATGCACCCTAGGTTGCCCTGCTTTAAATTTTACAGAATGATTACAAGGATAATGTAATTAAAACAAGAATTCCTAAATTACGTCTGAATAGTGGTAGCATTATGTAATATTTTTTTAATTAACGTTAAGATCCACACTGGGCTTCAGGATAACTATGATGCACAATAACCTCTAAAGGGCCAATGACTGTCTATGTAGCCATAATAATAATTTGCTCTTTACGAATCATGTTCCAAAATGGAAAAACGTATTTAAAGGAACACTCCATGCACTATAACCACTGCAGCTAGTGTTTTTAGTGTTTTTGGTGCCAGGAGCTCCCTGGCACCTCCCTAATGTAAGAAGTCAAGCCCTTTGCTAAAGGTTTGACTACTTGTCTGTGGTCCAGGCACCGATCATTGTCTCTATGGAAAACCAGAAGCTGGTCCAAAACATCTGTTAGCTCTCCTGAGCAAAACCCTGCTTTGTGTGGTCAGCTGATTGGCTGAGAGTGTCAGCTGATCTCTCTCAGCAGTGCCAGAGCTGATCCTGGGGGTGGGCCGACCACACAGGTGCTCTGTTGCTAGCCGGGGTGTGCAGCACTAGGCTTCGTCCCTCAGGTAGATTCTGCACCCTCTCATCAGGCCTTGCCCCTGCACCATCACTACACAGGTGCTCTGTCGGTAGGTGGGGTGTGCAGCGCTAGGCTTTGCCCCTATATACTGCCCCCTCTCATTAGGCCTTGCCCCTGCACGATCAGCGCCGGGTGGCAGAGGTGGAAGGGCTTAATGACAGGGGAGGGATCTACCTGAGGGGGCAGAGCCTAGAGCTGCACACCCCGACTATCTACAGAGCACCTGGGCGGTCCACACCCCCCCAGGATTGGCTCTGAGTAGAATCACCTAATGTTCACCCATGGTCATGGTTCTCTCATTTATTATACACAATGGTGTTAATTCACTAAACGGGGCAAAAAATATGCAAAACTAAATTTTAGAAAAAAACTTTTTCTTTCTTGGATTTTTTGGCCTAAAATATATTATGTATTCTTGTGTATTCAAAACTGAAAACCTCTTGGTCAGCACCTTACCTTAAAACGATACTATAGGCACCATAACAACTTTAGCTTAATGAAGCCATTTTGGTGCATAGTGTCAGGATCGGGACAGGGATCCAACACGCAGAGTACAAACAGTAGCCAGATACGTATACCGGACCTTAGAATGGCCGGACTAACGTAAGTAGTACAGTATAGAATGGTCAAAGACAAGCCGAGGTCGAGGGTAACAGAAGACAGGTAAGCGGGAGACAAGCCGAATCAAGGGAAACAGAGATAAGCAGAGTAAGGTAAACAAGCCGGGTCAAAACCAAAAGGGATAATAGAATACACAAGCACTGAGTGACTAGAACAAGCTAGAACCACGACAGGGCAATGAGCTAATGAAAGAAGCTCTGTTAAATACCCTGTTCAGAGCAGTAACCACGCCTCCGAGGCGTCCTGATTGGTCCTGCAGCAATTGACTGACAGGTCGTTCTGGGGGAGTGTCCTGATGACTACTTCCTGCCTAGATGCAGTAAAAGGCAGTCACTCCCTCGCGGCCGGCCTAGCATGACCGGATAGACCGCGGGGAAGGGAGCCATCAGACCGTCTGGATGGAGGAACAGCTAAGTCTCTACCTCTTTCGGAGGTAGAGACCACAGGTACCCTGACAGTACCCCCCCCCTCAGATACGCCCACCGGGCGGAATGAACCGGGACGAGATGGGAAGCGAGAGTGATACGCCCTGCGGAGACGGGGAGCATGAACATCCTCCTGAGGTACCCAACTCCTCTCCTCAGGACCATATCCCTTCCAATCAACCAGATATTGTACTCTCCCCCGGGAGATTCGAGAATCAATAATAGAGTTAACCTCATACTCCTCCTGACCCTCCACCTGAACGGAGCGAGGAGGGGCTATTGTGGAGGAAAATCTGTTACATATGAGTGGTTTCAGCAATGAAACGTGAAACGAGTTCGGGATGCGTAAGGTATTAGGAAGAGCTAAACGATACGCAACTGGATTGATACGGGTCAGCACCCTGTAGGGTCCAATATAACGAGGAGCGAACTTCATGGAGGGCACTTTTAAACGGATGTTCCTCGTGCTCAGCCATACCCTATCACCTGGAACAAAGACCGGAGCCGCCCTTCTACGTTTATCAGCGTGTTTCTTGACCAACATAGAGTTGTGCACAAGGATTTGTCGAGTTTGATCCCACAACTTCCTCAAATTGGCAACATGAACATCAACCGACGGCACCCCCTGGGAAGGAGAATCCGAAGGAAGAATAGACGGATCAAAACCATAATTCATGAAGAAGGGGCTTGAATGAGTAGAATCGCAAACGAGATTGTTGTGTGCAAACTCCGCCCAAGGAATCAAACCGACCCAATCATCCTGGTGTTCAGAAACAAAGCATATTGTTCAATTTTCTGGTTGGTACGTTCAGCAGCTCCGTTAGACTGAGGATGATAGGCAGAAGAAAAGTTTAATTTAATACCAAGTTGAGAGCTGTCACGACACTCCTTAGTCGACATGCCCTCGTGCAGTACTCGCACTCACCACTCTTTCTGTTTGGCACTGTTTCTCATTTCCTTTCGTTAGGCACTACACCTGGCCCTTGTTTAGCACCTATATATTCTGGTTTCTCCCCTCACTCCCGGTCAGATCATTATCCTCTATCCTTGACCCTGTACCTGCTGTTTCCTGGTTCCCGTGATTCTGGCTCCTTGCTCCTGTCTCCTGTGTCTTGTTTCCTGTGTATCCTGAGTATCCTGTGTTTCCTGATCCTGTGTTCCGATGTCCTTATGGTCCTGTGTCCTGTGCCTCCTGTTCCAGTGTTCGCCTGCAGTGTTCCTGTCTAGACTCCTTCTCCAGTGATTCTGACCTTGCTGCATTATTTCTGTGTGACCTGCTTAGGACTTTGCCCCTTGATGTTCATTTTGTACTTGGTGGCTGCACTAACCGGACTAGGCCTTTACCTTTGCCTAGGACTATCGTGGACTCTGCCTGCTCTATTGTATATATTGGGTTATTGTATATATTTATATATTTGTGGCATTGTCATATTTTGTTTTGTATATATTATATATATCTATATCCTTTTGGTTTGCCTTAATACATTTTCTTTATTACTCCATTTATCGTGTCCTAGAATTATTTCTCTGCTAAGTTGGTTCCCACACTTAAAGGGACAGTGCTGTTGCAGGGCAGCACCCCTTCATGTCCTTTACAGAATGATCTGACCACTTGGAACCGGCAGAGTATAATGTCTAGGATCACAATGAAGAACCTTGTTGGTATTCATGCTGATTCACAGCAAGAGTGTGCTCTCATTGAGACTTGTTGTAATCAGTTAGGAAAAATTCAGCGGCAGATTGGAAAGGCCTCTAATTTATGCTTATCTATTATAGATGTCTCCTGTCAAATCCAGAAGTCTGTATTATGTGGATTTATCTATGAACTTCAAACTTTTCACAAAAACATATGTGATTCATTGCTTTTTCAGTTACCTAATTGCGATATATGGTTGAGAGAGCCTCCTGTGATAAGTAGGGTGTATACACTTATCCGTATGTCTCTTAAAGAGATATCACATAAAAAATCTTTATCATATTTGCAGAGACAAGTGAGAGTAATGCACAATAATCTTGTTGCCTTGTTACCTGAAGTGCAATTTATTATTGATCTTGTACAAGAAAGAATGACTGTCTTTATGCCTGATAATAATGATGGTATCCCCTTTTCTGATGTACATAGCATAACAAATCCTCCTGACTCTGACTTGGGAAAATGGCTTGTTGGTCCTCCCGACTGCAAAACCGAAGTCCCTCTGGAAATTAAAGCTGAATGCCTTCCTGCCCAAACAAAAGACGAAGATGTTGAGGGGTTATACAGCACTGGCGATCCCCTCATGGACCAAGTCTTTGATGAACTGGGTGCTCGTTGCATAGCAGCTTTAGAGGACGAGCAGTCTGAATGGGAAGGTAGTACCAGTACGCAGTTTCCTAATGTTGTCTCAGTACCAGAGACACATAGTACCCATATATTACCATCTCTTTTCTGCAAGATCCACTCGCCTATTCCCAAGGTGAAGCTACCGGCTACCAAGATGAACGATCTCAACACCGTTCAAGAGGGTACATGTCTGGTCAGAGAAAGTCTCAAGCAAACTCTGCCCAACCACGAAGCAGAAACAGACTCCCCTGAGTCTGCAACTAGAGATACGAATTCCTACCTCACCGTGCCAATTGAGGAGACCACCAGTGACCTGAACCAGGTAACGGGATCTGATCTGAAGGCCTGTCCCACAAAGGACAATGCATCCGAACTAGAAGAGTCACCTATAAAATGTGCTCCGGGTGATGCAAGTGACGACAAGGTTGGACCATTGAAATTGGGGACCAATCTCGTTGAAGGTGAATCTCCTGTCAAAAAGTCACCACGTAGGAGACGTGGTAAACGACCTACTTCTTTCAAGACAATGGCTGAGAAGGCTGAAGAACCAAAGGTGAAAACTTCAGAACAACCAGTGGAAGAAGAGGCTATTGTGCCAAAGGCAGCTCATGACGTTGATGTGGGGAGGCTTGATGATTCCAATTTTAACCCTTCTACCTCTGGGGGTTTGAAGATTGGCACCCCTCTCCCAACCGCAACTGTGGAAAATGAGTTGTCGCCAAGTAAAGACAGTTATCTTCAAATAGAAGACAAAGACTCAAACTGGGTGCAACGTGACAAACCCGTGATGGATCAGCCGCTTAACCAAACGCCAAAGGAAAGGAGTGTAACCGAACAAGGAGGTACCTGTTCCCATGATGAAGGAAGCTCCTTCTATGACATTTCAGTTACCATGATGTCTATCACTCCACCTAAACTCCAGCAAGTATTAAATGAAGACTTGCCTTCAGTTGAAAGTCTATCTACGACAAATAAAGAACTACCTCTAGCTGAGTTCACAAGGGAAGAAGAGAATGACTTCATTAACCAGGTATCTCTAGCCGCTACAGAAAAATGTCAATTTGAGAGAGAGTCGTCTCTGCTTCGGTTAGCCCCGTGCTCGGAGAAATTTGGGGAACCGTTCCTTGATGCATATCTGCGGTCTGTGGAGGAAGGCTCGCAGAATGTTCTTGATCCTGTACCTATTAATTTAGGGGATTCTCCTTGTTTGGTTCCAGTGGTACCTACCCAAGATTACGCAGAGACTGTTCTCCCTTCGACTGAAGTTGCATCGCAGTCTTTGTTCCGAGGATCCCACAAGCCAGAAACCAAGTCAGACCCAGGACTTCTGAGTGATGAACCTGTTACTAGCAATAGTCCCAGATCTAGTGGGTTAACACATTTGTCGGTCACTGGTATGGAGTGTTTCTTATCTTATGTGCCTTTACCTTCTGTTTCTGTGTCTGCCCTTCTATTGCTAAATGTTACTCTACAGTCCTTGCTTTTGTATGTTTCTATTCTGCCTCGTTGGTTTCTCCCATGGGATTGTCCACCTCTCATTCCTCCTAAGCCTCCTCCTTGTTTTCCTCTACTGGTTGGGTGGCCCTGATTTTCTTCTGTCACCCGTGGGGGATCTTTGGGTTTTGGAGCGCCGGGAGTCGCTCCTTAAGGGGGGGGTACTGTCACGACACTCCTTAGTCGACATGCCCTCGTGCAGTACTCGCACTCACCACTCTTTCTGTTTGGCACTGTTTCTCATTTCCTTTCGTTAGGCACTACACCTGGCCCTTGTTTAGCACCTATATATTCTGGTTTCTCCCCTCACTCCCGGTCAGATCATTATCCTCTATCCTTGACCCTGTACCTGCTGTTTCCTGGTTCCCGTGATTCTGGCTCCTTGCTCCTGTCTCCTGTGTCTTGTTTCCTGTGTATCCTGTGTATCCTGTGTTTCCTGATCCTGTGTTCCGATGTCCTTATGGTCCTGTGTCCTGTGCCTCCTGTTCCAGTGTTCGCCTGCAGTGTTCCTGTCTAGACTCCTTCTCCAGTGATTCTGACCTTGCTGCATTATTTCTGTGTGACCTGCTTAGGACTTTGCCCCTTGATGTTCATTTTGTACTTGGTGGCTGCACTAACCGGACTAAGCCTTTACCTTTGCCTAGGACTATCGTGGACTCTGCCTGCTCTATTGTATATATTGGGTTATTGTATATATTTATATATTTGTGGCATTGTCATATTTTGTTTTGTATATATTATATATATCTATATCCTTTTGGTTTGCCTTAATACATTTTCTTTATTACTCCATTTATCGTGTCCTAGAATTATTTCTCTGCTAAGTTGGTTCCCACACTTAAAGGGACAGTGCTGTTGCAGGGCAGCACCCCTTCATGTCCTTTACAAGAGCAGAAGGACCTCCAAAAGCGGGAAACAAATTGGGAGCCTCTGTCCGATACAATTTGAGAGGGTATCCCATGTAGGCGAAAAATCTCCTTAGCGAATATCTCTGCCAATTCGGGAGAAGACGGGAGTTTAGGCAGGGGAATGAAGTGTGCCATCTTAGTAAACCTGTCAACCACGGTGAGGATAACAGTCTGTCTTTTAGAGATAGGTAGATCGACAATAAAGTCCATGGCCAAACAGGACCATGGTTTTTCTGGAACCTCCAAGGGGTGCAGGAATCCACATGGAAGCGTATGGGGTTGTTTGGTTTTAGTACAAACTTCACATGCAGCGATGAACTCCTCAATATCCCTCTGTAAAGCAGGCCACCAGAAGTCCTTAGAGATCAACGCGTAAGTTTTGCGAATACCAGGATGTCCCGCCATCTTGCTATTATGTAAACACTGTAAAAGTTCCAGTTGAAGAGCAGGAGGAACGAAATGACGGCCCGCAGGAGTCTGTTTAGGTGCTAGATGTTGCAACTTAATGATCTCGGCCAGTAATGGAGAATGAATCCTGAGATTCGTATTAGCAATGATATTGCATTTCGGAACTATAGAAGAAAGAACTGGTTCAGGTACAGTAGAAGGTTCATATTGGCGAGATAATGCATCGGCTTTAGAGTTTTTAGAACCAGGTCTGTAAGTCAGTACATAATTGAAGTGAGTCAGGAATAAGGACCAACGAGCTTGTCTAGAGGATAAGCGCTTAGCCTCCCCAATATAGGACAAGTTTTTGTGGTCCGTCAAAATCGTAATAGGGTGTAGGGTCCCCTCCAACAAATGTCTCCACTCCTTTAAGGCTTTAATGACTGCTAACAGTTCCCTTTCCCCGATGTCATATCTGCTCTCAGGCCCAGAAAATTTCTTAGAGAAGAAACCACAAGGGTGTAACGGTTTATCCACCCCTAACCTTTGAGACAGAACAGCCCCAACTGCTGTCTCAGAGGCATCGACCTCAAGCAAGAAAGGCAGAGTCGTATCAGGATGGACTAGAATGGGAGCCGAGGCAAAAAGTTCCTTGAGAGTCTTGAAAGCACCAAGAGCTTCCTTAGACCAGAACTTAGTATCAGCCCCTTGTTTGGTCATATTGGTAATAGGCGCAATGATAGAGGAGTATCCTTTAATGAAGCGCCTATAGTAGTTGGAAAAACCAATAAACCTTTGGATAGCCTTGAGTCCTTTGGGCAAGGGCCAGTCTAAAATGGATTGGAGTTTTACAGGATCCATTTTAAAACCTTCCCCAGAAATCACGTATCCAAGAAAGTCTACCTGAGACTGATCAAAACTGCACTTCTCCAATTTGCAATATAGACCATGTTGCAGCAGCTTGTGTAATACCTTTCTGACCTGTTTATGGTGAGTCTCAATCTCCTTAGAGTGTATTAGTATGTCGTCCAGGTAAACAATAACACAATCATGCTGAAACTCCCTAAGTACCTCATTAATCAAATCTTGAAATACTGCAGGAGCATTGCATAATCCAAATGGCATAACAGTGTATTCGTAATGGCCATACCGGGTATTGAATGCCGTCATCCACTCGTGACCTTGCTGGATTCTCACCAAATTGTAAGCCCCTCTGAGATCTAACTTGGTGAAGATTTTGGAGCCCTTAAGACGATCAAATAACTCGGTAATTAGTGGGATAGGATAGGCATTTCTGACAGTTATTTTATTCAAGCCTCGGTAATCGATACAAGGTCTCAGCGTGCCATCCTTCTTCTTAAGGAAAAAGAACCCAGCCCCGGCCGGAGAAGAAGACCTCCTGATGAATCCCTTTTCTAAATTCTCCCGAATATACTCCTCTAGAACAGAGTTTTCCTGAACAGACAAAGGATATACATGGCCCCTCGGAGGCATAGTGCCGGGTAGAAGCTTAATCTTACAGTCAAATGACCTGTGTGGAGGCAAAGAATCGGCATTCTTCTTGTCAAACACTGCCCTTAAGTCTAGGTAAAGGTCTGGTATTTGTCTGTCTATGGACTGAGTAGGATTCTCCGGTATGTTAATATTAGCTAATGGAGAAACCTTGCACAAACACCGATCCTGGCTGCCCTGGCCCCACGAGAGTATCTCTAGGATCAGGAGCAGCCAGCTTACTGTTTGTACTTGCAGGATCCATTGGCCCTGTCGTAATGTCAGGATCGGGACAGGGATCCAACACGCAGAGTACAAACAGTAGCCAGATACGTATACCGGACCTTAGAATGGCCGGACTAACGTAAGTAGTACAGTATAGAATGGTCAAAGACAAGCCGAGGTCGAGGGTAACAGAAGACAGGTAAGCGGGAGACAAGCCGAATCAAGGGAAACAGAGATAAGCAGAGTAAGGTAAACAAGCCGGGTCAAAACCAAAAGGGATAATAGAATACACAAGCACTGAGTGACTAGAACAAGCTAGAACCACGACAGGGCAATGAGCTAATGAAAGAAGCTCTGTTAAATACCCTGTTCAGAGCAGTAACCACGCCTCCGAGGCGTCCTGATTGGTCCTGCAGCAATTGACTGACAGGTCGTTCCGGGGGAGTGTCCTGATGACTACTTCCTGCCTAGATGCAGTAAAAGGCAGTCACTCCCTCGCGGCCGGCCTAGCATGACCGGATAGACCGCGGGGAAGGGAGCCATCAGACCGTCTGGATGGAGGAACAGCTAAGTCTCTACCTCTTTCGGAGGTAGAGACCACAGGTACCCTGACACATAGATCATGTCTCACTGCTCAATTCTCTGCAATTTGCGAGTTAAATATATTAGTTTATACAGCGCTAGTCACACTTCCTGAATTGAATATCTAAGTTTCTTTTAATAGCCTTCTAGACCCTGCAAGAGCCTCCTGTGTTAACCTGTCACCCCCGACCTCCCGCCCTCCCCCCCCCTCCCCCCGACAAAAAAAAAAAACTAAAAAAAAACACATTTCATAGATAAACTCTTTATGGAATGCTTAAAAAATGTTGCAATGTCAATGAAATTCCAACATAGTCAAAAGATATTGTTAAACAACGTAGGGGATACTTTGCTTGACAAGCTACCCTTTTCTATGTTTGATAGCTACCTTTTGTCAACATGTGTCAAGTCCTCAGCTGTCACTAGTGACTCCTCCATAGACATCAGTATTGAACTTTCGCGCATGAACAAGAGTATAGTGTTGATGTCTGCTCTTGGCAGATGATGGACCAGGAGCTGAAGAGGACCTTGCAGAAGAAGATGGCAGCCCCAATGAGGGACAGGTTCAGGTAAGTGAAACCTACTTTCCCCTGCACCCCCAGGCCATTACACAGCAAAATATGCAAATACCGCCAAAGGTAACTGAGCCGCTTTAACCATCTTGTAAACATTGTTAAATCTTTGTGTTGCTTTGCAAATGTTGCAATAATTTGCAGATGCGACTAGGGTTAAATAAGAAGCCAAACATATATCTATAAATAATTCATAATTAGCAAATTAATTTATGACAAATTTATATTTTAAATTGATAAACCATTTAAGCAAACTGAAATAGAACAGATAGCCTTTGATGCTTAGCACATAAAGGTTGGAGGTTTTTAGACGATAAGTCCATTTTAAACAGTTTGGTTTTGCCGGTGAAGCACAAGTAATGAAAATATAATTTAGTTGGCATAGAAAAGTTCTGTACCTGACATTTTAAAAACAAGTCTTCTAGGAGATTTTAGCACCAAGTAGGTATTTTTAAAAGAAAATATGAAAGTGTATTTACTTGACCTTGCGTGAACTTTCAATGTGAGGACAGTTTCTGACAGGTATCTCTTGTCTCCTGACTGCTTGTATTAGAAGGGTTTTTATTCTAGCATAAAATAGACCTGGCGTTTGGTCCACAGAGTCCCGTCTACTTAAAGTCTTTTCAAACAAGTCACATGTACTTAGACAGAAATTATGTTAGACAGATCGGTCCCTTTTCTATTCCGGCTGTGGGAGTGACAGAGAAATTACAATCATTAGGTTACCCCAGACACCAAGTTCATTTATTCAATCTACACGCGTGGCTTACAGCTATAAATATCATACTCGCGGGGATCTAGGTTAACGAAGCAGAAAGAACAGGAATCTACATTGCTACAAAAATGGCAAGTTTGGGTGGTCATTAGATGGATGAACGGATGGATGAACAGATGGATGGCCAACATAGATGGATGAATAGATAGATAGAAACACAGAAATATAGGGAAATACAGGCAGATACATGCTTTATTAACTAATTTAACCCCTTAAGGACACATGACGTGTGTGACATGTCATGATTCCCTTTTATTCCAGAAGTTTGGTCCTTAAGGGGTTAAGGGGGGGGAAAAAATGATATTTTTTATTTTTTACTTTTTTTTAGATAAATAGACATTTTCAGCTTGGAACATTTTGTTTTCTGAGGTTTTTTTCCTATTAATATCACATGGGTGGGGCTAGTTTCCATATAATAGCATGACCTTCTCAAGACAAAATTAGCTGTTTGAACGGATTTCACAATATCATTTTTTCGTTGCACAAAATTTAACAGAAGTTTACCTTTCCTGGACTGATTTACACCTTGTCTACTAAATGTATAGTTTTCTGTTATTTTATTGGGGATTGTGTTAAAGTGAAGTAGACCAAAAAATAAACACCCCAAATCACCACAAAAGTGCTGAAATAAGTATATTTATCGCAATAAAGCCCGTAAGACCTCCTCAGGAGCTCCGGGAGTGCAAAATACCAAATAAATACCAATAAAACCAAATACAATAAATAGCATGAGTTTCTCACATAGTGGAGAGTCTCACCTGGATAACCCTGTCTCCATGTGTTCAGTCAAGTGCGGTCAAGTGGCCAACAAGTACACACTATAGACGGAAGGCTGCCACATCATGTATGAGAGTACATACCCCACAACACCTGATTGGAGGAACACATTGGAAGGAGGAAAAAGGTGGGGTTACATATCATATAGTTTTATTTGCTATTTATTCTATTTGGTTTTAACTGTATTTATCTGCATATTTGCACACCAGAATCCTTACTGAGATGAAAAGTAAGCATGGTAGGCTTAAAATTCTAACAACGCTTGCATGGTCCTTGAGCCGACTGGGAACCTCCGAATGGGCCACTCGCACCGAACAAAATAACCGTTCTCACGTCCCAAATCCTAGCATTGAGAACACTGCTCGCATTCGGATCACATTTCTAAAGACACAGGGGATGTAACGCCATTTTCCAGTTCGGATTGGTCCACATCAGTCCAGCATCCCCGTTCACGCATGTTCTGGGTTTGCAGGCATGAATGGACCAATCAAATAACACATAACAGTATTTAAAGTCCTCTGGCCCAATTTACTACGCCATATCGTGGTTTCTTTTTTCACTACCCTTTAGTACATTCCTTGTTACATGTGATATTTCTGGTATAGACCTTAGCTTTGTTCCTCACCCTGAGTTCTCTGTAACCCTTTTCTGACTACTTTACCTGTTCTATTGATATACTATTTACCTGAATCCGGTAGTTCTCGTTTTCACTGTCTCTCTGCTATCCTGACCTAGGTTTGTATTTGACTGACTATGTTTCCTTTTAAACCTGGCCACTCTAAGGACCAGTGATACATACATTTCAGTCCAGTCTGTTAGGGTAGACTTTGTGTTTTGAGGTTATTCCTCGTTACAGAAATACACATTGTCCGTTGATGTTCTTGTTACATTGTGAATGTTTTACATTAAGTTCCGTGTACTAAATTGGTGTGTTCTATATATTAGTGAGCATTTTGCGCTTTTGTTTTCCATTTAATTTATAGCCATATAAAGAATCCTAACTGCTGATAGCCATCCACTGAGACGCCAATATTACAGCTTTGCCTGTGAGTGCAATCATTTGACAATTTTTAGAGATGTAGTTGTTATAGTGTTATACTATGTAGTTTTTGTTCCTTATAGGTTTGCTGTATCTCTTTATATTGGTCTATAGAATTTTATCGAGTTTGTAACAGAAATAACTTTTATTACAGTAAAACAGGAACAGAAAAAGTTCATCTACTTCAGAATCTTAGCGTAGCTGGAGATATTAATGAAGACTGCTTTCAGAAATACGCTGTTTGTCTCCTGTAATTAAAATTTAATCTTCATTTTTTCAAGCTACATTCCTTTGACTGTACTTCTTATATTATCCTCACAAATAAGTCACGTTGAGGTGAGTAATGTCCATTTTAATATCCTTCTCAGATAATGTTTCTTAATAGCTCCGATATTGATATTTCACCTTATTATTTTATCTTTATTAACACAGTAAATCCATTCCCAAGTTCACTTTATTTAAATTCTTTGCCAACATAAAGAGTATTTAATCCTTTTTTACTATGTAAAAGAACAAGTCATTATCAGCACTTTGAAACTCCAAGGGTGTAAAGAAAATGCAGAAAAGGCAGAAAAGTACATTTGTCTCTACTTAGACACATCAAAATTCATTGTGCAGAGTTTAAAGGAACAATTCAAGCACCATGACCACTACAGTCTGATGTAGTGGTTATGGTGTCAAGAGTGCCTTGGTGCTGGCCTACAGTAAGAAGTCAACCTGTTTTAGTAGAGTAGGCAACATACGGTCTTTTCCAGTCAATAGAAGCTAGATGTCTCTGTAGATGTAGGACCACTCTCATTGGCTAGGAGACAATGCTCTCAAACAATGAGTGAAGTCCTATATTGTCCTGCTTTTGTTCTATAAAGCAATATATAGATTAAGGAACAGCACACACATACAAATATAGCTTTACATTTTTGCAAGGCTACTTATGTGACGGACCTGGTATCAGTCCCTGAGGTTACCCGAACTTATATTTCATTCTCCCGAACAACCCCTTATTCGCCTGTTCGGGAACCGAACAAAACTTGTGTGGTCCCTGTGGTGAAAGTGACCTCGCCACTGGTTTTTGGAGGGGCCTATTTGCCAGCCTCCTGCCATGTGACTATGGCCCCTGGGATGTATTGCCCTTTAATCTACTGAGTTAGGGCTTATGGACTTATATTATACTGTTACTGACCCTTTAAGAACTGTATTTGGGCATAATGGATTTTTATAATGCTGTTTCTGGCCCTTTAATTACTTTGGAGCAGTGTTGCAACTTTAAATTGGCACTTCGGATACAGCCGAAGTGCCGAAGTAGTCGAAGTAGCTGCCATTCGACAAATGAACACATGGCGGCGGCCATCTTTGTTCATTCGAACAAGGTCAGCGGTATGTGTAGCCAAATCCATGGAACTGAAATCGGCTACACATTTCAACGAACACCGCTGACCCTTACCTTCTCCTGCACTGTTTTCAGCCACAGAGGCGAAGTCCCGTTAGAAGATTCGAAGGCACGTTCGAATGGGACTTAGTAATTTTTTCAGTGTGAAATTGACCGACCGCACAGCCCAAATCTATGGAACTGTTTTGGGCAGGAAAATGTGCTTGCGGTCAGTCAAAGGTGACTTATATCTATCTCCCGAATGGCTGAACGGATTCGAAGGATTTTTGGGTATGTTTGTATTTTAAATATGCTGATTAATAATATGTGACTTTTATTAATATTGGATGTATAGTTTTAGAGTTATGAAAGTTGGGTAAAAAGTATGTTTTAAACTGTACGGCTAATTGAGTTACCTCTCAGGCTGAGGGGAGGAGATGTGTGGGATGTAACCAGTGTGTGATTGGGTAATTCATGATTGTCTGTGGTCGTCTCCTTTGCACGGGAGAATAGCATAAAAGCAGAGTGTGTATCATTAAACAACAGAGTTCTTCTTCACCCTCAATCTAGAGTCCTGTCTTTTATTGGGAGAATTGCTATATCACTACAAGGGATTGCTATGTTCTGCATACTCCCTTAGCTAATCACTACTAAGATCTTTTAAGAGTTTGTTCCTGCTTCACTCTCTTGGAGGAGAGGTTCACACACTGGAACCTGAAGCCTTGTCGTAGGTCCAGGGTGGGTAGGAGACAGCGAGACCCCAACCAAGCTGCAGCAGTTAGTGGGGTCTGTGGTGGTTGTGGTGTCTGCGGAGCGCTTGGAGCCCTTTGTAGGCGCTAGGAGCATCCTTCAACGGAGCTACCCAGTCGGGGTGCCAGGTGATCCATTACAGTCCCCCTCTTTATTGACTTAGAACACCGACCATCCCTAGCTGTTAACCACAATTAAAGGATTAACTTGAGGGCTTTCCCTGGGTGGCCGCCGTTCGTATAACTGAACGCACGTGGTCCAGTGCATGTCTTCTTAACACAGGCAGCGGTAGAGTGCATGGAACTATTTTCGGCTACACTTTCTCGCGAACCCCCGGTCAAGATGGTACTGCTGCCTGTATACCTTCCCGACCAACTAGACAAACCATGTTCGAGAGATAGGATCTACCGCCTGGGGGAGCATTCGCTACCTAAGAAC
Source organism: Pelobates fuscus (assembly GCF_036172605.1). NCBI lineage: Eukaryota > Metazoa > Chordata > Amphibia > Anura > Pelobatidae > Pelobates > Pelobates fuscus. The sequence goes on from NC_086320.1 coordinate 18,318,101, forward strand.
CAGGGGGAGCATTTGTCTGTGTTTGTGCAGGAACCCCCGAATTGCGATTCCATTCCACCGAACCAATCTGAGAACTTTCGGATATGGTGTGCGCTCAGACACAGGCTATTCGGTGGTGTAAGAATTGTGGGGTTCCTGTAATGTTTTATTATATTTTGGGGGTGTTTTGTAATATTTTCTGTATTCCCTGTAAGAGATAATTGAGTTATTAAAATTCCCAGCTCAATTATCTCTTAGACCCAGAGACTCTTGGGAAAACCCCCTGTAAACTTGCTTTAGAGACCCCATAATATAAGGCTGTGCATAAAAAGCTATGTGTGGGCTAATAAAAATCAAAATTGACTCCCAGAACTGTGTGTCGTCCAGTTACTGGGGGAATGGGCTATATTTACTAAAGAGCGCTTCCCTTCCAGCTCCAGAGGATTCCAGATATTCGGTCTCAGCATTGCAGCTCCGCTACAAGTTACATCGCCTATCTCATCAAACAAATATGGAGATTCAGTTCAACAATATAGCTATATTATGTGAAGCCCACCATTACTTCACAGTACCCCATTATCGGTGGGTCCTACACCAATTCCAACTTGGGAGATGCATTAAAAAGTGCTAGTGCTAAATGAACTAAAGTGTATTTTAATATTCTTAGAGATATATACAAAAATCTGTGTGATGGAGGTTCTTCAAATGTTAATAATATCAAATAAAGTTCCGCTAGTGGGGATCCCTCCCACCCACCAAAACCATGCAAAAAAGAAAGTGGAAAAAAGCCCAAAAGCTATTAACCTCAAGAGTGGAGCGTTAAGTAATTCAGATTAGACACCTACCCTAAATGGGGATATATTAGTCCTATCGTAGAACTTGGATAGTAATATGGTCCAGTTGATCTCAAGGCATATACAAAAGAAAAAAAGGGGGGAACACATAGCATAAATCTGTGGTATTACGATATAGAGTAAAGAATCTCTAGAGTGTCAACTCACATGTAGAAAAGCCTTAAATCAGTGTTAATGCTGTCTGGTGGCACTGGATGATATATATTTAAGTGCAAGTGGTTGCTGACCTTGTCCAGAGCCTATGAACCTTGCTCTGGGTAAAATAGCCTGGGTGTCTATAAAGAGGACACCACCCTTCTTTGGAGAAGCTTAGGAGGACCCAAATTGGACTTGAAGTAAAACGAATTTATTGAATAAAATGAAAACACTGTTAAACAGATAACATAAACAAATTAAAATAGAAATATGCTAATAATGATGTCCACCGCGGGTTCCTCTCTCTGAGACACATTTTTTTTTTTATTCTTTATTTTTGTTGCGCAGGTGTGTACAGTATCAATGACAAACGCCACAACAGCGTACATTTATTTGCATATACAATAGGTTTTACAGTGGCAATGATGAGAGCGCATTTTTTAATTTATGAATACAAGCTTTGTTTCAGGATGGACTTACATCGCTTTGAGGTGCAGGCAATCTATATATGATGCTAGATGCAGTCGTTTTTTGTATAATAACTGACAAACAGGTATATCAGGAATACACAGTCAGTGTGAGTTATTTAGACTTGTGTGGTTATACGAAAACGTAGGTATAGTACATGCTTTGGAGACATGAGTTAGAGAAGGGGAGAAGAAACAGACAGCAGTACGGCAACATGTGCAGGCAATTAGGTAGCAAGTAGAGGTTAACATTCGCATATTGGTCAGAGGAAAGCACAGATTTTGTGACTTTGCAAGACATGCTAAATACCGGCAGCTTGTGTATGTAGTCGCACTAGTGTATTAAAGCAAGGCATTAGTGATAGGCCAAGGTTAAAAGCTGTGTGTCGTTTTAAGCCATACACTGCAATAATGTGGACTATATTTAACGTTGAGTCACTTGAGATACAGCGGAAATGAGTGTCCGTGGGTGCTTTGCCTTGCCTTAGCCGATGCCTCGTCTTAGCTGGGTGCCCCCTTCCAGTGTGTGTGGGCTCAGGGCTCCTGTGTTGTGCGGCGATGTGGCTGCCTGTAGCACTGGTTTCTCATGCCTGGAGTCGTCGGGGCGTTGCGTTGCGTCTCGGGGTGGATGTCTCTTGGCATTTTGCTGGATCGCAGGCCTGCTTCAGTATAGGCCGGGTTACCAGCGCCTTGCTCCTGGTGCGTCTCTGGTCCTGGATGCCTCTGCAAGGTATAGGGTGCTTGGTGTGTCGCGTGTGCCAGGCCACATGTTGCGTGTATGCTGCAGTGGACACTGCAATCTGGTTCCCGCTCTCTCGATCTCCGCCATTTTGGGTTGGGCCCTGGGCCTGCTCGGTGATCGGGCAATGCTTCCAAGTATGGCTTTGTGGCTAGGACCGGGATCACACCCCCGGTCCAGAGGGGGGGGGATCAGGACTGAGCCTGCCGTTGTTCCGTCCGGGCTCCATTGGGCAGGATAGTGGAGTGGCGGCCGTCCACCCCACTCACTGCCAGGTAGGTGCCCTGCCTGGTGTAGCAGGGGTCTCTCCTCCGAGGGACTAAAACCCTCGCGGCAAGCCTCTCCTCGGCTCCGGTAGCCCATGTGTATCGAGGGCCTCAGGTGGTGAGTATTTTCCATCGCAAACTAGCCGATGAATGGGTCTATTGGGTCATATTGTGCGGGAGCTGATCTCCCCTGCGGCCGCTCAGCCCGGCGGCCCGGCCCCGCCCTCTGAGACGCATTTCACCCTTCACAAGTTCTTTCTCAATCGGTATGTTTTTATTATATTTTAATATTCTGTTGTAAGAGCATTGTGAATTTATATAATGGAAAATGAATGTGATAAACACAATATTAAAAATGCAGTGCAAAGAAATTCTAGAGAACTATTTATAAGATGATTATCTGCATAGTACGTAATGGATCCCAGTACTCTAGCTGAGTACATCCGTGCAGAATCTCCCAAGTCCCAAGCGCAGAAGTGATGGTAGTTGTGAATAGACATGTGCAATTCGTTTCGAACCGAATAAGAATTCGGACGAATTTCGGGCAATTCGGACATTCGGGTATTTCCGAATGTCTGAATAGCCGAAGTGCAGAATTGCCAAAGTGCTGAATTACCGAAGTTGCCGAAGTTCCGAAGCACAGTATTGCCTAAGTACTAATATACTTACCCAGTGGAAGAAGAAGAATGTTACACTGTATACAATTTTAAATAAAAAGTATACAAACATAGCCAGGATTCAGCTGTAAGCATTTGCAACACTTACAACAATCAAGTACTAATTGGGGGGACCTAATGTCCTCCCCTCTGGCCCCCGCCTCTGAGCGGTAGGTGGGGGCCCTAAAATACTAATTGGGGGGGACCTAATGTCCTCCCCCTTGGCCCCCACCCCTGAGCGGTGGGTGGGGGCTCTAAATTAGAATGAGGGGGAGGACCTAATGTCCTCCCCCTCGCCCCCACCCCTGAGCGGTGGGTGATGGCCCTAAAATACTAATTAGGGGGGGACCTAATATCCTCCCTCCTGGCCCCCACCCCTGAGCGGTTGGTGGGGGCCCTAAATAATAAAAATAACCCCCCTCCCCCGGGTGACTAGGGGTCCCCAAACCCCTAGTCACCCCCTCCCCCAAAAAATTTACCCCTTCCTACCCCCTCACCCTAAAAATAATGAGGGGGGACCATTTAACTAAGTACCTGAAAAAAAATAAAACTTACCATTTGATGTTTTCTTTCTTCTAAAATCTTCTTTTTTCAGCCCCAAAAAAGGGCAAATAAAAAGCCATAATAACCGACGCACTAAAAAAAAAAAAAACGAGCACAAAAAAAAAATCCTTCTTCACCAGGCTTATAAAGCCTTGCCCCACCCTGCAATTAGGCTCAGAGCACTCTGATTGGTGGGTTTAAGCCATCCAGTCAGAGTGCTCTGACAGGTAAAGGAAGAGACTGACAGGTAAGTCTCTACATTTACCTGTCACAGCACTCTGATTGGTTGGTTGGAGTGCTCTGTGTCATTTTACACAGCGTGGGAAAGTTCTTTGGAATTTGCGCGGAGCCCTCCATGGGTGAAGATGGATTATTTTTTTTGCGCCGCTCGTTTTTTTTTTTTTGCGTCGGTTATTATGGCTTTTTATTTGGCCTTTTTAGGGGGGCTGAAAAAATAAGATTTTAGAAGAAAGAAAACATTGATTGGTAAGTTTTTTTTTTCAGGTACTTAGTTAAATGGTCCCCCCTCATTATTTTTAGGGTGAGGGGGGTAGGTAGGGGTTAATTTTTTGGGGGAGGGGGGTGACTAGGGGTTTGGGGACCCCTAGTCACCCGGGGGAGGGGGGGTTATTTTTATTATTTAGGGCCCCCACCCACCGCTCAGGGGTAGGGGCCAGGAGGGAGGACATTAGGTCCTCCCCCCCTAATTAGTATTTTAGGGCCCCCACCCACTGCTCAGGGGTGGGGGCCAGAGGGGAGGACATTATGTCCTCCCCCCTCATTCTAATTTAGGGCCCCCACCCACCGCTCAGGTGTGGGGGCCAGGGGGGAGGACAATAGGTCCCCCCCTAATTAGTATTTTAGGGCCCCCACCCACCGCTCAGGTGTGAGGGCCAGGGGGGGAGGACAATAGGTCCCTCCAATTTGTATTTAGGGCCCCCACCCGCCGCTCAGGGGTGGGGGCCAGGGGGGAGGACAATAGGTCCCCCGCAGTTTGTATTAAGGGCCCCCACCCGCCGCTCAGGGGTGGGGGCCAGGGGGGAGGACATTAGGTCCCCCCCTTATTCTTGTTAAGGGCCCCCACCCACCGCTCAGGGGTGGGGGCCAGGGGGGAGGACATTAGGTCCCCCCTTATTCTTGTTAAGGGCCCCCACCGGCCGCTCAGGGGTGCGGGCCGGTGGGGAGGGCAATAGGTCCTCCCCCCTTTTTTTACTTTAGGGCACCCACCCGCTTTTATTTTTTTTTTTTATAAAAAGCGAGTAGGGGCACAATTTACTAATACTAAGTAATTTTTACTTAGTATTAGTAAATTTGGCTGAAAGACCAATTTAGGTCTTTCAGCCTTTTGGTAGATAACTCCCTAATACCCTGGGAATTAGGGAGTTATCTACCAAGCGGCTGCAACAAAAATCCCGAAAAGCCAGAGTTCCGAAGTTGCCGAAGTGCCAAAGTTGCCGAAGTGCTGAAGTTCCCGAAGTGTTCAAGTGCCAAAGCGACGAAGTTGCCGAAGTCCCGAATTACGGAATGCCGAACCGAGCCGAATATTTTCCCCATGGGGTTTGCAGGAGTTCCAGACACTCGGCGACCAAGTCCCGCTGCCTGCTTTCGTGCGACAAGATGGCCGCCATTTTCTCCACCACGTGGTGTTCGGTTGTACGAACGGCAGCCTCCCAGAAAGAGCACTTAATTCTTGCGGTCACTTATTTTTTAATACCGAATGGGAGGGAAATAGGGACAAAGTTTATACCAAACTTTGGTATGAATAGAGGTTTTGTCACACAGCTCCCCCCAGTTCCATGGGCCTAGACGGGTTTGTGGCGAAACCAGCCTCGCCACTGTCCACTGGAGGAGCCTGGTTAGACTATGGCCCGGCAGTTAAAACCTTTTATTTTCTCTGCAGAAAAGCGTATTCGTGCCTTTCTGCGGACTGTTAAAGCCATGCTACCCCAGATAGCTATGCCATGGAGCCCAGACGTATACTGAAAGACTGTGGCTCCATGGCGATTGAACTGTATGTATGTGATCTGAGCGCCATCCGGTAATAATGTGCGCTCAGATCTAAGCTATCTGGGGATAGGTAGAATGTGTATGTTCTATGTGATAAATGTATTTTTATGTCTTTTATTGTCCTTTGTCTGCCATGTGGCTGTCACGGTTCTCGCCGCAACATCCAGACTGCAAGACGAGGTCGCCCCAGAAGTGCCCAACAAGGGATTTGAACCTGGGTACTTTGCGGTCCTGGGCCTGTTGTTTCTCCTCAGAGCCACCTTACAGTTCAAGTATTGCCCATAGTCCAATCTTGCCTTGTATCCAGCACTGGGGGCTGGCCGTTATCTGTGGCTGCTCCAATATTCTTAGCACACCTGAAGCTGATGGCCATTAGCCAGGTATATAACACTGCCTCTCCCAGAAGGCAGTGTCAGTTCATTGACTCTGGTTCCCTTGTTTGGTTCCTGTCTCGTCGTATTTGCGTTCCAGTATTTCCTGTCTGATTCCGGCTTCTGATCTTGGCTTTCCTCCTGGACTGCTCTGATTTCTGGCTTCCTTGATTTTGGCTTTCCTTGACTACGCTTCTGCTAATCCCTGCTGTACTGAGACTTGGAGCACTTTTCCTGGAAAGCCCCCGTGCACAGACTCACAGGCCAGGTGGCGTTTTACCTAGTCACCCTGGTCTGTGTCTACTTTGCAAGGGTGAGCGTATAACTCTGCGAGCTGGACTCCCTATCAGGTAAGACTCATTACAGTGGCTAATGGAGTTTTGCATCTATCCTTGGAGATAATTGGATTACTTCCCAATTACCTCCAGTACAGAGAGGAGGGATTGTGATGCATTGTGGGATTGTAAGCTTGTGATTAGTCAATGTCCAATATGTTTCCCAGTTTCCCATCTGGTCCCCTAGGGGAGTGTCCACCAGGTGGGAGACCTGCATAAAAGCCGGGCAGGTAGCCCCAGTAAATCAGTTCTGCTGGACCCTCAAACGAAGTGTCGTCTCGTTCTTGGGGGGAATTGGATTGTATGCTGTTACAGTGCGACTGCCAGGAGTGTAAACTGTTGGTATGGTTTTTCCTGTTCGGCTGTTTACAGCATTCGTGTGTTTTCTGTTCGGGAGTTTGGAGCATTCCCCTGGTTCCAGTTCGGGAGATTGGTGAATTCATGTGTTTGCAGTTCGGGAGATTGGTGATTGCAGTAGCTGCCTGTGCATCTGAAAAGGGGAATATTGCCTAAACGGGTTTTTAACCTCGTGTGTGCAAAAAGGTATGTTACAATTGGTGGCAAGCGGCGGGATCATTCCCACAGCCCAGAAGGACAGCTACAAGGTAACACCATTCCCTGGATTTACAAATTGAGGGTAACGCTAGTATCCGTACAGCGCCCCTATCTACAAAGGAACCCAGAAAATGGAGGAGAAGTTGCAAGATAGATTGTATTGTTACGTATCCCTGAGGTCTGGAGCAGTGTCAGAGGAGGACATGTTGAGGTACAGAGAGATTGCCAGAGCCGGGTTGTGGGACGAAGCCCTAGAGAAAGTACAGTATTCGCGAGGGGATCGGCGCCGCAGCAGAAGGCAGCGAATCCTGGCTCAAATGGCAGAGCGGATGCCCCTCCTGAGAAAACAGACCGAAGAAGCGTGGGTGACTAGACTTGAGAGTCTAGTATATGCAGAACTGGCGCTCGATGACGCATACCAGGCGATACAGTGGTACGCAGCCCAGTGTGTCCCTGAGATGGCAGAGTATGAGTTCCCAGAGGGCGGAGATTACGCTGGCCCTGGCCTATTTTGGGATAATATTGACAATGAGAACTTTGGGAAAGCTACCGACTCTCGTTTTTGGGACCTGTGTTACGACCGAGAAGACATGCTGGGTCTCCCTAGCGCTGTTGGTCTCGAGACAGACCTACGGTATTTGGTCACCCAGGAATGTGACCTGGAGTGGGATTACCTGCGACTTATCAATGAGGCCTGGGAAGAGACAACCGGTCCTCTTTCCCAACAGCAACCAGCGGTACCCGAGGTAGCGGACCTCCTAGACTGCGAGGATCCCCAGCGGCAGGGTGTGGTACAGGGAGCCGAAGGTGCCGTCCTTCCTCCCCAGCGGCAGAGCGAGTTACAGGGAGCCAAAGGTGTCGTCCTTCCTCCCCAGCGGCAGAGCGAGTTACAGGGAGTCCATACACCTCCTCTGTCCTCTCTAGATAAGGCTTCAGCATGTTCACTGTGGCGAAACCAACTTTGCCACTGTGAACTGGAGAAGCCTGGTTGCTAGCCTCCTGCCCGCTGACTATGGCCCCTGGACATATTACACTTTAAAGACTATATTTGGGCATGTATAATTTATATTGCTGCTACTGGCCCTTTAAAATCAGCGATGGACATTTTGGGACTACTGTCCCTTTAAGACTGTGAAGCATGTTCTATTGTACTGCCTGTATATTGTATATGTATTTATGTATGCAGTTAACCTGGGTTATATATATATGCAGCCTTCATCTGATTGTTCGGTAGAATCACTCCATTCCTTGTATTGAGGAAACTACCGAACAACCAGACCACCCAGGACTAAGTGTGCCTCCAATTACCGTTTGCAACAATGTTGCAAACGGGTAATTGGCAATCAGTGCAGTGTGGTCTTTGTCCTCTGGGTGGCCGCCATTCAGGAAACAAACACGTGGCGGCGGCCATCTTAAACTACCGAACAGCGGTGTTTTGCCGTCGAGTGTCTGGAACTGAAATCGGACACTCGACTAGGCAAACACCGCTGAGACCTCCAGACTTCCAGGATTTTGTGGGGAAACTACCGAACGGCCCGCGGTTCGGTAGAAAGAATCGTACGAACTAGGGGATTCATACGAACTCCCCTTAGTCTCTATAACACCAGAAATTCGTATGTTTCATTCACCTGTTTGTGACCGACCGCAGGGCCAAAATGCATGGAACTGTTTTCGGATACTTTACCCATGCGGTCGGTCAATACTTTAAAGTCCCATAACTCCCGAACCGTTTATCCGAATGGGCTGATTTTAACATATGTTGTTCCTCCAGACTAGGGCTATCTGGAGATATTGGATTTGTGGATGTACCCCAAGTATTTAGGGTACATCCAAAACTTGGGTAAAACTATGTCCCTGTTAATTGTGTTAACAGATATGTTGGAGGGAGGAGATGTGTGGGTTGTACCTTAAACTGGATTGGTGTACTGTAAACCCCTCCCTTGCATGGGAGAATCTCATATAAGCCTGTGTGTGAATAAATCAGTTGTTGTTGCTGTTTAACCCTGAAGCTGGAGTGTGTCTCTTTCTTGGGGGGGAAAGGGGACTGTATGCCGACTGCCAGGAGTGTAAGCTGTTCGTATTGCTTTTCCTGTTCGACTGCTTCCAGGGTTAGTGTGTCTGCTGTTCGAGAGTTGGTGAATTCGTGCAGTTTGGGAGTTCGGGAAGTTGGTGCTTATGGTAGCTGCTGGTGTATCTAAAAGGGATTATCGCCTAAACGGATTTTTCCCCTTTTATGTTGAAACGGTCCGTTACATTCACATGAAAGGACTTTTGGATCCTTTCACCTGAAGACTTCACCACTATGTAGGTGATGTCACTGATCCTTTCCACTACCTTGAAGGGGCCCTGCCATGCGGTTTGAAGCTTGTCTGCTTTAGTAGGCCTTCATACTACTACTTTTTGTCCTATCTCTAAGATCCGGTCCCTAGCCCCCCAGTCATACCACCGCTTCTTACGCTGCTGAGCCGCCTGCAAGCTCTCTCTCGGACGGACTCCGTTAGAGCCCGCAGTCGGTCCCGCAGTTCCAGAACATAAGGCAATGGGAAAAGGGGCTGTTGTACCGGATGAAGTGAGGAAAGTCCGGGGACCCCTGAACCTTGTGCAGGAACACTGGGAGGGGGATATGGGAAACCATCCTGTTTATTAGAACTCCTAGAACCTGTTCAATTCCTATATCCTCATAATAATTGGCTTATTGTGCGGAATTTGTAGCGTTTTATAAATAATAAGACTGTGACAGTACTGAAGATGGGTCACAGAGCTAGCTGGTTGCCCATCGGACTGCAAGGAAAGAAATTTTAAGTTGTCTGAAACATTTGTTCAATTTAATTTTTTGGTTAATCTTAATTCCAAGAGAAGCAAAATAAATGGCTACCTTAAAGGGACATACATCACTTGACAATTTTTTTTTTAAACTAGCAAGTAAAAACTTTAAAACAGATATATACAAACCAAAAATAAATCTTTGCAAAGTATGTATTAAATGTTTATAAACTTACGATAAGCTTGATCAGATTGCATAGTTGGGTGCACCTCTAAACTAGGAGTTTCTCCAGCCTCCTACTCTCCTTCTTATCCCCCCCGACCTCCTCATTCTACACTGACAAACACAACAGGTATCAGATCCTTGTCCCGTTACTCACCTACCTTGCGGTCCCATGCTGCATCTCTCACTCACTCCATGAGGACGCCATTGTAGTGGAGCCAGGGCAACCAGACCAGTTACCTCTAGTCCCCTTCCTTCAGCAGTTCAGAAACCACTTAGAATACTAAGAGACCTATTTTCCCACAGTAACTGGACGACACACAGTCCTGGAGGTACAACAACACAATTTTATAAGCCACACATGGCTTTTATGCATACCCCATGCAAGGGGTGTATCACACAAAACAGAAAAGGTCATCTCCCAGGATCATCCCCCTCCCTGGAGCCCTAGCATGGGAAGGGACTCTGTTCCCTTTGTTTCCAAAGGCCACCACTCAAAGCACAGGGTTTCCCACCCCAGCCACCAGGGGATCTTCTTCCCAGGGGCCTCTGTGTCTGGAAGTCCAGGCGCGGGAAAAGGGACTGTCCCTTTGTCCCCCAGGCACCAAAAAGCCCGCCCGCGGGAAAAGAGCTGGTCTCTTTGTCCCTGCAGGCACCGAAAAGCCCGCCAAACTTGCCAGTGCCCACAAAGGGCCCACACCAATCTCACGGGACCCACACAGCGGTGCCCTTCTTTACCAGTCCCTGGGAGTAGGGAAACAATCCACGAATGCTCCCCCTGGCTGGTGTTCGTCAGTATGAATGGTGGCCACCCATGGTAGCACTCATTAATTGTTTGCATTTGCGGTTTGACACTGTGACAGACCACCTGGCACCCCGACTGCGTACCTCTGTCAATCGCTGCTTCCTAGTAATTCTTGAGCACCATAAGCACAGCACTGAAAAACCATAGCCACCTTAAACCCCACAAATTGCCGCAGCTTGGTTACGGTCTCGCTGTCCTCCACCCACCCTGGAACCAAGACCAGTATCCAGCTTCCAGTGGGTAGTCCAGAGAGCGAAGCAGGCTGCTCTTACAAGAGCAATCTTTGTGATCCAAGGGAGTATAGTGATTATAGCAATCCCCAGAGTGTGAATATAGCTCTCCAATCCCCCAAACATGAGCCTAGACTTCATGAAGGGTAAAACTAATCTCACTTTAATGGTAGCCACAACTGGCCTTTTATGACAGTCCCTAAGCAAGGAGCACTCCCCCCTGGACCTGAGAGTAAACCACAGTAGAAATAAATACACAATCACATTGGCTCTCAGGTCCAGGACACACCCATACAAAACCAGATAATCCCTCCTCTGTGCCTAGGAGATAATTGGATCAGGAATTGTACTAATCTAATCCAATTATCTCCAAGCACAGAAAAAAATAACTTTTTCCCAAACACCCCAAAAGTACCCTAAAAATACATAAAACCCCCACAAATGTTAAATCCCTGATAGCCCTGATCTGGGTGACCAACATATCCAAAAATCACCAAGATCAGTTCAGGGATTCAGGTATTTCCTGGAAGTCTTAATTTTGACTGACCGCCTACATGGTCCCATGCCCAAAACAGTTCCAGAGAATTAGGGCTAATGGTCGGTCTCTCTGTCTGGAGTACAAAAGTACATACCTCACATGAACAGAGCCTTTTAAAGTGCATTGGGCAAAGTATATTGCAGGGCCCATAGTCCTGAGGCAAGAAGTTGGCCAGCAGGCCCCTCCAAAAACCTGTGACGAGGTTTAATTTGTCACATTCTCCCCCCCCCCCCCACAAGGTAAGACAAACCAGGTACCTGACCTTCTGTCTGTCGGTACCCAAGTTAGTCGAGTAGCCCACCCATATAATGATCTCATAAGCGCCCATAGTTCCCATTGAGGCAGCACGCACCATGTTGGTTATGGGAAAAGCACAGATAGAAATAGTAAATCAGTCAAATAATATAGATATATCTCAAAACACAAATGAAGACATAAGTAGTATAAAAAAAATACATTAAACATACATGATAAATGATCTGAAATATTTATATAAACATATAGAATATATAAAGGATATATAATTAAATATATGAGGATAAAGTACAAAGTGGAAGAAATACAAGATAGGAGCAAGGATAAAAAACTATATTAAAAATATGATAAACAAACTATCATATTAAAACATTATATTAACATTAAAAAGGGCATCATAATCTATTCTTAAATATAATGGCAGAGATCAAAGTCTATATTTAAGCCATTTGGAGAGAGGGATTCCATATCGAACATCCATTTCATCTCTATTTTTTTTATCTTCATATGGTCACCCCCTCTCCATGGCTTTTTAACCCTATGTATCCCCATCAAGTGCATATATCTAAAATCACCATTGGGAAATTCATTAAAATGTGCAGAGAACGAGTGATTTAAAACTCTATTTTGGATATTCCTCATGTGTTCTCCAATTCCTACTTTTAACGGTCTTGTGGTTCTCCCCACATATTGGAGACCACATGTACAAGTCAGGAGATAAATTACATTATTTTTGTTACAATCAATAAAATCCTCCACTTTATATTCTCTATTAGTTACACTTGAGGAGAATTTTTCTGGTTTTTTTGGATGAAACCTTTGTATTTTTACATGGCCTACTCTGACCACAGTTATAAAAACCTTTTAGAGCGTTTCCCTAAATATCTCTATCTCGTTTTTCTTTTTCGAGGATATACATTTTTGTTTGATGCGCTGTACACTGATTTTTATTCTAACTGGTTTTGCACCTCCCATTTTTTACTACCGAGGATAAAGTTGAATTCCAGTATCACACCATAAATCTGTAATTACCTGAGCCAGTTAAATAGACAGGCTCAGAAAAACGTGAGTGTGATAAACATAAGATTCCAGTTGTGATTGTTCCATATATTATTGAAATTATATAGCCCTATGAAAGTACTCTGTTTTGTTTTGTTTTTTTATCCCTGCAGCGATATGTGCTAAAGAACAGAGGGTATATAAATATAATTTCTTGCTCTTATTCACACCCTTTAGGGCCACTGTGATATATTTGTAATACATTCTATATTGTTTTATGCGTTGTACACTATTTTATATTTCTTGTTTCTATTTTTGGTGGGGTTCACGTGATTAATCCCTCAGTGTATTCTAGCTGCACATTGTTTAAGCGCCACTTTATTACACACCAATATTGTATACCTTATTTAGAATGTTAGTTAAGGGAACGGGAAAAACACACAAAAATACAGGGGGAATACTTGAAAAGAAAAATGGCAATTTGTGGACAAGGAGGCGTGTCAGAGGGCGACCCCCCGGCAGTGTGGTCGGTTCAATCGCCCATGCAGACTGCTCATGTTCATGCAAACGGCACCTCTTTTCGCTCAAATACCACTTACCCAATACTTAAGGAAGAACTCCATGTGTACGAACGCCACCTCTGTTCATGCGAATGCTACTCACCTACTGTATACTGCAGACAGAACTCCGTTCGTACGGACACCGGCTCCCGAACACAGCAAGAACAGAAGTCTGTTCGTGATAATGCTGCTGCTTCCACATGCAGCCACACAGAAGGTAGAACTTCAGGAGAAACAAAGGGCACACACGCGCCGACACAAAGCCTTTTAAAGGTACAGGAGGTTGAGACCAGGGAGGAACCTCAATTAACAAGACCACTCACTTCCCCTATTTAAGTCGCACACACCGTTCACTCTTCGCCCAGTTGTACTGTGCTCCTGATTGTGTAAAGACCTTCAGACACTCTCCTGTTGTATCCTGATCCTGATCCTGACTCTTGCCGGTATCATCGCGTCTGAACCTGTGCCGCCTGTCCAGACCTTTGGCTTCCCAGATTATTCTCTTTGTCTGATCCTTTGGTACTGGGAACTTGGTTCTTTGCCTTCAGCATCTATCTGCTTCTTGGGCTCTGTCCACTAAACAGTGAACCCCGCAACAGGAGAGAAAAAACTCAGACACCAGAGCCTGCTCTGCACGATCGCACTGATCAGACACCCTCTCTTCTCCACGTCAGGATGTTACAAGGTGAAGAGATCTTTTAACTTCACATGTGTTTATATGTCAGGCATGCCCAATGCAATTTTACAGCATTCCTAGGGATAATACACCGACTGAATAGATCGGGACCCTCCCCAGAATGGACATGGAAAGCATAAGAAGATAGAAGATATAGGTAAATATGAAAAAACAAAATCATATTTACCTGCTTTTTTCATCCTGCAGAGTGAGGCAAATGTCGCAAATCTAAAGTGCCACTTAAATATCCAAATCACAATTTCATTGTCCTCTATCACATAATACAACATGAACCCTTAATCTGTTATCGCTTATGATTTATTTTATTTAACAAAGTCTCATTTCACTGATATTTCTCTGTAGGTAAAATAGGAAAAGTAAAAAGCTTTAAAAAAGAAAGCTAATTTCTAACCATTGCCTTACCCAGGATCACATGAATATATACAGAGTTAATCACTAATGTGAGAATTCAAGTGCATTCAAAACAAATTTCAAATTTAAAGGGACACTATAGTCACCAGAACAACTACAGCTTATTGAATTTGTTCTGGAGAGTAGAATCATTACCTTCAGGCTTTTTGTTGTAAACACTGTTTTTTTTGAGAAAATGAAATGTTTACATTACGGCCTAGTGATACCTCCAGTGGCCCCTCCTCAGATGGCTGCTCGGCGTGCTTCCTGGGGCAGTGCTGCACAGTGTGGCTGACATTCAGTATCTCCTCCCACTGCATGGAGACACTGAACTTTCCTCATAGAGATTTATTGATTCTATGCATCTCTATGAGGAGATGCTGATTTGCCTGGCAGGCGTTTGGCACTGCCCGCACCTCCTTGGCAATCTCAGCCGAACCAATGGTTTCTCTAAATTCTGATGATGTCAGCCAAAGGGGTGCGAAATAACTTACGTTTTAAGCCAGGGATCAACAAATCCCAAGTACCAGGTTACTATGGCGACTAGAAATTTCCCCTGGCCCTGGGATGTTAGCACTTTAAGGTGGCCGCCTGTGGTTTTCTGTAAAATTGGCAATTATTCTGCAATTCCCAGTTTAACGGATAATGTTCTCTAGCGTCCATACAAACACAGTGAGTTACAAATCTGAGACCAGGATATATAAAATATCTCATTTAGACTAACATGAAATTCACTTAGAATTTCTGGCAATTTCCACGTTACTGAACAAAGTTTTCGTTTATTTGCTAAATTCAGAATTTAGAGAACTGAAATCTGACGAACAACATTTTTATTAAAATATCTGATCTGTAAAATTCTCCAATTGGTTTCTATACACTGAACACAATTATAACTAAAAATTAATTTCAATAATTAAATAATGATATTCTTTAGTTTTCCCCCATTTTTTCCTGATCTGACACTGTTTCCATGGACACAGACAGCCTGGTATTGTGTTTATTATGGTGGTCAGTGTAGTTTAACCTGGATTTTGCCAGATTTCAATTTCCTTTAATTCCTACTTTAGTGAATAATTTATTGTATGTATATTAACAGATTTCTATAATAATAATGGATGTGACACTGTATGCCTGGGATGAATAGGCTGGGACCTGACATGCTCTCTAGACTACAATTCCCGGCATGCTATGCGGCACACGCTGCGGGAAGAGGAAGTGGGCGGGGTCTTCCATCGAGTCCGTGACGTTGCGGTAGAGAGGTCGTCACGTGACAAGGAACCAGCTGGGTGTTCACGTGACGCCCGCCCCGCCCCCCCGATCCCGCCGCCCGGTTTTCTCCCGCGCTCTTCCCGTGTCAGGTAGGCCGAGCTCGCCCATTGGCTACCGGGGGGGCCGGGACTGGAGGGAGGGGGGACATGCCAGGGTACCGGGCCTCAGTGGGCACAGTGTATGGTATGGAGGGTACAGACAGGGCCTCAGTGGGCACAGTGTATGGTATGGAGGGTACAGGCAGGGCCTCAGTGGGCACAGTGTATGGTATGGAGGGTACAGACGGCCTCAGTGGGCACAGTGTATGGTATGGAGGGTACAGACAGGGCCTCAGTGGGCACAGTGTATGGTATGGAGGGTACAGACAGGGCCTCAGTGGGCACAGTGTATGGTATGGAGGGTACAGACAGGGCCTCAGTGGGCACAGTGTATGGTATGGAGGGTACAGACAGGGCCTCAGTGGGCACAGTGTATGGTATGGAGGGTACAGACAGGGCCTCAGTGGGCACAGTGTATGGTATGGAGGGTACCGGGCCTCAGTGGGCACAGTGTATGGTATGGAGGGTACAGACAGGGCCTCAGTGGGCACAGTGTATGGTATGGAGGGGTACAGACAGGGCCTCAGTGGGCACAGTGTATGGTATGGAGGGTACAGACAGGGCCTCAGTGGGCACAGTGTATGGTATGGAGGGTACAGACAGGGCCTCAGTGGGCACAGTGTATGGTATGGAGGGTACAGACAGGGCCTCAGTGGGCACAGTGTATGGTATGGAGGGTACAGACAGGGCCTCAGTGGGCACAGTGTATGGTATGGAGGGTACAGACAGGGCCTCAGTGGGCACAGTGTATGGTATGGAGGGTACAGACAGGGCCTCAGTGGGCACAGTGTATGGTATGGAGGGTACAGATAGGGCCTCAGTGGGCACAGTGTATGGTATGGAGGGTACAGACAGGGCCTCAGTGGGCACAGTGTATGGTATGGAGGGTACAGACAGGGCCTCAGTGGGCACAGTGTATGGTATGGAGGGTACAGACAGGGCCTCAGTGGGCACAGTGTATGGTATGGAGGGTACAGACAGGGCCTCAGTGGGCACAGTGTATGGTATGGAGGGTACAGACAGGGCCTCAGTGGGCACAGTGTATGGTATGGAGGGTACCGGGCCTCAGTGGGCACAGTGTATGGTATGGAGGGTACAGACAGGGCCTCAGTGGGCACAGTGTATGGTATGGAGGGGTACAGACAGGGCCTCAGTGGGCACAGTGTATGGTATGGAGGGTACAGACAGGGCCTCAGTGGGCACAGTGTATGGTATGGAGGGTACAGACAGGGCCTCAGTGGGCACAGTGTATGGTATGGAGGGTACAGACAGGGCCTCAGTGGGCACAGTGTATGGTATGGAGGGTACAGACAGGGCCTCAGTGGGCACAGTGTATGGTATGGAGGGTACAGACAGGGCCTCAGTGGGCACAGTGTATGGTATGGAGGGTACAGACAGGGCCTCAGTGGGCACAGTGTATGGTATGGAGGGTACAGACAGGGCCTCAGTGGGCACAGTGTATGGTATGGAGGGTACAGACAGGGCCTCAGTGGGCACAGTGTATGGTATGGAGGGTACAGACAGGGCCTCAGTGGGCACAGTGTATGGTATGGAGGGTACAGACAGGGCCTCAGTGGGCACAGTGTATGGTATGGAGGGTACAGACAGGGCCTCAGTGGGCACAGTGTATGGTATGGAGGGTACAGACAGGGCCTCAGTGGGCACAGTGTATGGTATGGAGGGTACAGACAGGGCCTCAGTGGGCACAGTGTATGGTATGGAGGGTACAGACAGGGCCTCAGTGGGCACAGTGTATGGTATGGAGGGTACAGACAGGGCCTCAGTGGGCACAGTGTATGGTATGGAGGGTACAGACAGGGCCTCAGTGGGCACAGTGTATGGTATGGAGGGTACAGACAGGGCCTCAGTGGGCACAGTGTATGGTATGGAGGGTACAGACAGGGCCTCAGTGGGCACAGTGTATGGTATGGAGGGTACAGATAGGGCCTCAGTGGGCACAGTGTATGGAGGGTACAGACAGGGCCTCAGTGGGCACAGTGTATGGTATGGAGGGTACAGACAGGGCCTCAGTGAGCACAGTGTATGGTATGGAGGGTACAGACAGGGCCTCAGTGGGCACAGTGTATGGAGGGTACAGACAGGGCCTCAGTGAGCACAGTGTATGGTATGGAGGGTACAGACAGGGCCTCAGTGGGCACAGTGTATGGTATGGAGGGTACCGGGCCTCAGTGGGCACAGTGTATGGTATGGAGGGTACAGACAGGGCCTCAGTGAGCACAGTGTATGGTATGGAGGGTACCGGGCCTCAGTGGGCACAGTGTATGGTATGGAGGGTACAGACAGGGCCTCAGTGGGCACAGTGTATGGTATGGAGGGTACAGACAGGGCCTCAGTGGGCACAGTGTATGGTATGGAGGGTACAGGCAGGGCCTCAGTGGGCACAGTGTATGGTATGGAGGGTACAGACAGGGCCTCAGTGAGCACAGTGTATGGTATGGAGGGTACCGGGCCTCAGTGGGCACAGTGTATGGTATGGAGGGTACAGACAGGGCCTCAGTGGGCACAGTGTATGGAGGGTACAGACAGGGCCTCAGTGAGCACAGTGTATGGTATGGAGGGTACAGACAGGGCCTCAGTGGGCACAGTGTATGGTATGGAGGGTACAGACAGGGCCTCAGTGAGCACAGTGTATGGTATGGAGGGTACCGTGCCTCAGTGGGCACAGTGTATGGTATGGAGGGTACAGACAGGGCCTCAGTGAGCACAGTGTATGGTATGGAGGGTACCGGGCCTCAGTGGGCACAGTGTATGGTATGGAGGGTACAGACAGGGCCTCAGTGGGCACAGTGTATGGTATGGAGGGTACAGACAGGGCCTCAGTGGGCACAGTGTATGGTATGGAGGGTACAGACAGGGCCTCAGTGGGCACAGTGTATGGTATGGAGGGTACAGACAGGGCCTCAGTGGGCACAGTGTATGGTATGGAGGGTACAGACAGGGCCTCAGTGGGCACAGTGTATGGTATGGAGGGTACAGACAGGGCCTCAGTGGGCACAGTGTATGGTATGGAGGGTACAGACAGGGCCTCAGTGGGCACAGTGTATGGTATGGAGGGTACAGACAGGGCCTCAGTGGGCACAGTGTATGGTATGGAGGGTACAGACAGGGCCTCAGTGGGCACAGTGTATGGTATGGAGGGTACAGACAGGGCCTCAGTGGGCACAGTGTATGGTATGGAGGGGTACAGATAGGGCCTCAGTGGGCACAGTGTATGGTATGGAGGGTACAGACAGGGCCTCAGTGGGCACAGTGTATGGTATGGAGGGTACAGACAGGGCCTCAGTGGGTACAGTGTATGGTATGGAGGGTACAGACAGGGCCTCAGTGGGCACAGTGTATGGTATGGAGGGTACAGACAGGGCCTCAGTGGGCACAGTGTATGGTATGGAGGGTACAGACAGGACCTCAGTGGGCACAGTGTATGGTATGGAGGGTACAGACAGGGCCTCAGTGGGCACAGTGTAGGGTATGGAGGGTACAGACAGGACCTCAGTGGGCACAGTGTATGGTATGGAGGGTACAGACAGGGCCTCAGTGGGCACAGTGTAAGGTATGGAGGGTACAGACAGGGCCTCAGTGGGCACAGTGTATGGTATGGAGGGTACAGACAGGGCCTCAGTGGGCACAGTGTATGGTATGGAGGGGTGCAGATAGGGCCTCAGTAGGCACAGTATATGTTATGGAGGGTACAGACAGGGCCTCAGTGCGCACCCTGTATGGTGGAGTAGAAGGACAGGGCCTCGGTGGGCACAGTGTATGGTGGAGTAGAAGGACAGGGCCTCGGTGGGCACAGTGTATGTTGGAGTAGAAGGACAGGGCCTCGGTGGGCACAGTGTATGGTGGAGTAGAAGGACAGGGCCTCGGTGGGCACAGTGTATGGTGGAGTAGAAGGACAGGGCCTCGGTGGGCACAGTGTATGGTGGAGTAGAAGGACAGGGCCTCGGTGGGCACAGTGTATGGTGGAGTAGAAGGACAGGGCCTCGGTGGGCACCCTGTATGGTGTAGTTGAAGGACAGGGCCTCGGTGGGCACCCTGTATGGTGTAGTTGAAGGACAGGGCCTCGGTGGGCACCCTGTATGGTGTAGTTGAAGGACAGGGCCTCGCTGGGCACCCTGTATGGTGTAGTTGAAGGACAGGGCCTCACTGGGCACCCTGTATGGTGTAGTTGAAGGACAGGGCCTCACTGGGCACCCTGTATGGTGTAGTTGAAGGACAGGGCCTCACTGGGCACCCTGTATGGTGTAGTTGAAGGACAGGGCCTCGGTGGGCACCCTGTATGGTGTAGTTGAAGGACAGGGCCTCGGTGGGCACCCTGTATGGTGTAGTAGTAGGAGAGGGCCTCGGTGGGCACCCTGTATGGTGTAGTAGTAGGAGAGGGCCTCAGTGGGCACCCTCTATGGTGTAGTAGTAGGACAGGGCCTCAGTGGGCACCCTGTATCGTGGAGTAGAAGGACAGGGCGCCAGTGGGCACACTGTATGGTGGGGTACACAGACATGGCCTCAGTGGGCACTATGTATGGTATAGTGAGGTACATGCTAAGATACAGACCCTCATTGTGCACTGTGTGGTGGGATACAAGCACTGTACTTGGCATACGTATACCTGTGCCAGCCGGCCCCTGCACTGTACTTGGCATACGTATACCTGTGCCAGCCGGCCCCTGCACTGTACTTGGCATACGTGTACCTGTCCCAGCCGGCCCCTCCACTGTACTTGGCATATGTATATCTGTGCCAACTAGCCTCGGCATTGTACTTGGCATATTTATACCTGTTCCTGCTTGCATATCCACTCTACCTCACATATGTATGCCAGCCGGCTCATCCACTGTTTCTGGTATATGTATAATTATGCCAGTTTACATATCCACTATACCTTGCATACATGTATCTGCCCAAGCTGGATTAACCACTGAACTGGGTGTATGGATGTGCCTGCCAGCTTATCCGCTATACCTGGCAGTACTGTACATTATTGTGCACGTAATGCCATGCTCTGTAAAGTGACAGCTTATTTAAACACACCTGCCTCATTGTGACACATTATGTATTTACTGCATCAGGGCTGCCCAACACATGACCCAGTATCCAAATGTGCCCAGTTTAGGTTTTACTGTCCCAGCTAATTGTGGCATGTATATATTAATGCCCTATCTTCTCAGGGCTGCTCAACAGGGTGCGCCCAATTTATCATTGTCACAGTGAGAATTGCTAGGAATTCAAAGTCAAAAACGAATTTAACACCAAAATAGACCAACTGAAAACAGATTTGAGGAGGAGAATTCTTCTACTTTGTACTAAATACCTTCAGCTCCACTTGAATTTCCCAGCAATTCTCACGTTGGTGAATAACAGTGTCATACAGCTTTCAGTTCAAAACTTAAACTGAAATACATATTCCTTAACCCCCTGCTTTGCCCACTGGGTGGGGGAAAAAAAATCTGTAAACTAGGGTAGGATTAGGACAAGTTTGAGATACTTTCTTGTCTTGACAGGATTCACTGCAAATGTTGTGGGCTCTGAGAGTTTGTAGTACAAAACGGAAATTTATAGTTCAAAATTTACATTCATTATAAACTTTGAAAAAACATAGAATGTGACGGCAGATAAGAACCATTCGGCCCATCTAGTCTGCCCAATTCTCTAAATACTTTCATTAGCTAGAATAGCCTTATGATGATAAGTGGAAATATGTAAAGAATTTCAATGTTCAAATGGTAAAAAAAATGAGCCTTTTAATAAAATCTGCATGTACACTATCGGGCATAGTCTTATATTAGCATTTTGGTGTGGCATTGATTTGTGAAATCTTTGTGTATTCACGTTTTGTGTCTGGGGGGTGTGTGTGGGAGCCTAGTTATGTGAAGGTATTTTATGGTGAGGGATGTATAAGAAACGTGATTATTTATAAACATATATTAGGGAGAAGGTCTAAGATGAGCAAGGTCATTGTACTGTTTCCCCATGGAGACTGTTCCACTTGTAGCACTTTTTCCCAGGGTCACTCTCAATAACCCCAATGCTGTTTTGGAGAGTTGCATATGTAGATATTTTAATTTATTCCCCTGGGCTTAACATTTAATGACTTGTGCTGCTAGCCAGGTCTGAAAAAATACTCACCACAGCACATTCACCAGAGGTGAATTTCTCTTTGCCAGGTTTCATTTTTTGTTTGCCAAAGGCTTGTTGGCTAATGGAATTTTTTAATCTTGGTGTGCCCTCTTTTACCCTCCCCACACAAACCCCTGTGCTGACCAAATGCCTAACAGATCTTGTCCTGTCATCTCTAGGTCCTATACATTGCAGCCTCTGATCAGAGAATTCCATCCCTGAATATTGTGCTGCCTTCTATCATGAGTGTCTGAGATCTAAATACTTGTTGCCTCCTGAAACAACATTCAGAGTCCAGCATATATTGTACTAATAAAGCCCCAAATACCACACATCCTCCAGCCATGACCGCTCGAGACTCAAATACCAGACAGCCTCCAGCCATGCCCGCTCGAGACCCAAATACCAGACAGCCTCCAGCCATGCCCGCTCGAGACCCAAATACCAGACAGCCTCCAGCCATGCCAGCTCGAGACCCAAATACCAGACAGCCTCCAGCCATGCCAGCTCGAGACCCAAATACCAGACAGCCTCCAGCCATGCCAGCTCGAGACCCAAATACCAGACAGCCTCCAGCCATGCCAGCTCGAGACCCAAATACCAGACAGCCTCCAGCCATGCCAGCTCGAGACCCAAATACCAGACAGCCTCCAGCCATGCCAGCTCGAGACCCAAATACCAGACAGCCTCCAGCCATGCCAGCTCGAGACCCAAATACCAGACAGCCTCCAGCCATGCCAGCTCGAGACCCAAATACCACACTGTCAAGGCTGGAGGATGTGTGGTATTTGGGGCTCCTCCTGGCCGGCATCACTGGCCTCAAATTCTGGGCATCCCTCTCTACTGACAGAAATCTATTTCCCAACCTCTGTAGGAATTTCTCTTCATATTTAGACCCCCAGTTGAGATAGATGGAGATTATATATGGAGGTAACTAGGCATGTTTCTATGTGACTGCTTGTGTTATTCCTCATTTTGCTTGCTATTGCTCTGCTTTTGTCCTCCTCCCACCAGTGTGAGCAGTGACACACATAGGGGGTTATTTATAAAGAGCAATCAGCAGGAACATTCCATCGGTTTCCATGGTGACTGCTCTACTTTTAGAACTTTGCCCCAGAATTGCTCTTTATGCAGAGTGGTGGCTGACTATAGATAGACTTAAGCCTGTTGATTTTCATTGGAATGCAGAGGTTTTTATTTTTTTTCTCGTGTCCCAGATAATTCTTCTGCCTGTTTTAAGTACATTTTCCCTCTTATATGTCCTAGCAAACTGTTTATTTGGAGTGATTTACATGTTATTTCATTTTAGCTTTGTTTATGAAAATATATGTACTCCACAAATTCACAGATGACATAATTTACAAAAAGTACATTTAAAACACAAAACATACTGGCTTAAGCTAATAAATAATACTGGAATCCAAATAGTTCATTCAGATAAAATAATTCCAACATTCTTATTCATTAGCTGCAGCCATTATTTTTTTTTTTATAGATTTGAAAATATATAATTTAACCCCTTCGCAACTATATGCGTGTATCTCAAAGTATAGGATTTATTGTGTTGTGTAAAACACAATGTGCATAGCTAGTAAGACAATATAGAAATTAATATATATATTTTAAATTTATTTAATATGAAATAAATTCTATTTAAGTCTAACCTAGGTACCCCAGATGTTAGTAAAATTCTGTTCTTGTGATAACACAAATATCTGGGCTGCTAAGCTGAACGATTACCGGTATTTGACCTACGTAATTAGAAAATAATATTTTTTTATTGGCATAGTCTCAAACGGCTCATTCGGCTAATATAGACTTTTCACAGAAGGAAGATCCACTGAAAATTTGTGTACAGCGAAGAATTACAGTGCAAAGTTCAGGAAGTTGTGCAATCACCATGAACGTATGGAACGTTCCTGCCTATTTCTCCACGTGTAGAACTTTGGCCCGCGGTTACTCTTTAGACATGTGGCCCGGTTTAACCTTGTGTTGTAAAAACATGAGCTAAACACACTTTCAGGCTGCGTGCTGAATCCACCACAAGCAAGGAGCAGACTCAGATGATTTTACATTAAAAAGTAATGGCCGATTGTGTACATGCAGATTTTATTAAAAGGAACTTAAAGAATATGTTAATCTTTTTTTGGGAATGGGTGGGCTGAATCTAGTATGTAGTAAAATGTAGGCCTCTAAGGGGGTGCACTATCAAAATCTTTAGAAAATTACACGATGGATCCAGTAGAATGTGCTTGCCAAATTCTAATTGCTTCCATGGGGGTTATTCCATATTTAGAAATATCAACTTAGAGAACCATTCCACACACAAAACACTTCAATTTGCTGAAGTGCTTACTGTGTCTTGAGTCAGCCACACTTGTGACAGTTTATTAAAGTGTAGAAATCGGTATTTTCCTTTACCCCTTCTCAACGAGCTGTTACAAAGTCGGGATTGCATACACTGTGTTTGTGCTAGAGAAAAAGTGAGGGCTTGCAAACTTATGTATACTCCCAATGAAAAAATGCATAATTAAATTCACAAAGTGATTCTTTAAAAGGAGTGTAATGGTGAGAGAACAGTAAAATAATATAAAGAATTGTAGGAAGTGATTGGATTATAATCTTTGTTCTTCTAAAAGGGAGTGTAGTTTTCAAAAAATGTTGATGTCCCTCTCGGTTTCATGTTAAATTGAGGTCAAGGTGCTTGTGGAATAATGTCAGTAGGCCAGGTTTCCACTTAGTGTATTAGTGGGTGGAGGTTGCATTTAATTTTTTTGCGTATCCTGTACTACTTTGAGAATCATATTACACCAAGTCTAGTATTTTACTAGAAGCTTTACAGAGGAACTGTCGTCTGCGATGTGGTGAAAGTTTCACTTTCCTTCTATCAAGTAAATACTGTTGGAGTGTTTACTGGGCAGCGGAGTGTAGCAAAAGAAGTTTAAAAAAAATGTCTGCAGCACTCTTATGGAATGAACCACCATGATCCCAAGATGCGCCTGGTGTGTGTATAACCACACTGCATCTAATTCCTTACAAATGCATGTGCACTTAGGCGTTTCTTCCATGATGCGGAACAAGCTTGTTAACCATCATCATGGATTTCACGATGGCTTGCCTCATATTCTAGGCAGTTTTTACCTAAAAACCAATGAAAAACCTGCGCACTACCCTAAATCCCTATGCAGGAGGGCTTACATCAAAAGGCTATTGGAGTGAAACAAAAAATCTTCATTTGTCTAAACTAATTATTTTGTTTTTATTGTATGTATTGGGGCTAATGTGCAGTATGGTCATTGCTGCCACCGCCCAGGAATGGTGGGAGTCTTGAGCGCAGGACCTGTTTTTGTGTATTTGTTTTTTTACCTTTTTAGGTTATGAAACAACCTGAGACAACGTTTCTAAAATGACTGATTTGTCAAGTGTTTTCTTTCAAGGTTATTTTTTTTTTTTTTTTTTTTTTTTAAGTGCTCTTCTTATTGTCCAATTGAAGTTGTTAACCTTGTTGATATTATTTTTGCTCCATTTTAAAGTTGATATGCACTTGTATAATAATAGAGGCAAAGTCCATTTGTGTATCTATGGAATTGACTTTCTTACCACTTCTAGTTGTATTTTGTGTGTTTTTCATTATCAAGTCCTCTGCTGTAGGCTCGGGAATATTTCAGAAGTTATAAAATATAAACCAACATTTTATGTCTATCTGTCTCTGTGGTGTTGGTTTATGTTGTAAAGCTGAATAATGAATATAAATGTATACACTGCATAATTATACTGTTATTCACAATATATTTATTGTAACATATTGGGGTTGTATAAGAGGTCTGTAAAAGTAGAGCAGTCTGAAGCAACATCCTATTTGTTCCCATGGTATAGTGGAACTCCATGTTGAGAAGCATGAAACTGAATGTGTTTCCTTCAGTCACACTCTCCAGTAAGTTGCATTGTCTGGCGATATCTGCACGGAATGGTGTAAGGTGAGCTTTCAGATGATGTGGCCCTGCCTTTAGAATTAAAATCTGGTCTCTGGACCCACCACATGGCCAGATTTCTACATTATTCCTCCTTTAGCGCATATTTAATCAATGGCTCATTCAGTTTTTTTGAGAAGCCGAAGCACATAGAGTAATATCTTGAAACCTGAGGAAAAGTGTGAAAACTTTTAAATTGTGAAAAGGTATATTTCATGAGGTTTAGAGGGATACTTAAGCTTGCCAAAGTGCTTTATATGTGAAGAGTGTGTCCTCTTTCTTACAAGAAGTGCAGATTTCAATAGAAATTGTCACTTGTATAAATTTTACCTGGTTACACCCCCCTGGCTATCAATCTGACAACAGATCCTGTTACTTCCTGGTTTGTTAAGCTCAGGGAAGCTAAAGTCGAGGCAGCAATTGCCCAGAGCACCTGCCTTGCAAAGACTTCTCATTGAGCTGCATTGGGAAGTCTGTGATTGGACAGCCACAAAAAGTCTGGGCTGGGGAAGCATGGGAGGGCTTGTAATGACTGCAAATCTGCAGATTTTGCAAACTGTTTTTAGATATACCTCCAGTAAACAGTGGCGGGAATCCATGATCGATGGCTGGGAGTAAGTGATCTGCTCTCACTTCCTCCCAGCATCCGATACTGCAGGGCTGCAACGGTGGTAATTCTGCCACTGCCAAGAGGTGATGGCTCATAGTATTATGAACTGCAGTTGCTTTACAAATTCTCTAGTCTTACTGTTCTAGTTTGCCATTGAAAGTCTGGACAACATACAGGTGGATGAAGTTCATACTGGAAGGGAGGAAGTGAAAATCTTTGACTGAAAGAGGGAGGGCCATCTGAAGTAAATTTGGTGCTTAGAGTGACCCTTTAAAGGGACCCTGTAAGCACTATAACAATTTCCTCTAATTGAATTAGGCACTGTTATGTGGGGTATAGTGGTCATGGTGCCATGGGTACAGCCTCTAAATGTAAGTAGTCAACTGTTTGCTCTCAGTTTTACAGCTTACTTGGGCTCTGCCAGGCAGCAGAGAGATCCATACTATTAAATAAATCATACAGAGCTTAACATTTCAAGTCCTAAGATACTACCCAACCTTTAAGGAAAAACTATAGTCACCCAGGCCACGGTCTCTCATTGAAGCTGTCTGGGTGCAGTTTCCCTATTACCTTAACGTTGATAGGTTAAGTCCAACTCTAGTGGCTGGCAGTATGACAGTGGCAACTAGAGCGGCTTCTGTTGCACTCATAGAGTAAAACATCGATACAATTCTTTCCTATGGAAAAGTTTGCATGTGTGGTGCTCACTGAGCATGCGCGTTAAGTCCCCAATGCTCATCCATGAGGAGCGTTGGATTGGAGAGGTGATGAAGGGAGCCCTGTCTCCTCCATGACGTTGCTGGTGAAGGAGAGTTAAGTAATGCCAAGGGAGCCTCAATGCTGGAAAAAGGTAAGTAAAACAGGGTTGTTATCCCTTTACATGCCAAATAGGGGAGGGTGGACACCTAATACCACAAGGGACCGTACACTATAGAAGGGCTTGACAAATCCCGGTTGCCCTGGCACCTGGGATTTGTCAGCTTTTTTTTATCTAAAACGCACAGCTGGGCAAATAATGGAGCCGGCCGGCTCAGTGAGCGTTGTAGCTGGCCGTCCTGAGCTTCATGGAGGTGGCCGGCTGAGTGAGCGTTGTAGCCGGACGCCCTGAGCTTCATGGAGGTGGCCGGCTGAGTGAGCGTTGTAGCCGGACGCACTGAGCTTCATGGAGGTGGCCGGCTGAGTAAGTGTTGTAGCCAGCCGCCCTAGGCTTTATGGAGGCTGCTGGCTGAGTGGAGCATCAAGGCGGTCGGCTGGGGGCAACGTGCGAGGGAGCAGTGATCTTCCAGCGGCTGCACTCTGCTCTCTCGCGCTGTTGAATGATGCCGGGAGCCGGAATATGACAGTGTGTGTATGTATGTCTGTCAGTGTGTGTGTATGTATGTCTGTCAGTGTGTGTGTATGTATGTCTGTCAGTGTGTGTGTATGTATGTCAGTGTGTGTGTATGTATGTCTGTCAGTGTGTGTGTATGTATGTCTGTCAGTGTGTGTGTATGTATGTCTGTCAGTGTGTGTGTATGTATGTCTGTCAGTGTGTGTGTATGTATGTCTGTCAGTGTGTGTGTATGTATGTCTGTCAGTGTGTGTGTATGTATGTCTGTCAGTGTGTGTGTATGTATGTCTGTCAGTGTGTGTGTGTGTATGTATGTCTGTCAGTGTGTGTGTGTGTGTGTATGTATGTCTGTCAGTGTGTGTGTATGTATGTCTGTGTGTGTGTGTGTGTGTGTATGTATGTCTGTGTGTGTGTGTGTGTATGTATGTCTGTGTGTGTGTGTGTGTATGTATGTCTGTCTGTGTGTGTATGTATGTCTGTCTGTGTGTGTATGTATGTCTGTCTGTGTGTGTATGTATGTCTGTCAGTGTGTGTATGTATGTCTGTCAGTGTGTGTATGTATGTCTGTCAGTGTGTGTATGTATGTCTGTGTGTGTGTGTGTGTGTATGTCTGTCAGTGTGTGTATGTATGTCTGTCAGTGTGTGTATGTATGTCTGTCAGTGTGTGTATGTATGTCTGTCAGTGTGTGTATGTATGTCTGTCAGTGTGTGTATGTATGTCTGTCAGTGTGTGTATGTATGTCTGTCAGTGTGTGTGTATGTCTGTCAGTGTGTGTGTATGTCTGTCAGTGTGTGTGTGTATGTCTGTCAGTGTGTGTGTGTATGTCTGTCAGTGTGTGTGTATGTCTGTCAGTGTGTGTGTATGTCTGTCAGTGTGTGTGTATGTCTGTCAGTGTGTGTGTGTATGTCTGTCAGTGTGTGTGTGTATGTCTGTCAGTGTGTGTGTATGTCTGTCAGTGTGTGTATGTCTGTCAGTGTGTGTGTATGTCTGTCAGTGTGTGTGTATGTCTGTCAGTGTGTGTGTATGTCTGTCAGTGTGTGTGTGTGTATGTCTGTCAGTGTGTGTGTATGTATGTATGTCTGTCAGTGTGTGTATGTCTGTCAGTGTGTGTGTGTATGTCTGTCAGTGTGTGTGTGTATGTCTGTCAGTGTGTGTGTGTATGTCTGTCAGTGTGTGTATGTCTGTCTGTCAGTGTGTGTGTATGTCTGTCTCTGTCAGTGTGTATGTATGTCTGTCTCTGTCAGTGTGTGTGTATATCTGTCTCTGTCAGTGTGTGTGTATGTCTGTCTCTGTCAGTGTGTGTATGTATGTCTCTGTCAGTGTGTGTGTATGTATGTCTCTGTCAGTGTGTGTGTATGTATGTCTCTGTCAGTGTGTGTGTGTATGTATGTCTGTCAGTGTGTGTGTGTATGTATGTCTCTCAGTGTGTGTATGTATGTCTCTCAGTGTGTGTGTGTGTGTATGTATGTCTCTGTCAGTGTGTGTGTGTGTATGTATGTCTCTGTCAGTGTGTGTGTGTATGTATGTCTCTGTCAGTGTGTGTGTGTATGTATGTCTCTGTCAGTGTGTGTGTGTGTATGTATGTCTCTGTCAGTGTGTGTGTGTGTATGTATGTCTCTGTCAGTGTGTGTGTGTGTATGTATGTCTGTCAGTGTGTGTGTGTGTATGTATGTCTCTGTCAGTGTGTGTGTGTGTATGTATGTCTCTGTCAGTGTGTGTGTGTGTATGTCTCTGTCAGTGTGTGTGTGTGTGTATGTCTCTGTCAGTGTGTGTGTATGTATGTCTCTGTCAGTGTGTGTGTATGTATCTCTGTCAGTGTGTGTGTATGTATCTCTGTCAGTGTGTGTATGTATGTCTCTGTCAGTGTGTGTGTATGTATCTCTGTCAGTGTGTGTGTATGTATGTCTCTGTCAGTGTGTGTGTGTATGTATGTCTCTGTCAGTGTGTGTGTGTGTATGTATGTCTCTGTCAGTGTGTGTGTGTGTATGTATGTCTCTGTCAGTGTGTGTGTGTATGTATGTCTGTCAGTGTGTGTGTGTGTATGTCTGTCAGTGTGTGTGTGTGTATGTCTGTCAGTGTGTGTGTGTGTATGTCTGTCAGTGTGTGTGTGTGTATGTCTGTCTCTGTCAGTGTGTGTGTGTGTATGTATGTCTCTGTCAGTGTGTGTGTGTGTATGTATGTCTCTGTCAGTGTGTGTGTGTGTATGTATGTCTCTGTCAGTGTGTGTGTGTATGTATGTCTCTGTCAGTGTGTGTGTATGTATGTCTCTGTCAGTGTGTGTGTATGTATGTCTCTGTCAGTGTGTGTGTATGTATGTCTGTCAGTGTGTGTGTATGTATCTCTGTCAGTGTGTGTATGTATCTCTGTCAGTGTGTGTGTATGTATGTATGTATGTCTCTGTCAGTGTGTGTGTATGTAATGTATGTATGTCTCTGTCAGTGTGTGTGTATGTAATGTATGTATGTCTCTGTCAGTGTGTGTGTATGTAATGTATGTATGTCTCTGTCAGTGTGTGTGTATGTATGTATGTCTCTGTCAGTGTGTGTGTATGTATCTCTGTCAGTGTGTATGTATCTCTGTCAGTGTGTGTGTATGTATGTATGTCTCTGTCAGTGTGTGTGTATGTAATGTATGTATGTCTCTGTCAGTGTGTGTGTATGTAATGTATGTATGTCTCTGTCAGTGTGTGTGTATGTAATGTATGTATGTCTCTGTCAGTGTGTGTGTATGTAATGTATGTATGTCTCTGTCAGTGTGTGTGTCAGAGAGTGTGTTTGTTTAGATACTTGCCCCTCTCCAATCACATTATTGGCGTTTTTACTCCCCTTTTTTTCCCCACGCCGTGCAGGTTTTGCGGTGGCTGTCCCGCCTCCATTGCAGAGTTCATCAATCTTTATGATCTCAGCTAAGCCAATGTTTTCCCATAGGAAAACATTGCGAGGATATTGCGCATGTTCTGTATGGGTAAAATTCAGCGCCTCCATGCAGAGCACTGGCACAGGACTCTCTAGTGGCTGTCTGAGTAGGCAGCAATGTAAGCACTGCCTTTTCTATGAAAATGCATTGTTCACAAAAAAAAAAGCTGGCTCCTAACTTTTTCAGCTTGCTCCTAGTTTCCAAACAAATTTGTCAAGCCCTGGGATTAGGGATACAGATGTGTATAGTTATTTAAATTACCTGCCAGTGCACGCCATAGAATGCTCACCAGGGGTGAATTACTACCTGTTGGGCTAGATTTTCACTTGCCAAAGGTTAGTGGCGAGTGGTAATTCTGAGCCCTGAATCAAGTGATCTAAAAATACATAATGGTAAATAAAGTATTTTGGGAAAATCATGTTGTCTTGTGGTTTTTGTAAACTCACAGGGTTTATCCACTAAATTGAGAAATCAACGTAGATTTCAAATTTAAGGTGAAAAATAGGTGAACTATGAAAATTCAGCTCTGGTTTCTGTTCAGCTACTCTGGCCTTAGAGTTGAAATATACTTTAAATTCTCAGTTTAGTAAATAACCCAGTCCAACTGTTGGTCTTTTTATTTATTTGCTTTGAATATACATCCAAATCATTACACACAGCAACAGAACCAGAGTACTGCAACAGGTTAAAGAACAGGAGATCACCCCGGGTAAGATGTGTTGTGCACATAATAACTAGAACATTGC
This sequence comes from Pelobates fuscus, assembly GCF_036172605.1. Lineage (NCBI taxonomy): Eukaryota > Metazoa > Chordata > Amphibia > Anura > Pelobatidae > Pelobates > Pelobates fuscus. The sequence goes on from NC_086320.1 coordinate 18,349,541, forward strand.
AATACCGTACAAGCAGGCTCCAGGATAAATAACCTGGCGTACAAATACCAAGAAAACGTGTTTAGGCTTAATGGGTATAAATGGAGGCAAGTATCAATAGACCTCTGCCGTCATAATGAGGGCTGAGAAATAAACCTTTGTGGTACCTGGTATTGTGGTTTCTATCCTGGATCACTGGTATCAATTTCTCAAAATACATACATCACATATATGAAATATTAGTAAAGTGGAATATTTAATTACATTTTAACATATATTAACAAGTCAGTCGTATTAGAACCTTCCATCAGAATGCAATTTTTTTTGTGTATTACCAAGCTAGCACAGAGTTAGTAGAAGTCAGTCTGTCATGTGGAATAACATGTCTTTGAGTCATCAAATCACACCCAGAAATTCTACACGCTCCCTCCCACTCTGTACTCATAACACAGTATCTGTCAGTCTCCCCATCACAAACCCCCACCAGTCATCGTATCCATATGACAACAGTATTACTTCCCTCAAGAAGGACACTCCCACGTGTACAGTATTACAGTGCTGTAATTTTAACAGACAGTAATTAGTGCATTATGCTACCTTTTAATTTTTTATATACACTCAGTGCCTTTTAGTCAGATGACTTTTTGGCAAATTTAGGCCCAGTGTTTAATTGGACCAGAAAAAAAAAATCTAGTTTCTTGTGAAGTTGAAAGGTGTATACATAAATGTGCAAATCAAAGATTTAATTTTTTTTAAAAAAACTTTGAACCCTCTGGATTAATCCACACCCATAAAGCACTTCAGCTAAAGAGTATAATTGTAGCAGAACAACCATCAGGCTGCTTTGCAAGTTTTTCTTAAAAACTGTTTGTTGATTGACTATATATATATATAGAAGCATTCGTCTGGTTGTTCGGTACAAAACGCAAAGACTGCAATGGACTGCCTCCTTCGATATACGAACTAAAATACCGAACAACCAGACCACCCTGCTGTGAAGTGTGGCTGCAATCAACCTCCCAATTCATTTTATTACCTCTTAATTGGAAAAGCGCAAACGTATTACTGTATCCCTGGGTGGCCGTCATTTCGGCCATCTTAACGCTCGCTCGCTCAGCGGTGTTTGGTCGTCGAGTGTCTGGAACTCAAATCGGACACTCGACTACGCTAACACCACTAAGACCTCCAGGGCTCCATAACTCACGAACGGAACATCCGAAAAGCCCGCCGTTCAGCTAATTCAATCTACCGAACGAGGGGATGTCTGCGAACCCCAGCTCTGCTATGGATGGCAAGGACTTTCGGGACTTTTTCCAAAATGTATGGAACTGTTTTCGGCTACTGCTGCCTGTGCGGTCGGTCAATTTAACACTTCCATCTAACTCCCAAATCCCTGGTCCGATCTGGGTAATTTTTTAATATGTTGCTCACCCAGATCAGGGTTATCAGGGGATGCCACATTTAGGGGTGTACCTAGTATATTTGGTGTACATCCAGAAACTTGTGGAAACTGGGTACAATATAAGTTAATTATCTGATAAGCTGAGGGGAGGAGATGTGTAGGAGGTAACGTCTATTTGATCGGCTACTGTATTAATTATTGTGGGTGTCTCCCTTGCATTGGAAAACTACATAAAAGCAGGGGTTGTGGAATAAAACAGCAGTTCTACCCCTGATACTGTGTGTCGTCCAGTTATTGGGAAAGGTGATGGGATACTATTGGATTGTCTTACTGATTGTGCCTGCTACTCTATTGGATTTACTACTTGTTCCTGCGCCATTCTGGGATTACCAGCGGAAATAGGCTGTGGGAAATCAGCTCTCCGCTATAATAATATTTTCATTCCAGTTTAGGAAAGTGACGATTGCTGTGAGAAATAATTCATATTTATTAATTTTATATAGGGATCGACCGATTATCGGTTTTACCGATATAATCGGCTGATATTCTGCATTTTCGGCAATATCAGTATCGGCCGATATTGCCGATAATATATAACTGGACCGCTGAGCTCATTACAAGCGTTTACCTTACCTTTCCTGCTGCTCCCGGTGTAAATCTCGCGAGACGCGCGGCCGTCAGAGAGTTGCCACGGATTACCATGGCAACACTCCGCGCGGCACTAAGGGCCACAAGATTTACACTCTGAGCTGGAGGAGCTGCAGGAAAGGTAAATGAGAGCTTGCTGCGGGCCCCCCCACTGCTCAGCCAATGCCACTGGACCACCAGGGACTGTCATATCCCCCCTCCCTGGCCAGGCAACAAGCAGGGAGGGGGGACAACAAAAAATAAAACAGATAAATATTAAAAATAAACATAAATATTAAAAATTAAAATAAAACAAACATTAAAAATTAAAATAAAATTGTTGTGACGATGCAGGAGAATTTGTTCACTGACGCACAATAAAAATAAAAAAAAATGCCTCCGGCCCCCTCCCCCATTTTACAAAAATCACATCCCTTCAGGAAAACACACACACTATGCATTATATACACATACACACTCTGTATATAATGCAGTGTGTAGTGTGTCTATATAATATGTAATGTAGTGTGTGTGTGTGTATATAATGCAGAGTGTGTAGTGTGTGTATATAATGTAGTGTGTGTAAAAGATAAATCAAAAGTGATTATGGTATATACATACATTCAGAAAATCCTGTGGTATGGGGATGTATATAACCCTCAAAAGAAAAAAAAATACAAAACAATAATAGTGCAATACGTCAATAATATAAGTACATAAACTGTTAAAAGACTAACTCACACTTTGCAGAGCTACTAAGAGATCTGACGTACAGCGCCTGGACGGTACAATCCCCCGTCTTGGGATATAAGGATGATGGTACAGTGCAGTATCCGATTCTCCGCAATCGTGTATATAGAAAAAAATAACAATCCAATCCAATGGTACAGTATGTACAATAAAAAGATGGTATATAAATAAAAAAAGGATCCTTTCTATCTTCTGAAGAAGCCCTATACTGGGTGAAATGCGTTAAGTAAGAGACTTTAAGTCTACTTCTTTTTATATTTATCTTTTATTTCTATGTGTTAATAAAATTCCAGTTTTATTACTACACTGCTTGTTCCTGGTGCATCCTGAATCCTGCTTACTTCCTATATCCTCTGGTGGGGATCATACCACCACACGCTGTCTATACCAGAGCAAGGCATTGCTGGAAATTGTAATTAGGATACCTTTTTTATTTATATACCATCTTTTTATTGTACATACTGTACCATTGGATTTTACTGTTATTTTTTTCTGTATACACGATTGTGGAGAATCTGATACCGCACTGTACCATCATCCTTATATCCTGAGACGGGGATTGTACGGTCCAGGCGCTGTACGGCAGAGCTCTTAGTAGCTCTGCAAAGTGTGAGTCTTTTAACAGTTTATTTATGTACTTATATTATTGACGTATTGCACTATTATTGTTTTGTATTTTTTTTTCTTTTGAGGGTTATGTACATCCCCATACCACAGGATTTTCTGTATGTATGTATATACCATAAACACTTTTGATTTATCTTTTTTACTATTTTGGCGTGGTTTACCACTTTGTTTTTATATTTTTGGTCACTATTAGCGGTTATTGGGAATTCCCACTGTCAACCTTCCTCTCTCCATTGACTCTCCTGAGCTAATGGAAGTGGCAGATGTGCTTTAGTCCCCCAGGCATCCTCCAGAAAAGTCGCGCATGAGCAGGCACACATTAACAGAGGGCACAGATTAATAGGTATCTCAATGCTATATGTCTCTTCCGGGGTAAAAAGGGAGTGCTTCCAACTCTCTTTTTAGGTATACTCCAATGACTAAATGCATAAATAATTGCGTTTGGCGTATATCTAGTGAATAGCAATATATATATATATTCGGCACATGCGCTGTGATGCCGGGTACACGCCGTGCAGGAGGAGCGATGAGCTACAGCTGATTTGGTGAGTGATTATTGGATGAGATGTCTTATATAATTTCGTCTTTTGCAATGTTTTATGCCTTGTGTGTCCTGATGAAAGCTCCGACCGGGAGCTGAAACGTTGACTGGTTCTACCTACAAATAAACTGGATGAATTTATTCCAAGAGTGCCGGTAATATTTTTTTGATTTTTATATTATTGGGACCGGGCACCTGGTTATACTTATTAAGTAGGAGTGCAAGAGGTTCTGTCTTGTTTTTATATATATATATTTTTTTTTTACTATGTAGTGTTTCTTTAACAAATCTGGATCCACAGACCTGTTGAACTTCATAGGCATTTATCGAGATGTCTAGATTTTATGGGTAATTGTGTTGGAATAAAATGAACAGGAAGGTGAATGGTGGCTCATTAAGAAATAACTTTTTTGAGTTTTTTATAAATCCATGTACATTTCCATTCATGAACAATCCCTTGGCTTCACAGCAAGTTAACAGAACCCACTCATTTACTAGTTTTTTTTTTTTATTCAAATGAATTTTGTCTCCCATGATTAATTAATCTCCTACCAGCATAATCCATAATTTAGCTCCAAGTAATATGCATTAATAACTTTATACTTGTTGTTAATAAATGAGGCTTCCTGAGACTAAGTTTGCCATAGGGTTTATATCTTTCAGTAGAAAAATCAGTTAAACAAAAAAATAAAAATCCATAAACTCATTCTAAGCAACATTTCTGGGGCATTGTAGGCTGTGCGCAATGTTTGCCATAGAAAGGAATGGGAGCCACCAGAATTAGCTTTCTGGTCTTGTGAGAGTTCAATGCAGAAACTGAAAATATTTAAATCAACTTTGTTTTAAAATTTAGAGGAGCACTATAGTGTTAAGAATGCAAAGCTGTATTCCTAACACTAGAGCAGGGTTTCCCAATTAATATATATATATATTTTTTAAATGTGCCGGTGTGTATATCTGTATTTGTATGTGCCAGTTGTATATCTGACACACAAACACACACACACATCTGATACACACACTGGCAGATAGTCGCACACAGATACACACACCTTGACACACAGTGTATCTCTGTGTGTATGTATGTATCTATCTATCTGTGTGTCAATGTGTGTGTATCTGTGTGTCAAGGTGTGTGTATTTGTGTTTGTATGTGCTAGTGTGTATGAATCTGACACACAGATACACACTGGCAGATAGTGGCACACAGATACACACCTTGACACACAGTATATGTGTGTCAAGGTGTGTGCGTCTGTTTCAAATTCTGTGTATCTGTGTTTGTATGTGTCTGTGTATCAAGGTGTGTGTATCTGTGTAAGTGCCAGTGTGTATGATTCTGACACAGAGATACACACACTAGCAGATAGTGGCACACAGATACACACACCTTGACACACAGTGTGTGTCTGTGTATGTATGTATCTGTGTGTATATGTATCTGACACACAGATACACACACACACACACACACACACACACGCACACAGATACACACACCTTGACTCACAAATATACACACATACAAACACACATACACTGTCATTGACAAGAACAGATACATTCCCACTGACAAACACATACAAACTCCCTAACAGACATACATACAATTTTTTTTTTTTTTTTTTACATTTTACTCCACCCAGCCCCCCTACCTTTAGGAGTGCTGTCATGGAGTCCCTGGGGTCCAGTGGGGCTGCTGGCATGGAGTCCCTGGGGTCCAGTGGGGCTGACTGCAGCTTGGCGGTCGGGAGGTCTGGCAGACAGGTGAGCGGTGGAGGCGGGTGGCGAGGGAGCAGTGATCTCCCTGCTCAGCTCCCTTGCGCTCCTCCTAGTGATGCCGGAGCCGGAGTGACGTCATATTCCGGCTCCGGCATCACTGCTGAGGGAGCTGAGCAGGGAGATCACTGCTCCCTCGCCGCCCGCTGCCTTTTTTCCCACTTTTTTTGAAGAACCCCAATTAGTGTTCCGCGGAAAACGCTGCACTAGAGGAGCTCTCTGCTCTCCTCCCCCCCCTTTTCTTGTGCTCCCCCAGCAATGAAAAATATTTTAAGAACTACTTTCACTTACCGAAACATCTGCGCTGGGTTGGACTCCTCCTCCACTGTCAGCTGATGAGGGGAACCTAATGCAGGAGAGCCGTGTGCGCTTTAGGCATTCCCCATGGGAAAGCATTAACTCAATGCTTTCCTATGGGGTTTTCAACACGCTGGATGTCCTCATACAAAGCGTGAGGACAGTCAGCGTAGTTTCACGAAGTAGAACAGCCACCAGAGGCAGTCTTAACCCTGCAACCCTGGGGTGTAGGGAATACTGCACAGTTCAATGAGATGGTCTGGCAGCCTATAGTGCCCCTTTAAAGATCAGAGGGGATCTCCTCTTCAGAGAGGAATGTTCATCTAAAAATTCTCACTAATATAATATCATCTTATCATCTTACTTGATTAAATGAAAAACAAATCCGCTTTCTTTGTTAAAATAAATTAACATAACATTTTAATTGTTGTGCAAAGGGGTATATGTTAAAGGACCACTAAAGTCACCCAGACCACTTCATCTCAGTGAAGTGGCCTATATGCTACGGTCCTGTAGGTTTGGCCCTGCCATCTAAAAGACTCAAGGTTTACATTACAAGGTGTAAGCCACCAGTGGGGACAGTTACAAGAGGCACTTCCTGCTGGAGCACCAGAGTAAAACTGTGACTGTGAGCATTTATTCAATTATTTTCTATGGGGAAATTTGATGCGTGCTAAGGCACGTGTATGTGCATCAGCTCCCCACTGCTCTTCTATGAGGAGCATTGGATTGGACCAACTCTGGAGGAGGCCATGCCTCTTCTGTGACACCATGGGAGGAGGAGCGGTATCCAGCGGAAGGGAGCAACGACAGTGGAAAAAGATAAAAACCTATATTTAGTGTTTTAATTACGAACTGGGTGTGGGGTACTGTGTAGCAAGGGACAGGAACACGAAAGCATTCGGAATACACACTCGTATTCTCAATTCTTCTATTGTTCCTTTTAAAGTATTTCTGGTTAGATAAATGTTGAATCCATAAAAACAATTTGTAAGATTGGCAGATATTCATGTAAATGTTTCAATACGTTGGCTAGATGTGATGGTAACTGAGAGGTGTTACCATGCCAACTATAACCATTGCTAAATCTGAATTTTGTCAGAATCTTCTCATCCTATCTGGAACACAAGGTTAGTTGCGTGACAGATTTCATGTGTGGCCGGGGAGACAGGCTTGTTCCAAGGGAATTAATCATCAAAATGTGTTATTACTTTTACTTTGATTGCATTACATACTGTATTAGTGATGTTATGTCTGGCCTTAAATGTCTAAAGTACATCAATAATATTTGTGGTAATAAATGTGTGGTTAATGTGCATGAGTTAAGGCTATACATTTGTGCAAATAGTATGCTCGGCTCTTATTTTGGGGAAATTGCCAAACTACCTGAAAATGTAAAAAATTAGGGATCGACCGATTATTGGTTTGGCCAATATTATCGTCTGATATTCTGTATTTTCAGCAATATCGGTATTGGCCAATAAAAATACAGATATTGCCGATAATGCAGACCAGGGATGCCATCAGGGTCCTGGGGTCCAGCACACTGTTACTTACCTTCCCAGCAGCTCCCTGTCTAACTCTCGCTTTAGACAGGGGAGCTGAAGGGAGCTGCTGGCGAGGTAAGTAAGAGCGTGCTGGGCCCCCCAGGGATTGCCATATCCACCCTTCCTGGCCAGGTAAGAAGCAGAGAGGGGGGACTAAAACAAAAGAAAAAAGAAAAAAAATATTTAAAAACATTTTTTTTACAAAAATAAAAATATTCCCCCCCCCTCCATTTTACACACATTACATACCTACACACACACACTCTGTGTTCATTATATACACACACTACACAAACACACACACTCTGTGTTCATTATATACACGCACTACACAAACACACACACTGCATCCACTACACAAACATACACTGCATCCACTACACAAACTAGGGATGCACCGAAATTTCGGCTGCCAAAATTTTTGCCCGAAAATGGGCCTATCCCGTTTCGGCAGAAAACGTGTCAATTTTTTTTTTTTTAACATATATATTTTTTGTAGTGCATAGTTTAACAGACATGCTTGCATTAACAATTCTGATGATTATATATCACAATGAAAGATAGTAATGATAACATGAAAAGTAAAAAATACTGCACTTGGGACGAGGAGGATAGAAAAGAACACTATGGGACAGGGTAGGGGGGGAGAAAAGAACACTATGGGACAGGGGAGGGGGGGAGAAAAGAACACTATGGGACAGGGGAGGGGGAGAAAACGGCACTATGGGACAGGGGAGGGGGGGGAGAAAAGAACACTATGGGACAGGGGAGGGGGGGGGAGAAAAGAGCACTATGGGACAGGGGAGGGGGGAGAAAAGAACACTATGGGACAGGGGAGGGGGAGAAAACGGCACTATGGGACAGGGGAGGGGGGGGGAGAAAAGAATACTATGGGACAGGGGAGGGGGGGGAGAAGAGCACTATGGGACAGGGGAGGGGGGAGAAAAGAACACTATGGGACAGGGGAGGGGGGGGAGAAAAGAACACTATGGGACAGGGGAGGGGGGGAGAAAAGAACACTATGGGACAGGGGAGGTGGAGAAAACGGCACTATGGGACAGGGGAGGGGGGAGAAAAGAACACTATGGGACAGGGGAGGGGGGGGAGAAAAGAGCACTATGGGACAGGGGAGGGGGGGAGAAAAGAACACTATGGGACAGGGGAGGGGGGGGAGAAAAGAACACTATGGGACAGGGGAGGGGGGAGAAAATGGCACTATGGGACAGGGGAGGGGGGGAGAAAAGAACACTATGGGACAGGGGAGGGGGGAGGAGAAAAGAACACTATGGGACAGGGGAGGGGGGAGGAGAAAAGAACACTATGGGACAGGGGAGGGGGGGAGAAAAGAACACTATGGGAGGGGGGAGAAAAGAACACTATTGGACAGGGGAGGGGGGAGAAAAGAACACTATGGGACAGGGGAGGGGGGAGAAAAGAACACTATGGGACAGGGGAGGGGGGGGGAGAAAAGAACACTATGGGACAGGGGAGGGGGGGGAGAAAAGAACACTATGGGACAGGGAAGGGGGGGGGAGAAAAAAACACTATGGGACAGGGGAGGGGGGAGGAGAAAAAAACACTATGGGACAGGGGAGGGGGGAGGAGAAAAGAACACTATGGGACAGGGGAGGGGGGAGGAGAAAAGAACACTATGGGACAGGGGAGGGGGGAGGAGAAAAGAACACTATGGGACAGGGGAGGGGGGAGGAGAAAAGAACACTATGGGACAGGGGAGGGGGGAGGAGAAAAGAACACTATGGGACAGGGGAGGGGGGAGGAGAAAAGAACACTATGGGACAGGGGAGGGGGGGGAGAAAAGAACACTATGGGAGGGGGGAGAAAAGAACACTATTGGACAGGGGAGGGGGGAGAAAAGAACACTATGGGACAGGGGAGGGGGGGAGAAAAGAACACTATGGGACAGGGGAGGGGGGGGAGAAAAGAACACTATGGGACAGGGGAGGGGGGGAGAAAAGAACACTATGGGACAGGGGAGGGGGGAGGAGAAAAGAACACTATGGGACAGGGGAGGGGGGAGGAGAAAAGAACACTATGGGACAGGGGAGGGGGGAGGAGAAAAGAACACTATGGGACAGGGGAGGGGGGAGGAGAAAAGAACACTATGGGACAGGGGAGGGGGGAGGAGAAAAGAACACTATGGGACAGGGGAGGGGGGAGGAGAAAAGAACACTATGGGACAGGGGAGGGGGGAGGAGAAAAGAACACTATGGGACAGGGGAGGGGGGAGGGGGGGAGAGAAGAACACTAAAAAAGAGGGAGGGGGGAGGGGGGGAGAGAAGAACACTAAAAAAGAGGGAGGGGAGAGGAACATTAAGGAGGGGGGACCACTAAGAGAAGGGAGAAGGGAAGTTTTTCATATTGGATTAAATTAATTAAAAAGTCTAATATTAATAAAATTATAGGAAAAACTTTTTTTATTTTTTTTAAAATCATTTGGGGAAAAGTCATTTTCGGTTTTCGGCCAAGGCCATCCTGAATTTTTGGTTTTGGCCCAGAATTTTAATTTTGGTGCATCCCTAACACAAACACATACACACTGCATTCACTAATCCACTACACAAACACATATATTCTTGAAAACATAAAAAATTCTGACTGGCATGTATATTTTGTGCATTTACCATAATAAAAAAAAAAAGGTTTGCAAAAAAATAAATAATAAACATGTTCAGCTAACAGTAGATTTGTGTAGAAATAGTGTTTTTTAAAAAAAATGGTAAATGTACAGAATATCAGTATCAGTAAGTTATCGGCTATCGGCCTGAAAGTTCACAGATTATCGCTATCTGCTCTAAAAAAATCAATATCTGTCGATCCCTATTATAAATCACTAAAATATTCTTTGTAGCACATTGCTTTACAGCATTGTGCAAATTTGGGGCCTTTGGGATTGTGTGGTATGGTTAGCTGCTGTTATAGAGGCCATTTTTGTAGGGAGTCAAGCCATTTTCTCAGACATAACTTATAGTATTGTTATAAAAAATACATATTTAAATGCAATTTCTAGTTTTGAGCATTAGAAATAAAAACCTGTTATTTTAAAAGTTTAGTTTCCTGCTTCAGATATAGATTCAGGGCCCTAATTTGAGTATTAAAGGAACATTATAGTGTTAGGAATTCACACATTTACACATTCTTGCACACACTCACATCATTTTATTTATTGCTCCCTACCTTTTGGGAGCTGGTGTGGGGCCCTCGCCCTGATCTTCTCTCGGGAGCTCAGTCTTCTTGCTCCCTCACGCGTGCAGTTTAGTAATGCCGGCTGCCGGAATGACGTAATATTCCGGCACCTGGCATCACTACTGAGGGCGCGCGCAAGGGAGCAGTGAGGAGCTGGAATACAACAAGGGACCAATATTCCCCAACCGGGCAATTTTGTCAGAGTAGGCCCCTTCAATGTGGGGCGAGCAGGTGCGTACTCTGCCATAGGAAAACAGAGTTTAAAGTGATATACACGGTTTAATGAAGATGCAAAACTTTCTAGTGTTCTCTGTGCATTGTTCATTGGGCTTAATGGGATTCTCACTCCATATAAAAAGTGTTTCTGTCAAATTACAGGTTGTTACTTTGTGTAGGCAGAGTTAGGCACATTTGCCCACATTCTTTTGCAAATGACAAATTAAAAATAAAATTGAGATTCCAAGCTCTCCAAGTTATAATTACTGCTTTAAAACAAGCTAATTCAGCTTGTCAAGCCATATGTTAAACCATTAAGTGAATACCTAGCGTAATCTGCCCTACTAATTATGGAGTGCTAGCTCTGCATTTTAGAGCACAAGGTGACATGTACATCCCTCATCAGAGGAGCAAATGGTAACTTCAGATCTATTATTATTATTATTATTGCCATTTTTTATAGCGTAAACAGATTCCGTAGCGCTTTACAATATTATGAGAGGGGGATTTAACTATAAATAGGACAATTACAAATAAACTTACAGGAACAATAGGTTGAAGAGGACCCTGCTCAATCGAGCTTACATTCTATAGGAGGTGGGGTGTAAAACACATTAGGACAGGAATTTGCAATCAAATAAGGTGGGCTGCCCTTTAGGAGAGGGCAAGAGACAGGTATGTGAGGTAAGGGTTAGTCTTGGAGGCCATAAGCTTTCCTAAAGAGATGGGTTTTAAGGCACTTCTTAAAAGATGCAAGACTAGGGGAGAGTCTGATGGCGGTAGGCAGGCTATTCCATAGGAAGGGAGCCGCCCGTGAGAAGTCCTGCAAGCGCGAGTTGGCCGTACGAGTGCGGACAACGGACAGGAGGTGGTCACGGGCAGAGCGGAGAGACCGAGAAGGGACATACCTATGGATCTGTGAGGAGATATAAGAGGGGCTAGAGTTGTTCGGTGCTTTATAGGTGTGAGTTATCTGTATCTGTTTAATCAATTGTTTAATTTATAAAATGACAACAAAAAACTATCCCCATTTTTTAAATGTATTGTTTTTAAAAGCATTTGTCAATCTTTGTTTACAATCGTTATCTGTGAATTGTTCAGCCAGCGTTTTGGTGCCCAAACATCCGACGTGCCAATGTTAGCCGTTACTGCTATAATCTGTTCGCCATGATGCAGTGTTACAAATCTCACTAGTACAGCTAGACTTTTTTTTTTCTTCCCTTCAAGATTGATAGTGAGCGCACCCTTAATATTGAATTCCTCAACAAACGTTAATATGTCCAGCATTGCCAAATTTAATGGGATTCTGTGGCCTCCTGACCCCTGTTCCCGCCCAAGGGGAAGCACCTTTCGCTTCTTAATTTCCTGACTTCGGTTACACTTTTATTACAGCGGCAGATTATTTTTAGCCTTAAAAAGTTCTTTTTATTATTGCCAAATGGCACAGAATCCTAGCATCTCAAATAATATAACGCTAACTATATACTTGTATTTAATTCTATATGCATGTTATTGTTAGCGTGATATTTAGGGATATCCCATATTGAAGAAGCGTAGTTTATTTCTGGAATGAAATCCTGTCTTTAAAGATTCTAACCTGTTCATTGTGGCTTAGAATGTGCAGACAAATGCAATTCTTTTATTTTGTTCTCTTGGTGCCTGCAAAAGTCTTTGCATTTTTTTTTTTTTTTTTTTTTTGAATTCTTTATTTTTGCGAGTAACGGCATGTAATACAACATATTTTGTAAGTAGCAGGTAAAAGATTTAGACATTGCGGTTACATATACATCACATAGCCGGACCTACTCAATTTTTATTAGTTGGATACTAGTGCACCCAGGCTCATCGGTAAGTGGACCTACAGCTTGTAGTGTGGGGGGGTGCTGGTAAAAGGCTTTTTGCGCCCTGTGGCTATGTCGCGGTGCGCCCTGGTATGTAATCTTTAATAAGGCGTTTATTTTAAGGTTTAGGAAGGCCTGTAGCTTCCCGCGGCTGTACTACATGTTTGAATGTTGGTGCTGGTCTAGGTGGCTGGAGTCGTGGGCAGTGTATTCAGAGGTCTGCAGTGTTGTGCGTTGGTGTCGCTTGTGGACCCTGTGCTGTTGGGGGGGGGGGGGGGGAAACATGGTTACTCTACATTAGCGCTGTGTCTTAAGCTTACGGAGCCAGCAGTATTACTACAGAGGTATGGTATATAACAAACAGTGAAGAAAGGTAACAATTAACGGTTTTGGTGGCAGACATGTGAGTATAGTCCCAAAGTTCAGGGTGGTGGTTCTGCCTCCGCAGGTGCTCCCTCTCTGGGTACAAATGGGGTAACGTTTGCTACGTTCCAGGTTGGGTGTTCCGCTGCCCTTGTCTGTGCCACTGGTAGGCCTAAAGCTTTTAGGAAAGATGGCGCTTCACCAGGGTGTGATATGGTGTGTGTCTTCCCCGCTTTTTTCGGCAAGCAGACGGCGGGGGCCCCACTTGTATACAATGGAGTTGTCTTGGAGAAGCTGGGTTATAGGCTTGAGGGATTTCCGCCAGGATAAGGTATGTCTGGAGAAGTCCCGAAAAAATGCTAGTTGTGCTCCTTCAAAGGACACCAGCGGGGTGTCTCTGACCGCCCCCATTATAACTCCACGGTCAGAGTCCCGCACTAGTTTTAGTAGGACATCCCTGGGTACCTCTTGGGCTGCATTGGTCGCCTTGTTGATTCTGAAGCAGGTATCCACTGCCATCTGTTTGGCCTGTTTGGGCACGAGGAGAGTGGCAAAGAGCCTCCTGCAGTAATGAGGGAGTTCTGCTCCCAAGACTGTTTCTGGCACTCCCCTGATCCTCAGGTTGCGTGCCCTGGCTTTATCTTCCAGGTTGGCTAATTGAGCTTGCTGTTCAGCACACTGTTTCTGCAGCGCTCCCATGGCTGCTTCTGTGGCCGACTGTGCCAGTTCATATCCTGCCATGCCGTCTTCCATTTTGTGTACGCGTGTAGTGAGAGAGGACACTGCGTCCCGTATTGGGGCTAGGTCTGCTGTAAACATGGCCTGGATCTCTGTCACTAGGGCTTTAATATCTGCCCTTGTTGCTGGTGCTGAGTCCCCCTGTGCTGTGGTCGTTGGTGGTCCCGATCTCTGCCTCGGTTGAGGTGAAATATCGGCTGAGCTGCTGTCTTCCTCCGAGGACAGTGTTCCGTATGCTGCTGCGGGCGCCATCTTGGCTGGTGCAGGTCGCGTGGCTGCGCGCATATAGGCGCCGATATCCTGGGAACCCGAGCCCGGGTCCGGTCGCAGCTTCTTATTTTTCTTCCCCATGTCTTTGGGGATCGGGCAGGAGCTTGCTTGGGCGTTTTCTGAGGGCAGTGTCGGCTTGTATGCCTCCGTTCTCGGGCCCGTTTGCGGAGCTGCTCTGAAACACGTCCGGCTCGTTTGGGCGCTGGCTCCGCCCCCCGCATTTTTATTTTTAACTGGCAATTCAACATGAACTTTTTATGACCAGTTCAAATTAAACCGTCTTCCTAAATTATATTTGAGTTTTCAACTGAAAATTTGTAGATAAATATATTACTCGCCTTCTTTCCAATGGCATCCCGTGCCCATTTCTGTGGGTATTACGGCCACCCTCCTTGCTGGTTCACTCCTGCGCAGTAGAATGTAAACTATAGAACGTCAGTCACTCTGTTGTTTTACTTCTCTAGCCAACGATATGCTTTAACAGGTCACACAAAGTGCCTTCATAATGTTGTAGGTGGTGGTGCATACAACATCCTGAGCCTGTTTTCAATTCTGAGTGGTGTAGAGCTGCAGTGACTTGTAAAATGATACCGCTTTAAGACTGCCCCCAGAGCGGATAATCAGACAGTCTACATTCTGTGGTGTGGGGTGTCTGCATCAGTCTGGTTTAAAAAAATAAAAAAATAAAAAAAGTGTTCTCACACAACTATATTGCAAGGGTTACACCCCCATCACCTCAGGGGCAGAGATAAAGCAAAATTGGGGCTCTTATCATTTTTTTTATTTTTGCAAAGTGCAGGTACATGTCTGTGGCAGTTTCTGACAGTACACGAGAATGTGTGAGAGTGTTTGTAAGAGTGGCTAAGTGTCCAAGGTTGTCCAAGGTTGGCCTGTTGGCAGTTATCTTTTTTTTATTTGTTTATTTTTTTATTCTTTATTAATATTTACAATTCTTTCTCATTTAATCAATATGCCATTTAAAATTGGTGTTTTTCGAGTATCAATCTGTTATAAGAGACTCTTACAGTAAATTAATATTTACACATTCTGTTGTTAAGTTGGTAATATTGGTTAGGTGCTATGTGCTTATTGCTCCAAGGTTTTTGCACAGGGTTTGTGAAAGATTGAAGCTGGCTATGTGCATGGCAATCTAATTTAAAGGCATATGTTCTGCCTAATAATAGTCCTATTCACATAGCGAGCACATTGCATTCTGTTTCATTCATTTGGATACAGGATGGCATTCCTATATATCCCCAAGGGAAAGTCTTTAATGCATTGTACAAACTCTGAATCCAGCTCACACTCCCAACAATCGTCCAAGCCTCAAACGCATTGAAACCTAGACTTTCTCTGAAAAGCCTCTCCAAATGTATGCATACATTCCATATATAGTTGCTTTTTGTTTTGTTTTTAAAAGTGCATTGTATGTAGATTCATTTAAGGACACTTCACAAAATGCTAAACATGGGGTTATTACATTGAGTAAAAATTCTGCAAAGTGAAAGTTCCTCCATGATTTTCCATTTTATGTAGTTTCTCACACTCAATCCTAGCTTTGAGTTGTGTTATTAGTGGAACTTACATAGTGTCCATGCTTTTCTAAACATGTATTTAATTTGTTCAAACTGCAATTTTAGAGCAATTTGTATTGTTCACGCTCACCCTCTGTACTTGTCATAGGTTCAAATAAGCGTGATGACAATATAGCATTTGGAACACTTGAGTTTTGGGAATTGATTTCCATTTGCAATGCCCACTTGTTTCTGGAGAAGCAAAATAACTAAAGATTTATTGTTTTAAGGAACACTGGCAAGCTGTATTTGCTTGCGTCCATTACTGCACTGCATAATTAATATAAATATATATAAAGATTCTGGCATCTGAATGTCCCAGGTAATCTGAAGCACCTTTTTCATAGAACCTGTATGTGTTTGTGCTTGTGCTTTTTTTGTGGAAGGTGTAAATGGAAGGAATCAGTTTGGGGTTTAAAACGCCTTTCTGTGCTTCTCAATTGGCTGTAGGAAAGAAGAGGATGTGCTCACTGGTTGAGAGATTTTTATTGATGAGAAAGAACTTTTGTGCCTTAAAAATAAACTCCTCAGAATAATGGAGACATGTCCAATTTGGGAGCCCCTGCCCCTTCCTGACTCTCTTCGAGTATGTCGTTAAAAAACTTGCTAGTGTCTCGGGCTAGTTTTCCAGACAGGGACCCTAAAACTTCTGGAGTTTAGTGTGGTTTATTGTGATATTAATTGCTGTCAGTATAGTTGTTCTGTGTTGGATTTGGTAAAAGTTTTAAATGATTTATAATACTTGTTCTGTCACCTACTGTCCAGAAATGTCCATTTTGCAAGGAAAGTTAGTAACTTTATTGCTTGATGAGTCACGGAAGTGCATCCACAATCTGTTTAACTTAACATCAGCATCTCCACTTCATTAAAGGGAACCTATAGTCCAGAAATAACAATTATAAAATAACTCTTCGCCTTGTTTCCATCGCTGGGACTCCTCTGCTGCAGCTAGCTACTCCTCCTCAAAGATGTCCGCATGACTGCTAAAGTCTTCATGATTCTCCTCCAATCCATTGCCTTTTATAGAAAAGCAATTGATTAGATGTACGCATGCGCAGCCAGACGCAATGCTAATTCAATCAAATGCTGCTTGATTCACAGACAAAGTTTTACGCTTTCTAGAGAGACAGCCTCTAATGGCTGTCGGGAAGACAGGATTTAACCCTGTAATGTAAAAATTGCAGTGTTCTATATTACAGAGTTAAAATGACAGGACCATTGCACCCAGACCACTTCATTGAGATGTCCTTTGTCCACAACCATGAAAGCCAATTTTTACACATTAAGAGAATATTTTTAAGCATAGATTTCAGCAGTAATAACTAAAATTGATCACAAAAGAAAGATAAACCCTTAGAAGATAAACCCTTAGTGTAAACTGATTGACCAATACCACATAAACTAAACACATAAATAAGTTAAATAAATATCCACAGTGATAAAATATTTAAAATGAGATCATGTGAAATTTCCAATACTTGTATGTCCTCAGTATCTTGAACATCCAGGTTTTCACTGTAGAAATTGGTAGCTTGTATACAAACGTATCTTTCTCCAGGCAGACATTGAAACCAAGTCACTGTTTAAAACAGCTTTGTTATCTTCTGGGGTCTTTGCATATTTTGGTGATGGCGCTGGGGAGAAATAGAGGTGAATTATACATGTGCTAAAGTGCAATACTGATGTCTGTGGAGGAACCCTTAAGACCTCAGTGGGGGGGAAGGTACAGTTTCAAGGAATATGTTAGTGATCCATGAATTAAATCAATGCTTTCCTATGGATTTTTGCTTGATGCTAGATGTCTTCATTCAGAGAGTGTGGACGTCCCGCGTATTTTTACCGAGTTAAACTGCAGGAAGCACCTCTAGATGCTGTCTGGTAAAAAAAAAATAAAAAAAAAAAAATACATTTAAAAATACATTTTAGATTAGATGATTTATATGTGGGCCTATTAATGAGTGTGTTTACCTTGTGTGAACATTTTTATTAAAAGAAAGCTATAGAGTCAGGAACACAAACATGTACTCCTGACCTTACAGTATTAAAAAAAAATGCTAGCCCGCCCACCCCCAATTTAAGGAATGGCCAGTGTAATGTAAACTCTGCCTTTTCTCTGAGTGTTTACAGCAAAAAGCCTGCAGGGACTGACTATACTCACTAGAACAACTACATTAAGCTGTAGATGACCTGGCCACTATAATGTCTGTTTAATAAAAGCAAAAATAGTTGTTGGTGTCTCTTTAAATCCATAACTATACTATTTACATTTTAAAACTGACATTTCTATAATACAGGCACAAATACGGTTTGAATTGTGGTCAAAATCATTTATTTTGAGCTTAATTTGAATGTAATATGGTCCCATCTGGGGAAATTGGTTTCTTTAGGGCTTATTTGCAGTTTCTTTTTTCAGTTCAGTGAATAAACTATTTAGTGACGTTGATAGGGTGCTGAGAGAGTACTGTTTGAGAACAATATCTGTACACAATTAAAGGAACATTCCAAACACCATGACTACTACAGCCTGCTCCAATGGTTACAGTGCCAGGATGAGCTCTGGTGCCATCATAGTAAGTGGTCAGATTGTTCTTAAACAGTTTGACACATTACTCTGCCGGGGAATCAGTGAGCTCCTGGCACCATAACCACTGCGGGGTTATTGTTTGACAGCACCACTCCCCTCAAAATAAACAAATAATTATCTTTATAAAATGTGTTTATAAATATGTCCTCTATAATAGAATTATGCAATCTGAAAGGGTTACAAAAATAATTGTTGGATTTTTTTTTTTGTTGCTAATATGTGCATGCTTAAGTTATAATACTTGCGTGACAAGATGTGTACATGCGGGCTGTGTGAATGACACAGCTGATGGGTTAACTAGTGGGCCTGTGGATATCGACTTTGAACATTTTTAAGAGTATAAGTAAGAGCTGTTAGAGCTAAGGTACAAGTGAACCTGTTAACTTTTACAGAGATTGACTGAATACAACAATATGTTCTGATTGGCAACATGTTAAATAATGTGACCAAAAATAAATCCTGTCCAAGACATACGTGGAGCTTGTATTAGTGATTTCTTCATGATCACAAGTGTATGATGTGCTGTAAGGGACTTGAAACAGCCTCTTCATTTTGATTTGATTGGTCTGTGTTAGGGGAAAGACAATTCCCAGCATTTCTTTGCCTTTGATGTACTCATTCTATATAAATACCATGTTCATGTACGATCTCTGGGATTTGCTATGTTGACCCCTTAATGAGTGGGTTTAATTCGGACTCAGCTTGCTTAAAACTCACTTGTACTTCTTTGCACCGAGATGGTCTGAATTTCAAAATTTAGGTCAAAATAACCAATTTTAGAAGATTTTCCCAAAACAGTTTTGTGTTCAATTTGGCTATTTTGGTCTTACAGTTGAAAATCTAGCTTTTTCTCGGGACTCTCACACCTCGCCCCTCTATTAGTCTCTACACTTGCTTCCTGTTTAATTTAGGATTCAGTTCAATGTCCTCATGCTTCCATACAAAGCTCTCATTAACCTTGTCTCTGTCTGTATCGCATCTTACATTATCAGATATGTTCCAGCCCAGCCTCTTCACTCCATCAATGACCTGTTGGCAACCCTTGGTTGTGCACACACTTCAGACTCTCCTGTTGGACTTCTCCAAGGCTGCCCCTTTTTTATGGCATGCGTTCTCACTCATTCTATCCTTTTAGGTACATACAGATAATTTAATTCCCTCCCTTCCCTCTGTGTGTTTGTCCCCCATTCTTTTAGATTGTAAGCATGTATGTACAGGTCTCTCTTCCCCTACTGCACTAGTATGTCGAATGTGTTTTGTGACAATTATTTATCCCTTACCAAGTATAACCACAGCTAAAACATGTTCATTCTAACCGTTACAGCTTTTAAACTTTTTTTTGTCTTCATTATTACTTAATTTATATTTTTTTGAGTAGTACTTGTGACTTTATAAATAAAGACAGTCAAAGTAACAAAAGAATTACCGTATATACTCGAGTATAAGTCGACCCGAATATAAGTCGAGACCCCTAATTTTACCCCCCAAAAATGGGAAAACTTATTGACTCGAGTATAAGACTAGGGTGGGAAATGCAGCAGCTACTTGTAAATTTCGAAATAAAATTAGATCCCCCAAAAATTATATTAATTGAATATTTATTTACAGTGTGTATGTAATGAGTGCAGTGTGTGTGTAATGAATGCAGTGTGTGTATGAATGCAGTGTGTGTGTATGAGTATGTGATGCAGAGCCTTGGTGGGGGGTGGGCATTTTTATTATTTTTTATATTATTATTAGAATATATTTTTATATTATACTTATTATTATTATTATATTTTTTATATTATTATTTTAATATTTTTTTATATATTATTTAAATTATTATTTATATTTTTATTCGTCCCCCCTCTCTGCTTGTTAGCTGGCCAGGGAGGGGGGCCTCACTCCCTGGTGGTCCAGTGATGTGCACTGTGTAGGAAGGGGCTGTCAGGAAGCATTTACTTACCTTTCCTGCAGCTCCTGTCAGCTCCCTTCTCTCACCCCGGTCCGGTCAGCTACCTCTGCAAGTCTCGCGGTGTGAGTGCCGCGCGGAGCTCTGACCCCGCGGCTCTCGCGAGACTTGCAGTGGGGAGCTGACCGGACCGGAGGAGAGAGAAGGGAGCTGACAGGAGCTGCAAAAAAGGTAAGTATGAGCTCTCTGCCAGCCCCCAACAGCCCCTTGTCTGTGTTATGGCAATGTAAGTTGCCATAATACAGACACTCACTCGAGTATAAGACGAGTAGGGGTTTTTCAGCACAAAAAAAGTGCTGAAAAACTCGTCTTATACTCGAGTATATACGGTACCTTAACCATCTCTTCTGATGGAATTAAGGTAAAAAGCATTTATGGTTTTATTTCCCCTTAAGTGCTGTACCAGTTACATACGGGCATGTGCATACTATGAGGAGGAGTGTTTTTAATTGCAAGAGAAGCAATAAAAATAATATATATATATATATATATGTGATCCAATGAGACAGGCTGCTCTCCGGACTTCAAAACTTCAAGTTTTATTGTAATCAGTTAAAATTTGCGACCAACGTTTCGGTCCCCGCTCGGGACCTTCTTCAGGGTCAAATTCAACAGGACAAGTCAATTTGACCCTGAAGAAGGTCCTGAGCGGGGACCGAAACGTTGGTCGCAATTTTAATTGATTACAATAAAACTTGAAGTTTTTAAGTCCGGAGAGCAGCCTGTCTCATTTGATCATCTATCTACTTGGAGCCTTGGTCTTGCGCCCGGCGTTGATATACTATAAATGTGAGTGCTGGGGATAGATATATATATATATTTCACATTTAAGCAGACTGTTTTCCCCCCCCTCAAATTTAAGTACTTTTATACCTACATATAGACAGTTCATTATACCGTGCAGATATAAAATAACAACCCGTCCTGTGTAGAGAGCTGTATAAATGTTCTACCTTTTTAATTCATCTCATTGGTATTGCAAGCTGAGATTGCATTGATGAGCTAATCTTTGAGCAGCTGTGTAGTTTTGCGCAGCCCTCGGACACCACCAGGGGCCGTCTTCCAGAACCATCATAGATATGGTAGAATGAGCTTGACAGTGACCCTCGAAGCGTTGATTATTTGCAAGAAGATTCAGTTAGCAGGACACATGGGGCCAAGCAATGAAAACACTCTCCATCAAATCGAAAAGTACTGTTTTCCTTTTACCGACCAAGGGGTTGAAGTTTGACAAACACCTCAGACCCCAGTGTTAAATAAATATTGACTAGTGTTTGATGCAACATTTTTTTCCTTTAAATTCTAATGCATTTGAAATTAGCTAACTACAGCATTTTTATGTAAAATGTTTGTGTGTAGTAATATACTCGGAATAATAACTATTCCCAGGCGAATCAGTTGTCATCTTTGGTGAGCGAAGATTCTGAATATATTTCAGCTGATTTTCTGGGTAATAATTTGATTGTAAGGAGGGCGTTTTATATTCATGAGTTTTATAGCTTGTATCTAGCAATTGGCAGAAGTTTTTATTTATTTATTTATTTATTTTTCCCTCTTTCCTATTATCTTCAGAAATGTATTTTATTTTTTATTTATTTTGCTAATAAACTTTCTTCTGTTTTACTGTATTTTAATAGCTTTGAGTCCAAACAAACACATTAATGCTTGTAGATCATTTAAAAAGGAGCGTTTTTATTTATTTATTTTTAGTGCAACGCTGTTTGGAAAGACTTCTGAGCATCCACATTGCATTTGTTGAGTGTGGACTGCCTTTGGTCAGGTAGAATAAATGCTGTGGTGATAATTAGCATTTTCAGTGCACTGCCATATTCAATACAGGATCACTGCTCAAATTTACTAACTCTCGAAATGCTGACTAGACTTTGAGTCCCTATTTATTTTGCGCTTCCCATCAATGCATACCCATGTGATGCCACCTCTCTGTTTGACCAAAATTGTAAGTTGCGTGTTATTCTGCAAAACTTCAGTGTTTCCCTTTGAAGGACTAAACATACAGGACTACTGCACCTAGATGCATCATTGACTTCAAGTGATCTGGGTGAATTTAGTGGTCATTTAATATTAACCAATCAAAAGTATTTTTTCTTTGTTTTGAGAAGGTATGTCGGGAGTCCGTCAAGCGCTATATTCTTTTACCCTATTACACACCATGCTGTTTTATGTCCTTTTCTGTTACTTGATATTTGTAGGTTAGGGTTTGTGTGTGAAGTGTTAGGACAGTGTAGTGTTTAGAGAATGTATTTTCAGTTAAGACCACACTGGCACATTCATGCCCATTGCTGCCAGAGATTAGTGGGAGCTCCAGTCCCCGGTGGCAGCTATCGCAGCTGTTGCCATTGATCCAGCTTGAGGATGGGATACATTTAAATGGGTTGCTGCAGGATTTGTATTTACCAGTTCTCCTGGGGAGGCTGAACCATGTGTATTATAAGAATTAAAGTTAAGAAATGCACCATCAGTTTCAATGTTTGTTATGCGGCTCCCTTCCAAATCACCATATTTTCACCATATTCTTTGTATGATGCCCACATCTGATCGCTGCCCTTCTATAACTTCATATTGTTAGAAACTACTTTGACATTATCATTGACATTATTTTCTGTGTTTTCTGTTCAGGTTTTTTTTTTTTTTTTTTTCCTCCTCCTAACCCCAGAAGTCTGAAGTGGTTTACGACATAAAACTTTGTGATTGGCTACTCCTGCTGTGAGGTAAGAGCGCGACTGTGTGTGCGCTACCTGTAGTGTGTGCTAAAAGTAGATTGATCTGATACCTGTTAGACTAATATGGAACAGCAAAGGGACTGCTTCATAGAATTCCCAAATAGAATAGGCACCTGTCTGTATCAGATAATTCTGTACAGCTTTGGACAAACATTCAAACAAAATGAAGCAGTGGTTGGGCTAGTAGTTACCATAGTGCAATGTAATTTGAGATTAAATCATTTGCATTTTTATTTCAAACTACCATGCAAATCTATAGGAGCAATAAAGGGACACTCCACTGCCCAAAATAAAAAAAAATCTCTTTAGTAGATATGCCCCTAAATTAAAATCTGCGTGCGTTTAATTATGCATTTTTCCATCGGGGGTATAGCTAAAAACAGCTTGCCAAAAAAAGAGCACACATTGTTCACACTCAAGGCACGCCAGCAAGCTAAAGTTTCATCAGGTGCCCCCTTCTCACTATCCTATTTAACATCCCTTTTAGAGTCAGTCAAATATAAACCCTCTGGCTTCTATCTGAATGTTAAGCCAATCCTGACTGATACAGTTTAAAAGTCAGTTTCATTTGTAGCAATGTATGGGAATTTAATCAAATAAAAGCCATGGTAGCAATAACAGTTGCATGACCTGCTATCTGCTAATTATCTAATCTTTAATCATAGCATTCACTGCACCTTGGGGGAATCTCCATGTTTGTTCAGGAGGTTCAGTCTCTGTGTCATCAGATATACTCTGCTTCCTATAGCTGCAGTATTGTGTGCAGATCATTGCAATTTTAATGAATAAGATGGAGCGAGAACGGCCCATCATCACCATCCCGGCAGCTAGGATTGTGTTGGGTTTCCCTTTAAAGCACAGCTGAGTGCTTTTATTATTCGTTGTGACAGCATGCGATAATGCCTATTTAACCAATTAAAGTAACACTCTGAGCAACATACACACTATAGCTTGAGTACCTTGACACAATCTTTGACTTAATATCAAATCTCTTTCTGACACCCAACTACCACACTAACTGGGCTCGATTGATAATACATAATAAGCACCAATTACATTCATTTTGTCCAAACTGGATAGTGTCACTGTTGAGTGCCTGGAAATGTTGGGAGCAGTTTAACACAGGACATTGCGCCAATCACTGCTGAGTTTGGGGATGGTCACTGGACCTTGAAATGAAAAGAGCCCTACTTTAAATTATCACAAACTGTTCCAGAATGCCTTAATATTAACCCCGTAACAGTGTGCAGCCCCTGAGCCCCCATATACTTACCTAATTTGGCAATTCCCTTCGGCGGAACCGCCTGACAATCCGGCCCATACCGGGTCATGTCATCACAATGACATCACGATCACATGGCCACAATAGCGGGCTACAGAACTACCTGCTGGGGGATTGTCAGTGTAACTGTTTGTATGTGTGTGTGTGTATATATATATATATATATATACACACACACACACACACAGTTACACTGACAACTGCCCGACAACCCAGGCAATGACCATATACATGTAATTTTATTTATTTTTAATGAATTGTATACATATAATTTCATTCAATTAAAAATAAATAAAATGTCATTCATTAAAAATAAATAAAATCACATGTATGTTTTTTTTTTTTAACATAATTATGTGATTTTTAATAATTACAATTTGAGGGACCTATCTGACAACCCAGGAAGAAAGTCCAGATAATTAAATTTGCAAGCACTATATTTAACCCTGTAACTTTCTAAAACACCATAAAACCTGTACACGTGGGGTACTGTTGTAATTGGAAGATTTCCCTGAACACAAATATGAGTACTTCAAAACAGTAAAATGTATCACGACGATGATATAATCAGTGAAAGTGCAGTTTGTGTGTAAAAAAATGCAAAAACAAAAATACAAATTTGAACACTAACTTTGTCCAAGATTTGTGACTAAGTGGCTACTAAAAAAGACCCCATTTTGAAGACTCTGCATTAGTTGTTTACTTTTGCAGATGGTATGCCCTTATTCCTGGGCTGCCATACAGTCTCAAAGGCAACATAGGCTCAGCAAAACAATCTGGCAAATTTAAATGCGTAAAAATGGAAAAAGAGGGAAAGCTCTATATGTGATTCTGTAACTTGGAAAAAAAAAACCATTAAACTTGTACATGGGGGATACTGTTATGTTTTTGAGACATTGCTGATCACAAATATGTGTATTTTATTGCTGTAAAAGCTACGGTAACAGTATTTTGCCATTCACAGTTAAAATGGCACTCAGAACTAAGATCATGACAAAGTTTCTTAATTTCTTACACTTATTTTTTTAAATTTTTTTAGATGTTATTAATATTACATTGTTTCATGTATAAATATCTGATGTGAAATGTAAATTATGGTTAAACAGACATATCGCTCAAATTCCTGGTTTTGTTTTGATCAGAACATCCTTAATGGGTTAAACTGGGGATGGTACCAGGGTACTCTAAGCAACATAATCACTAGAGCGATGTGCACTATATTACAGCTTCAACATACTACTTTTATTTTTTTGCAAACATGCAGATGTTAACATAAAGCCGTAAAATATAACAATTTTGAGAACTGAAAAATGGAAGTGCTCTGTAAATTCATTTATTCTATATTCTCTCATTATTATTGGCATATGTATATAGAAAATTAAAAAGGACGTTGTGAATACATCTTACTTGGCCTTCATTCTGGAAAATAAACATGTTGCAGAAAGTCTATACCCATACTGAGCTTCCAAAATGGCTAATTAGAAAATTATCCTATTGAAGCAAGTAAGATGTTTTTCTGTCTGTGCCAAACCCCTTGCATATAAAGCAGCTGTTTTGGAGTGCTATTACACCAGGAGCAGGAAATAAACAACTTGTTACTGTTTCCTTGGTGTAGATGGGTAAAGAAGCCAACACATTACAGCTAAACTTAAGTACTGTCTGATATTAAAGCAGGTCCTGGGCAAGCATTGGCACTCTAGGCAAGGGTTAATTCTTCTGCCCCTTCTGATATCCTTAGTACATGTCTGTCTATCTTTTGACTGCACTCTCTGTCTCTCAAGAGTCACATTATGTGGGTCTTTCTCTTTTTTCAGCCCTCTCTGTGTCCAGCATTATCTTTACTAATCGATGTTCTCTCGTTTTCTCAGATTTTGTTATCCATTCTATTTCTAATCCAATGTTTCATCTCTGCCCATTACTGCAATGTTCTGTGATATATACCTTGTGTGTTTGTTACTCTAGAACTGAACTGATTATACTCATTTGCATTGCTGCTTACTGTGGGGCTGGGTGATACACTGCATGTTACTGTGCAATTCTGTGATAGCCATATTTAGTGAGGACAATTATAACACATTGTAACGTTGTCACGGCTCCCGGCTCTTCTGCCGGCATGGCTTCATTTAAAATCAGACTTGCCTTGGTCGCGGCGGGCAGCTGCCTGGTCTTCCTCCGTTCCAGTCCCCAGCCGGTGCGACGTTCTTAGGAACGCTGGTCGTTGCGGTTCAGGTTTATATAATTTACCTTCACCCACATCAAAGATGGCGCCAACATGTGTTCGACATCACGCACGTTTTGGGGTCAGAGGTCCGAGACAGCCAATTACAGCCTAAAGAGTGTTATTTAAGCCCAAATTACCTTTTTATCAGTGCCCTGTCGTGGTTTCCACTACCTGGTTATCTGAGAGTGTGTTCCCGATCGTGTTTTTTTTCTGATATTTGACTTTGGCTTTGTTTCGACTTCCCTGATTTCTGGTATCCTTGACTTCTGACTTTCCTCATCATTGTGTCTCATTCTGTGTCTATAATCTTGGCAAGTATTTTGACTATTCTCTGGTAAGTCCAGCCATTGTAAGGTCCGGTTAGACGTTATTCTTAGTCCTAGGTGTGATACTATTCTGCGTGCCGGATCAACTTTAATCCTGACAAATGTCTATTTTACTGTAAAGCTCAAATGCAGTGAAACTTAGTGGCTTAAAACACTGCAAAAAATTCCCAAAACTTTCAATAATGCTTAGCAAAGGTTAAACCAAATGCATTCATAAATATAAATTATAGTACTTAATTTAGCAGCAGAAACTGCAATACAATTTTCCGTATCTGCGCTCCTAAAGAACTAAAAGTTTTTATCTCCTGCTCTGTAAATTAAACTTGAATTACATACAGGAGACTCGTGCAGGATCTAGCAAGCTATTAACAGAGCAGGGGATTAAAAAAAATTCTAAATTAAACAGAATTTGCAACAATGGAAGTGTAAACATTAGCTGACTCTTATTACAGGAAGAGTTTAGGAAGGCAGTGTGAGTCACATGCGAGGATGTTGACTAGGGCTGCATAAAGAAAGGGATTTAACTCATGAATTGCAGAGAATTGAGCAATGAGACTGCAGGTGCATGATCTATACACTAAAACTGTTTTAAGCTAAAGTTGTTTTTGTGAGTATAGTGTCCCTTTAATGTAATTTAAACTCTTACGCTAAATAATGGTGATATTTATTGCTGAGGCCCACAAATGCATGTGTAACAATATTCATAGACAAATTACCAATCATAGTCTGTGTGATTTTGAGCATTCAACCAGCGGATTGATAGAATAGTAATACAGTAATTACAGTATGAGCAGATTCTCAACATACGTTTCCTACAGCTAACAGACCTAGTGTTAAATTGTTCTGTCATGTCCTCAGTTTGTTTAGTGAAATTTACCTTCAAAACATCCTGTGTTTTGGTTTTCAGTCCTGGGCTTTTGGAAGTGGAGAGAACAGCCACTGCACTGCGTGCTGAGTAAAATGTAGGCTTTTTCTAAAATAATGGGAGGGCGGTATAGTGCAGTGCATAGGAACCCCCTCGCCAGTTGAAGTGACTTATGTGACCGATGCCTGCGTGGCTTCAGTATGAACCCATCAAGCATGCACAAGCAGTATCCAGTTCTCACTAATATAGTTGCACGCGTGAAAATCTTTGACAATGAGCCAATGTGAATCACTGCTCTAAACTTAGAGGAGCACTGTAGAATTAGGAATTCAGACTTGTACATAGTTACATTATTACCCCCCCCCTCCCCTCCCCAACACAAATGTCTTGCTGTTTTTCTTCCTTGGCTGAGATCATCAATCTTGATAAAGTCAGCCAACCCTGTGCTTTCCATAATAAAGTATTTATATTCTAGTGTGGAGGCTTGACAAACCACAGTGCTGTGCTAATCAGCATCTCCTAATAGAGATGCATTCAGTCAGTGCATTATGTTTAGTGTGTAATTGCGCAGAGTGTGGAGACGCTAAACGTCAGTCGTGCAAACTTTGCTGGACTGAACACTGGAATCCCTGTAGCGGAATTCCAAGTGACGACCGAAAGATGTGGACTTAGGCCTCCATGTAATACCCTTCCTTTTCAAACTTTTCCCCCCCAGGATTATAAATGTTGTAATTACTTTTTCCCTCCAGATTAGCGTCAGTAAAGGTAGACAGACACCTAAAAGTATAACACAGCTAGACATCTCCTCCTGTAGGTATAACGTAGACTGCTGTAAGCTATAACCTCAGTTCTCTGCCTGCCTTCCTGTCTGACACATATTGTTATACGCTCGGCCCTTTGGGGAGATTAGGGGAATTTATGGAAGTGTTCTCTTCTGAAAAGCGATGTAAATATGTCAAAGGGGCGGAGTCATGAATGGAATGTGCCTGGTGTTTACCTGGGTTTCCATGGTGATTGTCCCACTGATACTTTGCATCACTTTTCAGAACAGAACTTTTTGATAAACCTCCGCCAATGCCTTGTATCTTCCTGACTGATTAACTAAACTAATATGTGATATCCATTTCAAAAAATCAATTTATATTTATAAGAAAACAGACGATCACTTGGGAAAAAAATAGAGGTTAACCTAAGTTATAGGTGAATTTAAATGTTTCATTTTGTGGTGTTCTCTTTCCTGTAAAATGCGTGCCCAGTAATGCAATATAATCACTCGGAGATCTCTTTAGATTGTCCTGGACTCGGAGTATGTCTCTTCGGTGACAGCCTTCCTTCCCCATCTAACACTGTGTGTGCCCTTGATTCAAATAAAATACAGGAAATGCAATACACGCCAAGCAGATACGTCTACTCGTCTTCATCTGAAACCATGAAAGAGCTGTCGCTTCTGAATATGTTCTGCCAGCCTAAATGCTGGGCTTCAGACATGAAAGACATTTGTCATGGTTAGAAGGCTTGTCTGCGTTATTAGTTGTGGGATTTTTTTTTCTGTGACACACTGAAGGTAGAATCTCTGTGTGCTTGATCTTAAAGTTAATGTAAAATTCTTTTGACTTTATTTGTACAGAAGCACTACAAAGTGTGGCATATTTATCATTGCATCCAGACAACGTTACCAGTCGTCACTTTGTTCCCTTACAAAGATCTGATGATACCGCTGTGTTAAAAACCTTCCTATGATCCTGTGCACTCATTTATTTATTTTATTTCACGGATCTCTGCTGTCAAATTCTTTTGTTCATTTCGCCTTTTCTGTGACACGTTGACTGTAGACATGTTATATCTTTTCGTCAAGTTAAACTATCCATTAAAGATCTGAATTTTAAGGCTGTGGAAGCTTTTGACTGCACAGGTTTAGTAGAAGGGGAATAGCTGGTGAAGTGAGAGGCAGTTACGTTTGGAGAAGTTTGTGAAAGGTGACCAGTGTGATTAAGGATGTTAGTTAATCTTAGGAAGTGAAGGTATAGGCGTCTTGAAGCCATGCTAATAGACAGTGATAGTGTGAGTAGGAATCCGTGGATATTAATGAAGTGCAGTCACTGGAGTGCTAGTGGAAAAGGTATCGGTTGAATGGGGATTGGAAGTAGAGGCAAGTGGATAGTGGGAATAACTAGACTTATTACTATATGTCAAATTGAAGGTCTAGTAGTGAATCACTTTTGAGAAAGCTTCGGCGAAACGCGTCAAGTGAGGAAGAATTTTGGACTTTTATACAGGACTGGTTTTATAGTGTATTATTCACTTTTTACTTATTGTATTAAAGTATATATAATTTTTAAACCATCCAGTCATTTTTTTTGTCCTCCTTCCTATTTAATACTGCTTTGCTGCTATACCTGGATCCACTATATCCCGAGGTGGGGATTATTCCACCTGAAATTCTCCAAACTAGAGCAGGTCGTTGCTCTAGTATATGTAAGTAGGATCATCTACTCTTACTACAATATTTTATATTTACATACTAGACCATGTGGCGTATTTTACTCTTGTAAAACTTACACCTACTTACACCTATAAACTCACCAACGATCTGGAACCTCAAGAAATCCATAGACGGGGATTATTCCGTCCAAGCTCTTAACACCGAGCTGATATAGCTCCTCAAAGTGTGAGTGTGAATATAACACCTTTGTTCTTGTGGAATTATATCGTTCATACATACTGTACCATTATTTGTATCTTTGTTTCTCCTTTTTTTAAGTTACTCCGCTGGCCAGTATTTCTACTAAACGCATGTACAATTTCTGATCTTTAGCGCTGTTCACCTTTCTATTTTATCTGTCCATTTATCACAAGGTAGAGGGAACACTTTGTTGGTGAACTGCTGCTCACCCTTGAGAAGAGAGCGCTTATTACCCTTTTGCATGAGAGTATTTATAGACCGTGGCGCAGGAAGAGTTTTTATAGACCATGGGAGTAACAGTATGGGAGAGTATTTATAGACAGCGGCAGTAACAATATGGGAGAGTATTTATAGACAGCGGCAGTAACAATATGGGAGAGTATTTATAGACAGCGGCAGCAGGGGCGGACTGACAACTCACAGGGCCCGGCAATAGGAGACGAAGGGCCCCCTTTTTTTTCCCCTGTGTTTGCTGGTGACATCACAAGCAGCATCCCCCACATTTGTTTTGAATAATACAAGTCCATACAAGTAGCCTGCAAACGTTTGTAGGCGACTTGTGGGGTTCAGTGTGTGTGATGCTGCTTGTGATGTGTTCCTGTATGTCAACATGTTGTGTAAAAATGTTGCCTTTTACCTATTGTACTGCGCTGCAGAATATGTTTGTGCTATACATAGATGGTTGTAATTATAGTGTGTGAGTCAGTGTGTGAGTGTTTGTGTAAGGAGACTGTATGCAGTATTGCAATGGTAGGAATGCTGCTTGTGATAGCTGTCCGTAGGGAGGCTGCATGTTGTTTTCCATGTGTGGGGATGCTGCTTGTGGGATTGTGTGCATACAGTGAGGCTTCTGGTGGATTTGAGTGTGTGAATGTGTCTGTTTGCAGTGTAGTATGTGGGTTGAGTGGGTAGGGGCTGTAGTAGGCGTCTGGGAGTTACTAGGGCTGTAGTGTGTTTTTGTATGGATAATAGATATTAAAGGGACTCTCCAGTGCCAGGAAAACAAACCGTTTTCCTGGCACTGCGGGTCCCCTCTACCTCCCACCCCCATCCCATTTTGCTGAAGGGGTTAAAACACCTTCAGTGACTTACCTGTATCCAGCGCCGATGTCCCTCGGCGCTGGGTCAGGGTCCGCCCATGCCCCTCCCCTGCCGACGTCATCCGGCGCATTAGTCCTCCCCATAGGAAAGCATTGAATGCTTTCCTATGGGGATTTCAGCAACGCTGGAGATCCTCACATAGCGTGAGGACATCCAGCGACGTTATAGCACACTTTTCGTGTATTATGAACACGGAAGTGTCCTCTAGTGGCTGTCTAGCAGGCAGCCACTAGAGGAGGACTTAAGCCTTCAAGGTAAATATTGCAGTTCATGAAAACTGCAATAATTACACTTGCAGGGTTAAGGATAGTGGGAGTTGGCACCCAGGCCACTCCGATGGACAGAAGTGGTCTGGGTGCCTGGAGTGTCCCTTTAAGGCTGCAGTTTGTCTTCTGTGTGTATGGATAGTAGCTGCAGTGCGTGTGCGTGTGGGGATATGGGCTCTAGTAGGTGCAGGTGGCATAGGGACTGTAGTAGGTGCATGGGGAGATAGTGACTGTAAAGGATGGAAGAGTGATAGGTGGTATACTGAGTGCAGGAAGGTATAGGGGCTGTAGTGGGTCCAGTGAGGGCTGTGATTGGTGTAGTATTTGGGACGTACAGTGCAATGCTATTCGGATGGTTCTCGTTAGAAACGTTGAATACACGCTCCCAGTGGGATGACACTAAAATTGAAGTCTGTAGATTTGCAAAGGTATTCATGGGTAATTTCCTCTCGTGGCTGTCACATGCATTTTTTTCTGACAAATTTACAGGCAAGATGGGTCCATGATAATTACATCATTAAGATTAAATAGTTTTGGTACCTAGTATCCCTTTAAGATTTGTGTGTCATTCTGGATGATGTCTTAAAATATGTTTGGTTTTAAAGAAGCAATCACAGCTTAAACCTCATTTTAAAAGAGATATGTGCTGTGAAAAATCAATATATTCATATTATTATTATTATTTTTAATATAAATAAAATTTTTCCTTTATTTTTTCCTTTCTTTCATATGAAAGAACCTTTGATGATGTTCAAGTCTCATTTTTGTGAAGATATATTTTTAGCAAACACTGATTCTCCATCTAAAAAGTAACCAAACTGCCAGGATAGAAATGTTTCCATAAATAAGATCACCATAGAAACAAGTCAATCTGGACAGCAAGAAGGACTTCAAAAAAGGATACATAAATAACAGTGCTCAAACCTGAATTATGTTGTTCTACAAGAAATGTGGCTACAGTAAACATATTCATTTATTTATATAAAGGAAGGTTTTATAACCAACAGTTTGGTGTTTTTACTGCTTTCACCAGGTGACTATTCCATGTATCTACTACTGTCTATACTGTTTCCACTGGAAGGCAATATATTTCCTGAATATTCCGATTCACAGGGCTGAAGGAATTACACTTGAAATTGCTTTTTAAATCTTAAATGTTAAACCTCCCTCTCCCCACACCCACATATAAAATGGACAGTTTGTTGCTCTGTTAATTCATGGAAAGTTTTCTTGAAGATAATTATTTATCATTTCTATTTTGTTATTCTTAAACTTTGTCCTAGCTGCCTTAAATAATTGATCCTTTGACAGCACTTGAGGCATCATCCAGAGTTCTGTTGTTCTGCCTGCAGGTTAGATAATTATATGTGCAGTGCCACATTATGTGCCTCTGTGAACCTCATTTGAGGCACTGACGGCTAATATTTACACTTCATATGTGTGACCAACTCTGAAGTCTGGCTGAGAATTGTTGGAAATTCAATTCTCTGACATCCGGGGCACTAAGATTAGCCAGCAAAGGGTTAAAGCCTCGGGTTTTGCACAAATTAAGCAGATGCATCTTCTCAGACAAGCACTGTTGTCACAGCCACTACCTTGGGAAAGAAATCACAGCAATTATGTTGACCTGATAACCCTCTACCCCTTGCACATCTCCAGCTTTCTTCTTGCTTAAATCTCTCCTCTGTGAATTGATTTCGCCAATGGATTTGGCAGCCTTTGACCCACTGCTCAATCTTGTTTAACCTTCATGGGGGGAGATTTTTCATCTTGCAGAATGCTCAGATCCCGGTTATATTATGTGCGTATAGGGCCATATGTGACACTGATGAAGCTGTAAAGCTGGACTCCAAAGACCATTGTGCGAGCTCCATTATCTCGGGATTCCCCAGTCTCCGAGATTACCGTATATACTAGAGTATAAGCTGACCCGAATATAAGCCGAGGCCCCTAATTTTACCCCAAAAAACTGGGAAAACGTATTGACTCTAGTATAAGACTAGGGTGGGAAATGCAGCAGCTACTGGTAAATCTCTAAATAAAATTAGATCCTAAAAAACTATATTAATTGAATATTTATTTACAGTGTGTGTATGAGTGCAGTGTGTGTGTGTGTGTGTGTGTGTATGAGTGCAGTGTGTGTGTGTGTATGAGTGCAGTGTGTGTGTGTATGAGTGTAGTGTGTGTGTGTATGAGTGTAGTGTGTGTGTGTGTGTATGAGTGTAGTGTGTGTGTGTGTATGAGTGTAGTGTGTGTGTGTGTGTATGAGTGTAGTGTGTGTGTGTGTGTGTGTGTGTGTATGAGTGTAGTGTGTGTGTGTGTGTGTGTGTGTATGAGTGTAGTGTGTGTGTGTGTGTATGAGTGTAGTGTGTGTGTGTGTGTGTGTGTGTGTATGAGTGTAGTGTGTGTGTGTGTGTGTGATGCAGTGTGTATGAATGCAGTGTTTGAGTGTGTGATGCAGAGCCTTGGTGGGGGTGGGCATTTTTATTATTTTTGTATTTTATTTTAATATTTTTTTTGTTATATTATTATTTTTTAATATTATTTAATTATTTATTATTATTATTATTATTATTATTAATATTTTTATTTTTTTCGGCCCCCCCTCCCTGCTTGATACATGGCAGGGAGGGGGGCTCTCACTCCCTGGTGGTCCAGTGGCATTGGCAGTTCAGTGGGGGGAGGGGGGCTAGCAGGAAGCACTTACCTCTCCTGCAGCTCCTGTCAGCTCCCTCCTCCTCTGCGCCGTTCCGTGCAGCTCCCCTGTCAGCTCCCATTGTAAGTCTTGTGAGAGCCGCACTATGACCCCGCGGCTCTTGCGAGACTTACACTGGGAGCTGACAGAGGTGCTGAAAGGACCGGCGTGGAGGAGAAGGGAGCTGACAGGAGCTGCAGGAGAGGTAAGCGCTCGCTGCCAGCCCCCAGTCTGTATTATGGCAATGTAAATTGCCATAATACAGACACTGACTCGAGTATAGGACGAGTTGGGGTTTTTCAGCACAAAAAATGTGCTGAAAAACTCTGCTTATACTCGAGTATATACGGTAATTTGTAGGGTACATCTCACTCTGAGTTACTAGAAAATGTATGGATACAATTTACTCAAGTTTCAGGTCTGTGCATTTGTGAACCACAGAGATTGCCCTTGCTCTCACAATGCTCAGGCATGGTCGGTATTGTGGTATGCCTTACTGAGTTTTGTGGAAACCTGTTCATTTATTGTCACATTTTACGAGTTACTGATGAAAAAAAAAAACACGTAGTGAGCTTGTGATGTCAGCAACCAATCGGAATCATCCATTTACCCAGTTGATTTCAGCTTTTCACTTTATCACTGTACAGGAAGCCAGAAAAGGTTCCTTTAAGCTTTGGGGTGACGCTGTGTGACAAGTAAACCCAATATTAGCTGGAAGCGATTTGCTATCTTGAAAAATGTTTAACACAATCTCCATACAGAATTTAAAGGTGCTCTCTCATCCCCCAAAAATGTTTAAAATCTCTACGGAATGCTCATAAAGATTGTATCAGATTTTAATTTCATGGAAATTTCAATGCAATCAAAGATCTCATGAGACCAAATAGGTACTACATTGTCTAATGGTAAAATGTTGCTTGACAAAAGGATGAACGGCTGTCAAGTCTCGTCACTGTTGGAATAAGGCATTATATCTTACTGATTATGAGATATCTATGGAGGCTTCTGCGATCTCACCGGATCCTCCATAGATGACATTGTTGTTCTCTTGCGCTTGTGGGGGACAGCATTAAGTGAGTACAACTCGCCTCTGCTGCACTACCAGCACAACCCCCTAAAATCAGCGATGTCACCATCAAGAGACTTCGCAAAATATGTAAAGACTCTATTACTAATGTAATAGAGCTGCTTTAACGAGTAAGTGCCAAATCATGATTGTGCATAGACCGTATCTGATGTAAGTGCCACATTGAGGGCAGGGTAAATGGTTATGGTTGCAAAGTTAAGGTACCTTTACCTTTGGGAGTGTTCATGAATTTGATTGCTTCTAGTGTAAATGATTATTGCAATACATACTACAAAAATGGCAGCACACCAGACAGTTGTAAGGTGTGCAGTTTTTATCCGCATATGGTTTGCTTTGCTCATTGGGACGCGCTAACAATGACAAATCATTTGACATCATCGGCATTAGCTAACAATGATTAATAATATTACAGCATGTGGCGCATTGATGCATTCATGGAAACTAATTTCTGTCAGCAGCCCTTGGCATCAAACTAAACTGCTCCAATTTTTCTTTCCTGCAAGGAAATGACCAGGTTAGCCCACACGTGAGCCACATCTAAATCTGTATTGTTTGACCTTAAATAAAAGATTAAGGTTAATGTGACCTCCGTGACATTTCCAAGAGCCAAAGGAATGTGTGCCAGTGATGATTCCAAATTGCAAACCTTTCCACACAGGAGCCCCGCTCAGCCACCATTAACTACTTCATCGTACCTTTAGGACGAGCAGTGCTTTCATTTATTTGCTATGTTTTCCGTCAACTGGGACTTCTATAGTGCACATACATGCATATTGTACACTACTCCGCGCCCGCAAACACAAATAAAAATAAATATCATTCTTTAGTAGATTTACCCCCCAATAATGAAAACATGCATGCAGTTCATTGGGGTATATCTAAAAAATAGCGTGTAAAAGCTGCAGTTTTCAGGTCTGCAGCCTTTCCAGCCTTTCTGTGGGATACTGTGCTTATTATTTGCTGAGATGAAGCTAATAAACACT
This sequence comes from Pelobates fuscus, assembly GCF_036172605.1. Lineage (NCBI taxonomy): Eukaryota > Metazoa > Chordata > Amphibia > Anura > Pelobatidae > Pelobates > Pelobates fuscus. The sequence continues at coordinate 18,386,084 of NC_086320.1, forward strand.
GTAATGTATGGAGGTATTGCCGCGACTGGCTTTTTTCAAAATGTCAAATATTAATCAAAACCCTTAATGGTATATTCTATTTTTTTCCCCTAGCATCACACAAATAATCTGACTTTAAAATTTCCTTGATGTATAATGCTCTTTCTAATGGTGTAGCTATTGATTGCTGAGATTGGTAGCAGAATCTGTACTCTGTCACCTCAAGATAAGACGCAAGGCTGTTCGATTGGGTCATTGACGTCCAACAGATTTCCCATTGTCAATGGATCTTGATATAGATATATGATCACAGCATTAAATATTGATTAATTTCCTTATGTTATCAATCATCTTACATTGTAAACTTGACGCATAACGGATTGATCTTCCTGTGGTTTTGTATCTTGGCTAGCAGTGCTGAGCTTTCTTCTCCTCTGCCCTCCGTCTATTCTTCAGCTGAGTTCACTTCCCTTCACATTCCCAGTGCTGGAGTTATATGGAATATTTCTGGATTGTAGGCCTCTACATATGTGTATTGATTGGCCCTACTGTCTTCCATGAAACAGTGAGAGAGAGAGAGATGTTGTCTGTTGTTCAGCTTTATAAATATTATTAATAGGAAATCCTATGCAGTAAAATACCTAGTGTGATTTTTTTTTATTTTCTTTTTTTTTTTTAGAAAAAAATATTTGGCATCACGGCCCTTTAACCACATAAATGTCAGAAGGAGAAGTTTTGCACGGACTTTGAAAGAGTCAGTTTACCACATCTGTATTAATAGAACTTCCAACATTTCAGAATATTTAATAAGACTGCTTGATTTTATTTAATGTCCAGTAATGTATGTAGTTTGGTGTTAAGGAAAAGTATCTTATTCACATAAATGCCAGGAAAATGTATTTCATGTTCTATTCGTTCCAGGTGGATATCTGGTTATGAAGTGAAGTAGTTACCATGATAACCGATGGAATACTTCTGAGGATTAATATATACTGTAATAATAATATGCTCCCTGAATTACAAATCCTAAACACCACCCAAATCCCCCATATTTTCCAGGGGCTCAGGATCATTAATCAGTCTTGGTGTAAGTCAACCCTTCAGCTAGAAGCATTTGAATTTTACATATTGCAGGACAGCACTTTTCATGTACCTCCCAGATAAATAATCAGGAAAACATGGCAGATCTGGCAACTATCGCATTGGAATATTTCCATTGCCTCCCATTATTTAAGTTGTGTATGTATGTCCAGGCTTGCTCAATCATCTGCCTCTTCTTTCTGTTTGACCGTCGTCCTACATTAGGTCTTGCCTGATTTTTACAGACACTGACCTGTGTTAATGTATTAAGTTGTTTTCTGTGTGTTTTCCAGGATTACATTTTCAATCATTGGTCTTTACCTGTAGTCTCTGAATATCTCCTTGCTGCCCTCCTTGTATTGCATGTGACCTTTGTCTCTCCTCTACTACCGTAGTTTAACTCACTGCTGATTACAGGAATATTCCCTCTGGCTCTCATAGAAATGCTCTACGCCTATAACCCCAGATATGTAATCACAGCAATGCTTCACTCGGACAGTCACAGGGTTAAACTTTAATTCTCTTTACGCTCACCCAAATGGAGTCAATCTAACTTGCCAAATGGATATAGTGGCACTTTATTGGCACACACTCACATCTGTGCTCTGTGCAAGGCGTCTCTACAATGTGCACATATATTCTTAGCAATAACAGATACAATTTGATTTGCTTTTGAAGATGTGAACTTCTGGGCCATTGAAAGCCATGTGAACAGCTATTGCTGAATTTCATGTATGTTCCCGTAGTCTATTGTGGCTGGGATTGAACATTGTAAGTGCCCACAGGTGTGCATCTTTCTGTCTGGACCGACATGTAGGAATACTTCAGGTGAGAAAACATTTTCCACTGATTTCCTAAAGCACATATGAACCACGTGTTAGAACTTCAACACTCCAAGTGCCATAGCAACATACTTTATGGTATTTGCCTTCATTCTTCTAGTGATTGTAACTGCAGCTGTGGGCTAACCCTTACTCAGATTCTTTTCTTTGCATTGTACATAATATACAAATCTACATGTCTCGGAGATACTTCATAGCATAATGAGAAGCAGTCTCACCACTTTTATCTTTCTTTTTATGCATAATGTAATGCAGTCAAAACCTAACTAGGAATACAGTGATAAACAATCCATCTATGTGGCAGCCTACAAGAACATTGCTAGGTGCTGAAATAGACACACAAAAAAAAAAAAACCCCACGAATACAGATGCTCTGCAAACCCATGAAATGTGTAACACTTCAACAGTTCCAGCATTTCTATGACAATACAGGAAAAAAGCAAAACAATATGGGATAGTGTAAAGCTGCAACATAATAAATCTGGCATACAAAAGAAATCTGTTCAAAACTTAATTGAAAAAAACATATTGTAAAACCAGTTAAATACACTTCCATCTTGTCCTTCATATGGTAGATCAAGAAGAGGCAGGCTGATTTGCTCAGTTTATGACATGCTTTAAAGGGGCACTCCAGATCCATAAAGCACTTTAGCTTGCTGGAAAGATGTGTGTGTGTGTGTGTGTGTGTGTGTGAAGAGTGTATCACACTTTTTTCATTGTGCAATTCAATTGAAATTGACACTTTTCTAAATTAACCTTGTTACACCCCCTGGCTGCCAATCAGATAACAAGTCCTGTTACTTCCTGGTTTGTTTAACTCAGTGGAGCTAAACTCAAGAGGCAACAATTGCCCAAAGCACCTGCCTTGCAAAGACTTCTCATTGAGCTATATTGTAAAGTCTGTGATTGGACAGCCACAGCATGTATGGGTGGGGGTTAGAAGGGGAGGGCTTGTAAAGGCTTCAGACATATTTGCAGGATTTGCAAGCTGTGTTTAGATATACCCGAAAGAAAATAATGTATATTTAAATGCATGCATGTTTTCAATGGGGGTATATCCACTAAACAGTAACTTTTATTTTTTTTGTATTGGGGCATTGAAGTGTCCCTTTAATTGTCCTATATATATATAGAAAACAATGTTGACAAAATTAAAACAGAACAAACCAACCTGGCAGAACTTAAAGAAGCATTCTAAGTTAGAAATACCAATTTAGTTAGATCTTGTTTATTAATTAAAAACAAAAACGGGGGAAAAAAGAAAACCCACCTTGACACCCTCCCCCCCAAAAAACTTATAAAGAGAGATCATTTCATAAAGTTACTGCATTAAATGGCTCTCCATGTTCACATTTTAGATCTGCTTCAGGTAAGGGTAGAAATCTAGGCCACATTTTGAACTACAGCCCCCATGACCCAGCCTTAAAGGGAACATACAGTCCGAAAGGAACAATTGTTATTTCACGACTATCGGTTTCTTTCTATCGCTGCCTGCACTGTCAGCCAGTCTCTAGGAGCTTGCTCAAAGATTAGGGCCACTGAACCCAGACCATTTCATTGAGATGATGGTGTCTGGGTGACTCTCGTGTAAGCTGGATGTGGTGCTTCCATCTCCTCTTGGAAATGTGTGTCTATTTAGTGAGATGTGTACTACTCTGCACACGGATAAACTTCCTAGCTCCCATAGATGTTATTTACTGGGTTATTCCAGTCTGGAGTTGCTTATTTCTCCATTATTTAGATGCATATTAGATATATTTCCCCATTATTAAGATACTATACTGATAATGCTTCCAAAAGTGTTGCAATCCAGCATTTTAATTCTCTAATTTAAATCCATTAATAACACTAATGTGCAAATCAATGGCTGTCTCCTTTTACAGCTTATGACAATGGCAATGCTGGGTTATGACTGTATCCCAAATGCAAGACTTGATATAGCACCTTCCATTTTAGAGCTGGGGGCTGTGGGATCGCATGCTGACCCGGTTCACATTCACGGTCTCATGTAACCTGTGAAAAACTGAGTGTTGGTGATGGAGCGAGGGCTGTAATAAGGTAATTTTTTATAGTAACTAGGCATCTTTTAGCATACATCTTATATAGTAGTGTCCATTTGGAAAGGTACATTAAAACAGCTGGCTTAAAGCTGTGCTTTTACTAAACAATCACTTTTTTTATTTTAGTTTTTTTAATTCAATGCAAGGCATTTTGCACACAACCAGGCGTTAAATGTAAAAAAAAAAAAAAAAAAAATCCTTGTGTGTGTGGTCTGTAATAGTATTCAGGGAATTTAGGGGAAAATACTCAGATGTCATGCACGCACCTCTGGAATATATTGGAATTGAAAATTGAGGTTGCGTTTATACATCTCTCCTATGCACTTCTCACCCCTGTAAATGTGTCCATAGAGTTTCATGTTGGCAGACAAAATTAACTGTTATCATCTCTAATTAAAGGGACACTATAGTGACCTGAACAACTTTAGCTTAATGAGGCAGTTTTGGTGTATAGAACATGCCCCTGCAGCCTCACTGCTCAATCCTCTGCCACTTAGGAGTTACATCCCTTTGTTTATGAACCATAGTCACACCTCCCTGCATGTGACTTGCACAGCCTTCCATAAACACTTCCTGTAAAGAGAGCCCTATTTAGGCTTTCTTTATTGCAAGTCCTGTTTAATTAATATTTTCTTATCCCCTGCTATGTTAATAGCTTGCTAGACCCTGCAAGAGCCTCCTGTATGTGATTAAAGTTCAATTTAGAGATTGAGATACAATTATTTAAGGTAAATTACATCTGTTTGAAAGTGAAACCAGTTTTTTTTTTTCATGCAGGCTCTGTCAATCATAGCCAGGGGAGGTGTGGCTAGGGCTGCATAAACAGAAACAAAGTGATTTAACTCCTAAATGACAGTGAATTGAGCAGTGAAATTGCAAGGGAATGATTTATACACTAAAACGGATTTATTTAGCTAAAGTCATTTAGGTTACTATAGTGTTCCTTTAACTGTCCCTCTTTAAGCTTCAGTGTTTAAGTCAGATACTTGAAGAGGTCTTTTTAATAATAATAATAATAATTGTAGTTAAAGACCATTGTAGTGGTATTTGCCTATTTCTGCATTACTGAACATTGCTCCGTAGTGCTGCCAGTATGTTATATGTGTGGATTTTCCTTCCGATGCATTGTCAGTCGCCCATTTTTCTCAGCTGATATAAAGTAAATCCTTACAGCCTTTAGTTTGTAGTGTGTGAGGAGAGACATTGGCCAGCAGCCATCTCTGACTTCCTGCAAGCTCAGTCAAGCAAGGAGAGCGATTTTCCTAGCTGGCTGATTGATATCCAATATAGGAAACATGTCCTGCAATGACAAACCTCTGTTTATTTTTCCTGTCTGTTGCTACCATTTATTTATATATAAGGACCCAAAATTCTGGCAATGTACTGCGTACTTACTGCAAGCTATAAAGTGACTGGTGTATTCACGGTTACAAAAAAGTAAATATTTGCTAATTGATGTTCTTTTTATCGTTTTATATATTGTTTATTTGTAGCAGAATATGAAATGGGCTTATTTGCTCCATTGAAATTAAGTTCTGCATAGACATCATGCCATCCAAACATCGTAACGTAATTACACTCATTATCTATGAACTTTAGTTTAATATGAATTTTCTACACCAATGCTTACTCTGTTTCCTCTGCTGTCGAGCTATATATCAGAAGCACCATGTTGTGCATCTGCTTTGGGTATACACAAATCTTTCTGTTTTGCTGGGTATGAGTGAATTGGGTGATACATTGTTAAAGAGCCTAGGTGAATGGATGTAGTAGTGTTCTGATGGGTTTACCATTAGCAATGTATGAAGTGTGTGGTTAGAAGACGTTCTTGTCATGAATGAATGTCTAAAAGGCCACGCCAGGGTACAGGAAAATAATGCTATGAATATGCTTATTTTTAAAATAAAAATATACATCTGAATGTATGTGTGTTTACTACATGTTCAGAAAATCTGCAATGTATTCAGAGCTCTGAAAATATTCTTTAAACCAGTCCTGCTGTTTTATGTGCGAATTCCACATGCCTCTAATGAACCCAACAGCGTAGGTCAGTGAGGTAAGTAGAGCCCCAGTAATCTATTCTGTGCTGATATGTAATTGGAAGCCACCATTTCTTTGATAGTCTTAAGTCCGTAACAGTATGGCAAGTTGCTAGCCTTCCAAACCTGTTGGACAGATTGCGGATAGCTGGTATCTCACGTCTTTTGAAGATGGAAGTGGAACGAAGTTGCATTTATGTTTTTGCTTTCAGTAATCATAAATATGGCATCATGCAATAAACTCTGCATTTTTATTTGTGCAGGGCTCTCATACAATGTCTTGCTCCTTTGAATTCGGTTAAAATAGGTAATTATATATGTAGGGAGTGGGCACCTTACAAGACCATAGTCCTTCGTTTTCTCTGTCTCTATGTCTCTCTGAGCTTTTTACGAGAGAATTGTAAGGCATGTAGGGGATGAATGGTGTACAACAGGGATCGTGTGTTTTTCAGGACCAGAGAGTCTTTATGAATCGATGAGATCATGTACAGTGAGGGAAAAAAGTATTTGACCCCCTGCTGATTTTGAATGTTTGTCCACTGAAAAAGAAATGATCCATCTATAATTTTTATGGCAGGTTTATTTTAACAGTGAGAGACAGAATTAAAAAAAAAAAAAAAAAATCCAGAAAAATGCATGTCAAAAAAGTTATAAATTGATTTGCATGTCAATAAGTGAAATAAGTATTTGATCCCCTATCAATCAGCAAGATTTCTGGCTCCCAGGTGTCTTTTATACAGTTAACGAGCACTTTCTTAGCACGTTCTAAGAGGTCGTTACCTGGATAAAAGACACCTGTCCACAGAAGCAATCAATCAATCAATCAGATTCCAAACTCTCCACCATGGCCAAGACCAAAGTGCTGTCCAAGGATGTCGGGGATAAGATTGTAGACCTACACAAGGCTGGAATGGGCTACAAGACCATCGCCAAGCAGCTTGGTGAGAACGTGACAACAGTTGGTGCGATTATTTGCAAATGGAAGAAACACAAAAGAACTGTCAGTCTCCCTCGGTGTTGTGCTCCATGCAAGATCTCACCTCATGGAGTTTAAATGATCATGAACTAGCCCAGAACTACACGGGAGCATCTTGTTAATGATCTCAGGGCAGCTGGGACCATAGTCACCAAGAAAACAATTGGTAACACACATGTCGTGAAGGACTGAAATTCTGCAGCACCTGCAAGGTCCGCCTGCTCAAGAAAGCACATGTACAGGCCCATCTAAAGTTTGCCAGTGAACATTGGAATGATTCAGAGGAGAACTGGATGAAAGTGTTGTGATCAGATGAGACCAAAATCGAGCTCTTTGGCATTTGGAGGAGGAGGAATGCTGCCTATGACCCAAAGAACACCATCCCCACCGTCAAACATGGAGGTAGAAACATTACGCTTTGGGGGTGTTTTTATGCTAAGGGGACAGGTCAACTGCATTGCATCAAAGGGACGATGGACAGAGCCATGTACCGTCAAATCTTGGGTGAGAAACTCCTTTCCTTAGCCAGGGCATTGAAAATAGGTCGTGGACGGGTATTCCAGATTGACAATGACCCAAAACACACAGCCAAGGCAACAAAGGAGTGGCTCAAGAAGAAGCTCATTAAGGTCCTGGAGTGGCCTAGTCAGTCTCCAGACCGTAATCCCATAGAAAATCTGTGGAGGGAGCTGAAGGTTCGAGTTGCCAAACGTCAGCCTCGAAATCTTAATGACTTGGAGAGGATCTGCAAAGAGGAGTGGGACAAAGTCCCTCCTAAGATGTGTGCAAACCTGGTGGCCAACTACAAGAAACGTCTGACCTCTGTGATTGCCAGTAAGGGTTTTGCCACCAAGTACTAAGACGAAGGGGTCAAATACTTATTTCGCTCATTGACATGCAGATCAATTTATAACTTTTTTGACATGTGTTTTTCTGGATTTTTTTTTTTTTTTGTTATTCTGACACCTACCACTAAAATTATAGACCGATAATTTCTTTGTCAGTGGGCAAACATTCAATATAAGCAGGGGATCAAATACTTTTTTCCCCTCACTGTAGGTGTAAGTGAAGCTCTTTATTAATATACAGTTTAACTTAGGAACGCGAACAGTCCCGTTCTCAAACAATTCAGTAGTCAAACAAAAATTTTGAGTAACAAATGTCTTTGTACGCGAATGATCTTCTGTACCCGCGCATACAAGAAAGAGCCATGAGTAAAAAATGGCTCGGTACCGAATGATCTTCGCTACCCGAACATGCCACAAAGAGCCATGTCTCATTTTCAAGTTGGACCATTATTATAAATAATTGTAATAATGGCCAACAGTAAATTTTTTGCAAGTTGAAAGGCATGAACCATTGAAATAACTGTAGGGTGCTTATTATTAGAGTGATCTCTGCATTTTTAACCCCTTAAGGACGGAGCGAAAAATGTACAAGTTGTGATCAAAACAAAACGTAAACAAACCACAGAATTTGGCTCTATGTCTGTTCAACTATAATTTACCTCTTTCATACTGAGTGCACCCACACTTATTATATATCGGTTTGTTCAGCGGAAACAGGGCTTTCATTCCATATCAAACATTCATATATAGAACTACATTTTATATGAATAAAATCTAAAAAAGTTTTAAAAATTTAGAAATGTTTAATTTCTGCATGTCAATTTAACTGTTAATGTCACAATACTGTTTGGTTTTACTGCAATAAAACATACATATTTGTATTCAGAAATGTCCCATGAGTAAAACAGTAACCCCCATGTATAGGTTTTATGGTGTTTTGGAAAGTTACAGGGTCAAATATACGTCTTGTCTATTTATTTATTTTTTACATAGAAATTTCACACATTGGTTTGCTGGGCCTAGGTTGCCTTTGAGACCGTATGGCAGCCAAGAAATGAAAATTACCACTTAATGGCATACCATTTGAAAAAGTAGACATCCCAGGGTATTCAAAATGGGGTATGGCCAGTCTTTTGTAGTAGCCACTTGGGCACAAATGCTAGCCAAAGTTAGTGTTCGTTTTTTTTTTTCTGCATTTTTCACATAAAAACTATACTTTTACTGATAATATTATTGTACTGGCCTGAAACACTCCTAGTTCTATTCAGTGATGTCTCACAAGCGCCACGGTACCCCCCATGTATAGGTTTTATGGGGTTTTTGAAAGTTACAGGGTCATATATACGGCTTATCCATATATGCTTTTTCACAATGAAATTTGTCAGATTGGTTTGCTGGGTCTAGGCTGCCTTTGAGAACGTATGGAAGCCAAGAAATGAAAATTACCCCTATCATGGCATACCATTTAAAAAAAGTAGACATCCCAAGGTATTCAAAATGGGGTATGGCCAGTCTTTTGTAGTAGCCACTTGGGCACAAATGCTAGCCAAAGTTAGTGTTAGTTTTTTTTTTTTCCCTCCACATAAAAACTGTACTTTTACTGATAATATTAACGTCAGTATATAGTTTACTGCCCTGAAACACTCCTAGTTCTGTTCAGTGATGTCTCACAAGTGCCACGGTACCCCCCATGTATAGGTTTTATGGGGTTTTCAAAAGTTACAGGGTCATATATACGGCTTATCCATTTATGCTTTTTCACAATGGAATTTGTCAGATTAGTTTGCGGTGTCTAGGCTGCCTTTGAGACCGTATTGCAGCCAAGAAATCAAAATTACCCCTTAATGGCATACCATTTGAAAAAGTAGACATCCCAGGGTATTCAAAATTGGGTATGGCCAGTCTTTTGTAGTAGCCATTTGGGCACAAATGCTAGCCAAAGTTAGTGTTCCATGTTTTTTTTTGCGTTTTTCACATAAAAACTGTACTTTTACTGAGAATATTATGGTCAGTATATAGTTTACTGCCCTAAAACACTAGTTCTGTTCAGTGATGTCTCACGAGCGCCATGGTACCCCCCATGTATAGGTTTTATGGGGTTTTGGAAAGTTACAGGGTCAAATGTACGCTTGTCCATTTTTGGTTTTACACATTGAAAATTGACAAAGCAATTTTCTGGGCCTATCTTGCCTTTGAGAGAGCATGGCAGCCTGGGTAATAACATTTCTACTATTATGGCATACCATTTTCAAAAGTAGGCAACCCAGAGTATTTCAAATGGTGCATTTTATGATGTTTGGTCGAACCACTTTATCAGAAATGAAGGGCCCACATAGCAGTAATAGTTTTATTTGTGCTTTTTTCCACACATGAACTCACTTTTCACAGGACATTTCTTATTCCTGGTATGAGTTATTGCAACAAAGCCTCACAATTTTTTTTTTAACATTGTCTCCTGAATATAACAGTACCCCCATGTACCGGATTTTCTGTTTTTTTGGGGAAGTCACAGGGACAAATATATTAGATGTCCATTTCAAAGTTTGAAATTTGACAAAGTGATTTGCTGGGCCTATGTGCCTATTTAGAGAGCACGGTAGCCTGGGTAATAACATTTCCACCATAATGGCATACCATTTTCAAAAGTAGGCAACCCAGAGTACAACAAATGGCAGACCTTGAGATGTTTGGTCTAGCAATTTTAACAGAAATGATGGGCCCATGTAGCAATTTCTACTTTTATTTTTTGTATTTTTAATCACATACATTGCATTTTCTCTAGAAATGTCATAATCCTGGTATTAGTGCACTAAAACCTCGGTATTTTGATTTAACACTGTCTTCTGAATAGAACGATACCTACATGTACAATGTTTCCAGGTTTTTAGTATATCACAGGAATAGTACAGTACCCCCACATACACTTTGATCTGATGGCAGAGAGAGGCAGATAGATCTTTGACTCAGATACTGTAGCATTAACCCTGTGATTGGTTTTTTGCTTTTTTTTGAGAAGGCACATTTCAAGTACTACAAATGTAGTATTTTGAGTTGTTTGGTGTAGCCACTTTAGAATGGCTAGCATAAACAGGGACAGGCCAAGGTCAGGGGAATCCAGAAATCAGAGTAGTCGGTAAAACAAGCCAATGGGTCGGTACAGGCAGCTAACGAAGCATAGTCAGGACAAGCCGAGGTCAGGGAATCCAGGTAACTGCCAAAGTACCATACAGAGTGATTTAGTAGTTCAGCTCTGTATGGTAGACTTTGAAACAGTCTGTTATGCAGAGGGCGGGTAGGGATGGACAGGAGGGGCAATAATAACTGGAGTCCTTTCGGACTCCTCTTTTCCAGCAAACACGGCATTTTCGTTAGGGTGACCTTTTACAGGGTGTGGGGGGGATTCGGGAAGGGAAATGTTTGCTGAAAAGTCGTTGGACATCTTCTGATTCCAAAGGAGGGTTAGGATTTGGGGTCTGGGCAAATATAATTTGGGACAAAATTTGGACCATAAACTCTAGAAATGGGCATGGTCTACCTATGGCTTCCTTTTTATAAAGCACATAGGCATTGAAAATTGCAATCTGGGTTATGTAGATTGCAATTTTCTTGTACCAGGTCCTACTCTTCCAGTTCACCAGATAGGGCTGCATGCACTGATCAGCCAAGTCTACTCCCCCCATAAATTTGCTGTAGTCTACAATGCACGTCGGCTTCTCCAGCTGCTCTCACAGACACTGGCACTGAAGATTCATCGTGCATTGTAGACAACATGTACACATCTTTCCTATCGGTGAAGCGAAGGGCAAGCAACTCATCCTGGTGGAGCGCTGAAAGGGAGCCTCTACTGTGTCTACCTCTTGCCAGGGTTTGGGGGAAACCTCTACGATTCTTACGCACTGTGCCACAGGCTACGGTCTTAAAGCAAAATAGAGTTTTAAAGGAACACTATAGTCACCTAAATTACTTTAGCTAAATAAAGCAGTTTTAGTGTATAGGTCATTCCCCTGCAATTTCACTGCTCAATTCACTGTCATTTAGGAGTTAAATCACTTTGTTTCTGTTTATGCAGCCCTAGCCACACCTCCCCTGGCTATGATTGACAGAGCCTGCATGAAAAAAAAACTGGTTTCACTTTCAAACAGATGTAATTTACCTTAAATAATTGTATCTCAATCTCTAAATTGAACTTTAATCACATACAGGAGGCTCTTGCAGGGTCTAGCAAGCTATTAACATAGCAGGGGATAAGAAAATCTTAATTAAACAGAACTTGCAATAAAGAAAGCCTAAATAGGGCTCTCTTTACAGGAAGTGTTTATGGAAGGCTATCCAAGTCACATGCAGGGAGGTGTGACTAGGGTTCATAAACAAAGGGATTTAACTCCTAAATGGCAGAGGATTGAGCAGTGAGGCTGTAGGGGCATGTTCTATACTCCAAAACTGCTTCATTAAGCTAAAATTGTTCAGGTGACTATAGTGTCCCTTTAAACAACTCTATGCTTGTGTAATAGTTGTCAACCCATAGCCTGTATCCCTTGTTTAACAAGGGAAGGATTAGGTCCCATACTATCTTGCCACATGTACCCACAGAATCAGGGCATCCTGGTGGGTCAAGATGGCTATCCTTCCCCTGATAAATATGAAACGCCCATGTATATCCAGATTTTGATTCACACAATTTATACAATTTTACACCGTATCAGGACTGTTTAGAAGGGATATACTGTTTAAAAAGTAATCTACCCTTAAATTTCATTAAGGACTCATCTATACAAATATTTTCTTCAGGGACATAATTTTGGGAGAATTTGTCTGACAGGAGTTCAATTAGGGGCCGAATTTTGTACAGCCTGTCAAACAATGGGTCGTTTCTTGGGGGGCACAGTGTGTTGTCGTTGAAGTGGAGGAAACGCAGCAGCTGCTCATAGCGATCCCTCTTCATAACCCCAGGGAAAAGAGGGGTCGCCAGGATGGGGTGCTTGACAATGCCCATAACTAGAGTTAGGGCCCAAGATTTGCGCATTTCTGCGAGATCCGTGGGGTGCCACATATTACGCCGATTGTAATGACCCCGGATTCGTAGTCAGATATTGGTTGGCAAATAAATTTGTTTGCTCAACCAATAACCGAAATACGTCCTCTGACATAAACAAATCAAAATATTTTAGGGGCTCCCAAGCATCCACTTTAACCGTGATGCCAGGGGTCGCTGTAAATGGGGGAATATCTGGGGCCGTCAGGTTTGGGGGCACCCAGTCTCCATCTGGCATTGGGATAACTGAGCGTCCTCTTGTTGGTGGTGGTGGGGCGCCATCACTAGAGGAGTCAGTCATAGCCTCAATGTCAGAGGCAGTGATAGTGTCACTGTCTTGCAGAGTGTCACTATCACTGCCTGCCAGAATGGCGTACGCCTCCTCGGCCGAGTAGCGACGTGCCATTCTAGGGGGGACTACTCAATAATTAATAAAAAAAAAAGGGGTAAATTACTAAATTCCTACCTGCCTAACACCCTACTACCCACCCTCAAAAACCCACAAAAAATAAAATAAATGTACTGATCGCAGTTTAGGCTGCTGCGACCAGTACAGAAAGGGTTCATTTTTATTTTATTTTTTGTTTTTTTTAATAAAAATAACCCCCCCAAAAATTATAGAAACATAGAAACATAGAAACATAGAATGTGACGGCAGATAAGAACCATTCGGCCCATCTAGTCTGCCCAGTTTTCTAAATACTTTCATTAGTCCCTGGCCTTATCTTATAGTTAGGATAGCCTTATGCCTATCCCACGCATGCTTAAACTCCTTTACTGTGTTAACCTCTACCACTTCAGCTGGAAGGCTATTCCATGCATCCACTACCCTCAAATTCAGCCTGATAAGAGAGCCCTCTGATCACAGTGATCACTGGTACAATACTGTACAGTAGCGATACTGTACAGTACAGTGATCACGGCATCGGGGAAAGGGTTAAGGGAGATTTGGGTTGCTGCGGCTGACAAAGGGTCAAAAAAAAAATGTAAAAAAAATTTGACCCTAAAAATTTTTTTTTTTATAATAGTACAAATGTACTAAAATCCCTAAACAGGCTGATCACATTGTTAAATGCTGTGACCAGCACTGGAAGGTTTTTTTTTTTTTTTAACTTTTTCTTTATTGTTTAACAATTTTCAGGACACAGGACTCTCCAGCAACGATCTCTCTGCCTCTCTCTCTCAGATCGAAGGGAGGTGAGGAGAGGGGCAGAGACAATGTGTCAGCCAGTGATTTAAAATCATTGGCTGACACATTGTAACAGTGATCGCAGTGACTGGCTGTCACTGCGATCACAAACTGCAGATCACCACGGATTGGCCACAGGGGACCTGCCTGGGTTGCCAGGCAGGTCCACCAACCGTGATCTGCAGTTTGGGAGGGATCGGAGACATGTGGTGGGCTAAAACGCTGCGACGTGCTATGCCGCCGTGAAGGCGTTTAAGCCCATAAACGCCGGGACGGCATAGCACACCGTAACGGCGTGAACGGGTTAATTCATAGATATAAATGTGAAATGCTGTAATTTTGGGGGTCTGGAACGGATTAATCAATTTTACATTAATTCTTATGGGAAATGTTGATTCAGTTCTCGAACACTTCGGGAACTGATTAAGTTCGAGTTCCGAGGTTCCTCTGTACAGGCAAAGTAAAATAGACGTGGAAAGTACTTATATATAATATATAACAGATGCAGACATTTTCAGGTAAGCAGTGTCCAGGTAAACAAAGCTATATAGATGTAACATCAAAAAGATTAAAACTAAAAGTAACATAATGAAAAGACACCAGTGAAACAATAGTGAGACTTTCCACAGGATTGTCTTTGATCCTTAGAAGTGGATTGATGGAATGCCAGCACCTGTTAATCTTACAGATGTTTTAACAATCATGGGGAAGCAGGGACAGAACTCCAATTTATCATTGGTGGAATCCTCTCAATAATGCAACTTACAGTGTGACAAAGCATGGCATCTTCAGGACTTCCAAGACCTCTTGTTGCTTGTGGACTTGGTCCCTAATACAGCTTTTCAATCTCTCACCATTCTGGAACCTGGTTAATATTGCTCTTTGTTGTTAGATGCTGTTTATTTTTTGCTCTGCAAAGTGAATCTGACAGCTTGGTTGAGTTAAACCGTCTACGCTTTGCCTGAGTAAATAAAAAAGAAGAAAAAAACCTTCTTTGCAGTCTTTCCTCAGGCTTGCAGGTAATAAAGTTATGTCATCCTCTGTCTGCAATCTGTCCCATTTGAGCTGCTTTTTTGCCGGCTGTCAAGGTACATCATCACACCTGCCAAAAATTCAGCATCTTCAACCTTCGGCATCTGTCCCAACATGGTGCTTAACATGGGAGAATTAATGAGCTTCTCTCTTTCTTCTTGTAGCCACTATACAAAGAGTGGTCGTCTTAGAGAGACTGTAAATAGAGGGAAAGTCGCATAAGCCAAGAGAAAGCCGTCAGCTTGTCCATGTTGGGTTAAGTCATTTTTCCTACCTGGTAGAAGCCATACGATAGGGTTCTCCTTTTTTCAAAACCATTTTTTTTTTTACAAGCAGATTAATATTTAGTTATTTATTTTTCACTCATCATTTGCAACTTCTTAATTTTGCGCACTTCTAGAAAAAACATTCAGTTTTTTTCATTAAGCAAGGAATTGGTGAAAAGTAACAATAGAATTGTGAGTTTCTGGTTACAGTAGCAGACCTGCTGCAGTTAACTTAGTGTAACGTCTTTAGATTGCGATTTGTGAAATGTACTTGTTTGTGACGAACGCCAAGTTGCTGTGACTGACATAGATAAAGGCTTATGTTGCCGCTGTTGTCAAGTTCTTCTGAAACAAAATGAGGCACAGAGAGATTGCAAGGCCATAGGTGAACGTTTCTTTTGATGGAGAGAAATAGAATGCTCTGTGTAATTATCACGTTGTAAACAGCTATAAACATGCATGCAACGTCCTGTTAGTCTTGCTGCTGCTGCCACCCAGTGCTGGGATAGGGCGAGGTTTCTCTGTCAGCCTGATGCCAAGCGTGTTTTGAAGACTGGGACTACAATAGTAGTCTTTATTACATTTGCCCTCCATTTGGTTTTATGCTTCCAGATAAATATGAAGTATTAATGGAAAATTAGTCCTTTAATCCATTAACAAGAGGTTAAAGGGACACCCTAAGCTACAAAATAATGTTTTGGTTAGTGAAGTGAAGAACATACCTCTGCAGTCTCGCTGCTCAATTCTGGCATGGAGGAGTTAAATCACTTTGTTTATACAGCCCTAGTCACGTATCTCTGGGCTGTGACCCACACATCCTCTCTACACACTTCCTGTTACGAAAGAACTGAAGTTTAAACTTTGTTTATTGCTGTGTGTGATTAAGGTACTATTAACAGCAATAGATATGAGCTTCTAAAGTAAACACACTGTGCTGTAAGATATGATTGGACATGTTTTCTTCCATGTAGGCTATGTGAGTCACAGCTAGGGGAGGTGTGGCCGGGGCTGCATAAACAGAAACAAACGTGATTTAACTCCTAAGTGGAGTTGTGAGACTGCAGGGGGAATGTCTGCTAAAGTTGTTTTGATGACTAGAGTATTCTTTTAGGAAATAATATTGTTTCAAAACAGGCCCTTACTCATTTCTGCTTTTGTAATTTCACAAAAACACTGAATTAATAATTTCTATCTAAAACTATCACTAAATTAAAAGAACGTTCTTGTAAACCAAACTTGTGTATCAGTGAGGCCTTCTGACTGTCAAAAAGATATTACAGTTCAGTATATTTTAGGAATTTCATTGGTGGCAAAAATGGATTCGAACAGGGGGCGAAAAATCTAAATCTATTAAATCTAATTTGGAACTGTATTGCATTGTAGCAGTTGGTGGCAGACTATGGAAACCAACTGCAGCACATTGACAGAAAAACTAGGTGTAAAGACATAAAGTAACATTAACCCATATTACTTGAAAGGCCTACTTAAAGGGACACTAGACGCTCCTTAACTGCTGCAGCCTGTTGTAGTAGTTAAGGTGCTACCATTCCCGTGGTTCTGCATCAGAGTAGTGTGACACAAACTGAAGGTTCCCCAGTTGCCAGTGGCCTGGCCACTTTAGCAATAGCAACATTTGGGTGATTTTGGTTGGCTGAGTGAGCCAGCTGACATGCTCAATAAGTGCCTGTGGGACATTTTGTCACACTGCTCAACATGGTTTAACACAGAAGTAAGAGACAGTGGCAGCAGTCCGCTTGCAGTATTGCCACTACAGTAGGTTGTTGTGGTTATGGTCCTTGACATGTCCTTTTAAGATTGTTCTGTGCTCAGTGTTCTGCCATAATTCTAACTGCGTTTGTAAAATTCAGTTTGTTTCGCTGGAAGAAGCAGGTCTATTTTTTAAACTAATGGGATTTGTATTGTTGAAATAAAACGTTTTCTTACCTCTTGAGAGTTCCTTGCAGAATCCCAGCTTTTAGGTGAGGCCGAGCAAAGCCTTTTCAGCTGAATGATGCGATGTATAATGTAAGGCACACAGTGATATTACTTGTTAAGGAGATTTACGGCATTGTATCTTGCGTCATTAAACAATGTGATACATACCATTAACAGATGTTTCACCTTATTTGTTTAGCATTTTAGTAAATTTTTCACATTCCCCTCATGTACTCGAAGTCCTTTGGAGTAGCTGAGTATTTAAAAAACCATATGCATTACCTGAACTTCATCTTACTTTTGGCCTCCAAATATGTGACACCAGTTTAATGTGAAACTGGCACCAAACCTTGACTTTTACAAATGGTGCCATAGCAAGTAATATCGAGCTATCCAAATGTGCATGTGTGCAGGATTGTTGGCATGTATCACAAAGAGAATCTGTCTTTAATGATAGAAACTGTACTTATTACACTTGCCTACAGGTTTGTATCTTCATTAAATCATATGGCGCATAGAGAGACTGGGCTAATCATTCTTTTGTTAGTTTGTGTGTCATAGTATAACTATGCTCCACCAGTTCCAGACCAGAGCTGCATATTTTTTTTTTTTTTTTTATTCTTTATTTTTGCAGTGCGTGAAAAAAAATAACAAGCGAGCATGTGGTACCCCAACGGCATTCCTCATGCTTTTCATTAACATTTAAAACAGTAGGGTATATGTTAAATCTTGCACATTTTTTTTTATGTATATAATATAAGTCCAACATAGGTGAAACAGGCTGGTGAGGCAGTTTAGTAAGGTTTAGGTGGGCTCATACAAGTCCAGAGCATTGTGAGGGTTAAACAGGCTTAGGCATATAACAGGTTAAAATATATCTTGTTGAGCAGTGTTAGAGTGCCTGGGTCTGTGAGTGAGTACTAGGGTGGCCTTGAGTTGCTTGTCATGATGTTTTAATCTTGTAGTAATGCCTGCATTGTGACTGCTTGCATCATAGGGCCCTGAGCTCTCTGTATATAAGTGTCTCATGAACAGACTGGTTTACCCACGTTATGTTCTACTCTCTGCTTATATGTAGCTTTACCTTGTCTGTAGTCTAGCTGTTGATTTATGCAGCACTATGCCACGTTGCATACTTGGTGGAACGATTAATACATAATGTGATATTGAGTAAGTTAACTAAACTTGTGTGTGTCTAGTGCAGGGCACGTTAATACAATAAAGTCCCCTGGGGTTCCCCAGGATTGAGTCCCTCTTTGGCCGGGTCGGCTTTAGTAAGATTGTTTCCCTTAGTGCAGTGCCATGCGATCTATTTGGTCTCCCGGTCATGGATCTCGGTTTGCAGTGCGTCCTGGCTGGTTCACCCGATGCCTCGTCTTTCCCTGCTGTGGATGCCCGTGGATCTCCCCCTGGGTGCGGTAAGTGATCGGGAGTGGGTGGGGGCAGCTGGTACCTTGGTGCCCTCGTGGGGTTGTCCCTGCGGCTGCGGGTGCCCGGAGCGGGCCCTTGCTTGATTTCTGCTGTGGGGTTGCTCTGTACAAGGTACACGCTTTCTTTTCCGGCGCCATTTTTCGGTCTGGTTAATGTGGTAGGAAGTGACTCCTTCTGTTCCCTCTCGTCGGGTCCTTTGCGGAGTCCCTGTGGTGTGTTCGCCGCTCCGTTTGCGCCCATTTTCTCGAGCGTGTGCCTGGGAGGTGGCGAGTTCCACCTGATGGTCGGTGGTTTCAGACACCGCAGGGTGGTGAGCAGGTCTGGTAAGGTGGGTGGTCCCCCTCTGGTGTGTGCTCGAGCGGGTACTGGTGCCCGGGGGGTATATCAATTTTGTCTGCCATCTGGGTGTTATATTTTTCCCCTGTCGGGAGACTGCCCTGGGAGCTGTGGGTGGGCGTCTGCAAAGTTGGCGTCGGATTATAGGGCGAATCCATGACATTGCTTGTTTCAACGCTTGCTTATAAATCCGGCCTTTGGCATGGAGTTCTGTCCAGAGGTTTGTGCCAAGCCGGTCAATGAACTCTAGGGTGCTTGTTGGTGGCTTGATGTGGGTTCTTCCCGTCGCTGGCTGCATCCCTGCCGTCAACCTGTTTGGGCCCTGGCATTTCTGCTTGTCTGTGGGCTTTGCCGCTTGATTGGGGGTGATGTGGGTGTTTGGTGTCCCGCATTGGGGTAGATTGCGCCACTTGGTCCGCCGCCCTTTTGAGGCTCGGGTTGCAGTCTGGGTCTGTAGGGGCTTTCTCCCATGTTGGGTCAGCCTGTGGGGCATATGGCTGCCAGTCGATTGTGGGGCAGGTGGGTGAGCTCTGCCCTCTGGCTTGCGCCAGAAATTTGTGAGTAGCTCATCTAGTGTGCACTGGAGATCGGGTGGCTTTTCTCCCTTGTCAGGAGTTCTCTGTGCCGCCATTTTGCAGGTGGTATCTGTGTCGCTGTGGAGCTGGGCGGACATGCCTCCAGACCCTGCAGCACGGCTAATAGGTGCCGGGATTTCCCTCACCGGCAGGGGGGGGGTTGGAGGTGCTCTGATGGACCCCGCGAGGGTACTGGAGCCCGGGGGTAGAGGGATCGGCCGTCTCCCTCCCCCCCACGTGTAGTAGGCCTCCATCCTTCCGTGGTCCAGAACCGTCAGGCACCGGCTAAACTCCGGTAGGTTAATGAGCTCGAGGACTCACCCAGTTGCTGTAAGTGTCGTAGGCTGTGATTACTCGGTGTTAGTCTTCGTTAATCGGTGTTTTATTCCTTTTTCCCCCGGAGCTCGGCCATGGTGCGACCGGCTGGCTCGGCAGTTAGGCTCCGCCCCCCCAGAGCTGCATATTTCAATGCAACTAAATTCTACATTTTAGTCAGATTTTGGCCAGACATGTCATATTGTCTTATTTATTCTCTACTTGTTATAATTCAACCCCACAAAAATAATGACATTGAAAATATAATTAGCAGTATCAAACAATGAAAACTGTTATCAAACCATACATTCGAATTCTTTATGTAGTTAGAATTCATCTTTAACACTTTTGGCATTGAAACTGGCATTTTTTAAAAACTTTTTTGTTTTATTGATATAGCCATAATATTTGGGGTTTAGGGCATATCGGTACCCTATCTTATAGTCCCGGCACACATCCGTCATTTCCTAGTTAATCTGTTAATGTGGACGTTTCTCTACCACCTGTATTTTATGTCAGTCGTTCTCTGTCCTTCATCCTGCCTGGATTCCGTTGCCGTTCCTAGGCATAAAGTGTAATCAGATCTCTATTTACCAACATGAATAGACTGGATGAAAAGAATAATTGGTGTTGCCACTCTAAACGATTCAACTGACTTCAACGCGTGACGCTCGCGAGATGGGAGCTCTTCTCTTCCTCTGACTGAATATCATCCTGATTGTTCCTTAAGCTTCGACATTATAGGAAGGAATACATTTTCATAAACAAAGATAGGGGATGAAATTTTCCTCCCAATTAGAAAAAAATTAAGACTTTTTCAGATTCAGAAGGTGTCAGGCAGCATAGGATAAAGTGAAGGCGCGCATGCATCTAGGCTCATTAAATTGGGCTCTTTTTGACAGGTCAGAGATTGCTCGATCATGATTTTGCGTATAATTGCGGCAGTAAACCAAGCTGAGGATCTGATACAAGTTGCCTGTTCTGCTGACTTGGGGAATACTTTCTAATATATTTGACATGTTTCAGGGCTGTTAAGTGACTTAGATGTACCTTTACTTTGATTCACATTGGAAAAGCTACAATGACTGCCACCATTAACGAAAGATAAAGAAACCAGTATCGCCTCTTGCATTAATAAGGAGTTCATATTAAAACCGAGCCCCAAGGTATATTTGCCACAAAACAACTTATTGTTGGTGCTGAAGGCTGGGATACAGAAATTCAAATGGGAATAATTGCTGAAAGAAAAACAATTGTAATGTGGAAATTGTCATTTTTTTCAAAATGTGTTTTTCTTAAAAGAAGACTTACATTAAGCTAAGTATCATGCACAAAAAAGTACCATATTTATTAATTAGATGTTTCCTTTCCACCTCTGCTGTACTTTAAAGGGATTCTCTAGTGCCAGGAACTAGAGAATCCTGGAGTGCCCCCATCCTGCGTCGCTGAAGGGGTTAAAATCCCTTCAGTCACTTAGCTGAATCCAGCGCCAATGTCCCTCGGCGCTGGGTCGGGCTCAGCCCACGCTCCTCATGCGCGGCAATGGCTGTGTGCGCTCCTTAGACCTCTTCATAGGAAAGCATTTTTCGACCAAAAGTAGCCTAAGAAGTCGGAAGTCCATCTAGTGGCTATCTGGTAGACAGCCATTAGAGGTGGAGTTAACCCTGCAAGGTAATTATTGCAGTTTAAAAAAACTGCAATAATTACACTTGCAGGGTTAAGGGTGATGGGAGTTGGAGCTGAAGTGGTCTAGGTGCCTGGAGTATCCCTTTAAGGCACCGAGCAGTAAACTGTGCATTTCCTATAGTTACTCAGAGGCCTTACTTCTGAAATATCTTTGTATGCTGTAAAAATTGTAACTCCACCCTTGAGTGCTCCTTTAATTGTATCAGCAGGTCTTCTGCTGCCCTGATTTTTGATTCTGCAACTTTTGAAATACAGAGCTCTGCTTTAGAATTAAGATTTTAGTATCTTGAATTCATATTCTGATTGCAGAGGACTTTTCAGAAACTGAAAATGTATTATTTTCACAGCCATAAGATTAGACGTTAAGGGGACTCTAAGAACCATAACAACGTGTGTTTCCAGTCACTGTGCTTCTGCACACCGTGATCTGTAATGCCAGCAATTAGCAAAAATGACTGTTGCGATTAGTCAACTTCTTCAGAGAATATAAAACATAAAATACCCCCAAAAATACCCCTGCAGCAACATTTTTAGAAAAGTCTTCCCATGTTAAATTCTCTCATGACTGCGATTCTCTAGGCTTGGCGAGTCGAAGCTGCTCCTCCTTTGTAAATATCTTTACAGCAAACACTGTAACTCACAATTTATAGCTAGAACTATTTTAATTTGGTTTTACAAAATAAAATAACACTGAGCAGTTTCTTATTTTGGCCGGTCCTTCGTGTAGTGCTGGCATTGTAACGGCACATTAGGCTCCTTTGACAGCATGTTAATGGTTTGATGTGTTGATTGGGCCTGGTTTGCCCTGATGGGGATTAGTTTTCGCTCTTCGATCAGCCATTCAGGGGGAGATCTAACCACAAAAGGCATTTTTAATTTGTGTGTACCAGAAGCTTGGGTGATTAAATAGACATTTGTTTGTGACAAGATGTATATAAATGGCAGTTTTGCATTTCTGTTTCACTCGTCTTTATTCAGTGTGCCAGTTTCAGTCTCCGATTGTAAGCCGTATCACTGTATTTGGTCCCGGTGGAACTTTGTCACTACAGAGACCTGCACAAAGTCAAAAAATATGGGGGATTAGTTCATTTTAGTACCGTTCAGGGATGTCGTGGCTCTTTAGAGTGTTATTATTCTATGTTGAATTACAGGAATTAACTACTTTTTACCATCTAATAAAATTGTTGGATTCACGTACTTGAGATTGCAGTCTAACTCTAGTTCAATAACTATATTGTGCATTGATGTATAAACGAAGATAGAACATTAAAGTTGTAAAATAAGGATCAGAGCTAAGGACGACCACAGAAAATATAATCTATTTTAAAAAGACAGCACACCTACAAACAGAAAGGGATTCCCTCTTAATAACCCACAATATGCAATGGAAAAGAAGGGAAGGAGAGAAGGTTGCGCCTTAATAAGATGGCATGTATCAAAGTCAAAATGACAGAAATATTATATAGAGTGAAAAAAAGTGTGGGCCAAATACAATAATATATAGATCGTAGATAAAAAGTATAAAAGGGAACAGCCAGACTGGATAAAATAAGGGATTCTTGGAGGTAGAGTGCATGGAAAACATAAAAGAGAGAACTCCAATGGTACAATATAGTATAAGATACATTTTAAAAAATGTATATAGAGTCATTTCTACTCACATTTACCAGAGCTGTATCCAGCTCCGGTATGTATAGCGTGAAGTGGAATGATCCCTACTTTAAGTGCTTGTATTTACTGACTACATCTTTTCCCTGCTGCATTTATTTCTGGAGCTTTCCGCTATGGTCACCTTGTTGTGTTTTAAGTGTTACCTGGGTGCAGTCTAATCCCTGTAGTTTGCCTGCTCTCTGTATAACATAGTGGTCTATCACTCAGTGCTACATGGTTAGGGGCTCTGTGGGAGTAGGTTGTACAGCAGGAGTTTGATTTAGGACTATTTAAGGCCAAACCTTTAACCAGTTTACACATTCAGACTGTTTGTTACTTGTTTTGGCATGTTTACTCTGCCCCAACTATTGTGCATTAGCCCTTTGCAGTATGGCCAGTGGTGAAATATGCTGCATCTATATAATGATGGTCTTTGGAGACATCTTTTACAAGAGGAGGAGGATGTGCTATTATGTTTGATGTTAGCGTTGCTGTCATGAAGTAGAATTCAGCCAGGGATTCAGTTTGTGTACTGGCTACAGGTCTGTAACCTACTAATTCTGGTAGTGCTGAAGTAATGCTTCAAATATAGAACAGCTGCCTCATTATGACTGACTTCAAAGTTCAAACGATGTCCAGGCACACCAAGTAGTTTCTTCAGGCAGGCAGACTATATTGATACACAGTGCACAACTTCTTGGCCCTCGAATGAGCTTTGTCAAGCCTAATACAATAAAATACCACCCCCCATATAAATAGCAAAATAACATTCAATTAGAGCCCAAAAGCTTGAAAATTCCCCACGTCACACTTTACCATTGCAAATAAAAATACACAGAGCAAATTTACAATAAAACAGATCTACCAATTAATGGCCATACTATTGGAATCTGTACCACCATGTAAGAAAAAAGACCGTGGTTTGCATACACCTGTCCCAAGTTAACGTCATATCTGGTAAGCTAGAGTGCCGGTTACCCTGGAAACAAAACGGTTGAAGGCAAATTGATGCTAATTTTAATAGGCATGACACAGGTGATTTAAACATTTTGAGCCAATACTAGCTTCAGTTCTGTTTTTTAGTTACCTATCGCCTTATCACCTTGAGAGGGTGTCAAGTCATGTCACAATGTCACAATGTCTTTAAATTGCAACTGTGTGTTTTGTTTGCCTTCATTGTTACGCAGTTGCTCATAGAAGTTAACATTTAAAAAAAAAAAAAAAAAAAGTTTAAAACATTTTAGAATTAGCTTGCCACAATTTCAACAAAATGTCAAATTGATCTTCTGGTGAAAACAATCATTTACCTTCCACAGCTGTAAACAGTCTAGATCAGATTATAAACCTTAATGAGACCTTGCTGTTTGCATTTGATATAGGAGGCCTGTCAGGTCAGCAGTTTGCTCATTGTTTATGCTGATCTTCCCTGCAGACCTGCAATATTATATGCCACCTGGGTCCTATACCTCACTCCCCTGTCACACCATTTTACATGCCGTTTTGATAGCAGGTGTAGTACATGCCGTTTTGTAACGCAGGTGTAGTAAATCCTCCCATTGACATCTTTGTAAGCTGCTTAAAACTTTATAAGGTCAAACAAAGCTGCTCCCATGAATCTTGGGTGCACGGTTTTGACCTCCGCCATCATAACTGTAATAACATTGCTTAATTTACCATTCATGGTGGGAGAAATCTGACCGAATAAATGGTCTGTGCAATTAAGCTATTATTTCTGTATACGTCTGTTCATTATTATACAAAGTTAAATTGTGGGCAGAATGTTTATACGGCCCGAGTATTACTGTTAGACTGTCCCATGTCTTGCCTTTCTAGCAGGCTAGAACTCTGTCGCCTTACTTTTTTTTAATCGTGTCATATGGCTACACTTGCATCTGTCCAATCAAATACTGCTTTTCCTTTAACTAAAACAGATGCAAAAAGTATTCTGCTTATTAGCACTCAGTAAATGTAGTGAAGTAACTCATTCTAACCCGATCAGTATTTACGTCACCTTTTTCTTTACAGTATGGAGTTGGTTTTTAAAGTCACCTATTGGAGTCCCCCTGGTGGTTATGGTCCTTTCCGGTCTGCTGTGATATACCTAAAGTACAAGTTCCCACTTAGCCTTGGATATGTGAATTTCATCCAACTTTGGGGATCGTTCATTGGCAGTCAGTGCAGACATCAAGTCCCACCAGGAACAGAATTGATATTGCAAAAGCAGAAAGGGGAATTCCCACTTTATTGATATAATAGAAAAATGGGTGGGCACCTGGGAATCCAGGCAAGTGTCAAATGGTTTACAAACTGCTTGACGCTTGGCACCATAACCACAACAGTAATCTGTAGTTATTCAAGTAGTGCTGTGCATGCCCTCTAAGCCTACATATGCCCTCTGTCGATGAGGGTGAGTCCCTTTATCAATGAGCATTGTAAATTTTCCAAAACCTTAATGTGGCGAAACCAACCTCGCCACTGGGCCCTGGAGAAGCCTGTTTGCTAGCCTCCTACCTGCTGACTATGGCCCCTGGGTTATTTGGGGCATATTGTACTTTATATTGCTGCTGCTGGCCCTTTAAGAACTGTCTGGGGACATATTGAGACTTTGGGTAACAATACCCTTTAAGACTATGGCCCCTGAAAACGTATGGACTTTTATTTGGTGTGTATGGCCCTTTAAGAACCGGCTGGGGACATCTTGTAACTTTGGTGAACAATGTCCCTTTAAGACTATGTCCCCAGACCTGTAAAATAACTTGTTCCTGGCTTTCCCCCACTTGGTTCAGTAAATAGGGCTTACTGAACCAAGTACCACACAGGCGGACCACCCAGAAGTTAAAGTGTGCAGGCAATTTACCTCCCAGGCTGTGAGGTTACTGCAGGTTAATTGCCGAGCGCTGGGTGGCCGCCATTCGGCAGCCGAACACGTGGCGGTGGCCATTTTGGTCATTCGAATGCGGTCAGCGGTGTATGTTAAAGATTCTGTGGAACTAAAATCGGCTACACATTCTGCCGAACACCGCTGACCCTTACCTTCTCCCATACTGAACTTGCAGCTCCAGAGACTAAGTCCCGTTCGAAATGGGACTTAGTCATTTTTTCGCATGAAATTGACCGACCGCACAGCCCAAATCTATGGAACTGTTTTGGGCCGGAAATTGTGCTTGCGGTCGGTCATAAAGGACTTCCAGCTAACTTTTGATCCACTGGAGGGATTTGGCTGATTTTTGGAAGTGTTTATGTTTGATGTATGCTGAGTCTGAATATGCAACTTTTATTGAAATTGGATGTATGGTTTTAAAGTTACAGTGTGTATGTGAAAACTGTATTTTTATTGTATGTAATAATTGGTTTAACTGTTTATCTGAGGGGAGGGAATGTGTGGGCTGCACCAGATGTGTGATTGGTGATTTTATGCCTCCCCCTGGGTGTGGCCTGTAAGTGTACAAGTGTAATAAAAGCCAGGCTGGATGAGCCAGTCCAGAGTTCCTGTTTTACCCTCAAAGTGATGTGTCGTCTCATTATTGGGGGGAAGGATTTATTGAGTGCTGTTCCAGTTGACTGCTAGGAGTACAAGCCTATTCGTATGGTTCCTATTCAATGGTCTACAGCATTCATATGCTTGGGAGAATTTAAAAGGTTTCTCGGATTCGGTGATTGTGGTGTCTGCCAGAGTGCTTGGAGTCCTCAGGAAGCACTAGGAGCATCCATTAACGGAGGTACCAAGTCGGGGTGCCAGGTGATCCGTTACACTTAATAAGATGCTTATAAAGCTAAACTGGTTTATGGTATACATTTCCCGGCTTATTGAATGTTAAGTCACGCATAGGAACAGATACAGAGCAAAGATAATACTCTACACGTCCGTAGTCTAAGCTCAGGGTCCCGATTGTGGTGTCAGCAGATGAGGGTAGATCAGTTCACTCTCGTCCCATTTTTACAAGCACTGATAAGAACACAGCTGTTGCAGTGTGCTGGAATCAGGAGGGTGGCACAGTTGTCTTTAGCACAGTACGATCACTATGGACGTATTATTAGAACCAAATATGGTTTGCACTGAGCAAAAGCTAGTCACCTTAACGATACCATGGAAACTTGCCACGTATTAAGGGGGTTGCAGAGAGACACAGTATTTAGCTTTATCCTCAGATGACTAGTATATGTATTTTATAAACTGCACAATGTTTATAACTTAAAGACTGTCCTGATGCAATAAAATAATTATGAATGCTTAGTAGGGATCGACCGATATTGATTTTTTAGAGCCGATACCGATACCGATATTCTGTGAACTTTCAGGCCGATAGCTGATATAATTTGCCGATATTCTGTACATTTACCATTTTGGAAAATAAAAAACTATTTCTAAAGGTAATTGCACAAAATATACATGCCACGTGTAGTGGATGCAGTGTGTTTAGACAGGGGAGCTGTGTATGTGTGTGTAGTGGATGCAGTGTTTGTGCAGTGTGTGTAGTGGATGCAGTGTGTGTTTGTGTAGTGTGAGTGGTGTGGATGCAGTGTGTGTTTGTGTAGTGGATGCAGTGTGTATTTGTCTAGTGTGTATATAATGAAAGCAGAGTGTTTGTGTAGTGTGTGGGTAGTGTGCGTAAAGTGAATGCAGTGTGTGTAAAGTGAATGCTGTATATACTAAATGCAAAGTGTGTGTGTTTGTGTAGTGTGTATATAAGGAATGCAGAGTGTGTGTATTTGTGTAGTGTGTGTATAGTGAATGTAGTGTGTGTATATAATGCAGAGTGTGTGTATATAATGCAGTGTGTGTATATAATGCAGAGTGTGTGTGTAGTGTGCATTATATAAACACACTACACAAACACACACTGAATTATATAAACACACTACACAAACACACTGTGTATATAATGCAGTGTTTATATAATGCAGTGTGTTTGTGTAATGTTTTTATAATGCAGTGTGTTTGTGTAATGTTTTTATAATGCAGTGTGTTTGTGTAATGTTTATATAATGCAGTGTGTTTGTATAGTGTGTGTGTATATAATGCAGTGTGTGTTTGTATAGTGTGTGTGTGTGTATATAATGCAGTGTGTGTTTGTATAGTGTGTGTATATAGTGCGTGTGTGTATATAATGCAGTGTGTGTTTGTATAGTGTGTGTATATAGTGTGTGTGTGTATATAATGCAGTGTGTGTATATAATGCAGTGTGTATTTGTAAAGTGTGTGTATATATAATGCAGTGTGTGTGTGTGTGTATATAATACAGTGTGTTTGTGTAGTGTGCATTATATACACACACTATACAAACACACTGCATTATATATACACACACACTATACAAACACACTGAATTATATATGTAGTGTATGTGTATAATAATAGTGTATGTGTGAGGGGGCATTTTTTATTAAATGTTTTTTTTTTTTATATTAAATATTTTTTTTTTATATATATATATTTAATTATTATTATTTATTTCTTGTTGTCCCCCCTCCCTGCTTGTTGCCTTGCCAGGGAGGGGGGATATGTTAATCCCTGGTGGTCCGGTGGCATTGGCTTAGCTGGGGGAGGGGAGGGGGGTGGGGTGGGCAGCAAGCGTTTACTCACCTCCCAGCAGCTCCTCCAGCTGGCCGCGGGTCTCGCGAGATTTACACTGGGGAGCTGGAGGAGCTGCTGGGAGGTGAGTAAACGCTTGCTGCCCGCCCCCCCAGGACCGCCGGGCTTGTAATGAGCCTGGCGGTCCTGGGAGGTATTATCGGCAATATCGGTATCCCTATTGGCCGATACCGATATTGCCGAAAATACCGAATATCGGCCGATTATATCGGTAAAACCGATAATCGGTCGATCCCTAATGCTTAGTGGAATGATTAGCATTTAGAGGGGAACTGTTACCCACGTTTTTAATATTATGTTTTCTTATACCTATATACAACAGATGTATTTGTGAGAAGTGAAAAATATAATTACATGCTGAAATCCACACCTATTTATCCTGGCACTGGTTGCCTCCATCGTGGCTCCCTGTCAATCGTTATTATAAGCGCTGTCCTTGCAACCAGCATGGAGTGTACCAAAAAGAGAAGAAATGGACCGGTGTTTTCTGAATTGAACAGCATTTGGCTGTTATTTGGTTGCTGGTCGGCACCCCATACACTCTATACAAGGTTAAATCACATCATGCAAGCATTGCCACGGTTTCTCGTTCTGTGTTTGTATCAAAATAAGTTTGGATGAGGAAAAATGGTACTATTTGTTTGACTTGGCTCTCCTTATGTCAGTTGAAGTTGTAAGACCGATAACTTGTAGCATTATCTATACTCAATATAGGCAGTGACGTGTCAGCCATTTTTCCCCACTCTCCCCCAATACATCTTTAAAAATTGTATATAGCTTGGCTTCTATTTTTGCTTCCAGTCAATGCCAAGCTAGGTTCAGACTTGGAAAGCTTTGGTTTACCTCCTCTTCACGGCAACATTTTTTTGAAAAAAGCTGATCATATTAAATAGCATCAACAAATGTATTGGTCCCATTCAAAGCCCGCTCCCTTCAAGATTCCCCTGAGTGCTGTGAATTCCAGTTTTAAACTCACAGGCATCCCTGCTGCTGTTTGGAACGGTTTGCGCTGAGAATACATGGTGGTCCTATTTGATAGCTTTTCTGCACTCAGTGTGATTGCAATCCCTCTCTCCGAAGCCGGCTGTCTTTGAGAGCCTGGCATGTGGAATGGTCTATATCCGTCAAGATACCAAACAAACACAGATGCATTACATATTTCACTGAGCAGCTAAATTAAATTTCAAGTGAATTTGGGTGACTTGCTGCCTGATTCAGTGGTGCTTACAATGTCTGCATATTAATTGTGCTGTTAAAAACCAGCTAAATGTTGGTCTTTTCTCTTCCTCACTTATCTTTGTCTTGCAGAATTGCTAGTTAGAGAAATTATTTATTTCCTTACAGATTAGAAGCAGTGCAACAATAGGAATATCAGCATTTTTTGTGGCACAAAAAAAAACTTTAAAAACGTTAAGCCCCTCCTCATCCTCCTCCTTCAATAGTATAAAAGCCAAGTGAAGGCAGACTCAAACACAAAACTCCTTCAAGATATTCAAAAGCCTGCTACATGTCTTGAGAAACATGGCTGGATTCTATTTTTTCAAAAGTCTAAATTGGTTCCCACAAGGAGAATTCAGTTTCCTAGGCCTTATGATGGATTTGACTTCATCTGTGGGGATGAAGATATTTCTCCCCACAGAGAAAAGAAAAAAGTTACATTTGGCTTTGTCTTCCCTAAAGACGTACAGTCTGTACTATAAGGGAGGCAATGAGTGTTCTGGGTGTTTTTTTACACTATTCAACTGTGCAAGAGCAAAAATGATACCTTAACAGAAAACCATCCTGGGAACATGGAGCAGAGTAAACATGCTCCTGTCTAACTAGCTGTCTCAAGCTGGAACGACTGAAACACAGACACCTGTCTACCTAACTGCCTGCTGCCTGACACGTGTTTCGGTGCTACTGAACGCACCTTCTTCTGAGGCTGTTTAGCGTTTAGGCTGTTTAGCCTCAGAAGAAGGCGCGTTCAGCAGCGCCGAAACACGTGTCAGGCAGTTAGGTAGACAGGTGTCTGTGTTTCAGTCGTTTCAGCTTGAGACAGCTAGGTAGACAGGAGCCTGTGTTTTAGTCGCCTCAGCAATGCTACTTTATTGAGGGTTGTGGGTGGTCAGGGGTATTTATAACCTGTTTGGGCATTTGCCACCTCTGATCCATTAGAGGGGGGATACCTCCTCTATATTATTTTCCCTTGGAGCAGAAAGGGTTAATCCTAGAGGGACCTGGCACCCAGACCACTTCATTAAGCTGAAGTGGTCTAGGTGCCTATAGTGGTCCTTTAATGCGCTGTACAGGCCATATCACCAATAATTGGATAGATACAGTTGTTTTTGATACTGAAGAGTTTGTATTTAGAATGATGTATAACAAACTGCAGTGCTGGTGCTGTGAGATGATCTCACAATTCCTTGCCCGCATATCTCTAAATAGGACGATTCTCCCTTTTCAATCCCCGCTTATTGTAAAGCGCTGCGGAATAAGCTGGCGCTATATAAATACCAATAATAATAATAAACCATACACATGCTAGTGTGTATACATCTATGTACATAAAATATACACATGCTATTTTTGTATTGCAAGCATTTCCAATCTGTTTTTTTCTTGCTTACTGTAAATGTCCTTCACAAACCATCCTTTGCAAACTGCAGAGATTTACCTCGGCATGTTCATGGAAATCACATGGTTCATAATTTATTTGGTCTGTAATTTGTCCGGTATCCTGATCTCTTTTTAGCTTTGCCATTGAAGGTTTTACAGAGACTATAAATGCCTTGTAGGGAACAGCTCTGCTGCCTTTATTAGCCCTGATCTCCAGGACCTACCAGAGGACCTGATTAATGGATTAGGCTGTATCACACCCCCCAATATGTATCATGTTCTCAAAAAGGAAATAAAAACAGCAGCTTTCTTCTGCCCCTTAACTTAAAAATAACAAGTGCATTTAGGAGAGGTAACATTGTCCAACATGGATACTCAAAGACACTTGCTGCTGGACTGTCTTGTTCCATTTTGAGTAGTATAATGTTTTAAACAAGTTTCATGGTTAGAGAAAATGTAGATCATAACAAGCTTGGAGAGTGCATTGGTACATCATGCCACCAGGGGGCCCTTTTTTGTCCAACAGTCGGGGTCAATAACTTATTGTCGTGTGACTGCAAAGTCGTGATTCAATCAACACTTTTCCTTGGTGTCTCCGAGAAGGAGACACAATGTGAGCTTTCAGTAACAAAGACATGATCCATATAGTGATTTTAAAAGTCCAGCAATCATTACACGTGAACCTGGAGCCAGCAAAATCCCAATCAATCTGCCTTTCTGCTGTGTGAACCCTGTGCTTGTGATTGTCTCGCTCTGCAGATAATTTACACCAAACGTACAGTGTCTCGCCAATCGACTGGCCCTTTAACACTTGCTTTCTGAGTAAAGCTACGTTTCAGTTTTTAAACAAATACTTATTTTTAACCCCTTAAGGACCAAACGTCTGGAATGAAAGGGAATCATGACATGCCACGCATGCCATGTGTCCTGAAGGGGTTAAATATCTATGAAAAGTCTATGAAAAGTTATTTAACCAGTGAAAACATTGGGTTTTAGGCATTCCTCCATTTGTGTTGTAATTGGGTAAAACACTGTGAATTTTAAATTGTTACTCCAAGCACCATGACCACTTCAGTGATTTGAAATGGCCACAGTGTCTGGAATCGGTTTGTGTACCAGTTCAGTATAAAGCAGTACACATGCAGAGTTTAATCCCTCTGCTGCCGGCGTTAGTCCACCTCCTGTACACCTCTTGGGGCATCATTAGCCAGTCCGGAACAAGTGCTCCAGGCTAATGTCACATGTTCATGCACAGCGTTCTATTTATTGGCTGAGAGTGGCCAGCTGGCGGATCTCAGCCAATAAACGATGACTGAATCGGCTTCTGACTTAAACACGCCATCATAGTGGAAAAGAACCTTGCAACCTGGTGGGGACCCAGATAAGCGGCCAATCTGTTACTGGGGAACTGGCCATGATGCTGCATTATAACCCCTAAAGCAGGCTTGGAGTAAACCTTTAAGGTAAAACGAATTCCTTTCATGGTTACTCATGGGTGGGTAGTCTGTTGATATTCGTGGGTAGAAGGACTTTTAAAGGAGGCATGCGACTGAATTTGTTTTCTTTTTTACTTTTCTACTTATCAATCTCTCTGTGAATGTTTCAGGTATTTTGATTAGTCAGAGTACACGTTGTCATTACGATTCTGTGATCGGTAACTGTATCTCATTCTCCTATGTACAACGAACAGTGCGTACATGTTCACAAAAAGGGAAAATACTGATTAGTTTGTGAAGTTCTGATCTCACTCGACCAAGAGGGATTCTCCCACAATAATATGAGCAGATAAAAATAAAAAAAGTTGACTATTTCAATCTGTAAACACAATTTCAAACACGATGTGTAGACCTTTTCTTCGTATATAACACAGACTCTCACAGATGACCCGTGTGCTTCCAGATGAAATGATGTCTCTTATAATTCGACATGCCTAGTCTCAATCATAGTTCACATGAACCTTTAATTATGTCTGTGGCTGAGCGTCACTTTCTTTTGATGTCACAATTTGCAATATTTTGGTTAAAGAGAAACAGTAGGGGATGGCATACACTACCGATGAGTCATTGAACACAATATAATTCTCTTGCTGCAGGAAGTAGTGCCGGCATTTAAGCAGCTTATTTTTAATTCAGGTTTAATTGCATATTGATTGCAGTTGTAATATGTGTACAGTAAACGTTTGTGCAATAAACTCACTACACAGCTCGGTGTTCACAAGCTGCAGAGTTCAGTGGGCTAAAGTAGGCTTTTTTTTTTTTTTTTTTTTACTGTGGCAGACTAGATTTTTGATTTTTGTACTGGCACTCGCTGTGCTAGGTGCACTGTAAGCAAACTGATTAAATTGGAATTTAATTCCGAGATACTTATGATAGATGCACATTTAAAGAACATTAAAGCATTAGGAATCACAAACCTCTCCACTTCCTGCAGGGTCACGAAGCATGCATGGCCTTCTTCACGGATGTCCAATATTATAAGGAGCATAAAGGACCCGCTGTGCATGCGTCGAGAGTTCCACATGCGCTAAGCATTGAATCGCTTTTTTTGCTTTAGGGGCATCTGTGTTATGTTACTGAGGTTTACAGCCGGAATTTATAAACTGCAATGCTTTATATTTCAGGGAAAGGACCACTGGGCCCTGGCTACCTTATTGAAATGAAGTGGCCTGAGTGACTTTAGTGGTCCTTTAAAGTGCACAGTACAAGCTGGCCTTTAACCCCTTAAGGGCACATGACATGTGTGACATGTCATGATTCCCTTTTATTCCAGAAGTTTGGTCCTTAAGGGGTTAAAGGATCACTATAGGGTCAGGAACACAAACATGTATTCCTGATCCTATAGTGTTAACACCACCATCTAGCCCCCCTGGGCCCCTCATGCCTCTATAAATATAGTAAAAATCTTACTGTTTTCAAGCCAGAAGCTGTAACTCTGCATGCTGTTTGTCTTAAAAAAAAAAAAAAAAAAAAAAAAAAAAGTCTACTGACATCAGCAGAAGTGGTAGCCTGATCCAATCACAATGCTTACCCATAGGATTGGGTGAGACTGACAAGGAGGCAGATCAGGGGCAGAGCCAGCATGATTCAAACACAGCCCTGGCCAATCAGCATCTCCTCATAGAGATGAATTGAATCAATGAATCTCTATGAGGAAAGTTCAGTGTCTGCATGCAGAGGGAGGAGATACTGAATCACAGGATGCTGTGCACAGTGCTTTTCTGTGCTCTGCTGACAGCAGATCTGAGTGGATTGAGGAGTTTTATGCCTCCATCAACTCAGAAGTCCCTCTGGTGGCATTCTGAGTGACTGCAACTGGAGGTGTTCCTAGCTTTCAATGTAAACACTGTATTTTCTCAGAAAATAGTGTTTACATGAGATAGGCTGAAGGGAGCTATAGTTCTCACCTGAACAACCTCATTAAGCTGAAGTTGTTCAGGTGACTATAGTGTCCCTTTA
Source organism: Pelobates fuscus (assembly GCF_036172605.1). Taxonomy (NCBI): domain Eukaryota; kingdom Metazoa; phylum Chordata; class Amphibia; order Anura; family Pelobatidae; genus Pelobates; species Pelobates fuscus. The sequence continues at coordinate 18,421,001 of NC_086320.1, forward strand.
AGCAGGCTTTTATTTTATTTTTGGGAGTAGTCGTGTTATGGCTGAACATGCTTTGTGGTAGAAAGTGGCGTCCTTTAACTGCTTGAGGACAGAGGCAATTGTACAAGTTCTGACCAAAGCAAAACCTAGAAAATTTGAGCTATTAATCTGTCCAACCATAATTTACCGCTATTATAGATAATTTTGTACAGCAGAAATAGGGCTTTTATTTCACATCAAATATTTATATATGAAACCTAATTTAATAGAATAAAATCTAATTCTAAAAAAAGAAATGTTATTTACAAAGTTCTGCATGGCATTGTGAATGTGAATGTCATAATACTATTATGTACCCTCTGTGTGCAGCTTACATGGTGTTTTGGAAAGTTACATGGTCAAATAAAGAGCTCATCCATTTCACTTTTTGCACATTGAAATTTACAAACCAGATTGGTTTGCTGGGCCCATGTTGCCTTTGAGACTGTATGGCAGCCCATAATTGTAATTGTTAGCAGCATAAAATCTTGAGAATATTATAAAATTGTATAATTATGCCTTTTATTTTAAATGTGTCTACTTACAACATATTTATAGTCCGAAGCCAACAAGAAGTCTGTCTCGGTCATTTAGGACATTGTGAACCAGAAGCATGACAATTATATTAGGAATGGACTGTGGTGAAGTAGAAGGACAAAGCAAACAACCAAATGTAAGCAGGGAAGGTGGTACAGTCTCGGCAAACTTACTGTTGCAACAGAGACACACAGGTCGTTTAAAGCCGAGATTGAGATTGATGGCATCATTGTTCTAGATTCCATTGGGATTAATCATTTAATTAAGGATTAAAGGATCTCTATAGGGTCAGGAACACAAACATGTATTCCTGACCCTATAGTGTTAAAACCACCATCTAGCCCCCCTGGGCCTCTCATGCCTCCATAAATATAGCAAAATCGTACTGTTTTCAAGCCTGGAGCTGTAACACTGCATGCTGTTTGACTCAGAAAAACAAGCAGTCTGCTGACATCATCAGAAGTGGTGGCCTGATCCAATCACAGTGCTTCCCCATGGGATTGGCTGAGACTGACAAAGAGGCAGATCAGGGGCAGAGCCAGCATGATTCAAACACAGCCCTGGCCAATCAGCATCTCCTCATAGAGATGAATTGAATCAATAAATCTCTATGAGGAAAGTTCAGTATCTGCATGGAGAGGGAGGAGACACTGAATGTTTGGATGCATTTTAGGCATCCTGTTTGGATGCATTTTAAGCACCTCTAGCTGCCATCTGAGGAGTGGCCAGTGAAGTTATCACTAGGCTGTAATGTAAACACGGCATTTTCTCTGAAAAGACAGTGTTTACAGCAAAAAGCCTGAAGGTAATGATTCTACTCACCAGAACAAATTCAATAAGCTGTAGTTGTTCTGGTGACTATAGTGTCCCTTTAACAATGCAGAGATTTGGTTTTACCGCTAAAAAATAGGATACATATTTTAGCATTAACCACGTTTGGGTGGGATCCTTTAGAAAATATGATTAATACCATTAATATCGTTTGGGTGGGAACTTCTAGAAAATATGATGAATACCATTAACATCGTATGGGTGAGAACCTCTAGAAAACATGATTATTGATGGCATGCAGGGTTATTCACTAAACTAAGGCTTCAAAGTGAATTTCAAATTTAAGGTCAAAATATTCCAAATGGAAACATTCTCTAAGTCAGCCGTGGCTTGTTTGGTTACTCTAGAACTTGAACTTCAGTTTGAATTTAGGCTTTAGTGAGTAACCCTGTGGGATCGTCTAGAAAACGTGCTGCTTGAGAACTCTTATTCTTCCCACCCCAATGATATAAATAATGTGTGAAGTCTCGATTCCGGAACGTGCTCGGGATTGCTTTGATTTACAGACACGTCTATAGCTAAAGGAGTTCAGTTGGATTTTCCAGCGTTAAACCTAGTAAGTGCTGCCATTGATTCACTACATAAAAATGGATTTTGGACTTTTTCCTTCTCCGAATGGCACTGAAGATTTCATGGATTATTCATTATTAAAAGCACTTTATCGTCACAGTAATATAAAACCCCCCAGTGTTTTATATTAATATGCACTATTGGATTTCACTATGTTATGCATGCTGAAGGTTTAATTTGGCTATAGGTGTGGTGTTTTGCTGCTAGTAAATCACCAGCTCCTGTTACACTCAATAAATGTCTCCTTTTTATTGGAAGGAATCCCAAGCCGGTCTTAATTTTGATTCCAGCGTAAAAGAAGTAGCAAGCAGGCTGTAGGTAATACGTTCAGTTCCCTCCACTCGGGTCCCTTCTGTATGGCTCCAGAGGTTGCTGGAAAGGTTACAAGTGATTCGCACAAACTTGCCAGTCTTTAAATCATTGGCAATTCTAACTCCTATCAAACCTCGGAAAGCCAGCAAGAAAATAATTCACACAGATGTTTGCTCTGGGCCCCCAGATGTTGCTGAACTACAACTCTCTGGCTATCTATGTTCAAAGAATCATGGGAGCTGTAGTTCAGCAACATCTGGAGGGCCACAGTTTGAGGACCCCTGCATTAGATTGTGTATTGGGACACATCATGTGTGAATAGAATATATATATATAATTAGATCTCATGTCACACGTGTTCGCTTGTTGTAATGCAATTCCCATGGAAAGTGTTTGGACAAATGCAGTTGTGCCGCAAGTTAGTGGTTTATGTGGATTTAAGCATTTACTGTACAAGGAATATGCCGCGAGTTCTATGTACACACTGCAATTCAGTATCTACTTTACACAATAAGTGCCTTTTAACAAGCATATCTTGAGATCCCTAGGTAAATGTGTCTTATTCCCAATGTGGCACTGAATCAAAACCTTGTCATGCTGTGTGTATGTAATCATTGCCATCAAACTAAACACAACAAGGACTATTTTATGCAAAATTTATTGCAAACGGCATACTTTTTATTTCATCTCTTTATTTTGTCTCTCTTTATTCTGTCCCTTCTTTCTATCATTCTGTCTGTCTCTGTCATTTTGTCTCTGTGTCATTCTGTCTCTGTGTCATTCTGTCTCTGTGTCATTCTGTCTCTGTGTCATTCTGTCTCTGTGTCATTCTGTCTCTGTGTCATTCTGTCTCTGTGTCATTCTGTCTCAGACAGAATGACACAGAGACAGAATGACACAGAGACAGAATGACACAGAGACAGAATGACACAGAGACAGAATGACACAGAGACAGAATGACACAGAGACAGAATGACACAGAGACAGAATGACACAGAGACAGAATGACACAGAGACAGAATGACACAGAGACAGAATGACACAGAGACAGAATGACACAGAGACAGAATGACACAGAGACAGAATGACACAGAGACAGAATGACACAGAGACAGAATGACACAGAGACAGAATGACACAGAGACAGAATGACACAGAGACAGAATGACACAGAGACAGAATGACACAGAGACAGAATGACACAGAGACAGAATGACACAGAGACAGAATGACACAGAGACAGAATGACACAGAGACAGAATGACACAGAGACAGAATGACACAGAGACAGAATGACACAGAGACAGAATGACACAGAGACAGAATGACACAGAGACAGAATGACACAGAGACAGAATGACACAGAGACAGAATGACACAGAGACAGAATGACACAGAGACAGAATGACACAGAGACAGAATGACACAGAGACAGAATGACACAGAGACAGAATGACACAGAGACAGAATGACACAGAGACAGAATGACACAGAGACAGAATGACACAGAGACAGAATGACACAGAGACAGAATGACACAGAGACAGAATGACACAGAGACAGAATGACACAGAGACAGAATGACACAGAGACAGAATGACACAGAGACAGAATGACACAGAGACAGAATGACACAGAGACAGAATGACACAGAGACAGAATGACACAGAGACAGAATGACACAGAGACAGAATGACACAGAGACAGAATGACACAGAGACAGAATGACACAGAGACAGAATGACACAGAGACAGAATGACACAGAGACAGAATGACACAGAGACAGAATGACACAGAGACAGAATGACACAGAGACAGAATGACACAGAGACAGAATGACACAGAGACAGAATGACACAGAGACAGAATGACACAGAGACAGAATGACACAGAGACAGAATGACACAGAGACAGAATGACACAGAGACAGAATGACACAGAGACAGAATGACACAGAGACAGAATGACACAGAGACAGAATGACACAGAGACAGAATGACACAGAGACAGAATGACACAGAGACAGAATGACACAGAGACAGAATGACACAGAGACAGAATGACACAGAGACAGAATGACACAGAGACAGAATGACACAGAGACAGAATGACACAGAGACAGAATGACACAGAGACAGAATGACACAGAGTCATTCTGTCTCTGTGTCATTCTGTCTCTGTGTCATTCTGTCTCTGTGTCATTCTGTCTCTGTGTCATTCTGTCTCTGTGTCATTCTGTCTCTGTGTCATTCTGTCTCTGTGTCATTCTGTCTCTGTGTCATTCTGTCTCTGTGTCATTCTGTCTCTGTGTCATTCTGTCTCTGTGTCATTCTGTCTCTGTGTCATTCTGTCTCTGTGTCATTCTGTCTCTGTGTCATTCTGTCTCTCTGTCATTCTGTCTCTGTGTCATTCTGTCTCTCTGTCATTCTGTCTCTCTGTCATTCTGTGAAAATACAAAACTCTTTCACTATAAGATTCAGTGATAGTACAATTTCACCAGTGTGACATAACACCAAGTGTTGTAAATAAATAAAAAAACTTTCCTCTAAATCATGGATTTTAACCCGAAGATCTCCTCAAATCTTCCTTATAAACATGTAACCAAAATATGGGTCAATCCAACTATAGGGAAATAAAAAATAACATAGTGCAACTCTGTTTGTAATATATAATAGTGATATGTGCCAAATGGATCACTCACACTTTAACTGTTAAAACAGGGCATATCAAGATTCCTTGTGGCTCTCTGATGTTTCTTTGGTTCCCAATTGATTCAATCTCATATGTGTAGAGAGAGAAAAAGAAGCATCCAAAATTGAAAAATAGAAAGGCTTGTGCAAAGTACAAAAAGCATTTATTACTTACACATAGTTAAGGATCAGTCAGCATAAAATCAAATTAAAACTGCCCCAGTGTGTCCAACACGTTTCTTCCAACTTCAGGGACTTCCTCAGGGACCTTGTAGCAGTGTGGCAGATAAATCATGCATCTTTGTCATGCATCTTTGTCATTCTGTCTGTCTGTCATTCTGTCTGTCTGTCTCTCTCTGTCATTTTGTCTCTCTCTATCATTCTGTCTGTCATTCTGTCTCTCTCTGTCTCTCTCTCTGTGTCTCTCTCTGTGTCTCTCTCTGTGTCTGTCTCTGTCATTCTGTCTCTCTCTCTGTCATTCTGTCTCTCTCTCTGTCATTCTGTCTCTCTCTCTGTCATTCTGTCTCTCTCTCTGTCATTCTGTCTCTCTCTCTGTCATTTTGTCTCTCTCTATCATTCTGTCTGTCATTCTGTCTTTCTCTGTCTCTCTCTCTCTCTCTCTCTCTCTCTCTCTGTGTCTGTCTCTGTCTCTCTCTCTGTCTCTGTCTGTGTCTCTCTCTCCGTCTATCGCTCTCTCTCTGTCTCTCTTTCTGTCTGTCTGTCTCTGTCTCTCTCTATGTCTCATTGTCTCTCTCTCTCTCTCTGTCATTCTCTCTCTCATTGTCTCTCTCTCTCTCTCTCTGTCATTCTCTCTCTCATTGTCTCTCTCTCTCTCTCTCTCTCTCTGTCATTCTCTCTCTCTGTCATTCTCTCTCTCTCTCTGTCATTCTCTCTCTCTCTCTGTCATTCTCTCTCTCTCTGTCTCATTGTCTGTCATTCTCTCTCTCTCTGTCTCATTGTCTGTCATTCTCTCTCTCTGTCTCATTGTCTGTCATTCTCTCTCTCTGTCTCATTGTCTGTCATTCTCTCTCTCTGTCTCATTGTCTGTCATTCTCTCTCTCTGTCTCATTGTCTGTCATTCTCTCTCTCTGTCTCTCTCTCTGTCATTCTCTCTCTCTCTCTGTCATTCTCTCTCTCTCTCTGTCATTCTCTCTCTCTCTGTCATTCTCTCTCTCTCTCTGTCATTCTCTCTCTCTCTGTGTCATTCTCTCTCTCTCTCTGTGTCATACTCTCTCTCTCTCTGTGTCATACTCTCTCTCTGTCATTCATTCTCTCTCTCTGTCATTCTCTCTCTTTGTCATTCTCTCTCTCTCTCTGTCTCTCTGTTATTCTCTCTCTCTCTGTCATTCTCTCTCTCCAGGGAGAAGAAACCAAATCTGTCGACGTACAGGAGAACACAAGAACACAGACTGAGGATGAGCAGTGACTGCACGTCTGTCTGCGTTCTCGCAATCTCTTGACCCCCAGTAAATCCCTGCGCGCCGCTCAGGACCGCGGCTTTCAAAGATCCAGGGATCCTGAGCGGCGCTCGATTCACTGGGGGCCACGACAGATAGATTAGCCAAATTACCTGTGCGGCCGTATTAAACCAGAACGCAAGCCAATGCTTTTTCTATCACATATGGTTTTACTTTGATGATATGTCAGCCGTACATTTATTGTAAAAGTTACTTAACAGATTTTTCCTTATAGTTTGATATTAGTGGTGTCTAAACATTTAAACAAACACAATGGGTAAAGCATTGGATTGGCTAAAATCGGCAAGGGGGTGGGGCCAAACACCTTTTTGGCCAATCAGCACATACTCATAGAGATGCATTGTATCAATGCATCTCTATGAGGAAAATTCAGTGTTCCCATGCACAGCGTGGAGACGCTGAACGACAGTGCTGCCTACTGTGCAACACTGAACCAGGAAGCACCTCCAGTTGTCATCTGAGGAGTGGCCACTTGGAATAGGCAGTGTTTGCCTGAAAATGCCTGCATATAATGATTAAACATCATCAAAATTGTGGCTTTATTTTCCTCTCTGTGATGACATTCAATAAATGTAATTACCCCAGATTCATGTTTATTATGGGCATTCAATATCTATCGATCTATCGATCTATCTCTTAGTCATCCTAAAGGTTACAATGCCACATCCCTCTCTATTGTAGTATTTTTATTTAGACACATCTTTTATAATTTAAACTTTCTTCTTTGTTATTTCTCAGTTCTCCGGTGTCAGATTGAATTTGCATTCTGAAAATGTCGTATGGGTCTGTTGATGGAAGCGGATTTGGAAGCAGAAATCCTTTTGGTGGACCCTCTTCGCAAGGATACCAGCCTCTAGGTAAGAGGCATGTTATATCAACTTGTGCTGAGACAACATTGTCACTTATTTAATTAGATACATGCTTGCAGTGAAAACCACACTCATACTTTACTGTACTTTAGAAACTATTCAGCAATTAAAATATTGTGTATTCTTTGTTTTTCTATTTCTCTTGTATTCTGTTTCTTTTCCAGGTGTCAGTGTGTTTATATCTTTTTTGGTCCTATCTTGCTGAGAGGTCTACAGTGACCTCTGTATGAGTTTTGTAAAAATAGTAATTAAGTGACAATGTGTAAAGTGAATCTATCAACAGGCAAATTGGTATCTATCGTAATGAATCTGGTTTTAGAGATTTACCCATCATCTAGTATAATACATGGCACAAGGGAAGCCTACATTTTATTTCTGGGACCAGATTGTTTAGTTAAAGGACCACTATAGTGCCAGGAAAACACTCGTTTTCCTGGCACTATAGTGCCCTGAGGGTGCCCCCACCCTCAGGGACCCCCTCCCGCTGGGCTGGATGGAGTGGAAGGGGTTAAACTTACCTCTTTTTCCAGCGCCGGGCGGGGAGCTCTCCTCCTCCTCTCCGCCTCCTCGGCTGAATGCGCATGTGCGGCAGGATCCACTTGATTAAGCTAAAGTGGTCTGGGTGCCTATAGTGGTCCTTTAAGGTACATCATTAATTGCCCATTAATACAGTATTGGCACTTGTGACGCTTACATCTTTCTGATGAAACCACTCCCAGTATTGGTGGAACTCTTAGTTATATATGCATACTATCTATCTATATCTTGCAAAGATTAGTAAGTGTACTCCAATTGAAACTAATATATGTATATATATATATGTGTGTGTATATATACAAAATATAACAAATTGTTCAAGAGAAGAGATCTGCCAGCGAGCTTTATGTTAAACTTTCATACTCTCTCTTTTTTTATGGAAAAACTTGTATGGACGTCAGTTCAGTTTCATTGAAATTATTCCACAGTCCGATTTCATGAAAGAAAATAGAAGCTACTTTATCATATGTGGGTGGCTATTCTGGCAAGGGAGAGAAGGAATCTTCTCATATGATGGAGATGAAAGAACATTTATGGAAGGTCTCTAACTCCACCCATTTCCAGTGTATGTGCAGGGGTACACCAGTTATGTAGCTCCTGGGGATTCCATTTACCAGTAGCTTAGGATGACTCCGCTTCAGAAGACAAGCCCCAGCTCACTATCCCGGTAACGGGCACATCATGAAAAGTCCTTCTTTAAATTTAAGATTTTTTTTTTGTAGCATTTTGATACAGCGTGTAGCAAGCTTGCCAATTATGTTACTGTGCGTGCTTTTATCTATTATTATTTTATTTTTTAATCACCCTCTGAAATGGACATTATTATCTGATTTTGTTTGGAATAGATGTATTGGCTGCGTTAAGGTAGCACTGCTTAAAGACGTGATGATTAGGACTGAGAAGAGTTCTCACTTTGCATATGTTCTGTTAATGAGATTCTGCAGTAAGTTCATCGTGATGAAACGGCATAGGATCCATTGTCTGCAATTTCTGCCCGTTTAATTATGGATTTATTTCGTAATGAAATTCTACATTTTAAGAAGAGACAAGTATAAAAATTAGTTCTTATTCCATCGTGAATGTCACTTTTTATTTAACAAGTTTATGTATCTAGCTGGTTGCGGAAGTCGGCTAAAATTTAAATAATGCACGTTTCTCACAGTGTTACCATTGCTTAAAGTTTCAGGCAGGCAAACATCAGCAATATTCTATACGTGGGAAGCGCTTTGAGCTGTGCATCTCCCTAACCAATTTCCAAAACAAATCATGTTGAGAAAGCACCAAGATTGGTGCGAAACACGTCCAGGGCTTCTCTAATCTTTCTTTAGGGCCGACTTCTTTGGCGGTCTCCCCCCTGTACAGCAGCTGCTGGTGGTCCTATGCTCAGGTGTTGGACTTTTTTTTTTTTTTTTTTAATTCTTTATTTTTCTTGTGCAAGGAATAACAATACATTTGTCAATGCCACAACAGCATAGATAAAAGATATAAACATAGTAGTTGGACGTTTACGGCATGAGAGTATCGGCACATTTTTTAACTCTTATGAACATGCTATTATGTTAGCAACGACTTTCTGGGTAGATTGTTGTATGAGAATCAATAGACTATATAACAGGGGTTCCAACATGAGGTAACAGTATGATTAGTTATGAGAAGGATTAACAATATACTTGTACTGTTAGTATGGCTGACAGCATGCCATCTCTTATATATTTATGCAGCTAAACAAGCCACTAATGCATAGAAAGTGAGATGTCTCAACGATAAAGTGATTAACTGCGAGCTGCGTATTAAAAAAAAATAATTAGTAAATGACAATCATGTGTATAGCACTCGCCAGAAAGGTAGCCTATTAGCCGCTGGGACACAGGGCAGTGAGGATTGTACGGTCTAGGATGATAATAAGGTGGTGTCTATTGATAACATTGGGGACTCTGAGGCCATGTTTTTAGTCCAACACAGGGGCAGAGTGTGCCATGCTTAGATCTATTACCGTGAGTTATTTGTTGTTCCTTTTACCCAGCACACACATCCTGCACAGTACCCAACACACGATCCCTTTTAACATGTACATGTAGCACTCTTACACACATCATACCCCGCACTCTCACATATATCCCACACAGCACTCTCACACTCATCATCTACACCACCCTCGCACCCTCACACACACAGCACCCCTCGCACACAGCAGAGCATTCATCACACACACATACTGCACCCCTCATGTACACACTACACCCCTCATACACATCCACCGTACCCTTCGCATACCCATAGAGCCCCCCCCAACCCACTCCACCACACACATACATAATACTTCCATGCAAGAGAGGTACAATCATACTTGAGGTGCCATTACAACATGCAATGGGTTGTCAAGAAAATACTTCACAGGCTCAGAGAGGCTGGCGGACAGCATAGTTAGTCAATATAGGCATCCTAAGTAGAGTTGTACTCATTTTGTTGTGGCCAGTTTGGGGTAATAACTAGGTCGGCCGTGAGTCCGGAGACATATTAGTGTGAAGCCAAGCGACTTAGTAGTGAGTTAGATTGCCCAGGACTATGCAGAACTGATTTACACAGGCTTATATTCGGTATGTTTTAAAGACTAGCTAGGTTATAAGTACAACATTCATCTGTGTGAACTGGCTAGGGATTTCTTACGCTGTGAAGGCAAGCTAGGCATATTTCTGTAAGCTGAAGCAAATATAGACACCAGGTTAACAGGCTAATAGTGAAGGCATCTACACTGGCAGAGCTTAGACCTCTGTGGTAGCATAGTGTGATGCAGACTAAGGCTAGGCTAAACAAGAGTGCGATAAATTGTGACTAGGAGAAGCTGGTGTATGGCTTTTCCCGGCATTTAGTCCACTCCTGTCATAGGATGGGTGCTGTCCCGGTCTGGGGAGGCATTAAGAGGGACAGTGGTAAGTTAACTTGGTAAGAATCAAACTATAGTAACGTTGTGCTGTGTAATGCTAGTCAGTTTTTCCGGTGAGTGACTGCTGGGTGTATAAGGCTATATAAACTTTGTGCAATGTCTGGATGCTCAGTATATAAACATACCCCGCTATAACAGTAGACTAAACATGAAATAAAAGCGCAGTAGATAGGCACAAGAGCGAGTAAAAACTGTGCGTTAAGTATAAACCATATACAGTATGCATTATCACGGTATTGGAGCCAGCAGGATTGTAGGCCACTGCAGGTTCATACAAGATTCCGTTGCAGTTCGTCAGCTGGGGCCGCTCCGGAAAATTGGGTTGCAACGACCATCCCCAAAAATATATCGCATGTGTAAGAGTCCTTAGCTGGGAGTCTGGATTGTGCAAGTGTCCCATGGTAGCCGCGTTAGAGCCCAGCAGTAAGTGGAACAGTAATCCAGATGATGGACAGTGAAGTCCGCAGGGGTTATAGGGTCCTTGGCAGAGGTGGGTGCCGTGGTCCGGTATAGCTAGTTGATGGCGATGTCGGAGTTGGGGCGCGGGCGCCTCAGTCCTGTTTAGGTAGTGACAGTGGCATATGTTACTGGTGTGAGATTTCGGGGTACGAATGGGGCACTGTTCGCTGGGTCCCAGCTGCGCGTCGGTGTGGTGGGGGCTCGGAGGCCCGTTTGGAGGAGTGAGTCCCAAGTCAGGCCCAAAGTCTGTAGTAGTTCAGCTGCGTCCTGTGGGTCGTGGATGTGGTGGGTTGTCTCACCCTGCTGCACAATGAGTGATTGGGGGGTCCGCCAGCGGTATGGAATTTTGAGTTGCTGGAGTGTGGCGGTGAGGGGTCGGAGTGTTCTACGCCACGCCAGGGTTCCCCTTGACAGGTCGCTGTAAAAGTTCAACCTTGCATTCTCAAATTGTAAGGGTTTTTTTCCCCGGAGTGCGGCGAGGACCGTTGCTTTGTCCGCTCCGTTTTTAAAGGTAAGTATTGTGTCCCTTGTGGCCGAGTTTGGAGCCCTGGAAGATTTCTGTGGGTACGATAGGTTTAGTATGGCCTGGGGGCAGTATGTTAGTCAGGAGGCGTTTTATTGTGTGCGGGACTTCTGTCTCTGGCAGCTCCTCTGGGATCCCCCTGACCTTAATATTGTGTCTCCTCCTCGTGTCCTCCTGGGCATCTAAGCGCCTATCAAGCAGTGCATTTTTGCGGCTCAGATCCCGTAAATCACTTTGCAGTGTGGCGATAGTGCGCTGGTGGTCTTGCGAGGAGGCCTCCAGCTTAGTGATGCGGCCTGTCAGGCCCTGTAGTTCTCCTCTCAATGCGGTGACGTCCGCGAGAATGTTATTTTGAAGGTCTGCCAGTAAAGCTTTTAGCACCCCGGTGGTCACGAGGTCGGCATCGGGATCATTCCTTGGTTTACTTGGTTTTGCCTTTGGTTTTGGGTCTGGCGTTGGGAGGTATTCCTAATCTGCCTCCTCTGAATAGCTGTCCGAGAAGTCCGTGCAGCCTCCGTGGAGCGCCGCCATATTGGCTTCACTCGGGCCGCATGCTTGCCTCCACATTTCCCCTATTGTAAGCCCTGGGGCTGGTATATCTGACGACTTTTTCTTTTGTTTGCGACCCATGGAGTTTGTGGGGTACTTGCGTGTAGTCAGGTGTTAGTGGGGGTGATTTTGGCTGCAATTAGGCTTGGGTTCTCCGATTTTTGTACGGAGCTCCAGAGTTGTGCGTCTGTTTGCCTCGGTTGTTCGGGCTCCGCCCCCCCCCCCCCGGTGTTGGACTTTTAATACTCACAACCTTTTTTTTTTTTTTTTTCCACCACATGCTTGGACCAATACAGCAATATATATTTTTTTTAATTCTTTATTTTTGCGAGTTATGGCATAACAGATGACATGACATGTGAATCATAAAAACATGCTGGAGACATTGATATTGGCATTGATATCACATAGCTAGAATCATCTAAATTTTTATTTTTGTGACTAAGCACCCTCTCACATCTAGGAGAGTTAAAGCTATCTATATTTGGAGGGGTGCAGGTAATGGACTTTTGTGCCTTGGAACTTGTCACAGTAGCGCTATTGAACTCAGGCTGACATAAGGAGTGTATGGGGTAGGAGGTAAGCATAGATGCCTTCTGTAGCTAGACTAATGACTCGTTTCCACTGAGCGTATCGGTTCAGTTCGGTTCGGTTCGGTACGGTTCACTATTTTGGGTGTTTCCATTATGAAAGTGGTCCATATAAGCGAACTGTACCGATCCATTCAGGGTCCTGCTTCAGATGTAGGGCCATGGGAATTGGAACGTTTCGGTTAGGGCGGAGCTACTATACAATCCATTGATTGGTGGACAGGAAGAGCATTTTTTCTAAACCACGCATGGCCCCTGAAGGTCTGGCTTGCAGTGGAAACACTCACCAGAATGGGCTGGACCATTCTAAACCTTCCAAACTGTACCGAACCGATCCGCTCAGTGGAAATGAGGCCGGGTACAGTAGCCGAACGTGCATTACTTAGAAACATAGAATGTGACGGCAGATAAGAACCATTCGGCCCATCTAGTCTGCCCAATTTTCTAAATACCTTATCTCATAGTTAGGATAGCTTTATGCCTATCCCACGCATGCCTAAACTCCTTTACTGTGTTAACCTCTACCACTTCAGCTGGAAGGCTATTCCATGCATCCACTACCCTCTCAGTAAAGTAATACTTCCTGATATTATTTTTAAACCTTTGTCCCTCTAATTTAAGACTATGTCCTCTTGTTGTGGTAGTTTTTCTTCTTTTAAATATAGTCTCCTCCTTTACTGTGTTGATTCCCTTTATGTATTTAAATGTTTCTATCATATCCCCCCTGTCTCGTCTTTCCTCCAAGCTATCTTTAACCTTTCCTGGTAAGTTTTATCCTGCAATCCATGAACCAGTTTAGTAGCCCTTCTCTGAACTCTCTCTAAAGTATCAATATCCTTCTGAAGATAAGGTCTCCAGTACTGCATAAAATATTCCGTGAGGTCTCACCAGTGTTCTGTACAATGGCATGAGCACTTCCCTCTTTCTACTGCTAATACCTCTCCCTATACAACCAAGCATTCTGCAAGCATTTCCTGCTGCTCTATTACATTGTCTGCCTACCTTTAAGTCATCAGAAATAATCACCCCTAAATCCCTTTCCTCAGTTGTTGAGGTTAGGACTCTATCAAATATTAGTTATCTTGCATTTATCCACATTAAGTGTCAGTTGCCACAACTCTGACCATTTTTCTAGTTTACCTAAATCATTTTCCATTTGGCTTATTCCTCCTGGAACATCAACCCTGTTACATATCTTAGTATCATCCGCAAAAAGACACACCTTACCATCAAGACCTTCTGCAATATCACTAATAAAAATATTAAAGAGAATGGGTCCAAGTACAGATCCCTGAGGTACCCCACTGGTGACAAACCCAAGCTTCGAATATACTCCATTGACTACAACCCTCTGTTGCCTGTCACTCAGCCACTGCCTTACCCATTCAACAATATTGGAATCCAAACTTAAAGATTGCAATTTATTGATAAGTCTTCTATGTGCAACAGTGTCAAAAGCCTTACTGAAATCTAGGTAAGCAATGTCTACTGCACCACCCTGATCTATTATTTTAGTTACCCAATCAAAACAATCAATAAGATTAGTTTGGCATGATCTCCCTGAAGTAAACCCATGTTGTCTCTGATCTTGAAATCCATGTGTTTTAAGATGTTCAACAATCCTATCATTTAACATGGTTTCCATTACTTTCCCCACTACTGAAGAAAGGCTTACTGGCCTATAGTTGCCCGACTCCTCCCTTGGGCTAGCTTGGTGTCCTCCATTGCCTGTACTCTGTTGGTTAGTGTTGTAACTGCCTCCCGAACCGGTGCCATGTCTGCGTTAAATATTATCTTAATTTCTGTCATTAAAGCCTTAATGTCTGCTTTGATGGATGGGGCAGATTCCCCCAGTTCTGCAGGTGTCTGAGGTACCATGCTTACCTTAGGCGGAGTGACGATATCGACCGCAGCGCTATCATCATCAGACCATATCGAGTTATAGGCCTCATGCGTAGGAAAACCCAGACATCTCGGGAGCCAATGCTGGGGTCCGTATGATGCTTCTTATTCTTTTTTTCCAAAACGCTGGGTATCTGGCTGATGCCTTTGTGAGGTCGATCATGGGGCTGGAACGGGATTTCGCTGAGTATTTCAGGGTAAGTTCGTGCAGGCGATCTATGCAATCTATGTGCGTTTTTTCTATAATTTCTTCCTAATGTACTTTTGGCGATTCCCTATGAAACCTGTCCTGTGTGAAGTATCATTTGATTACTGGTCGGATTCCAGCACTGAGATATTGAATTATTATAAATATGATGATAACCAGTATTTCATTTCGGAGTTGCGGCTACATGTGTTTTGTGAGTGAGGGATTTTCCTTTTCTGCCTTGTTTTCTATCCTATCCCCTCTGTCTCGTCTTTGCGTTTGTTTTGTTGATGATTATACACTCTCCCATTGCTTTTTAACTGATAAAGGAAATGTGAAGATACAATGCTGGCTTTCATAATAAATGATTTAATGTACCAGTTGCTTTGGTTAATGAAAGTTCAGTGACATTTTTATGCCAGCAGGACATGGCACAGGAAACCAATAATGATAGCATAGCTGCTGCATTGTTTACTCATTCATTCTAAATACAGCAGGTACAGGGAGAAGAAACTCTGAAACAGTCTGCAAGATGAAGAGCGTGCCACCTTGTTATTCCTACTGGAAACTCTTTTTCATTCTCCACTTTAATCATGTCCTCGACTGACTCTGTGAGAGAGCACAAGCTGGGCAGGAGGTCAGCATCTGTTATGAACTCTAGCTTTTCCCTGCACAAAGAAAAAGGTGTCTCGTGTTATTCGCAGCCTACAAACAAACCACTGCTGGATTGTCGCTAGCTTCCCAGGGATCCTGGCTGTGAATTTAATATACTGCTGGGGCCATTTCTGATGAAGGAGACATGCCAGTCTGACCTTCACCCACAGCTTTCTCAATGCATTCAAATGTAATCATGAATAAAATAAAAATAGTCCACTCTGGTGTTTTGTGTGTTTGTTGCAAATCCTCAGACTTTGCAAATTCCTGCAGTGTTTACCCTGAAATTTTGTAAAAAAAAAGTTTTTGGGACTAGCGACCTTCTGTCTCGTATTGAACCCCACTAATGTCCACCGTGTATTCCTGTATACTTTGTTCCGTGGAATAGGCCTGATCTTTCATAGTCTCTCGTTTTGCCTTGCTCTGACCATGTGAGCTAAACTATACAAAAAGTATTCAATCATAATGAGATAATACTTAATGTAGAATTCTGCCATTATCCCTTTAATTAAGAATTGCCATTAGACTAAAAGGTTTGCATTGAGCAAATTTTGCCCATTAATAATGTGCCTTTCACAGCCACACTTGACACATTTTTCAGGTTTAATGACTGAAAATTTGTGCCAGTTTTTCCATTTTAATTCTCTGACCACCCTTTATTCTTCTGGGTTTTAACTCCAGGGAAATGAATTGGAAGTGCTATAATGAAGATGATTTTGATGTACCAATGAAAAAGATATCCCGTCTCATTAAAGAGAGTTATCGCCCACCCTGAGCACTGTTATTATTCTGCAACTTTTCTCTGCGCTGACTATTATTCTCTTTACCATACCCTATAATATGATTATGTTAATTCTGTCGCATACTGCGCTTCGACAAGTGCAGGCCCTGCCTGCGACGACTGGTTCAGACAGTTTTCCACACTTTGCCTGCAGAGAATATTTCTGTATATGGATAGTTATAGGGAAAAATGTAGAAATACATAGTAACAAAAATTCCAGTAACGATATGATATAAACAATGAATCAGAACATGGTGTGTAGCCCTGGGAACTAAACACAACTGTTTAAAGTACATGTTCTATAGAACACTGACACAACGCTTTCCAAAGACACACATTAGACAACTTGCTTTACGTAAATTGTTCTTTGATTGCATTCGAATTTCAGTGGAATGCCAATACAACGTAGAATCTTTCTGTAATCTGACTTGATTTTCCTAATGACCCTCTATGTATACTTTTTTTCTTTTCTTTTTATTATGTAAGATTTTAATTGACGATGCCCCATTTATATATACTTCATGGATGTGTATCTCTGGAAGCACTTTAGCTTTCCTTGGGTTTGGTATATTTTTGGAAGGATATCATGTATGTATTTAATTTGAGAGGGGATTACATGATGTGTAATACCATATGTGACCGTGGGTGATCTGTGCGCGTCAGTGAAATAATCAGTTAATGTCGTCTGTTTATTGAATTATTGTATTGTGATTCATGTATGTTAAGTTCTGCCAAGACACATCATGGAACGCGCAATGTGCCTCCTTCTATGCACACATCCATCCATTTCTCAGCGTCATCTTATAAGGCCTTGTCATTTACAACCTTTTTTATTTAACTTAAAATAACCTTGTTTATTTACCCGTTCATTTACAAAGTAACATTGTAAACCTACTAATACTCCACCATGTGCTAGTTTTAATGTCTCCATAAAGCTTCTTAAATGGTTTCTCCAACCTTTTTTTGTAATGTGTAAGCTCGTTTGACCAGGGTCCTCTTAAACCTATTGTTCCTGTAAGTTTTGTTGTAATTGTCCTATTTATAGTTAAATCCCCCCTCTCATAATATTGTAAAGCGCTACGGAATCTGTTGGTGCTATATAAATGGAGATAATAATAATAATAATGTTTAGAATAATGCTCTATTGGCATTATTTTATCAGTACCCCCTAGAGTTTTATAGCCAGTTTTTACTCCTCTTAATCCAGTGCTGGGTTTAGCTCCCCACTGCTGCTCGGTGCACCCCTATCTGACGTCATGGGAGCCGCACCCCTGTCTGTCGTCATGGGAGCTGCACCAAGGTCCAATACTTCATTTGGAGGATTTAACAGGCACAGAGTGCATGCGTGCACTCTGGACCCACAAGATGAGGGGAAAGAGGAGGGTGTGAAGGAGGGGGAGGGCAGGAATAAAAAAAATTATAGCAGCAGAGGCGAGGAGGGCTAAATTCAGTGTGGGACAGACGGTGGGCTGACACAAGTTTTGGCCTGCTAGGGAGAAACCGTTGAGTATCTCGGCAGCGTGCAGTGCGCACTGACAACAAAAGTAAAATACACACAGAATTGACATTAGGGAGTCCAGAACAGAATTCTGGGTTGCCTAAGTCACGTGTTCTGGGGTTCCAACGAGCCTCATCACATAATAGCCACTATCTCAGGACGTGCAGTGTTTTGCTCAGTAAACCATTTTAACCCAAGATTTAACTCCTCAGAACCACAAATGACGTGCCAAAAATAAATAAAATAATCACTCCACATCACTGTAAAAAAAAATATCTCCATAGTACGAATTCTATCTCCTGTGGCAAACTCACTGCATGAAGTGCCTGTTGAAGTAAAAGAAGAATTGATGCGTGAAGGCGGAGCCTGGAGTTGTGGGAGGGGTTGATCCGACCGATATAAACTCAAACCTACCTCCATACCAGGCTGATGTCAACAGGTCATCCCACCCACTGCTCCCAATATTTGTCAATTTCATCATATTTACAGGCTTGCCTAAAAAGGTCGGTTTTGGCACACCACAACCGACTTTAGCTAATATAATGTTTAAACACTGTGGCAAAACTAGCCACCTAAGACTGTATTTGCTTAAATGTGTTTCTGTAGCTTTAAGGTTGTTAGAACCAAGTGTATTCATGTATATGTATTTCATGCGAACAAAAGCATTCGTATGCTGGTGGCATGAAAGCCACCAGCATTTATACAGTAGTATCACGAACAGTGAATTTCAACACTGTTCGTGAAACGAACAAACTACCGAATGGGAGACCACACACAGGAGGTCGTGTGGCTCCCATTAAATATTGAAACATTGTTGCCATCGGTAATTAGAGAGATTCAGGGTTGCCGCCGTTCAGCTACCGACCACGTGGCGGTCGGCCATCTAGCATCCTTTGTTAGCCCAGCGGTATTTGGTCGTCGAGCGCCTGGAAATAAAATCGGCTACTCGACGGCACGAATACCGCTGGACTTCCAAACCGTTCGGGAGCCCCGGTCCTTCGGTAGTTTGTTCCCCTACTGTCAATCGGTACTTTTAATATAACTTGGAAATATGTATTTCGTGGCGTATATGGCGTTCGGTTGGTTGTGCTGGGATCTGAGCGGTACATTCACGAAATGTGTGCTCAGACCCCAGCTATCTACCGAACGTCCATTCGTTTAAATAAAGTGAATAATGTTCAAGTTATGCATTTTCATGTAAAATATGAATTCTGCTGCACGGAGGGATAATCCACTTAACTGTATATTCTAGTGGGAGTATCCCTCTCGTACAGCAGTGCATGATGGAAGAAATGTCCAGGTTGTTAAGTTCCCCATTTAGTGCCCTACTGTACAACCCCTGTAATGTCAGTAGGGAAACCCCTTGCATGGAGAATCCCATAAATACTGTGACCTGTGATTAAAAGCTCAGTTGACTCCCAGCCTATGTGTCGTCTAGTTCTTGGGAAGGAAGGATTCTTACAACACTACTGGAATTATTGTATGCTGTATTTATTTGCCTGGGTTATTTTATGCTGTTCCTGTTACCCACTATAGTATCCAAATAGTGTAACTTTTTCCTAAAGGTTCCTTTAAACAGAATTACCTGTCTTATAATGAACAGTCTGTATACTGCAAACAAACATAAAGGGAAGACTGAGCAAAATGTGACACAATGTAGAAAGTAAGAACAGTAGACGAATTCTCTGATCATAAAATGCCTAAATTAACACATTATTGTGAAGCACCTGCTTCCGCATCTGTCTTAATTACAAGTTGTTTTGTTGACTGCCGCACAAACTGTTCAAGAGGTAGAATCTGTGCTGAGCCATTTCATACATTACTGCATCTTCTCATAAATTCTACATCTGTGTTCATAGAGGAGCGTACGGTGTACCTGGACGCTCCTCCGAGAGATACATGACTAGGATAGACGTGAGCATTCATAGTCTGCCATTTCGAATCACACTCTGTGCCAGGAAACTCAGCAGAGTATAGGAAGAAAGTGTTTACCTGCCCGTCCGGCATACCGATGGTTATATAATGGAAAGTAAATCGCTGAATATAAATTATAAACATTTATAAACTTTTTATTGTAATCTTGAATGGGAAATAGGATTTAAATGTTTGATGCCCATAGGTTTCATTTTTAAAAATAGACCTTTCACTTGCTGAATTTTCCATATACATATATTATATTGGGATGTCATTGAATGGCATATTTACCCACATATACCACTGGGTGTGCAGTCTGAGACTATACAATTATAAAACAAAGATTTTGTGTCATGCTCCTTATGTGAGGGCTTTTGTAATAACTATGAAAGCAATAAACTAACTTTGTACATGGTTCTTGTTTACAGCCTCCTATATATATATTTATATCATGTTGCTTTTTTATGTTAGAACAGTTTTTATTTAACTCCTGTGCTTATTGTTAATGTATAGTTGCTGCTTCCAGAATCCTTTGCGTTTACGGTCGCTGGGCTCCCTCGTTCAGCGCTATTCCGGACTGTTACAAATGGGTAGTACAATAATAAGTTCTGCTCTTACAAGAGATTTATTGTTCCTAAATTCATTACACCCACTGGAACACTTCATGGGCAGATTTATGAGTTTTGGTTTTTATTTTGTCTCTTCTATATGTGTGAGTGAAGAGGAGAGAAATTGCAGCCCTCTGCATAAGCCGTCCGCGGAGGACTGCGCCTAGTTCATAATAAAGAGTTATGTTAGCCATATTGATTTGGGATAAAACCATAGTCTCCGCAGGTTATAGTACCTTCCATTGGAACAAATCCCAGCATTTCTGTAAAATTTACAGTGTGCTTTAATCTCCCAACGTGCTGGTGCCTTTGGGTCCATTCTAGCTGTAAAATGTACTTTTTGAATCCGTCTGCATACATCAAATTACCAGCATCAGGACACAACTAGAATGCTTAACCTCTGTGCTGCAGCTCAGGTAAAATCATTTAGGTCATGGTGTTTCCAATCGCGGTTTCATTCTGTTGCAGGATGCAGTTACAAATCCCTTTATGTCATCATTTGAATGCTTCCTTTAGGGGTAGAAGAGGGTCAAACAATCCCTAGAGATGCGTAAAACCTGGTGCATCTGGGTCATATTTCTTTATGACAATTCCATACACAGGGAGGGCATCTTACGCTGTTTACGTTTTGTAGCGAGTTATAAGTGATTGGTATTGTACTGCAGTTGCAGGAAGTGGCCTCTCTGTTTCGCTATTCTCAGGCCACTAATGCTTTCCTATCGCCCAAATGAGGAAGATACAGTTTAAAAAAAAAAAAAAATCATCTCTTTTGATTCCTACATATGGTAGCATGAAATAATGAGTTTTATGCCATTACTGACATTTCCACAGCATTAAAAAGCCAATCTGGAAAATGTTTATTATACCTACCTACTTATGTGTTAAGAATAATTTTACATCGGACATCCGCCATCTTAGATGTTAACCTCCCAACAGACCTTTTTCTTACTCCTTTTCCCGCTGCCGCCAGAATTCACACCAGTAGTGTATCAGAGATAAAGCACCGTAATAAAAAGATCTGTGAGTGAAGATCCTTCTTACTGTGTAAACAACCATCAGGTAGCATTGAGCGCTGCGCCAACGTGTGCTCGAGATACCGACGTGTGTATTATAGGGCCCGTTCATCACTGCCGTCATGCGACTCATTCTCTGCTTTAAATTTCAACAAATCTTCCTCCCTGTGTCTGCCGGCCTCCCTGGAGTCGAGCTGTTTGAGGATAGCTTTATGATGTTCTGCTTTTTCCGTTGCTTGTGAAACATTCTGCTGTTGTTTGCGACTTCACATGGTAGCAAATAAAATATCCTCTTGATCTTTCGTTACTGCACATTCCAGTATGGCGCTGCCTGTGAGACTGCGTAGGACAGAGATGGCCAACATTTGCTGTTCCAGATGTAGTTGGCTACGTTTGCGATTAGACTGGCATATTCTGTTGAGTTGAAAGATGACCAACTCGATCATGCGATACACTCTGCTGCTTATTTAAAGATGTATGAAGCATCTGTTGGATTTGGTCTAAAAAACATGGGGCAAGATATGGGGGGTGGGGGAAATTTGTATTTATATTCCCCCCCCTCCCGCCCCGTCAGAATTCTTTCAGGGAAAAAAAAGTTTAACAAATTGAATGTTATTTTACAATGATATGTTTGACAGGGTTAAAATAGTTAACATGAAGACTTGTAATAAAGTCTTTAACACGTTATGTACAGTTTTAAACAATTGATCTTGCTGTACCCTAAAGACTAGCAATTCCTGGAATACAATTCAAATACTGACCGGGCTTATTCACTAAAGTGAGAATTCAAGGTGAATTCAAAGTGAATTTAAATTCAAAATAGCTAAACTAGTAAATATATCTAAGCCAGCTTTAATTTCCATTCAACTAGTCTAACCTTAAAATGACACTATAGGGTCAGGAACGCAAACATGTATTCCTGACCCTGTAGTGTTAAATACACCATGTAGGTGGCTTGCTACCCCTCAGCCCCTTAAAAGGAATAAAAACTCACATTATTTTCAGCGCCGTGGGGGTCCGCCCCCGCTCTGCCTCCTTGATGACATCATAATTGCAGATTTTAAGCCAATCCGGTGCTTTCTCATAGGGAAAGCTTGGGATTGGGTAAAATTAACAAGGAGGTTGTGCTTTATTCTAATTTGTTTTAAAGTATATATTAATAAATGTTATTTTAACTTTATTATTTTGGTATCTGATATTTTATGCTGCTACCATCCAGCTACCTTTGGGACCTCAATTTACCTGAAGCAAGGTGTAACTGCAAGTCTCTCTCTGGGACCTCAATTTACCTGAAGCAAGGTGTAACTGCAAGTCTCTCTCTGGGATCTTATCTTACCTGAAGCAAGGTGTAACTGCAAGTCTCTCTCTGGGACCTATACTTACCTGAAGCAAGGTGTAACTGCAAGTCTCACTCTGGGACCTATACTTACCTGAAGCAAGGTGTAACTGCAAGTCTCTCTCTGGGACCTATACTTACCTGAAGCAAGGTGTAACTGCAAGTCTCTCTCTGGGACCTATACGTACCTGAAGCAAGGTGTAACTGCAAGTCTCTCTCTGGGATCTTATCTTACCTGAAGCAAGGTGTAACTGCAAGTCTCTCTCTGGGACCTATACTTACCTGAAGCAAGGTGTAACTGCAAGTCTCTCTCTGGGACCTATACTTACCTGAAGCAAGGTGTAACTGCAAGTCTCACTCTGGGACCTATACTTACCTGAAGCAAGGTGTAACTGCAAGTCTCTCTCTGGGACCTATACTTACCTGAAGCAAGGTGTAACTGCAAGTCTCTCTCTGGGACCTATACGTACCTGAAGCAAGGTGTAACTGCAAGTCTCTCTCTGGGATCTTATCTTACCTGAAGCAAGGTGTAACTGCAAGTCTCTCTCTGGGACCTATACTTACCTGAAGCAAGGTGTAACTGCAAGTCTCACTCTGGGACCTATACTTACCTGAAGCAAGGTGTAACTGCAAGTCTCTCTGGGACCTATACTTACCTGAAGCAAGGTGTAACTGCAAGTCTCTCTCTGGGACCTATACTTACCTGAAGCAAGGTGTAACTGCAAGTCTCTCTCTGGGATCTTATCTTACCTGAAGCAAGGTGTAACTGCAAGTCTCTCTCTGGGACCTATACTTACCTGAAGCAAGGTGTAACTGCAAGTCTCTCTCTGGGATCTTATCTTACCTGAAGCAAGGTGTAACTGCAAGTCTCTCTCTGGGACCTATACTTACCTGAAGCAAGGTGTAACTGCAAGTCTCTCTCTGGGACCTATACTTACCTGCAGCAAGGTGTAACTGCAAGTCTCTCTCTGGGACCTATACTTACCTGAAGCAAGGTGTAACTGCAAGTCTCTCTCTGGGACCTATACTTACCTGAAGCAAGGTGTAACTGCAAGTCTCTCTCTGGGACCTATACTTACCTGAAGCAAGGTGTAACTGCAAGTCTCTCTCTGGGATCTTATCTTACCTGAAGCAAGGTGTAACTGCAAGTCTCTCTCTGGGATCTTATCTTACCTGAAGCAAGGTGTAACTGCAAGTCTCTCTCTGGGACCTATACTTACCTGAAGCAAAGTGTAACTGCAAGTCTCACTCTGGGACCTATACTTACCTGAAGCAAGGTGTAACTGCAAGTCTCACTCTGGGACCTATACTTACCTGAAGCAAGGTGTAACTGCAAGTCTCACTCTGGGACCTATACTTACCTGAAGCAAGGTGTAACTGCAAGTCTCTCTCTGGGACCTATACTTACCTGAAGCAAGGTGTAAATGCAAGTCTCTCTCTGGGACCTATACGTACCTGAAGCAAGGTGTAACTGCAAGTCTCTCTCTGGGACCTATACTTACCTGAAGCAAGGTGTAACTGCAAGTCTCTCTCTGGGACCTATACTTACCTGAAGCAAGGTGTAACTGCAAGTCTCTCTCTGGGACCTATACTTACCTGAAGCAAGGTGTAACTGCAAGTCTCTCTCTGGGACCTATACTTACCTGAAGCAAGGTGTAACTGCAAGTCTCTCTCTGGGACCTATACTTACCTGAAGCAAGGTGTAACTGCAAGTCTCTCTCTGGGATCTTATCTTACCTGAAGCAAGGTGTAACTGCAAGTCTCTCTCTGGGACCTATACTTACCTGAAGCAAGGTGTAACTGCAAGTCTCTCTCTGGGACCTATACTTACCTGAAGCAAGGTGTAACTGCAAGTCTCTCTCTGGGACCTATACTTACCTGAAGCAAGGTGTAACTGCAAGTCTCTCTCTGGGATCTTATCTTACCTGAAGCAAGGTGTAACTGCAAGTCTCTCTCTGGGACCTATACTTACCTGAAGCAAGGTGTAACTGCAAGTCTCTCTCTGGGACCTATACTTACCTGAAGCAAGGTGTAACTGCAAGTCTCTCTCTGGGACCTATACTTACCTGAAGCAAGGTGTAACTGCAAGTCTCTCTCTGGGACCTATACTTACCTGAAGCAAGATTTCTCTTTGATGCTTCCTCAGTTTAGAGCCAACCTTTAGGCTCTGAAGATTGAGTTTTTTTTCACCTCCTCCCACGATCTATTTTTGTACATGCATGCTGCACTATATTTCTTTTTATGTCATATAGGTTTTTAAACTACTAGGAGATAATCCTAATTATTGTGTGCATTGTTTCACCTCTTTTATGTGATCTCTTTAATTCATGCACAATTTGTTTTTAAATTTAAATTATTCACATAGTGAAATTTTTGTATAATTCTCCATTAAATAACCCATGATTTACTGTATCGAACAGATTCCTGTCTGTCCACCTGTCTGTCTTTGCCACAAGGCATCATGGGAAACATAGTCCTCAGCAGCTGAAATGCTTGCTGGTGTTGAGAGAAGATTTGTACTCGGCCTTGTCCTAACCTGTATAGACATTTCGCAGACGAGATGTTGCATACTGTGTGTTTCTGTGTCTGTCTGATTGACACAGTGGGTGACAGCTGTTGCATTTTCTTCTAGTGCTGCTACGCCAATTAGCACGTGTACACTTTTCCTGTGAGCCAGGTTGACTCCAATTAGCATGTTATCACGTTTATACTGTGAGCTGGGCTGTGCAGGCAAAGGAACCCCGATGGCATGGAGGTAATGCTTCCCCTTAGTGTGTATGCAGTGTTCTTTGACATGTGGATTGGACTCCGGTGCAATAACATCTGTCGGTCTCACCTTTTGGATTCAGACTGTTGCAGTTTCATAAAATAACCTGAAACTGGCTCTTTCCCCCACACCCCCCTTAGTAAGAGGTTTTCCTACTTCTCTACGAAACGGGATAATCACAGGTTTTCCTACTAAAACAGCTTCTTCAGATCTTAACAAGAAGCCGAATCTATTTTTTTTTTTTTTACCATACCCTGCCAGGTATCCAATCTTGACATGTGGCTACGAGGGCACCGACAGTTGGAAGGGCCGTGATTTGGATACTTCTGTTCTAAAACATGAACAAAATAAAAATGACTGGATACAGGGGTTTTCACAGAAAAGAACCGGAGGTTGAAAACCATTTTGTTTCTGAAGTATTTTTTAACTTGTTCTATTACATTTCATTGAATTTTATTGAACTCTTTGTAAGGAA
The DNA here is from genome assembly GCF_036172605.1 of Pelobates fuscus. Taxonomy (NCBI): domain Eukaryota; kingdom Metazoa; phylum Chordata; class Amphibia; order Anura; family Pelobatidae; genus Pelobates; species Pelobates fuscus. Next base: position 18,447,044 of record NC_086320.1, read on the forward strand.
ATTACATTTCATAATAACATTTATTCATGGCACTCGATCCTTAAAGTGGCCTTGCCAGTTATTGTTTTTTGTCTTATTCTTTTCCTTATGCCCCTAAATATCTTAACCCCGTAACAAGTCCTTGGCGGTGTATACCCTCATTCAGGCGACTACCAGTAAGGCTAGCTCCCTGCTGCTACCATGGAGAACCTCATATGATACCCGAGTGGGGCTCCTCTGTGAGTCAGGGCCACACTGATAGAGGGGTGGCGTGCAGCGTTCCAAGTGAGCCCTTTAAATCACTGTAAATCATTAGGATTCTGTGACTACTGTTATTTGTTTTTTAACTTCTAAAATGTATTGAATTCCTAGATGTGTTGGACATTTTGGATCTGTTTTGAGTTTGTTTTCTTCAGTTGCACTTATGGTGTAGAAAGTATTATATGCAGAACTGATAATGGTTTTCTCCACTTAAGCTCCTGACCCTGTCCTGCTTCTCTGAGATACTTTAAACAGGAAAGCACGGACAGGGATGCCGCTGATCGACTAAAAAAAATATCAGTAGCTCCTCATTTATGAAAACTGAGAGAAAAATTAGTTTTGTGAATGGAGAGGTACAGTATGGTTTCCGATGATTCCAACCTCCAGTCAGCCTCTGAAACTAGCAGGGGTATTCACCGTAGTAAAAATTCAAACTAAATTTCAAATATAAAGTCAACGTAGCTGAACTGGAACAATGCCCCAAGTCAGCTACTCTTGCCTTACATTAGAATTCCCTTGGATTTCACTTTGGAAGGTAACCCTGTCAGTACTTCCAGTATAGCTCTTCTCGAGTTTCATAAGTTGCCAGATTTTGCCCTTGTTTGAAGACACATTTGCAATGCTGTTTTGAGAGATACCTCCAATGAAAACATGCATAATTAAATGTGTGAAGTGCTCCACCCTTCTCCTTACAAGCATCTGACGTCGGCCAACAAATACAGCACTAACGCTAAACCACCACGTATACTTCATAATTACATGTATGCATGTTTTCTTTGAGGGTATACCTACTAAACATGGACAGTGTCCCTTTAAGACATGAGGAGCATTTGTGTAAAAATGCCCCGAACATATTCCTTGTACAGTCTCTGTGATTATACCATATCATTTCCTGCACCCTTTTACCAGGGATCAATGAATCACTGCTTATCCAGGATGGACACATTTATTAGGTAACATTGTATTAACAGCCACTTCCTATAGGAGGATAAATTACTACTAGGAATGAAACCTGCAGCTTTGAGGTTAGAATAGGTACTACAATCTGTGCATTAACCAGCTGGCATTGTCATTGTGTGGCTTTCGCCTCTATTATACATTGATTCGGAGTACTCATTGCATTGCATTGATATGGGTGTTTTACTCTGCACTCCAGTTTAAATGTTGTGTTATATTGAGTTCCTTGGTCACTGTGCATGTTTGTCTGCTGAGAGCTGATTGTAGGCAGCTCGTATTATTAATACTAGTGTGTTACTTTACACGATCTCAAACTCCCACCACACTTCATGCAAGTCACTGTGAATCACATGCAGTGAGAGGGAATGTGGGCTGTGACATTACACACAGCCGATTACTCACTGTGTCTCCAAACTGCCTAATTTGTCCTAATCATGCAAACTAGCTGGATCTACTTCATTATGTCACAGTGAGCTGTTTCTTGCCCCGGCTAGCCCTTATTATGGCAGTCCCCAAGGGATCAGCGATACACCCACTACAATCTTTAATTCTTTTAAAGTGTTCGCTATTATGATTTCCACGGCAGGCTGTTTCAGGTATCGAGTACCATTGTTGTTTTACTGTCAGCCTTTATAGCTTCTACTAGAAAGCTTGTCCAGGTGCTTCTGCTTGTTCCATATAACTTATTCCTCACTGTTTGCACTAGAGTACTAGAAGGCCCTTTCATGTATCTTTTGTTTTTTGTCACTGTTGATCGTTACTGCTTCCATTGGAAGTCCATTCCAGGTATCTACTAGCCTTTATACATCATTGTTAGTCCTTACAAGTTAAAAGGGACACTATAGTCACCAGAGCTTAATGCCTGTAGGCTCTTTATTTTATGCACTGCCTTTTCTGAGAAAAGGCAGTGTTTACATTGCTGCCTTGGAGCACCTCTAGTGGCAGTCACTCAGACGGCCACTAGAGGTGCTTCCTAGTCCAGTGCTGCACAGTGTGCCACGGATGTTCAACGTCTCCACACTTTGCATGGAGGCGCTCAATGTACCTCATAGAAATGCATTGATTTAAGTCTCCCAATGCTATCCTATGGGGAAGCGTTGGATTGGCTGAGATCATCAATGTTGATCATCTCAGCCAAGTAGGCAGAGTGAATCAGGGCCAGTCACAACTGGACCCGTGCATTTAAAAAAAAAAAAAAAAAGGGCAGTTCTTTATCTTTTTAAGGGGGGCTGGGAACGTAAAATGGGTTTGTACACCTATAGTCATTTGAATTCCTGACACTATAGTGTCCCTTTAATCTAGAAGGACATTTCAGTTATTTACTACTGTTTATTGTTGATCTTAACAGCTTCCACTGGAAGACTATTCCATTTATCTACTACTCTTGTCACAGTTTGCATTTACTGCTTCCATTTAAAAGCTAGTTGAGGTAGGGGCAGTCTTTCACTGCCTTTCACCATCACATTTTATATACCCAGGACGGACTTGAAAACAGGGAGTCTCAATGCATCCTTCATAGTAAAATATTTTATTAATAAATGTCATCCTTCTTTTTATAAGCTTTCCTCTTTTTCCTTGAAAATTCTTTGTAGAGACATAAAAAGTGACCCCTCCCACCGCCTCCCCACACATTACCTATAAAATCATTCCATCTCTTGTAATGCAAAGCAGCCAAACACAAGCCTGTCATCCTAAAAAGGCCACTTCAGGAGATACAGATGCTGCATGATGATGTTTATCTTTTACTAAGTTCTTCATTCTGCTTAGATGGTCTTAAAGCGGACCTCTGGCACACAAAGTGTGGATGTTAACATGTGCTCCAGGCAAGTGTTAAATATTGATCACAAATGTTTGGCTCACTTCAGGCAAGCAGGCTTTGAGCCTTGTGTGAGATATGTAGGTTAGCGCATTTCTCATCTAATGGGTGTATAGATAATCACAATTTTTTATATAGCGCCAACATATTCTGCATCGCTGTACAGTAGGTAAACAATACAAACAATTCTAACATTATGACGTACAGGAACAGTAGGTGAAGAGGGTATTGACAAAACGTGCTTACAATCTAAAGATAGATGTTATTTTCTGTTAATGGCCATCCGACAGGTTTGTAACCGGCACCAATTGAGCAGTGTTTTGCAGTACATTGTATGCCCCCCCCCCCCCCCCCCCCCGCCAATAATCTATAGTGAGCTTTTCACCTATTGGTTACTAGCATTGTGTGTAGAACCCCAGATTGGTGAATTTTAGCTTTCTTTGGAGGTGACACGTTATGTTTACTTTTATGATTGACTCTCTGAGAAGAGAGCATGTTTAACATGCTGTAGGAGACTCTCATCATGCACAAGGTATGTGCAACTCGACAAGAATCACAAAGAAAAGCAGTCTATTTTTCCAGATATCCAGTCTCTGCTCTGCTATCCCCGCTTAGCTGCCTCTGCCATTACTATCTGGCACATTCAAGTCCTCGGAATGATGAGGAATCACCAAGGCAACTTAATTTGTCTATATACTTTTCTACTAATCAGTAGATAGCACAGCTTGATGTTGTTTAAACTTATTGAAACAGTTAAACTTTTAAGGAGAAGAGAGCAACATGAACATCTCCAATCTGCCTTTCTGTGTTACTTATATAAACACGCTGCAAGCGATCTCGCCGCAGGGAGCTGGTGTCTGCTCATGATAACTTGATAACTAAATCAGTCAAATGATTATTTCTAGTGGCTTTTGTTAATATTGTCAATTTTCTACCAGCGTTTGAAGCTATATCAGCAAAATCTGCTCAAGAAGCTCTTTGCTGGAGTCTTAATAATATTTAAGTAGATGAGGTCACTATTTTATAAGTCGTATGTCCAAAAATATATTTATTGAGCAGCTGCAGATATGAATGCACATATTTCCTAAGAATGCACAGATTTCCTATCTCGACCCCAGGCCATGATTGAAAACTAGTGATAAGAAAATATACTGTATTGGTAGAGCTGAATTTTCACTTATAAGCCACCTGCCCACCTGCTGGAAGCAGCACAGAGTTAAATCATTACAGTTCTACTTACAGTTATTCACTAAACTCTAAATTCAAAGCTTCATGTCAAAATTAAGGATAAAATGGCTAATTTGTGGCTCTAGCTGAGTTGGAGAATTGCTCTAGACATAAAGGGACAGTATAGACACCAGAACCACTTACAGCTTTATTTTTAATGTAAATACTGCCTTTTCAGAGAAAAGACCATGTTTACATTGCTGCCTAGTAACACCTATTGTAGCAGTCACTCAGACGGCCACCAGAGGTGCTTCCTGTGTCAGCGCTGCACAGTGTGCAGCACTGGCGTTTAGTGTCTCCATGCATTTCATGGAATTTCTGAACGTTCCCCATAGAGATGCACTGACTCAATCAGAGATGCTGATTTTCGCATCATTTTACCGTGCAAGGGCAACAGCCTCACAATGCTTTCTTATGGGATAGCATTTGATTGGCTGAGATCATCAAGATTGATTATCTCCGCCATGGAGGTGGAGCCAGCTTCATCGAGACCTGTGTGGCGTGGTAGAATTGGTGAGTGGAGACACCCTTTTATCGCAATCATAGCAGGGCTGGAGACCTAAACTGTCATACAAGTACTTTAAGTGTTCCCTTTATTTTTTTTGAGCAGTGTATATTCCTGACACTAAACAACACACTGTAACTCCAAGTCAATTACACTTCTGTGAAATCAAACTGTCCACTAAGGAAGCAACACTGAGTGAAAATCAATTTCACATGCTGTTGTGCAAATGGGATAGACAACAGGTGGAAATTATAGGCAATTAGCAAGACACCCCCAATAAAGGAGTGGTTCTGCAGGTGGTGACCACAGACCACTTCTCAGTTCCTATGTTTCCTGGCTGATGTTTTGGTCACTTTCAAATACTGGCGGTGCTTTCACTCTAGTGGTAGCATGAGGCGGAGTCTACAACCCACACAAGTACCTCAGGTAGTGCAGCTCATCCAGGATGGCACATCAATGCGAGCTATGGCAAGAAGGTTTGCTGTGTCTGTCAGCGTAGAGTCCAGAGCATGGAGGCGCTACCAGGAGACAGGCCAGTACATCAGGAGACGTGGAGGAGACTGTAGGAGGGCAACAACCCAGCAGCAGGACCGCTACCTCCGCCTTTGTGCAAGGAGGAACAGGAGGAGCACTGCCAGAGCCCTGCAAAATGACCTCCAGCAGGCCACAAATGTGCATGTGTCTGCTCAAACGGTCAGAAACAGACTCCATGAGTGTGGTATGAGGGCCCGATGTCCACAGGTGGGTGTTGTGCTTACAGCCCAGCACCGTGCAGGACGTTTGGCATTTGCCAGAGAACACCAAGATTGGCAAATTCGCCACTGGTGCCCTGTGCTCTTCACAGATGAAAGCAGATTCACACTGAGCACATGTGATAGACATGACTGAGTCTGGAGACGCTGTGGAGAACGTTCTGCTGCCTGCAACATCCTCCAGCATGACCGGTTTGGCAGTGGGTCAGTAATGGTGTGGGGTGGCATTTCTTTGGGGGGGCCGCACATCCCTCCATGTGCTCGCCAGATGTAGCCTGACTGCCACTAGGTACCGAGATGAGATCCTCAGACCCCCTGTGAGACCATATGCTGGTGGGTTGGCCCTGGTCAATGCTAGACCACACGTGGCTGGAGTGTGTTAGCAGTTCCTGCAAGACGAAGGCATTGATGCTATGGACTGGCCCGCCCGTTCCCCAGAACTGAATCCAATTGAGCACATCTGGGACATCATGTCTCGCTCCATCCACCAACGTCACGTTGCACCACAGACTGTCCAGGAGTTGGCAGATGATTTAGTCCAGATCTGGGAGGAGATCCCTCAGGAGACCTTCCGCCACCTCATCAGGAGCATGCACACTTGTTGTAAGGAGGTCATACAGGCACGTGGAGGCCGCACACACTACCTCATTTTGACTTGTTTTAAGGACATTACATCAAAGTTGGATCAGCCTGTAGTGTGTTTTTCCACTTTAATTTTGAGTGTGACTCCAAATCCAGACCTCCATGGGTTGAAAAATTTGATTTCCATTTTTTTTATTTTTGTGTGATTTTGTCAGCACATTCAACTATGTAAAGAACAAAGTATTTCAGAAGAATATTTAATTCATTCAGATCTAGGATGTGTTATTTTTGTGTTCCCTTTATTTTTTTGAGCAGTGTATGTTTGTATATTATTATTTTTTTTCATTTTCCTTTTCAGATTTTAATTTGTTGCACTATGAAATTTTGTTAATAACCCTAATATCATTCAACCCTCGCAACAGGGTTTTTCAATATTGACCTTCCCACTATTTAGAATTCAGTCATTTCTGGAAGAGAAGTTAGGAAATCTAATTTAACTGCAGTTAGCGGGTCAGAGTGAAATGAATCCCCTTCACGTTCATTATTCGATATATTTGGGGTGGGACGTATGGGATGGAAGAGGTGGACAACAGTGATTCTAAAAGATTTCATTCTGGAAACACACACTTCTAAGAGTGTTTGGTGAAGTTTTCCAAACATAGCATTTTGTCACAGCTGCCCTTAATGGCTCTTTGATTGTGTGCTGGGAGAATCTGGGTTTTAAACTGTATTGATGTGCCTGTGTGAGGGCTGAACATCTTGTCTAATTATCTGAACATCACTCAGCAAAGCACAGCACTTTGTTCCCAAAGTCCTTTCTGTCTAGCGATTCCGTGAACTTTGAAATGGTTTTAGTTTCTGTATAGTCTGCTGGCTGTGAGATTCAACAGTCCCTCTCCTCTTCAAAGTATATCGATGGCACCATGTCCCTTGTTTATGTGAATCAAGTGATCTTTAGCAAGAATACCTCCTAAGTGTTTTCATCAACAGGCATTTTTATTTACACCACCCACCTAGAGCTGTAAACCCCTTCCTCTGCCATGTATCGGTAATACTTATTTATTTATAACTGGCATTTATAAAGCGCCAACATATTCTACAGCGCTGTACAATTGAGGGAAAAAAAACCCCAAAACAATATATACAGACAAATACAAAGGATATTGAGTGCTGTGAGCTGAGATCTAGCCTTTGAAGCACTTTCATACAGTGTGCCTAGTTAGCATGTGAGCTTGCAATCTAAAGATACTTACATTTTCTTTTTTTCTTTCTTCAGCGAGGACACTACTTAAAGCCAGTACAGCTTCCTTTAGGCACTCGGGGACATTAAAACAGCCATTTTGTATCCCCTGCGCTGATCACCTGAGATTCTGATTAGTTATTCTGTTCTGTGTTTGATTCCTCAGTAGCAGCCATTAAAATGTGAAACTTGTTCAGCATTAAATGTGTCGATGTCCTGAAATGGTAATTACAATTACAGTAGTATTATCAACTTATTATTTTGTATTTAAAGTTTAACTAGTGTTAAAGTCACATAGTTTATTCACATAGCATGAAGAACAGTAGTTGCATGCAGCACCTGATGATAACATCACACACAGCTACCCCACTTCACACTCAGCCACTCCGGATCACTATCCATTCTGTTCGTGATTTCATTCACTTCGAAGATATTTCCGTATTTGGATTGTTTGTAAAGTATCTACCTAAAGGCTTTTTATTTCACTGTATCACGGTTTAACTACACTGCTAAAAGTGAAAGTGCTGCTGATATATCTATCTATCTATCTATATATATATATATATATATTTTTTTTTTTTTTGTTTTATTGAAAAATGATGAGGTTTCTTCTGAAACATCTTGTAGGAACAGGAGAGGCGATTACCTATCCAAATAAAGAAGGTTGATTTTATATGTATTCAAAGCAGATTAAAATAGACAGTCTCGTTGCCTTGGTACATTAATTATGGATACACTCAGCTGGTGAAGAGTCTGCCGAATTGCTCGTCAAATTGACAGTAACGTGGCAGATTTAACCCAAATTATTCCATAAAGTAAAATCAGTATGGTTAGTTGAATCAAGACTTAAGCCCAACAGTCCAATATTCGAGAATAGAAAGTAAAAAAAAAATACCAAAAAACAACCCAGTAAACTTACAGTTTTAAGACCTTTACAGATATGTCACAAACAGGAAAAAAATATCCTTCTGGATTCCAAAATGGCTGCGTGAGATTTCCGCTGATCAACACGCCGTTACCACCTACATTAAATATTACCCTGTTATATTCTGCTTTTAAAATAAACCATCCAGATAATCCAACTCTCTACACAATCTGATAGAACAACCTCAGGCAGAAAACACAATTTGTATTCTGCTTGTCAAACAGTAAATGCTGTACGTATTTTATTTCACTATTCTGTATTGCAGGATGTACACTGCTCTCCAGGAAGTGGCTCAGCCAATCAGCATGCTTCCTTAATTTTCAGTGCCGTTGACTTATACCATAAACCTTTGAGCCAAAAAGTGTAACACACCATGAAAGGTAGACATTTTTAATCACGAGCATGTTATCATTTTTGCTCGAAAATGGATTGTCTCTGGCATTTGCAAGGCTTGGCGTCACGCATACATACTACTTTAGATAAGTGATTTAGAACGATGCAGTACTATAAAGGTTTATGCAGATCATGTGCCGTGTTACAAGGTTTGAAAAAAAAAATCCTTTAACATGAAGAATAATTAAAAAAAATGTAATTTATTCCATTCTTAGCTCTTCGCTTTGTGTATTTGGACACAGACCTGCTAAAACACAATTTAAGAGGCTTCTGTTTTGTTATATAAAATGTCCTGTCTTGACTGTAAAACCTTTTATACAGCTCTGTAACTGTATCCAGGGAAACAGATTTAGAACGTGCAGCAAGCATCCATCTTATTAATTGATTTTCTCTCTAAATTAAAGTCTAGCTTTTTGCATGCAGAGATATCAACCAGAAAGCCTAAATTACTGTATATCATCATTCAGCTTAATCCACCTGTATAATGCCAGCGATCCCAACTGCAAGCATAGTACACCAATACACACCTTTAAAGCAAGATCGTAACGCAGTCTGACCTCAGCCATGTTATTTTAGAATTTAATTTGGTCACGATGGGATGGTAACACATTCAATGTCTTTTATTTTATTTTTGATCTGCACATTCTGTTGGTACATGTTTTTGGTAAATGTTATTTTAAAGCTATGTGAACATTTTTAGGGTGGTTATTTGCTCCTGTAAAGCTGGGTGGGATCTTTGAATTAGTGCTACAATTTTGAAATGGGTTAAGTTAAATATTTTAGTTTAAAGTTTACACCATTTTCCTTCAAGATCTTTCAGTACAGTCTAGGATGTCCTGCAATGAGCCGATAAACCCATTCAGGGCCTCGAAACAATACATAATTACACTAGCTAGAATTGGAAACCCACAATTCCTGATCACTGTGACTGCACTTGGTGCAATAGTATCTACAATAATCCTTAGGATAACAGTCCAGTGATATGTGGCTACATCTAGCATTGCATCTTAAAATTTTGAAACAATATTGCCCGCTTCGCCAGACTCATACTTGTGACTAGTCAACCATGTTTACGTAGGAAAACTATTATCCCTACACTTTGTGTGAATACGGGTAAGAGTGCTCGATGTTGCGATGCTGGTGGGTAGTGCGAAAGGTAACATGCCTGCATTAGTAGGTTATTTCAGAAACTAGCTAGAAGAATGAAACTGCATTGAGGAGGAAGAGCATGATTTTAACTATTTAGGAGATACTCTTTAGTGATGTAGTATGAAAATCCTCATCCTGTCACTTTCTCTCTTCCTGCTTCTAGCAGCTGGTGATGTCTCTCCCAATCCAGGGCCCTTCACCTTCTCTACACACACTAAGGAAACCAGAAACCCCACAAACCTCATCACATTACCCTGCCCTTTACCCTCACTTACCAACATTCAATGTGCACTCTGGAACGCCCGCTCCGTCTGCAGTAATTTAAAGGGACACTATAGTCACCCAGACCACTTCAGCTCAATGAAGTGGTCAGGGTGCTAGGTCCCCAAGGTTTTAACCCTTCAGATGCAAACAGCAGAAACTGCTATGTTTACATTTGGGGTTAAGCCCCTGCGACGCTGGAGGCATATTATGCCTCCATCGCGCAGAGCGTCCAAAGGAAAGCATTGAGAAATGCTTTCCTATTGACAGCTTGAATGCACGCGGCACTTGGGAGGGCTCCGCTGACGTCGGCGGGGGAGGAGAGGTCACCAGCGCCGAGGGAGCCGGTGCTGGAATAAGGTAAGCTGCTGAAGGGGTTGAGCGCCAGGAAGAACGTCCGTGGGACTTTGATGGGTACCGTTTGAAATATAAAGAGTAGTTGCGGCAGTAATGTCATTTTCACCGCATTCACTCTACCCAGCCAGGATATGTAGTAGGTTCCCCATCTGTGCAGTTCCTCTGTCGCCTTCCTCAGCATTGGGAGGTAGTTGTGGGTGTAGAGGTCCGACGGGTTAGGCGTTAGCCATATCCCTAGATATTTCATACGGTGTGTACACCAGCGATACGCGTGTTGTGTTTGGATCGTGCGTTTGAGAGTTTGGTTAGCGGTTATGTTCAGTATCTCCGATTTCGCGTAGTTAATGCGGAGATTCGAGATGCTGCCGTACATGTCAAATTCCATCTGAATAGCCTGTAGGGAGGTCTCCGGGTCCGTGACCACGAACAGCATGTCATCCGCGTAGGCCAGAGTTTTGTGATGTACTTCTCCGACCATCAGTCCTCGGATTTCCGTGTTGCGTCTGATCCTGTTGAGAAAGGGTTCCAGCGTCAGGGCAAAAAGTATGGGCGAGAGCGGGCACCCCTGCCTGGTGCCGTTGTGAATCTGAAACGGGTCTGTCAGTGCGCCATTGATCCGGATGCGCGCCGTTGGGGTAGTGTACAGCGTCTGCACCCAGGACATGTACTTGGGCCCGATGCCAAGGGAGCGGAGCGTTTCGAACATCAGGTCCCAGTCCACCCTATCGAACGCTTTCTCTGCGTCTGTGGACAGGAGTAGAGTTGGGGCCTTCTGTGCTTTCGCGTGGACTATGAGGTTCAGGGCTCTGATGGTGTTGTCCCGCACCTCTCTGCCTGGTATGAAGCCCGTTTGATCCGGGTGGATCACGGTGGGCAGCAGCGGTGCCAGGCGTGCCGCCATCACGCTCGCTAGCAGTTTGAGGTCCGTATTAAGAACGGAGATCGGGCGGTAGCTGGGGCATAGTGTCCGGTCCTTATCTTCCTTTGGAAGAAGGGTAATGTTCGCTGAGGTGAATTGGGCCGTTGGTGTGGCCCCGTCCTGGACTGAATTCAGCGCAGCAATGAGTTTCGGTAATAAGGCTCCAGCGAAGGTTTTGTAGTATTGGAGGGGTAGGCCATCCGGTCCCGGTGCTCTGCCCGTTTTCGCTTTTTTGATGGCTTGCGCTACCTCCTCTGGGGTTATAGGAGCTTCTAGTGCTTCCTGGTCTACTTCCCCTATTCCTGGTATGTCTGCCGCAGCTAGGTATCTGCGGATGTCTTCCAATTTTTGGGGCCTCGGATGCTCCGGATCTGTATGTCGGAGACTGTATAGGTTTTGGTAGTACGCATGGAACGCTGTCGAAATCTGTTCCGGTAGGTGTCTGAGGTGTTGTTGTGCATCTTTGATTTTCGGTATATACAGCTGGCTCCTGCGTTGCTTCAGGAGATTCGCTAATAGTCTCCCGCATTTGTCCCCGTGTTCATGGGTCATATGTTTGTAATGTTGGTACGAACGTTGGATTGCGCGGTTCAGGTGTGTGGTGAGTTGGGACCGCTTGGTCTGGAGTTCTTCGTATGTCGTCGCGTCTAGGGTGCGTTTGTGTCTGGCCTCTAAGATCTCAATTGCCGCGCTGAGTTCATGTATCGTCTGTATCGCCCTCTTCTTACGGGTCGCACATATCGCGATGAGCCGGCCCCGGATAACTGTTTTGTGCGCTTCCCAGCACGTCAGTGGGGTGACTTCGTCTGTTTCGTTGTCCTCGAAGTACTCCTGGATGTGTTGATGCATCTGGTCTACAACCGTGATGTCTGAGAGCAGTGATTCGTTCAATCGCCATGACATTTGTCTGGGTCTGTGTAGCGGTGACTTCATCCGTATGCGGATTGGGCTGTGGTCCGACCATGTCATCGGTAGGATTTCTGCGGCACTGAGCAGGGCTAGGTTGCGGTGAGGCATCAGGAAGTAATCCAGTCTTGTATAGGTCGAGTGTGTCGTTGAATAGAACGTGTAATCCCTGGTGGAGGGGTGTAGCGCCCGCCAGCAGTCCGCCAGCTGGTGGAGGTGTAGGAGGCGAAGTGTGTTGGCGTGCCTGTTGTATGGTGTGTTCCCATGCGAGGCCGTCGAGTCCTGGTCTGGATGGATCGCCAGGTTAAGATCTCCGCCCATGATCAAGGTGCCCTCCGCGAATTTCATCAGGGTGTTTAATGCGGCACGTAGGAAGTGGTATTGTTTCGTGTTCGGAGCGTACACATTAGCGAACGTGTACGTTTGGTCTAGAATTGTGCCTTTCGTGAAGAGGTACCTGCCTTGTTTGCATCTTACGGTGGCTTGCTCAACGTACGGGACATGGCGGGAGAAGAGGATGCATACTCCCTGCGAGCGTCGGTTTGGGTTGTGGCTGAAATATCCCATTGGATAGTTGCGATCCTTCAAGGCTGGTGCCCTGCCTTCCTGGAAGTGCGTTTCCTGGAGGAACGCTATCGAGGCTTTGTAGTGTTTCAGGTCGCGCAGTAGTCTGGAGCGTTTCTCCCTAACGTTCAGGCCGCGGACGTTGTAGGAGACCATACATAAGTCCTCCCTAGCGTATCCGCCCGGTCCCGGTGTCGGCATCGTCCGGGCGAGGTCCAGGGAGCGAAGTGGGCTAGCCTTGTGTGTACGTGTGTCACTACGTGCTGTCGGTGGTGCGTCTGGGTTCAGAATGGAGCTGTATCTGTGTTTACTGTCGGTTAGGTCTGTTAAGTCTAGGATATCGGACAAGCGTCCCGATTTACCGGTCCCTAGGTCACCCCGAGTGGGGTGCCTGTGTCGGTGTCAGGAGTGATGTGTCCCCTACCAGTTGGGGGCTGTTTTGTCCTATGCCTGTGGGGGAGTCTGGTTATCTGTCCGACCAGATTCGGTCCGTCGATTCCGTGGCAGCGCGGAATGTGGTACCGTGTGTGGTATGTGGAGTGCAGTCACTCGTCCCCTTGGTGGCTTTGTAGGTGGAGCGGCCGCTCCGTCCTTTCTGTATAGAGCATATGTGGGTCTGCGTGTGTGTGCCATGCATATTGCTATGTGTCGCGTCTCTATGTTTAAATAGCTCTCTGTTTTACTGTGGTGTCTCTCGGTCTGTATATTATGTCCCTGGCGAGGCCTCAGTTTGGGAGTTCCTACTTGGGTGCATGCGCGTCGTAGCTGTGTTGCAGGCGGGGCTGGGTGGTTAGTAGGTGGTTGTGTGCTCGTGGGGTTACGGGGTGAGTGTATATTAATGTTCAGGCTAGTGGCTATGTCTAGCATGTTCGGAGGTTAGGCTCTTTGCGGCCCATCACTCCGGTATGTCTTCGTGGTTGCCTCTACCCTGGTCTGTCGGGTTTCCTATTGCTATATCTACTGCAATGAAAGTAGTTAAGGCAAGGCCTTGTAGGCAAGCCAATCTTTGGGCTGTCGCTAGGTCTGTCTTGATGCAATCATCATTCATGTATTTTTTTTTTTTTCCCTTCACCCCCCTCCCCCCCCGTGTTTCCTCCCCCCCCTCTTCATACCTCCCCCCTTTCCCGTCCCCCTCCCTACCACCCCCCTTGACATCTGTGTGTGTTGCCTCGGGGCGTCTATCTCACGTCTCCTCTTATTGCCACCTGGCCTCTTTCCCCGCCCAGCTTCCACCGTCCGGTATTCGGCCACTTGTCTCCTATCTATCCCCCCCTCCGTTACCCACTCTCGTGTCCAACCCTCCCAGGCATCCCCCCCCTCCCCTGAGCGTATGCAGCCCCCCCCCCCCACGTCACTCCCGTTCTGCCCCACCCCCAGCGAGGGACGCGGGCCGTCCAACGCCGACAGCGTGTAGAAATGTACAGAAGGGGGCAGTGCGTAATGGTCAGTTAAGTTACCCACGAAATTAAATACATATAAACCTTGACAATGCTGAACCAACCAAAGTAGGCTGATAAGGAGCGCCTAGATTGTAAAAGTGGGCAAACAGTCAGGAGCCGGTATGTAGGCAGGCAACCGAAGGGAGAGTCCCTGTATGCCTTAGTAGTATCGCTTCTAGTCCATGACCTTACTTGGTGGGAAAGTCCGTCCGTCTTCGGCTCAAAGTAACCCGGGGTGCCTTTCTAACCCCCCTCACCGTGGGCATGTTCGTTGTTGTGTCCCGAGCTAAGTGCCGTGTGTGGCCCCCAGTCCAACAGCCCACAGCATATCAGTAGCAGTTCAGAGTACTTGTATGCCTGCCCGGCCTTCGCAATGCCAGTGAAGATGCTGGACCCCGTCCCCCTCCCCAAGTGTCCTGAGCAGCTCCCCCCCATGGCTCAGCAAGTGCGGATTAGTGCCCTAGAGCCGAAACCCCATGTTGCGTGGTGTGTCGTGGACTCTTGTTCCCGTATCCCCGTTCCCCACCCCATTTTTGGTCTATGTGGCCAGTTCGTGGCTGCGTGTCTCCCCAAGTAGTACTCACGGTTTGCAAGTCCTCTGTGCTGCTAGCAGGTTCTCAACCTAGGGCTCCCGCTTCTCCGGCTGGCAGCCTGCTAGTTCTCTTGTTCGCGCCTTGCCGGGCCCGGACTCCGGTCCCTGCGGCGTTGTTGCTGGGGTCTTTGAGGACCTTGGTCCGGTCTGCGCGGCTGCTGCGGTCCTGGCGGGAGCTGGAAAAACGATCTTGCCAGACAATCTGGAACTTGAAGCGGTGGGAGGCCCATGGTGCGGAGGAAACCCGGGAGATCTTCAGGCCTTCTCACCACCAGTTGGTCTGGGCCGTGCCTGGCCGAGAGGGAGAATGGGTAGCCCCATCTGTATGGTATTCCTGCCTGTTGCAGCGCGGATGTTTCTGGGCGTAGGGCTCTCCTAGCCTGCAGGGTGTACCTGGATAAATCTTGGTATACTGATACGTTCTGGTTTTCGAAGCGGATGGTACCCATGCGGCGAGCTGTGCGCAGTATGTCTTCTTTCAGCTGATAATTGTCTAGGCAGCACACAATGTCTCTGGGCGGTTCTCCCGGCCCCGGCAAGGGTCGCAGTGCCCTATGCGCTCTGACTATGCCGAGTCTGGGCATTTGTGTATCTGGGCGAACAGGCGCTGCAGCGTGTCAGGTATGTGTTCTGCAGGGCCACCCTCTCTCACCCCGCGGATCCGTAGATTCATCCTGCGGCCGCGGTTGTCCAAGTCATCTATCCACGTGGCTAGGTTGGCTGTGTCCGCTTCCTGGCTGGCCACGGCCGAATTAGTGTGTTCCAAGTCCGTGCGGAGTGACCTGGCCTCAGACTCCACCACTGACATCCGGGCTTCCACATTAGTCAGGTCAGTGCGGAGTTGAGCCACCTCCTCCCTCACCACGCGGCCCAGCCGTTCAGATAGGCTCTCAAAGTCTGCCTTAGTGAGCAGATTAGGGAGTATGGCCTTCCACTCACTCTCCTGTGGGGGCTGTACCTCTGATGCAGTGGATGGTGCTGGTGACATCCTAGCCGGCGTGGAGGGGAAGGAATCCATGTCCTGGCTTGCGGCCTCCTCCTCCCGCTGTGGTGAACGGGCGCGAGTTGTGGCTTGGAGGTAAGAGCGGATAGAATGCTCCCCTTCGCGCCCCGAGGGTCTTGGGGTGCCGGTGGGGTCGGATTGCTTCCTAGTGCGACCCATATCTTTGTGTGGACGGGCTTGGTGCCGGTATTATAGCAGTGTTATTGCGGGTGCCACGAGGAGCTCCGGAGTTAGGCGTCCATCTTCCTCGGCTGCCGGACACGCCCCCCCACTAATTGCATCATGGGAAATGTAGTTCAAAATCAGCTATGTGTGCCAAGATTGGCCATTACTGCTTCTAGGCTCTAGCACTCTCCATGAATTGTTGCATCTTCGTCAACAATTTTCAAAAGGTTTTTAAAATGATTCTGTATGTTGTGTATATAAGCTGATATTTCAAGGAACCCAGTGAAAGATGTTACTGCAAGCTTGAATACCACACTGGGATCAAACGGCTTTCGCAGAAAAATGGAGATCTGTTGGCTAACACTGTTTACTGGTCTGCCATAAGCATGAACATATGTTTGTTTTTCCTTTTATTCTGCTTTATTATGGCTGAAACCATGATATGCCTCTGGACTTCTTTAAATGCTGCAAAGTGACACCAAGCAGAACTGCAATTGGTGCTGGAAGGTCTCAGGCCACCCTCTTGAAATTTTACTCGGCTATCTATCCCTCACTACATAGCTGTTCTTTCCTTTGGAGCAGGGTTCTTCAAACTCTGGCCCTCCAGATGTTGTTCAACTACAACCCACATGATTCCTTGGATGATATAGATAGCCAGAAAACCATGGGAGTGGTAGTTCAGCAACATCTGGAGGGGCAGATTTTGGAGAACCCTGCTTTAGAGTTTGTAGTTGTTTTTATCAGCAGTGTAGCTTTTAGTCATGGGATCACTATCGGCATTCAGTCTAGATTACTCATACTCAATACAGGTACTGGGACGTTGCCGGAGGATACATATTCATCCCAGGTGATGTCTCCGTGAGGTGGTGGGAATACGGCAACAGAGTTTCTTACAAATCTAAAAGAAAAACTCTCTGCATCATAAACAGTAGGTTGTTGTAAAGCTTGGAGTGCCCCTTTAGGTGTACAGGAACGCCATTCTACATACAGTATTCAGTGAGAATTGCTGGGAATACCAATTGGAATTAGTTTGCCTATTTTGGCCTGCAATTTGAAATTCCCTTTGGATTCTCTGTTATGTGAATAGCCATGTATGTGTGAGTTAATAAAGCTTGTTACTAAATCTCTAACCCATGTATTTTTTGTGTTGCGCTGGCTTTTATTTCAGAGAATTCTCAGTGTTTGTTTTTCCTTTTTACATTTTCTATAATTGCTATTTTTCACACGTGAATAGGCCCTGCAGCCTGGTAATCGGTGGTCTCTGAATGTCGCCGGGCAGTGTCTCAGCTGTAAATCCAGTCTGTGTTAAAGATATAGCTTGTCCTAACACATGTTTCCAATAGAGCTATTTCAAAGGGAATGTGCCTCTTATGCCTTTAGACACCATATTATTATTTCCCAGCCACAAACAATGGAAGAAAAGGGTAAAACTACAAAAAGAGGCTTTGCCGTGATGAGCTTAGCCTACCTCTGCCTCCCATGTCCTTCCATGAGATCAGACGGAAGGGAGCATGTGTGGTTTGTGTCTTTTCTGCTTGTTAGTGATAAAGCGACTCGCCACACACTAGGGATGGCAGATGCTCTCCGCAGTGCTGAATCTGCCCAACGACGTCAACCTGTGGAGCTGGTTTTAGTGAAATTACAGCAAGTCCTGTTACGGTGTGCAACCATCCAAACCGACCTTTTTATCTGTATTTGTTTTTGTTTTAAAACTACCAAACAAACATTTTTAATGTTTAAAATAAACAAAGATCTCCTCCTGCTGGTGAGATAATTGAATTTGTACTTCTACTTGTTATTCCATGTGCAAAGTGACAACATATTCCTTGACGCCATACAATTAATAAAACTAATAATCTCTGCTTAAAAGGGATTTCTTAAACCATTTATCTCACATGTTTGTCCTTTGTGCTATGTTTCCAAATTAAATTTTGCTTGACTGTGTTTTCTTCCCCCTTTAATGTGCATAACAATACAGATATAATTTAAAAGTATATAACACCAGGATAACTTGAATCGTTTTACTGCTATCCTAAAACAACACATAAAATAAATCACAAACGGCTAAAACAGTAGGAATAGCAGCAAAATACAACCACACCTATGAACAGTTAAATAAAAAGGTAAATGTATTGCAATAAGTAACAAGTAAACAGATGACTGTTAAAACACAATAACAATGAGATAAATAACAAAAAAGAAGGTAGAAGTAAAGGTAGCTACCATTTACCCCCAACAATTCTATATGCTCTTGTGACCTACTAGTGTAGCATTTTCTGTAGTGTAATATGCATCGATCGGAGTGTACGACTGCTGCATTGGCTGGGAAATGGACACCCCTCTTATCACAGGCCACATGTCTTTTTTATCAGCAGGTATTAACCCCTTCCCTTTCTTCATTAACCCCTTTCGTCCCAACAGTAAAATGGCTCAATTGTTTAAAAAAAAAAAAAAGATGCCTGTTTCTTTCCTTGCTACGGTCACAGTTGGTGTGCACAGTATCCAGCTGATCGAAGGGCTAGCTTTGTGCTTTCATGTGTTTTGGTATTGTTTAACTTGGAAATCAATACAGTGTTTTACATTCACTCTGTCTCTTGTTCTTTGTATATAATGCAAAGAGAGTTTGACACCTTTCATGGTAAAAAATACATTGCTATAAAAATGTGCTTTATCTTCCTTTGAGACTGTAAGCTTTTATGTTACTTTGTTCTATTGTTAAGTAAAACATTCTTCAAATTAGTGCTTGTTTTAACATTTGTATTAAATTATGTTTCCAGCTACCCAGGTGGACCCAAATGAACTCCAGGAACTTTTCCAACTTGCCTCCGGAGATGTGTTTCGAATAAACAGTAATGGTGGGTATTACACACAAATTTCCTTGTTATCAGTATCTGTTTTCTGCTTTGTTACTGGTATTGTTTACTTTAACTTTACTTTAAGTCTATTCCCTAAACTGCAAACTGTTGTGAAGTGATGGGAGTGAACCCATAGCAAGATACAATCACTGAATGAGCGGCTTTTCAGTCCTGCTACCTATGTAGCATTCTGGTAGATATAGTTTCCCAGAATGCTCTTGGCTTATTCCTAGAAGTCAGCTATATATATATATGATCAGTTAAAGATAAAAGAAAAAAGAGCGAGTGAAAACTCTACTCTCCAACCATGAGTCGGTAAAAACACAATTACATACAAAAGGAGGGTCTACGAAACAGTGCAAAATTGATAAAAAGAATAAATAGCAAAAGGTCCAATATAATGCCACAGTGGCAATAAGGATACCTCCACAATTTGGATAAAATCACAATTGATATGTATATAAAACCTTAGTTCATAAATAGATCATAAAATATACTGCCCATGTAACAGTCCAAAGCGTATCAGCTTGCAATAATGCAACTCAGTTTATTCCTGCTATGATGGCAAAGTCAGGATATTCTGAGTGGCTGGAATAATATAGTATATTACTGTATCTTTACGGAATACATTACATGTACACAAGTATTAGATATAAGATATTCTTCAGGATACTCAGGTGTGATGCTGGATGATCCAGTGGATCTAAAATATAAATGACAGAGACTTGGTGCTCTCTGCAAACAATCTATTTGTATAAAATATGGATAAAATACACTCATAAGAACATGTGCAAAAGTGGCTTCTCCGCAAGAATGGTGGTCCGAGTCCACGTCCTAATATCCTAATATCCTGACTTTTCCATCATAGCAGGAATAAACTGAGTTGCATTATTGCAAGCTGATACACTTTGGACTGTTACATGGACAGTATATTTTATGATCTATTTATGGACTAAGGTTTTATATACATATCCATTGTGATTTTATCCAAATTGTAGAGTTATCCTTATTGTCACTGTGGCATTATATTGGACCTTGGATGGTTTTTGCAGCCGATCACATGCTCTCATAAGGCATGATGCAAATCGGAACACAATTATGGTTAGTTTATACTCGATAGTCTATAGTTCATGTGCTCAGGCTGGAAATGAGGATATTGCATTAAATCTGAAGATGAGGATATTGCATTAAAGAATACATTGGGGGTCATATCTAGGATTATACCTTCATCCCAGAGTAGTTATGGTTTTATTTTTGCATGTTACAAGACTACAGGCTGTATTAAGTTATTCTGCGTGTGAAGAGAGGTTGCTTTCTCCACGATTCAGCTTGTTCTTCTCTCTTCCTCTTTTGCCGACAGTACAGTCTTTGGAGAGAATCCTTCGGTCCCTGGGGACCCCTAGTGACTCGCAGGAGCTGAGGGATCGACTGTAAGTCTTTGATAATTCTTCTGATCCTTTCTAGATGTTTCCAGATACGTGACATCAGGCACTGCTGTTTGCTTCCCGCAGTGGGCCAGATACATTGGGCTCTTATAAGTCTTTACATGAAGTGCAACGTTTTATCTAATGCCATGCTGCTTGTTCTTCCAGCGATTAAGCTAAACCATACTGATTTATGTGGCCGCTCTGTGTCAATGCAGCACAAATAGATTATTTAAAATATGCTAGTTACGGTTGCAGTGGGTGTGTCGAGTCTCACTGATTACATTTTGTGAGCCGGACCATGTCATAATGCCCAGAATCAATGACAGTCATAAAAAAAATTACACTGTGTGACTTCATAAAAAACAAAAAAACATTTCTTCTATGCATGGTATTAGTCAAACAGCTAGCAAATGCAACGGTTCTACTTTACTTAACCCCTTAACCCCTCAAGGACACATGACATGTCATGATTCCCTTTTATTCCAGAAGTTTGGTCCTTAACCCCTTAACGCCGTTACGGCTTGCAGCCCCAGGAGGTAAGTTATACTTACCTCCGCCGCGATCCGCTTCGGGAGGACTGCCTCACAGCCCAGGCAGCCCTCCCACGGCAAATCAGGCCCCCGGGGGCCATGTGATCGCTCTCAAAGAGCGATCACATGGCCCCCTATAGCTGGCTGTGGATCTGCCAGCAGGGGGACTGTTTGAAATATCAGACAGTCCCCCTGCTGGTGGGAAGTATAAAAAATAAATAAAAGACAAGTGTAAAAATAAATTAAATATATTTTTATATATATATATATATAATATGTATATATATTATATATATATAATATATATACATATTATATATATGTAACGTCATACAAAGTGTATTTTAATATTAATATATTATAAGTATATAAGTATATATATTAATATTAAAATACACTTAGAATGACGTTACATATATATAATATGTATATATATTATATATATATAATAGATGTACATATATATATTATATATAAATACGTATAATTAAAATAATAAATACATTAAATAATAAAATAAATAAATAAAATATTGAAACAAAATTTAATATAAATTATATATGCATATGTAATTTCATTCTAACTGTATTTTGTTATTAATATATATATATATCGGTAACAAAATACACTTAGAATGACATTCTATATATATCTATATATATATAAAATACAAATAACCGCAAATATATATATATAGATAAATACATATAATTACATAAAAGATTACATTAGTATACACGTAGAATTTAAATACCTATAAATGCATATATATTAAAATTCTACATGTATATTTAAATAATCTTTTAACGTAATTATGTGATTTGATTAATTAAAATTTGATTGACATGCATGACAACACAGGGAGAAAGTGCAGAGAATTTAATTTGCAAGCACTATATTTGACCCTGTAACTCTCCAAGACACCATAAAACCTGTACATAGGGGGTACTGTTTTACTCGGGAGACTTCGCTGAACTCAAATATTAGTGTTTCAAATTGGTAAATTGTATTACAATGATGATATTTTAAGTAAAAGTGACGTTTTTTGCATTTTTTTACAAGCGAACTGCACTTTTATGGTCTATATTATTGTTGTAATATGTTTTACTGTTTTAAAACACTAATATTTGTGTTTAGTGAAGTCTCCCGAGAATAACAGTACCCCCCATGTACAGGTTTTATGGTGTTTTGGAAAGTTAGAGAGTCACATATAAGGCTTGCATTTCATTTTTTTCACATTGAAATTTGCCAGATTGGTTATGTTGCCTTTGAGAGCGTATGGTAGCCCAGGAATGAGAATTACCCCCATGATGGCATACCATTTGCAAAAGTAGACAACCCGAGGTATTGCAAGTGGGGTATGTCCAGTCTTTCTTAGTAGCCACTTAGTCACAAACACTGGCCAAATATTCGTTTTTTGCTTTTTTCACACAAAAACAAATATGAACGCTAACTTTGGCCAGTGTTTGTGACTAAGTGGCTACTAAAAAAGACTAAACATACCCCACTTTCAATACCTTGGCTTGTCTACTTTTTCAAATGGTATGCCATTATGGGGGTAATTCTCATTCCTGGGCTACCACACCGTCTCAAAGGTAACATTACCAATCTGGCAAATTTCAATTTGAAAATGTAATGTTCTATGTTTGACCCTGTAACTTTCCAAAACAACATAAAACCTGTTAATGGGGGGTACTGTTGTACTCGTGAGACATCGCTGATTACAAATATATGCATTTTTTTTGCAGTAAAACCTAACAGTATTATGACATTCACAGTTAAAATGTCAGACGGAAATGCAAATTTAAAAAAAAAATCTTATTTTCTCACATTTTTTTTACTTTTATTCATAATAAATGATGTTCCATATATGAATAGTTAATGATAGATTAAAGCCCTGTTTCTCCTGAACAAAATGATATATAATAAGTGTGGGTGCATATAATTTGAAAGAGGGGAACTACGGGTGAACAGACATATAGCGCAAATTCCAGTTTTTATTTACGTTTTGTTTTGATCAGAACGTGCACTATTGACTCCGTCCTGAAGGGGTTAAGAACACAACTTCAGAAACAAAAGGGAATCATGACGGAATATTTCCGTCATGTGTCCTTAAGGGGTTAAAGGAACACTAAAAATGGCTACAGTGGGCTGTAGTGATTTAGGTGCCACGAACGCCCTGGCAAACCCTATTACTAATGTAAGCAGTCAAATTGTTTGTTAATGATTCTATGAAGAGCTAGAAGCTCCTGTATGGAACGTCTGTTGGCTCTCTTGTGTTAAACCGTGCCATGCAGGGATAGCTGTTTGGCTGACTGCAGAGATCTTGGAGCTGTCAAACAGGCAGTGATTGCGCCCACCCTCCCCCCAGGTTCCCAATACTGAAAACTGCCATTGAGATCTAGACTACAGCAGTGGTTCTTTGTTTTGGCTCCATGATTGGCTGTTGTGCTACCTACCCCACAGAGATGGAGACCGTGGGAAGAGACCATTGAGGCTATATTGATTAAATCATTTTAGTATATATGGTATTGGATTTTAAAATGTAACAAAATCATTTTACACCTGAAGAATGTTTTGTCAAAACGAATGCCTCACAGGTCCCTGTGAGCTGTGAAAAGCTTAATGCTTGCAGCTCAATCCCAGAATGCATCGAAGCTGCACGCAATTATATCATTTAATCAATGTGCTCTTCTTAGCAGATTATTTAACATAAAGCAAACATTTAAACATACCGTATATACTCGAGTATAAGACGAGTTTTTCAGCACATTTTTTGTGCTGAAAAACACTAACTCGTCTTATACTCGAGTCAGTTGTCTGTATTATGGCAATTTTCATTGCCATAATACAGACATGGACCGGGGGCTGTCAGGAAGCTGTTACTTACCTTCACCGCAGCTCCTGTCAGCTCCCTTCTCTCTTCTCCGGTGCGTGCAGCTCCCAGGTCAGCTCCCTCTGCAACTCTCGCGAGAGCCGCGGGGTCAGAGCGTTGCCACGGGTTACCGTGGCAACGCTCCGCGCGGCCGCGAGAGTTGCAGAGGGAGCTGACCTGGGAGCTGCACGCACCGGAGAAGAGAGAAGGGAGCTGACAGGAGCTGCTGTGAAGGTAAGTAACAGCTTCCTGACAGCCCCCTCCTACAGCCCATCCACTGGACCACCAGGGAGTGAGAGCCCCCCTCCCTGGCCAGCTAACAAGCAGGGAGGGGGGACGAAAAAATACAAATATTAATAATAAAACAAAAAATAATTAAAATAATAACATAAAAATAATAATACAAATAATAATAAAATAAAAAAAAAATAGTTACCTAAAAAAAAATAACATTTAAAAAAAATATTAAAATAATAATTAAATAATAATTAATAAAATGCCCACCCCCCACCAATGCTCTGCACTCATACACACACACTGCACATACACACACTGCACATACACACACTGCACATACATACACACACTGCACTGCATTCATTATAAACACACTGCATTCATACACACTGCACTCACACACACTGCACTCATATACACACACTGCACTGCATTCATTATACACACACTGCATACACACTGCACTCATACACACACACTGCACTCATACACACACTGCACTGCATTCATTATATACACACTGCACTCATATACACACTGCACTCATATACACACACTGCACTGCATTCATTATACACACACACACACACACACACACTGCATTCATACACACTGCACTCATACACACACACACTGCACTCATACACACACACTGCACTCATACACACACACACTGCACTCATGCACACACACTGCACTCATACATACACACTGCACTGCATTCATTATACACACACTGCACTCATACACACACACACTGCACTCCATTCATTATATACACACTGCACTCATACACACTGCACTCATACACACACTGCATACACACACACTGCATACACACACACTGCATACACACACACAGCACTCTCACACACACACTGCATTAATTATATACACACACTGTAAATAAATATTCAGTTAATATAATTTTTTTAGGATCTAATTTTATTTAGAAATTTACCAGTAGCTGCTGCATTTCCCACCCTAGTCTTATACTCGAGTCAATAAGTTTTCCCAGTTTTTTGGGGTAAAATTAGGGGCCTCGGCTTATATTCGGGTCGGCTTATACTCGAGTATATACGGTAATCAAAAGCAATTGGAATATATACATTTTGTTAGCATGCTGGTAAATGTATTCGTTCTGTCGCAATGTTACATCACAACGCTGCATAGTGTCATCAAATCTGGTCACCATGGATATAGTCAAGGAGGTCCAAGCCTTTTTTCCCTTCCATACATTTGGCTTGAATTCGGCTAATGAGGATATCAAATCGTCCCCACAGTTTTTACATTGAATACACTTGCCCTCTGTGCAGAACGCTCAGTGTATGGTTTGTACAGCAGGGAGTTTTATGATCATAGTACAGGCTTCCCAAAATTCCGGCCCTCAAGATGTTGCTGAACTAGAACTCCCATGATTCTCAGCCTATCTATTTCATTCATAGAATAATAGGAGTTGTAGTTCAGCAACATCTGGAGGGCCGGAGTTTGGGGAAGCCTGTACTATGATCATAGTACATAGCACCCTGACTACACTTATACACTACATTTATAACAGCAATTATAGATCCAGCCTTTAAAACTCTACTGCCAATTAGCTATCTCTCAAAGTGCATTTTTAAAGGAGCACTATAGGGTCAGGAACACAAACATGTATTCCTGACCTTATAGTGTTAAAACCACTATCTGGCACCCTTTGCCTCCCTAAAGATAGTAACATCTTACTTGTATTCAAGTCTGAAGCTGCTGCCTCTGCCTGTGAACTTCCTCTGACATCATCAGAAGTCGTGGCCTGATCCAATCACAATGCTTCCCCATAGGATTGGCTGAGACTGAGGCAGATCAGGGGTAGAGCCAGCACAATTCAAACACAGCCCTGGCCAATTAGCATCTCCTCATAGAGATGAATTGAATCAATGAGGAAAGGTCAGTGTCTGCATGCAGGAAGCACCTGGAAGCACCTCTAGCAGCCATCTGAGGAGTGGCCAGTTTAGTTATCACTAGGCTGTAATGTAAACACTGCATTTTCTCTGAAAAGATAGTGTTTACAGCAAAAAGCCTGAAGGTAATGATTCTACTCACCAGAACAAATTCAATAAGCTGTAGTTGTTCTAGTGACTATAGTGTCCCTTTAATTATTGATAGGCAAACACAAGTTATGTTAACATTAGTGTGTTCCGGCTGGTTGCCTTGTGTGAAGCATATTGTTGAAATAACTAAAAATAAAGAGTTCAATTAGTCTTTAAACTTTTTATGTGAACAGCTATTTTGCCATTGTCCACCTTTTGTTTTCCTTCCAAGCATACAATGTATTTTTTAAAGAAATTAAAGAGAATTTGGATTCAAAGGGGTTCAAACATTAGCTATAGTCCTAGCAAGGTACAGTCATGTTAAAAACTATTTGGTGTTGAACGTTTATCAATCCGTTCAGCAGCTTTTTTTTTTCTTTCCCAGATGTTGGGCAGCTTCACCTGTCTGCAGCTGCCATGGCAGTAAGTCTTCCACAGCTGCAGGTAGTGAAGGCGCTTCCCATTCTCCGTCTAGTGAGACACAAGATCAGAGGGACCACTTGAGACGTGTTTGGGGTGCATGTAGCAACTTTAAATATTGCTGGAATCTCTCTCTATGTATTCTGGAACCATTGCTACAGCAGCGTCATAGTACTGAGTCCCACTGAGCTGCATTCAACGGGAACATTACTGAATAATAACAAGTTATCCGGTAGAATAATGCAGAAGGGTAATTTTAAGCTATTAACCAATGCAGACGCTGGTCTTAATGTGTAGCCCACCTACCGCCTGCCTTTAATTCTTCTTGTATAATGAGTGGGGTTAAAGTGCGCTTCGTATTTTCAAAATATTCATAATTCTCATATTTTCTGTGTGAGTCTCCAGTGTACATACGGTAAACTTGCCACTGTCTCAATAAGTAGCATGATTGAAAGTTATTTGGAATTTGAAGTTACTGCCTTGGAATTGTCCATGTGTCTAGTTAAAGGAACACTATAGGGTCAGGAACACAAACGTGTTCTTGACCTTTTAGTGTTAAATCCAATGCCTCCTTGTTCAAATCTGCAGCTGTTGGCTCTGCCCCTGATCTGCCTGCTTGGCTGACATCATCAGAAGTGTTGTTCTAAGCCAATCCCAATGCTTCCATAGGATTGGCTGAGACTGTCAAGGAGGCAGATCAGGGGAAGAGACAAACACAGCCCTGGCCAATCAGCAACTCTTCATAGAGATACATTGAATCAACACCTCTCTATGAGGAGCCTTCAGTGTCTCCATGCAGAGGGTGGAGACACTGAATGTCAGCCACACTGTGCAGTATTGCCCCAGAAAGCACCTCTTGTAGCCATCTGAGTGACCGCCAGTGTAGGTATCACTAGGCTGTAATGTAAACACTGCATTTTCTCTGAAAAGACAGTGTTTACAGCAAAAAGCCTGCAGTAAATGATTCTACTGACCAGAACAAATTCGATAAGCTGTAGTTATTCTGGTGACTATAG
Source organism: Pelobates fuscus (assembly GCF_036172605.1). Taxonomy (NCBI): domain Eukaryota; kingdom Metazoa; phylum Chordata; class Amphibia; order Anura; family Pelobatidae; genus Pelobates; species Pelobates fuscus. Next base: position 18,474,465 of record NC_086320.1, read on the forward strand.
AGTCCCTTTAAAGACAGAGAATTAATAGTCTAAAGCATGGGTCGTCAACCTGGTCCCTACCGCCCACTAGTGGGCGTTTTAGGATTTCAGGTGGGCGGTAGGGATTTCCAGGTTTTGACGACCGGGCGGGCGGGTGCGAGCCGGCGGTACCCCTGCGACTGGGTACCGCCGTGACAAATTGCGGCTCCGGCCCGCGCGGCAAACCGCCGGGGCCGCATATGGAGGGGTCCATCGGGTGGCCCATGCTGTCAGGGCCACCCGATGGATGTGGATTGTAAGGGGGCCCGGTCAGCGCTGGGCGCTTTAACAGCGCGACCGGGCCCCCTGTGATGACATCGCAGAGCTGGGAGGAAGTGACTGCACATCACTCCTCCCAGCTAACCCTGAGAGCCGCGCGGGAGGAAGACCAGGGAGTCAGAGTGGGAACTCTGACTCCCATCCACCTGAGCCACCACTGGACCCCAGGGAAAGTCACCCTCCTGAATCTAAAAGGTAGGAAACAGGAGGGTGACTTAAATATAATGTGTGTGTGTGTGTGTCTTTGTATGTATGTCTTGTGTGTGTGTGTGTGTGTGTCTGTATATATGTGTGTCTTGTGTGTGTGTATGTATGTGTGACTGTCTGTTGGTATGTGTGTCTTGTGTGTGTCTGTATGTATGTGTCTTGTGTGTATGTGTGTCTGTCTGTGTTCCTGTATGTGTCGTGTGTGTCTTGTGTATGTGTGTGTGTGTGTGTGTGTGTATGTGTCGTGTGTGTCTGTATGTGTCGTGTATGTATGTGTCGTGTGTGTCTGTATGTATGTGTCGTGTGTGTGTATCTGTGTCTGTATTTGTGTCTGTATGTGTGTTGTGTGTGTGTGTATGTATGTCGTGTGTGTGTATGTATGTCGTGTGTGTGTATGTATGTCGTGTGTGTGTATGTATGTCGTGTGTGTGTGTGTATGTGTCGTGTGTGTGTGTGTGTGTATGTGTGTGTGTATTTGTCGTGTGTGTGTGTATGTGTCGTGTGTGTGTATGTATGTGTGTGTGTATGTATGTGTGTCGTGTGTGTGTCTGTATGTGTGTCTGTATGTGTGTCTGTATGTGTGTCTGTATGTGTGTCTGTATGTGTGTCTGTATGTGTGTCTGTATGTGTGTCTGTATGTGTGTCTGTATGTGTGTCTGTATGTGTGTCTGTATGTGTGTCTGTATGTGTGTCTGTATGTGTGTCTTGTACGTGTGTCTTGTACGTGTGTCTGTCTGTTATAGTGGACTATATAGTAAGTGGGCTACCTAGCTCAGCCTTCCTACTGGGCATTGCTACAAGGAAGGTTAAAAAATAGAAAAAAGGGGGAAAAAAAGGTGGGGAGGGGAATTGAGGAGGGAGAGGAGATGAGCTGACGCACAAGAAAAATCATAGAGAGATAATATGAGAAATCATATTATGCGCAAACAGAGAAGTCGTCTGAATATCACTGAAAGAGACCTTCGTTTGTTCCTTACGAAAATCGAACCAGATATCAAATATTTAGTCTCGCAGCATCAACCTCAAGGATCTCATTAATCACTAGTAAAGGTAATTTCAATTTACTTTATTGTTTTCTCATTAAACTTTATAAAGTTAAAAACCTTATAAACCTGCATTAAGTAGAAATAAAAAGATAAATGTACGTACATTTATTTTTTGTAAAACACCCTCCTTTCTAAAAAATATTCCGCATTTGCGCGAAAACTGGTGGGCGGTAAGGAAATTTTTTCAACCAAAAAGTTGCATTAGTGGGCGGTAGGTAAAAAAAGGTTGACTACCACTGGTCTAAAGCAAGACACCTCAGATGTCTATTCGCCATTTTTCCAGTGATGCTGATATCTATGTCTGAGGTGCTGGGGTGGTTATGCAATTGCTTATGTTAAGTCTTACTAAACATTACTTTTCTCAATGTACTTGACTATGTAGATGCTAATGAATGCTAAAGGGAACTGTCATGAATATACATTCCACTTATGTATTTGTAATATTATGTTTGCTTATCCCTTCTATGTACCAAACATGTATTTGTGAGGTTTGAAAATTAAAATTAAATGTGGAAATTTACACACCTTGTTCCTGCAACTGGTCGCCACTATTTTAGCCTATTAACTTCCTGCAACTGGTCGCAACTCGCTTAGACTATTAACTTCCTTCAACTGGTCGCCACTCGCTTAGACTATTAACTTCCTTCAACTGGTCGCCACTCTTTTAGCCTATTAACTTCCTGCAACTGTCAGCCACTCTCTTAGCCTATTAACTTCCTGCAACTGGTCACCACTCTCTTAGCCTAGTAACTTCCTGCAACTGGTCACCACTCTCTTAGCCTATTAACTTCCTACAACTGGTCGCCACTCTCTTAGCCTATTAACTTCCTGCAACTGGTCGCCACTCTTTTAGCCTATTAACTTCCTGCAACTGGTCGCCACTCTCTTAGCCTATTAACTTCCTGCAACTGGTCGCCACTCTCTTAGCCTAGTAACTTCCTGCAACTGGTCGCCACTCTCTTAGCCTATTAACTTCCTGCAACTGGTCGCCACTCTCTTAGCCTATTAACTTCCTGCAACTGGTCGCCACTCTTTTAGCCTATTAACTTCCTGCAACTGGTCGCCACTCGCTTAGCCTATTAACTTCCTGCAGCTGGTCGCCACTCTTTTAGCCTATTAACTTCCTGCAACTGGTCGCCACTCGCTTAGCCTAGTAACTTCCTGCAACTGGTCGCCACTCGCTTAGCCTATTAACTTCCTGCAACTGGTCGCCACTCTTTTAGCCTATTAACTTCCTGCAACTGTCAGCCACTCTCTTAGCCTAGTAACTTCCTGCAACTGGTCGCCACTCTCTTAGCCTATTAACTTCCTGCAACTGGTCGCCACTCTTTTAGCCTATTAACTTCCTGCAACTGGTCGCCACTCGCTTAGCCTATTAACTTCCTGCAACTGGTCGCCACTCTCTTAGCCTATTAACTTCCTGCAGCTGGTCGCCACTCTTTTAGCCTATTAACTTCCTGCAACTGGTCGCCACTCTCTTAGCCTAGTAACTTCCTGCAACTGGTCGCCACTCTCTTAGCCTATTAACTTCCTGCAACTGGTCGCCACTCTCTTAGCCTATTAATTTCCTGCAAATGGTCGCCACTCTCTTAGCCTATTAACTTCCTGCAACTGGTCACCACTCTCTTAGCCTAGTAACTTCCTGCAACTGGTCACCACTCTCTTAGCCTAGTAACTTCCTGCAACTGGCCGCCACTCTCTTAGCCTAGTAACTTCCTGCAACTGGCCGCCACTCTCTTAGCCTAGTAACTTCCTGCAACTGTCAGCCACTCTTTTAGCCTATTAACTTCCTGCAACTGGTCACCACTCTCTTAGCCTATTAACTTCCTGCAACTGGTCGCCACTCTCTTAGCCTATTAACTTCCTGCAACTGGCCGCCACTCTCTTAGCCTAGTAACTTCCTGCAACTGGTCGCCACTCTCTTAGCCTATTAACTTCCTGCAACTGGTCGCCACTCTCTTAGCCTATTAACTTCCTGCAACTGGCCGCCACTCTCTTAGCCTAGTAACTTCCTGCAACTGTTGCTCCAGTCGATAGATTGCAAGCCAAACTGGCACCTGGGGTATCGCTTTAAGTGTTAAATAATCCAAAAAAACAGTTGAAAACTTAAAGGTATGAAATCGTGATGGACTTTAGGCACTTTGAGTGATCCTTTAACTTTCAATCACTGTTATTAGCTCTGTCCTTTGTACGTGTTTGTCAGCATGGTTTATCGTCCTCATTTTTAGTGAGTGTCCTGGCTTGTGCCAGTGTTATTTGATACATCTTGTAAAATAATTGAAAAGCAATAATGTTGACACAAGTTGTAGTTGGTTTTCAACGTTTTATCCAAGAGTGTAATTTTCGGAGAAGTTACAGTTTCCTTTTAAGTAACAAGAAGTGTCTTGGATTGCTGATATTGTTTGATGAATACACATTCAACTTTTATACATTTTACTGGTCTACAGCTTTTTAGATTGTAAGCTCACAAGAACAGGCCAGGCTGACATTTTACTCCGTGTCAGCATGTAGCTGTTTGTATGTTCATGTTGAGTTTGCTAAATGCCAGCTTGTCTGTAACCCTGTTGTATATCACTGCAGAACCCGCTGGCTCTTTATAAACAAATACTAAAGCTCTTTGATTGAAGACACTCCGTTTGTTAGCTATCTAATCACACAGAGCCATACCATTCCCTGTACTGTGGGGTGGAATGATGTCTTGTGACGACAGAGCATTCACGTCTGCCTGAGGGTACACCATAATAACTATCCGCTTCTGCCATCGGGCTAGTGACAAAGAGATCTCGTTACCAGATGCAGTGAGACTGTCATTATTAGCGTGTGTGTGAAAATACCACTAATTGATTCCCTAACACTTCTGCTTGTAACGTGTGGTTTGCGTTATCTGTTGTGGCGTTAGCTGTGGGTATGTGCTGTATGTGTAGAGTTGCTGATTACATGCTGGCATTTTCCCTTTATCACTAGTGTTATATTTACTTAGAATTACGTATGTTAGCACAGTGTTCAAAGACGTGATCTACAGCAAGGTTAATAATGATAATAATAATACATTTAAAAAAGTGACATGGTGAGAATAAGCATTAGGTTCCACGGGTCATAAGGGAAGAGAAAAAAACCATGACATGACTCCTTTAATTAACAGAGGTGTGTAGTAGCACAGGATTGCCATTTTAACTGTAAGCTCACATGCCAAAATCAAGGGGATCTGATATTTGGTTCTACAAATCAATTGAATGTTTCTGTTATCTTCCCTGGTTTCATTTTTTCATCTCAATTTCTCTAGTGATAATGGTTTACTCTGCTTCTGACGTGTTATTGAATTTACCGATGATCTTGGAGGATTGTCATTACTGAGCATCACAGGGCTTAATCAGAAGTTTGATTTCCAAGTTATGTTCTGATGAAACCTTTAAACCAGGGGGTGGCTAACCTTTGGCATTCCGGCTGCAGTAGACGTTTTTTGCTGTGATGTGTTTAGCCAGCCATCAGATTATTAGCCATCATTGCACGTTCTGAACTGTAACAGATCGTTCTGAAAGGCTTCAAGTCCTGTGACATTTTGTGAAGAAGCTGCCCTCCTGCTCAGGGGTTTCAATGGCTTCTGCTCAGCTGCTGCATGTACTGTTTAATGGCTTTACATGTTAGAGACATGTTGCAGCGTGTACTACTGGGATATTCCAGCCGGCAACCTTGTTGCAGATATAGTGGCTTGTCTACACGTTCCTTTTGTGGTTGTAATATAAATATAATTCCCCAATAATCCTGTAAATTGACTTTATACTTCTGCGTGTTGTCACACAGCAGTCTCGTTTGCCATATTTAATCAATTGAACTGCATTCTAAGTAGCCCCGAATGCTGAAAGTGATGTTTTTCCTTGGCAGATTCCACAATATTTCTCTGCAAAGCGTACTTGCTGTGTTTCTTGCTCCTTTCACCCTGATTGTTAATCTGCAAAGAAAGCAAGGACCTTCACTAAAGCAGGACTAGGCAATCTCCGGCACTCTAGATGCTGTGAACTATATCGCCTGCATTATGGGGTGCCAAAAGCTGCCTACCCTGCACTAAAGTGATGTTTAGGCACAATAGCTGAATGGAAACATTCACTAAGTGAAACAAGTGAGCAGTCTTTCTTGAAATACTGTTGTATATGTGTGCGTGCTCTGTAAATCTGCCACAAAATGCTATTGGAGGTCAGTAATTGGATGACAATTCCCAACCAGTTCCTGGTTTCTGTAAGAAATAAGAGTTGGATCAGATCCCAGGGAATCCTTCAAAATAGGCACATTTACAGGGGTCTTTTGTATGCATATTTAGTCTAAATGTAAACGTGTGTGAAGCCTTTTAATGGGGCTGGGGGCATGGGGATTGCTAAGCCTGCGCAATAGGGACCTCTATGCCCCGATTCCCAATACCAGAGCAACTCAGATTTTTTTAAATTATTTTTTTTCCATTTTTTTTTAATATTTTGCCTTTATTGGGCTGCAATAATATACCAATCAAGGCCCAATAAACACTACAACAATGTCCATTAATACAGTAAGCTGTAGTGGTTTTGGTGCTTGGCGTGCCTTTATATTTGGCGCAATGCGGGATACCCACATTTGTAGTTTGCGTTTAACATGAGGACACAGATCAATCCAGTCTGCAGCAGATTTCAGGTTAAAATATTAATATAGATATATTACCAGCGACAGGAGATTAAAAAATAAATAAAAATTCAAATCTAGTAATCTTTTTACTTTTAAACCAGCACTTTCATGTCGGGATTAGACACCAGCAGGAATAAAGAGTGAGGGACACAGAATTCGCTAATCCCACTGACTGTATACTTAACTTTCAAGGTATTACTTTGAAGAGCTTAGAATATTAGCAGGAGTCTAAACTGTGTGTCAAAGCAGTTATCAAAATTTGTCCTGTTCCCATCAAGCTTCCTCAAAGCTGAAAGTGGAATCTACATGAGATACGATGAAAGGCCTACCCTCAATTAAACAAACTGACACTTAAAAGTATCTCTGTGCATTGCGTGCCCGTGATCTCTTCATTAAATTGTGATTAGCTAAATGCTTCTCAACCTTTTGGCTCAATTCATCAAAGTTTGCAGGGAAGTGCAGAATGGGAAGTTCAATCTGTAATCTTCTCTGTTTATAAATATAAAGGCTGCTCCTTTACCACAAACAATCCCCTCTACTATTCAATAACAGAAAAAAAATTGAGTCACACTATGCACAATAACCCCTTGATTTTACGTAAATCTGAGGCTCTCAGCCAATGAGTGAGTCCTGCACTGCAGGGCTTAGCTAAAGTTCCTGCTTCCCATCATAAATAGTGAGGGTGGAGAGTGGCAGACTCCAGGTAGGACGTCAGACTGCTCTAAAACGGTTTAACTTCTGTGAGTGGTAAGGTGCCAGGGAACTCCTAACACCATAACCACTACAGTGATGTGTAGTGGTTATGGTGCTTGGAGTGTTCTCTTAAACCCCTCATGATTGATGACATGTTGGGCTGCCTCTCTATGATCATCCCTATTCTGAAATGAAAAACTTGCTTTGGAATACTTTTTTTCCTCTGGCAAGTAGTTTACGCAGAAAATTTAAGCGTGTTTGCTTTTTCAGTGTGTTGACGTGGATGTGGCAGTCCATTGATTGACAAGCCAGACAAACTCATTGTGACCGCTCATTAGTTTATACTAAGGGACTTCATACTTAGCCTTGTTAATGCGTTCTCAGTGCTGTCAGTCTGTAGTTCCATATTGATCTGATTTTTTTTTTTTTCCCCCTCTTCTGTGGCCCATGTCTGTTGCTACAAGAAATGAAGCGGACATGACTTGCAGCGTTGTAGAGGTTATGCATATGGATGCCTGTCACAGCCAGGCATTCAAATCACCCTACGATTCCCCGGCAAAGCTGACACATACGTTCGCAAATGCTAATGCTCATTGTTAGCCATGTGAGATCTTATTTATTTCACGGATTTACAATGCATTTCATGACTGATCCGGAACGGCTTCCTGTTTTCTCTGCCTTGCTGTGTAACCCCCAGCTTCATATTGTATGTCCATCATTGCGGCAGCCTCTTTAGACCTGCTACCTTGTATCAAGCTGCCTCTCGTCTTTAACTTACTGTGTGACGATACAAGGTTCGCACCAAAGGGATGTTTGCTGTCATTTTTAATTTTTTAATTTGTAACATTTTTTAATTGCTCAAATGACTGAAAAAAATAACTTAATTTTTGTCTATCGACTTGCATGAAAAGAAAAAAAAAAAAGTTGTAACCATAAAGCAACTTTTAAACCCTAGGCTTTCTTCTGGCATTCAAACGGTTTGAAAGGACATTCCAGACTGGAATTGACAACCAGAAAGGTGAACCCTTCTCACTTAAAATGCAATACAAAAGAAATGCTCTCCCTCCTGGGAGAAACGCATCTTCCCTAAATGTCAAACAAAATAATGCATTTAGGGATTTGACATCATGGCAAAGATTATGTACCGGGTGGTGGAAAATAGTTTTATTGAAATGTTGTGCACATGGCAGCTATATGCCCCTTTGTTATATGTTTAAATATTATTAAATAAATTACATAAGTTATGTTTTCATGTGTGCCACCCCCCTCCCCCCCCAAAAAAAAATATAAAGTATGAATTATTATTTCATAAAGATACGTTATTTGAAATGCTCATAGCTTCACCATGATGCAATAAAAGGCAGATGAAGAGCCAGGATCGGATGAGGACCAGTAGGAGTTTAGTTTAGAAAAAATGGCGCCTCAGAGGGGATACGATAACATTATACAAATATAACTGTAGGGTAATAGCTTATTGACCCAAGGATTAATCTGACTGCCATTCTGGGGTTAAGAAGGATTTTTGTTCCCCCTTGTTTGTTGCAAAATTGGTAGTCCTTCAAACTGGGTTGTTTTTTTTTTTTTTTTGGCCTTCTTTTGGATCAACAGCAAAAAACATACGTGAGGAGGGCTGAACTTGATGGACACATGTCTCCTTTCAGCCTACGTGACTAAGGATGGTGGTGGCGGCCGTGAGGGACAGCTTTAGGCAAGTGAAACTCTTTCCATGCACACTGTGGCCACCGCACTGCAAGCAGTAAAGTCCCCATCTGGGATTTTTTCAAAGTATGTGGAGACCACAGACGTGACAGAGCCACTTTAAGTATCCCCAGATCCTCAATGAGACCCGCCTAAAGACCAGCCTTCATTACACAGAGTAAGTTCAATACGGCATGGACAGCTTTACTTTAATGTAGCTAGTCTGTGTTTATCTCATGATATGCTGGTTATTGCATTATCATTGCTTTATTGCTCTTTCCTTTCTGGATCCACCTTTTTTTTTTTTTTTTTTTTTTTTTTTTAACCCCTTAAGGACACATGACATGTGTCATGATTCCCTTTTATTCCAGAAGTTTGGTCCTTAAGGGGTTAAAAAGCAGTTTTTTTAGAAATGCATTAACTTTGCAAACAGTGGATCTCTGTGGTGTCAATCTTCACTCCCATATTAACCGTTATATATGCTTGCAATCCTCTAAGAAACATAGAGGAAGACCAAAGTATATGTTTGTTAAAGTTCCCAAATAACTTATGTATAAACAGGACACTGCATGCAAAAAAAGTAAGTTACATGGCGTTCAGTCCGGATCTCAAACACTTTACGGACTCGTTTCACAAACTGGAAGGACTTTTTTAATGCATTGACAGATTTTCTTTTCCCATATTTCTCATGAATGATGGGCGATGTGAAATTACAAGGTACAACAGATGTCCAATTTTAGTATTATGTATATTTTACGATTGCACAGAAACTTCTGTAATGTTTCTCATAGTTCACGAGTTATTTCATAATCCAGCTAAAGTTATTGCTCAGAGTTATTAGATCTGGCAGGCCGGAGTGGAAACAGTGTGTATGTATATGATATCAGGATACCATGAGTGATTGTATTGCATTGGATGTGTTGGCCGCACAAGGAACGTGTAATCCGGGCATCTATACAATGTGATATCCATCTTTCCTGCAGGGATTCCTCCGTCACCAACGCAGAGAATCCAACATGCATTGCGTAGGATTTTTTTGGGATGTAATGCGACTACTCCAGATGGCTGCACATTTATTTATTTGTTAAACTATTTTCTCTTACAGAGTTGGTAAATTGATAGATCGGAATTTTTGTTTTTTTATATATCTTAAAATTTGTGGCAGTGATTACAAAGATTCGAGACAATAGCCTTAGTGACTTGTTTTTATGATTTACAGACCGACAGCCCTTTGTAGGTGGAAAACCAGATGGAGGTTTTAAACACATTACTATTTTATTGGCAATGTCTACACAGGGCTTTTCCCCAGCACGTTTTGTGGTCTTAGTGAATGTTCTATCTAATCGTATTTGTAACACACAGGCTCTGGCATTTTGTAGTTATTACAGTTGCACACATTACACTGGGGACTCTAATTAATGTGGCCCCCAATAAATTAGGTGTGAAATATTGGTCATTGTGATTCACTTTGTAACCCTGCAGAACATTTGTCTGCTTTATTAAAAACATAATCTCTTTTACCGTTGTATAATGCAGTACTAATGTCCTGCTTCCAGACCACATGAGTCACTTTGCAGTGAAACGTACAATTAGATGTCAATATATATTATGGTAGTTGTATATTTCCTTTAGGGCCCAAATCCCCTGTCCCTCTATTTCTGTTTCCTTATTTTTCTATGGGCTCAACGATTTTAGGGTTTTGTACAAAAGAGCTTCACAGCAGTAAAACACCCAGTAATGTGTTCTTAAAATACAATTAAAGCTGTTAGAAATCAGTCTGTGTAGGTGAGATACTTTGGTTTTATTCTACATTCATTTTTAATTTGTGTAATCCGAGATCAATAAGATGTTTTGGAGTCCTTCAACATAAAATGGATGTGTCCTTGTTTGGTCAATTGAAATATTTGGAGAAACTATTAAGCATTCAATCTTTTCAAGGAGCACTGTAGATTTATTTATGTTTGCATGTTAGTGGATCTGTTGTATTTACTGCATTCAGGGCGTGATGTTTATGCGAGTGGATCTGTTGTATTTACTGCGTTCAGGGCGTGATGTTTATGTCAGTGGATCTGTTGTATTTACTGCATTCAGGGCGTGATGTTTATGCGAGTGGATCTGTTGTATTTACTGCGTTCAGGGCGTGATGTTTATGTCAGTGGATCTGTTGTATTTACTGTGTTCAGGGCGTGATGTTTGTCAGTGGATCTGTTGTATTTACTGTGTTCAGGGCGTGATGTTTGTCAGTGGATCTGTTGTATTTACTGCGTTCAGGGCGTGATGTTTATGTCAGTGGATCTGTTGTATTTACTGCATTCAGGGCGTGATGTTTGTCAGTGGATCTGTTGTATTTACTGCGTTCAGGGCGTGATGATTATGTCAGTGGATCTGTTGTATTTACTGCGTTCAGGGCGTGATGTTTGTCAGTGGATCTGTTGTATTTACTGCGTTCAGGGCGTGATGTTTATGTCAGTGGATCTGTTGTATTTACTGCGTTCAGGGCGTGATGTTTGTCAGTGGATCTGTTGTATTTACTGCGTTCAGGGCGTGATGTTTATGTCAGTGGATCTGTTGTATTTACTGCATTCAGGGCGTGATGTTTATGCGAGTGGATCTGTTGTATTTACTGCGTTCAGGGCGTGATGTTTATGTCAGTGGATCTGTTGTATTTACTGTGTTCAGGGCGTGATGTTTGTCAGTGGATCTGTTGTATTTACTGTGTTCAGGGCGTGATGTTTGTCAGTGGATCTGTTGTATTTACTGCGTTCAGGGCGTGATGTTTATGTCAGTGGATCTGTTGTATTTACTGCATTCAGGGCGTGATGTTTGTCAGTGGATCTGTTGTATTTACTGCGTTCAGGGCGTGATGATTATGTCAGTGGATCTGTTGTATTTACTGCGTTCAGGGCGTGATGTTTGTCAGTGGATCTGTTGTATTTACTGCGTTCAGGGCGTGATGTTTATGTCAGTGGATCTGTTGTATTTACTGCGTTCAGGGCGTGATGTTTATGCGAGTGGATCTGTTGTATTTACTGTGTTCAGGGCGTGATGTTTATGTCAGTGGATCTGTTGTATTGACTGTGTTCACGGCGTAATGTTTATATCCGTGGATCTGTTGTGTATATATAAATATTTGTGCCAGGGTGCCAGATCCCAATATAAGGAAAAGTACAACCTAACACGTAATACATACATTCTGTTCTACAACTGTTCTACAACTTTTAAACAATACTTAAAGGGAAACTCCAGTGCCAGAAAAACGATCCGTTTTTCTGGCACTGGAGGGTCCCTCTCCCTCCCACCCCCCAATCCCCGGTTACTGAAGGGGTGAAAACCCCTTCAGTCACTTACCTGGGACAGCGGCGATGTCCCTCGCCGCTGTCTCCGCCCGGCGACGCTCCTCCCAGTGATTGCGTCGGCCGGTGGGCGGTGGGCGGAAATGCCGCGCATGCGCATTACGTCTCCCCATAGGAAAGCATTGAAAAATCATTTCAATGCTTTCCTATGGGGTTTTGAGTGACGCTGGAGGTCCTCACACAGCGTGAGGACGTCCAGCGACGCTCTAGCACAGGTTTCCTGTGCTAGAACCCAGGAAGTGACCTCTAGTGGCTGTCTAGTAGACAGCCACTAGAGGTGGAGTTAACCCTGCAATGTAATTATTGCAGTTTATAAAAAACTGCAATAATTACAGCTGCAGGGTTAAGGGTAGTGGGAGTTGGCACCCAGACCACTCCAATGAGCAGAAGTGGTCTGGGTGCCTAGAGTGTCCCTTTAATTGTATATAGATAGCTGCACCATGGTATAGATTTCCAATATGAAGTAAATGCGACCTAGCACATGTATTCCGTACTAAAAGGGGTTCAATCTTTCCCCATAGCGCTAAACGTTACATAGTAAATTTAAACTAGTAAGGGAAATATTCCAACCACTCCTAAACTATACCCAATTATGTATGAGTGGATGTGCAGGTTGCAGATTCCCTAGCACGTCTGTCTCGTTCTACAGGGTTACCGTATACAATTATCCACTGAATTAAATGGTGCGTAATGGATTTAATCTAAAAACAAATTTCCGATAATCTTCCCACCACTTTCAGACAATACCAAGCTGTATATAGATAGCTGTGTTAGGGTGCAGATTCTCAATGTAGGGAAGGTGCAGCCCAACCCTACGTTTTTTTCTACAAACGGTTAGATAATTTTCCACGACATTAACTATGAACAAAAAGTTAAATTGGTACCAAAGATTCGACTATTTTCCAACCACTTATAATCTGTACCAAATTATATATAAATAGTTGTGCCAGGGTGTATCCTCCCAATCTGGAGAAGGTACAACCTAGCACATACTTTATGCATCACAGGGCCACCGAAAAGCCTCAAATAATAATCTTACTGACCAAAGGTCAAGTATAAATGAAGCTTCATTAAGTGATTTAAAGAATACACGCACAGATTCAGTTAGGTAGGCGTGTTTAAGCAACCTCTCTATTTCAGGGATTTGCAACATGTAGCTCTTAGAAGGAGATTTTGAATGCTAAGTGGAGGATGGTGCCCACTCTCTGGATATTTAATTTGTTCTCAGGGGATGATCTTCAGTTTGTTGGTATATAGAAGGTAGCTGAATATTCCATAGCTCAAAAAAATTATTTCCTTCTTGTAGCGATGAGATCTCCTTAGATGCACCATTATAAGCAGTTTAACTGGGAACTCCCAGTGGTAAACAATATCATTGATTCTCAGAGTCTGTCTTGTGGGCAGAAGTTCCCTTTACTTACCCATGGTAAAAGCTGAAAAATCAATGAAAAACTGGATGCGAGCAAATTTGTCAGCCACTTTAACTTTATAATGGATTGTCTCCATCATTTTGATTATGCCCAACCTTTCTTACCCAGCCCAGACTTTCTGTGGCTGTCCAATCACAGACTTCCTAATGCAGCTTAAGGCATGTGCTCTGGGCAGAGGTCGGGTGTGTCAGTTAAGTTTTATTGAAAGGTGGGGGTGGGGAGTTAGCGGCAGGGATACAGAGACACTTTAACATTTTAAAGGAAATGAAACAGAACCATGACTTTATAGTAACCTATTTCTATTATTTGTCTGTGTCACATGGCTACAGGCTAGAATAATGGTCACAAAAATGAATAAAGCATCATTGGACATTTTTGCATCAGACCTGTGTATTATTAGGGATACTGATCATAATGCATTATCGCTGCTCGCATAGTATGACCCATGTTTACTATTAGAATAACTACAGCAACTACACTGCATGATCTGTAGTTGCTGTGCAGGAGAAACAGATGGTTAGTGAAATCAACGCATACAAATGCTGCTGTCAAAGTAGCCCTCTTAGCCAGGACTTGATTAACAGGTGAGGAAAAATAATATTTTGTTTTCATTCTATACATTTCTAGCTATTCTAGTATAAAGTAAATATGAAAAGGTTATTCTTTTTAAAGTTTAAATGTACTGGTGCACCCACGACAGGTGCCCTTTAACACAGGGAAAATAGAGGTGATTTTTATTTTTTCATCCATTGAGGAGTTAACTAGTCAAGCAGCAAATCCATTTGCAATTTGAGGTGTAATAATTCTCAGTATTGCATTCCCAGAGGCAAGGTTATGGTAACATTAATTCTGCATTACTTTTTATCATGTAATCATATGTTCATATCTTAACAGCTATGTAACTATGTCATCTTTAACTCCTGTGACAAAGCAGGTATGGGAACAAGTCCGCGATCAGGTGAAATGGCCAGATCAGTGTTCTGTTCTCTCTAACACACAGGGTATCTGATTTGTTTGCTAAGCCGAATTCTGTCACTTCATACGCTTTCTGTGTTACGTTTAAATACCCAAACACCCCTGGAGAGAAAAAAATGCAAGACCGAAGTGACAGGAAAAGCCTGTCCCTGAAGTCAATAGTGACTACGTGGGTAATATGGGCATAACACAAAATAGACAATTAGAAACGTACAAACAGCAATTTTTTGAGAGAAGGAGTCCCATGTGAAAGAATCCTGGGTACCAGCAAAAGTTGGAATTACCCACACAGAGAATTAAACAGCTCAATATAATTGGTAAAACCACAAGTATTTAGTCTTTATTCTCATATAACAATAAACAAATACAGAGAGAAAATAATAGTGATAAAAAATGTGTTGTGAGACAAAGGAGAAACCTTAATAGCCTGCCTGACCTGTCCTATATACGTCTAAATATCCTAACGAACATATAGAGGTGTTTAAAATTTAGATCCACCCAATTCGAAATAGACAGTCTCAGAAATGACTATTCAAAGTTACAATGTTATTCAATAATACAAAATTAGAATGTAGCCATTTTGGACCGTGTTACAGCGATCTATGGGGATCAGAAGGGTAAAGTAGAATAGGCTAAAGGTCCTAAATCACTCAATTAATGCAGAGGATTATAGGATATTGAGAAAGGTAAGTATTTGAAAGGAGGTAGGTATTTGTTTGGAAATAGAGTAGGACTGTTAAGGTAGAATCCAGCAGTCTGTAGTAGTTTATAAAATCTGGTTAAAAGGAAAATGGTTCTCTGAGTCGTAGACTAGCAAAGGCTTCAATTTAAAATCCCCACAGAACATGGGGTTAGCCTGTGCTTCATTGGCTTGTGTCCTGGCAATGATTTCTCCTCCTTTGTTATGTGGGTCCTCTTTGGCATTTTCTTCCAAAACAGGCCTGTCTCATCACAGTTAAACACTTGTTGGGGAACAAACTCCTCAGCCTCTACATAGGCTTTAAATTCCACAATTTCTCAGCCCCGTCTTTGTTGCCACTGGAAGCTTCACCATGTTTCACCACACTGTGTATGCCACTTGTCTTTTTAAACTTTTCAAACCACCCTCTATTTGCCTTGAAAACCTCACTATCAGCACTCGTTTCAGGGGTGTTTTTCACAAGATCAGCATTCACATGTCTTGCTTTTTCACAAATTATTGCCTCTGATATGCTATCACCAGCTAACTATTTTTCATTTATCCATAACAATTTTTCTACTTCTTCTAGTGCCTGGCTTCTGTTTTGTAATCGCTTTCACCCCTCTAGCAGCATTGGCTCCTTTGATGGCATCTTTATTTTTTAATATGGTACAAATTGTAGATTTGGCCATACCTAACTGTGTTGCTAAATCACAGACATGGACACCGCTTTCATGTTTATAATGATCTCTTTCTTCAACTCTATTGTCGTTCTCACAATTTTCCTCTTGGGTTGGCTAATATCATTGGTACCCATGGTGAGTTTTTGCAGACTGAATGGAGCTCTATGTGAAGACTCAATAAATTTATTTAAGAGTTAGTGGAACTCTATTTGAAGTCTTAATGTAACTATTTTAATTCTGAATGTAACTCTTTGAAGTCTGCGTGCAACTCTTTGAAGTCTGCGTGCAACTCTTTGAAGTCTGCGTGCAACTCTTTGAAGTCTGCGTGCAACTCTTTGAAGTCTGCGTGCAACTCTTTGAAGTCTGCGTGCAACTCTTTGAAGTCTGCGTGCAACTCTTTGAAGTCTGCGTGCAACTCTTTGAAGTCTGCGTGCAACTCTTTGAAGTCTGCGTGCAACTCTTTGAAGTCTGCGTGCAACTCTTTGAAGTCTGCGTGCAACTCTTTGAAGTCTGCGTGCAACTCTTTGAAGTCTGCGTGCAACTCTTTGAAGTCTGCGTGCAACTCTTTGAAGTCTGCGTGCAACTCTTTGAAGTCTGCGTGCAGCTCTTTGAGTGCAGCTCTTTGAGTGCAGCTCTTTGAGTGCAGCTCTTTGAGTGCAGCTCTTTGAGTGCAGCTCTTTGAATGCAACTCTTTGAGTGCGACTCTTTCACGACTGAGTGCGACTCTTTCACGACTGAGTGCGACTCTTTCACGACTGAGTGCGACTCTTTCACGACTGAGTGCGACTCTTTCACGACTGAGTGCGACTCTTTCACGACTGAGTGCGACTCTTTCACGACTGAGTGCGACTCTTTCACGACTGAGTGCGACTCTTTCACGACTGAGTGCGACTCTTTCACGACTGAGTGCGACTCTTTCACGACTGAGTGCGACTCTTTCACGACTGAGTGCGACTCTTTCACGACTGAGTGCGACTCTTTCACGACTGAGTGCGACTCTTTCACGACTGAGTGCGACTCTTTCACGACTGAGTGCGACTCTTTCACGACTGAGTGCGACTCTTTCACGACTGAGTGCGACTCTTTCACGACCGAGTGCGACTCTTTCACGACCGAGTGCGACTCTTTCACGACCGAGTGCGACTCTTTCACGACCGAGTGCGACTCTTTCACGACCGAGTGCGACTCTTTCACGACCGAGTGCGACTCTTTCACGACCGAGTGCGACTCTTTCACGACCGAGTGCGACTCTTTCACGACCGAGTGCGACTCTTTCACGACCGAGTGCGACTCTTTCACGACCGAGTGCGACTCTTTCACGACCGAGTGCGACTCTTTCACGACCGAGTGCGACTCTTTCACGACCGAGTGCGACTCTTTCACGACCGAGTGCGACTCTTTCACGACCGAGTGCGACTCTTTCACGACCGAGTGCGACTCTTTCACGACCGAGTGCGACTCTTTCACGACCGAGTGCGACTCTTTCACGACCGAGTGCGACTCTTTCACGACCGAGTGCGACTCTTTCACGACCGAGTGCGACTCTTTCACGACCGAGTGCGACTCTTTCACGACCGAGTGCGACTCTTTCACGACCGAGTGCGACTCTTTCACGACCGAGTGCGACTCTTTCACGACCGAGTGCGACTCTTTCACGACCGAGTGCGACTCTTTCACGACCGAGTGCGACTCTTTCACGACCGAGTGCGACTCTTTCACGACCGAGTGCGACTCTTTCACGACCGAGTGCGACTCTTTCACGACCGAGTGCGACTCTTTCACGACCGAGTGCGACTCTTTCACGACCGAGTGCGACTCTTTCACGACCGAGTGCGACTCTTTCACGACCGAGTGCGACTCTTTCACGACCGAGTGCGACTCTTTCACGACCGAGTGCGACTCTTTCACGACCGAGTGCGACTCTTTCACGACCGAGTGCGACTCTTTCACGACCGAGTGCGACTCTTTCACGACCGAGTGCGACTCTTTCACGACCGAGTGCGACTCTTTCACGACCGAGTGCGACTCTTTCACGACCGAGTGCGACTCTTTCACGACCGAGTGCGACTCTTTCACGACCGAGTGCGACTCTTTCACGACCGAGTGCGACTCTTTCACGACCGAGTGCGACTCTTTCACGACCGAGTGCGACTCTTTCACGACCGAGTGCGACTCTTTCAAGACCGAGTGCGACTCTTTCAAGACCGAGTGCGACTCTTTCAAGACCGAGTGCGACTCTTTCAAGACCGAGTGCGACTCTTTCAAGACCGAGTGCGACTCTTTCAAGACCGAGTGCGACTCTTTCAAGACCGAGTGCGACTCTTTCAAGACCGAGTGCGACTCTTTCAAGACCGAGTGCGACTCTTTCAAGACCGAGTGCGACTCTTTCAAGACCGAGTGCGACTCTTTCAAGACCGAGTGCGACTCTTTCAAGACCGAGTGCGACTCTTTCAAGACCGAGTGCGACTCTTTCAAGACCGAGTGCGACTCTTTCAAGACCGAGTGCGACTCTTTCAAGACCGAGTGCGACTCTTTCAAGACCGAGTGCGACTCTTTCAAGACCGAGTGCGACTCTTTCAAGACCGAGTGCGACTCTTTCAAGACCGAGTGCGACTCTTTCAAGACCGAGTGCGACTCTTTCAAGACCGAGTGCGACTCTTTCAAGACCGAGTGCGACTCTTTCAAGACCGAGTGCGACTCTTTCAAGACCGAGTGCGACTCTTTCAAGACCGAGTGCGACTCTTTCAAGACCGAGTGCGACTCTTTCAAGACCGAGTGCGACTCTTTCAAGACCGAGTGCGACTCTTTCAAGACCGAGTGCGACTCTTTCAAGACCGAGTGCGACTCTTTCAAGACCGAGTGCGACTCTTTCAAGACCGAGTGCGACTCTTTCAAGACCGAGTGCGACTCTTTCAAGACCGAGTGCGACTCTTTCAAGACCGAGTGCGACTCTTTCAAGACCGAGTGCGACTCTTTCAAGACCGAGTGCGACTCTTTCAAGACCGAGTGCGACTCTTTCAAGACCGAGTGCGACTCTTTCAAGACCGAGTGCGACTCTTTCAAGACCGAGTGCGACTCTTTCAAGACCGAGTGCGACTCTTTCAAGACCGAGTGCGACTCTTTCAAGACCGAGTGCGACTCTTTCAAGACCGAGTGCGACTCTTTCAAGACCGAGTGCGACTCTTTCAAGACCGAGTGCGACTCTTTCAAGACCGAGTGCGACTCTTTCAAGACCGAGTGCGACTCTTTCAAGACCGAGTGCGACTCTTTCAAGACCGAGTGCGACTCTTTCAAGACCGAGTGCGACTCTTTCAAGACCGAGTGCGACTCTTTCAAGACCGAGTGCGACTCTTTCAAGACCGAGTGCGACTCTTTCAAGACCGAGTGCGACTCTTTCAAGACCGAGTGCGACTCTTTCAAGACCGAGTGCGACTCTTTCAAGACCGAGTGCGACTCTTTCAAGACCGAGTGCGACTCTTTCAAGACCGAGTGCGACTCTTTCAAGACCGAGTGCGACTCTTTCAAGACCGAGTGCGACTCTTTCAAGACCGAGTGCGACTCTTTCAAGACCGAGTGCGACTCTTTCAAGACCGAGTGCGACTCTTTCAAGACCGAGTGCGACTCTTTCAAGACCGAGTGCGACTCTTTCAAGACCGAGTGCGACTCTTTCAAGACCGAGTGCGACTCTTTCAAGACCGAGTGCGACTCTTTCAAGACCGAGTGCGACTCTTTCAAGACCGAGTGCGACTCTTTCAAGACCGAGTGCGACTCTTTCAAGACCGAGTGCGACTCTTTCAAGACCGAGTGCGACTCTATTTGAACACATGGAGCTCTATTTGAAGACTGAATGTAGCTGTTTGCTAAATGAATTGAACCCTATTTGCTGACTGAATGGAGCTGTTTGCTACAAAATTGAGCTTTTGCTGGCAGAATGGAACTCTGCTGATAGAATGGAATGGCAATGCGTCATACTAACGAGGTACCAACAAGTTTACCATAGAGGTAAATGCCGCGTGATGTGTTCGGGTACCGAGGATCGTTCGATTACTGAGACATTCTTCACTTAAAATTTTAGTTTGAATACCGAATTGTTCGTGAACAGGAACATTCAAGTTCCGAGGTTCCACTGTGTATAGGACTGGTCATGCAGGCTACTAAGGCTTCTCCTTTTTTTAATTTCACTTTGTCTCACTACACATTTTTTTATCACTATTATTTTTGTCTCACTTTTAAGTGTCAGTATTTATTGTTATATGTGAATAAAGACTAAATATTTGTGGATTTACCGATTATATTGAGCTGTTTAATTCTGCGTGTGGGTAATTCCCCTTTTTTGGGATTCTTTCACTTGGGACTCCTTCTCACAAAAAATTGTTGTTTCTACCCCTGGAGAGAATTCTTTATTCACATTAAATTCTGTTTAATTTTGTTTTCTCTGGGTCAGATTACGGTAATTGCAGCCTACAGTCAAAGAGGGCATGAGTTAGCTGAACCGCTTTGTTGTTTTTATGTCTTGTAAAGTAATTGTAGAAAATATAAAATGTCAAATTGCAATGACTTGAACCTTTTTGCCTGTATAGGTAACAAGCCAGTCATGGTTTTGGGGATATATATGGGGATTATAAATTGCTATAGTGTATTCAAGATTGTCTTTGAAGTTATTTAATCAAACTTTCCAATAGAACAGTTCTTCAGTAAACCCACAATCAATAATGGTGTGGGTTGTTGTTTTGGTGTTGTTTTTTTTTTTTTTTTTGCCTTTTGTTGGCAATTATTCCATATTACGGCGAATGTTAAAGTGAGATTTATGTTTGCCCGGAATGTCGGACGAGCAAGGTTGCATTGTTACCAATCCTGGCACAATGGGCCTCCCACTCATTCCTGCATAGTTGCCGGCACAGTTAGATGATGTATATGTAGCGTTTTATATGTGACCCAGGTGGCCAGGTGCAAAATCTTGTATTAATATAATCATTTTTTGTTTAGATATTTATTCTACAAATGTTTCAATACACTCATTCCTTCCAGTCTCTCTCAAGATTGGTTTATTAAATCACAGACTGTTTGTAAATAGGGCCAAATCCAAATAAAAGTTAATTTCTGATGCTTGTGGGAGTACATGAAGCACCGTGCTCTTCTTGCCTTCAGAGCAGGTATAGTCTGGGGCACTCTGGAGCAGCAGAGGGGAGATTGATTGAGAATTGTGGAGCAGTGGAGGCTGAGGGGGAGAGTGGAGTTCAGCAGAGAATGATTTAGAATCATATTGGCTGTATCTGAAGTGCCAGTTTAAAGTTACAACACTGCTCCAAAGTAATTAAAGGGCCAGAAACAGCATTCTAAAAATCCATTATGCCCAAATCAGTTCCTTAAAGGGCAATACATCCCAGGGGCCATAGTCACATGGCAGGAGGCTGGCAATCAGTCCTCTCCAATGCCCAGTGGCAAATGGCAGTTTGTCATATTGATGTTTTGAGCTAGAACCAATTCTGTTAGATTGTAACTGATGCAGTCTGTGTGATGGCGGGGTGTGTGTTGGATTATTAACATGTGTCTACCAGTATTAGGGGGTAATAAATTAGGGCATTACAGGACTTGCTTTGACAAAAGGAGATAAACTAAATTTTATCCATATGAGAGATACATTAAAGGGACCCTGAAGGCACCCAGACCACTTCAGCTAATTAAATTGGTCTGGGTGCTGTGTCTCTTTTGCACATAGTGTACATTGCAGCTCTAAGTCTGCCCTTTGTGGCTGTCTAACAGACAGCCACTAGAGGGCTTCTGGAATCTAAACAGACTTTTGGACTTCATGGACCTCCAGCATCAGATTTTCCCCATAGGAAAGTATTGAATAATGCTTTCCTGTGGGGAGGTCTAATGCGCAAGGCTATTGCCATGCATGCGCATTAGGTCTCCCGGCGGGGAGGAGCGTGGGCAGAGCCTGCCATGAAAACAGATTTTTTTCTTCTTCCTTTTTTACCCACATCTTTTAATATATAATCCTGCTGTAGAAAAATACAGTATGGATCAATCAGTGTGTTTGGGGTAACCCTACCCATAGAACATCTTCATGTCCTTGTTCGGAACAATGTCAAAGATTTGCTCGTTCCTCACCCAGCTCCCTCCATCATCATCAGCATACAGTGACAATGTAAAACACTCCCACACAAACAGTATACTCACTCCTCTCTATCCTGAAGATAATTGGGTTAAGTGGCTCTCCAGGTACAAAAATATTTCAAAGTTCTAAAATTCACAAAACATTTTAAAATACATAAAATCATATTTTGCATCACCGAACCCCTATTGACTACATATCCCCAGATAGCTTGGATCTGAGCGCCCAATATATCCAAAAAGCGCTCAGATCCCACGAACACATGGGGTTAAAGAATTTGACCGACCTCTCTGAATAATTCTGTCCAGAAATAGTTCCATGATTTTAGCTATAGGGGTCGGTCTAGTTCATGAGTTTTCATCCGAACCGAAATCAGTGAAATCATCAATAAGGTGAATGAATCCCCTGGCTCATATTATAGTAATGGTTCGGTAGTTTTAGTCGAACAAACCGTCGGACCAGGTTCTCCTAGCTTGCCGCAGCCAGAAGCAGGTGTTTGTGTGTTTTCACCGGTGTTCTGGTTGTCGAGTGGCCGCCTCAGAGTTCCAGGCATTCGACGACCAAGTCCCGCTGCCTGTGTTATTGCCACACAAAGAGAACACTGCATTTTTGTGGTTTGTTTCAACTTAACGAGCCAGGAGGGTGGTCGGTGTTCGGTAAACGAAATAAGAAGGGAAATAGTAACAAATACTCAAACTAAATATAACAAGGGCACTGGTACACTCAAAATAGGGGCATTTTGTCACACTTTCCATCACCATGAGGCTCTGCTTCAAATACCAGTATCTATCTAGTGCTTTAAATAAAGCTTGCTCCTGCTAAGTAAAAGCTGAGAAATGCTGCAAGGTTTTCCAAGTAGAGATACGTTCAGTCCTGATGTGAGCACACGAGACAGGCCATGTGATGCCTGCACTCCTGGATTGGTGTGGCTGGGTTTACATCCCTTTGGAGGATGGCAGCATCTCTGCGTCATTGCAACATGTAGAAGAGTGTGGGAAATGCTTGTTGTCATGGCCAGATAATTAGAGCGAAGCATGAGTCGCAAATAGATTTGTCATAGATTATGTTTTCCAGCCTTACTGATAGCCACTGGCAAGGGAACACCAAATATCACACATCAACAGGAATGCTTTTACAAGACACATTTCTTTAGTTTTGCTTGATTATCCTTTTTTGTAAACTATGCTCGTACAGAGCATTCTAAAAGAAATGTGGTGCATAACCTCTACTGCATCTACCGCAGACTTTCCTTATGTAATAATGGTTCTTTGTTAGTAGCCAGACCTGTGCAAGACTGGAGAGTCGATGGCTTACTAACCAGTGGTAATTTCTATCGCAAGTAACAATTTAGAGCCCTGCTATACTTGTGTGTGTGTGTTGGTTTTTTTTGCACGATCCATCGTTTGCTGCACATTTTATTTATTAGTGTCCATGAGGCACGATTTGGCAGTGGTGTGGTAGTAACATAGAGCCCATATAATCAAAGAGAAGGAAAATGAAGTATAGAAACATAGAAGCCTAGCCCGGGTGCCTCCGTTTTGTATGTGTACTCCTAACATCGTTCTAATATACATTTTAAAATTGATTTCCAAGCTTGAAACATGGTACGGTTATCAGTAGTATTTATTGAACGTATGTCACAAAACAAAAGCGGGCATGCATACCACATTTTATTAACTTGTGTACGTAGCATTTTCACTTTTATTTTTGAGCTACCCTACATGACTTTTAAGCGGTGACTGGAAAAGTCTGTCGGAGAGATACCTTTTACAAAACTTGACATGTGAGACTCCCAAAAGCGATTAACTTTCTCCCTGACTGGTTAATCTTGCGGATATTTTCCCGCCTTGTTTATATGCAAGTCTGATGGGAATCCCAAAATCAGGAGTTTGCCGTCTCCCTAGTACCAGTTTTTTTTTCTGTTAAATTAGTTTCTTCAAGAGGGAAAAAAGTTCATAATGGTGTTTTTCAGTTGTTTGTAATTGAAGTGCTACTTGTAGCAGTCTCTGAAAATAGTTTGTAGTGAAGGTGGTAATTATACCAAATAGCGTGTGAAACGATCTGTCGCACGTTGGCTTATTTTGTAGAATACCTGGAGTCTGACTTGACAGTGTGAATTGTACACACAAAGTACATTCTTAACTCTAAACCGGTCTCACTGGGCTACAAACTGTTTTATACTTTAAATCTCTGGGACCAGAAATGGTGGAAGTATTTCTATGCAGAAAGAAATCTGGATCAAGAAAAGTAGTTATGGTTTCCCTGAATGTGGGCTGGAGTTAGGCAAAGTGGAAACATCGAGGTGAGAGAAAGCAGGGAGAGCCAATGCTTTTCACAGGGTGGCTCAATTAACATCGTCCGTTAGAGACCATTTGCTTTCTGATATCTTAGGGGGTCTCCGATAGACCAGTTTCTTTCCTCACTTGATACAGGCAGATATGTAAACATGTCCCTAAATTGTGAGATTGGCAGTTTTAAAATACCACAAATATATAAATATAATATAGCTCTGAAGGTGGGGCAAATGCCATTAAATGAATTGGATTTCCCTGCTGGTTACACGTGTTCTAGATACATTGTTTACAAATTATCTAGATGTAACATTCACTTTACACAGTGTTGTTTGTAAGATTATATGGAAATTGTGTTCTCTTATTGCAGTCCACGAGTTATTCACTGTGAGCGACACAGGGCTAGATAAGACCAGAGAAGAAGGTCCACTTTGTAGCAAACGTGACAGATTAGAATAGACCTGAAATCCCCCTCTGCAGATAATGTTCTGCCAAAGTGTGTGGGATTTGAAATCACGGCTTGCTTGATATTTAGCTGGAAATATCCCACACACACACGTAGCTCATCCTCCATTAGAAAGATTCACGCACAGCCACCTCCAGCCATATGAGTCTTATTTGTCACTAATTATCGCACCATCCCAGAGCAGGGAATCCCTCTAAATTCTCTATTTGACATTAGTCCCTGGATTTCCATGGCATAGCCTATTGCAACCTATTTCAATTTCACATTTGATAGGTTAATAAGCACATGTTATCCTTTGTCACAGAGAATGTGTGTCCTTCTCAGGGTCAGTCAATAAAAATTAGAATTGTCGGGGAATTGTAGGCCACAATAGATGAAAACTTAGCAGCCATGTTTCTTGTTCAACCGTTTTTGGCCTACAATTTTAAAAATCACTCTGAATCCACTTTGAATTCCTAATAGACAGTTAAATATAAATAATATAAAATATAATTAAATATTTACAATTAAATATAAATATATAAATATGCCAATGTGTTAAAAGGAAGAGTGCAAAAAAAAGCTTTATTTTATATCTAGAATATAAACATTAGATTTAAAAAAAATTATTAAAAAAGCATATTTTTCAGAATTTTCTGTATTTTAACCCATTTCAGCATTGTTAATGACTTTACAGATTTAAATCTGCTGTGTTGACAGTACCTTATTCATAAAACCTGCAGTACAGTACCATCCACACTTTGGTTTTGTGCTGCCGCAGAGTTCCGTACATAGACCGCTTTACCTGTGATGCTTTGTTACAGAGAAACATGATGTGAATGTTAATGGCAGCCTATGCCTATTGCACATTATTGTGATTCACAAGCAAAGCTGTATTCTGCCAGCCTGGTCTGGGTCACTAGAGGGCTGATTAAATATGATTCGGAAATTAAACTAGCTCTTTATATACGTTCATTAAGGAAAGCCATAGATCTAGCTGCCTGTGTTATGAGTTTATAGTCCTCATGAAAACCAGGGTGGTGTAGGTGGACTTGTGTTGAATGGACGATCGTTTGCGTTTCATTGTAAATGGAGTAGCTGCCAATCTGAAATGCACCAATTTCTCCTGCAGTCACACATGATTTTAATCTTTGTAATTAATCCGATCCTTGTCTGCTGAACCTTGATTTCACTCTGCTTGATAGTTGTCATACTGTTATCAATGTTTATTGAACTTTAGTGATCTTATTATGGATCGTGTTTAAGTGTCACTTTCCATTTTTGTGAGCTGCTCGAATTAATTCTGTGCTTTTTGCTCATTGTATGTTTCCATCTATTTTACAGAACATAGTAAGCAATCATTTTTGCTGAATTTTCTTACAACTGGTTTATTCCCAAATTCCTTCCCATAGACACACTCTATGATGGAGGTAATGGGACATTGCTTTAGAAAACCCAAAGGGTCTGTGCCCAAAGACGTCTTGTACTATAAACACTACAATAAGTGATAGCAATAATGGTGCTTACCATGTCCCTTTAGAGAGACGAATGACACTCACTCTGCAGGTTGGGAAAAGCTTAGATTTTCATTGGTAACCAGTTCAAGTGTTACTCAAGATTAGTAAGTAAATTGAGTAGAGAATGACCATAATTAAACACTCGATTATTTGGTTAATCAGCTACACCACACAGGTCTATGAGGTAGGGTAACCGCCCTGACACATACTATGTAGCAAAACTCTAAACTGAACATTATTATTTTTTCCTATTAGATGACATTAAATACACAAACTGAAAGTATGTGCCTGATGGAGCTTCCTGATATGATGATATGTCAATCTCAATGACTGATGCAAAGACATCTTTTGCTTCAGCGCTGTTTCTTGTCTTCAGCGTCCGAGAGGAAGTGATGAGATTTCTGCTGGTTAACGTATTATGTAAATAAGTCAGAGATGCATGTTGTGCGAAAAAAACACCTTTGGCGTACTGTTGGTCATGTATGTGAATGGAAGCCACCTGAGTCACTTGTATATGTAACTAACAAGTCAGGGAAACTGTAGACCGTTTGCTTCCATATAAAAGGGCTTTTGTTTATATTTCCCATAAACCCCCCTCGCTGCACAGGGAAGTATGGAAAGCCGCTGTCCTTTAACCCCTTAAGGACCAAACTTCTGGAATAAAAGGGAATTATGACGTGTCACACACGTCATGTGTCCTTAAGGGGTTAAAAAAAAAAAAAACAGGAAAATAGATTGCAGACATTTCCTGAACGTCACTGGAAAGGGTAAATAACTGGGGGTTAAAATGGGCAATGTAGACCATTTGAATGCATTGACTTGGTGGTAAATCCATCAGCCCTTTTGACTGGCGATTATTAATAATAATGCTTCATTGATTAATAGTGATTTATTGGTTCAATACTTTCCACTCTAAAATATCTTTCAGAAACAGAAGAATTTCTCTGAATAATTAGCAATGTTTTTATGAAATTTTATGATTTCTTAGATTTTAATTAATATCCTGCATTTGGAAAACCAACCCCTGCTGGTATATAGGCAATTTTCTGTGCTCCGGTGCTGGTTATGACTTCATTACTGGCATTATACAATTTTATGTAAATGTTAAGCAAAATGATTAATGTTGTGTGCTTTCTATACACCCGTTCTATGCACCTTTTGCTTGTAAAATTAGAAAATAAATTCATTTTTCGGGTAATTCTACGCAGACGCCAATGGAGCAGAAAAACATATGCTTATGCAGCAGTTCTCCGGCCAAAGAGCTCCTCATTTAGTTTACTCCTGCTTATCTGGACCTCTCCTCCTTATCTGCACAATGCACAAATCACATTGCTTGCAAATGCTCTGCAGCTCTCCCCCGTGACGCTTTCCTCCGTTCCAGTCCAGATATACAGGCTGACACAATAAGCATGCCATGCTTGAATTTCAAGCTCAACACGTATGGAGCATTGATAGGAGCATTTGTATTCACTCAGAGGAACTCATTATGTGTGCAGGGAGTACGTGTCCCTCTCGTTCTTCATTTTACATGCTAGAATGGACACATGGACAGCTTTAGGGCTCGTAAGCTTTACACTTATATATTCCTAGTTATTATATTCTGATATGCAGATTACCTATGGCAGAACTGACTATTATTGAGTGTTCATGTGCTGTAAGGGTGGCTAACCTGGACACCCCAGATATTACTCGAGTACATTTCCCATGATGCTGTGCTAGACTCGTATCTGTGTGGAAAGATACAATGGCATAGCGATTGTCAAAGAAATGATATTGTGTGTGTTTATGACTGCCCAGATTCATTCTATGGTCAGCGATCAACATAAGTGAGCAGAATTCTTCTCAAAGTGTTGGTTATTGACACACGTTACGTTAAAGTCAGACACCCTGTTATTGTGCCGTATTCTTAGTCCATATACCTGTTTGTTAACGTAACATTAGAGAATGGTTAAAAGGTTATTGTCCCAGACCTTTTTAATTAGGGGAAATATAAGCTGCTCCAATAATCATATTGTACATAGATTTTTGCATTGTATTTTGGGGTAGTCATTTCTTACTCATGATTTATTAAAAGTGGCAGTGACTGAGATTATGTTGGTTTCTGTAGAACATACTATAAGCATTTGTCGACAAACATGTTTATGGGGAGAGAAGACTAAGTGTTTAAAAAGCATTGCTTGACATTGTCTGTGAGAGACTATCTGGCAGTTTATCTCATACTGGCTGTAGATTGTGATGGTATAAATGAGTGTCAGTAATTATGAATAAGAGGTGATGCCTTGGAGTCAAGCATCCCATCAGTTACTAAATGACGACGTGAATTTCATTTCTGCCAGCATCAAATCAGGGACACAGAAAATGGCTTTTAACATCCAAAACAGTTTCAGGCTAGCAATTGTGATTTAATGACCTCTAATGGTGCGTTGGTGAGATCTGACAGGCCTGACATTGGATTCTGGAAAGCCACCCTTAGCGATTGTCTATTTGTGACTAAGTGAAGGTTGTTAAGCGTGTCAGATTGAAGTGGTTTAGTGTAAGCCTATGTAAACCCTGTGTGTTAGCCTTATCCATACCTTAAGGCACTAGTATTTCACAATCTCTACTTAGATCCTCTTCTCCCCTTTCCTTGCTCATTCTCCTTGTGTAGACAAGACAAGGCAGTGTTTGGGTGGCAGAATCTGTTGAATTGTAAAACAAGTTTGTAAGTTTTTTTTTTAATATCATTATGATGTAAAAAAGACCTGAGCAGTCCTTATTTCTCACCCATGTTTAATTTAAAACATCGTAGTGGAACCTCCATGCACAAATGCTCTAGAAGATGCTCAACTTGAACATTACTTGAGGGCTCCCTTAAACTTGGTTAGAGAATGCAAAGGCTCTCCTCCCTCCGGTCTGAGATTAAAGATACTTCTGTAGTCCACAAGATCTGGAGTGCTGAAGGTTGCCTACTCCTGTCCTAAAGCTTCACTAAATTTGCATATACTACTCTGGCAGATCTTTGAGTGTCTCCAGTTTTTATGTTCTGTTAATGTAGAATGTATATAGCTAAGTAATGTAAGAGATTGTCCATTTTCGGCGTTCTCTTGCGCCGTGTTTTATTTTGTTTCCTTAGGATCAAGGGGTAATCCAAACGTGAACCCCTTGCTTACTGTGCCTGTCCCTCTTGAAGAGGGCTAACATGGACAAAACGATCGTCAGGGGTAGCTAGCTGTATCACTTATGCAGAGGGAGCTGGCCTGCGTTTTGGATTTGTACTACCCTAATGGAAATGATTCAGGTTCTCACTGTAATGACACAAGATGAGCTAAAACCAGCTTGAGAACTGAGTGGGGAGCCACAAAAGTGACAGATTATTTTGCTGGTGGCCGTTATCAGTATTCTCTTTCACCCTGTTTTAGTTACCGTATATACTCGAGTATAAGCCGAGTTTTTCAGCACATTTTTTTGTGCTGAAAAACCCCAACTCTGCTTATACTTGAGTCAATAGTCTGTATTATGGCAATTTGCATTGCCATAATACAGACAGGGGCTGTGAGAGATGTTACTTACCTCTCCTGCAGCTCCTGTCAGCTCTCTCCTCCTCCGCGCCGTCCGTTCAGCACCTCGGTCAGCTCCCAGAGTAAATCTCGCGAGAGCCGCGGCTCTCGCGAGATTTACAGTGTGAGCTGACAGAAGAGCTGACCGGACGGTGCGGAGGAGGAGAGAGCTGACAGGAGCTGCAGGAGAGGTAAGTAACATCTCTCACAGCCCCCCTCCCCCCCACTGGACCACCAGGGAAGGAGCCCCCCTCCCTGGCACGCTAGCAAGCAGGGAGGGGGGACAAAAAAATTTAGTAATATAAATAAATAATATACCAAAAAAAATTTAAATAATAATACAATAATAATAAAAATAGTCATAAAAAAATAATATAACAAAAAAAATTAAAATAATAATAATAATAAATATATTAAAATGCCCACCCCCCACCAAGGCTCTGCATCACACTCTGCATCACACACACACACACACACACACACACTGCATTTATACACACACACTGCATTCACACACACACACTGCACTCATACATACACTGCACACACTGCACTCATACACACACACTGCACTCATATACACACTGCACTCATATACACACTGCACTCATATGCACACTGCACTCATATACACACTGCACTCATATACACACTGCACTCATATACACACTGCACTCACACACACACACACACTGCACTCACACTGCATTCATACACGCACTCATACACACTGCATTCACACACACACACACTGCACTCATATACGCACTGCATTCACACACACGCACTGCACTCACACTGCATTCATATACACACTTCATTCATATACACACTGCATTCACACTGCATTCATATACACACTGCATTCATATACACACACTGCACTCATACACACACTGCACTCATACACACACTGCACTCATACACACACTGCACTCATACACACACTGCACTCATACACACACTGCACTCATACACACACTGCACTCATACACACACTCTGCACTCATACACACACTCTGCACTCATACACACACTCTGCACTCATACACACACTCTGCACTCATACACACACTCTGCACTCATACACACACTCTGCACTCATACACACACTCTGCACTCATACACACACTCTGCACTCATATACACACACACTGCACTCATATACACACACACTGCACTCATATACACACACACTGCACTCATATACACACACACTGCACTCATATACACACACACTGCACTCATACACACACACACTGCACTCATACACACACACACTGCACTCATACACACACTGCACTCATACACACACACTGCAAATAAAAATTAAATTAATATAATTTTTTTAGGATCTAATTTTATTTAGAAATTTACCAGTAGCTGCTGCATTTCCCACCCTAGTCTTATACTCGAGTCAATAAGTTTTCCCAGTTTTTGGGGGTAAAATTAGGGGCCTCGGCTTATATTCGGGTCGGCTTATACTCGAGTATATACAGTAGTTTGTTCCTAAAATGACTAGTTTTAGGAAACCAATGCTGGTATAAGACCAGCATTAAACAGTCGGCGACCCACTCACCATTTTTAACCCTTCGCAGTGCTAGAAAGTCTCTCAGTCCTTCTGCCTTCCGAAGAGAAGAAATATTTGTCTCTAGATAGTTTCATAGTGGATGTCCGACAGGGGAGTGACGATGAAACAGGGTTGGACATATAGAGCCATAAGCTACTTTTTTTATTCTGTAAGTCAAATACCCGACTCCCAGGAGCCACAGGTGCCGCTCTTACAACAAGCTGCTGCTTTAAAGCAGCACTGAGGGGTCCGTACAGTCAGTGGGGGTCCAATGACTAGTGGGCTTTCCTGTTTTTGAAAGTGCTGTAAGATACGGACTCGTTAGTTTTATCTAGACAGGAGGGTTAATGGTTAGCATTTAACACAATATTCACATACTTTAAATACTGCTTCTAAGCTGTAGTGGGTGAGGCAGCGTGCCCATTTCCAGGTAGTTTATAATCTCAGCGCCTCTAGTAACTACAATAAATAATGATTTGATATTGCCTCTGAGTTTCTTAGTCTTTGGTCAGGGATCATGCGGTATAATAGCAGTCAGTCTCTGAAGCTCTGATCTGTTTAACGGCTCCCATTGCTGTCTCCTAGCTTTACTTCTCTGTAATTAACTTAGCCAGGCTAGAAGGAGAAGGCATACAGGGTGTACTAATAATTGCATTAATGAAATGTTTATTACATGAAAAGAAGTTGCTGAACAATGGGAAATTTCAGCTCTTATCTCTTTTTAATGAGGCCTCCAGCAATCACCTCCGCCATGCACAACATAAACAGCATTTAGGGGATCTCAGACACCGCTCCTGCCGTATAATAGCTGTGCGTTGTTATTCCATTGCCTCTGTGATGTTAGGATTAAAGACCTCGCAAGGAGTGTGCTGGAAAATATTGATTATTATATGTAAAGACATCTGCAGAGTTAGAACCGGGGCTGAGATCCTAGCAAGTAAACAGAGCAGGTTCAGCCATAGTCTGGCAAAGCATTATGGGAGCTCGGGGTCTACCTTGGCTACCTTGTTGCTAGATACCTTGGATACTATTTTTTATGTCCATGTTCTGGTTTCCTGCAGCTAATTTTATGTTTACTAAAAATAAAAGGTTAGTGAAGGATGGTTTGGCTGGTAAATGCTGTGCCATATTTATTGCTGTTATGACAAAGCTAGATCTGATATAGTGTATTTAAATACAATGGATACATTTGGCTTTGCGACATTCTGGAATGCTACCTAACGGAATGAAAGGGGCCTCCTCACACAACCCGCGCTTCCCTTCGGCGGGGCTTTGTTGTCACGGTGGTGATTTCCTTCTTTCTAATTTCCTGTAAACAAAGTCTGTTCAGCCATTGTTACGGATCACTAAGCCGAAGTTCCCAGAGCAGGCCGTGGAATTTAACATCATTTTATTTGTGTGTTTTTTTTCTGGTTTACCCACAGGAGCTTTCACCTTACTCTACAAATACTGTATTTCAGTCAAATTATGCTCCGGCCCAGAAAGATTTGGGACAGATTGAAGATTTAACTCTTTAAGAACCAGTGACATATTATGCAGCCATCCCTTCCTGCTAAAGAAGTTATGCCAGAATGGGCAGTCTCGCTTATTGAGCATTGTCAACTCTGCTGAGATATTGGTGGGGCATTCATAGTTTCTTAAAGGGGACACTGTAGGCACTATAACCACAGTATCATCACATTGAAACCTGAGGTCCCCTGGCGCTGTCCCTCTGTTAAACTGGTCATACCAACTATGACCTGACACTCTAAGCCAATCATAGCTGCCCACTGCTGCTCAGGCTAAAAAGCAGCACAGAGGGAATGGGCTGCTGCAGACTCTCACTTAGCATAAAACACAGTTTATAACTGAATTGGAGGACGGGCCAGGGGACTCAAGACACAATAACCACTTCAATGAGGAAAGGCTCTTAGAGTGCCTACAATGTTGCTTTAAAGGTTTATCCTTGACTCTGTCATAGCTGTCTCGCCGGGATATGGGAGGTGTTTGTCCCAGGGTTTACAGAGCTGTTTTGAGTAGTTTCTGATGTTTCAGAATGTGCAGTGCATCTTGGAGTGGCTTCTTTTGCTCTTGGGTTTGCAAACCATCTTTGCACAAATGTATTTCCTTTAGGGACTGCAGCACAACTCTGATCTGGTTCAGTTGTTTTAAGGTCTGCAGCACATCCTCGAGCAGTTCAGTTCATATAGGCTCTTTTAATGTGGCGCTTAGATGACAGCATTGCTATAGTCCTGAGTCATCATTGTCTTCCTTCAGCTGTAAAAGTACCTGCTCCTGTGGTCCAAAGTTACAATATAAGTGTAAAGTCAAGTGCTCTGAATATTAGACATTGTTTGAAGTTTGTGTAAGAAGAGATAAGCCTCATCTATTTTTTTCTTTTAATTCATATCTTTGCATCCTTGAAATATCGTAAAAGCACCAGCTATAGAGTTTGTTCAGGCTTCAGTAGCCTGAGGTTCTAGCCTTGGAAGGCAAAAAAAATCAGTAAGTCATCCTCAAAATCTCAGGTCAGGTAATTAAGATCTCTTTATCAGTTTCTAAGAAGGTTAATCAGATCATGAAACGTCCTTAAAGTATCCATGTGGAATAAAAAAAGGTGTTCTATACATTATTTTTATTCTTCTTTATCTAACAAAGCCACAGAATGGTACAACATAGACTATGTAAAAATACTGCAAAATGAAATATTTATACATTTGTCATATTAACCTTAACACGCTGAAGTGTTCCATGGAGCTAAATCGCAGCGGCTGCATGTACATGATGCACACATAGCCCGGAGTTACATTAGGAGAAACGGGAGTTCACATACTCTGCTGGCCTTTAAATTGCTTGATGCTTTCCAAATTGTGAATTAGAAATAAATCATGTCTGTAAACCTGATTAATGTCTTCTTTTAGTGATGATGGTCTTTTTGGGTATGTTTTGAGGATATTGTCTGTGTTTCCTTGCAGCCATTTCACCCAGCAGGAGACCAATAATATAATCGTGTCCAGTACCAAGTCAGTCCGCCAGCTCTCGGAAGCTGTTCGTGGGTCGTCTCAGGTAAGTATAGGAAACAGACGCCTATAGGCCCTGCATGTTCAGTCCACCATTTGCCACGTATCTGCCAGATAAACCTTATACAGCAGTAATCACATTCTGGGTGGGGAAAGGATATTTATGTAGTAGTGATAAAATATTATTAGATTGTTAAAGTGCAATAGTATTTTGTTTGACTATGTCGGATGACTGTCAATGCCATTATCTAAGATGTGCAAGAGAGAAAATGATTGGTATGGATCTGTGTGTGGCTTGTTATGGTTACTTGCATTAAATTTAAGCCTTGAAGTAATTTATTAGTGTATTACACAAAATAAAAATAGCAGAAAATGAACAAAGAGACCACCGCAGAGCAGCAGCTATAAAACACAGCAAACATTGTTTGGACATTCCACATTTTAAAAATATTGTGGCTAAACAAACACATGTATCTTACTCTTAATAATTTAACAAAGCATGAACATAAATATGTTATAGTATATAATTCATGGAGTATCTAGGCCTTACACAAAGTGATTGCAGAATTGAAAGTGGAATAAATCCCAATTGGGCTTGGTAGTCAGCCAATCTGGAAGTGAAGCTGCAGAATGATGAGCTGCAGCTCGGAATACACTGCTATGAATACTGTAGGAGGAAATGTGCCGGTCAGGTGTGGCCAACAGGATCCTCGAGAGTTACAGTTCTACAGCAGGTGTGTGATACATTGTGACTCTTAAAGCTTTAAAGGGAACACACATATTTGCATATGTCTTGCACCAACGCTGCCACATTCCACTATTCTTTCCAACTCCCACTCTGATCTTTAAATGCCTGGAATGTAACGGCCACCTTGTTGTGTGTGTGTGTGTGTATATATATATATATATAGATTGTATTGTCCATATTAGTCCAGTAGACCAATATATATGGCATTATGTATAAAATATGTATCGATGAATGCTGGAGGATGGGATGTATGGAAAATTCATCAATATGCACTTTTTTTTTCTTTTTTTCAGCAGGATCATCTCCAACTTGACCGAATAAAGAGCCAACTATCAGATGCCATTCAGCGCTATGGAACTGTGCAAACGGTGAGTCATGACATGATGAACTTGCTAAAAGAGGAATTACGTAATCCCCAGAATTTAATAACACTTAATTACCAAAAAAAAAGAAAATAATTGTGTTGTACTTAGAGCAATACTTAACAATAAATCCCCTTGAAATAGAATCTGTAAATCTTCCGGCCTCCCCCTAGAATGAGGATAGTGTGCTATTGGATACCTGCCAATCCCCTTTCAAGTGGAGCCTTTTATACCCAGAGCCAGGTTCTATAGGGCTCTGATAAATGTGAGTGAGATCCCCAGATATATTAGTTGTGTTCATTGTTTCCACATATTATTGTGTTCTACATGGGCTGCATTATTTCTATTCTATTTCAAGAGGATTTATTGTAAATATTGCTCTAAGTACAACACAATTATTTGCACACACAATTTTTTTCTGTTTTTTTATAGTCTATTGTGTATCAGTTGTGGGGTGAGTGCTTCTGGAGTCCATATACAGGGGTGTGTTGGATGCACATGTCCACAAACATTTTATATCCAAAGGGATATCCACTTTTTTTTTTTTTTTTTTTTTTCAGTTACCTTTAAGGTTGTTTTTGTTTTTGCTGATCAGTTGGTACCTTTTGGTGAATTGGTAATCAAGGAAAATATAAGTGCAGTTTGTTGACCAAGAAGTGTATATGGGACAGCTACAATTGCCTAACATAGTGTCAATTCTGCAGCTCGCGAGTGTAATAACCCTACACAGAGTAAATACAGAGTGTGTGAGGACGGTAGAATTCCATTAAACAGCCGGGACATGGGCTGCTCTCTGACTGCAGAGGATCCACAGAGACCCTTCTGAACACCATGACATACGCGCCTTCCTTTATATTATGACTGCCTGCTTTGTAAATGCTGCCACATTTCTAGAACTGTTTGTGGTGAAAATGTTCCTGAATGTGAAAATTTGCCTTCATTTTCCTACAGCTGCATTTCATATATCTCTATTGTACAGCAGGTGTGTGTCCTCAGCTGTTTAGCAGATAATGTTTTAAACCATGGTGCTCGGTGCTGCTAGTTTCAGGCAGTGGGATTTGGAATAACTCAGTGCTTGTAGATTAGAAATGCTGGGAAATTGTGCCATGTCAAAATAAATCAAATGTTTTGTGACGAGGAGCACTGCTATTTCCCATTATGCTCCCTTGAAAGGAAAAAAACAAACTGTAGAATTTGTGATATGTGGTGGTCATCTTTGCTTCCCTTGAGGATTTTAGTTTTGCAGTTCTGAGACATGTTGGTGCTGGTGTTGGTGCACACAAGTTAAGCAGCGGTTAGCTAGGGACTGTTAAACAACACAAAGTGCCTGCTTACAAAAACAAAACAAATGTCAATAAAAGTACAATATGTGCATGTTTACTATCTAAAGGCTCACTGTGACGTTAATCTCTGGAGTCTAATAAATTAAAAACATGCCGTTTCAGCACTGCTAAGAAGGAAAGTTTAAATACTGTTTAACCCCTTAAGGACAGACGACGGATATATTCCGTCATGATTCTATTTTATTCCAGAAGTTGTGTCATTAAGGGGTTAACAATCTTTTGGGAAAGAAGAAAGCCCCTCTCTTTTAATCTAAGGCTCAGTAAAATCTCTTGGACTGTTCACAGAGTGGTTTACTGCTGTTGGAGCTGCTTTTTGTGTAACCCATTTGCGTCCAAAGAGGAGATATAATGTCCATCCAAATACCTGGCATAGAACACACACCTGTTTTGCATCACTTCACAATTATCTTTTTTAAACCAAAAGGCAAACTTTTAAACAAATGTACAAACAAAATAAAACAAGACAAATTTTGAAAAGTCTGCATGAAACATTTATAAATTTACTATATACTTGGTTAGTTTGT
Source organism: Pelobates fuscus (assembly GCF_036172605.1). NCBI lineage: Eukaryota > Metazoa > Chordata > Amphibia > Anura > Pelobatidae > Pelobates > Pelobates fuscus. The sequence continues at coordinate 18,511,629 of NC_086320.1, forward strand.
GTTGTTGGGCACGACTCTCAGCTAGGGGAGTTTCTCCCATCTCCCATTCCCCTCTTACATGTTTTATACCAGTGCATTCATGACAAACAGGGCATCATTGTGTAGGAGTGAGAAACCCGACACCAACGCATGCTCTGCATTTGATCAGATACAAAAAGAAAAGTCCTGCGCTCACTCCCATCACTCCTGGGCGGCAGCAATGACTACAGTACACATCAGCTAATACATATAGTAAAAACCAAAGAAAAAAGTTACCTGCACTCTCCTTATTCCCTATGTATATTTAAACAAATGGAGGTCATTTAGTTACTCCGATGGCCACTGGAGGGAATGCCCGTGCCTGTGATCAGATGCCCTCTATACCCCCTGCCAGATGTTGCAAGGTGAAGAGATCTTCCAACTGCACATGTGTGACTGTCAGGTACGCCTAATGCACTTTTCCAGCATTCCTAGGGATACAACACTGATTGGTTAGATACCTGAAGAAAGAATAAGCAGGTAAATAGGAAACAAAAGTCATATTTTCCAGCCTTTCCAGCCTGCAGAGTGAGGCAACTGATATCCAAAAGTTGTCTCAAAGTGATCCATCTCCCATTAAAGGGACTCTCCAGTGCCAGGAAAACAATCAGTTTTCCTGGCACTGCAGGTCCCCTCTCCCTCTCCCTCCCACCCCCCATCCCCGGTTGCCTACCTGAGACCTTTACCTTAGGGAGAAAAGAAAGTGGTCAAGAGAATACTGTGAACAAACAACCGATCATATAATGTGCCATTTGGTGAGTCTGAGTTAGCCTTGTGGAGCATCATGGGAAATCTAGTTCACAGAAATGGGTTTTAACCAAGCTTTTAAGGACAACTGTCCACTTAAAACTATACTAATCTTTTCATCAAGGTTAAAAAAAAAAAAAAATGTTTTTACATGAACAATGAAGTACATGTAAAAAATAAATTTTTGAGAAAAATATCCCTATTTTTTTCTCATGCTTCATTTAAAAAAAAAAAAATCTATTTCCTTTTAAAACTCGATAAAATGATTGTTAATGATTATGCCAGTTTCCTTAATCATCACTAAGTAATACTGCCCTAGTTTTACGCTGTGGTGGACTCGAAGCATCCAGCTTTGTCCATTCAGAGGGTTAATGGAAGAGGAGCAATTCTTTAATTCCTTCGTTAACCTGGAACCTGCATGTTGAAATGTCTAGCTATCAGAGTGGGCTGGGAGGGAGTGTATAATTTAGGGAACAGCACACATTACACATTAGTTGCAATGACGGTGTTAACAGCTCCCATTGCAAAGTGCTTAAAATATTTAAAATCTCAATTTGCATAGAAATGGTGTTGGTTTTTCATCCTTTAATCTGTATTTGTGTTTGCCAGTACAGGAATGCCCTCTAGCAGGGGAGATAAATATAAGTGAAAGCATTTTAATATGAAATATATTTGAAACTTTTTAACTATTTTTTTCCTTCTTAAAGTCGTTGAATACATACTTTTGATTAATATGCATTTCTTGGAAATCCTGTTCCCTGAAGATATATTTTTATTCCTATCATGTTATGAAAAATCAATGAGAATATAAATGATATGTTTGTTTCTTCTTTTTCTTTTGCTTGACAGAAAATAGCAGATAAATCGAAATTATTACTGGCCGGTGGACAGAAAAATCTCAAACAAGTGAGTAAAGTGATGGGGGCTTCATTTTTCAGCCTGTCCTGTGCTGTCCCTATCTGGTTAAAATTTAGTCCTACATTTACGCAGCCTCGTCTTTAAACCTGTGCTCTAGGCGTGTAGCCTCCTCTATAAACCTGTGCTATAGGCGTGTAGCCTCCTCTATAAACCTGTGCTTTAGGCGTGTAGCCTCCTCTATAAACCTGTGCTCTAGGCGTGTAGCCTCCTCTATAAACCTGTGCTCTAGGCGTGTAGCCTCCTCTATAAACCTGTGCTCTAGGCGTGTAGCCTCCTCTATAAACCTGTGCTCCAGGCGTGTAGCCTCCTCTATAAACCTGTGCTCCAGGCGTGTATCCTCCTCTATAAACCTGTGCTCTAGGCCTCCTCTATAAACCTGTGCTGTAGGCGTGTAGCCTCCAATATAAACCTGTGCTGTAGGCGTGTAGCCTCCTCTATAAACCTGTGCTCTAGGCATGTAGCCTCCTCTATAAACCTGTGCTCTAGGCGTGTAGCCTCCTCTATAAACCTGTGCTGTAGGCATGTAGCCTCCTCTATAAACCTGTGCTCTATGTGTGCAGCCTCCTCTATAAACCTGTGCTGTAGGCGTGCAGCCTCCTCTATAAACCTGTGCTGTAGGCGTGCAGCCTCCTCTATAAACTTGTGCTGCAGGCCTCCTCTATAAACCTGTGCTGTAGGCGTGTAGCCTCCAATATAAACCTGTGCTCTAGGCATGTAACCTCCTCTATAAACCTGTGCTTTAGGCGTGTAGCCTCCTCTATAAACCTGTGCTCTAGGCGTGTAGCCTCCTCTATAAACCTGTGCTCTAGGCGTGTAGCCTCCTCTATAAACCTGTGCTGTAGGCGTGTAGCCTCCTCTATAAACCTGTGCTGTAGGCGTGCAGCCTCCTCTATAAACCTGTGCTGTAGGCGTGCAGCCTCCTCTATAAACCTGTGCTGTAGGCGTGCAGCCTCCTCTATAAACCTGTGCTGTAGGCGTGCAGCCTCCTCTATAAACCTGTGCTGTAGGCGTGTAGCCTCCAACATAAACCTGTGCTCTAGGCGTGTAACCTCCTCTATAAACCTGTGCTTTAGCCGTGTAGCCTCCTCTATAAACCTGTGCTCTAGGCGTGTAGCCTCCTCTATAAACCTGTGCTGTAGGCGTGGAGCCTCCTCTATAAACCTGTGCTGTAGGCGTGTAGCCTCCTCTATAAACCTGTGCTGTAGGCGTGTAGCCTCCTCTATAAACCTGTGCTCTATGTGTGCAGCCTCCTCTATAAACCTGTGCTGTAGGCGTGCAGCCTCCTCTATAAACCTGTGAAGTAGGCGTATAGCCTCCTTGTAACGGAGCTCCAGTACTCCAACCGAGTACCTCCGCCAAGTCTGCTTCCTTGTAGCTATCAGGGACCCTGGAACACTTCAGACCCAGGCGCTGAGGCTTGACTGGGATCACTTAGGGCCTTTTCCACCCTGGACCAAACACCAGACGACACATGGTGAAGGTTAAACAGCAACTCTTTAATGAAAACAGCACACATAGTTTAAGCCCCCCAACAACCTAATTTACATACAACAGGTTGATTAGAGCACTACAGTACATGGAAGGGTGGGGTCAGACCATAGCAAGGGCTTATGGGAGATGGAGGAGGGACAGGGCAGCCAGTTTAAACTGGTCTGGCAGTGTCCCTGGGACAACGCCCTGCTGGGGAAACAATAGGACAGGAAAAAAGGGGGGAGGGGGAGATGCACAGACCAGCAATACATTCAACATACCCTGCACAAATAATAGGCACAGTGTGACAAAACACAAAAGGAACTTGGGAGCCCACCCATAGTGTCTGTCTTCCATCAGCTGTGACGGTGACTACCGTCACACTCCTCTATAAACCTGTGCTGTAGGCGTGCAGCCTCCTCTATAAACCTGTGCTGTAGGCGTGCAGGCTCCTCTGTAACTGCGTGCTACACTTGTGCAGTCTTTCTCATAAATTTGTGTATAGGACTGATGCTTGTCTTTGTATATAGAAATAGAGTGGTGTGTGTGTGTGTGTGTGTATGTAGCAGAACCCCTTTTTGGCTGTCCCATTTATCATTTTATTTGTTGGCACTGCTGAGGTTTTACATGCCTGGATTATACAGATTGAAATTGCACCAGCTATGGACATACTTTGTTCGGTATACGAACAAAGTACCGAACAAACGGACCACCCTGATGTACATTAATCATGCAATTTACCTCCCTGATCGTTTCTCTCATTCCCTTGGTTTATACGAATTCACTGCTGTATCCCCTGAGTGGCCGCCATTTCGGCAGCCGAACACGTGGCAGCGGCCATCTTAACCCCACGAACAGCGGTGTTTGGTCGTCGAGTGTCTGTAACTGAAAACGGACACTCGACTAGCCGAACACCGCTAAGACCTCCAGGACGGCAGAAAGTACAGAAAATAACTCACGAACGGCCCGGCATTCGGTAGGATGAATCCCACGAACTAGGGGATTGATCTGGTTACCGACTCAATTATGTGTGGCATAGCCTTTCGGGAGTTTTGGGGCACGAATAGAGACCGACCGCAGGGCCAGATTTCATGGAACTAATTTCGGCATCTTTACCCATGCGTTCGGTCAAAACTTTACCTTCCCATAACTCCCGAACCCCTGGTCTGATCTGGGTGATTTTTGGATATGTTGCTCACCCAGATCAGGGCTACCAGGGGAAACCATTTAAAGGTATATCATACATATTTGAGGTACATCTGGAAAGTGGGGAAAAGTATGTACAGTATTATCGTATTATCTGTTAAGCTAAGGGGAGGAGATGTGTGGGAGGTAACGTCTGTAGGATTGCTGCAAAGTGTAATTAATGTGAATCCCTCACTTGCATGGGAGAATCTCATAAAAGCAGGAATGTTGACATTAAACTTCAGTTCTACTCCTGATACTGTGTGTCGTCCAGTGATTGGGAAAGAGGATGGGATACTATTGGATTTACTGCTGATTGTGCTGCATATGCTCTTGGATTTACTACTTGTTCCTGCATCCTCTGGATATATTGGTGGAGTTAAGCGGTGAGAGACCAGCTCTCCGCTACAGTGTATATATATGTATGTATATAATATATATATATATATATATATATATATATATACACCCTCAACAAATAAGTAAATATATAGGTATGTATCATGGGTTATATATATATATATACATGAAATAGCATTTTAAAAAACAATGTATTTTTTAATTTTAACGTTATTTTTGTATTTGGGCAGTGGACTGTCTCTTTCTAATAATGTGATCCGGGGGGTTATGGAAACATTAATACATTGTTTGTTTTTAATAGATTTCTTATGTTACACACTTTTTGTCTCTTTATCTGTCTTTCTAAATCAGTCATTCACATTGTGGCTCTTCCTTTACATCCTCCACTACTCATAGCAGCACATAAATAGAAATCAGAAGAAATCTGAAGCTAAGAGTGTGGACCAGTAGGGCAAAGTTAACATGGACAGCTAATTGCCATTGTTGGGCATAACCAGCATCTAGCAGTCGTAACAAGCTGACTATATTGCAAAACCAAACATGTTTTATTGCATCTTTCAAACAGAAAGCTAAATAACACATGGAATGAAACCATATGTTAATTCCCTTATTTATCACTGATAAAACACAGTCTCACAATGTATTGTCTGTTAATCCTCTGATTAAAATACTCTTGATTTAGATCTTGTATTACATAGCACAAGCCACCATGCCATTAAGAAACACAGATACCTAAATTCTGGCCATATAGAAAGTCCTGTTGGCAGATCTTGACAGCCTTCAGGCATTTAAAATCTGTTTTACATATTGAGATAGCCACATGTGCATCCCTATCATTCTTCAGCTGAAAATAGATGACCACATAAGATGCACATATGGATCTATGTCCCTGGAGCCAGTGCAAGACGTGCACACTCTGAACAGCAGCTGGGAGTCCTTCCTTGCACACACACAAAAGTCAGTGTGTCAAGCACAGTCTTTCATTTAGATTATTTATTTTTCTGTATCTTAAAGCAGACTTCAACAAAACACAAAGACCAGTGACTTTTTTATTTAAATAGGATAAAGTATATGACAAAATGCAGAATAATTAAATCTTTAGTAATGTCTTCTGCATTAACGTTAGACTGAGGCCAAGCCTCCAGCAGCCCTCATTTCCCTCTGCTTGAATATGGGACTTAGAAGTGGGGGACCATAATAGCACCATTTCCATTACAATGGCACATAGTGCTTATGGTACTTAGATTGCCCCATTAAGAAAGACAACTATATTTAAATAGTTTTTTTATCTTCCTTCCTTGTTTCATCCTTCCTCCGTGCTATAGTTTAATATATAAAATTTCTATAATGCAACGGGAAACTGCACAGTATGTTTTTAGCTATAATAAATGTGACCGAACACAACCAAAGCGGATTACAGAGTCGAGCACAGTTATTTTTGCTCCCGTCTGTGGTTTTCTGTCAATCTGCGCATTGCCCCAAGTACTGATAAGGCCATTGTTGTAAAAATAACAGATGGGAAATTTTATCCAAAGTGTCACCTTGTGGGGGTAACATGACTGTTTACAATATTTAATAATGTAAAGTATTCGCAACCATCTTATCGAGACAAAAGGAAGTGACATTCAATCCAGTGTGATGACCATGCTTTATAATCAGATTAAGGCAAGCATTTTGCTTTATAACCTAGAGAGATATTTGGAAGGATTGTGGGTAATGTGAGCGAAGGATTTCTTTGTGTGTGGAAAAAAATGGGTTGAGCCGTTTAATCCCTCTGTGTCCTCTCTTTTACTTTGTAATTTAAAGGACCTTTTCCTGTATAGCAGCAGACATCAATTCATCACAGTTAAAATGAGAGCACAGACTATGACTACAGGGTGCTTTAGGTTCATGATCTGACAATTTTTAAGTGCCAGAAAAGTTTCAAGCCCTCGATGGGTCAAGGATTTGCTCATTAATGATCTCAGATTCTCATATCGCTAAAGAGGTGCTTCCGCAAGGGAAAAAAATAACCTACATTGACCTTGTGCAGCTGCTCCACATTATGAGAAATTTCTTGTGTTCTGTAGAAGTGAAACCAGACACAAAAATGAGTGACAAGACACCTGTTTCTTTATCAGGACTGTTAACCGGATTCTGGAGTGTTGGCAAGTAAGACCAATTTTCATGCAAACTCCTAACGTTGAAGTGTTTTTTTATTCATTGTTTAAAAACACCTCAATACTTTATTGTTGGTCTTGCATCTAGGTCTTTGATCACTGTAACAGAAAATTAATTATCAAGGTATAATTTTTTATTAAAATAGAAATTTTGGGGTACATTAATAATGCAATTTTTTATGGTATGTATGCATGGCACCCATGGCGAGTTTCATTGATGGCCTTCTTTAATTAAACAGAATTGTTTCGCTCAGCGAGGGAACATGTTTTTTTTTTTCTTTTATCCATTCATTTCAGTTTGTGTATATCTCTCTTTGTGCAGATGTACATTTCTATTACTTCTCTTTACATTATAGTTAATTTAAAAAAAATCACCTTGTGGAGAACACAATCAAGAGTTGCGCTGAAGAAGTAGAAGATTTAACCAGAGGCGTCATGTAATTGGATTCAAGATCGATAGGTGTGGTGCTGGAAATTTGCAGCTAAATGGAATTGTGGACTTTTTTCAAAGCAATCCTGCTCTTTGTCAGCATATAGATGGTTTCATGATTTTTCTGTAGCACACAGTTGCATTCTCTATATTTTTTTCATTTCACAGATCCAACTTCTAATCGGTGTACAGTTCCACAGTGACCAGTCTGATAAACAGAGTTTATATTTGGCTTGGTGTTTACCTTTGGGGTTTATTTACTAAACAGTGAATTGTGTGACCTTGACAAGGAAATCGCAAGCTTTGATCCAAAGATTCCAAGGTCAATAAATCCTGGAGACTTTTTCTTGATGTTTTGACCTACATTTTCCCAGTTGTTATACATTTGCCTTCCCCACACATCACAGTGAATTTTCTTATTAAATTAAACTCCTTGATTTGTTTCATAACAAGTATCTTCTGCGTTAAAAGAAAAATAACTCCTTACATTCCATGTTGAGGAGATTTTGAATTGGTTGTTGTGTTTTATTGCAGTTGGGGGAAATCGTTGCAGGATAAATGGTATATAATTGTATGGGTGAGCACCCGTAATGACTATCAGGCATGGCAGTATCTTGAATATCATCCATATATTTAAAAATGATCTCTGTGACGTTGTTTAATATAATATTTAATAACATACATTTCTTAAATCTCTTCCCAATGTCCTAGTGGTCTGTGGTTCTCTTACTTTGGGTAGTCAGCTGATGCCTAATGACTAAAATGTGCATTTTCTAATCACTACATCCACTGAAGCAACAAGGAAACGTAATTCCAGGTCTTGGCCACCCAGGAGATATGACTAATGCAGAGATTCTTGCCATACCAATTCATACCTGCAATGGGCGCTGTGATAGACAACAAGCAGTCAGCTGACACTCAGACGATCAGACACCCATTGATGCTCAGGCACATGATTTCCTCATTCGTCCCAGCAGCACAGAGGGGATGGCTGCTGCGGTCTCTCATAAAAACAGTTTAATGCTGCATGGAAGGACAGCGCCAGGAGACTCCAGACACTATAACCACTTCAGTGCCTACAATGTCCCTTTAAGGCCGCAGTGGGCAAATTAGATGTATGCAGATACTGCTGTAACGAATCACCTGGCACCCGACTGGGTACCTCCGTTGAAGGATGCTCCTAGCGCTTTCTGAGGGCTCCAAGCACTCCAGCCGACACCATAACCACCGTAGACTCCTTCAGAGAGCAAGACAGGAACAAGCATAATAGGAGTTATATATTTTTATGTATTTTATTGTATTTTGCTACCATGCGGCTAATGGGAGTTTTGCCTCTGTTCTTGGAGATAATTGGATTACTTCCCAATTATCTCCAGGATAGAAGACTCTGTGGAACTGGTTTTGGGCAGAAAAGCCATGCTTCATTTGGTCACAAAGGGACTTTCAACTAACTGGACCAGTTTGTATGATTTTGATTTTGATTTTTTTGATACGTTTTTTTATATATATATATTTATTTATATATATATATATATATTTGCAGTATGCTGATTCTGAAAATGTAAGTTTTATGTGAATGTGATGTCTACTTTTAGAGTTATGAATATTGTGTAAAACTGTGTATTTTCCTGCCTGTGACAATTACATTAGACCATTGTGTTCAGTAATTATATCACAGGCAGAGGGGAGGATTTTGTGTGGCAGTGTCTGAGTGTATTGTACGTATTGATTGGTTGTTTTGCAAAACCCTGTGGGCAGTACTATGTTTGTAGAATGTGAATAAAAGAGGCTGTATGTGCCAGTACAGTCAGTTCTTCTTCACCCTCAATCTAGAGTCCTGTCTCTTATTGGAGGAATTGCTATATCACTACAAGGGATTGCTATGCTCTGCATGCTCCCTTGGATAATCACTTCTAAACTCTTTTCAGAGCTTGCTCTCTGAAGGAGTCTACGGTGGTTATGGTGTCCACTGGAGTGCTTGGAGCCCTCAGGAAGCGCCCAGGAGCATCCTTCAACGGAGGTACCCAGTCGGGGTGCCAGGTGATCCGTTACAACTGCTTTTATAGATAGATATGCATTTTGATTTAAATCTGTATTTTGTGTGTGCACTGATTAAGGCACAAAACCATCAAAGGAAAGCGAATATCACCACCTCTGCTGAAGTAAGCATCCCAATGCCTCATTCCCACTAGCATTAATTTAAACAAGACTGTACATAATTACAGGTCCATTGAGTTTGAAATCAGGAAAACATAGTTCTCCATTGAGAAAAGGTCTTCACAAGGAGATTCAATGGTTCTTCAATTCTTTTTGAGAACAGGGACCAACGACAATTAGTGGGAGGTGCCTAGAGCTTCCTGAAATATTCTGCTGCATAGCTCCCACAGCAAACTGAAATAGTATCCAATCTTCTAACCATCTCATACTAATCACCTGGACCATCCCGTACTATTCCTGGCAGTCTGCGCCGGTCACCTATGTAAACCTACAGGGCTTTTTCAGTGTTGTCCAAGACACTAAATTGGACCGCTGGAGGATAGCTTTAGATCTATTTATTTTTTATCTTTTACATTAGTATTTAGCATGTGTTTCCCAAATAATTCTCATGTTGAAGAACAGGTCACAGAAGGGTTAATAGGGTGCAAGCTGTTTCTAATTTACTAACACACCGTTCGGGTCCAGCTCTTCTTAGAACTTCCACAACGTGGCCTTATCAGCCTGTGTGCAAGCCGCAGATATATTAATATGCCCTTTTCTTCCTTTCTGATAACAATCCCATTTATAATATCGAAATACTCCTTAGACTTTAAACCCTCCTTCATGTTCCCAGATTGTAACATGTTCTGTAATCTAAAGGAGTTATGAAAAATTTAAATATCCCAGTGCTTGGAGCTTCATCCTTTTTTTAATATACTCCATATCACAGAATAGACGGCTGAACCTGGCTTGGGAACCTCATTCTGCCGAGCTAGGTGAAAGCGGTTACTTACTAACTGGCACTTTTACAGGGACTTCCAAGGAACTGCAGTTCAGGAGCATGGCTGAGAGATTTTCCGTTTTACCTCGAGTGCCACGGAGGGAGAAAAAGCAATTATTTCTGTGTTTCAAACACTGTGGGGTTAGAAAGACAGCAGACCAGAAAAGCTGTACCCTGCTGAGAGTGTGCCTGCAATATCTGTAAATGGAGATGGACAAGATACTGTCAGAGTCACATAAAGGACCCTCAATGCTCAGCTGAATATCTCTGCCTACAGCAATGAATCTCATGGCCTCATCGCAATATGTAGCTCGGTGGATACAATAGTCATAGAGAGCAAATGTATTTTTTATTTACTAAACAGTGAATTGTGTGACCTTGACAAGGAAATCGCAAGCTTTGATCCAAAGATTCCAAGGTCAATAAATCCTGGAGACTTTTTCTTGATGTTTTGACCTACATTTTCCCAGTTGTTATACATTTGCCTTCCCCACACATCACAGTGAATTTTCTTATTAAATTAAACTCCTTGATTTGTTTCATAACAAGTATCTTCTGCGTTAAAAGAAAAATAACTCCTTACATTCCATGTTGAGGAGATTTTGAATTGGTTGTTGTGTTTTATTGCAGTTGGGGGAAATCGTTGCAGGATAAATGGTATATAATTGTATGGGTGAGCACCCGTAATGACTATCAGGCATGGCAGTATCTTGAATATCATCCATATATTTAAAAATGATCTCTGTGACGTTGTTTAATATAATATTTAATAACATACATTTCTTAAATCTCTTCCCAATGTCCTAGTGGTCTGTGGTTCTCTTACTTTGGGTAGTCAGCTGATGCCTAATGACTAAAATGTGCATTTTCTAATCACTACATCCACTGAAGCAACAAGGAAACGTAATTCCAGGTCTTGGCCACCCAGGAGATATGACTAATGCAGAGATTCTTGCCATACCAATTCATACCTGCAATGGGCGCTGTGATAGACAACAAGCAGTCAGCTGACACTCAGACGATCAGACACCCATTGATGCTCAGGCACATGATTTCCTCATTCGTCCCAGCAGCACAGAGGGGATGGCTGCTGCGGTCTCTCATAAAAACAGTTTAATGCTGCATGGAAGGACAGCGCCAGGAGACTCCAGACACTATAACCACTTCAGTGCCTACAATGTCCCTTTAAGGCCGCAGTGGGCAAATTAGATGTATGCAGATACTGCTGTAACGAATCACCTGGCACCCGACTGGGTACCTCCGTTGAAGGATGCTCCTAGCGCTTTCTGAGGGCTCCAAGCACTCCAGCCGACACCATAACCACCGTAGACTCCTTCAGAGAGCAAGACAGGAACAAGCATAATAGGAGTTATATATTTTTATGTATTTTATTGTATTTTGCTACCATGCGGCTAATGGGAGTTTTGCCTCTGTTCTTGGAGATAATTGGATTACTTCCCAATTATCTCCAGGATAGAAGACTCTGTGGAACTGGTTTTGGGCAGAAAAGCCATGCTTCATTTGGTCACAAAGGGACTTTCAACTAACTGGACCAGTTTGTATGATTTTGATTTTGATTTTTTTGATACGTTTTTTTATATATATATATTTATTTATATATATATATATATATTTGCAGTATGCTGATTCTGAAAATGTAAGTTTTATGTGAATGTGATGTCTACTTTTAGAGTTATGAATATTGTGTAAAACTGTGTATTTTCCTGCCTGTGACAATTACATTAGACCATTGTGTTCAGTAATTATATCACAGGCAGAGGGGAGGATTTTGTGTGGCAGTGTCTGAGTGTATTGTACGTATTGATTGGTTGTTTTGCAAAACCCTGTGGGCAGTACTATGTTTGTAGAATGTGAATAAAAGAGGCTGTATGTGCCAGTACAGTCAGTTCTTCTTCACCCTCAATCTAGAGTCCTGTCTCTTATTGGAGGAATTGCTATATCACTACAAGGGATTGCTATGCTCTGCATGCTCCCTTGGATAATCACTTCTAAACTCTTTTCAGAGCTTGCTCTCTGAAGGAGTCTACGGTGGTTATGGTGTCCACTGGAGTGCTTGGAGCCCTCAGGAAGCGCCCAGGAGCATCCTTCAACGGAGGTACCCAGTCGGGGTGCCAGGTGATCCGTTACAACTGCTTTTATAGATAGATATGCATTTTGATTTAAATCTGTATTTTGTGTGTGCACTGATTAAGGCACAAAACCATCAAAGGAAAGCGAATATCACCACCTCTGCTGAAGTAAGCATCCCAATGCCTCATTCCCACTAGCATTAATTTAAACAAGACTGTACATAATTACAGGTCCATTGAGTTTGAAATCAGGAAAACATAGTTCTCCATTGAGAAAAGGTCTTCACAAGGAGATTCAATGGTTCTTCAATTCTTTTTGAGAACAGGGACCAACGACAATTAGTGGGAGGTGCCTAGAGCTTCCTGAAATATTCTGCTGCATAGCTCCCACAGCAAACTGAAATAGTATCCAATCTTCTAACCATCTCATACTAATCACCTGGACCATCCCGTACTATTCCTGGCAGTCTGCGCCGGTCACCTATGTAAACCTACAGGGCTTTTTCAGTGTTGTCCAAGACACTAAATTGGACCGCTGGAGGATAGCTTTAGATCTATTTATTTTTTATCTTTTACATTAGTATTTAGCATGTGTTTCCCAAATAATTCTCATGTTGAAGAACAGGTCACAGAAGGGTTAATAGGGTGCAAGCTGTTTCTAATTTACTAACACACCGTTCGGGTCCAGCTCTTCTTAGAACTTCCACAACGTGGCCTTATCAGCCTGTGTGCAAGCCGCAGATATATTAATATGCCCTTTTCTTCCTTTCTGATAACAATCCCATTTATAATATCGAAATACTCCTTAGACTTTAAACCCTCCTTCATGTTCCCAGATTGTAACATGTTCTGTAATCTAAAGGAGTTATGAAAAATTTAAATATCCCAGTGCTTGGAGCTTCATCCTTTTTTTAATATACTCCATATCACAGAATAGACGGCTGAACCTGGCTTGGGAACCTCATTCTGCCGAGCTAGGTGAAAGCGGTTACTTACTAACTGGCACTTTTACAGGGACTTCCAAGGAACTGCAGTTCAGGAGCATGGCTGAGAGATTTTCCGTTTTACCTCGAGTGCCACGGAGGGAGAAAAAGCAATTATTTCTGTGTTTCAAACACTGTGGGGTTAGAAAGACAGCAGACCAGAAAAGCTGTACCCTGCTGAGAGTGTGCCTGCAATATCTGTAAATGGAGATGGACAAGATACTGTCAGAGTCACATAAAGGACCCTCAATGCTCAGCTGAATATCTCTGCCTACAGCAATGAATCTCATGGCCTCATCGCAATATGTAGCTCGGTGGATACAATAGTCATAGAGAGCAAATGTAATAGTCCACACGGTAAACGTCCTTCTTCAATATGTGTTTCACTGAAAGTATGGGTCATCTGGTCTGCTTTCAGTTTAAGAAGAAATAACAAAATACATATTTTTGTTTTGATGGAAGGAATAAAAATACTCAATTTTAGGCCACAAATTTCACTTTACCTTTTAAAAAAAAAAAAAAAAAAAAAATCAGTTTAGTGTTTTAAAGTTTTTTTGTTATATTTTATTTTTAGCTTTACCACTCTCTACGCTTGCCACAAAAAGTGCAAATATTTTACTGAATGTAGCCAAACAATGCCAGCTAATGGCAGGCATCCCAAGGGTGAACTGGAACACTAATAAAGTGTATCTGCCTCACAGAACTTTTAACTAGTAAGCTTTTCACCATCGAGTGCCAGGCAGAGTGAGCTCTCCCATTAGGTCAGTAATCTCACTTCATTCTACCCATGTAAACAAAAAGTACAATGCACAGCTTAGTCAGTCAGGCCCACTGGTGAAACCTTTATTAGAAGAGCATGCCAAAATAGAAAACGGCATTGTTTATAAATATATAATATATATATGTGTGTGTGTAATATAATGCATCTCTGCAGAAGTTGCTGTAAGTTATTTTGTGTATGTAATCATTATGGTAGTTTAACACTTTATTGCTCTCAGGACATGCTTTTATATATACATTTCATGATCCTCAGACAAAAGTGCCACAATTGCATTAGGACTTACCCATAAGAAAGCATTAAATCAATGCTTTCCTGTGGAGTTTTAGCCGACACTGGATGTCCTCATGCAAAGTGTGAGGATGTCCAGCGTCAAGGAGCCAATATCTGCTACGGACTCTGAAGCGACCCTAGCGGCTGTCTGGTAGTCAGCCACTAGAGGAGTCGTTAACCCTGTAAGGTAATTATTACCATTTTTCAATAACTGCAAACATTTGCAGGATTAAAGGGACAGGGACACACAGACCACTTTGAGTGTTCCTTCAAGAGTATTGGAGTGTTGAATTAGCTGATTTTACCACTGCAGCCGATCCACTTGACTGAATAACAACACATTTTGATTGAAGGGAAATTATTTATATACTTTTCAGTTACCAAATCAGTTAAGGAAACGATATTTTGAAGTCTATCACCACTGAACTTTTTACTAAAATAAAAAATAAAAAGTAGTTTTTACTGCACAGTGAGAAAAATAAAATTGTTTAGCTTTTTTATTTCTCTGTGCCACTAGAGTCAGCTCCCACAAGGGATGCATTTGTATTTTTTTCTCATCTGTTTTTCCGTAGTGAAGCCTGTATCTTGGAAGGTTTTTATTTTTCCTTCCAGCACCTCCATAGGTTTATGACAGATTGCAGGCATGACTGAGCCTATCGAGATTCGCTGTTGCCACGGGGGAGACAGATTCTGCAAAATGTTTCCTTGAAAATGACAAAAACGCTTTGACCAATGTGATTACATTCTTGGAAAACACGAAACAAAGGCACACAGGCAATAAACGTCTGCCTGTTAGTGCTTATACGTGTGTGTCATTGAAACTGTAAATAATGCTTCACTATGCCACAGCACGTGTCCCTGTTCGTGTCACTACGTCTTCCACTTGTTTGATACCAATGGGTGTAGATTTGCTTTCTCCTCCTAACCTGCTCTTTGCCATATCCGGACAACCTGGAACTGAAAAGTGGTGATATCACAAAAAAAAATCATACATTTCCTGGCATCAAATTATTCTCTGATTCAAAGACCCCAGCGAAATAGCTGTATAGCACAAGAAATTAAATCTAAAGACCACCACTGGTGAGCCATATGATTCGATATGATCAATGCCTATTAAAGAGTATATACAGACACTCCTCACTTACCGACCGGGTTCCGTTCCTACGACCCGGTCTTAGAACCAATTGGTCGGTAAGTGAGCAGTTAAGGGAGTCCCAGTTCTGGTGCGTTCATCTATGTTCGGAGAAATTTTGTTTACAACGATTTGGGCACCGGACCAAATAACTTGTTTTTATTTCGAAAAAGTAGCAAACTATGTTAACGCAACCTCTGCAGTGAACAAGTGTAAACTCTTATAATTTGCTGAATTTGGGTAGTAGAAAAGATTGAAACCGTAAAGGCAGAATGGGCAAAAGCTGATTAACTAGTGATTTCCATGTAAGATGTTATAAAAGGCAAAGAAAAGTTATAGAAATATGTCTAAATGTTTCTTGCTTGCAGTTTCCACTCTCAGAAAATTACTAGGAAATGGAAGCTAAAGAGACACTTTAGAACCGATACCACGTCTTACTGAAGTGGTTATAGTGCTTGAAGACAGCTGGTGCCATACCATGGTTTAGTTGTAAAACATTTTCCCACTGGTTTAACATGCCACGAGGTTACCCAGGTGTCTGGAGCCAGCCATTTTCTGCTCCTGGGCCTCATGTTTCTATATTGGCCCTTGCAGTGGTTGAAGGCAGTGGTTGGCTCAGCGTGTCAGCTGGCCATTGCTTAGCCTGTTACAGCAGCTCTTATCTGCTATGACTTGATATGGCTTCGGCATAGTGCAATTCCACTTTAGCCATAACTCCAGGAGGTGGCCAGACTGTGAGAGTCATGGATCATCTTTTCATGTTAAACCTTGAGCCACAGGGTGGTGCCAGGGACTCCAGGCATCATAACCATTTTAATGTTACATAAAGTATTCTCTTAGGAGGCATTGTTGAAGTCATGGAAGACCAAGAAAATACCTTCACTAGAACTCCTTGTAGACTGGTCAAGAGAGAAAAATGAAACCTCTTATGACTGCAGAACACCTGGAGGTAGATTTAGCTGTACTGGAGAAAGGTGAACTGGAATGACTGACGTGCCAGCATGTCGTCTTTGCACAACTGATGCTTTTTGACGTGTCTAAATGCTCTTTGTTAGTAGGAGTAAAATTACTAGAGAAATCTTGAAATAGTACTGGGTGCTCAGTCACTGCTGTTTTCTGAAATATCTCCCCTGCAATTTAAACTAGAAAGCCTTTTCTCACAGTGCACATTATGTCCAAAAACTAAACTTGGGCTTTTATGTTCATAACTGCTATGGGAAAGGTCAGCAGGATGTCTGTCATTTCTCGAGCCTGGGCTTTGAAGTCACCAACTTCGCACTCAGTCACACACAGAGTGCCATTGATGTGACCCATTCCGTCTCTCGTTTATTACTTTGCAAATGGTACCAGAAAAATATGCCATTTGAGAAGCAGCAGCCGAGGGAGGTGTGATTTGTTCGAGCTGACTGACAGCCTAATCATTAATTTCCTGAAAGCGATTATGCATCAAATACTGTTCAGTTCTGGCCTGGTTCACTTATGCTGCAAGTAACCAGAGAGCTCGGGAAAATTAAATGCATAGCTATTCCTAACAGAATGATAATTCTTCAACAGGGTCGTTGTGATGTGATGGTAGCTTACTCACTGCAAATGAAATGTATTTCATAATGCATAGGTTTAAATATCTCTCTTTATCACATCTCTTTGCTGGCCTTTGCACTGGGATGGCCGTCTGTAAGTCCTCTTTGATCAGAGCCACTGCTCATCTGCCAGGGCCATGCATGGTTCCAATGGATGAAACAGGACACAGGAAGCAGAATATGACACTGAAGTTTACTGAAAACACGTTGGTATAACAATTTAAACCACTGACAGGTGAAGTGAGTTACGTTGATTATATCTTTACAGTGACACCTGTCAAGAGGTGGGATATATTAGGCAGCAAATGAACAGTCAGTTCTTGAATGGCATGTGTTGGAAGCAGGACAATTGGCCAAGTAAAAAGATCGAAGTGACTTTGCCAAATAGTGATAGCTAGATGCCTGGGTCAGAGCATCTCCAATATGGCAAGTCTTGTGGGGTGGTCCCAGTATGCAATGGTTAGTACCTACCAAACGTGTTGCAAGGAAGGACAACTTGCAAACCTGGTTATTGGTGCCCAAAGCTCATTGATGCACATGGGGAGCGAAGGTTATCTTGTCTGTTCCAATCACACAGAAATGCTTCTGTAGCTCAAATTGCTGAAGATTGTGGATTTGGGGTTTTCATGAGCTGTAAGCCATAATCTTTAAACT
This sequence comes from Pelobates fuscus, assembly GCF_036172605.1. NCBI lineage: Eukaryota > Metazoa > Chordata > Amphibia > Anura > Pelobatidae > Pelobates > Pelobates fuscus. The sequence continues at coordinate 18,529,383 of NC_086320.1, forward strand.
TATGAGAAATCACGGCTTGAACTATCCTGCTTTGCATGTAATGCGTCTATCTAATATATTAGTTTGCCCTTTTACGTTGCATTACTGAAATAAATGAACTTTTGCACAATATTCTAATTTTTCGAGTATCATCTGTACACCAAAAAACAAGTTAAAAAAAGCACTAACCAAACTTCTAAAAAAATCTTTTAAATATGTGTATTAAAAACACCATCTAATGTGTGAATAAAAGCAGCATCCTTAAAAGTGCAATAGCTCACAAAACACTTAAAATACCAACAAAAACTTAAAATAAAGGTGCACTGTGTGTTACTTATTCTTAAAACTTAAATTTGGTGATGAACAACTTCTATTAAAGTGCAATACATAGTTGTACTGTGCAGTATTTTCTCATAACAGAATCCATGCAAAATTGTGATGTCTCAAATAAAGTGCAAAACCATTCGTGCTCAGAATAAAATAATCGGCTTCCTCAGATCAGGTAATAAGGTGATCTGAGGAAGCCAATTACAGGCGAACTGCGTCATCATGCCACGTTACGCTGTTATGCCACGCACGAAGCCCCACCTCCAGGAAATACTCCGTAATTTTTAGCCCGTGGTAATGCCAAGCCATTGGCGAAAACCGAAGGGACAGTATTCAAGTAAAAAGGGAGGAAGACAGAGTGGAGGTGATTTGCCTGGTGGAGGTTTTTTAATTGTGAAGATTGTCAAAGATTGAATTTTACTTACTGCTGCTATCTGGTCCTTGACTAATGATATTTCAGTAGGCTAACAGTTAGAGCAGACTTCTCTGCTCTTTACTTATGAGTGGGATTCTATCTTTAAACATTTAGTAGATATTCCCCTAACTGTATTACACTATCTGTTATTTTTTCTTCTTGTTTGAATTATATATATATTTTGAATGTTGGAGGAAAAGTACCTACAGCTGAGTTGAAAAAAGTGTGTCATACATGTTTGTGTTCCTGACACTCTAGTGTTCCTTTAACTTGAAGGTATTAAAAGAAGAACCTGACAAATGAATTGTATCTACTTCCATATTTAGCTATTGTACATCGTTTATCTGTTATACAGTTTAGTGTTTGCCCATATTTATTATTATGTAGAAATATATATATACAGCAAATATGCACAACTGTAATGCTTTTAATTTAGGAAGTGACAATTCTGGGTCAACAATGTTCTCAGGATCGTGCTAGTGTCAGTCTAGAGAAATGCAATTACATCTATATAGTCTGCAGTTAAATGATAAAGTACCTCTTAAACTGCCATGGCTGAGATTAGAAGTCTCACCTGACATATTGTGTGTGCGCAGTAAAATGGGATTTCACCTTCCCAAAAGATTTAGGTGTCCCTGAATACGCTCTCCTTGGCAGCCCATTCTGTGTGATTGCTTTGGGTCTCTGCTTAAAGAGGCACAGTTGTAAATCTGTCAGCCTTACAAGGTGAGAAGCTATCGTTATGGAACCTCCACTTTGCCAAAATCCTATTACAGGTAGAGAACATCGAAAGATCCTGCGCTTGGCCAACAGTTGACATCTTTTTAAAACTAAGTCTCTTACACAGTAAATGCTGGAATGTTCATCATATTTACTGATGAATGTTCAGTCACTATTTAATCACTGTGTTCAATTCAGATGGTGATTTAAATTTTGACCACCTTGTGGTTTATAACAAAATGTATTCCTAGTTCAGGATAGCAGTTGGAGACAAAGCAATAGTGAAGTCAGATAAAACCATTCAAAAAAACAGGCCATAGGTGAAGGTGTTGTTGTGCATTTAAATGACCACTAAATTACATAGCTGGTGGTCGACCTAATGACCCTATATTGCCAGGAAAACAAGTTTGTTTTCCTGGCAATATAGGGTCATTAGGTCGACCCCCCTCCACCCTGAGGGCCCCCCTCCCAACCCCCTTAAAAAGTTTTTTTTTTCTTTCATCTTTTTGTGAAACAAAAGTTAATAAAAGCTATTCTATGTTGTATTGAACAAAGAAAATGTAACATGTTCGGTTTCAGAATCAAGGAGCCAGTTAAAGTTAGGAGCCATGTTTTTCAACGTCAAAAATACAATTCTTAACAGAACACTATGCCATGCATACACAGTAGTCCCCCAATGCTTTCCTTTGGGAAAGCATTGAATTGGCTGTGATTGTCAAGATTGATGATCTCAGCCATAGAGATTGGGCCAGCACACTTTATATTACTGTGCATTTTATTGCTGTAGAGCTCTGTAATAAACATACACACTACACATTACTGTAGGTGTTATTGCTGTGGAGTGCTCTAAGAGTTATACACTGCACAATACACTCTTACACACTGCATGTTACTGGAGGTTTACTGCTGTGGAGTTATGTAATATAAGCATACACACTGCAGACTGCTCGTTACTGGAGGTTTATTGCTGTGGAGCTATGTAATACACTACTACACACTGCAGACTGCTCGTTACTGGAGGTTTATTGTTGTGGAGCTATGTAATACACTCATACACACTACAGACTGCTCGTTACTGGAGGTTTATTGCTGTGGAGCAATGAAATACACTACTACACACTGCAGACTGCTAGTTACTGGAGGTTTATTTCTGTGGAGCCATGTAATACACTCATACACAATGCAGACTGCTTGTTACTGGAGGTTTATTTCTGTGGAGCCATGTAATACACTCATACACAATGCAGACTGCTTGTTACTGGAGGTTTATTGCTGTAGAGCTCTGTAATAAACATACACACTACACATTACTGTAGGTGTTATTGCTGTGGAGTGTTCTAAGAGTTTTACACTGCACAATACACTCTTACACACTGCATGTCACTGGAGGTTTATTGCTGTGGAGCTATGGAATACACTCATACACACTGCAGAGTGCTCGTTACTGGAGGTTTATTGCTGTGGAGCCATGGAATACACTCATACACACTGCAGAATGCTTGTTACTGTAGGTGTATTGAAGTGGAGCTATGTAATACACTAATACACACTGCAGACTGCTCGTTACTGGAGGTTTATTGCTTTGGAGCTATGTAATACACTAATACACACTGCAGACTGCTTGTTACTGGAGGTTTATTGCTGTAGAGCTCTGTAATAAACATACACACTACACATTACTGGAGGTTATTGCTGTGGAGTGCTCTAAGAGTTTTACTCTGCACAATGCACTCTTACACACTGCATGTTACTGGAGGTTTATTGCTGTGGAGCTATGTAATACACACTGCAGAGTGCTCATTACTGGAGGTTTATTGCTGTGGAGCTATGTATTACACTCATACACACTGCAGACTGCTCGTTTCTGGAGGTTTATTGCTGTGGAGCTATGTAATACACTACTACACACTGCAGACTGCTCGTTACTGGAGGTTTATTGCTGTGGAGCTATGTAATACACTATTAATTGCCCAAGATACACAAACAGCAGAAAATACTAACCGGTAGACCCATTGTATCAGGCAACAATAATCTCACTCAAAACTGCAGTATCTATGTAGAACGTATTCTGAGCGGAATAGTCAAGACCCTCCCATCCTATCTGAGGGATACGAAACAGACCCTAAAAGCATTGAATGATCTGACACTACAGAGCGAGGCAAAATTATGTAGCCTCGATGTAGAAGGGCTGTACAGCTCCATCCCCCATAAGATAGGCCTTAACAACATACAATGGTTCCTTCAGACATGTGATTCGTCTCTAAACGATCACAACCAATTTGTACTGCGACTCTTGCAATTTATCCTAATGCACAATTACTTTCTGTTTGAGGGCACCCACTACCACCAGGTGAGAGGGACTGCTATGGGGACAACTTGTGCACCCTCATATGCAAACCTCCACCTGGGGTGGTGGGAACATAACATTGTCTTCGGTCATGAATTTGCAGACTATCATGGCCACATCCAAATGTGGAAGCGGTACATTGATGACGTGATAATTGTCTGGACAGGTTCCAATGAGTGTTTTGAAGAATTTGTAAAGACACTTAACATCAATAATTTAAACCTCAAGTTTACCCATGAAATAGGCGGTAAACAGATTAATTTCTTGGACCTGACTTTACAAATCACAGAAGATGAACATCATGTCTCCACTACCCTGTTTAAAAAACCTACCGCCACTAACAACCTCTTGAACTGGCAAAGTCACCACCCCAGCACTCTGAAGAAAGGCATACCGGTAGGCCAGTACTTGCGCGTTAGACGGAATTGCTCCACCCTGGAGGAATTCAAAATTAAAGCTAAGTCTCTGAGATCCCAGTTCAAAACTAAGGGATACTCGAATAGATGCCTCAAGTCAGCGTACAAGAGGGCTCTAATGACGGAACGAGAAACTCTCCTTGAAGATAATCACAAGAAAGACAAGCCTCAAAACTTAATCAGGTGCATCGGTACTTTTGATTCCGGTTGGGACCCAGTAAAACGGATCCTAGACAGATACTGGCCTCTCATTTTCCAAGACCAACACCTTAAAGAAGTCCTAACTCCACATGTCTCGCTTACAGCCAGGAGAGGTCGCAATCTCAAGGACCTTCTGGTACCCAGCCATTTGTCACTAGCCAAATCTGAGAGTACATGGCTGAAAACACCAGCTATTGGCACTTTCCAATGTGGCCGATGTAAGGCATGTAAGTTCATCCGCAAGAATTCTAAAACCTTTTCGAATTCCACAAATACCCAGACACATGCGGTTAAGACCTTCTTTAATTGCCAAACTGCAGGTTTGATCTATCTTTTAACATGCAGTTGTGATCAAAAATATGTAGGAAAAACCTTTAGACCATTTAAGAACCGGATCCTAGAACATGTTAACTCAGTGAACCCCAATAGACAAACTGATACAGTGATCTCCAGGCACTTGAAACTAAAACACGGAGGCTCAGCAAATGGTTTACGGTTCAGTGGAATCGAAAAAATAAAGCTTGGTCCCAGGAAAGGGGATATAGACAACAAACTACTCCAAAGAGAAAGTTATTGGATCTTTACATTAAAAACATTGTCCCCAAATGGTCTGAACGAGGGCTTCTCCTATACTCCGTTTATATGAGAACTGTCTATAAAATATACTGACCGTATCATGTCCTATGTTGGCTACATATAAATAACTATTATCTATAATACTATATCCATCTTTTAAGCACGCTTTTGTTAATACTCATTACCAAATTGTAAATAAGTGTATATACTGTAAATACTTGTAAATACTAATATATAATTTCTCTTCTCCTATTAAGTTTTGTACCTGTAGGTCCTAGTATTATCTGTCCTCACAACTAACATTTCGATACCTTATCGTCCAAGACCGAAGTATATCATGCAAACCTATGTACTGTCTACCAAACTTAAGAGACCTTACATCCATATTACCCCCATCACTCGGATTTTCCTTTAATCCCATCCAGAGACATATTGAATTATATATATACTTTACGAACAGCAGATTAGCTATTTAGCACTCTAGGGACATATGGAATAATCCTTGATCGGGATTTTTTTGATGGGTCGTTACAGTCTCCTGTTTGCATTTATGTACTAGTATAAACCAACGATTGTTAGACTATACGTATGGCTGAAGTTAGAACCGAAAGTTGTGGAAGTCTGGCATCCCCATTTTGATTTAGAAACTGTGACAATCTATAACCGCCACAGCCTCTTAGGGACCCAACTTTAGACACTTATAGACCCCTCTCGGCAGTGAGAGGGTTAAATCTAACTCGGACACACTATGCCAATGATAGGCTGTCTCGTACCAGCCAATTAGCATATGCCGACGGAATACTAATATGTATACAGACACATCGTGTTACGTTAAGCTAAACTGTATTACGTGTGCCGGTACATATAACAAGAAGGACTCCTTAGGCTACGTAGTTACTGTTGCTAAGTTCAATAACACAGCTCCGCATACCCTGATCTACACTGACAGCTCGGTGTTTCTTTCTCCTTCATGGCACATTGTTGGTTAAACGATCTTGGAATTACGTCAGGACACAAGGCATATGATTGGTTGACCAGTCAGGGTCATTAGCATATGCCCACGTGGGACTCTTGGCGCTCGATCCCGGGTATCTGATTGGACAGTCACTTAATCTACAGAGACCTGAATACATTTAAAAGGAGACTAGCACCCAGTCTCCTATCAGCCCCTGACGAAGGTGCATCTAAGAAAGCACCGAAACGCGCGTCGGGCTCTATGGGCTCTTTTCCTTTCACCATTTATACACTGGAGGTTATCTATCACCATGTGCAGGCAACCAACATTCTAAGTATGGTTCTGCACATGGAGCCACTTTAACTTTGTTTCATTTCACCTCTCTTTAATTTTGGTTATGGTTACTTTTTAACAGCCTGCTGAGAATTTACTCTCACTGAATTAGGGGACCCCTGGTTTCAACTGCAACAGTTATTTGTTGAATGTTGCAGTTTCCTAGCTCAATATTTTCAAGGGATCTCCTTATCTCTCCCTTAATAGCTAGACTTTATCTCCACAGGGACAGCCATATGCGGCCCCTTATGCCGGCTTGGTCCATGACTCGGTTTACTACTGTTACTACTTATATTCAGATGACCTATAGTCTGGAGCCAGCTACTAGCCATACGGCGTTGTAAATTTTTTTACACTTCAGTAACCATACCAAAGATACCTATGTCAGCCAAGTGTCATACACCTACCCTCTCCGCTCCTAGCTCTGGACTTGACCAGTCTTATGCTCAATAAAGTCAGTAGCCAGTTAGCAAATTGGAGTTTCATGGGTAATTGAGTATCACTTGGCATTAGAGAGGTGAGCCATTAAGGCAAGTTTCACACTATCTAAAATACAAGTAATTTTCACTTGATTGTATTGATTCTATTTATTTATTTCCCTAACATATCCAGTTATATTCGGACAGTCTGGATTGTTCCAGCTGTTTGAATAATTTTTTGTTTAATACACTATTACACACTGCAGACTGCTAGTTACTGGAGGTTTATTGCTGTGGAGCCATGTAATACACTCATACACACTGCAGACTGCTCGTTACTGGATGTTTATTGCTGTGGAGCCATGTAATACACTCATACATACTGCAGACTGCTCGTTACTTCAGGTTTATTGCTGTGGAGCCATGCAATACACTAATACACACTGCAGACTGCTCATTACTGGAGGTTTATTGCTGTGGAGTTCTGTGATAATTCTACAAACTGTTACTCTGGTAAGGGCATTTATTGAGAACAATAGGCAGGCCCTATATACTGCGCTATATGGTCTACTCCTTCACTAATTGACCTCGTTCTTGGCGTAAATAAAATGTATTTTTCTGTATGACTTTCCCTCAATCCAGATATTCATGGTTGATCACTTTGGGTTTTATGATTATGGCGGTTTTGTTCTCTGTTTTGTTTGTTTGTGTGCGTGATCTAAAAGTTTGAAAGCACAATGAGAATTAATCTAGTTACTTAGTAACGCTTGATTATCCCTGTAAGAGTATTAGTATTCATTATCAGCCGCCATTCATAAACAAGGTGGCCGTGATTCCAGCTTCAAAACGTAGTCATTCAAGGACAGGTCGCTTGTGTTATCAGCTTCCTACTTGCATTGCGTCTTTGTTGAATTAATTCAGTGTTTCCTAATCCTCAGTGTGTCCCCATGAATGAGTGCCTGGCAGGCTCTACTGAGAGCTGACCCAGAGTATCCTTGGTTAATTCAGGTACCACGTTAGAAAATAAGATAAAGGCTTCTTCTTCATCCCACGTTGATTAGCCTGAGCTAGCTAAATAACAATAATTACTGTTTAGCGTTTCATTTGATGTTTAAGTATAGAGGTTGAACTGCGAACTTGGTTTGCTGCTGAATTTAATACGTTTTAGTCTTTTCTCCAAGTTTAAAATCTGTACAAAGGACGCATTGATGGCAGGATTTTAGGAAGGATAGAAGCTTTGCGTGGATTAACTGCTAAAAGGTCCCCACTGATTTTATTTTTAATTGGCTTAAATGCTCTGTATTGTGCAGTTTTTTATTATTTTTTTATTTAACCGGTTGTATTTTTAACTAGAACCTCACTTTTACCACCCAAATAATGTATTGTAGCAAACCAATATCTGATGCTTAAAGGGGCACTATAGTCACCTAAACAACTTTAGCTCAATGAAGCAGTTTAGTGTATAGATCTTACCTCTCAGGTTTTACTGCTCAATTCTCTACCATTTAGGAGTTAAATAACTGTTTCTGTTTATGCAGCCCTTTTCACACCTCCCCTGGCTATGATTGACAGAGCCTGCACAAAAAAATAAAACTGATTTCCATCAGATGTAATTTATCTTAACCCCTTAAGGACTGAGCTAAATGTACATGTTTTGATCAAAAGAAAACGTAAACGAAACTTGAAATTTGACTATTATGTCTGTTCAACCGTAATTCACCTCTTTAATATTAAGTGCACCCACACTTATTATATGTCATTTTATTCAGGAGAAATATGGCTTTCATTTAACATCACATATTTAGCTATGAAACATGATTTAATATGAATAAAATATAAAAAATTAAGGAATTAAGAAATTGTTTTAGTTCTTCGTGACATTTTAACTGCAAATGTCATAATACTGTTTGCTTTTACTGCAATAAAATACACGTATTTGTATTGAGCAATGTCTCATGTGTAAAACAGTACCTCCTACGTTTTGTGAAGTTACAGGGTCAAATCTAGCATGTTACATTATTCATTTTTTTCACCTTGAAATTCGCCAGATTGGTTACGTTGCCTTTGAGACCGTATGGTAGCCCAGGAATGAGAATTACCCCCATGATGGTATACTATTTGCAATAGTATACAACCCAAAGTATTGCAAATGGGGTATGTCCAGTCTTTTTTAGTAGTCACAAACACTGGGCAAAATTAGCATTAATATTTGTTTGTGTGTGAAAAATTGAAAAAACTCATTTGAATGCCAATTTTGGCCAGTGTTTGTGACTAAGTGGCTACTAAAAAAGACTGGACATATACCCCATTTGCAATACCATGGGTTGTCTACTTTTGCAAATGGTATGCCATCATCGGGGTAATTCTCATTCCTGGGCTACCATACGGTCTCAAAGGCAACATAACCAATCTGGTGAATTTTAATGTGAAAAAACTGAAACGCAAGCCTTATATTTGACTCTGTAACTTTTGAAAACACTATAAAACCTGTACATGAGGGGTACTGTTATACTCATGAGACTTCGCTGAACACAAATATTAGGGTTTCAAAACTGTAAAACGTATCACAACAATTATATCGTCAGTCTAAGTGCTGTTTTTGTGTGAAAAATGCGAAAAACTTCACTTTCACTGATGATATCATCGTTGTAATACATTTTACTGTTTTGAAACACTAATATTTGTGTTCAGCAAAGTCTCCCGAGTAAAACAGTACCCCCCATGTACAGGTTTTATGGTGTCTTGGAAAGTTACAGGGTTAAATATAGTGCTAGCAAATCAGGCAGGTCCTGCAAATTGTTATTTATAAAATGACTTAATTATATAAAAATATTACATAAATATATATGTAGAATAAAAAAAAATATATAATTTTGTATTATTATTTTTATTTATATATAGTTATATATATATATATATATATATATATATATATATATATATATAGAGAGAGAGAGAGAGAGAGAGAGAGATAGATATTATTTTGTTCTAGGTGTATTTTGATATCAATATATATATATTAATATCAAAATACAGTTAGAACAAAATGACCCATATATATATTTTTTTTTTAACATATTAATATATTTATTTATTTTATATTATGATTATATATATATTTATCATTCTACGTGTATTTTGATATATATATATATATAGTAAAATACACTTAGTGTATGTGTAAGTGTGTGTGTGTATATAAATGTGTGCGTGTGTATATATATATATATATATATATATATACACGCACACATTTATATACACACACACACTTACACATACACTAAGTGTATTTTACTATGTGTGTATATATATATATATATATATATATATATATATATACACACACACACTTAGATTATATATATATATATATATATATATATATATAATCTATTTTATTTTACACGGTTTTAAAGCGTTATTTAACTTTTTTCAGGCAGCAGGGTGACTTCCTGTCATTGCAGGCACTGCCCCTGCTGACACTGCTATGGACGACAATTCCTTCCATGTGATCGTAAGGTCCTCGCAAGGACCTTGCGATCACATGGCCCAGGAGAGCCGTATCAGCAGCAGGGGGACTCCCTAGGATGTCAGGTAAGTCCCCCCCCATCGCGATCCCACACCGATGTAGCAAGCTATTGGCTAAATGGCCGAGATTGAGCAGTGAGACTGCAGGGGCATGATCTATACTCCAAAACTTGATCTATAAGCTAAACTTGTTTTTGTGACTTTTGTGTCCCTTTAAATATATTTTGTCCTTTAAGATGTGTGTGCCTTTTTTGTTTTGTTTTGTTTAGCTGCTCTCATTAATATTCAGTTGTTCACTCTCAGCTTACTGATATACCAAAATAAGTGGTGGAAGAGAGTTACAAGTTTTATGTTTGACATTTGAGCAGCCTGAGAAAGGCGCAGGGCTAGTAGCCCAGGAGTGTTGCTCTCGAAAGTCAGGGTGGAACATGTATCCACAAGAGTCTTAAGCATGCTTCTTTTCTGATATATTTTGTGTAGTGTGAGGTGAGAGAATGGTGTAAAAATGGAGGAATGCAAATTTCTGTATGCTGTTCGGGGGGGCTTGTGGTACAGGTGATACCAGTAAAGGGACCCAAAGCCTGGGCTGTGTAATAAGTATAGCTGCACAAGCGGGCCTTCATTCAGCATCAGAAAAAGGGTGTAGGTTAGCGCTAATAATATATAGGACAGGCAGCGACCTTATAGAGGGTAACCCTCTAATCCTCTATATAAGGAATACACAGTAAAAACAAAGAAAGGTTGCGCAAAAATTAAAAAATAAATACAAAATAAAAAAATATACGATAATAATAATAAAAAATAAGTAAAAAGTAATAGTAGATAAGTTCCAATGAGTATCAGGAGATCAAATGATTTTAGTCTCTAATTCCGCTGTGGGGGTGACTTCTCTTGTTGTAGTAGTTCACACCGTCTCGTGATATGGAAGACACAAGAAGAGAGGACCAATCGTGCGGAGTGTTTTACAGTTAATATAGTAGTATTAAAACATATGTATTTCACTCACATTTAGATGAGCTATAGCCAGCTCAGGGTTTGTAGGCAAATAGCGGAATAATCCCCGCTTACAGGATGTGTTGGTGCTTGTCCTCCAGGGGTTTTGTCCAATTTTCAGAAGAAGATGATAAAAACAGCAGATAGTGCTCTCTGATGGTATTTTTGAGGTAGTGAATAAAATAAAATAAAATATACTCACAAAAGAAGTGCAGGTCACACTGCACTTTTAAGGTAGCGTTAGTGGTATAATCCCCACTTCAGGATATATAGTATAAAAATGCCAGGAAAATAGTTGAAATAATAAAAATTATAATGGTGTGTAAAAAATGATAATGGTGCATATATCTAACCAAAATATCATTTATTTATAAAAAACACAATATAAAATAACTATAATGCGTTTCACCGCTGGGGCTTTATCAAAATGGTATAACTTCATTCAGCACCACCTATTTTTCCAGCAGAGTCCTCGGACCCCGTTTTCTGATATTGCGGATGATGAAAAGATATTCAATGGTGGCGATGAATTATGGCCAAACCAGAGCCAAAGCCAAGATCTCGAAGAGATAAACGAGGAAGATGTAGAGCACGTTCGTGAGAAGGAAGATGCCGTTAAACAGATTGAGGTAATTTAATGCGGCATAATTCAATATTTCTTTAAATATGTAATTTTTAGCAGTTACAGAATGTTGTTACTGCTAGATAGAAGCATTTTTACAATTTACTTTCAGTGTTATTTTGCTTTATTTTGTACCTTGAGTTCGCTTTATTTTATTTATACATAATATCCAAAGGGCAACTGTCCCTTCCCAGAATGTTTATTATTATGATTACTTATAAACTTTATATGTAAAATGTTCTTTATCAAGTTTGAATAGATAGAAAAATGTAATATGTAAAACTCCTCACAACTCTAGTTATCTCTATCCTGCATATTGACTCCTTGTAACTATGATAAACTTAGTAAGTGAGGAGTAGAAATGTAAATAATGAAATGTGTGTCTTGACTGTGCCGGGACTGACCTGTGATGCCATTTGCTAAATCTTTACTCCACATTTAAAAGAAAATGAAGCATATCATGGGACAACTGAAGAGGCAGTGTTGGTACATACGTGGGAGGACACATTTGGGGTAAAACAATTTGAAAAAGGTACGGCAGTGCCTCATTCCCTCTAACAGTTTAGTTGAACATAAGTTATGAGGTTTGGAATCACCCTGGAACGTTCCTTTAATGTTTTATTCAGTTATGTTTCCAGATAATTGATAAATATATATTTAATCTGAAATTGAAATGTCCCTCATATTTGCTTTATAGAGCTATAGTGATTTTGCTGAAAAGGGTGTATCCATGTCTGTAGAAAGTAACGAGTTGTTAAAAAGCATCAAATGTCCCACAATGTCAGCATTATCGTTCTTACTGAAAATGTGTTTACCTGTAGGAAGGTGATTTATATTACAATCATGAGATTATTCATGTAATGGGAACTGTCTGAACTACATTTCACTTCCAATTTTATAGTTCATGACGATATTGCTGCTGTACCAAAAAAAAATAAAATATGTGTTTATTTAATAAATCTTTATGTTCGTGAATCTCAAAATCTGTACAAAGAGAAGCAGAAATCTCCCCACATCTGCCGAACAACGGTCTGTCATCCAGGTTCCTCTGTGCAGTTATTTCTGCAAGTGGTTGTGGTTATCAGAGTGTTCCTTTGCAGTTATATATTTTTTTTCTAGCATATCACGAGTTTATTTCTGGGTTGACTTATGCTGACACCTACCCCGGGGGCAGGCGGTATATACACACGCAGGGGTATTGGGGAGCAAAGTAAAGTCATTGCAAGATTCTAATCTTCATGGCTTTCTTCTTTTGTGGCAAGGTACCAAATTACTGGCAGATGTGGTGTCTATATTTAAAAAGGCATCCAATTCCCATCTGGCAAATTACCGACCTGTGAGCCTAACATCTGTGGTTTAGAAGAGTTATTAACAGATATCATTTATGAATGTAGCATAAATAGCACCCTTAATATGATATGATGAACATACCTTTCTAAAGATCATTTCAATGTACTGTTTCATAGACAACATAGATAAAATGTTATAGCACAACTTAATGTGTTAAAGGGACACTATAGTCACCAAAATAACTTTGGCTTAATGAAGCAGTTTTGGTGTATAGATTATGTCCCTGCAGTCTCACTGCTCAATTATCTGCCATTTAGGAGTTAAATCCCTTTGTTTATGAACCCAAGTCACACCTCCCTGTGTGTGACTTGCACAGCCTTCCTAAACACTTCCTGTAAAGAGTCATCTAAAGTTTATCCTTCCTTTATTGCTAGTTCTTTTTAATTTAGATGTTCTTATCCCCTGCTTTGTTAATAGCTTGCTAGACCCCACAAGAGCCTCCTGTATGTGATTAAAGTTAAATTTACAGAGAAAGATACAATTGTTTAAGGTAAATTACATCTGATTGAAAGTGAAACCAGTTTTTTTTTTTTTTTTTCATGCAAGCTGTGTCAATCATAGTCAGGGGAGGTGTGACAAGGGCTGCATAAATAGAAACAAAGGGATTTAACTCCTAAATTGCAGTGAACTGAGCAGTGAAACCTGAGCAGCATGATCTATACACTAAAACTGCTTCATTAAGCTAAAGTTGTTTAGGTGACTATAGTGTTCCTTTAAGGAAATATACCTGGACTAGTGATGATAACGTGCAGATACTTGTTAATGAAAAAGTGTTAATGTTATCGAACATGTTTGGTAAATCAACTGAGCAGGCCTGTTTGTTAGGCAAGCAGTCCAAAGTACAGGCCTTTCAGCAGGTCCGATTTCGGGATCCTGTCCTGCCGTCCGGATTTTGTCCATTGAACAAAAAGGGTTCAAAATCCTTGCCTGGAAATTATAGACCTGTGAGCTTAACTTCTGTGACTGGGAAATAGAACTTCTGTGAGCTTAACTTCTGTGACTAGAAAAAGTGCAGAGATGAGCTACAAAATTGATAAAAGGAATGGAGCATTTTAGTTATGAAGAAAGGTTAAAAAATTAAATCTCTTTAGTTTGGAAAAACGGCGCCTGAGAGGGGATATGATAACATTATACATATATATATATATATTCGGGGCCAGTACAAACCATTATCTGGAAATCTATTCATAAACAGGGCTATACATAGGACACGAGGTCACACATTTAGGCTTGAAGAAAGGAGATTTCATCTAAGGCAAAGAAAAGGTTTTTTTTTTACAGTTAGAGCAATACGGATATGGAATTCTCTGCCTGAAGAGGTGGTTTTATCAGAGTCAATACAGATGTTTAAACTGAAATTGGATAAATACTTCCAAAAACATAACATACAGGGATATAATTTCTAATTAGTGGGGTAATAGCTGCTTGATCCAAGGAGACATCTGACTGCTATTTTGGGGTCAAGAAGGAATTTTTTTCCTAGTTTGTTGAAAAATTGGAAGCGCTTCAGACTGGGTGTTTTGCCTTCTTTTGGATCAACAGCAAAAGCATATGTGAGGAAGGCTGAACATGATGGACGCAAGTCTCTTTTCAGCTATGTAACAATGTAACTATGTAACAAACTGGAACGTGGCTTCAAATTTGAAACTGATTTGGTACAGCAGCTGCAAGGAAGGCTAATTGGCATAGAATGAAAATATATCTTATTGGTTTATTGGTATGTTAAAATATGTGTGTTGTCAATATTCCATGGTTACTACGTTCCCAGTCCCAGACGTAAACATTTTTTACCACAGCATGCCTATATGCTTTCTGGTTAAATAGTATTAAATTTTAATCAGGCTCGCATTGTGTGCTTAATAACTGTGGTTTTGGCCTCTCTCTGTGGATGAAGTGCTTTCAGGGACTGTGTACTGAGCTCTGTGCTTTCCAAGCTCTCCCTGCCAAACAGTGCGATGCTCTGCATTAATTGCCTACCACTGCTGCCTCAGTGTTTTACATAGGTAGCACTATATCCATCTTCATCTTGGACTGAATCCTGGCAATTAAGAAGTTAGGCAGAGAGGGGTCGTGGCAGAGTCACAAAGCTCCTCTCAGTATGATACATGTGTGTCTCCTCTGTGCTTTCTAAGCCACTAAATCATCATAGCCCCTGACAATTAGATTCCCTAACCGCAGAACCTGTTACTCTGTGAAAAGGCATTGTTTGCAGTCTGCGGTTCATTGCACTGGGAAAGCCAAACAGGTACCTACTAATATTCACATTCACCATTTATTTTGTATTTACTTTTCTTTCACCTTATCTGTCTATTTTTTGTTTGTATTTTTCCATTTAAACAAACAAAAACAAATAACCAAATCCCATTACTTCTTTACCCAACCATTAAGCACGTCTGCCAGGATTGAACCATGCTCTGTTACGTGAAAAGCAAAACAATGTTTGTAAGGCTGGATATTTCTCAGGTTTCTCACACTGCCATGGACTTGTCACCAACTTTCTGCTTTTCTCTTATCTCTCTCAGATTTGAGAAAAGGCCTGTTCAAAATAACACACACAAACACACAGGACAACACAATGTATTTAATCAAGCCTTTCATCTGATTCCTCACAGCAGAGAAGATATATATATGTTTCTAGTCTCTAGGGCAGGGGTAGGCAACCTTTTAGCAGCACTGTGCCGATATAGGATTGTGATGTCCCGTAACGTGCCGGTCCTATTTTTTTAAATTTAGGTGTGTATGCTGCCGTATTCTGTTTGTTATTTTTTACTGCAGTTGCTTTGCATCATTGTATTTGTGCGTATATGAGCTATTATATTGTATATGTTCATTAGTAGTTTATGGTATTGTGTATGATACATATGAATGTGGGCTGTGTATGAGGGCTGCTTGTGGAATTGTGTGTGGATGGATATGTCACATTGTGTGTTTGGTAGTGTGTGTGGGCTGTTTAGGGTATTGCATGTGAAAGGCTGCATGTGGGCTTTGTGTGCATGTATGTGGATTGTTAGCGGGTTACGTTTGTGCAGATTGTGTGTATGTTTGTGTGTGGGCTGTTCGTATTATTTGTATAAGGGGAGGGTTATTCTTCATTTCCGTGTTATGAATGTAAATTAGTGATAGTAAAAATGTCTATTTACTGTGTATACCTGTATTCAATATCTACTCAAAATGGCTGCTAGAGCACCCGCTCCCACCGACTAACTACCTCGTGTAACAAGATGGCGCCTACATCCGGAGGAAAATCCCGGGATGATGGTGACATCACGCCTCGTAGGATGTGCATTAGATAAGACACTTAACCAATTAGAGATGTATTCTCTCTGTTATCTACATTTTTGCATATGATGTATTTTTGCCTTTATAAGGGGCTTGCCGCCCCCTGAGTAAACATTCCAAAGTTTTTTATTAACCTGATACCTGTGTCTCAGTGTAATTTACTTAAAAACGTGCACACATTTATTTTAACAATTTGGAAAGGAGCAGATACTCAGATAAACACTTGGTTTGATCCACAATATCTGTGTATATCTAGCAGTATGGTTGGCTTCCCTGGGTTCCAGTGGGGACCAGGCTGGCCTGGTACAGGTCAAAGACAGGAGCTGCAACAGCAGCTGCAGGCTGCTCTACTACGTTGTGGATTCCCATTCACAAGTGCTTGGAGGAAGTGATCTGAGATCATTTCCTCTATGTGCTGCAATGCTTAAATTGAGGGTTGTCCTTCACCATCTTTTCGTATTAGCAGATATTTGAAGTTTTACTGGGACTCCTGATAGGCCAGAGCCTGTTTGGCTCTAGCAGCCTTGAGTGCCGTGCAAAGACACCTCGAGTGCCGTGCACGGCACTAGTGCCATAGGTTGCCTACCTCTGCTCTAGGGTGATGCACATTATTCATCCAATCACAATTGGCACAGTATACCTTGCAAACCAAGCAGTTCTAACATCACGCACAATTCTCTATGTTAGGGGTACATAAGCGAGCCTGCTCAGCATAACTAAGGGTGTGGTTTACTTGCTCTGCAAGCATAGAATAAGTGTTGCCAAAAACATGCAGTTTGGATTGTGCGTGAACACTTCAATTATGATAGTAAAAATCTAGCAGCAGTATGCTCCAATTGCTGCTGGAGCTGAGAAAATTAAAAAAAAAAAGCCTAAAATGTAAAATTGTAGCCACGACATTCCAATCTGTTCAAAGAATTTTCAAGTAAAAATAAACAAAAACATATTTGCCACTCAGTACTTGTTTTTTTATTTATTTATTTTTGTATTATTTCATTCTGATTCCACTATCATAGTATGCCTCCACAATTGCAAGAAAGCAGTGTTACACTAGCGTATAACACAATATTGTTCCACAGTCCAGCATACCAGTCTAAAGAGGAGCTGTGCATGTGTTCCCATTGTCAGTCCATAAATGAGCTGTGAATTTATTCACCAACACAAACTTGTAATCAGTGATTAATAAAACTGCTCCCCAGCCCCCGTTTCAATGTGTGTATATATAAAATGTTATTTATTAAAAAATATTATAATTGCAATGTGTCCATGGCTGTCCCTCTCTTCCCCAGCGCAGTGGCTGATGACATCTGTACGTACAGTCCTTGGAATAAGGAGCAGTTTGGCTTTATGAATGGGCATGGCTAAGGGGCAGGCCTATGACGCACCAAATTCCAAAATCTGGATAACTCAGATAAGCTTAAATTGTGTTAGTTCCCATAGTGTCTCTTTAAATGGATTACATAGTGTAATGCAGAATGCGAAGCTGCATTCCTTACAATATACTCCCCCAAACAGTGTAAGGGTCAATTTACTTAATGTACTCACCCAATCCCAGCGCTGCTCCATCATCACCCAACAGGGGGGGCTAATGCACATGTACGATGAGCTACAATGCTTTCCTATGGGGTTTTATCTGACACTGGATGTCCTCATGTAGTGCCTGAGGACGTCCAGCGTCGGTTGTGCGACCAGGGAGAGCCTCTAATGGCTCTCCGTATAGTTACTCTGTTTTGCTGTCTTTGCACAATAGCTATAATGTATTTTAGCTTCCTTGCTTTCTCCATAAGGCATTGGCTAGTTTTGGCCATCTTTTAGTATAGCTAGTGTACAGGGACTTCCTTTAAAGGGAACAATTCTATGTATTCTGATAACTTTGATGGAGGCTGATGCTTGTGCTTATAACAACCTAACTTACTAAGGCCCCAATTTAATATTGATACGTAATTCAAATGATTTAATATTTTTGGAGAAACTTTTTAAATATTTTTTTTTCCAATATATTTAAAAAAAAAAAAAAAATCATACCTAAAAAAATATTAATAAAATGTTTAAACATTTAAAAGGTTTATCCAAAAATAAGTCACTTGAAAAGCACGTTAAACAGTATTAATGTGAGGCCAACTTTATACAGTGATAAATCTAGTGATTGCTAAGTAAATGTTTGCGTGTGTCTCTCTCTATAGCTATATATCCTTGCTTATCTCGGTTACCAGTGCCCCAGAGTATACGTAGCATATTGCTATTATTCCCATGCTGGCGGGGTGTGATTATATCATGTTTATGACTTTTCTTGGGTTGACATTATTTCACTTTAGTTTTGAAGTCACTTGTAAAGTTGAGTGATTCCTGTGGCTATATTTTGCTAGGAAGCCCCCCTCTCCTCTCACCCCATGAACAGGCCACTAATGAAGTCCAGCCTCATTTTTCTTCTTTCAGACTTCATTGACAAAAAGGCCATCATTTGACACAGGACATTTTTCTAGAGCCGATGTCAAAGCAGCAGGAGTGGGAGATTTACAGCCTCTGAGAATATTGAATTCAATCTATCCGCGCACTAGTTCAAGTATGTTGGTATTTTCTTAAGAGGTAACAGAATTGAGGGCAAAGTGTGAGAAGGTTTTCAGGAAAAGAGGAATAAGAAAAGTTTTCGATTGAAAAACTAAATCAGGTGAAGAAAACAGATTTTATAGTTTCAAAAAAATTGGCATCTAGATTTGTATCCGCTGCTAGATTGTCTTACAACAACCCCCAAAAAGTTATGGCTTAACCCTTTCAGCCCTGAGCAATCAAGGTGAGGTAGTATAATCAGCACCTTTTCTTTGTCATGAATTGACCATTTTGGCCATCTTTCCCACAATTTATTACTCTCTTTTTGTCTTTTCTGTCCGTTTTGTATAGCACATTTCATTAATATTTGCATCTTTTTTTGGCTCCAGAAAAGTATTGTTTTGGCAACTAAAATGGAGGCTGAACAAGAGAATAATAGCTGCAGGTTTTTCTTATTTTGCGGTAAATAATCTTTGAGTTACACAAGTAAATAAATAAAGACACCCCGAGCCAATTGTCAAAACCCTCCCTATATAAATAAAATAGATTACATGTAGAGGCATCTTTTGTGTGCTAGTCCAAGATAAATTATTCTCAAATCATTGTTAAACGGTCAGCCTACTAACCCTCCGGGTGCCTGGGAACCTTTCTTGGTAGCCAATTGTGTAGTGGTTATGGTGCTTGGGTTGTTTATTTAAAATTAAGCTTGAAACATGGCCTTTGGCCCCAAAGCTACTATTTCAGTTCATGGACATTTCTTCCCAGTAGCTCTGAACACTATGTAGACCACTGGGTGCGGTGTTCTTGTCCTCTTAACCCAGCAATGTAAAATATTGCCCACAGCTTGAGGACCGATTTGTATTCCTAATGCTATAGCGTTTGTTTAATTGTCCTTTCTGGTAGGACAAGATATCTTATAGCCTATGATTATTATTATTTTTTTCTAGCTAGAAAACCAGACCAAGGATTAAATGTTGGTGGAAAAGCAGTGTGGTGGGATGTGTTTGGATTGCAGACTCCTAGGGGTTTCTTGCAGTCAAACCAGCTGTTTTGCCTCTCAGAAAGCAAATACTGCAAAGTTATGTGTAAGATAAGACAAAATCCACTATGCAGTACATTTAATTTGGCGATTTTGGTAAATCCTGGATGTGACTAGGGAGACGGAAGAACTGAGCTGTTATTGGCCAGAATAGTGCTTCTCATTTAATACTAAAATACTAAATCTCCTGTCTTTTATATAGAAA
This sequence comes from Pelobates fuscus, assembly GCF_036172605.1. Classification (NCBI taxonomy): domain Eukaryota; kingdom Metazoa; phylum Chordata; class Amphibia; order Anura; family Pelobatidae; genus Pelobates; species Pelobates fuscus. Next base: position 18,549,637 of record NC_086320.1, read on the forward strand.
TGTTTATTTATATTTTTCCTCTAATAAGGTAAATTTGATGCTGAGCAAGTGATAATTTTTTGCATATATTTATTGAATACTAATCTCTTGCATTAGGTGTATTTGTGGTTAACTAGGTGTGAGGGCTTAGTTTTGTTTGTTTTTTTGTTCCTTTTAATTTTCTGTATACAATAATATAATTTCATTTGCTTTATTAACGCATCCTCTCTGCTGGTCCTTCCCAGCCTTCAGTATTTTTATTTTTTGCTTAAAAAAACACTATTGCATGTTATGTGGAGAATGGTGGGGTGGGATTCGTTCCCCTGTTATTCCCCTAAACCCTACCCACAAAGTAGTTGGGATAAACTTAGCAATACTAAAGGAAGGTGAGAGATCAACAGGATTGGCTGAGTCTCTTCTTGGTTTGACATATCACTGCAGATGTTACAAAACCTTGGAGTTTGCAGTAAATGAAGTAATTTGTGGTTATGGGACAATCTTAACTTAAGAGTTTCACAAGGTTTGAAATACAGTATCATTTGAAATAATCAGTATACAATAGTCAAACATAAACTTGTACCTGACACAAAAAAACAATGGATAGTAGCATTCATGGAAAAATAAAATTGTAGACTATATTTGTCAAACTCCAAATTGCTGCTACCCTAAAGGAGTGTAAACCCCCACAGATAAGTGTAGCTAAGAATCTACGCTCTCCCAATCCTAAATCCACACTCAAGAAGCGAAAAGTCGCAAATGTTTAAGTATCCTGTGCAGTCACATTACAAAACAGAAAAGTCCTGGTGCGCATACATATGTACAGAACCCCTCAAGTGTTGAGAAGTATTTACAAACAGATGATACAGTGCAAACAAGTGTGATCCCTTATAGGGTGTCTACAAGCCCAGGTGTATATGTGTATATACTTATAGCCTGTTACACTGTACAGTTGATATCTGTAGTTTAAGGAGACAAAAGTAGGGGGGAGGGAACAGAGAAAGCACTCCTAGTGCAATACAATTATTAAAATTTAAACTAAATTTCTTTTTAAGAATGCAACTCACAAATGTAGAGTGGTATGAGCCCCACTCTAAGCTATCTTGCCCAGGGAGGATCAGCCCCTTGGGTACGTGGGATCTGATAAATGCTCCTGTGACTCCAGTGTCAGGCAAAAAACATTTATTAAAAATAAAAACAACTGATAATCAGATAATAAAAAAGCACAGTCCAGCTGCAGCTCACCACACCATGGGGAGTTTGATAACAGTTCAGTGTAATCTCTCTCCTTCTGGGGCCGGTCCTGCTGGCTGGTGTGTGTATTCAATTCACTTCCTTGTATCCTGATAACAGGTCACGTGACGCGTTTCGTCCCGCCTCTTGGGACTTTCTCAAACGAGCAATATCTCCTCCCACTGGAGATCCTCTTTTATTTAGGAGTCCCAAAGCCATGATCCAATCGGCTTGTAGCTCTCCAAAGTTGCACACATTGTCCATAATTACTTCAAACCCAAATAAAGCATTTATTCACCACCTGTGTGTTTTTTTTTTTAACAAACAAAAAACAAACAAACACGCATTTAAAAATTTCAATATCCAATCCTAAATCCACACTCAAGAAGCGAAAAGTCGCAAATGTTTAAGTATCCTGTGCAGTCACATTAACTACTCCTGTTTCCAAAGTATCTGTACTTTCCCTTCCTCTCCCGCCCCTAACCCCATGTTGGGCTTCTGGTAATTTATAACCCCCTAAGGTATAAGAATAACTAATCGGGTACCTCATTCCCACTACACTATCTTGCTGTGTCTATCTCCGATCCTACTACTAGTGTTCCTCTCCACTCGTCTTCCTGATGTGATTACAGATCGAAGAGATTTAGAAAAAAGAAAAACAGAACAATGAAAAATATACATTAAATACCATCAGTGAGTCCATTAAATCCCATCCTTTTACCCAGCCTGGCAACAAAATCCAACCAGGGAGTCCAGGTCTCAATGAACCTCTCCTCCCATAGAGCCTCGCATTTAGAGAGTTATGATTTCATAGATCTGAGACCAATACGGTTTTATAACTGGACACTCCTACTAAATGTAAACCGTGGTCCCTATTTCAACCCCTCTCCCCCCACACACCTGCAGCATTTATTTGAGACCCCTGAAAACATCCTATGCAAAACATGAGTTGTGTGATACCATTGAGTCAGTAGCTTATAATTAGTATCTTCTATGAACGAGAGAGAGAATATAGATGAGCTTTTTTTTGCACATTTTCAGCCATTGTTCTTCAGAGAATATCGACACTAGGCCATCCTCCCATCATTCCATGAATTTTTGGTGGGGACGGTTGCGTTGCTGTCATCAGCATTTTGTAAATAGTTGAGATCTCCTTTTGCAAACAATCCTTCTGTTTGATTAGCGTTTTCAAAGTATGTTAAGTTGAGATGTGGGATAGCTTTTTCTGAAAGCGGGTTGTAATTATGTCCAATCTGTTGATACTTGCACTGCTCAAGTGGTTTAGCCTCTTAAGGACCAAACTTCTGGAATAAAAGGGAATCATGACATGTCACACATGTCATGTGTCCTTAAGGGGTTACATTCCTTGTCGTCACTGATAGATTCCAATAGAAACATCCCAAAAGGTGAACTGATCAATGAGATACGAGCTACTGGATCCTGTAAGAGAAACTCCAACGCCATTGACCGACTTCCCACAGGAAATCCTGGTTGACTGACAGTGGAATAAGTGGGCAGGAGAACAGTCTGAATATACTACTTGAAAACCATTCCTTCAGTGTGCCACTCTAAAGGGGTAGTCCAGGAACGAAAGGGTGACCTGCCACTCCTCTAGCCAAATCAGAGCCGATAGTGCCCCTCCCTCCACATCATTGAATAATACAAAAAAAAAAGAGAATCAACCGCTCCCACGATGTTATATCGTACCACATCCAATTTCAGCCGAGGGCGCAGCTCATCCCTCACAAACTCTCTCTGCACCAACTTAAGAGAGGTGAAGAAGGACTTTGGAAGTCTGATGGGGATGTTTTGCATATGATAAAGAACCTGAGGGAGAAAATTAATCTTAATCAAATTAAGATGACCAAACCAGGACACACATAGTATACCCCAGGACCTGAGGGGATCTCCATTATAGAAAAAAGTTCCTAGGGTATAGTTTGGTCAGTTTCAGGGTGTCATTTCCTCCAGTCTACTGGCGATTGCTATCAGGGTGGTGACATTCAATATTTCACACTTATGAATGTTCAACTATTGGTTAGATAGAGCCCCATATTCCGCGAACAGTGCCAGATTAGGGAGAGTCACCTGTGTCTGGCTCACAAAAAAACATCATATCATACACGTGAGCCTTGACCTTGTATTCTACTGCACCTCAAACTCTTCCTCCTTGCTATCATTCAATCTTGAATGAACCTGCAAAGGTTCTAGAGTCAGAATGAATGATATGGATGAGAGCAGGAGCCCCTGCCGAGTGCCATTCCAGATTGTCACTGGCCTTGTAAGGCCCCATTCACTCTCACCCTTGCCATTCGGCATGTGTATAATGCTTCAATCCATTTGCAGATTTCCTCACCAACCCCATATATTACAACGTAATCAACAAGAATAAACAACCCACCTAGTGTCTGCCGAGTGTACCAGATTAAGCATTCTTATGGTAATATGCTTGGCCTCTCTCCCAGAAACAAACCCTGACTGATCCGGGTGGACCAGGTTCAGCAGTACTCCTTGAATTCTCAGGGATAGTACTTTAGTAAAAAGCTTAAGATCAGTATTGCGGAGAGAAACTGTTCTATAGCCAAAGCACAGACTAGAATCCTTTCCCTCCTTTGGCGGTATAGTTTTATATGGGCACCTTCCAAAAGTAGCGAGTTGCAATTTTTTTTATTTTATTATTTTTTTTTGTTACTGTTTTTGCATATATTTTAAGCCATCTTCTATGTCTATATCTAATTGATAAAACTTTGGTTGGTTAGGTTTCTTCAAGGCTGTTTATTATCATCTACACATTGTATCTTGTTCACATCATAATTCTATTCTGGTTACATGGGTACATGCGTGTGTATATATGTGTGTATGTATATATATATAATGTGTGTGTATATATATATATATATATATTTTATATTGGGCAATACTGCATGTAACCCATTACATTTACTTCCATTTATTTTAAATGAATGCTTATTCTCCTTGTGAGATAGATATTCCCACCCCTACCAATGCAAATATCTCACACTCGATAAGTGACTGTGACGTTCTCACTGCTTGAAAGTAGGTCGCTGTAAGTACACAACACACAGGAATGTAACAAGGAGTGACACAGAATATAGCACCTTGATATCCTCAGCTGCTCATATATGCTACAGCCGGCTAAGACACACTTTATTGCAATAGTCATGGTGTGAAAATTCTACGGACAGAACAGACTGGTTGGGAGAGCTCCTGAAAGCCGTGTTTACTTCGATAAGCATGCCTGATTGAAGGCACATTTAAGCTGTCACTGCAAATTTACCAAGAAAGCACAGAATTTGCACCTCTGCCTTTTTTTGTTTCTGTGTTGGCGAGGGCACATTTTATACACAGAGATATAAATAGCATATAAATAAACGATATAAATAGCAAAGAATAATCAGCATGATTTTATCTGTGACTTATACAATAAACCATATAAAAAATCTGCCATGTAAGAGCAGTGTCAGAAGAGAACTAGTTGGATCTCTTCAGTCAAACACTGCAGCATTATCGTACCCTCTATCAGACTCTCTATCTTTGATCCTGCCAATCGGTGTTTTAACTGTCTTTATAAAACCCGTAGAGAGAAAGGAGAAAAAACCAAAACCGTGATTCCATTGCCCCTAATTCAATGCCACATGTGCCCTTCCAGTGCCAGGAATAAACTGGATCGGGATGTCCGTTGCTGGATGTTTTATTAGACAGTCCATGTTACAGGCTTTCCCTGCAGTCCACAGATTTGGGTTGCAGTATTTTGGCTATTGCTAGACTGTCACACACATGACGCTTTCAGCAGCAGTAATTATAATTATTTTATAGGCATCCCTGTCACTTTCGCCTATGATGTCCCAGATTATTGGTCGTTAAAAGTGTATATATATCGAGTTAAAAATCACAAATAAACTGTATCTTATCTGCTTCTGTGTAGCTTTCTGTACCTGAATCTTTATTTTTTTTTCCCAGGGATGTTTAGTTTTCATAAAGAAACATAAGGCAAGTCGTCCTTACCTTTTCTTATATATAGCGAGGAAAGCAGTGCCTTCAAGGGGAAGTAGGGAAGAGGGGCAGGCTCTGTGTGAGTGTAGCTGCAGCAGAATATAGAGAAACAGCCAGAATGATTTATTGCAGCAGATTTGGACAAGCAATCTGAAAATAGAGAGAGATAGAGAGAGAGAGAACATATATGTCTTATTTACACAAAGCCAATGTCAAGTGTTTTAGGAATTTAAACCTATTATGGGAAGAAAGACTATGCTCCCCAAACGGGGGGTATGCAGGAACGGTGTGTCTTAGAGCAAGTGTAACACCCACTGAAACATGGTTGATGTTCTCAGTAAGGGACAGGGGTAATGGCAATAAATTAAAATGAGCCTTAAAGGACCACTCAACACTTTAAAAGAAATCCGACCAGCCCCAAAATGCTCACAGTTTAGCAGATATACCCCCAATGAATATATCCATGCATATTTTGATGCATGTATATATTGGGAGTATAGTCTAAAAGAGATTACAAAATCTGCAGTTTTAATTAAGCCTTTCCCTTTTTTCCCCAGAAGAGACTTTCAGTCTCTTCACAGGGAAATAACCAATCAGAGGCTTCTCATTAAGAAGCCTCATACTTGGTCCCCATGCGCACGGCTGTCGCTGAGGAGCTGGTCTGAGGTTTGTTAGGGAGGGAGTGGCAGGCAGGCATACTCAAGTAGGAAGGAATCCCACCTGGCTGATTGACATGTGGCAGGAGTACCCTACTTAATTTATAAAAGTGCTGATTTCTCATGACAGGTTAACTTTAATATAATCCTTTCATTTTGAAAGGATTTTTTAATAAAAATTATGTAAATAAATAACTAATCCCTCCCTTTAGTATATGAGAGATTCCTTCAGCCATATACGTGCACCTTGGGGGTGAAGCACAGAAGACCGACCATAGACTGTCTGACCCAATGTGCATCATATTCTAAAAGTAGGGATGTGTTTTCTCATTTTTTTACAGAAATTACTTTTTTTTTTTTCAATCCAATTTCCTTTAAAAACTTGATTAAGGATAAATATATATTTTTAAAATAGTTTTTAGGTGACAGTTATCTTTTATGGTTCTCTTTCAGTTGCCAAACTAACTTACCCACAATCCATCAATCAAAAGAATGTCACAGAGGGGCACATCATGGACAGAAATCCTGCAGTAGGGAGTACAGATTATAAAAAAGGGAGTATAATCATTAGGACACAGGATGCATGAGGAAAGGAAAAAAGAAAAAAAAAAAACCCGTCGGTGCTGCTTTAATTCCGTCTGTGTTTTAATATTCCTGATTTTATCTCCTTGTGGTAAATCATGCTCATAAACTAGAAGATCATATATTTTTAGATCTGCAATAGGGAAAATAAGCAATTAGTGAAATTACAGCAATCACATTTTTCTAAAAATATCGATTTTATATTTTTTCGATGGTAATGAAAACCAGTAAATCTGCTGAAAAAGAAGATTGTGCCTGTTCATGCATTGGGCCTCTTTTTATTTTTTTATTTTTTTTGAGAAAATATTATTTGAAAAGAAATGATCATTTATCAAGCATTTTCTTGGCCAACTTTACAGTTTACAAGCAAGTTTTTACTATAGAATTTGGATTAATTGATGCTATTACTGATTTTTCTAGAAACTTATCTATGCCAATTCACTGCCTTAGGCATATTTTTAATATAGTAAATAGTCCTTTATCTGGTAGTCATGGCTGTTAGATAATCAAAATTGTTAGTCTGTCATCTTGCAGACAATCAACTTTTTTATATGTTTTAATTGCAGATTCTGTATATATATATATATATATATGTATGTATATATATATATATATATACACATATATATATATATATATATACACACATATATACATACACACAGGTTCATTTGTAAGCCTTAAGTAACCAGTATAGCAATGCAATGTTAGAAGTGACATCATCAATCGAGTTGGGGCAGTCTACATCCAAAAGTGGTGGTAAATGCGGATGAAACTGTGAGTTTGTAAATGGGCAAAGAATGGCATATCAAGGTAAGTTTGGTTTGTTTCGGTTGAGCAGAAGAAACATAGGCTTTTCAGTAGTAGTCAAAATAATCTTGATTCCCTTCTGAAGTTTTTTTTTTCTTTTCATCCCAGGTTTGGTCGTTATACATTGCCCTCCTGAAATCATGGGTTTCATCTTAGTTTAATAAATGGTACATGTTAATAGTGTAGTCCTACCATAAGCCTGGCTCATTAGCACACCCTATTGTGTTCAGCAGCTAGCCAAGGGAGAAATTTGAGCATCAAGGTGGACTGACGTAAACAGACCCAGTATAGATCCAAACCAGTGCTTGCCAAGATATGTCTGATGCTGGGCAGGTTAAGACCGAGGTTAATATTAACAGGTTAAGGTTGTGAGGATATTTATGGGTTGATAATTTTTATGAAAATATTATTTTTAATATTTATCAAAAATATATTTAATAGTTTTTATTATATCAAAAATGTATATCTTGGCACTTTTTTTCCCAAATAATGATTGAAAGCTGTGAATTACCCACAATGTAAAATTCTTTTACTTCCTAGAGGAAGTTTCACTAGAGGATTTTTACTTCACACAGTAATCACAAATTAATGATAAAAATATAATTTATTGTGACAATAATAATATATGTAACATCCATGACAATAATCAGTGAATATTTAGATATGACATAAGTATACAATATGGCAGTGGTTTACCAAAATATAAACAGCTAAATAGCAACGGTTCTATGCAATTTAAAAATATTTACGACAGGGCACTACTTCACTTAGAAACCAAATTCACAGAGAAGACAAAACTTCACAGAACACAGCAGTGCAGAGTAAAGCAGTTAAAACTTTGGCTGACGGGGGGCGTGGCTTGAACGCCGACGGAGATGGCCGCCTAACTGAGGAGCTCCGTCCCGCTATGCCATAATAAGCGCACTACACACTGCATAACCTACCCGATGGGACGCACCAAACGGTCGGACTCTCACCCGACGAAGAGGGGCTCCCAACATTCACCCCAGTCGGGCACGCTAGACGGATACCTCCGCACGCCGGGCAGGCAACAACGAGCTACACCAGGCCCCAAGATGGCCGACGAACAGGCCGCGGCACCACATGCACAAACGCCCGATCCACAGGGACCCTCATTGGCGGATATTAGAGCTGACATCAGGGCCCTCACTGCCGCAATGGTCACAAAATCTGACCTACAAGCCCTATCCGATAACCTGAATGAAGCGATCAGGTCAGAAGTTGCCACACTGCAACAAGATCTCACAGCCCAAGATGGCCGCCTACAAACCCTGGAAGGCACCCACCACACCACGGTGGGACGACTCGACGCAACATGCACAGCAGTAACCAGACAGGGTAACATGTTACTCCAATTGAGGAGGCAAACGGAAGACCTGGACAATAGGGGCCGCAGGTCCAACATACGGATCCGCAATGTTCCAGAAGCCCCAGGTGAGGAAGACGTAGCAGCAGTACTGTCAGAACTATTCAGCGTAATTTTAGGCCCAGAAGACCCACAGCGCTTTGACTTCGACAGAGCTCATAGGGCCCTAAGACCCCGCGCAGCGGAAAACCCGCCTAGAGACATTATCTGCTGCCTGCATGAGTACAGGATGAAGGAAAGCATTATGACTAAAGCTAGAACCAGGCAAACTTGGCGGTTCCGCGGGGCAGAAGTCGCCCTATTCCAAGATTTATCACCCCTCACTCTAGAGGCCCGCAGAGCTCTGAGGCCAGTGACACAGCTACTACGAAGCCGCAATATACCCTACAAATGGGGTTTCCCCTTCTCCTTAAATGTCAGACATGAGAACGCATGGAAATCCCTCCACTGGCCAGACGAAGTACCCGCATTTTTACAAGCGCTGGGACTACCCCACACCGAAGTAGAAGACTGGGTCCTGAGCCCCTTGGGCCGCAGACCCAACATACAGGCACCGAGAGCACAGAGGCGCCGCAGGGAAGACTCGCCACACGGACGACAGGCCCGAAGACACCAAAACCTTGCACCGCCTGAGGATAACTAGGCCCTAGGACACGACTCAGCCCGTCCAGCCTATGCCTGCAGAGCGGCTGGAAATGTCGATAGGGCCCCTGCGCTGGGCCGCCGTCCCACGGGTGGACTGGTGGGGGGGGGGGGGGGGCCGGGGGGGAGATATGTTATGTGGGTCTACGGAGCAATGTGATACTGTTAGAAATGTAAATGCGCTAGGTACTATTTAGCCAGCAGAGTTATAAGACATGATTGGAATCGTAGATATTGTAGTTACTTAATGTTGTTTACAGATTTGCTTGATCACCTAGAGGTCTGACCTCGCAGGACGCTCTCCCCCTGCCCGCCTCCCCCCCTCCTCCCCCCTCCTCCTCCCTCCCTCCTCCTCCCCTCCTCCTCCCTCCCTCCTCCTCCCCTCCTCCTCCCTCCCTCCTCCTCCCCTCCTCCTCTCCCTCCTGTAGGTTTTTCTACCTACATGCCAACAAGGGAGGCAAGCTGCTCGCCCGAATGCTGAGGGGTGCGCAGGGGAGGGCGCAAGTACACACCCTACGAACTACACAGGGAACATCGACACAATTCCAGGAAGAAACAGCAGATACTTTCAAGCGATTCTACACAGGTCTATATAACGTCCGAGAAGGAGACACCGAACCGAATATAGCCGCACGACGGACCGATATCAGGAACTACCTTGACAACCTGCCTCGTGACACTTTAACACCATTAGAAGCTGAAGAACTGGATGCCCCCATCACGGAGGAGGAGGTACGCCGAGCCCTGAAGACGACCAAATCCGGGAAAGCTCCAGGCCCTGATGGCTACCCAGTGGAATACCTCAAACAGTATGGACACATTCTAATACTGCACCTCACTGTGGCTCTCAACGGGGTAAAAGACGGACACACCTTTCATAGAGAGGCTCTGGCGGCAACCATAACAGTGATCCCCAAACCGGGAAAGGATACTGAGCAGGTAGGGAACTACCGCCCGATTTCTCTCCTTAACACGGACATTAAATTATTCTCCAAGATTTTAGCGATGAGGATTCATCCTCACATGCCCAGACTGGTGCACCCCGACCAAACAGGATTCATTCCGGGACGGGAGGCTCGGGACAGTACGTTACGACTGTTTACCATCCAACACCTAGCCAAGCACTCGTCAACCAAACTGTTACTGCTTTCCACGGATGCCGAGAAAGCATTCGATAGAGTCGACTGGGACTTCATGACAGAAACCCTACGAAGGACGGGAATGGGTACGGGTATGCTCACATGGATCTCGGCACTCTACGGTCAACCTACAGCTCGAATCAGGGTTAACGGGGCACTCTCCGAAAGCTTTAACATTAGAAATGGCACGAGGCAGGGCTGTCCACTGTCACCCCTGATATTCGCACTCACCCTGGAACCGCTACTGGAGTATATAAGGAGAAATGAACAGATCATGGGCTTCCGGTACAAAGCGACCGAACATAAAGTAGCCGCATATGCGGATGATATGCTCTTCTTCCTTAATAATCCAGTGGACACACTCCCCAAGCTCATGACCGAGTTCGACAGGTACGGTAGGCTATCTGGACTCAAATTAAACCTCCCCAAATGCGACATCCTGAACGTCACGACCCCGAAAGCAGATTGCGACAAAATAATCAGCAGGTTTCCTTTCCACTGGTGTAAGGACAAAATGAGATACCTCGGACTGTGGATACCAGATGCGACTAAAGAGGTCTATACCCATAACCACGCCCCGCTCCTGGCTAACATCCTAGCGGACCTTAAACGATGGAACTATCCCCACATATCCTGGCTAGGGAGGATCGCAGTCATAAAAATGAACGTCCTCCCGCGGATACTGTACGTCCTTCAGACAACTCCGCAGACAGTCCCGCAAACATTTTTCACAACACTAAAAACAGCGCTCATCCGATACGTATGGCGGGGAGAAAGAGCGAGAGTCAGCTATGACAAACTCTGCCTCCCCAGGACCTGGGGCGGATTGGCACTACCAGATATCAGAAAATATCATCAGGCAACAATCCTACAGAGGATCAAGGAACTACACACAGACTCACCACACAAAAGATGGGTGACACTATGGAGGGAAACGGTAGACAAACAACTACACACGCTGGTCTGGCACAAGGACGCAGATACACAAACAGTCCTGGAAGCCGACTCGCCTATCGCGCACACCCTAAAACACTGGACCACCCTGAGGAAGGACCAACAAATCTCACCCAAACCTAGCCCCCTCATACCAATCACGTACAACCCAAACTTAGGAGACAACCTGCCACCAAGTGCCTGGCCGATGGCCAATCGAGCCGGATACATCCCAATTCACGCGGTCCTTCATAATTCAGGAATACGCCAGCTCAGGGACATTGCGACGGTGGGCCCACCAACGCTTATGCACCAATTCCGCTACGCCCAACTCGCACACTATTACCACAACATGCCGCGCAGGGGATCACTACACAGGGACCTAACTTGGTTCGAGAGTCTCTGCACGCAGACGCCAGAAACGGACAGCAGGGTGTCAACCATGTACCAAAAACTAGTAACGGGACATCGAACCCACAACTCTCTCTACAAACGGCAATGGGAAGACTGGACAGGGACTACGTTCACAACCGAACAATGGGAAAAAATACTGCTTCTACAACACAAAAGCACATCCAGCTCGCACCACCAAGAAACAAACTATAAGCTTTTATCCCACTGGTATCGCACACCGAGTCTGATACACCGCTATAACCCAACGATCCCTAACACCTGCTGGAGATGCGGCGAAGACCCTGGTACCCTACGACACATATGGTGGGACTGCGCTAAGATCAAACCGTTCTGGACCAGTGTTGAGCACGAAATCAAAGAGATCCTGGACGAGCCAACACAGCTGACTATGGAGGCAGCACTCCTACACCACACGGAACTCCCAGTGCCGGCCTACAGGAGATCAATCCTAAGACACTTGCTCAACGCAGCCAAGACTCTCATCCCTCTACACTGGAAGTCGGTGACTCCACCCACACTGGAACACTGGAAGCGAAAGGTGGAAGACATTAGGACAGCAGAAGCCAAAATCGCGGAACTACAGGGGAGATACGAAAAACACATTACAAGTTGGACACCCTGGATACTATACACGGCCTAAACGGCGGCAGGGATGATCGTACCCACTGAGGGGAAATGGTTCGAGAGACATGGAGGAGGGTCTGGGCACACCCCGGGGGGATTTGGCAACATCCTCCCCCCCCCTTCCCCTCTTACCCCCCTCCCTCCCCCCCCTCACCTCTAGGCTCCTTCACACCCCCCCCACACCCTCCACGATTTAACACACGCAAGCAACCACACACACACACCGATCAAACCTCACCGTACACACGAGCATTACCGGAGGACGATACCAGGTTGATACACTATAACCCCCATTACACCCAAACTGACAACGCCACGGAACAGGCGCGGTTGCCCACACCCCAACAATATATACACAGGAGACCACTCCCTTAGATACATGATAACCGCCGCTAACCATCGCCCGACAAACCACCTAAACCCAAGGCTGGAACACAAGGACGGTAGACATAGGCGGAGACACTACCGTCAGACACCGAGGTAACAGACAAGAATAAAACAAGTACCCAGCCCAGGCCTCTTAGGCTCTCCGGACTTGGGGACTACAGTACACAACACCCGCCAACTACCCGGACATCCTAACACGTTGTCATAGGCAACGGGGCCCAACACGGACACTAGGCGGTACACCTCCGAAAAGACTAAAATTACGATTCACCATTCCCTCCAGACACACTTCCCAGAGGCAAGTCAGAGACCCACCTCTCACACCAGTTGACACCTCACTCCTCCCCCCCCCCTTTTTTGCCCCCCCCCCTTCATCCCCCTCCCCCCCCCTTCATCCCCCCCCCCACTGTAAAATACGATCTGATTTGATCGCTAACACTCACAAACTCCTAGTGAGTAAAGTTTAACTAGTTACCATACCGTTGCGAAATTACCTTTATCAGAAGCGAAAATTACTAGAAGATATTAGAGGCACTTTGTAATGGGGATCTGTGATACACTGGAATGAGCACTGCATACCACCACCAAACCACTAGATCCCAATTTTCTTTATGTTATAACCTAATGTTATGCTTTATTATAAAAAAAAAAAAAAAGGGAAACAATGAAAAAATATGTACATGTCTATTTCATGGGACCTGCGAGTCCAACTAGACACTACTACTGTCGCTACACTGTGACCTGCGCGTCACCACTATATGTTCGCATGTTCAACTACCCCACTCTCTCAAATTACCTAACCCTTTTAGACCCTTAACAAGTTTTTATTGGGACCTGCGTGTCCGCGCTGTATAACATCACATAATATGAAAACTACCCAATAAAAAATATATTTACAAAGAAATCAGTAAGTGCAAATAAAAAAAAAAAAAAACTTTGGCTGACAGTCAAATTACACTGAATTAACTCTTCCACTGCTTGCTACAATCCTCGTAGGCAAGATATCCTATTATATTGCAATTTTACAATTAAAGTAATGTTCATACCAGATCATTTATATAACAACAAATGATACCGCACTCTATGATTAGAATTAATAATGTAAAGCAAATACTTGCAAATATGAATTTATTAAATTAGTAGAGATAATAGATATCTCAAAGATTGTCTCCTATAATGGATAATGTATATCAAATCTCACCATGAACACCTTAATAACAATGAATATACTAAACGATACCACAATAAAACCCCAATACAATCCGACAGTTAAGAGCGTGCCAAAAGGCACTGTATGGTAGAGAGCCCTCTATCCACTGTACAAAAAATATATACAAAAGTCCATCAGCAGAACAATATCGAAAAAATGTGTGTATCTGAAAAAAAGGATATATCCAAAAATATGAAAAAAGGGGAACAAAAAGAGACAAAAGACAGAAAAAAAGGAAAAAAAGAAAATATTTACAGTCCAAGTGTGTACACACTGATGGTAGTATATAAATGTCTCTTCAATGCTTTATGGTTTGATCTCACCAAAACTTGAAGTTAGAAATCCTCTCATTGACGATTAGAAAAACCCAGAGATAAGCGATTTTTTCCGGTCTGTAGCAAATGAAGAAATGTCCAGTCAGTCCCCCTGTGCTGCTGGATGAGGCAGAGGGTCTCACTGCGTCGTCGGTGGGGTACAGAAGGTGGTGCAATTACATCACCAACATTTTTTGTCAGGGGGTCCATTTTCCTTTTTGTATAATGGGTTAACTGAATTTGGTGATGCGTTTGACGTAATTGTTGTTATCTTTGTCTGCTATATATCACAGAACCTGCCAATTTTCAAAGCACTTTCCCAGTCTGGGTGTCTGCAATTTCAGTCGTAAAATTAAATTTGACATATCTTAACCTTAATTTCACCCTTTCTCTTACAATGCAACTTTGCAAGATTCGTTATTTTTTTAGAAAGTAAAATTGATTACTTAGTGTTATCTGTTATTTGATGTCTTGTTTACATAATTTGCATTCCTTAGCTCAGACTTGAATGAATAGAGTGATAGAGAAATCTTGTGTCTGTTCTGAGGGTGACTGGCAGTATACAATTTTAATTTCTGTCTTAACACAAAATGTCTGCCAGTATATGTACTGACAATGTGGACATACTTTTTAATGTTTCTGGCTTTCATACGGTGTTGATGCATTATGAACTTGCACATTGATGCTTGTATTGCTACGTATCCATGTAAAATATTACCAGGTAAGCGTACTGTGCAAGAAATGATATGACAAATTTAAGAAACAACAATCTCAATGTCACAGGACAGGAGATCGCTAAATCCTTTGTTGGGTGTGACACAAGTTTAAAGTATGTTAACGTAATATGTACAATTTACAAAAGAACACACACAGTGGGTATAATAACATTTTATTTTATTTGCTTTTATACAAAATGGATGGCCACCCGCTGAGCCTTACTGCTTATTGTTTTTCCCCATTATTTATTTATTTATCAAATATTTTACCAGGAAAGATACATTGAGATTTCTCTCGTTTTCAAATATGTCCTGGGTCCACAAATCATTGCATTGTTACAGTTAGTGTACAATAAAATACAAAAACAATATTAATATACAATATATACAAAATTTAACATAGAACAGGTAGGAAATATATATAATCAACCATGACAGGTGCATTCTGTTTTGAGTTATGTAGAGAGGGATCTCTTAACCCCTTAAGGACCAAACTTCTGGAATAAAATGGAATCATGACATGTCACACATGTCATGTGTCCTTAAGGGGTTAAAGGACTTGTGTTTAAGAGCAACCATTATATGATAATGGTTGCTCTTAAACATTAACAGCTCTTATTCCACCCTTTGAGTCTCTATCTGTGCTTTTCCTGTCTCTCCCGAATCTTTGTATAAAATGTTCGTACATGCCTTTTTGTCGAAATAAACAACAGATAAGTTTGGCACATTTTGAGGATTAGCCGATTGCAGTATGCAAACAACAAAATCTTCTGGGCACCTCTGGAATCCTTTTTATTTAATCGTGCTTAAATAGTCACAAATTAGGCTCCTTGAAAGAGCCTAAAGAAATGTCTGCAATGTGAATAATAATTAGCTGCCCAATTCTCCTGATAAATAGCACACAGCTTGTATGGAAATATTACAATGGAAATCTTTCCCCTCAGATTGTCACAGTATCTGCAGGCTACATTTTGCCCAAGTCGCAGAGAAAGTTCTCTGACAGTGTGCCAGAGGCATGATCTCACAGAATAAAAAAGGTGAATGAGCTCCCTTGACGGCCGGCATGTGTCCAATCTAGAATCTCTTTTGTACGTCAATTACGGAGACCAAATACTCCTATACTGTTTGATATAATATACTGTTACGTTAAACATTTTCACTGTGAAAGTCCTGAGAGTGCACCTTTATTGTGGTTTGCATGGATGCGAAGATTGCCCCAAGGCAAGAGCTATAGTGTTTTAAAGAAAGAAAATAAAAATGCATGTTTTGACTGGAGCCATCAAATATAGGCAGTGCTGGAAGATGCATATTCCAAACGTTGCCTCCTATACCAAATACATCCCAATGCAGGTATCAATAAGAGGTTTGTAGCACCATTACTATGCCCATCAAAGGGAACCTTATAGACCAGAAAATAACAATAGGCTCCCTTCTGGCAATGTGCACATGTATCACACCCCTCTTTGCCCTGTACAAATAAATCTAAATAACTATTACTTGCCTAGTTTCCAGCGACACAACTCCTCCACTGCAGCTTCCAGACGCTCTAACCTTATAGCTGCTGTTATACGCGATGTGTTTAGGGACAGGGAACCTCATTACACCCTAATCCTATAGCTGCTGTTATACATAATGTGTTTAGGGACAGGGAACCTCATTACACCCTAATCCTATAGCTGCTGTTATACACGATGTGTTTAGGGACAGGAAACCTCATTACACCCTAATCCTATAGCTGCTGTTATACGCGATGTGTTTAGGGAAAGGGAACCTCATTACACCCTAATCCTATAGCTGCTGTTATACATAATGTGTTTAGGGACAGGGAACCTCATTACACCCTAATCCTATAGCTGCTGTTATACATAATGTGTTTAGGGACAGGGAACCTCATTACACCCTAATCCTATAGCTGCTGTTATACGCGATGTGTTTAGGGAAAGGGAACCTCATTACACCCTAATCCTATAGCTGCTGTTATACGCGATGTGTTTAGGGAAAGGGAACCTCATTACATCCTAATCCTATAGTTGCTGTTATACACGATGTGTTTAGGGACAGGGAACCTCATTACATCCTAATCCTATAGCTGCTGTTATACACGATGTGTTCAGGGACAGGGAACCTCATTACACCCTAATCCTGTAGCTGCTGTTATATATGATGTGTTTAGGGACAGGGAATCTCATTACACCCTAATCCTATAGCTGCTGTTATACATGATGTGTTTAGGGACAGGGAATCTCATTACACCCTAATCCTATAGCTGCTGCTACACGATGTGTTTAGGGACAGGGAACCTCATTACACCCTAATCCTATAGCTGCTGTTATACACGATGTGTTTAGGGACAGGAAACCTCATTACACCCTAATCCTATAGCTGCTGTTATACACGATGTGTTTAGGGACAGGGAACCTCATTACACCCTAATCCTATAGCTGCTGTTATACATGATGTGTTTAGGGACAGGGAACCTCATTACACCCTAATCCTATAGCTGCTGTTATACACAATGTGTTTAGGGACAGGGAACCTCATTACACCCTAATCCTATAGCTGCTGTTATACGCGATGTGTTTAGGGACAGGAAACCTCATTACACCCTAATCCTATAGCTGCTGTTATACACGATGTGTTTAGGGACAGGGAATCTCATTACACCCTAATCCTATAGCTGCTGTTATACACGATGTGTTTAGGGACGGGGAACCTCATTACACCCTAATCCTATAGCTGCTGTTATACATGATGTGTTTAGGGACAGGGAACCTCATTACACCCTAATCCTATAGCTGCTGTTATACATGATGTGTTTAGGGACAGGGAACCTCATTACACCCTAATCCTTCAGTTGTTTATTCTAAAATCAGCTCTACAGAACATTCCCACACTGGAACGAATGATGTGGGTAACAGTGCCTTTGTTGTATACAATACGAATTACAGACCTTGGTCTTAATTTCTCTACTGTGAAAATTATCATTTTTTGAAATTGTTTGTCAGTCTTGTGAAGCCTTTTTTTTTTTTTTTTTGCGCATTTTCAATTGTAATGAAATTCAATTCAAAATACTTTGACATACCTAATTACTATAGTTTGTTTACTCTGTAGCGTTTGTAACAAAATATAGAGTTCTCTGTAAGTATTTTGTGTCTTAGACCACAACATAAAATATACCTAAATGTTTTACCATGTTTAACTTTTGTTTGTGCCACCTTTCTTTTACTTGAAAACCTGCAGTTCTGTTTAAATCTTGCTCAGTTCCTGCATTATAAATCCCAATACTCTGTTTTGTTTTCCACAGAATGATATGATTGATGTTAACCAGATAATAAAAGATTTGGCCTCCATTGTTTATGAACAAGGAGACTCCATAGGTATGTATCTTCCTGCATGCACACATTCATTATATTGCCGACCTTGGGCTTACATTTCGTTTATTTCATACTTTGTATCCAGCTGTACCCAATATCTGCATTCTGCATGAAAGATAAATAAAACCATACACATTCATATTTAGAAAATCCTGCTTAATGCTTTGTCATGAACCAAAGCTAAATAAAAGGAAATGGTCTTGTGTTTTATCTAAGATCAGACTAATTTTAGACACACTTCCTCGATATATACAATGTTTAACAAGGTCTCTATGTTACATTTACTATATCAGCCCTAGACATGTTTCACTGCTAACATTTTACCCCTTTATTTATCAGATTGGCCCCGTTCAGGTTTTCTTTTACCTTTCAGATGCATGGTTCAGAACAGACTACCAGAACTATCCTTGGGAACCGTAGATGTAGTTATGTAGTTCATCACTCACAACAGGATCACGTAGACTTTATTACCGCAGAATGCTTGGTGGTATGGTGACCAGGCAACTGCACTTACATGATAATCAGCTGTTAAAGGATTTTATCAGAAAACCTCTAACTGACCCTGTCGTCTCTCTCATACGAACAACCAGAGCTGGGTAATCCAATGTGAACTCCAAGCTCAATTAAATGTGATTCTAATGAACTTCTCATGCAGTTTACTCAATAGCTCCTCTGAACTGTGGGGAGAAAATAATTACCTATTACATAAAATGTCCAAGTTGGGTAACATTCTGTGTTGCAGCTCTGTTTATTGCAATAACCATGCGATTCACTTGCAAATTCAATGTGAATTTCAAACTGAACAGGTGAAGAAGCCAAACTAGAAGCGTTTCCACTTCAGGTACTTTGACTATAATTTGAAATTCCTTTTAAATTCTCTCTTTAGTGAATAACCCTGTGATAAAATAATAAGAGCAGCTTCTCTGAGATCCTTAAATCCCTAAAGTAACATTGGGGACATGTTATCAGTTGTTATACACCAATGCTATGCCTTGTGCCATTAGAAAGTATGGCTATGGCTGTGGTGTGGGTACCAGGGTTTTCAAAATGTTCTTCTCCCTTGAAAGCAAACAAACCTGGCTCCCAGTCTCACTGATTTAAACGTTTTATGATATTCTCCTACTAGGGGTACTTA
Organism: Pelobates fuscus; assembly: GCF_036172605.1. NCBI lineage: Eukaryota > Metazoa > Chordata > Amphibia > Anura > Pelobatidae > Pelobates > Pelobates fuscus. The sequence goes on from NC_086320.1 coordinate 18,569,183, forward strand.
TGGATAATGCATTCTGAAATGACTCTTTCATATTCCATGTAACAAAACGATCTCATGGTCATCAGATACATATTTATTTTTGTTTAGTAAATAAAGGGACACACAAAACACCAAAACAGTTTTAGCTTAATGCCAGCGGCGTACTATGCCTCTCTAAAAAATGTGGGCTGAATAGTACACCCGGCAGGTCGCTGGCAGCCCGCCTTGTTATACTTACCATTCAGATCAGGGGCACTGCCTGACAACCTTGGCAGCAAAACCGGCTTTTCTGGGACATGTGATCACGTTGAGATGACCAGATCGGCAGTGTGCTTAACTGCCTGCAGGGGGATTGCATTGGTTGGAAAAACAAAATTAATTATACATACACTAATAAATGCTTAGATCATATATATAAATATCTAAGTTTCTGTGCTGCCATACGGTCTCAAAGGCAACATAACCAATCTGGCCAATTTCAATATGTAAAAGCTGAAATTTGCATGCCTTATATTTGACCCTGTAACTTTCCAAAACACTATAAAATCTAGACATGGGGGATACTCTGTAATTGTGAGATATTGCTGAACACAAACATGAGTGTTTTAGAGCAGTAAAATATACAATGCTGATGATGTCATCCGTAAAAGGGCAGTTTTGTTTTGTGAAAATTGCAAAAAAAACAAACAAATATGGACATTAAATTTGGCCCTGGTTTGTGATTAAGTGGCTACTAAAAAAGACATGCCTCTTTTTAAATACCCTGTGTCTGAAAGGAAGCATAGGCCCAGCAAACCAATCTGGCAAATTTCAATGTATAAAAACTGAAAAGAGGAAGCTGCCCTATATTTGACCCCGTATGTTTCCAAAACACTATAAAATCTGTACATGGGGTGAACTATTATACTCGTGAGACATCACTGAACACCAATATGTGTATTTTATTACAGTAAAAAGCTAACCGTATTATGACATGCACAGTTAAAGGACCACTCTAGTGCCAGGACACATACTCGTTTTCCTGGCACTAAAGTGCCCTGAGGGTGCCCCCACCTTCAGGGTCCCCCTCCCGCCCGGCTCTGGAAAGGGGAAAAGGGGTAAAACTTACCTTTTTCCAGCGCTGGGCGGGGAACTCTCTGCCTCCGATCCTCCTCCGTACCGCCCCGTCGGCCGAATGCGCACGCGCGGCAAGAGCTGCGCGCGCATTCAGCCGGTCGCATAGGAAAGCATTATCAATGCTTTCCTATGGACGCTTGCGTGCTCTCACTGTGATTTTCACAGTGAGAATCACGCAAGCGCCTCTAGCGGCTGTCAGTGAGACAGCCACTAGAGGATTTGGGGGAAGGCTTAACCCATTTATAAACATAGCAGTTTCTCTGAAACTGCTTTGTTTATAAAGAAATGGGTTAACCCTAGCTGGACCTGGCACCCAGACCACTTCATTAAGCTGAAATGGTCTGGGTGCCTAGAGTGGTCCTTTAAAATGCCATGCAGAACTAAGTAAATATTAACATTTCCTAATTTCTCACACTTTTTTTTTAGATTGTATTTATATTACATTATGTTTCATATATAAATATTTGATGTGAAATGAAAGCCATGTTTCTCCTAAACAAAATGGTATATGAGAAGTGTGGATGCATTTAGTATGAAGGGGGTAAACTATGGTTGAACAGGTTCCAAATTCCAGGTTTTGCTGTGATCGGCACTTGTATAATTGCCTCCGTCCTTAAGAGGTCAGTGACGTGAATTAGTGTATAGATCATGTCCCTGCAGTCTCACTGCTAAATTCTCTGCCATTTAGAAATTAAATTACTTTGTTTATGCAGCCCTGGTTAAATTTCCACACAGCCTCCTCACGCACTTCATGAAAAAGTCTACATTTTGAGCTTCCCTTATTGCAAAGTGTGTTTAATTTAGAATTGTAAACCATGACGGAAGTTTCATATTTTGCATCTCCCTATTACTGAAACCTGCAAAAAGCAGAAAAGTGACAGGTAAAATAAAATCAACACATGGTAGAGAACACAAGAATAACATTGCTATAGCCTGCAGGAGCCTCCTGTTTGTGATTAAAGTTCAATTATCAGAGCAGGAAATGTGAACTTCTAAAGTAAACTCACTGTGCTGTAAGATCTGATTATAATGACACAATGTTTGTCATGTTGGGTTTGTGAGTCACATGCAAGAGCCAGGGCTGCATAAACAGAAACAAAAGTGATTTCACTCCTAACTGGCACAGAACTGAGCAGCTCAGGGGCATGATCTATGCATTAAAGCAGCTTTGTTACGGTAACATTGGTTTGGTGCTTAGATTGTCCCTTTAAATAAAATAGTTCAAACATGTCTAAACCAGAAATTTTAACCTGTTAGATTGATATAACTTGTGTCTGGTGGTCCTTCTGTAACCTCTGGGAAACCGCAAAAATGTGGAACCATTAGTTGTACCTTTTTAGATATCCGAAGTGAAAGATGCATTTCTTATTTAATTTTTAATAAGTCTAATCTTTTCCATTCACAGACAGCATTGAAGCCAATATTGAGTCTGCAGGTTCCAACATTGATTCTGCCAATCGGCAACTGGCCAAAGCTAGTCAACAACAGGTAAGTAGCTCTTAGAACACCGCTTAATAATGAGTATCAGGCTTTCATCTGTGGAGTCATGTTTCTCATTGGGCTGATTTCATTGGTCAACACATTTAATGTCTTGAATTACATTCATAGCAAATAACACAGTAATAAACATTATACAACTGCAAAATGTATCCAGAATGTTTTTTCTTTAAAGGAACAGTAAGATCAATAATTGTTCTCACTAGTATAAAGCACTGATATATTCCATGGCACTGTACCATTTTGTGAACGGTAAACATATTGTAATGAAAACAAAACACACCAATAAAAAAATAAATAAGGTTTGTGCTCGGTAGATATTCCAAGCTGCGTGTCAAGAATCCATGACTCACAAGGTTCTTATCTTATAGACAGAGAGGTACATGCTCTAGGCTTTAAGAGTGTATTGCTATATTCATATGACAAGTCCTGGGGCTCATAAGATTTTATTTTATTTCTGAAGAGGTAGACTGTGTCACTGCTTTTCGGCTCTGCCCATGTGTCACAAACGTACAGAAATCAGATTTCATGCATATCGTTTTTTTCCTTTTATTTCTTGGTTGTTTTTGTTTTTTATAAAGAAGGGTAGTTGGCTTTTCCTATTGGGAATACAAGGCTACATTATAGTCTAGAATGGAAAGAAATGGGTAACGGAGCTTGCTGGCTAGCCACCATGAATTTGTAAAGGTATATTTAACAAGAAGTCCATCCTTGAATCTTTTCTCACATGAACATATTCTGTTTATTTTCTTTATGGAGTTAGTTTCTCTTACTGGAGGTTTTATTATTAATCCTTCAGTCAGATTTTCTCGCTCTGAGTGTCACTGATATTCCTGGGACAGAGAAACAAAAGTGTTGTGACACGTAAGGCACCTCTGTACTTCATTTTAGCAGTTCTGTGTGAAATAATTTAGATATACCAGTTCAGATGAATATGTATTGACTTTGTGTTGATTTTTGTTTTACTGTTCCTTTAAATTTGTCACTGTGACAAAAGATATCCAAAGGACAAAAAAAATAAACATAAAAGGAACACTCCAGACACATAAGGCACTTCACTGTGTATGGAGTCTGTCACATTTGTGACAGATTATAAAAGTGCCGATTTCAATAGAAATCTGCGCATTTACAATTGAGGCAGAAACACCGAACTGGCTGTCACTCAGAGAGCCAAGACAGTTTGCTTAAGGAGCAACAAGTGCACAAAGCTACAGCTGTCCTCCTGCCCTATTCCCAGTGAGCTAAATTACAGTATGGTATAACTCACTGAGAAAAATAGGAGACTCACAATCATGTGAGCGCGTGTTTAACCCCTTAAGGACACATGACATGTGTGACATGTCATGATTCCCTTTTATTCCAAAAGTTTGGTCCTTAAGGGGTTAAGCACAGTGCGTTTTCAATGAGAATCCTCTGGAAGTCTGAGCTGGCGAAAGAGGGGGTGGGGGGGGACTTGCAAGTGTTGCAGAAAGCAAGCAGGAAACATGCATGTGTGTTTTCTTTAAGGGTACATCTTTCTAATCATTATAAAAAGCTGACATTGTTGCGGGATAGCTGGGTAGAAGAGGAGACCAGACCATTCAGGCAGCGCTATTGGATAATGTAAAGTCATATCACTCTCTCCTGATGCTGAGAGTCAGAATGTCACATTTGAGTGTGTAGAGATTAACGTTCCATGAAAAAAAAAAAAAATGGTTTATGCACTCCAGTAATGAAACAAAGTGCGTAATGTGCAAAAAGCCCTTTATTCAACAAAGCAATATAAAAAAAAAAAAAAAAAAAGTTTAGCAAAACTCATAAACTGTCAGAGATGTCAAAGATACACTTGCACCTGGCAAAGTGAAATCTATCAAAATAGTTTACATTTTCTGTCAAAAATGACAAATTGGAAATATTTCCAGGTCAGCTATGTTTCCAGTTGAAATTGCTGGTGGATCCCAATAGTTCACTGTTGGTGAATAACCCTGTGGTTTTGTGAGTTATGTCTCCTTAATTAGGCGCTAATTCTTGGCTATTGGGGAGAAGAATCCCAAGTATCATTACACGTTCTGAATATAAATCTGATATTTACTTGTATGTATTGATGTACCCATCTTAAATCTCAACTGCCCTAACTCTGCAACCTCACTCTACAACTCCACTCTCGCCTCTCAACTTGACATCATGGCACCTCCTACAGTTAAACGCAGAAAGCGCCCCCAGCTACAACCCTGGCACACTTAGCTGACCCGTTATCTCCAAAAATGTTCCAGAACTGATGAACGCTGCTGGATAAAGTCTCACTTTGCATCTGACTTTGTCCACTATAAATTTATGCTGCGCTCCTACAGCATGGCTCTTTCCTCTGCAAAAGTAAACTACTTCAAAAACCTCATAAGCACACTGTCCCATCAACCCAAACACCTGTTTCACACTTTTGATGCTCTTCTTCGCACTGTGACTCCCCCTCCTTCCACCACCTTGTCCACAACTTTGCATCTCATTTCACTGAGAAGATCTCTACAATCAGGAAAGAAATCTCTAATCTCTCTTCTACCCCTATCATTACATCACCCAACCCCACTCCCCCTGCCATCCTATGCACATTTGCACCTGCTACAGCACAAGAGGTTTCTGCTCTGCTCCTGTCCTCCCGCCCCACCACCTGCTCCCTCGATCCTATTCCCTCACATCTCATCCGCACTTTGTCTCCCTCTCTTGCTCTTCCTCTCGCTAGCATTTTCAATCTCTCCCTTTCCTCTGGCACATTTCCCTCACCCTACAAACATGCAACCGTAACCCTGATTCTGAAAAAGCCCAACCTTGATCCCAACTCCCCATCCAACTACCGCCCTATCTCACTACTGCCATTTGCCTCCAAGATCCTCGAGAGAGTTGTGTACGCCATATTGACAGACTTTCTCGAATCCAACTCTCTGCTTGACCCCCTTCAGTCTGGATTCCGCGCTGGTCACTCTGTCGAAACTGCTGTGACCTAAGTATCCAACGATTTAATTGCTGCTAAATCTCACGGCCAATACTTTATCCTAATCCTCCTTGATCTTTTTGCCGCCTTTGACACTGTTGATCATCAACAGCTTCTTCACATTCTTCGTAACTTTGGTCTACGGGATACTGCTCTCTCCTGGTGCTCCTCCTACCTCTCCCAGCGCTCTTTCATTGTTTCTTTCTCTGACACTGCCTCTTCTCCCCAACCCCTCTCTGTCGGCGTCCCCCAAGGTTCTGTCCTCGGCCCCCTACTGTTCTCTATCTATACTGCCTCCCTTGGTAAACTCATCAGCTCCTTTGGCTTCCAATATCATTTATATGCAGATGACACGCAAATCTACCTGTCCTCCCCTGATCTCTCTCCGCCCACCTTGACTTGTGTTTCTGACTGCCTCACTGCCATTTCCAACTGGATGGCTGCTCACTTCCTTAAACTCAACCTGTCCAAAACAGAACTTCTAGTTTTTCCTCCCTCAAGTGCTGCTACTCCTGTGTCTGTCTCCATCCAAGTCAACGGCGCTACTATCACTTCTACCTCACAGGCTCGCTGCCTGGGGGTTCTTTTTGATTCTGACCTCTCTTTTACTCCCCATGTCCAATCGATAGTCAAATCCTGTCGCTTCCAACTCAAGAACATAGCGCGCATCCGCCCATATAAGATACTGGTTCATGCTGTTATTCTCTCTCGCCTCGACTACTGAAATCCCCTTCTCACCGGTCTTACATGTTCCCAGCTTGCACTGCTGCAATCTATAATGAATGCGGCTGCGAGGCTTATTTTCCTGTCCGGTCGCACCTCCCACGCCTCCACGCACTGTCAGTCCCTGCATTGGCTTCCAATTAGATATAGGGCACAATTCAAAATTCTGTCGCTTGCTTACAAATCCCTACATGATGCTGCTCCAACATACCTATCCTTCCTCATACACAAGTATGTCCCGTTGAGACCCCTGCGCTCAGCTCAAGACCTACGCCTATCCTCTGCCCGGATCCCCACCTCTGACGCTCGCCTTCAAGACTTCTCTAGGGCTGCACCTATTCTGTGGAACTCCCTTCCCTCCTCAATCAGACTTTCACCCAGCCTCCACTCCTTCAAAAAATCTTTGAAAACTCACTTCTTCATTAAAGCGTATCAATTAAACTGTCAGCAGGCTTCTCATCCCCCACCCCATGACTCATTTCCTGCAACTGTCAAAAATGACCTACCAAGCACTCAATAAACCCTTCTCTAACAAACTATTTAATTCCCCTACTTTAACCCTTTGTGTCAGTATACCCCATTCCCTCTAGCATGTAAGCTCATTGAGCAGGGCCCTCAACCCCCTCTGTTCCTGTACGTCCAGTGGTCTGATCTCAATTATGTGTCTGTTAGTCCACCCATTGTACAGCGCTACTGAATTTGTTGCACTATATAAATAATATAATAAAAATAATAATAAAAATGTATGGCAGGGTTAGCTCAGGTTATATTAGGTGATGCGATCACTGAAGACTTTCTGGGTATCATAAAGATCTGAATATACTCAACCTTGATATCAGTACAATTACTGATATCGAGGTAAAGCCGGACGAATGATGATCAGTCTAACCACTATTGTTCCTAAAAGCACTACAATGACTTGTCAGTATTGGGTATGTAGAACGAAGTTTGTCACGCAGGATTGTCGTCAGACATACCATTCACTAGATTCCTGAAGGCAGACAATGTAATAGAGCAGCAGGAAATGCTAGCAGAATGCTGGGTTGTATAGGGAGAGGTATTAGCAGTAGAAAGAGGGAAGTGCTCATGCCATTGTACAGAACACTGGTGAGACCTCACTTGGAGTATTGTACGCAGTACTGGAGACTGTATCTCCAGAAGGATATTGATACCTTAGAGAGAGTTCAAAGAAGGGCTACTAAACTAAGCTGGTTCATGGATTGCAGGATAAAACTTTCCAGGTAAGGTTAAAGGATCTTAACATGTATAGCTTGGAGGAAAGACGAGACGGGGGGATATGATAGAAACATTTAAATACATAAAGGGAATCAACACAGTAAAGGAGGAAACTATATTTAAAAGAAGAAAAACTACCACAACAAGAGGACATAGTCCTAAATTAGAGGGGCAAATGTTTAAAAATAATATCAGGAAGTATTACTTTACTGAGAGGGTAGTGGATGCATGGAATAGCCTTCCAGCTGAAGTGGTAGAGGTTAACACAGTAAAGGAGTTTAAGCATGCATGGGATAGGCATAAGGCTTTCCTAACTATACGATAAGGCCAGGGACTAATTAAGAGTATTTAGAAACGTGGGCAGACTAGATGGGTCGAATGGTTCTTATCTGCCATCACATTCTATGTTTCTGTTCATTGTTATTGTAAAAGTAACCTGGTGTCTACACCGGTTTTAATGTCATTTGACATTCCTCCATATTCCTTATAGCATTGTTACATTTTACTTTCCAAACTGTCGTAGTCAAAGACTTATGATATAATAATAATAACAAAGTGTTTAACCAGGAAAGGTAAATTCAAATTACTCTGGTTTTCAAGTACGTCCTGGGGATGTTGCCTTAGTCCAACATCCAATTTAAAGGGACACTATAGTCACCTGAACAACTTTAGCTTAATGAAGCAGTTTTGGTGTATAGAACATGACCCTGCAGCCTCACTGCTCAATCCTCTGCCATTTAGGAGTTAAATCCCTTTGTTTATGAACCCTAGTCACACCTCCCTGCATGTGACTTGCACAGTCTTCCTGTAAAGAGAGCCCTATTTAGGCTTTCTTTATTGCAAGTTCTGTTTAATTAAGATTTTCTTATCCCCTGCTATGTTAATAGCTTGCTAGACCCTGCAAGAGCCTCCTGTATGTGATTAAAGTTCAATTTAGAGATTGAGATACAATTATTTAAGGTAAATTACATATGTTTGAAAGTGAAACCAGTTTTTTTTTTTCATGCAGGCTCTGTCAATCATAGCCAGGGGAGGTGTGGCTAGGGCTGCATAAACAGAAACAAAGTGATTTAACTCCTAAATGACAGTGAATTGAGCAGTGAAATTGCAGGGGAATGATCTATACACTAAAACTGCTTTATTTAGCTAAAGTAATTTAGGTGACTATAGTGTTCCTTTAATATAGATGAGCTTTATCGGGTTGAAATGAAACAGTCTATGGGTAACTGCGTTCTAATATCTTGGGTACCTTTACAATGAAAATAGGTTTTAACTGCAAGGAAAACTAATTGTATTAAAAATAAAGCATCTTAAAGGCTGTGTGATATTATAAAAATATCTAGACACTACACACTGTGGATGAGCTGTCAATCTTTGAACAGTGCTGTTAATAAACGTGGCATTTTGAATATATAGCAAAATAAATAGTTAATTACGGTACGAATAATAAATATATTGTATTGTCTTGCCTGGAGTAATTATCAAATTCAGTAGATTACTTCAGAAATGGAGTGCAAGCTTTTTGACCACATATTCAATGCTCTTGATACAAGACGGAATCTGATTTCAACTGTAATTTCTTTCTAGAAACCTGATTAGAAAACTGTAAGAAAGGTCCAGCTTGGTGGGTTTGAGGTTGAGCTAGGTATAATTTGTTAGTTACTTGCCAGGTATAGAATGCAGTTGGGAGCTCGGAGTAAAACCTCTCTTACTTGTCATGTTTCAATAATGTTGAGTCCATTCCTACGGGGTGTACATGAACAAATTGTGTTTCTTCATTCATCTAGGAATCAAGACATGTAAGTCTCTATAGGAGGGGTGTCTCGTGATATGTATTGCAAGCTTTGTGCGTCCAGATGTCATTGGTTAATGTATGTCTTTACAAACCGTATGTCTAAAAGGATTTTACGTAGCATTATCCTTTCCTTTCTTTGCTTTCTTGTCTTCTGTTCTAAATGTTGGTTTTCTTCAATAAAGGCAACCAGTGGCATTGGTCTCAATTAATCACCATTCTTCTCAATTTCCTATTTGTCAGTCTACCATATTTCATTTTAAAATAAGATTTTTAAAAAGTTATTGTTTTCTCCACTTGATAACTAAATACTTGATTTCATGAACATGTCTCTATTGATTTCAAACACACACTAGTGTAAATTAATATTTAATAATAATAATTAATTAGTAACCCAGTGAGAGGGATAATAAGCCTCCCTAAATCAAAAAGTGGTCAAGATGACCACATGCAGAATGTCTAAGAATTTATTTTCTCCCCACATTTTTACACATTGTAACCATACTGTGCTAAAAGGTAGTCAGAAGAGGTTAAGGACAGTCTGCCCAAGAACAGATTTGTTTGACTGTTCAGTGGTAATACCGTAGAACCGTAAAGGCCAAAATGAGCAGAGATGTAAATATGGGAAGTTTTGTTCTTTGTGTCAGATTTATATAATATGCTGTTTTCTGTCATTTTATCTTGATCCCATGCCACCACTGTAACATGTTCATGTGCTATCCATGCTTCACTTATATGTTTTTTAAAAGTACATTTTTTTTTTATATATATGGTGTGATGGTGAGTTCAACACCAAAATGTTCCACTGGTTCTTCCCAGCCTCTGATTCCCCATTGCATTCCGTCACATATCACATCTCACGTGCTGTAATGTCAAATGGTAACATGATTGCCCGTAACCTGCCTGTTTTTCCTTCCGCACTGTGACATATAAAATGCACAGATGTAATTCCTATACGCAGGGCAGCTAGCCGTACAAGTGTTAACCTGACAAACTGTGATTTAAAATATGGCCCAGTTTGCCCAGCTGTTCTCTGTACTTTATGGAACACTACAAATGTTTGGCATAAAGCCACTCTATTATAGACCTTAGAATTATAAATACTTTAGTTTTCTTTTATTCTATTTTTTTTTTTTTTTCTTTCTTCAATATACTCTAAACTTTTAAATTAACTTATCACAAAACCGAGGAGAAAAGAGGCAGTCTGGGGAAATAGTTCACCTGTCGAAGTATTGTTTAATCCTGTTCTCTTTCTGCAGCTTTCAAAACCATAATATGCACACAGCACCAAATTGTGTATATTGGTAGATGAATTAGAAAACGGGTTGGATGAGTTGAATTAAATAGATGATTGATGGGTGAAGAGTAGATACAGAAGTGTTTGTATTAGAACGGAGGTAGAGCAAATGATTGATAGAATAGAATGAAGTACGATAATGTGAATTATTGAAGTGGATACTACAGGAAAAATATTCTTTAAATTATTACTCAAATGGAAATAATTACAATTAGTAATTTATATGATGCCAACATATTCTGATGTGTTGTACAGTAGGTAAAACAAGAAAAAAAAAACATTCTAACAAAACCAATTTGACTTAAGGGAACAGTAGGTGAAGAGCTCACAATCTAAAATGACATAATTAGTAATTGCTCTGTATATCCCTTTGCATGTTTCAGTGCATTAAATTGTACATTGAATGCATAAGGCCAAGCAGTGAGGCTGGATTTCCATTAATTGGCAATCCATGTGCGGCTGGCTTTTTTATTATGAGTCCCTGCTGTATGTTTAAACTCCGGCCACTTCTTCTGCTAGGGTTTTCTAAGCAGCTGCAGATGTTCCAAGAGCTGGTTACAGCAATCAAACAAATGGAATGAATGCTAATTAAAATTAAAGAAAAAAGTACAGTGCAGCTCTAATATCTGGATGTTAAGTGGCATAGCAGGGGAGATAAAAAGATCCTACCTGAAATGCTTTGCTTTGTGAATTAAACATAAGATTTCCTCAGCAGCCCATGCCATCTGTTTCCTGTAAGTTTATCAAAGTGTGCTTCTGTTTTTTTTTTTCTTAGTCTTTTTGATGTTAAGTTTGTATTTTTCAAGAGATGATCGTGCAGTCTCTGCGTATGACAAAACAGACACCACACTTTCTTAGTAGTAATGTTGTATTCAGGAGAGAAAACTTTAATCACCATACTGACTACTGCTCTTTGCATAGAATATGATGCTGGGTGCATGCCTGTCTCCTTGCACGTGTGTAAATATCAGTGAAGCCACTGTCCGCTGTGCTGAAATTATACGGCAATCTATACGCACTGCTGCATAAGCTCTGCACACCTTCTGAGGATAATGGAAGGGTCATCAAAACGTCTCTAACAGTTATTGGTCAGAAGAGATCTCTCTTAAAAGTAGGAACTTCAAAAATAAATATCCTTACTTTAAAAAATGATTTTGTTAATTTATTTTATTTGGATGTTCTTTAAACTGTTTGTCCCACCACCTCCATTACGGCATCGAAGATGATTTGTAAAAGTTCTTGAAATAAATTGCAGGAATCCGGCCAGTGAACACTTACCAGGGTTACAGGAACTGTCATAGAAGTGCTTTTTCTGTTAAGAAACAAGTTCAAAACAGAACTTGTGTTATGCAGAAACTGTTATTGCAAAAAAAGCTATCTTTATTGACCCTTAACACAAACAATGAAATTACATTGTAGCTTTCACGGCCATGTAGAAAATTTATGGCAACGATTTGCAAAGGTTTGTAATTTTCATTCTGAGAAAAGATGCACATCCTGTGTTTGTTCATGTGCTAGAAAAATAAATAAATGGGAACCATTACATTTCTCCATTTTCAATTTTTGTTTTGAGAGTCAGAGCAAACTCTGTGTTTTAAAGGGACACTGTAGGCACTTTAAACATTTCATCTCATTGAATTGGTTATAGTATCTGGATTCCCCTGGCACTGTCGTTCCGTTCAACGTTAAAACCATTATCAAGCAGTTTCAACACTAAATAAAGGTCCCTGGGCCCTACTGAATGAATGTCCCTAACTACCCACAGTTCGATTCCCACTGGAGGTGTAGTTAAGGCAGAGATTACACACTTTTTTCTAGTGGGGCTGTTATTGGCTGAAACACTCCATGGTGGCTCATTAGACCAAGCAGCATAGAGGGGGATGGACTCATGTTTGGCATTACAGCATGTTTAACGCTCAATGAGGGATGGCACCAGGGTCTCCAGAAACTATAACCACACCTTTGAGATGAAGCAGTTGCAGTGCCTACAGTTTATTTTGAATCGGTTGTTGTGGCGAAACCAACCTCGCCACTATGAAGTGGAGAAGCCTGGTTGCTCGCCTGCTTCCTTTAGACTATGGACCAGACTTGAAAAAGGTTTATTTCCCCTGCAGAAAGGCTTATTCGTGTTTTCTGCCAGGGTGTTCGGTACCGAACAAACTACCGTACGAGGGACCACCTAGGAGATGGAGTGTGCTGTCAATTGACCGCCCAGAAGCTGCGGTTAACCGCAGCTTAATTGACAAACGCTGGGTGGCCTTTGTTCTTCAAGCTAACCCGTGGCGGCGGCCATCTTAACTCCCGAACAGCGGTGTTTTGCCGTCGAGTGTCTGTAACTAAAATCGGACACTCGACTAAGCAAACACCGCTGAGACCTCCAGACTTCCGTGGATTCGTGCTGCAACTACCGAATGAGCCGCCGTTCGGTAGAAAGACTAAGGTTCACAAAGGGAATCCAACAAACCCAAGGAAACCCACAGATGGCAAGCCGTTCGGGACTTTTTAATACACTAACAGAGACCGACCGCAAGGCCAAACCTTATGGAACTATTTTCGGTTACTTTGCCTGTGCGGTCGGTCAATACTTTAAAGCCCCATAACTCCCGAACCCTTTACCCGAATGGGCTGATTTTCACATATGTTGTTCCCCCAGACTAGGGCTATCTATATTTGTGGATGTACCCCAAGTATTTAGGGTACATCCAAGACTTGGGTAAAACTATGTACATGATAATTAGGTTAACTGTTTATCTGAGGGGAGGGGATGTGTGGGTTGTACCATGTATCTGATTGGTTGTTTTATGCCTCCCCCTGGGTGTGGCCTGTATGTGCACAATTGTAATAAAAACCAGGCTGGGTGTGCCAGCACCTCAGATTCTGCTTGACCCTCAAACCGATGTGTCGTCTCGTTTTTGGGGGAATTGGATTGTATGCTGACTGCCAGGAGTGTAAGCGGATTGTATGCTTTTCCTGTTCGGCTGATTCCAGGGTTCGTGTGTTTCCAGCTTGGGAGATTGGTGCTTGCAGTAGCTGCCTGTGTATCTGGAAAGGGGGATATCGCCTAAACTGGGTTTTATCCTCTTGTAAGTGAAACGGTCCGTTACAGTTGTCCTTTTAGTGGACTTTGAAAGACACATTAGCCTAAAATGGAAGCCCTGTTACACCCACTATGAGTAGTCCCAGAAGATTGGAAGTTAGCGAATGTTGTGCCCATTCACAAGAAAGGTAATAGGGAGGAGTCGGGCAACTATAGGCCAGTAAGCCTTACTTCAGTAGTGGGGAAAGTGATGGAAACCATGTTAAAGGATAGGATTGTTGAACATCTAAAAACACATGGATTTCAAGATTAGAGACAACATGGGTTTACTTCAGGGAGATCATGCTAAACTAATCTTATTGTTTTTTTTTTTTATTGGTTAACTAAAATTATAGATCAGGGTGGTGCAGTAGACATTGCTTACCTAGATTTCAGTAAGGCTTTTGACACTGTTGCACATAGAAGGCTTATCAATAAACTACAATCTTTGAGTTTGGATTCCAATATTGTTGAATGGGTAAGGCAGTGGCTGAGTGACAGGCAACAGAGGGTTGTAGTCAATGGAGTATATTCGAAGCTTGGGCTTCTCACCAGTGGGGTACCTCAGGGATCTGTACTTGGACCCATTCTCTTTAATATTTTTATTAGTGATATTGCAGAAGGTCTTGATGGTAAGGTGTGTCTTTTTGCGGGTGATACTAAGATATGGAACAGGGTTGATGTTCCAGGAGGGATAAGCCAAATGGCAAATGATTTAGGTAAACTAGAAAAATGGTCAGAGGTGTGGCAACTGACATTTAATGTGGATAAGTGCAAGATAATGCATCTTGGACGTAAAAACCCAAGGGCAGAGTACAGAATATTTGATAGAGTCCTAACCTCAACATCTGAGGAAAGGGATTTAGGGGTGATTATTTCTGATGACTTAAAGGTAGGCAGACAATGTAATAATGCTAGCAGAATGCTTGGTTGTATAGGGAGAGGTATTAGCAGTAGAAAGAGGGAAGTGCTCATGCCATTGTACAGAACACTGGTGAGACCTCACTTGGAGTACTGTACACAGTACTGGAGACCATATCTTCAGAAGGATATTGATACCTTAGAGAGAGTTCAAAGAAGGGCTACTAAACTGTTTCATGGATTGCAGGATAAAACTTGCCAGGAAAGGTTAAAGGATCTTAACATGTATAGCTTGGAGGAAAGACGAGACAAGGGGGATATGATAGAAACATTTAAATACATAAAGGGAATCAACACAGTAAAGGAGGAGACTATATTTAAAAGAAGAAAAACTACCACAACAAGAGGACATAGTCTTAAATTAGAGGGACAAAGGTTTAAAAATATCAGGAAGTATTACTTTACTGAGAGGGTAGTGGATGCATGGAATAGCCTTCCAGCTGAAGTGGTAGATGTTAACACAGTGAGGGAGTTTAAGCATGCGTGGGATAGGCATAAGGCTATCCTAACTATAAGATAAGGCCAGGGACTAATGAAAGTATTTAGAAAACTGAGCAGACTAGATGGGCCGAATGGTTCTTATCTGCCGTCACATTCTATGTTTCTATGTAGATGATGCTGAATAGCAAGGCTGCTTCAATGAACCTTACTGTTACCTTTCGATAGGCACCACATTAGTCACAGAACGCCCAGCAATCCCTAGCATGTGCATGCACACAAATACCAAAGAAAAGAAAATGTTACTTGCGCTTTCTCCTTAATCCCTATGTATATTTAGACAAATGGAGGTCATTTAGTTGCTCCAATGGCCATTGGAGGGAATGCCCGCCTGCCAACGTCATGGCAGACCCCCTAAGCGGGTCCTAACACTGACCCTTCAGCCTGCTTCCTTGAGCTTCTGGCAAAGATATCTCTAATGAGACAGAAAGGGGTATTTTTTTATATGCACACAAATACCTTTATGCTTATGATACAGCAGCATAGGCTAAGAAAATCAGAAACACTATAATGGTTATATATTTTTTTTTTCTATGATATCTAGCGATTTGGCAAGGATAACATGAATGAATGAAACTGTATTTCCCGTTAAGAGAAGAGCAGAGTTATGAGACTAAAGAAGGCAGAGAGAGGGTTCATAAATTGACCTTAAGGTTTCACACTGAAAATGCAACTCACTAGGGCGAATGGGAATTCTGAGCGATGGCTGGCCGTTAATTTGCTATTAAGCTGATTTTATCTTTAAATTAAATTCATGACCAGCATGCTCTATGTATATCTAATAGGCGATACTATTCCAGTCTTTTTCCCCCCTTTTCTGACCTTTTACAAAGAAGCCCTACTTTGCTGACTGTCCTATTGGCTGGGACAGTGACCAATTGGAATGACATTTACAAGATTAATGTATCATGCATTTATCTTGTTTTCCAGTTATACTGCCCCCCAGGCTAGGATGGGAACGTTGCATAGATTTATTTTTATTTAAGGCTTTATTATTAACAACTCAAATCAGCTTTGTCATGAAATAAACGTTGACCCATGTAGCAACGTGCTGCGGACAGTTTATTTAAATGGCAAAGACTCTAATATACTACACAATTATCTGTATATTTTTCTGTTTTCTTTTTTTATGTACACTGCATTGGAGAACACAAAGGATAATTGTTTTTGAATCACAGGTAATCCACTGTGTTCTCACACTCAATACAGTGCTGCACTCTTAAAAGATAGAAGACCCAAGGAGTGGCAACACCGATTGGGCCTGATATCTTTTTTGTATTTTGGTGATTATCTTTGTATGGTGAGTTGTGAGGAGTACCCATAGAGTGTATACAGCAGCTACAACTTATTGTTCATAACTATTATTCAGTGCCACTTATTCCACACCTATTGTAAATATATTCTACTTTTATATATTGGTCAAACACCGCATGTAATTTAAATCAACATTCGCAGAGCTGTGTGCGCGGGGTATGTACGTACACCGTAATACGTAAAGAATGTCTGGGAACGCATAGACTGACGTGGCTTTTCTCAGTAGGTTTCAGAGTGCACGTATGTTTACCCAAGGCAAAGCCAGCATTGAATTTGTAAACATGATTTCCTCCATTGCACTATTCAATCCCAGTAAATAGCAATACAAACGCTTACTCCTTCTCTTTTTCTGCCTTTCCTGTGGCTTGGTACTGTATTTGACAGGACCCACAGGAGCTATACCAACAAATTTGGTTTCCATCTCAAGAGATGTAACCTCTTAATCTTTAATTTCTATTTTAAAATATATTTGATAATGGAGTATTGAATACATAAAATAACAAATTTCCCAGCAAAAGGGTGCAGATAATATATGTACCAACTTAAATTGAGTTGTTGATTATTTTTTTTTTCTTCACCAAAATTGATTTTATTGAGTCTTCATTTTAGAAAACAAACAGCATAAGCAGAAAGTCATACAAAGAAAATAAAAAAATTCAAAAATAAAACAATAACTGAGGCACCTGACATTCATTTAAAGTACATGTTTTTAGGTTTTTTTCTTTAAGGTACCTGATTGTATAATTGTCATTTTCTTCCAACAAATTTATACTCTATACCAGGGGTTACTGACTAGTAGTGTGTGATGTACTGAATGATGATTGTTTTGGAAAAATGTGGGCTGTTGGTGAGTGATGACAAGGAGTAATGGAGTGCTTTGTGTAAGATTTGGGAAACGGTAGGGTTTTTTGTGTGATTGTCGAAATTTAAATTAATTTTGCAAATCATATACCAGTCCAAATATATTATGCTTTGCAGTAAATTGGAGCTAACGTGCTTTGTTTCCTTGCCGAAAAACCCTTTGTACAGTGCTATGGAATATGCAGGAGTTTTATAAAGTACGGCAGTTTGAGTTACCATTATGACACATTAATCCCTTGTGGTATATAAAGTGGAGAGCTGTCATTAGGTACAAAAAAGTGACACTTTGCAGATTACTCTCAAAACACATAAAGAAATAGTAGTTAATTTTGAACCACCACCCCCAGACACACGAAAAAAAAGAATTCTCCCCCATGTGTCTAAATTTGATCTTCAGGTGTAGGCAGTGGTCAGTAGATATGTGCAAAAATTATTTTTAAGCGATTCATCTGAATAAAATTCCTGGTAATCATCAAACAAATCGATTCATTTGTTTTACTTGTGGAGTCTTGAGATGTGATTCGTAATAGATTAGTTCTCATATTGATTAACAATAATTTTATTCAGATGAATCTCTTTTAACTAATTTTTGCCCGAGTTTAATGGTTAGTATTCCTTGACAAATTAATGCATTCATCATATGTGGCAGGTGAGGTTTGAGTGGAGGGTAGCAAAATGAGATGCACACATAGCAGAGCATTTTATTTCAAAATATCTGGCAGACCGGCTACAGCTAACCATGTAAAGCGCTGATTGGACTTATTGTAATTGTCCACATTTGCCTTTCGCACATTCACTACGGAACACAGGTACGGACCATTTCTAAGTGGGCCTTTTATCAAACCTAGAGCACTCCCTGTGCTGGTGATGATATTTTAGTGCATCATTTAAAGGGGCACTCTTGGCACCAATACAATTTTATTTGCATTTGGCCTCATTAATATGCTGCATTTTAATGCATGCTCACATCTTTATAGATTGTGCACAAAAAAATAAAATCTATGTTTTGCAAAATGCGTCTTGATGTCTCCAGCCAGTTATTTATTTTAGGGGCTGAGCTGTGAGCATACACTGAGATGTTTTTCTGGCATGACAGGGCCTGTAGAAGAAGCAATTCTTCTGGTTCAACATTCTGCAAAACATTATTTCTTATACTTTTTTTGCAAAAACTATAAAGAATGTGCAAGCAATAATAGCATATTAATGAGGTCAAAACCTATAGAATGCATTACGTTTCTATTGGTGACCTGAGTGTCCCTTTGAAAGGCTACTGTGGGCAACATAACCACTTAATTGTAACTAAGTTATGGTGCGAGGAGGTCCCAGGCACCAACATACCTTAAGTGGTTAAACAAATACCAAACGGTTCAATCCCAAACTCTGAAAGACAGCGCCTGATATCTTTACCCCTCAACTTCCTTTCTTGGTCCATGGCTTCAATCAGAAATCCTCAGACCAGACTGGTAGGCTATAAAAAAAAAAAAAAGGTCCATATCTTTTTCACTCACTTTTCTGAATTGGTTGCTAAAGTCTGAGGCTTTCTGATTGAAGCTTTGGACCTAGAAAGGAAGTACAGAGGTAGAGTGAGTTCCTGAGTTTGGGGATAAACCATTTAAAAAATATTTAATCCTTTAAAACACTGTGTTTGGTGAGAATAGCCCTTCCTATCCTGCCCGCCCATCCAAAAAAAAATATTAAAATAGCGATAAACTCCCCTCCCTTTCCAGTTCTCCCTCAGCCCAATGATCTTCTTCTATTGCTGCCCATGCTTTCAGGGCAAGGGTGTATGAAGAAAGTTGGCTGAGGGGAGGACATAGGCGTCATAGAGTGGGGGGGTGCCATCTGTTGCTGTGCGTGCTGACAACAGATGCCAAATATTCTTAATATTAACATTAGCAGGCCTGGGCTCCTAATGTCGCCCCAATGATGCTGCTGGAGGTGGAGCTTCACCTCCAGCAGCAGAGACTTTAAATGCTGTATGTGCATTGCTTCATATCAAAACACTGCACTGCAGTAATTTGCAGTGGTCATGGTGCTTCAAGTAATCCTTTGAAGTAAGGTCCACTGATAATAACGTCTTTTATTGCTAATATAATACATTTGTATTATGTAATACCTTTTTTATTGGACTAACATAATTTTTTAATGACATGCTTTCGGGAGAATGTTGGTAGACAAAAAGATATATGCCAGAGATGGAACTATTACTTAGAATAGTTACTAGCAATTCTTACAGTATAGATACAGAAATTGATGAGTCGCACTGTACATGTAACATGTATCTTACATTATTGGGACATTCACGGCAGGATCGTTTTATCGCATTGTTTTATAATAATGACATTGAGGAACTTCGGACAATATTTTGCGTTAATGCAAGTGTAATGTATGTGATAATGTTGTCTTCATCTGTGTGTCTTGTGGACCCATGGTTGTGCAGGCATATATGAATTGTTCATTTCATGGTCCAATAAAGGACTTTATTTGGAGATCTAGCACCAAATAAAAGCCAGGCCTACTTTACTAAGACTTTAAAAAGATAAAGGTTCGTACAGTTACTGGGCCTGACACAGCTCATTTTCATTCATTAACATAAACAAGACCATTTCAAATATTTTATTGAGCTAGTTTAGTTAATATATGGGTGTCTACCTGATTCAATTTAAATGTATGGATGCTTAATTTTGTTTGTTTACATATAGTATTGTCAACATAATGTGTATTGGCTGTTGGAATTTAGTGTCAAACTGCACCTTCTTGTTTCATTTTACAAGAGGCGCAACCTTAGAATGGCCTGTGCACCCAGGAAGAGAAAAGAGAAGTTTTCTCCCCTTGAACTTGAAATTCTGGTGGCTGAAGTGACCAAACATCACTCTAAGCTTTACGGAAGTGAAAGGGTCAACCTGAGTCAACCAGCAAGAGAGAGGATTTGGTTAGAAATTGCCAAGAAGATTAATGCTGTAGCAAGGTCACCAAGAACAACCAGGGATTTGAGAAGACGATGGGACGATATGAAAAGACGTACTAAAGAGAAGCTAGCTATTATTAAGCGAACAGTTGTGACTTCTGGTACCGTAAGCAGAAAGTGCAATTCGATCTTGCAAAATGATGCAAGCAGTGATGTTTACCCTGGGTTTGGCGGAGAAGACGATGATGATGATCACGATGAAATTGATGTGGAAGTTGATACCCCACACATAGCTCTGGAGCTTCAGTCAGGTAAAAAAAACATCTAGAACAGCAGGTTCATTAGCATTTTTATTTATTTTTTATAGATTTTTTTTCCTGAATAGTGCTTAGTGATATTTGTTACTGTATGTTTTTTTTTTTTCTTTTTTTTTCATTTCTGTAAAAGGACTTTTGTATTTTAGTCAGCTAGTCTACTAGGTGTTTCACGGTATTTACATGGTCCGCAAATATTCAAAAAGTTTGACATTCTCAGCAAGTCGGTATAAATGCCTTGGTGCTTTGTGTTGTATTTCCTTGCTGTCTTTGAGTGCTTAGTTGTAAATATGTTTTATTGTATATTGTATTATGTAACTGAATCAGAGTGGTGTTTCTTTGTAAAACAAATAGCTGTTTAATTTATTTTTATTTTTTTATAATTTTTTTTTTTTTTTGTATTTTTTATTTTATTTTTAATTCCCACAGATGAGGAGGAAAATGGCCCCGGTTGCACATGGGTGCCACTAAAAACTATAGAGATGCCTGTAGCAGCTGAACACGATATGTCAGATCATCCTGTTATAATTCAGACATCTGCATCTTCTCCTTCACCTCCTTCCTCTCCACAAACTCAGCCGAAATCTACTTATGTGAGGCGACTTTCACAGACAACTCCGCACCAACGCAGGAAACACGAGGTTTCAGAGTTTGAAAAACAATTAATGGAAAGTCAGCTACAGCAAAATACTCTTTTATCTTCCTGGTATCAGCAACAAACGTCACTTATGGTTCAGCAGAACCTCGTCCTGGAGAACCTTGTGGAACAGAGCAGGCGTCTTGCTGACAATGTAGAGATGCTAAATAGGACCTTGGAAAAACTAGTGGACAGTAACCATTCACGTAAAGACACTGTACATTTTGTACAAGATCGGAACCCAGGGCCTCCTGCCCGTGCATCTCACAGGATAGCAGGCGGTGAGCCAGGGGCACCCTCGGGCGTCGAGGTCTTTTCTGGTATGATCCTTAAAGTTGAGGAGGAGATTTAAAACATTTCATTTTACGGAAATCAACGTAAATGACTTTGACAATGAATCTAGAACAATTTTTATATTGACCATTCGATATGTTTTGTTTTTCTCCCCCCGCCCCCTTAGGTAGTTTATACCTGTTAGATCGATATTGGAAAAAAAATCTTCCCTCAATACGATGCATACATAGAGCCATTTTTGTAGATTGTGAGATACGTTGTGCATATTTTCTAATTGAATTTATCGGTTTGTGAGGAAATATTTTGTATGTGTTCTTTTTATTCCAAAATAATATTTTTCTTACATAAATTTAAAAAAAGATAAAAAGTAAAAAATGTCATATTCATATTTATCATACTGGAATAGATAGGGTTTTCTTTTTTGTTTGTTTCTGACTGAATGTAATACAGAATCACTAATATTAACTCAAGGAATTGACTTTGCAGGTAGGAATTTGAGGCACTGTAAAGCAGCATTGAATATGTCACTCTAAAACAAGGGAGCATAGCGTATTATCACACAGAAACATGGCTAAGCAATATCTTAGAGAAACATGCAAGGGGTGATGATGGGAGTGGGGGGCTATAATCTCCGTAAGGCCCAGCTCAAGAAAACAGAATATATTTTATCAATTTTAAATATACAGAAGTTATACTAATTTCTAATTACGACACATCGTCAAAAAGCCCTTGACTCCAGTTATCCTTAAAGACAAATCACAAGCTAGGGGCGGGTGAAAAGAAGCAATCCTGTAATGTCCTACAATTAAATAATACTATAGTTTTAAGTAGCGTTGTCACGTGGGATAGCTGCATTTTTGGAATGGTGACATTTCTGTATTTAGGGAGGAGAGGGATAAGGAAAGTGTATTTCCCAAAAGCTCTCCCTCCTCATTGCCACTATTCTCCTTCAACTCCTGGAAATGAAGGTACCAGGAGTTGCATAATCTCTTGCATGCTTCCGCATGAGTAAAAAATATGGAAAATACATCCACAAGATGGTAAAGAACCAGGGTTCATACATTAGCATAGTCCCAATGCTGTCATCTCTCTCACTAGATAGGTGATATCTATCATTTGAGTGCTTTGGAATTTCAGATGAATGCTGGAACATTATGTAGGTTTTTTTTTTCTTCCTATTATTAGTTTTTATTTTTTGTCTTTTGTTTATTTGTATAAAATACTCAGAAATGACAGCGCCTCTTTAAAACAATCAGTATTGCATTCATGACTCCAGGAGAGTGTGATTCATCAAAGCTTGACTTCCCTGAATACCGAATCTAAATATCCTAGTGGTGAGATTGCCTCTAATACAAGAAGGTCTTAGTTTGTCACTCTATGGTTTCCATGGTTTCCATGGAGAATTGTGGGGATCCTAGTTGGGCACATGATGAGTCACAATTCATGCTCTAGTAAGCTGAAATGTAATCATGTTGCACATTTCAATTAAAATTACCGTAGATAGAACGCCTGTATAAAACATGGATTATCCCCAAGAACTAATCGTTAAGTCCTTTTTTTAAACTAATGTAAGTGAAACAAGTGCTACATTTATGATACTTTTATTTTGCTTTCCAATATTTGGATGTTTTTATTTCACCTCTGCAACCATTGTGTTTGGTAATGTCTCATTATAAAGTTTGCATACACTTCTACAAGGTAAATAGAAAGTAAATTATTCTGAATTCTTTTAGTGTTTACATTGGATAATTCTATCTTTAGGACTAAAAGAAGATTGTGAGGCAGTATTGTAAAGAGTATTTCAAAATGATTAATTAAATACACTAATAAGCTATAAGTTCTCCATTGGCCTGCCATAGCATTCAAAGTCTACAGGGCCCCACAAAGCATACAAAGGGATTATTGATAAAAAAAAATAAAAAATAGAATGACATATAGATGGACTCTACAGAAAGTAGATGGTTGAATCAATGTAATGCTGACCAGCAATTTTGGTAGGTGAGTGAGTAGGTAAGTGTGTGTACTGCTTTTAATGAACGACAACTACAGTCTTTAATCTATCGTTCACTACCAACAGCCACCACCAATGTCCTCTGTTAAGTATGCGCTAACTGAAAACTATTCTTTAATAGAATAATATCTTCATGGAGTTCTGAAAGAAATGTGTATGTATATTTGTTTCTGATTTATTTTTATGAAATGTATTTTTTTTTTTAAAATCATACCTACCTTTAGAATATGACATTCTTCTACTATACACACGCACCTTGGGTCAGACAGTGTTTGAAAACGGACATTCTCTATGGTCTTTCCTGCTTCACTCCCTGCACAGAAGCCGGGAAGACCATAGAGACTATTTGTGAGTTTTCAAACACTGTCTGACCCAAGGTGGATGAATATAGCAGAAGGATCCTGTTGCATAATACAGGTAGTGATGAGTATTTCTCATTTTTTACATATACTCCATTTTAAAATATTTCCTTTCAAAACTCGATGAACGGATTATTATATTTAAAATAGTTTCCAGGTGACATTTGTCATTTAAAGGAATTACAGTAAAGTACTACTGTACCACAGACAGGAAATGACACTTCCACACTAAACAGCACCCTAGTTTAATAAAAAATATAAATATGTTTCATTTTAAGGGATAGTCAACCTAATAATAAGTAGCCGTATTCATTACCACATTATTTGGACATAATGGAGCAGTAGCATGGTCCACGCATTTAATCAGAAGCCTCTTCACCTCTACATCAGTTAGAGGTAACTCGTCCTTTGGCCAAGGTGATGTTTGAGTACACAATGCGGACGATGAAAACACCCAGCTTGCGGACTACTTGTTAGTCTGACTTTTTTTTTTTTTTCTATGTTCCTAACCCCTCGCCTCCCAGGGTTAAGAAATGTTTTCCCTTCCTTAAAACAAACAAAATAAAAACAAACAAAAACATGATATTTTTCTACTACTCTAAAGTTGAAATATTCTTAAATCCATCAATGACTGCCTTTATAAACATGTTGCCTAAATCAATTAATTTATTATTTTATATTGTTTATTTGTTTTTGTTTTTTTAAACCACAGATTTTCTGGTGTTTAATAGTCTGTTGGTTTCTGTTAACTAGCTGAGGAATTTTCCAAATGAAAATAAGATTAAAGATTAAATTTAAGACAAACATTAAGTTGGGAAATTGACCAACTCACACCTGTATGTGGTATTTTGCTAAATTCATTTCACCATAATGCTATGTTTCATGAAAGAAATGTATTTATTTTATTTAAGTTTTTATTCATGGATTGGTGAATGAAGACAAAAATCAGAAACCAGAATAACCATCATTTTTACTATTTACATGGTACCAGTTTTTGTTAAGCTATATAAACTGGCATTAAAGACAACTTTCAGAGGCACGTTTTGCAGAACACTTCATTATTAATATTGTTTTGTCCTCCCTTCACTTCTTTCTTTCTACTTCCTGCCGGGCAGATTTTTTTATAAAAATCGTAATTAAGGTGTTTTCATAAAAACATTTGTTCATGTAAACTCCAACTTTAAACAAAATGTATAAATTGCATTTTTTATGTATGTATGGACTGGATAATAATTTTTTTTTTCAATTTTATATTTGTTATTTACTGTTTTAACATTTTCATTTACAGTGTTTTTTTTATTTTATTTTTTTTAATGACTAAAATCATTATTGAACTTCAGTGCTGTGTAGCTTTTTGTTCACTCCATAGTCCTTATTTTATTTGTAATATTTTTTATTTTATTTCTTCCCATTTAGGTTGACTATACCTTAAATTGTTGACTTTTGGAATGTTTACAAATATTTTTTCTAATTTCTACAAAATAAGTGTATTTTATCAGTGTACTACAAAGAAAAAACAAACTATATTATTATTATTATTATTATTTATAAAGCGCCCATAAATTCCGCCTAGGTGGGGTTGATCACCACAATTCAACCCAACCTAAGTGGGAGTGGCTGTTCAGTGGAGCTACTACCAGCACTATCCTGGGCTTCTTCCCTAATAATATAACTCTCAAAAAAGCTACATGAGACCTTCCAAGAAGAAACTCACCTTTCTGGTAATAGATGGAAACTGCCCAACCTGTCCCTGTCAAGAGTGTATAATGTATCATAAAAGATGTAAATCTAAAGGCAGCTCTAAAGTTAAACTCGTATCCATGTCTAAAGAAGGCCAGGTAGAACACATATTAATTGTATCTCTAGTTCTCCGTAATGCAACTTCAAAAAGAAGTAAACCGGGCCACTGGTTCAGAGTAAAACACCCCTGACTAAGCAAAGTGCTCGTCGGGTAGTTTGTATTGTCTTTAGATTTTTTTTTACTTTTAACTTTTATCACTTTAATTGTAGGATGCATTTTTGGACTAAACTTTAGTAGTGGTTGTGAGGTGAAGGCAGGACTGTAGGTTATGGTATGGTAGGTTGCCTAATATGTTGAGGCAACTATGGTATGGCGCTGTTGATGTGGCCATCCGCCTATTCAGAGTTCCAACACAGATTACTAAGACATTGTTTTCCTCTGCATGTTAGGATGATTTGTTTGGTGAATTTAGACTTTTAAAACTGCTGTATATCTGGAATATTTAAGGAAAGGACAATAGGCCGCCATCCACACTGAGCGACTGAATGAAAATATACAAATCAGTGGATGTGCACAAGAATAAAATAAACACTTTAGTTAAGTAAAACATTAGACTTTCAGACCAATGAGAGAGACTGGAAGTGGGGTTTCAACCTATATGTGCTCTAGCTATTTTGTTATCTTCCTTCATTATACATGTAATTGTACGCAATACTAGGAATAGTCTGTACTCTAATCTATTTTAGCCACCAAGATATGTAAATATGTAACTTAAGATTTCTACTCACAACGTTTAGAAACACAGAATGTGACGGCAGATAAGAACCATTCGGCCCATCTAGTCTGCCCAATTTTCTAAATACTTTCATTAGTCCCTGGCCTTATCTTATAGTTAGGATAGCCTTATGCCTATCCCACGCATGCTTAAACTCCTTTACTGTGTTAACCTCTACCACTTCAGCTGGAAGGCTATTCCATGCATCCACTACCCTCTCAGTAAAGTAATACTTCCTGATATTATTTTGAAACCTTTGCCCCTCTAATTTAAGACATTGTCCTCTTGTTGTGGTTTTTCTTCTTTTTTCTTTGTTTAGTCACTGAGTCTCTTTCATGATACAATATATACAGTCTGACAGGGAAAGGTTGGGCAGTTTCCATATATTACTAAAAAGGGGAGTTCCCACTTGGTAGATTCCCTTAAGCGTTTTTGTGAGTTATTGTATCAGTGCAATTTTCCTTTAAAGCGGGCCTTCATGAGCAATTACATGGTCATGTATTTAGGACTTTTGCCCTGCGGATTAGTTCACAGGAACCTGCAACTTATTATTATTATTATTATTATTTATATAGCGCCAACAAATTCTGCAGCGATTTACAGTGGGTGGACAAACAAATATGTAGTTGTAACCAGACAAGTTGGACACACAGGAACAGAGGGGGTGAGGGCCCTGCTTAATGAGCTTACATGCTAGAGGGAGTGGGGTATAGTGACACAGTAGCAGAGGGATTGAGGGCCCTGCTCAGTGAGTTTACATGTTAGGGGGAGTGGGGTATAGGGATACAGTAACAGAGGGATTGAGGGCCCTGCTCAGTGAGCTTACATGCTAGAGGGAGTGGGGTATAGTGACACAGTAACAGAGGGATTGAGGCCCTGCTCAGTGAGCTTACATGCAAGAGGGAGTGGGGTATAGTGACACAGTAACAGAGGGATTGAGGGCCTGCTCAGTGAGTTTACATGTTAGAGGGAGTGGGGTATAGTGACACAGTAACAGAGGGATTGAGGGCCCTGCTCAGTGAGGTTACATGCTAGAGGGAATGGGGTATAGTGACAGTAACAGAGGGATTGAGGCCCTGCTCAGTGAACTTACATGCAAGAGGGAGTGGGGTATAGTGACACAGTAACAGAGGGATTGAGGGCCCTGCTCATTGAGCTTACATGTTAGGGGGGTGGGGTATAGGGATACAGTAACAGAGGGATTGAGGGCCCTGCTCAGTGAGTTTACATGCTAGAGGGAGTGCGGTATAGTGACACAGTAACAGAGGGATTGAGGGCCCTGCTCAGTGAGGTTACATGCTAGAGGGAATGGGGTATAGTGACAGTAACAGAGGGATTGAGGCCCTGCTCAGTGAACTTACATGCAAGAGGGAGTGGGGTATAGTGACACAGGAACAGAGGGGTTGAGGGCCCTGCTCAGTGAGTTTACATGCTAGAGGGAGTGGGGTAAAATGACACAAAAGGTAAGGATAGTATTAGACTAATGACAGTTGCAAGAGAAGAAACAGTCAGGAGCTATTAACAGTTTAATTGATATGCTTTTATGAAGAAGTGGTTTTTTAATGATTTTTTTGAAGGAGTGGAGACTGGGTGAGCATCCAATGGAGGAGGGAAGCATGTTCCACAGGAACGGTGCAGCCCTTAAAAACTTGTAATGGTGCTCTGCTGCTCTGTGGAATGTTTGGGGAGGTCAATAGATGTCCTGTCCGTGCTGCTGTGATACGATTGATAGGCACTGAGCAATAATGAGTCGGGTATGATATCTTATGTTCTCCCTGACTCATCTAGACACACAGACCAGCAAGGAGCAGTGTTTACCAATGGAGCCAAATACTGGACAACAGGTATCACCTACTCTCCCACATCACAAGGTTACTCAATTAAAGAAGAAGAGAGGATAAAGGGAGTAATAAAATAAGGGAATGGTAACAGCTAATAGAGGGATTAAAGAATGTTTATAAGAAAATGTATCTAGAGAAATGGGAAAAATAGCAGTAGAATAGGGGTGCATGGATGAAAGCATAGAATGGGTTGTAAAGCAACATGGAGATAGACTACATTGGGAGAAACTAAGAATGGAATATTGGAAATCCGCCTCGAATGCAATGGGAGAGAAGGGAAAACTACTGGAGAGAAAGAAAGTCGGGTGAACTCTAACTGAAAGGTTTTATAGTAAAACGTAACTTGACACTCACAGGTTTATTCACGAAATGCAAAATTAAAATCCAAATTTTAAATCTGAGACTAGAATAGAATTAATAGAAATTCTCCATCACTTGTCACAGCTTGGCTTTTTTAGCATTAAATTTGACTTAATTTTGAGTTTGGCGAATACTGGGAACCACAAAGCAATACTGGTATTAATCTGCTATAATATCCCCATACAAAACGCCTCTTTATGTTTTTGTTAGCTGGATAATGCTGCTTTATAGTGTATTCACTTTTTATTGCATTTCTGTAAATCAGTTAGCCACAGTGTTACAAGTATACTGCATGACGTGGCACTGAACCGCCAAAGCCTCCTGTCTATTTTAGGAGGGCTAGATAGTTGGATGATGCCGAATGGTCTACTACTACATTCAGTTAATCTTGTGTTTGCCAAAAACAATGTGTATGGAAAGCTTTTGGTCAAATAAAAAAAGGAATATAGCAGTTCAAAATAAATGACCTGAAACTAACTTGTAATAACGGAGCATTTTTTTTTTTTTTGCTGTGTAACTGATGAGAAATAATACATTTATTTATTTGTTATTTTATTATAATTAGTGCCATTTCTTAAGCAATCCAGACTTGGTGGCATATAGTGAGAATATTTGGTCAGCAATAAAAGCATTCTCAGATAGTGTAGTTCATAAGGTCTGAACATGTCCTATTATTGAACCTGAGGAGAGAGGAAAGATAATTGTTCCTCAAAAACAAATCTTCGAATAATTACTGTATCAAATTAAATTCAACCTTCTTTTTTTTTTTTTTTTTTTTTTTTTTTTTAAAGCCAATGTTTCCTGAATTTTCTTGTAGTCTGTAAAATTAGGTTTAAGCATCATAACTTAATGGGCTTACCAAAGTGTAGGATTTATCGCTAGTTGACTGTCCCTTTTTATCCACTTTTGTCTGATGGTTGAATCAGGAAAGAACTACCTCAAACTGTGTTGTGAATGGGGAGCTACTGTACAGGAAAACACAACATAGTGTAGTATGTTACTATACTATAATCAGTGAAGTAAGATAAAAAAAAATACACTTACAGTTTTTTAGAGATTATGATCAGCTCTAAAAGTTAGCGTTTGGTACGATCCTCGCTTGTGGATATTCTTTTTGTCTTCAACTGGTACTCAACTAAGGGTGTATGTAAATACGATCCTAATTGGGGCGCATAGGAGTCCCCGCTTGAAAGCGTACTAGCAGCAAATCACTGACTGTAATATTTAAAAGAAATAAAACAAAATATAGTGCTCTCCGATAAAAGGTGATAAAAATAATAAAAGAAGAGGTACTCACAGGAGGAGAGCAAGTTAATCCTTATGGCTTAGGTGATATGTTCCCAACCAAGGAATTTGAAGTAGGAGTCCTCTTGGTACAATATTCTAAAGGTCCAGGGTAGGTATAAAATCATCAGCTCCAAAACACTGTGTTTTGTTTCTTTACTTACCTTACCGATTATAGTAACATACTACACTACATTGTGATCCATTCTGATTTGGATTTGAAGATAACCGCAAGATTCTGCTTCACTTTCACCATTTTGTACTCTATTCATCCACAACCAGAAAGAAGAGACAATGGTTTGGGTTGTTTCAGCTGCCTATCTGCAGCTTTGCAAGTGCTAGAAATCCTACCAGTCAAATTATTGAAACATATAATGCAATGCTTAAACATGCTCCCCATTCTCCAGCACCTCCTCTAGAATCCTTAATCTGTTTCTGCCTCTTGTGAAGGAAGGTGAATATGTTGAAGCTGTGACTTAAATAAGCAGTAATATTTTTTGTAACTCTGAAGTTGTGGGTGTGTTCCCTATCAAAGTACACCTGCTATGGTATGGCTCATGGGTTGACAAGTGCATAGGGTTGGCAATGTTCCCCTTGTGGGTTCGCCGCTATCCTATTGCGGATAACCATGTTTATGCTTCAGCTGATAAATCCTCTGTTGAAGATGCACGGGAACACTTAAGGTAAGTGCCAGATACTGTGTAATTGTGCCCACGTGGTCACTGTGTCTTCCTTACATCCACATAGGGTGTGAAAGCTTGACCCTTGCTGCTCCATCTTTGTACTCCTCCAGTTAACCAAGCTTCATAAAACTTAGGTGGTTGTTACAAGTTGTGTGCATTATGTAGTGACCACATAATCATCAGGCACTTTTGGGACTCTCCTTGGGAGATTTAATTTTCATTTTTGTTTTTTTTGGGGGGGTGTGTAATAAAATTTACATAATTATATACATCTGACTGGTAGTAACTTGTAAGTGTGGTATAATTTGCAAATATATTATTGGATTAATGGTAGTTTGATTGGAGGCTTACCTCAACACCAGCACGTTATTCGATTAGTCAACATTTCTTTGTGCATTTTGAACTGATTATTTTCCCCGGTAGTCACTTGCTCCCATATTTAGGAGGAGATTGTTGTTCCCTCCTTTTCTTTTTAACATGCTAATGACAATGAGAGATTGGTACATAATGTGCATGTTGATTGCGCCTACAACTAATATATTGAGGCTACTGGGTCCTTTTAGGAAATATTTTTTCTTGTTTGTTCATTTTTCTGCACCCGATTTGGATCAAAAGGCTTCCCCCATTTCCAGTTGACCATGATCTGGATGGTTTCTTTTCTGGCTGAACTAGCCTCCCCTGGACAAGGTTACTGCTTATTCCTCACGGTGGTTGCTATCTTTTTGGCATTTCTCCTGGAAGGAAATTAACATTCTGCATGCATTTTCCAAATATTATAATTGTGGTGTTTCTGCATTCACTGATGCTGCTTTTTTCAGAAATGTTCCCTGGGCAGTTCATGTTTAGTCCCCACCATTGCCCACCCAACGTTTTGAGGTGCCCTTGCGTCCTGTACTTCTGTGTGTAACAGTCCATATCACTATTCTAAGAAGAAAAAAGAATTTAGTGTTTTATCTGACAAATGAGTTTCCCTCTAGATGGTGACAGTCTAAGAGTCCTGCCCTTCGTTGGGTGCCAATGCTTTCTTCATGAATTTCATTCCTGCTCAGCAGTATGTAGTACTGAGAATAGTAGAGGAAGGGGTTAGAGATTTTAGGTGTTACCATAACCTCCAACAGTAGTATGGGTCCTTATCCCGTATGTCACAACTGGTGGACTCTCACTGTTCAAAAGGAAAGTAATTTGTTAGGTAAGACACAAATGTATTTCTTTTTTATGTAAGTCACTTAACAATGATTTGACAATTTCATGGACTATGTCAATAGCCTCCTAGCACAATAGCCATCACAAGAAATTATTAACCTACTGTGGTTATGGTGCTTGGCTACAATATATGGTAACAAGAATGGAGAGACCTCTGTTGGAGAGATGATAAAGCGAGAATGTGATGGATAGGCCAATAGAGAGAGAGGTGGATGCAGATTATGCTTTAATCTCTTGAGGACATTTTGCGAGAGTATTTGCATTTAAAGAAAACACAATTATTTGAGAATTGTATTGGGTTAACATCTCATTTAGGCGAGCTTATGATGCTCAGGGTCACAAAACACAAAACAACCTCTCTTTGCTCAGAAATTCTGAACATAAAGGTTTTTTGTTCCAATTTCTGCGCCCTTGAGAGAGATTGATAAAAAGAAACACATTTATTCAAGATAACTGTAGGTCACTGTGTTTCTCCAATAAATGTGAAAATGGCAAGAGATTTGTATGTTCTAGCATTTCATTGGAGCTTGATCCAACACTGAACACTGAGTAAAAATGGTAAGAGGTTTGTATGTTCTAGCATTTCATTGGAGCTTGATCCAACACTGAACACTGAGTAAAAATGGTAAGAGGTTTGTATGTTCTAGCATATCATTGGAGCTTGATCCAACACTGATTCATGGCTAAGTAAAAATGGTAAGTGAATTAGGTATCAAAGAGATTTTCACTAAGGGTTGATGATTCTATGGCACTCTAGCACGTCCCTGCCCATAAGTGATGTGAGTTTCACCATAGATGTGGGTCACAGATGTCAGTCTGAGTGTGAAGATCCATTTGAGCAAAATGCAGCAGAATTTGTGTTTTCGGTTCATTACACTGTGCATGAAATGGTGTGTATATGGTGACAGAAAATTCAAAAGTTTTGTAATGTTGGAACATCTCAACGCAATATGTGCATAGACAGAATGTGACGGCAGATGAAAACCATTCGGCCCATCTAGTCTGCATAAATCTCTAAAAACGTTTATGACTCGCTGGCATTCTATTATATCTAGGAAATAATACACACAAATGGGTCAGCGCTAAGTAACCAAATAATTGTAAAAAGGCAGCAACCCTAAAAGGGGATCCCTCTCAACCCTTCAAAAAGATGTAAGAAAATATCACAAAAGAGAAGGGCTGCGCCACATATACAACAACAATATTAAGATAATCAGTAAAAGACAAGTACAAGTCCCTAATAGGAATCAAAAAATATATAGTCCTAAAGTAAAAGTTCTCACATAAAAAGATGCCTCTAGTTTAAGAGGTAAACCAGCTGTAAATGCTTGATAAAATGTAAAATAGCCTTGAATTGGTGGAGTGTGACCTTTTTTAGATAGCTTGGGTATCCAGATAAAAGGAAAAGCAGGGAGAGCCAATAGTGCAATAGCCTTATGCCTATCCCACGCATGCTTAAACTCCCTCACTGTGTTAACCTCTATCACTTCAGCTGATGGCTATTCCATGCATCCACTACTCTCTCAGTAAAGTAATACTTCCTAATATTATTTTTAAACCTTTGCCCTTCTAATTTAAGACTATGTACTCTTGTTGTGGTAGTTTTTCTTTTTTTTAAATATAGTCTCCTCCTTTACTGTGTTGATTCCCTTTATGTATTTAAATGTTTCTATCATACCCCCCCCCCCCCCCCTGTCTCGTCTTTCCTCCAAGCTATACATGTTAAGATCCTTTAACCTTTCCTGGTAAGTTTTATCCTGTAATCCATGAACCAGTTTAGTAGCCCTTCTCTGAACTCTCTCTAAAGTATCAATATCCTTCTGAAGATACGGTGTCCAGTACTGCGTACAATACTCCAAGTGAGGTCTCACCAGTGTTCTGTACAATGGCATGAGCACTTCTCTCTTTCTACTGCTAATACACTAAAGTTAAAAAGTATTTGATCTCCTGATTTTGAACGTTTGTCCATTGACAAAGAAATGATCTGTCTATAATTTTAATGGTAGCTGTATTTTAACAGTGAGAGACAGAGTAACAAAAAAAAAAAATCAAGAAAAATGTATGCTAAAAAAAAAGTTATAAATTGATTTGCATGTCAATGAGTGAAATAAGTATTTCATCCCCTATCAATCAGCAAGATTTCTGGCTCCAGGTGTCTATTATGCAGGTAACACGCTGAGAGTAGGAGCACTCTCTTAGAGGGAGTGCTTCTAATCTCAGCTCGTTACCTGTATAAAAGACACCTGTCCACAGAAGCAATCAATCAATCAGATTCCAAACTCTCCACCATGGCCAAGACCAAAGAGCTGTCCACGGATGTCAGGGACAAGATTGTAGACCTACACAAGGCTGGAATGGGCTACAAGGCCATCGGCAGGCAGCTTGGTGAGAAGGTGACAACAGTTTGTGCGATTATTCGCAAATGGAAGAAACACAAAATAACTGTCAGTCTCCCTCTGTCTGGTGCTCCATGCAATATCTCACCTTGTGGAGTTTCAAGAATCATGAGAACGGTGAGGAATCCGCCCAGAAGTACATTGGAGGATCTTATTAATGATCTCAAGGCAGCTGGGCCCATAGCTTACTTAACTGGACTATGGGCTAGCACTAGCCTAAAGGAGTAGATACCAGTAGCAAAAAGAGGATCCAGACACTCTAATAACTTTAAGCACGTTTATTGGAATATGTCAGACACCGCAACATTTCAACCCCAAATATGGTCTTTGTCAAGATTATGGTGCCCCACATGTTCCAATAAACGTGCTTGAACTTATTGGAGTGCCTGGATCATCTTTTTGCTGCTGTTACCTTCCGTTCTTTGGTCACATCTACCCTTTACATATGCCAGAGCAATCTTCAATGGATGTTGTGTTTTGGGGAGGGGAGGAGGGTTGTCCCAAAGTCTTGGTGTTAAATCATATGCATGAATCTTTGGCCATCCTTATCTTCAATTCCTCAGCTTCCATTCCTTATCTAAGAAATGGCCATGCAAAGCACTAGATATCTGATTCAAACATCTCCACTTGCCTTAAATATCTGGAGAGAGGAAAAATACTGGAAACATTAAACCCTCGTGGCCTTCAGCATTCATTGTGGATCATTATGCATGAGTTTGGCATGGAACATTGTATAGGGTTTTAATAAAAATAAAAGTAGTGTCTTTAAAACCCCAATAACAATCAGGCACTAGACACTAGAGGCACTAGACACACTGTGTTATATCCATCTTATAATCAAGCCTTCATATGTTGGTTCTGTAAAATATGCTATGCCCTAAAATGTCATCGATGGAGTCTGGCTGGATCTGCAGGTTGAAATAATGTATCTATTGCTGTTTTTTGATTGTTTTGTTTTGTGTTGTATTTGTATTTATTTTATTTTGTTGTATTTAGCATTTGTTAAGTGCTGAATACATCAGTGTTCGAGTTAAACAATGCAGGAGCAATCTAAATAAACAGCTTAGACAAATGGCGATCCAAGCTTAAATGGCAGAAAACAATTGCTATTTAATAATAGACCATTTTAAAGTGTCTTTCTTTATTTAATTCTGATTCCCTATTGTGTAAAAGCCTTAATCTTTAATACATCTCTTTGGTACAAATTGCCTGTTTTTCTGATGAATACAAACTGATTGTAGATTGTTGGCTTCATAAGAGATGATGTTTTAGTAGTATAGATAACGTTTAACCTGTGTTAATCGTGTTTTTATAGCCTGTAGCACCATTTTTGTGCAAATTCTCCATTTATTTTTTTCTATCCTTTGTTTGTAAAATGGGAGGTTTAGGGGCATGTTTGCTAAATTGTCGGTAATAGTTAATGTTCCCGAATGAGCTATTTTAGCCTTGCATTTTACATTATACGCTTACAGTGACGCACTGTTTAGGGGAATTTAACCCCACTGCATTAAAGCTGAACTCCAAATATTGAGTGGGATTTTGTAGGCTAAACCATGTTTACAGAGTGAATGCATTGGCAGAATTTTAAGCTTGTGTAAAGCTCAATGTGGCTCTGATTTAATTTTTTTTTTTAATCCTTTAATTTATTTTGTTTTGTTTTTTATTTTTTTATTTACCATGTTTTTTTTTTTTTTTAGTTATGTATAAGAAGATGTAGGGACTGCTTTTTCTTATGGGGAGCATGATCTTGGCAATGGGCAGTACATACAAAATGTGTTGGCGCTCTATTAATAATAGTAAGTAAAGTTCTGTATCTGTTGCTAATCCATGAGTCAAAATAATCCCACAGAAGGCAAACTGCAGACATTATTATTATTATTAGTCTCTCTCATTCGTTAATGCTCCCACAATCCCAGGCATCTCTTTGATACCTTTAACTCTCTTCTTCGCCCTGCTGTGGCCACCGCCAAACTAACCTTACAGCCGATAGCTTTGCATGCTACTTTACCAACAAGATTGAACAACTAAGGAAAGAATTCTCCCCACCTTGCCATTCTCTTTCTCAACCACACGTAGATCATGCCTTTCCTACCCTTCAGACTTTCTCCCCGGCTACTGAACAAGAGGTGGCTGCGCTTCTCCTTTCCTCTCGCCCCACCACTTGCCCGCTCGATCCTGTCCCATCTCACCTTATCAGATCTCTCTCCCCCTGTCTTGTGCTTTCCTTAAAACACATCTTCAACTGCTCTCTCTCTTCTGGCATGGTCCCTGCTGACCTTAAACATGCCACTGTAGTACCTATCTAGCAAACATCTCTTGACCCGTTCTCTTCCTATAACTATCGCCCCATATGCCTGCACCCTTCTTCCTCAATGCTTCTGGAAAGACTTGTCTTTACCCGTAAGTCTCACTTCCTCAATTCCAACATTTTCCTTGACCCTCTTTCATCTGGCTTCCGCCCTCTCCACTCTACTGAGACGCCTCTTATTAAAGTTACTAACAACCTAATCGCAGCTAAATTCAAAGGCTGCTACTCCATACTAATTCTTCTTGACCTCTCTGCTGCCTCTGACACCGTTGATCATGCTTTACTTATTCAAACGTTTCAATCACTCGGCCTCTGTGACTCTGTCCTCTCGTGGTTTTTGTCAGGGTACCTGTGGTCTCTACCTCCGAAAGAGGTAGAGACTTAGCTGTTCCTCCATCCAGACGGTCTGATGGCTCCCTTCCCCGCGGTCTATCCGGTCATGCTAGGCCGGCCGCGAGGGAGTGACTGCCTTTTACAGCATCTAGGCAGGAAGTAGTCATCAGGACACTCCCCCGGAACGACCTGTCAGTCAATTGCTGCAGGACCAATCAGGACGCCTCGGAGGCGTGGTTACTGCTCTGAACAGGGTATTTAACAGAGCTTCTTTCATTAGCTCATTGTCCTGTCGTGGTTCTAGCTTGTTCTAGTCACTCAGTGCTTGTGTATTCTATTATCCCTTTTGGTTTTGACCCGGCTTGTTTACCTTACTCTGCTTATCTCTGTTACCCTTGATTTGGCTTGTCTCTCGCTTACCTGTCTTCTGTTACCCTCGACCTCGGCTTGTCTTTGACCATTCTATACTGTACTACTTACGTTAGTCCGGCCATTCTAAGGTCCGGTATACGTATCTGGCTACTGTTTGTACTCTGCGTGTTGGATCCCTGTCCCGATCCTGACAGTTTTCCTCTTATCTCTCCCAACGCTTCTTCAGTGTCTCCATTTCTAATGATACCTCCTCCCTTCCTCCTGTCTCGGTTGTCCCCCAATACTCTGTCCTTGGTCCCCTTCTATTTTCTCTTTATACTGCCTCTCTTGCAAAACGTATTACCTCATTCGGATTCCACTACTACCTGTATGCTGATGACACCCAGATATATCTTTCCTCCTCGGATTTCTCCCCTGCCATCCTGCAACATGTCACTCCTTGCCTTTCTTCCATCTCTGACTGGATGTCCTCCCGCTTTCTGAAACTCAATCTCTCTAAAACTGAGCTCCTTGTCTTTCCTCCTCCTCCTAATACTGATCCTCCTCTTTAGCTCTCCCTTCAAGTTAGTGATAACCACATAAGTCTATCCTTGCAAGTGTGCTGTCTTGGCGTCATACTTGATTCTGGCCTCACATTCGAGCCTCACATCCAGTATGTTGCCAAATCCTGTAGATTCCATCTTAAAAACATAGGCCGCATCCGCCCCTTTCTTACGCAAAATGCTTCCAAGGAGCTTGTCCATGCTCTAGTAATTTCCCGCATGAATTATTGTAACTCTCCTAATTGGCCTTCCCAAAAGCCGTATTGCCCCTCTACAGTCTGTAATGAATGCTGCCCGCCCGACTGATTTTCCTCTCTAGTCGCTCCTCTCACACCTCACCCCTCTGTCAGTCCTTACATTGGCTTCCTGTATCCTATAGGAGTCAATTCAAAGTGCTAACCCACACCTATAAAGCACTGAACAATTCTAGCCCCTATTATATCTCCTCACTGATCCGCAGGTATGCCCCTTCTCTGTCCCTCCGTTCTGCCTGTGACCTGCTCCTGTCCGCTACTTGCACCCTGACAGCCAACTCGCGCTTGCAGGACTTCTCGCGGGCGACTACCTTCCTATGGAATAGCCTGCCTACCACCATCAGACTCTCTCCTAGTCTTGCATCCTTTAAGAAGTGCCTTAAAACCCATCTCTTTAGGAAAGCTTATGGTCACCCAGAGTAACCTCTACCTCACATACCTGTCCCTTGCTCTCTCCTAAAGGGCAGCACTTTACTCTCTCCTCCAGCTCTGCTTCACTCCCACCTTATTTGGTTTCTATTTCCTGTTCTAATGTGTTTTATACCCCACTTCCTATAGACTGTAAGCTCGTTTGAGGAGGGTCCTCTTCAACCTATCGTTCCTGTAAGTTTTCTTGTAATTGTCCTATTTATGGTTAAATCCCCTCTCATAATATTGTAAAGCGCTACGGAATCTGTTGGCGCTATATAAATGGAGATAATAATAATAATAATGTACAGAGGAGAACAAAATGGCTACACCCAGGTACTGAGATCCAACACAAGGACGGACAGAATAAATCTAATATAAATAAATGCAAGTGTAATCATTAAGATACAGGGCCTAAGCAAAAAGAAAAATGAAAGAAAATAAACAAAACACTTGACAATGCCACTTTAAGAAAATATGTGGCCATGTATGTTATCTGTGTGTATGTGTTTGTAATGATTCTTCATCAGTACATGTGAGTGACTGATCTCCTATTTAATAAAACCTTCGTCTCCCTTCAAGACATAAACTGCTGATAGTATTTGCCTGTTTGTGATGCAGAAGCCATTCGGAAAATATATGTTGAGTCACTGGCTGATATAGTGAGATTTGTAATCTGAAATGTGCTAATGGAGCTTCAGGAAGCAGGTATTTCCTTATCCTTATTGAAGGCACAACTATAATTGTCCAAAAACCTGCAAGATGTAAATACTGAATTGGTTATAGTGCCAGCAGGGCATGGGCGCTGTCTTAGTTTTATTTGTCAAATTGTTTTATTAGAGTTTCACAAGTAACCTAGGTCCTGCCGGTCACACGTGGCTGCTACCCCTACTTCCTTTATTCTCCTTCAGCAGAACCTGATTAGCTACTTAAGTGGAGTCTTGTGCTGAGCAATGTGGTGCAGGCGCCCAAGGACGCAGGTAAGTTGTCAATCCAGTCTAAAACTGTTTGACAAATAACACTGGGACAGTCCCATGCTATTCCAGTTACCACAACCACTCTGGGATAGGGTTATGGTGCTTGAAATATTCATTTAATAAATTCTTAGTTTTTCCAAGGTAAAATGGCCGATACATATTAAATACATTATTTCCCATAAAACCATACAGCAGCCAGGCTGCATAGCTACATTTACTATAAAAAAACACTCCACTTTAAAAAGTATGTCTGTACAGTAGGGTTTTATGAGGGATTGGAATGTACTAAAAAACAAATGTCAGTGTTTAGGCTGTAATAGCTGGGTTATGAAAATAGCCATCTTCGTATAAATGTTGCCATTCGTGCTTCAAATCACTGCAGTTTGCTGTTTAGTAAATAAACTGTTTCGTTAAACAGCAAACGACTTGCGTGATTGCTATCCTTTCCCAGCCTCGCTCTTTTATCCCAAATTTTGCAGGTTTCATGGTCCTCATTAGACAGCCTGCTATTAAGTAAATACTCCCTGTATGTCTAATAGTGACTCTTTCTAAAGCCGTGTGACGGCCGTACCGTAAGAGTTAACCATTCTGCCCATCATTTCCTTTAGAGCTCTGTGGAGTACAGCAGTTATCACTATTATATGAAGTGATTTAGACATGACAATTTTTCTTTTGCCATTTCTGCTACTTCCTAATATTTTTGCTGCTTTATTTTGCTCTTAAAATATCCCCTAGATATTTTCCTCGGAACAGTTATGTATTTCTTCCCTACTTAAATAATATTTTGGTTGAGACTTTCTGCCACCCAAGTGGATTGCAGAGTGCGTGAGCATATTAAATCAAATCTCCCATTTATCCTCCTCGTTTTTCGCCTTTTTTTTATTTTTTTTCTCATATTGTGAAGCTTTGCATTCGCTT
This sequence comes from Pelobates fuscus, assembly GCF_036172605.1. NCBI lineage: Eukaryota > Metazoa > Chordata > Amphibia > Anura > Pelobatidae > Pelobates > Pelobates fuscus. The sequence goes on from NC_086320.1 coordinate 18,609,376, forward strand.
TGGATTAAAATAAGATCCAGAATTGGACGGCTTATTTTTGCATTAAGTACTGCATTGAGTTAATCAGAGCCATGTGTGGCACAGTAATAAATGACAGTAGCTATTCCATTAGGCAGCACAAGTCCCAAACACAAAGGTCCTACTGGGTTCACATTGAAGAACCTGCTGTTATTACCAAGTAAACAGTCGAAACGATAAAGGACAGCTGTCACCTTAAAAAAAGTTTCATATAATCTTTTATTCAAGTATTGTGCACGGCGGGAAGTAGGGAATACCACCGAGACTGTCAGTTTTCAAACACTTCTAACCCAAGGTGCATGTATAAGGCTGGAGGACTCTGTCATATAGTAAATGTTGGGTTGAGTTTTTCCAATATTTTACATATATTGCAATTTAAAAAAAAAAAAAAAAATCCTTTCAATACTTGATGAAAGGATTGGTGTATTCAAAAATATTTTTGAGCTGATAGTCCAAATATTTGCTCCTGACATTTGTGGGGGGAAAAAAAACGACATAAAATAAAGCTAAAACGTAACGTCGTTTACACATCAAGGCCAAGTTCTCCCTTCAGCCCGATCCTCGTCTGCTGACATCACTCTCCCTCGTTGGAGTTGGAGGGATGTCAGGTGGATTACATCCCAGCTTTGGTTTTAGAAAAGCTATGTTTAAGCTGTGCCACACGATGCAAGTCTGGGCTCATTTGCATGTCAAGCTGTGAACTCTGGGAAAGTTGTGGAAACATGATGTCTCCCGTATCAAGGAGGTTCTCTCAAAGTCCACCCTGAGATATAACGGTAATTTCTCTGTTTGGTCAGACACACTTCTTATTGATTGTGAGTACAAAGAGAAGTTAGAAAAATCCTCCACCTGTCGTAATACTACCCTAGTTAAACAGGAATTTGAAGAAAATAGTTTATCTCATTGTGGTCATCCTTTATGTAGTTAATTATAAACCAGGTACTACTGAACCCCACCACTACTATAGCAGCTTCCCAGTCTATCCTGACAATAGTCGTTGCCAGTCTTCAAAGCTGAATGGTGGCGGTTTAAAAAAGATTTTCATTAATGTCGTTTTGAGTTCTGCATTCATAATGTGTGCCGGTCTGAAACCATCACCTCTGTTCCAGGAAGAGAACACACAGCAATGACCTTGGTTTAATAAGAACCATCAACTGCTTGAAAATTGTTTTAAATGTAAATCTGTAAATATTTCATTTTTGTGATTAGTAGACTGATGTTGCTGTATCATACAGATTAATCTCTTTCTATGTCTAGAGTAAAGGCTTATTTGCATAGAAAGTTTTCAGAAGCACGAAGAAACATTTTGACTTCAAATAACTTAACAGAACTTTCAGGTTTGCTTTTAACGTGACCTATATATAGGTTTCCATTATCTATAACCTGCATCAAGAAATACTTTGTCAGATCCATGTTAAAGGGTACCATGAGCTTCACATGATTTGTGATATTATATTTACCTATCTTGTATTGAACAAATATGGGTTTGAGCTCTTAAAAATAAAAGTAAATGTAGAAATCTGCAATGCATTCTGAAAGTCCCTTGTGATACTGGGCACCTTCATCTTGACTCCCTGTCGGTCATTGTTAAAAGCTTTGCCCTCTGCACCTGGCAGTCAGTTTAGACAGAGAATCAAAATGTTTATTTCTCCTCCTGCAAAGCAACGTGTGCACTGGTTGTGCCTGAACCCAAATGAGTTGTGACGTCAATTGCTAAATCTTAAACATACGGAAGTAAAAACAAGGTATAGGTGTTGTATTTCAGAGTCATTTCCCAAAAAAGTGACGGTTTCACTTCGAAACTAAAAACACCACCAATCTTTGAGCAATGAGTGAAGTGACTCGAAATATATAATTTTATTAACCACTTTTATTTCTCACTATTTGTGTCTTATCTTGGCATACTTTACTGAAAACATTTTGATTAGTCTAACTAAATCCTGAGCCGAGAAGATGGCCCCGGGCTAAAATGTGAATCGATGTGTTTACTTGAGAAACAGAACAACAAAAAAACGAGGGAAAAGAAAATATAGGTTTATTTAACAATTGTGGCAAGTTTTTGCTCTAAGCTCTGTGCTTCAAGTGGAGTAAAGATCACTCGCCGTCACCTGACCTCTTAATTTTATTTATTCATCAATAAAAGTAAATTAAAAGCTGCAGAGTTAAGTTAAGGAACAAAATCTCTTTAGCAACTTTAAACAGAACAACTAGGTCTTATTTTGCATTTATAGTATGTGCAATTAATGTCATATTTAGGGGCTTATTAACTACATTAGTAATTGGGAGGTGATATACTGAATATGTAAGAAAGGTCTGCCGTCTGCAATAAATCCTCTAGCTAGTCTGCACTGGAGTTAAACACAAAACCTTTCTCAAAATTATTTTTATTATATACTAAAACATACAAACAATAGCCTGTCAACAAGAGGCCCGCTGGGAGCCTGAGGTCTTTTTATATTGTAGTATATTAAAGTACCAATATATTAAAAGATTAGCAAAAAGGGAGACTTATTCAAGAGAAGAAAGTACAAAATTGAGAATGCTGGAGATTTGAATACTAAGGGATAATAGGAGTAAACACTACTTTTTTTTTTTCAAATAATTTTTATTAAAGTTTTACATATTTGTATAACAACAGGAATATAAACATTGTATTTGGGGGTAGGAAGGGAAGGGAAACTTGGAAATGGAAAAGAATGACCATCCAGTATTACAATAGGCATAACAGTGTATATGGCAAAAATAAAAAAAATATGTTTTTACATCAATGCACTTTAATAACAAATATGTCAAAGACCATATGCTGTTTTGATTTTTTCTTCCCACTTGTCCCAATTATATTTTAATATTGGGAAACCACGCATATGAGCTCTATGTGATAATTCGTGTGCCTTGTTTTCTAGAATCAAATTAAAAACTTCCCTGAGAGATGGCACATCTTGGGACTTCCAATGTCTAGGTAAACAGGATGTAGCAGCGATCAAAATGTGACCTATGATTATTTTGTCTGTTCTATTAATGGATTCCGGGAGTTTTTTAAATAAGGCTAGTTCCGAGGTTAAAATGCTAATGGTCCTGTTCACTTTAATAATTAGGTCGTGAATCAATTTCCAATATTTAGTTAATTTAGGACAGAACCACCAAATATGGGCCATATTGCCCACACCCCCACAATCTCTCCAACACCGATCAGAATACATATTGTTCATGTTGTGCAATCTAGACGGGGCTAGGTACCAACGATATAAAATTTTATAATGATTTTCAAAGTGGTCGGTGCAATACGAAATACCTTTTAAAGCTTTAAAAAAACCGAACCATTCTTCTAGATCGTACTGGGCACCCAACTCCGTCTCCCATGACAACATGTGTTTTAATTTAACTAGGGGCTTGGCGTTATAAAACGAGTAGCATAAGGATATCGTGCCTTTACTAGTGGGGCTGCATAAAAAAGCTTTCTCTAATGGAGACATCTCAAGCGTTTTATAGTTTTTATCCGTTTCAGGTACTTTATATTGTTCTTTCAATTTGTCAATGATTACCTTACATTCCAACTCACATACATCCGTTAATCCATACTTAAGTTTCAATTTTTCCAAAGAAAGAATAGCATTGCCGTGGAAAAAATTGTCAAGATTAGTTATAGAGCATTCCTTCAACAGTTCTATTTTTAAGGTTGGAATATAATCTTTCAATAATTCAATAGGCATTGCTCTATATAGGCTGGGAGAATGATCATTTTTAAAAACAATATCCCAGGCCTTAAGTGTAGTCTTGGTAGATAAAAATAACTTTGTAATTCCAGGTCTTTTCTTAGAGTTTAACCAGGGTAATTCCGACAGTCTAACCGGTAAAATTCTGGATTCTTCTATTTCCATCCATCTGGGTTTATCAACCTGATTGCCAAAGCTCACAGCCACTGCAGCGTTAGTGGCGAAATAATATTTGCGGAAATCGGGAACACCGATACCGCCATTCGATTTGTGGTGCTGCAGGGAAGTGAGCTTCACTCGAGCAGGCCTATTCCCCCAGATGAACTTCATAATTGTCGAATGAACTTTATTAAAAAATGATAATGGGATGGACAAAGGGATGGTCCTAAAAAAATATAGAATTTTTGGTAGTATCGTCATTTTAACAGATGCGACCCTCCCCAGCCAGGAAAGTTCCATTCCGCCCCATCTCTCCATCTCCTTTTGTAGGTCCGACCATGCTTTCCTCAAGTTGTGATTATGCATATTTACCAAATTTTTACATAAATTAATGCCAAGATATTCCATGTAGTCAGCTCTCCAATCAAATAAATATAATTTCTTAAGGGCAATAGTTTCCGAATTTTTTAAATGAAATGGAAGGGCCTGAGACTTAGACTCGTTTAATTTGTAGTACGATATTTCGCCAAATTGAGTTAAAATGTCTTTGAGGTGGCTCAAAGATTCTTTTGGGTTTTTGACAGCCAGAATTATATCGTCTGCAAACAGGCCAATTTTGTGAGCGGATTCTTTAACAACAATTCCTGCAATTTGTGGGGTTATTCTAATTAGTTCAGCCAGGGGTTCTATTGCTAAAACAAATAGAATTGGGGATAAAGGGCACCCCTGTCTCGTCCCATTGGTTAGAGAGAACGTTTTAGACGAAAAACCGGAAGCCGAGACATGGGCGGAAGGTGCACAGTATAGCGCCTTAACTGCTGTGATAAAGGATAGTGGTATGTTGAATCTTTCTAACGTTCTCCATAAATATCCCCAATGTATCCTGTCAAACGCCTTCTCTGCATCTAGAGATAGAAGCAATGAAGGCGTTTTGGTCATATTGATGTGCTGAATCAAGTTTATGAATCTTCTAGTCCCATCGGGCGCCTGTCTATCCTTTACAAAACCCACTTGATCCTTATTTATTAGCAATGGGATTAATTTGGTTAATCTATTTGCGAGAACTTTAGAATAAATCTTTGAATCATTATTGATTAGGGAAATGGGTCTAAAATTGTGGCATCTATCAGGAGTTATACCTGGTTTTGGTAAGGTGACTATTCGTGCGCTCAAGGACTCCTCTGGCATCGTTCCCCCGGACTTATAGGAATTGAATAATTTGGTCATGTGGGAAATCAAAATTTCTTGAAATGTTTTATAATATAAAATAGTGAATCCATCGGGGCCAGGGGCTTTCCCGGATGGCATAAGTTTAATCGCCTCAGCTATCTCTTTTGCTGATATTTCACATTCTAAACTCTCCAAGTGTTCTGGAGACAACCGAGGCAACGTCACTCTGTCTAAGAATTTATCAATGGTTGTTGCAGAAGGCTGGGTAAGGTTCGAATCGCGTTCCAAATTATAAAGTTTACCATAATACTCTGCAAACATGTCACTTATTTTAGTAGGATGAAACACTTTTCGCCCCTGATCATCAAGTAAATACGCTATTTTTGATTGTGCATTCACATGCCGGAGTTTGGATGCCAGAAGAGTAGAGGCCCTGTTGCCTTTTAAGTAAAACGTTTTCCTGAGACGTCTCACCATAAGAGATGTACGATCTAAATTAATTTTGTTAATTTTAGCCTTAATTTCCCCTATCATTGCTGATAGGGAAGACGAGGGACCACATTTATTGGCCTGGTTCAAATTGTACAGTTCTTTTTCCAATGTTCTTAAATTATTGCTATTAAGTTTCTTCAGGTGAGACGCTCTAGAAATAAAATGACCTCTTAACACAGCCTTATGTGCATTCCAAGACACCTCGCCAGGAACCTCGGGTGAGGCATTTTCCAAAAAATAATCGCTCAAAGCTTTCTCCGTCAATGATCTATTCACAACATCGTTTAATAAATAATCGCCTAATTTCCAGGATCTATTCGGGGCTGAAGAAGCAATTTCGTCAATATGCATTATGATTGGAGCATGGTCAGACCAGTTAATGTCTAAGATATCAGATTTCAAGATGTGCGGAATTAAAGCGTTCTGGACCATAAACCTGTCTAGCCTGGAATACATATTTTTAGAAACAGAATAATACGTAAAATCTCTTTCATTCTCATGCATCAGTCTCCAGGAATCATATAAACCACATTCAATCATGTATCTGGAACATTTGTTTGCTAATCTGTCGCTGTCCCCTCTATGTTGTTGATCATTGTCTTCTCTAGCGTTATCCAATTCACCGTCCATAACAAAATTCGTATCGCCACACATTACCAAGCTGCCTCTCACATTCTCATTCACTAAGTCCATCAATTTCCTAAAGAACTGCAACTGACCGGTGTTGGGAAAATACACGTTCACTATGGTATAATCAATAGTGTTAAGTGAACCTATCCATATTAAATACCTCCCTTCATCATCCGTCATGACTTTGTTCGTCGAACATGCTACATTCCTGTGGAAGAAAATTGATGTACCTCTAGACTTGGATTTATAAGTGCTATGATATTGGACTGGGAAAAGCTTTGACATAATCTTATGTGTTCTATCATTTTTAAAATCCGTTTCCTGTACACAGATGACATCTGATTTGTTGGATTTTGCTTCTTTGAATAGTAAGCGTCTTTTGTGGGCGGTGTTCAGGCCTCTCACATTAAATGACATATATTTTAAAACCATAATTTATGGAACAGCAATGCTTGATAAAGAGTAAAAGAACATTCAACTTTGTGAGAGTCCGAACAACCGCCTTCCAATAAAGAAACATCCAACAATACTGTCACAACAAACTCAAGATGTGTACATGTGTGTACGGGAATAAATTAACGAATTTGTGCAAGTCGCTGATGCCACATAATATGCATTTTTGTGTGAGGTATTTCTGTGATTCGTGGTCTGTAAACATTTCTACCAAATTTTAAAGGATGGATGGTCAAAGAAAATATAAAAATAAAAATATCAACGGGGTACAAAAAACTTGGGTATGCACCCCTATCAGGGGAAATAAACAAACAGTGAAAAAGGGCCATGAGGGAGAGCAAAAAAAGTCTCTCCATCTCAGGGTATTAGGCCCAGGTTGGGGGGAGAGAAGGCTGCTGGATACAAGGGGAGCAATATTAATGAACAAAAAATAAAATAAAAAATATAAATAAAAATAAAAAAAAATAAAACAAAGAGGCAGCTGTAAAATATGACATTTTGAAAGGACAAAAATCACGAAAAAAAAAAAAAAAAAAAAAATAATAATAAAATTAAATATGCAATGATATACAAAAAAAAAAAACAAGGGACCATAGAATAATATTGATTGTAAAAGTTTGGAAAGGTTTAAGTGGTCAAATCGGTTTCTGAAATAAACCGTTAAGTCTCATGTCAAATAGTCATTGGTGTGCAAACTCTAAGGACAGTCATAACCAGGAGAAACAAGTCAAAATCCAAAGTAATCCCGCTAAAACTCCATACTAGAGCAGAACCCAAAAGCCTGTTGCAGAGATAAAGTTTTCTCAGAACCAAGCCATAAAAATCAATAGAGAATAGAGAAAAATCATGAAGATAAACGTGTATATATAAAAATAAAAATTAAAAAATCCTTAGTGAAAATAGGAAGAACATCTGAACTTGAAGTGTCGAACGATTTACGACCGTGGAAAATGAAGACTGTAGCCCTATGAACTGGAAACTCAGGAAGCGTCCGATTTGCTTCTCTTGCTGGCCTGCAGAGGAGTAGATGGCGATAGTCTATGAGGCGATACCTGACTCCTATTCATGGATTGGATGAGTTCCATTCCTTCCTCAGGCGACGTGATTATAAAATTCCTGCCATCCATGCGGAAAAGGACTTTAACCGGGAATCCCCATCTATATCTTATCCCTCTTCGTCTTAGTTCCGCGGTAAAAAGTTGAAATTCTCTGCGTCGCCTCATTGTTTGGGCAGAGAAGTCTTGGAAGACCTTCATGCCGCTGTAGTCCCCCGTGAGACCTGACGTGCGTACTGCACCCAGAAATTCCTCTTTAATGTGGTAATAGTGAAATCTCACTATCACATCTTTGGGTGCAGCCGCAGGCGCATTACCAGGTTTAGGCAATCTATGGATGCGGTCCAGTAGCAGATCCGTATTTTTAGCAGTTGGTAGAGCTGCCTTCACCATTGCCTGGAAATAACTTTGTAATTCCAGAGAGTCTATATTTTCAGGGATCCCCCTGATCCTTAGGTTATTACGCCTACTTCTATCCTCGGCGTCCGCTAATTTTTCCGCCTGTTGGTGTACTTGCTTTTGAAGCTCTTTTACAGTTTCAACCAAATCCAGGTGAGATTGCTCTTGAGAGTGCAACCTATTCTCTATTGTCTCCGTCCGCTGATTAATGCCCTCCATGGCTCCATACAAAGTGTCAAAGTCCTTCTTAAAGTCGTTTTTCAGATCGACTCTCAAATCTTTAATGAGTTGTATTATCATGCCAGCTGATGGTGGCAGATCATCCGCCAATTCAGGTGGCATATTAGGATTGTAAGTCGCAGCCATAAATGTGGTGGTAGCCATATTGGAGGTGGCAGTGGCCATCTTGGGAGTGGAATATGCAATGTCTGGTCTGGCAGCCATCTTTGTTAATGCATCATGACCTTTTCTCTGTGGTAGTGCAGAGAAAGTACTTGTTTGGAGCATTTCAGCTCCTATTTCCATATTTTGGTCCTCTGGGCTTTCCATAGCCCTTACTGTGCCTTTAAGAATTGTGGGTCGGATAGCAGAGCCCCCCCCCACCGGGACCGACAACCTGGAGGCCGAGGATCCCGATGGGGAGCGAGACCTCACACTACCCTCCCCTTTACTTGCAGCCCGGTCACTTTTGTAAGTGAGTGACCGGGCTGCTCTATGCTGAGACCGCGAGCGGCTTGCTGGGTGGTCCTTGCCGCTCGCGGGAGACACAGCTCTGTGCTCCGAGCATGCTGAGTGCTCGGAGCACTCTAAGCCGCACACAGAGGTGTCGGCTAGTGCGGCCGCGGTCCCGCCGCTCTCTGGATGCCGCGAGCGGGTCGCGACCGCACAGGCATAAGTCTTAGCGTGTGAGACCGGGAGGGAGGTGGGGAGGGATTTCCCCGGCGCCACCAATGAGATTTTAAGCGGCGAAACCAGCCGCGAGCCAGGCTTGGAGGCAGGGGAGTGAGCCTGGGAACCCTTACTCACCCCAGCAGCTCCTGCTCCCGATTTCTTCATTGCAGGTACAGATTTTTCAGCTTTCTTCGTCCTCTCCATGTTAGGACTTGTATTAACTGTTATGATTTAAAAATAAAGTTTCTCCATTTCAATTAAATTGTCATTTTATGAATTAAATTGCCCCCCTTGTCCAGGAGCCTCTCTAAAACGTGGCCATCTAAGATGGTGGCCAAGACACGCCCCCCAGTAAACACTACTTTGTAGAAAACGTTGTTGATATGTGAAATAACACAGAAACATATAGAAACATAGAATGTGACGGCAGATAAGAACCATTGGGCCCATCTAGTCTGCCCAATTTTCTAAATACTTTCATTAGTCCCTGGCCTTATCTTATAGTTAGGATAGCCTTATGCCTATCCCACGTATGCTTTAAAGGACCACTATAGTGCCAGGAAAACATACTCGTTTTCCTGGCACTATAGTGCCCTGAGGGTGCCCCCACCCTCAGGGTCCCCCTCCCACCAGGCTGGATGGAGAGGAAGGGGATAAACTTACCTCTCTTTCCAGCGCCGGGCGGGGAGCTCTCCTCCTTCTCTTCGGCTGAATGCGCATGCGTGGCAAGAGCCTTGCGCGCATTCAGTCAGTCCATAGGAAAGCATTTACAATTTTCACAGTGAGAAGCACGCAAGCCCTCTAGCGGCTGTCAATGAGACAGCCAGTAGAGGCTGGATTAACCCATTTATAAACATAGCAGTTTCTCTGAAACTGCTATGTTTATAGAAAAAAGGGTTAACCCAAGCCCTGATTACCCTAGGCACAGGGGGCTGCCCCACACTTACTCCCAAAACTGGCTTATTACTATTGTTCTCAGATACGTGGACACGACAATCTAGACAAATAGCTACCATAATAATTCTAGCTGCTAGAAATCTCCTGGCACTTCACTGGAAAACCACATATTGCCCAACTAATAAAGATCTAACCAGAAAAGTATATCAATATTACAGATACGAATTACTCTCCTCTGAGACACATGTCAAAGCAGAAAAATTAGAGTCCCAGTGGAATCCTTGGCTGGCAGCCACAAACCTGGTTACCCCTAACAACACGTCATGTCCGCAATGAACAGAAGTCCTTCCTTGTAACAACAATGAAGGTGACAGAGCACCTAACTAGTCATCACGCATACGCCAAAAAACGAAACTGAATTCCTCGCAATATCTTCAACCTCTTTAATATACAATTCTGCAGGATAATGGATTTAAGAAGATAGGAGAAGAGCTCTGAGCTGTGGTCCTTCCTCCCTCCTTCCTTCCTCCTTCCCCTCTTTCCCTTTTTCCCTCTCACTTCCTTCTCCCTCCCCCCCTCCCTCCCCCCTCCTCCACTCTTACTCGACATATAGCTATAACAAAAATCAACCGGCTAAGTTGTAACTTAAGAGTGACTGTATGACTCATTGGATTTGAACACCGTATGTCTTAATACCTACTGCCTTTCTGTATGAGCAACGCTGACTGTCACGCATACACTGAACTAATTGTTACTCATTGCAATTACCCTTCTTCCTTTCTGTATCCCCATATCACCCTTTTGATTCCTGAAAATAAAAATCATATATTTCAAAAAAGGGTTAAACCTAGCTGGACCAGGCACCCAGACCACTTCATTAAACTGAAGTGGTCTGGGTGCCTATAGTGGTCCTTTAACTCCTTTACTGTGTTAACCTCTACCACTTCAGAGCAAATACTAGAATGCTCGTGGGGGCATACGCCTGTACTGAGTATCATATATGATAAATCGGTCTGAGATTTGAAGAGATGGGCCAACTGGAGTTTTATCTTCTATTGAAAACTGAACTGTTTATGCATGAATATATAAATGTTATAGTTATGATATTCATAACTTAACAGAAGAAACGTGTAACAGTATGAAGTAATCAGCGTCTATTGAAACTCGAGCACTCTACATTAAAACACATTGCTTTAAAGAGGCTGTCAACTGACTGCACTCTCCTAACTCTCACATTACTGTTGTATACTGACTGTCCTTCTGGCACAGGGAATAGTCCTCTCCTCTACACAGCCAATGGTCATCTACTCTACACAGCCAATAGTCATCTCCACTACACAGCCAATACTCCTCTCCTCTACACAGCCAATAGTCATCTCCTTTGCACAGCCAATACTCCTCTCCTCTACACAGCCAATACTCCTCTCCTCTACACAGCCAATAGTCATCTTTTTTTTTTTTTTAATATGTCTAGTGCACTGGAGATAGTTGATCCTTTGGGTACGTGACATATAGGAGTTTCCACTTTGTTAGTCTGTGCAGACTAAAGAGGGCAAAGCTTCACACGGAGGAGGTTAGAAGCGTTTTTGGAAGCAGTGTGTTGTGCATGCAGATGGCTCCTATCCACAAGGTATCCCGGCGTTGTATTACTGAGTACTAGAGATATAAGGCACACCTTACCTTATCTTACTTATATCTTACTTTTTTACATTTACCAGTTTTGCTTGCTAAAGAAAAAGATGAATCCCCAATACTGTAAGTTTGCGTACATTACAAGTTACCAGTCATGTCGAAGGCAAGCAATTATTTCCTTCTGAAGTGTAACAGCTCATATTTACCTTTGTGAAACATTGCTGGAATAGGAAGCAGGCATCAGCTGTCATACTCCGTGTATCTCGATGATACATTTTCCAAATATTATATTTACAGTATATGGCTGTATGTAAAGGATTGAAAGCTGTGCGTCGCCGAACCTTTCATTATCGATGGATAAAAAAAGGACAGCCACTCTGAATGATCATTTTGTGGTTCAGATTCTAGAGAACACTCTTTTTTTGTCATGTGTCACGAGCGTATAGCTGACAATCTTGTCACGTTAAATTGTTATTTTTCTCCGGAGCTTTACAACTTTTTTTTTCAGTTTCTTCAGTGTTTTCCAATAAACCATTATTACAGTGTCATATCCCTGGAGGCACAGCATAGCACCGTCTCGTAAATATTGTGGTGCCCCAAAACTTGGATATAGCTGGAAGCGTGTTCTCATGTGTTTAGTCGGGAATGTGATACACTTCACTAGACAAGCTTTGAGCTGTTTGGTTATATGTTGCCTTTCAGTAGCACACTCTGTTTCAGGAAATAAAAAAGTAGTGAACGAAGAATACTTTGAATTTGTTTGTTGTGTATATGGTAGGTCACAGGTAACTGCTGTTGAGATGGAAACATGCATAAACTGTTTAGGAACATTTATTTATTTTATTTTGTTTGACGTAGGAATGTGGAAGACTGGAAGGATATTTTACAAAAGTACTAGATTATAGGACATACAATAGATACTTTTTAACAGGTGTGATTATGAAAAGAACACAGAATACTCAATGCCTGGAGCATGGATATGGCTTTTACAATTAATAAACATGAGGTTGTTTGGAAGATTGGAGAGTGAATAAAAGATATTCACTCACTCATTAGAGATTGACAGCTGAAAATGTAGCCCTGATGAGTTGAGAAGTCAGCCGTCAGAATTGTGCCATGCACCCACTCACTGCCAGTAAGTGTCCTTAGTGCTGTTTTATGGCTGATGTCTGGTGGAAGTAAACATTAGAGCAGAGCGGATCAGAGCTCCACAGAGATTGTAGAAATCTGCTCCTCAGGCACCATGCAGGGAGTACTGCAAATATGCTGCTTGACAGATTTATAAGGGAGAGGATAACGTGCTCTTCCTCTCTTCTCATACATGTAGAAATACTGGGGCACTTTAAAAAAAAAGATTAACATTAATCATAGCACACACACACACACACGTTTTCCTGATATTAGAGTGTTAAAATAGCTATTTAGATATCCGGCACCCCTCTGTGGAGAAATAAGTTGGTTAAAATCACATTTTCTTCCATGACACGCTGGTTTCTCTGCGGCTGGCCCCACCTCGCTCCACATCTGTGCCTGAGAACATCAAACGTGATGGTCTCAGCCAATGCTTTCCTATGGGAAAGCATTGGGAGGCTATTGCACATATGCGGCAAATCTTTGCGCCAATCAGTGTTAACTTGAATCAATGCATCTATATGGGGAATGTTGAGCTCCTCCATGCAGAGTGGGGAGAGGCAGAACGCTTGTGCAGCAATGCGATAGGAAGCACCTCTAGTGGCCATCTGAGTGACTGGCAGTAATATAAACACTGACTTTTCTCTGAATCGCCAGAACCAGTACATTAAGCTGTACTGTTTCTAGTGACTATAGTGTCCCTTTGATGAACTAACCTATTTGTAATTAACTTAAATATCAAAGGTCATATTACAGGAGGGCAACTGCTAGAGACGGTAACTTGTCCATTTCCATATATCTCATACAAGGAGAGGAGCATTGCATTGATCAGCTACTTTCATGCCTAATTAGTAGCCTATGACTTGAAACTTTGAGCCACAACATTGTCACGCATGCTGTTTTTGCATATTTCTGCATTTTGTTCCAGGATTCTGCAGTAAACCCTTTATTCGTTCCATAATTCAGTCACTGAGTTAAGGAGCTGACATTATTGCTATTAGGTTGTAAGCCCAGGGGTCACTTTGAGGTTCAGTTCATTTATGGACACCAGGAGCTCGTTAGGCAGTTTGTGTGATATTACAATAGATTACTCGTACTTAACAACACAAAAGGTGTCCGCATTAGTGCTTTGTGTGACCTGTACAGGTTCCATACTTGAGGCGCAGGGACTCTCCAGTTTATACTCTATACACACTCTTAATCTAATAAGATTCTCTGTACACCTTGACCATAACCAATGTTCTCTTAATTTCATGACCGAAGGCAGAATATCGTATCTCCACATCAAGAACTTTCTATACTCCACAGTTTTTTGACCACAGTTAGGTGCCTAGACCCGACTGGCGTGTTTTCTTACACAATTACCACCTTCCTTAGCTGGGCCTTTTCCTTGTGAGCTAGTCTTCAGAAGGGCTTTTAAAATATTGTCTTGCCATGACACACATTAAGACGGTGTGATTTACACACCCGCAAGTTTAATGTGTGAAATATAGAAGCTATCTTCATTATTGAATAATATATTTTGTTGATATCATTTTATGTATGTGATTCATTTGCCTTCACGTACATAAAGAGCAATCTGTAGTCATCCTGCAGACGTTGTTAAATCCCAATTTCCATGCTGCATGGGCAACATTTGGCTGATGATAATGGAAGAGCAATAATATCTATAGTTTTCTGTAGTCTTCCTTGTGAATGATTTATTTGGATGCTTCTTGTAAAAGTGTTGTCTCTTATACCTTATATCTAGAGAGTATTCTAGTGCTGAGCAGCAAAGAGCACTCAATATATACATATATCCCTCGAGTGTTTGGCTGCGTGCATTGTAACATGTGTCTGTTTCACCTAATTGATCCCTCAGATGTGTCCTGTGCGTGTCGATCATGAAACGCTGCGTTCAGGAGTCCTGCGCAGGAAGTACAGTTTGATTAACAGAAAGGGATTGCTGGGGGTAAATTGTAACATGATGAATCGGAAATTCTCATGTGGTAAAAGCTGTTTGAAGTCTCAAGCTTGATGTTTGCTGCCGCATTAGAAAGACAAGCGAAATTCAGTAATGATTTCCTCAAACATCCTAATGCTCAGAGATAAAAACTTGACACTGAGTAATAGTTTCGATGAGATTTATTTATTTTGCAGAAGTGCAGAATAAATACTTAGATTACAAAGTGCAGCCTCAGGGTTTACAATAATATTTTTTTTTTTTCAGTACTTATGGATATTTGAAAAAGAAGGATGGCAACCTTGTAACAATTAAAAAAAAAATAAAAGGAATGTATAGTTACGGATTTCACTATTTAATACATCCCAACATTTCAAATAAACAAAGACGGATACTATAATTTTAGGGGTGTTAATGGGGGTGTGGCCAGCCCGTTCCGAGACATTTTAGGTGACCTATTAACAATTTATGTAAAGAAAATGTAAGTTAGAACAAGAACAATGTATCTTATTTACACAGACTGATTTCTAAACACATTTATCGGAGTTTAACCCCTTAAGGACCAAACTTCTGGAATAAAAGGGAATCATGACATGTCACACACGTCATGTGTCCTTAAGCTCCTAGAAAAGAGGGAATGAGGGATTTGGGGCCAAAATAGGTACTGCCCCTCCTAAAGAAGGACTCATGGGAGGTATGGTATTCTTATTCTAAGTGCTAGTTAGATGTAAAGCAGCTGAGTTTTTGGAAATGTACCGAGAAGAGTTAGTATTGGGGCAGGAATTATATAAAAAGTCTAAGGAGAGGAGCACGCTTGCAGGAAAATTGGACAGTTACATTTTTTTGAGCAGTTAATTCCTTTGAAACTCTAGATTACTTACTGCTGCTATTACTTGGGATACTTACCACAAACTGAAAATACTACTTACCGCAGAGCATCTCCCCTTCTCGGCAAATCACAGTCTCCAAAGTAGGTAAATGAAGGACTTTTAATCTGTGCCAAGAAGCAAGATCCTGTCTCTACGGAGATGGCTTGAATAAGACTCTACTAAAACTAAACTTTGCAGATTGTCACCAACCTGAGTGCCTGCTTCTATGTAGAACCATTGTTTAAGAAGAATATTATTTTCCTCCAGCCCAAGTAAAATGCCAAAGCCTCAAATGGTTTTCAGGCAAATTACATGAAAATCTGCTTGATAAATTTCATGTATCTGTATCCTTCTATTTATTGTGCATTATCTTTTCATACGCATACTCACTGCAGTCATGTTACTAGACCCTGAATAAGATGCTTATTCAAGAGTAAAGTTCGTTAACCCCTTAAGGACCAAACCTCTGGGGAAAAAAGGCAATCATGACATGTCACACATGTCATGTGTCCTTAAGGGGTTAAACAAAGCACTTATAAGAGTGCATTTCGTAGGCTAGGGCTAGTAGTGCACAGGACTGCACAAATATTCAGCCGATGGCTTTTTAAATGGCACGTACAATGTTATTACTCAAACTAAGGACACTACTTGATTTGTAGTTTGTCCAGTCAATGTTGTGCACATCTCAAGCGCTTTTTTCTGTTAGACAACTTACTAATCAATCTAATATTTCTTTGCCACATTAGAGCATTCATTGCGCCATTTGTTACAAAGCTGTTGGCTTTTCTGCTTAATTTGGAAAAATTGTTTGAATTTAATTACAAACCAATCATTACAAGAATAGTAAGTGGAGGGAGGAAATTGGTGAAATATTTTGCTCAGCAGGTTGCAGCGCCCTGATTAAAGCTGATCTCATTCACCCCATTCAAAAGTTCTCTTTTCTGCACCAAAATTAGACACTTCTTAATTAAAAATTTTAATCAACTTTTTTTTATGGAGCAGGCATAGCATTATCCTTGCCTCAGTCTGTTATTAACACGGCACTTGCTAATTTGAATTCCTTTAGCAATATGTCGGATATGTTTTTAAAGAAATTAGTGATATTAATAAAGTAATAAGTGTAATGGCACTCACAAGTTAAAAACACTTCTATTTCTATAAAATATAATGGTACAATAATTGTTTCAAATAGAATGTGTAGAAATTCAATAAATAAGTTAAAAATGAATGTACTAAATCTTATCGCCTTATGTATTTTTTTTACATAGTTTTGTTTGTTAAGGACAAACAGCAGGCACATATTGGAATGCTAAAACTGTAACACTATTTCCCCATTGGGCTCCAGTAGTTGTGTATTATTAATGCCACCTTTCAGCTGCCTGGATTACGATTCCTAGCCTTTACTGAACGTGTTAATTTATATCATTATGCAACTCATACTGCTACATTGTATTCACAATATTATTTTTCATTTATTTTACTAATGTCTTGTACAAAAAAAGTATTTTTAATTGTTTTTTACATTTAAAGGGAAACTATAGTGCTAGGAAAATACATTTGTTTTCATGGCACTATAGCTTCCCCCTCTGTTAAGGCCCCCTTCCCCACCTGTCACTTAGCTGAGTACAGCACCGATGTTCTTCAGGGCTGGCTTGGGTCTGCCTTCTCTCCTCCCCCGCCGACATCAGCTGGTGGGAGACCTAACAAGCGTGTGGCAATGGCCGCACTCGCATTATAATTTCCACATGGGAAAGCATTACTCAATGCTTTTCTATAGGGATTACGGTGAATCTGGAAGTCCTCATGCGTAGCGTGAGAAAGTCCAACCTTAGGCGACCAAAAGTCCACTAGAGAAGTTAACCCATAAAGGTAATTATCGTAGTTTATTTTAAAAAAAAAACTGCAATAATTACCTTTGCAGGTTTACTGCACCCAGTTCAATGAGCTCAATATATTGATTTAGACTTGTTAGTTCCCTTTCAACAGTTCAATGAGCTGAAGTGGTCTGGGTGCCTATGGTGTCTCTTTAAGGTATCTTTGCTGATAATTGTTATTACTACTTAGTATAGTTAATACTATTTATGATTTTATTTTTATTTCTGGATCATAATTTGTTTCTGTGGTTGAGTACCATGTCATAGCTACTGGTCATTAAAGATTTATGGAAAGTGTAGTTTGTTAGCAGATGTTACCTGTTACATGGTTCCAAAATGAAACAGTTTTCTTGATATAGCACACTGAACACATGAGCACACTAAACATTCATTGGTACATAATTTTGTTGAGGACCTTACTGGCATTTTGTTATTGGACTATCTGTATGGCATGGATCAGTCTGATATGCAAATGTCTTAAAGTTGCTCTGTCACTTCTCAATAACTAATTATGACAAAATTCTTAATGAAATACGCTTTTTCACTGTGTTGAAATTTCATAAAAATCCCAGTGCGATCAAGAGAGACCACTGAGGTTGACAAAACCTGACAAAATGTGACAAGTTGTCTCAATTCTCAGAAAAGGTATCTTCTTGTGCATCACGTGTTAGTTCTGTGAGGGGTCTTTCAATCGAGCTCTGTGTTAAAATTGTGCACATGTGTGACTGTATAACCGTGATACTTGCCCATGGCAGAGGAACTAAACTTGGAACCACATACTAAAGGAACTAGACTTGTAGCCACAGACTAAAGATGGCAGTGACCACAAGAGAGTTTCACATAATTATAATTCCTGTTCTTGTCTACCCTGAGCTGATGTGCATCAAGACATAGTGTATTTATGTTTTATTCTGTAATGGCACATGTGAATTAAAATTTGACCTGAGCAAGGGTGAACAATATGTAAGCTTCTCATAAATTTACAATTTCTCATTGTAAAGGATCCTGCTATCCGTGCAGCGCTGATCCTTGTAGCGTCTCCCGAAATCCAAGCTGAAAAGAGTGAAGTAGTGATTATAGCTCCCAATTCCCCAAACATGAGTCGAGACTTCATGAAGGGGTAAAACGAATGTGTTTATTGATGGCCAAACTCAGCCCTTTTATGATGGTCTTCCAGCAAGGACACTCCCACATGGGACCTTGTGGAAGACTGAAACAGAATATACAGAACCAATCACTGTACTTTACAAATATTACACACACCCACAGGAAGAGTGTAACCCCTCCTCTCTATCCTGGAGATAATTAACTTACCCCTCCTCTCTATCCTGGAGATAATTAACTTAAGTGGTTGCAGAGAACCTAATTATCTCCGGGCAGAGAGAAACATGTGCTTTTTACCTTTTAACAAAACTGTATTAAAATCAATAACTCATGTTTCGCTGAACGAAGTCCCCATGTTCCACATACCCCCAGATAGCTTGGATCTGAGCGCATATTATAGGCGAATAGCGCTCAGATCCCACGAACACAGTTCTCAAAAACGTCGAGCAAAGTCCAAGTTCACCAGTTGTTCGTGCAATTCCATCCGAAGAGAGCTCCATAACTGTAGCTACCTGGGGTTGGTAGTTTTATTTGTTTCTTAGTATCATACGAATTGAGCATAATACGTATGGTCAAACGAAATGCTGTTTCTGAGGTTGGTTAATTACACATTACACAGCTCCCCCTTAGTCCCATGGAACGGCATACCAGCTTAGATCCCGACGGATCGGCTAAGGGATGACCGGATAACACAATTATTTGTCCAATTCTGTCTGACGGGATAGGCCATCTGCGTTGGCATTCTGCTTTCCAGGACGATATTGTATAGTGAAATTATAAGGCTGTAGTGCCACTCTGTTCCGGTCACTCTGTTAAGCTAAATTAACGGGTTGTGGTCGGTCATCACAGTGAAAGAACGTCCGTACACATATGGTTGTAATTTCTTAAGTGCCCAGACTAATGCCAGACACTCTTTTTCAACGGTGGCATAACTGACTTCGTGTGGTAATAGTTTCCTGCTCAGATATGCCACCGGGTGGTCCATGCCATCGTCCCCAACCTGGCTTAAAACTGCTCCTAGTCGAAACATGGAGGCATCTGTGTGGACGAGAAACCTTTTAGTATGATCAGGTGCTGCCAACACAGGGGATGCACTTAACGCAGCTTTGAGTTTCTGGAAAGCTTCCTCGCACTCAGGGGTCCAGGCTATTTGTCGGGGTAGTGACTTTTTAGTGAGGTCAGTCAGAGGTTTTGCTAGGGCACTATATTCGGCTACAAATTTTCTATAATAACCGTCCGTGCCTAAGAAAGCCATAACCTGGGTTTTAGTCCGGGGTTGGGGCCATTGGGTGATGGCCTCAATTTTTGCTGGTTCTGGTCTCTGTTTCCCTGACCCTACCCGGTGTCCTAAATACTGGACCTCCGCCATGCCTACATGGCACTTTTCAGGTTTTAAGGTAAGTCCTGCATTCTGAATCCGTTTAAGCACTACTGATATGTGGTCCAGGTGGGCCTCCCAGGTGCCACTGAAGATAGCTATATCATCTAAGTAAGCACAAGCGAAGCCCTGGAATCCCTCTAGGAGCCGGTCTGCCATCTGTTGAAAAGTAGCGGGGGCATTCTTCATCCCAAATGGCATTACCTTAAAATGGTATAGGCCAAATGGGGTGACGAATGCCGATTTCGGAATGGCCTCAGGCTCCAAGGGGATTTGCCAATATCCTTTGCACAAATCAATAGTGGTCAAATAATTCCCCCCAGCCATACGGTCCAGTAACTCATCTACTCTGGGCATGGGGTATGCGTCTGTGACCATCCTATCGTTAAGTTTGCGATAATCCACACAGAATCGTGTAGTACCGTCTTTTTTAGGGACTAGGACCACTGGGGAAGCCCAGCTTTGAGATGCTTCTATTACTCCCAGCTCTAACATATCTTGGAGCTCTTTTAGCATGCTTTCCCGTACTGCTTCTGGGATTCGGTATGGCTGCTGCTGCAGGGGTAACTGGCCTGGGGTCTCCACTCTGTGGACTGCCAGGGTCGTATAGCCTGGGACTGCCGAAAACATGCCCCCAAATCCCTCTAGCAGTTGGGAAGCTTGTCTCTGCAATTCAGGGCCTAACTGGACCTGTTCTACCCCTGAAGGTTTTTGGGGAAGCAGGTCAGGTAAGGAAATACCTTTGCTATCCTCATATGCCGGGGCACATACGGCAGAGACTTCCTCTGGTCTCTTTCGATATGGCTTAAGCATATTCACATGAAAGGATCTGTGGGTCCTTTCATCGGAACAGTCGGTCACAAGGTAAGTGGTATCACTGATCCGATCTATCACCGTGTAGGGGCCCTGCCAGGAGGCTTGTAACTTGTCAGTCTTAGTGGGCTTTAGTACCAGGACTTTTTGTCCTATCTCCAATATACGGTCTCTAGCCCCCCTATCATTCCAACGCTTCTGTCGCTGTTGGGCTGCCCGCAGGTTTTCCCGAACCATTTCGGTCAGCGTCTGTAGGCGGTCCCGGCTCTCGTACCAGGTCCAGGGGTCCCCGAACTCGTCTCCCGTATAGCAATTCAAACAGGGAGAATCCCTCCCAATGCTCTCGTACCAGGTCCAGGGGTCCCCGAACTCGTCTCCCGTATAGCAATTCAAACAGGGAGAATCCGGTAGACTCCTGGGGTACTTCCCGGTATGCAAAGAGCAGATGGGGGAGACATTTTTCCCAATTCCGACAGGTCTCTGTGAACGTGATCAACATTTGTTTCAGCGTGCCATTGAAACGTTCACAGAGGCCGTTCGTCTGGGGATGATAGGGTGAACTTAGTATGGGTTTTACCCCACAGCTCTGCCAGAGTTGTTGGGTGACCACCGCTGTGAATTGGGTTCCCTGATCGGATACTATTTCCCTAGGGAATCCTACCCTGGTGAATACCTGCACTAAGGCGTCCGCCACTGTCTCTGCGTGTATGTTGGACAGAGCTATTGCTTCCGGATAATGGGTAGTATAGTCCACTACAGTAAGAATGGATTTCTTACCGGAGGGACTGGGCTTGCTGAGTGGTCCGACTAAGTCGACAGCCACCCGGAAAAACGGTTCCTCGATTATGGGTAGGGGCCGTAGTTTGGCTCAGGGGTGATCCCCTCTCTTTCCTACCTTTTGGCATACCTTGCAGGTTCTACAGTAATCCTGCAATTCCCTAGTGACTCCCGGCCAGAAGAACAACTGTGTGAGCTGGTCTTTAGTCTTTTTTATTCCTAAGTGGCCTGCTAGGGGAATGTCGTGGCTGATCCGTAATAATTCTGTCCGATACTTACGGGGTACTATTAATTGCCTTTTTGCTACCTGGCCTGCCCCTTTCTCTGTCCCCCCCTGTCACCCGGTATAATAGATCTTTTTCCCAGGTAAATGTGGCCTGATCTATGTCTCCCTGAGGTTGGTCTGCCTCCCTCCGATACCCTCTTAGGGTGGGATCCTCCCGCTGGGCTTGCCCAAAGTCTTGTGGGGTACCCCAGTAAAGTGTATGGGCAGGGTTAACTGTCGAGGAAGTATCGCTTACCTGGTCGTCGGGTGAGGGGGAGGCTTCCATAGCTCTGGGACTGCCGCCAATTGGGACGTCAAACACCCCAAGTCATTTCCCAATAATACTTCTGCTGGTAAATCCGTCATGATGCCCACTTCTACGGTGCGACCTGTGTGTTGGGAAGGGTTAACTCGGTAATAGTAGCCCCGCTGTCTCTCAGTCCTCTAGATTCCTGTCCATTTAACTTCACGGACTGTCTGTGGTGCGACCGATTATCTCCAGCAGCTTGTATGGGGTTCACTTCATGTAACCTGGACCAATTTTCAGTATTGTTACTAGGTGAGGCTGGTGCCGGGGGGTTATAATCATCTTGTACACCGTGTGCTGCTGCTTTTGTCGGTGGGGCTGGTGTTCGCCCCCAGAGATCTGTAGCACGTTGTGGACAATCGGGTTTGATGTGTCCCACTTGCTTGCACCCATAGCACATGGGAGCGGTCTTTTGATACCCTGGGGTTGTGGGGTTGCTCACCATTGGCGTTACCCTCTGCGGGGTAGTTGTAGGACCAGGTGAGGGGCGCGACCCCGTGAACCCTCGATTTCCATCCAGCCGTCTGGTCTCGTTAAATTTGTCCGCCAATCTTGCTGCTTCTTCCACAGTCTGTGGCTTCCTGTCTCTGACCCTCGACCCCTGTCTCGAACCTCTGCCGGAGTGTAGTCAAAGAACTGCTCCAGTAGTATTAACTGTACAGCATCCTCTAGGGTGGTCGCTTGACTCCCCTGCATCCAGTTACTGGCAGCGCGTTGCATACGAAATGCCCACTCTGTGTAGGAATCTCTGCCTTGTCTCCTGAGAGCCTGAAATTTCCTTCTGTGGGCTTCGGGAGTAACAGCATACCTTGCTAACAAAATCTCTTTGATTTTTTCATAGTTCTGTATATCCTCATCTGGCACAGCTCTCAATGCTTCCGCTGCTCTGCCTGATACTTTGCTGCTTAGTACCGCAGCCCAATTAGCCCTTTCCAAATCTTCTAGCACACATTGTCTCTCAAAGTCCTGCAAATAGTTATCAATATCCATCTCACCTTCCACGAAGCTTTTAAATGCAGCGTAGTTGATTTTGCGCTGTCGCCCCATTGTAGATCCAGATAGCGACAATATATCCACAGGCGGGGATCTGTCTCTGGCTTCTCGGGCTTCCCGGGCATTCTGTGCCTCTGTAGCTTGTGCCAAGATCTGTACCACGATCTCTGGTGTAGGGTAAGGTCCTACCAGGCTGAGTCTCCATCTCACGTCCTTTTGGAACTCTGTTTCCTCTGTATTCGCCATCTGTTGTTCGCTGGTTTGATCCCTCTCTAGTAGTTCGGCTATTAGCGTGGCTTTCGGTTTATTACTTGCCACTATGCCTCGAGCTTCCAGCAGTTCTTTCAGCGTTGTTCGTTTCAAGCGTTCGTATCTATGCGCCATTCACTACTTGCTCTGGTTCGGTACATCCGTTTGGGAGAAAAATCCCGCCGCTTGCCACCAGTGTAAAGGATCCTGCTATCCGTGCAGCGCTGATCCTTGTAGCGTCTCCTGAAATCCAAGCTGAAAAGAGTGAAGTAGTGATTATAGCTCCCAATTCCCCAAACATGAGTCGAGACTTCATGAAGGGGTAAAACGAATGTGTTTATTGATGGCCAAACTCAGCCCTTTTATGATGGTCTTCCAGCAAGGACACTCCCACATGGGACCTTGTGGAAGACTGAAACAGAATATACAGAACCAATCACTGTACTTAACAAATATTACACACACCCACAGGAAGAGTGTAACCCCTCCTCTCTATCCTGGAGATAATTAACTTACCCCTCCTCTCTATCCTGGAGATAATTAACTTAAGTGGTTGCAGAGAACCTAATTATCTCCGGGCAGAGAGAAACATGTGCTTTTTACCTTTTAACAAAACTGTATTAAAATCAATAACTCATGTTTCGCTGAACGAAGTCCCCATGTTCCACATACCCAAAGATAGCTTGGATCTGAGCGCATATTATAGGCGAATAGCGCTCAGATCCCACGAACACAGTTCTCAAAAACGTCGAGCAAAGTCCAAGTTCACCAGTTGTTCGTGCAATTCCATCCGAAGAGAGCTCCATAACTGTAGCTACCTGGGGTCGGTAGTTTTATTTGTTTCATACGAATTTAGTATCATACGTTTAGTATCATACGAATTGAGCATAATACAGGGAGTGCAGAATTATTAGGCAAGTTGTATTTTTGAGGATTAATTTTATTATTGAACAACAACCATGTTCTCAATGAACCCAAAAAACTCATTAATATCAAAGCTGAATATTTTTGGAAGTAGTTTTTAGTTTTAGCTATTTTAGGGGGATATCTGTGTGTGCAGGTGACTATTACTGTGCATAATTATTAGGCAACTTAACAAAAAACAAATATATACCCATTTCAATTATTTATTTTTACCAGTGAAACCAATATAACATCTCAACATTCACAAATATACATTTCTGACATTCAAAAACAAAACAAAAACAAATCAGTGACCAATATAGCCACCTTTCTTTGCAAGGACACTCAAAAGCCTGCCATCCATGGATTCTGTCAGTGTTTTGATCTGTTCACCATCAACATTGCGTGCAGAAGCAACCACAGCCTCCCAGACACTGTTCAGAGAGGTGTACTGTTTTCCCTCCTTGTAAATCTCACATTTGATGATGGACCACAGGTTCTCAATGGGGTTCAGATCAGGTGAACAAGGAGGCCATGTCATCAGATTTTCTTCTTTTATACCCTTTCTTGCCAGCCACGCTGTGGAGTACTTGGACGCGTGTGATGGAGCATTGTCCTGCATGAAAATCATGTTTTTTCTTGAAGGATGCAGACTTCTTCCTGTACCACTGCTTGAAGAAGGTGTCTTCCAGAAACTGTCAGTAGGACTGGGAATTGAGCTTGACTCCATCCTCAACCCGAAAAGGCCCCACAAGCTCATCTTTGATGATACCAGCCCAAACCAGTACTCCACCTCCACCTTGCTGGCGTCTGAGTCGGACTGGAGCTCTCTGCCCTTTACCAATCCAGCCACGGGCCCATCCATCTGGCCCATCAAGACTCACTCTCATTTCATCAGTCCATAAAACCTTAGAAAAATCAGTCTTGAGATATTTCTTGGCCCAGTCTTGACGTTTCAGCTTGTGTGTCTTGTTCAGTGGTGGTCGTCTTTCAGCCTTTCTTACCTTGGCCATGTCTCTGAGTATTGCACACCTTGTGCTTTTGGGCACTCCAGTGATGTTGCAGCTCTGAAATATGGCCAAACTGGTGGCAAGTGGCATCTTGGCAGCTGCACGCTTGACTTTTCTCAGTTCATGGGCAGTTATTTTGCACCTTGGTTTTTCCACACGCTTCTTGCGACCCTGTTGACTATTTTGAATGAAACGCTTGATTGTTCGATGATCACGCTTCAGAAGCTTTGCAATTTTAAGAGTCCCTCTGCAAGATATCTCACTATTTTTGACTTTTCTGAGCCTGCCAAGTCCTTCTTTTGACCCATTTTGCCAAAGGAAAGGAAGTTGCCTAATAATTATGCACACCTGATATAGGGTGTTGATGTCATTAGACCACACCCCTTCTCATTACAGAGATGCACATCACCTAATATGCTTAATTGGTAGTAGGCTTTCGAGCCTATACAGCTTGGAGTAAGACAACATGCATAAAGAGGATGATGTGGTCAAAATAGTCATTTGCCTAATAATTCTGCACTCCCTGTACGTATGGTCAAACGAAATGCTATTTCTGAGGTTGGTTAAACAGGGATTTCGTTACACTCATAAATTCAGTTTTCGCTCATTTGTAAGAAACATAAACTGTAAATTCCCAAACATGCCAGTGCAATTTGTACTATTTAAGACTACTTGTGACTATATTGACAAGAACAGTAAATATATATGACTGTAAAACAATTACCTTGTCTTAGCCGGTAAACATTACCCATCCATATGATTGCTCATAGCTGCTCCCACCAAGCAGTATTGCATCTATAACTCTGACAGTGAGCTTTGCGGATGCTTTCGTGGATGGGCTAAGACCATTTTTTTTTTTTGTGGCAGGTGGAGGCGCCATCAGGTATTTGTTTTAATCACTCAGACTTAAAAAATGAAAGTTAAACATGTACATAGCTGCCTGCAGAGTGGTTGGTAAGGAAGTGATTAATGAATACATAAAGCTAAATAAGATGGCAGAATGACCTTTTTTGCTATCCTCTATGGCAGCTAATATGTTATTTCTATGATGTCTGGCATTCTTTTGAAGAAGACAACATTCTTTTGACCAGTTGCAGGACACAAACTAAAACTTGTAGAAACTCGTATGGAGCTTGTGGAGACTAGTAGCCAGAGTGACCATGAATGGGGAGCATCCGCCCAATGCTGTTATCGTGATTCCCACACACCTGGGTCACTTCGTATAGGGACATCAAATTATATTTAAGGCCCAGAATAACCGGATACTATTTCCAGCTTTTTTTATTGTGATCTTACATTTGAAAATCGATTTTGAATTCTCAAAACACCAATAGTCTCCATTAAAGCCAAGTAGAACGATCATAATATTCTACTGACCTGCTGACATGGGAACAGACGTCCTTGTGCAATGCGAGGGGCAGTGGGTGGTGGATGAATGAGGGTAGTTATACTCATTGCTTTTGAATTTTATTATTATGTTAAATTCATTTTTTTTCTGGATTTGGTTTGGTTCTGATTGTATGTTATTTTACTTTTTGTTTTGTTTTGTTTTTTTCTCTGCATTGTTGATGTTCCTGTTGTAGGTTATACATTGAAATCTAAGTACATGTAATGCCTTGCGTTTTAAGCGACGCTTTGTTTGCCTGTCAATGTGATGTCACTGACCGCATGGAGTCCTGTTCCCTATAGTTAATGTCTGTGCTTCATCTGTTGCTGATACAGTGTCTGCCACTTGATTTCTCTCTTGGAGAACATGCAAAAAAAAAAAAAAAAGCCTGACATGATCTATTGTGCTGGCTCAGTTCTACATGCTTTGTATTGATACTGCATTAAACAAAATTGTGATAGAATACAAAGAAATCTTCACAAATTCTGAAACTGCACATATTAGAGCAGCAAGTTGACTCTTCAGGAATACCTCTCCCGGACCAGGAAAAAGCCCCACTGATCGAACTCTAGGGAGTATATAGGGTTTAGCCCCTCATAGTGTTTCACACTTCACATTAGGTTTAGTGGAAATGCTCAGGTATATGTGCAGCCGTGGCCCAAGCTCCCTCTAGCTCCAGTCTTCCAACTTGTTGTGTTTGTTCACACGGCAGCCACACGTTCGATCAAGCTGACACTATTAAGTAGGTAAAACTTCATCTTTGCTGTATCTGAGCCAGGGGTTTAGTTTATGATAATTCACTGCTGAAGTGTCTTTCAGGAAGACCCTTCTTGAGTTATAGCAACTCCTTGTGCCTTTCTTGCTTGCTAAGAAAAATTCAATGCCCCAGAACACGTGTCAAAGGCAGATCTATTTGGCCCTTACCAACAGATTTTAAGAGTCTCTTCTTTTTTTCACTCAAGACAAAGAAGATATATGGGTAATAAAAGATGATAACCGTGCCAATAGAGGTAAACATTCAACTCGGATAGGATCATTCTTTTCCCTGTCAAGCATTCAAATCATTACTGAGAAAATTAAACTTCTTTTCACAAAATCCTTCACTAATGTTTCCATCTGTCTCCGACCAGGTTCCACAGCTCAGTGAGCCTTTGCTTTGAAACTGTTGCTTTTTTCTAGACTTTAAAATGGCTGGCAACAAAAACAACAAAATCAGGCCATTTAAGGCAAAGAACAATTTTTCTATTTCAACTGTCAAAAGTAAAGACAAATAAGTCAGTGGGGCCTGATGGAATACACCCAAAGTTATTAAAAGAGCTTAGTGGTGTACTAGCAAAACCATTAACAGATTTATTTAACTAATCATTGTTAACAGGAGTAGTCCCAGAAGATTGAAACTTAGCGAATGTTGTGCCCATTCACAAGAAAGGTTATAGGGAGGAGTCGGGCAACTATAGGCCAGTAAGCCTTACTTCAGTAGTGGGTATAGTAATGGAAACCATGTTAAAGGATAGGATTGTTGAACATCAAAAATCACATGGATTTCAAGATGAGAGACAACATGGGTTTACTTCAGGTAGATTATGCCAAACTAATCTTATTGATTTTTTCATTGGGTAACTAAAATAACAGATCAGGGTGGTTCAGTAGACATTGCTTACCTAGATTTCAGTAGGGCTTTTGACACTGTTGCACATAGAAGGCTAATCAATAAACTGCAATTTTTAAGTTTGATCAGTGGGGTACCTCAGGGATCAGTTTCACCAGTGGGGTACCTCAGGGATCTGTACTTGGACCCATTCTCTTTAATATTGTTATTAGTTATATTGCAGAAGGTCTTGATGGTAAGGCATGTATTTTTGCTGATGATACTAAGATATGTAACAGGGTTGATGTTCCAGGAGGGATAAGCCAAATGGAAAATGATTTAGGTAAACTAAAAAAATGGTCAGAGTATTGGCAACAGACATTCAATGTGGATAAATGCAAGATAATGCATCTTGGACGTAAAAACCCAAAGGCAGAGTACAGAGTCCTAACCTCAACATCTGAGGAAAGGAATTTAGGGTTGATTATTTCAGATGACTTAAAGGAACACTATAGTCACCTAAATTACTTTAGCTAAATAAAGCAGTTTTAGTGTATAGATCATTCCCCTGCGATTTTACTGCTCAATTCACTGTCATTTAGTAGTTAAATCACTTTGTTTCTGTTTATGCAGCCCTAGCCACACCTCCCCTGGCTATGATTGACAGAGCCTGCATGAAAAAAAAAAACTGGTTTCACTTTCAAACAGATGTAATTTACCTTAAATAATTGTATCTCAATCTCTAAATTGAACTTTAATCACATACAGGAGGCTCTTGCAGGGTCTAGCAAGCTATTAACATAGCAGGGGATAAGAAAATATTAATTAAACAGGACTTGCAATAAAGAAAGCCTAAATAGGGCTCTCTTTACAGGAAGTGTTTATGGAAGGCTGTGCAAGTCACATGCAGGGAGGTGTGACTAGGGTTCATAAACAAAGGGATTTAACTCCTAAATGGCAGAGGATTGAGCAGTGAGGCTGCAGGGGCATGTTCTATACACCAAAACTGCTTCATTAAGCTAAAGTTGTTCAGGTGACTATAGTGTCCCTTTAAAGGTAGGCAGACAATGTAATAGAGCAGCAAGAAATGCTAGCAGAATTGCTTGGTTGTTTAGGGAGAGGTATTAGCAGTAGAAAGAGAGAAGTACTCATGCCATTGTACAGAACACTGGTGAGACCTCACTTGGAATATTGTACGCAGTACTGGAGACCGGATCCCCAGAAGGATATTGATACTTTAGAGAGAGTTCAGAGAAGGGCTACTAAACTGGTTCATGGATTGCAGGATAAAACTTACAAGGAAAGGTTAAAGGAATGTAACATGTATAGCTTGGAGGAAAGACGAGACAGGGGGGATATGATAGAAACATTTTAATACATAAAGGGAATCAACACAGTAAAGGCGGAAACTCTATTTAAAAGATGAAAAACTACCACAACCAGAGGACATAGTCTTAAATTAGAGGGGCAAAGGTTTAAAAATATCAGGAAGTATTAATTTACTGTTAGGGTAGTGGATGCATGGAATAGCCTTCCAGCTGAAGTGGTAGAGGTTAACACAGTGAGGGAGTTTAAGCATGCGTGGGATAGGCATAAGGCCAGAGACTAATGAAAGTATTTAGAAAATTAGGCAGACTAGATGGGCCGAATAGTTCTTATCTGTCATCACATTCTATGTTTCTAATTTAAGCTGAAATATTATGTTGTTTGTTTGCATTATTTTCTGTCTTATTGGTCTTATGAACGTTTTGATTATTATTTTGTGTCCTATCATGTTCATTGTCACTAATCTAGTCTCTCTCTCAGACTTACTGTTGGTTAAAGGTATGAGCCATTTAAAGTCCTGCTTTTAGAACGTTATTTATTTGCCCCATGGAATCTTTATTTTTGTTTTGTTATTATTTGTGATGATACGACCCTGGCGTCTCTGTCCCCAAAGGTGAACCAGTTCAGGCCTAGTATCTCCCGTGGGATTCTTTGTCTAGTACATGCTACGAATTGTAAGCTGGTACAATAATCCTATCTATGTTTCACGTCATGGGATCAGTGTGATTATCAATGTCTTTTTTGGTTATGTATTTAATCTGTTTTTATACAATACTATCGTTCTGCAGAGCAAGCTAAAACACAAACTGTACTAAAAATAACATAAATATAAATATGAGCGGCAATAATAGTAACATTTTACTCCACATAGCATAATATAAAGGTCACGCATTCATTTATAGAAAACTTCATAGTTCCTTGTGTCTCACCGATACAAAATCTTATAAAGGGTATTCTTAAATATTGCCGTGCACAGAATAAATGATAAGGAAAATTGTGTTCTTTAACCTGAGTGTTTATTACATTGAGAAATAATGTCTGCATCTGCAGTCACTCGTTAGAAGCGGTAATGTAATTGTCCCTCTGAATGATAGTTTTATTAAACCAAATCCATCTGCATTTCAATGACCGGCTAGGCGGCGGGGCAGGGATTTTTTTAGATTTTTTTTTTTCTCATTAGATTTATTCTTTAAAGCCTCTATCCGTTCACCTTCCAATTCTTATTATATATAAAAATGGAATTAGTCGATAAAGCTCATTACATTTCACACTAGCTACACCCATAAGAGCGTGCAGGATCACTCCTTGAAAGTGACTATTGAGATATCAAACAGCCATTCTAACAGCTCATCCTTAAAACAGCTCCTCTTGTGTATTCCCCGAGTTATCGAACACATTATTAGTTCTATAGCAGCATTAGTAGATCGTGTTTTCATGCACTGGATGCTGTTTCTCACACTTCTAGCGTTGCTTAATGCGAATCAATATGCCTTGCGCAGTTTTGTGTTAATCAGTCATGGCAGGTATCAGCTGATGATTGAAAGAGCAACATTTGGCATTAGTGTAGCAGGATTTTCCATTAGTCGCACCCGAATATAAAAAAGTAGCATGCTTGTGTTTTTATTGGGTCTCTCAGCATCCAACAGGAAATTTGGTGTAATATGATCAAGTAAGAGCTGGGGACAAGATGTGCAGATTCAATTAAATGCTTCTCATATGAAAGCATTTGGTCACATGACTGGAAGGCATTTTGAATCTGGAGGGGAGCCTTGGCTGCGTGCTCCGGGACTGTTCGGGGACCGAAGGGCCTTCTAGAGCTGCTAACTGTCCCTAGCGCGCAGCCCAGGCTCCCCTCCAGATGTGACCTCCTTCAACAGGACTGCATACATCATTACTACAGGAGTGAAGGAATTTCTAAGGACTTCACATGGAATTCCCACAAATGAGATCAAGCCATAAACTACAGGAACTGTTCCTATATTTTTTTATTGCTAGATTATAAGGACTGAATTGAGTTTTTTTGTTTTGTTTTTTGTTTTCTTGTTTTTTTTTTTATTTATTTGTTTTTTTGTTTTTTTTTTTTACAAATGGGTGATATTAACCTTTTTTGGAATCTCTATTTCCCAAAAGGGGATACAAAGCGTGATTTAATATATTTATGTATATGTTGGATACATGATTATGTGATGATACATTTGGTCTCTATTCTATGTGCAGGATAGGAGGTTCTTATTTTATTATATCATAATATATTGTATATACTTGTTTTTTGTTGTCGTTCTCTATGTGAATATCCAATGGAAATAACAGGTTATAGCAGTAACCTTATGAGCTTCCTTTTTTGCCTCTTCTAGGTAATTTTTTTTTATATTTAATACTTACATTTTGTGAGAATATTCAGTTTGTAAAACGCATTCTTATGAGTCTCCCTTTTATGGATTTTGCTTAAGCTTTAGTTATGACTCTATTAGCGTTGAATCTCATTCAGAAAACACATTATAGTTTTTCAAAATAACAAATAAAATACTACTTTTTGCATCACTTTGTAATGCAGTATTGTTTTTTTTAATTTTTAAATGGTATTTTACACCTATAGTGTCAGAGATACATGTTTGTATTCCTGACATTATAGTGTTTCTTTAAGCCCAAAACCCTCTGTCTACGTGTTTCATTTCCACAACTGTTTTATGACATGATCTTGAAAAAGTTGTGGAAATTAATTGCCTAAAGGCATTTTGAGTTGGCAAACTGTGCTCTTTTGGTATATGAATTTATCATTAACACAAAATAAACCATTCGATTAAACTAGTCTTTAGTGGCACGCAGGAGTGAAAACCAAGAGGTATCGTCTTGTGAGTGTTGCGCACCAAACACCTGTTGAACTCTGTCGGGTCCTACAGAAAACCTTGCTGGTCAATACACAAAATGCAAAACACAATCTCACCAGTAACAATGTAAAGCCATGTCTACCTGTTCTGATCAAAACTCTGAGTTGAGACAATAAGGACTCCGATTGATGCTTTGAACATTACAAATTGCGTTACTGCTGGAGTTTCAAGCAATATTCGGCAAAAGTTCTGGATAAATAATTTGAGAGCAAACTCCCTGTGTTCACTGAACAGACATCAATGTATAGATATCTTTCGTTATAAAATGAAAATCTCCCACGTGTGGATGATAGTGTGAATTTAAGTGTAGATTGAAATTGTTTGGATGGTTTGTTGAATCTGTCTCCAGCTGCAATACGTGAGGTCTCTCCTCAGCTCTTCAATTGAGTACAGTATCCCATTAAACTATACTCACCATTTCTGTAAACCTTTCCTGGACTTTTATTGCCTAAATAGACAGTGTTGCAATGATCCTTTCTCATCCTGAATACAAAGGTTGACTCGGTTCGTATATTTTACTATGGAATGTCTAGATTGATGTATACATGTTAGAATATAGTGTGTTTTCACAGGAAACCTTGAATTTCAGATGTTACGGACTACATCTAGATGAAAATGCTTGTTCTTGGGTAGAACATTGGCTTAAAAACAGAGTACAACGAGTTGTCATTAATGGTAAATTGTCAAGCTGGACAGAGGTGGCAAGTGGTGTCCCCCAGGGTTCTGTTCTGGGAACCCTTCTATTTAACATGGTTATAAATGATCTTGAAGACAGCATTGAAAGTCATGTTTTAGTGTTTACAGATGACCCAAAACTCTGTAAAATAATACAATGTGAGCAAGATATTACTTTGCTGCAGAGGGATTTAGATAGACTGGAGGACTGGGCACTCAAATGGCAGATGAAATTTAATGTTGAAAAATGCAAAGTTATGCACTTCAGCGTAAAGAATACACAAGCAATGTATACCCTTAATGGAAGCAAATTAGGGATAACAACACAAGAAAAGGACTTCGGAATTGTTATAGACAACAAACTATGCAACAATGTGCAATGTCAATCAGCAGTGGCTAAGGCCAGTAAGGTATTGTCTTGCATGAAAATGGGCATTAATTATCAGGACGAGAATATCATTTTGCCTCTTTATAAATCACTGGTAAGACCACACATTGAATAAGCTGTGCAATTATGGGCACCTGTTCTAAAGAAGGATATTATGGCACTAGAAAAAGTGCATAGGTGGGCTACAAAATTAATAAAAGGAATGGGACATATCAGCTATGAAGAAAGGTTAACAAATTTAAACCTCTTTAGTTTAGA
This sequence comes from Pelobates fuscus, assembly GCF_036172605.1. Classification (NCBI taxonomy): domain Eukaryota; kingdom Metazoa; phylum Chordata; class Amphibia; order Anura; family Pelobatidae; genus Pelobates; species Pelobates fuscus. The sequence continues at coordinate 18,643,010 of NC_086320.1, forward strand.
AAAACGTCGCCTGAGAGGGGATATGATAACATTATACAAATATATTTGGGGCCAATACAAACCATTGTGTGGAAATCTATTCACAAACCGGACTTTACATAGGACACAAGATCATGCGTTTAGACTGGAAGAAAGAAGATTTGGTCTAAAGCAAAGAAAAGTGTTTGTTTTTTTACTGTAAGTACAATCAGGATGTGGTTTTATCAGAGTCCGGACAGATGTTCAAACAGCTACTAGATGCATACTTGCAAAAACAGAATATTCAAGGATATAATTTTTCAATGTAGGGTAATAACTGCTTGATCCAAGGATAAATCTGACTGCCATTCTGGGGTCAAGAAGGATTTTTTTTTTCCTAGTTTGTTGCAAAATTGGAAGTGCTTCAAACTGTTTTTTTGTTTGATTTTTTTTTGCCTTCTTTTGGATCAACAGCAAAAAAGAAATGTGAGGAAGGCTGAACTTGATGGACGCAAGTCTCTTTTCAGCTATGCAGTCCTCCCATAATGCTCTTACAAACATAATTCTGTCAAAGAATTATGGGAGATATATTCCACAGCAGCTGGAGTGCCAGAGATTGTAACATAAAGGGTGCAGAATGGAAAATTAAAAATATCTATGTTTAATTTTGATCGTTGTATAACTCATATGATCCTTACATTCACTCTATATTGCGCACTGTGCACCTTGAAAGGTTTTAAGCTTCACCTGTAAGACTAACAAGCAACATTACAGACCAACATAAAAACTGAAACTCTTCCACCGCTGAAAAATTGAGGAGAAAAAAAACCTTTTTATGATGGAATTGCTCGGTCAGTGAATGGGGTAGTCCCCTGGTTGGACATCCCACTGTTAGAGAACTAGTTGACAAACCAATGATCACTTGAAGAAAACTAAAAAATGTTCTTTAATTTAGAATGGATTTCTTTTATTTTAATGTATTATTTAAAATCATTTTAATTTTGGGGAGTCATTTTGTTTGGAGTAAAAATAAAAGTAATAATTCTCAACGTGATTCCAAATATTTCTATAAAACATATTAATAACATATTAATAAATGAACAGCTTGCATCGTATCAAAATGTTAAGCCACATTTGCTTGGCCTTAATCAAAAACAATTTAAAGATCACGCACCACAAGGCTCTTCTCCAGTTCTAACCGTCCCCTCTTTGACACCACCGTTATCCTGCAATACTCCAGCAGGAGAGAATTCTGTGCCCTACAGAAATTCACACAACACGTGTGCAAAGGTTAATATTTATGATTAAGCTGGGCATGAATCTTTAATTACTTTGTAGCACAAGACATTGTATTCAGGTTTCTCTATTACAAATATTTGTTATAATGGGGCTAGCTGTCATTATACATTCTGCATGTATTTAGATATATATGTAATTAAATTTCAATCAAACGTATGCTCTAGATGCCATTAATTATTGTAATGAATGCATAATCATTAATCTAGCCCACGCTTTTATCTGCGTAGCGCGTTCAAGTTGTATTGAAAACCAGACTTGATTTATTTTGGGTTAGTTTGTTACCAGCTACTGGACTCGAGCAGAACATTTGCAGCTTAATTTCCGGTGGCAATCCAAAATGAAAGTTTTTTTGGGTGCGCTAAATAAAGTGTATTTCTTTAAGTTTGTTGGAGATAGACTTTATTTAATCTTAATAATAACCACCAGATAACAACTGGTTATGCATCTCTCCTGGTAACGTAGAGGTTTTTAGATCCTCGGCCATTTCCATATTTTAGACACTGGCTTCTATAGCATGCATTCGATCAGGTACTCATAAGTATTAATAAAATGATGCCACTGTCTTAAATGTTTCATCAGCAGTATAAATATTTGGGCTGATCCTATGGTTAAAAAGGAAGACCAACAACTATGTAACTGTCCAGTGGAGAAAGCTGGTGATGACTTCCTAAATATAAATAGCTAATGTTATAACCTGCTAACACGTGATACGGGGCTAAAGTGTAACAAACTGACCTTTGAGTCTAATGTGTGCAGTGTATAGAGGCCTCCGATCACAAGCTTTCAATTTACGATAAGGGTCCAGTTTTGGGTAGAAAATTTAATTAAAAAGAGCAGCTTTATGCAGATAACCAGCAACTTCCATAAGATCCATGAAATGACCCCGGAATAGCCATATCTCGTGAATTTGTCTATAGCTGTCTCTGAGATTTATTGAATTACAGTTGTTTCTTTTTAATGAATAATGAGAAATTCTCTAAATGAAGCCGGATAAAATCAGCAGGTAGAAACACCTTTTGTTTCGTACTGTGGAAGCTGTTCACTAATTTGGGAAAAGAGATCACATTAAAAAATAATCAAAATTGCAGTTCATCTACTTGGGCTTTGTGTTTTTACTCGAAGATGTATCTGGGGTATATAATATTTACAGTCTATGTATATGAGTCTATGTTGAATTAGAGACAAGTAATGACTACAATGTTTGAATGTATATTCCATTAGAACCATGTGATACCTGTGTTGTATGCACATACTGCGCCTGTATTTTCTATTGGATATAAGTGATCCCAACAGAACAGGTTGTAGTCTGTAGTTAAAGTAACAACTAACTCAGGCATGGGGTAAACTGCAAATAGGGTATTGTAATTGATGGAATAAGGGCCAGGGTTAGAAAATTGATTTGCGTGACGGTTCAGAGGAAGTAAGGAATCTAGGAAATACACCAAGTTGAACGAGTAAATCACAGGTGCTGGTGGCACTATAACAACTGCGCACGTTAGAGGTGAGATAACGAACAGTAAATGGAAACATCTGTGAATGCAGGTTGGTGAGAGTATCTGGTATTGGTTAAATACAATAAATTCAGATCTGTTTTGATAAAGACAATTTCGTTTGTCACATATTGTATCTTTTATTTATTATAATTGAATCTCCGCATCGGAAGGTTGCAGGGGGTCACAGGACCTGGGAATCAGACAGGGCAGGGTCACTAGTGAGGGCAACATACAGTTTTCACATATTGCCGTACGCTGCTGTTAAAAGCTAATGGCACTTAGTGCGATGCACTCACAGGGCGGCTGTGAGCGAATGAAACAAGGGTCTGTCCTGGGTCACCTATTACGCTGCCATGTTATTGTAAATTGCTGGCAATTTCTTCTATTGAAAATACAAACAGGATGGATTGAATGTGAACCGCTCGTCCTGTAACAGAGCGAGCACTGAAGGGTTAGATCGAGATATAAAGTACTGCAAGTCTTCTCTGGCACAGATAATCCTGACAATTGCTAAAAGTTATGAGTGGCTAACTGCACCCGTGGGTTTTGAACTGCAATTCCCATGATGCCTTGCAGCCTACCTTAGAGCTGACAAACACTGACGTACTTTAAGCCTGGATTGGTAATAAATGCAGGCAGGATTTTTATCTCAGTGTTATGTCCCTCTGGGGACACCCAATGACCGCCTTGCATGCAGGTCGTGCCTAATTAACTCATTATTACGCATGCAACTGAAAGTCTATCACTGATTATTTCATTTATACATTTGTATGGCAGTGGGCATCCAGGAGAGCAATTCTGCGGGGGAGATTTATCAAAGTTTGCTGACACTTTTCCTTCTAATTTAAGCAAATATTTGATGCAATTTATGAAATATATCAGGTTTATAATTTTTTTTTTTTTTTTTTGCCAGTTGCCTCTTTTGCGCCCTAATCAGTCTTTACACCAGAAAAACTCTTTTGTTTCAGTTCTCTTTATTTCCACCACTCTTCATTTTTGTTCTTCTAAAATGGAAAAATGTATATTTCTGAGAAAAATACCCAAATGTTCTATGCCCAAAACCGTTATTTTAAAAAACAATTTAATAAATGTGATCAAAATAATGACAGAATGTAACCATTATTAAAATTGCAGTGACCAGGAAGAATTTTACACACAAGCTAAATTTTTAAAAGAAACATTTCTAGAAAAGAATTACGATTGAAATAGTATAGACCAAAAGTTAAAAGAAGTTCAAGGGTTATCAAGGGATAATAGAATAGAATAAGGAAAAGTGTTTAATTCCTTAAGATAACAATAAAGGTCTCCCTATCATTTTGGATTTTAACAGCCAGTCTAATCAAATTAATCACATTTTAAGAAAGTTTTGGTATATTTTAAAAGCTGACAATGACTTGAAAAATATAATTGGGGAAAAAACTAATATTATTTTTAGAGGGGGCAAATAATTTAAAAACATTTATTTAGGAGTTTTACTAAACCCAAAACATCAGATAATGCTTTTAACCAAAAACCTGGTTTATATTTGCTTTAATCAAATAGAAACCAAATAAAATAGAAACCATAACATCTTTTAAATCCTTTGTTACAGGCCAACTATTTTACGTTAAAGATATGTGTCACTCGTCCAACATTCTATACCTCCTATACCTCCTCTGGTGCCCATGTGAACTGCAATACATAGGTATGACGGCTAGAAGCCTTAAAGTTCGTATTGCAGAACACATGGGTAATATTAGGAGGGGGTATGACAAACCTAGTGTTTCCGCCCATTGTTTAAAATTCCACAACAAAGATCCATCCCTTCTCAGCTTTATATGTTTTTTATAATCCAGATTACCTTACTTGAAAAGTTTTTCTCTAAATTGGGATTTCTTATTTAAATGGTGTATTTTTATGGCTGTTTCATTAAGAATTTACGTTTAGCTTTTCTTTTTATCTGTTTGCCACCTTTTTCCCTTAAATTATATGGACTTTTTTACTCTTTGCCCACCATTCGGGACTTTTACACCGGATATGACGGGTTCATATTGTGTTCACATACCACACTTCTGGGATGCGGACTGACGACGTATCGGACCGAAACTGAAAGTTATGTCATACCCGGAACTAACCTGCTATGGATTCCGGCGATTTACAATAACCACGAACTGAGAAGATACAGTCAGGGGTATTAACTGTCATTGTTCAAATAAGTGAATGAACCTCTGGAGGCCCACAATTTTCATGTTTCGAAAGTCCCGGGCCGACATTCCCAGAAGGAATGCTTGGTTCTGTAAGAGCAGGGTGAGGGGGGAGGGGTGGGATACCAGCTTAAATCTACGAGCCGATGAGTTCATTATGGCCGGGCATGTGGACCGCAATATTGCCCTATGTTCTTTAGGGACCCACATGTAAAACTGGGGGAGGTCTACTCCCATCAATAACGACTCCAAGTCAACCCATTTCCTTACATCCAATGGGACATGCCACATTGCAATTTGGGTGAGTTGTGCAGCCATATAGTAATAGTAAAGGTGAGGCAGGCCCAATCCCCCACTGGCTTTTGAGTGGTACAAGGTATTTCTGGAAACCTGTTGTCTCTTGTTTTGCCATATAAATTAGCCTATGGCTTTCTGCAAGGGGGCCTAATCTGCTTTTGTAATCAAATTAGGCAAAGCTTGAAACAGAAACTAGATATGCGGCAATATATACATTTTTACGGAATGTATGCAGCCAATCCATGAGATTGGTTTATCCATCCACATGTCCATGTCCCTAACTAGAGATTTCAATAATGTAGTATAATTCATCTCAAACAGTTTCAGTGGGTCAGCCGTTAATTGAATGCCCAAGTATTTAATAGACTGCTGTGCGAGTTGAATTTGATATGTTGCCTTAATGATTGCCGTGTCCGCACCCGATGGCCCCAGAGGGAGAGCACTACATTTGGACATGTTCGCCTTATATCCTGATATGTCTCTATACCTCATCCAAAGGCCTTGTAAGGCCAATATAGAGGTGAGAGGATTCGTCATAAGCAGACACTAAAAATTGCTTGCATCCCAGTAAGGCACCACGGATATCGGGGTGTTCTCGGAGAGCTTGAAGAAGGGGTTCTAACAATAACACAAAAAGCAGAGGAGAGAGTGGGCACCACTGGCGTGTCTAATTTGTGAGCTGGAAAGGGACTTTGGGGGCTCCTGCAATCCTCACCTGCGCTGTCACGTTGCTATGCATAGCTTTGATCGCTGTAATGTAGGATGCTGGAAAACTCAAATATGATAACAGCGTAAAAAGATAGGGCCATTTGACCCTATCAAAAGCCTTCACATTTTACGTCATATTACGTCTCGTATTCTCAAATAGCTGTCGACCAGGTAGAAATCCGACTTGGTCAGCATCTATAAGTTTGTCTAGGAAAGAACTAAACCTATCAGCCAAGACCTTTGCCAGGATATTTGAGTCATGGTTGATTAGGGAAATGGGGTGGTAGTTGTTGAGCAAGACTCTACTCGGTTTTGGTAACAAGACTATGGTGGCCAATGACATGTCTCGGTCGGGTAGATCTCCTTCCCTAAAGGCATTAAAGAGCATTTCCAATTTCGCCATCAATTCTTCACGACAGACTTTGTAATAGCTCCCGTCAAAACCATTTGATCTGGGAGTCTTATTCCCCTTCAAATTGAAGATTGCATTGTCTATTTCCTCGCTAATGATCTGCTAGTTAAGTACACCCATGGCCACCGGGGTGAGCTTAGGCAAGTGGAGAGTGGAGAGGAAGGTGCAGATACGCTCATTGAGCTCTAACTGAGCACTAACTAAACAAAATAATTAGCTAACTGGGTTGGATGGCTTATCCATTTCCCAACATAAACAACCTTACTGTTTCAGGGTTTTTCAGCTCTCTGTTTCCACTCACAGAAATCAAACACAATCTCTCCCCTCCTTTGGCTGGGGAGTACTTAATGGCACCTGTAATTGACAATCCTTTTCAGGTGGGTTAAATTAGGATTGCAACTCTAGATCTGGACTTCTCACCTGTAGGTTCCAAGCAGCTTCCAAAATGTGGAGTGGAGCACTGGCCCACCCTACTCTCCAAGTGCTCCACCCCAGGGCCCAAATATACACATATTTAAAGTGCAACTTTCATTATAACATAACACATTTCTCTGGGGGTAATTATACAAAGTAGGAACCTTGCAAAATCTGGGGAGGTATATAGATTCCCTCCAGCACAATTCCTTGCTTTCGGTCACAACATACATACACAAGATGGAGCTCCTAAGTGGTCATTCAATAATTATTCTGTGAAATAAAAATGTAGAACAATAGTGCATTACAGTATTGTCAAGTAAAATATGTGGTATAAACAAGAGTGGTGTCACTCACAAGCCTGGAGTCATAACCTCATATGACTATAAATTTTTTTATAGAAGTCCGTAACAACCTCTGCGATATCTTTTGTTTTTGTTTTGAAGGAAACGTCCCGATTCCTAATGCTGGTGATGTGAGCATGTCTCTGCTTTGGCCTAAGGGATCTTGCCAATATCGTGTGCATTTTATTGGCCTTTTCATAAAGCGTCCTTTTAGACCACAGAATAGACATAGCCGTATCTTCGAAAAGCAGGTTGCAAATCAATCTACAGGCCTCATGCAATTGTGGGCAGGTATCCACTGTGGGGTTTTTGTGTCGCTGTTCTAAAGAACGCAACGATTCCAAGAGCGAGTGCAATAGCTGTGTTTTAAGTTTCTTTTTGACGGTTGCCAGTTGTATGAGAAGTCCCCCTTATAACTGCTTTGTGAGCGGCCCATACAGTACCTGGGGTCAGGTCCTCCGCGTCATTCCTGAGAAAATAGTCCTGTAGTTCCTTGCAAACGGTCGTAACTATGTTGGGATCCCGTTGTAAAAAGGTATTCAGCCTCCATGACCATGGAGAGGCAGTACATAGATTACCCAACGTCAGGGAAATATCGGCGTGGTCTGACCACGTGATGTACCCAATAGTCGCACCAGTGGTTCGTGCCAAGCCGGCATTGTTAACCAAGAAATAATAGATTCGGGAATACAAATTATGGGGTGCCGAATGAAACATATAATCTACGTCCCCAGCGTGATGCGCCCTCCATACATTGAGCAAACCTGTATGTATAAAGTTATGGACTAGTTTATCTTGTCCTCCTCCTCCTGCCTTGCGAACGCTGTAAGCCCCTTGGTAAGCTTCTATCAGCTGCAGGGCACGGCACAGCAATAAAATCACCCCCAACTATTAGCATACCATGCGACAGGGTTTGAATATTAGTTGCCATGTCCTCCCAGAATCCTGATTCAGGCGTATTTGGAACGTAAACATTGATTAAATGAATTACGTGCGAATAAAGGGTCCCCAACAGGATAACATTTCTCCCCTGCGGTTTTATATCCGATCTAGTAAAATGAAAAGGGCATAAGAATAGCAACTCCATTAATTTTACGGTGGCACCTAGCTTCATAGGCTATCCTGTATGAATGGTCTCGTAAGGGAAAATTAGCATGTCTGGGCAGGTGTATCTCCTGGAGAAAGGCTATGTCTGAGTGCAAGCACTTTAGCTCCCTAAACAAGAGACGCTGTTTTTTAGGAGCATTAAGATCCTTAACGTTCAGAGATACAATCTTCAACTCCATGGGTCTAGTCAATTAGGATCGCTGTCACCCGCTATCAAAAGGAGAGTGCTCCCACGGAGCGCACTGAATCCGTCCATCGCCGCCCTGGCCACCTGACACACCGGGGCCTGCCACCTTCCACCCAACCCCCAGCAACCGATGAGAAGGAGAAGAAGAAAAAAGTGAAGAGAAAGACACCCCGCGCCCACTTTGTAGGCGATTCCGAGCCGCGGCCATCATATAGAGCTGGCGGTAAGGCCCGAGAGGCCGCCAACTGTCGACCCCAGGTCCAGGCCCTTCTTGGAGGATTTTTTAGGTGCGCTTTTATCCATGCGGGCAAGCTACGCTAGAATGGAGAGTACAAGCGCTTATATGCGTGAATATAAAATCTAGGTTATACCAAATAATTTTTCGTGAGCTGCTATATCACCGTGCTTATCTTTCTATCAGAAATAGTGGAAAAAAGTAGGAATATCGGGTGTAGCGCTCTAATAGAAGTGGATATACTGGTATAATAAAGGAAAACCTTGCTATACCTTAAGGGGTCATATACACTTATATGTAGTCCCAATATTTTCAGGTATAGCTTAAATGAAAAACACAAATATACACTAGCTCAGGTATATGCACCTTTGGGTCCGTAGAGGCGACCCTCACCCTCCTTTAGGTCCGAATTTCTCCAGGTGCAATATCCTAGGTAATAGGTATAGGAGGGAAAATATAGCGTAGTACAGTCTGTATATTGGGTGTATATTATGAGATAATTCTTATATACTCACAAACCCTGAGCCAGTATATCGGCTCGCTTCATAAGATGTATGTTGTTAAGGACCACATTCCTTCTTTATAAAAGCAGGTAGGAATAAAAGCCGTAAGTGTAAAAAATATATATATGTAATTTATTATAAAAAAGTATAATTAAACATAGAATGTAAAAATAATATTATCATAGCTACGCTAGATTTATAGCTTTTGGTGGCGGTTACAGAGCGGAGCTTTACTCAAGCATGTCCAGCTCGCTCCTCGGTCAGACCACCCCTTTCTAATACTATGTAGCCTCCACCTTTCTCTCTTTGTTCCCATTCTGCTCATTGCACTTTGACTTTTTTACATAATAAACTAATTTACATTAATATATATGTATGTGTGTGAATGGTGTTTTTTTTTTTTTGGGGGGGGGGGGGGGGGGGGGAGAGCATTACATTTAAAGGAACACTTCAGAACCCTGAAGCCACTTTAGCTTGCTTTAAAACGTTAGGTGTGAAAAGTGTGCCCTATTTTTTCATTTCCCAAAAAGTGCAAATTTCTAAAGAAATTAAGAGATTAACATTGTTACACCTCCACTACCCCCCCCCTACTCCCCCAACACCCCAGCTGTCAATCAGACAACAGGTCGTGTTACTTCCTGGTTTGGTTAGCTCAGTGGAGCAAAACACAAGAGGAAGCAATTGCTCCGAGCACCTGCCTTGCAAAGACTTCTCATTGAGCTGCATTGGGGAGTCTGTGATTGGACAGCCACAAAAAGTCTGAGCGAGATTAGAATGGCTGCAGACAAGAGATATGTTTTTAGATATAATCCCAATGAAAAATGCATAATTAAATACGTGCATATTTTCATAGGTGTTAAATCTTTAAAGGTCACTCAGTCTATCACTAGAGTCACTGTTCACATATCCCATAGGCAGGGTTTATGCATACAACAAGGTTTTTCTGAGTGTTGTAGTCCAATTCTTCTTTCTCTGCTGATTAAAGATACACAATTATGTATGACTCTGTTGTGAATCATAAAGGCTATTTACCTGATTTATGGGTTTTTTTAAAGTATTTTTTCTGCCAGGCCCACAATTGTCCTTCACTAATCCGTAAATTGTGTAGAAAAGAGAAGTAAAACATTTTAGGCTAAAATGAACTTGGGAGACCTAAATTTTGCAATCCCTTTTTCAGTTTTTAACATTGCCCTATACATATACCTAAAAATGTTGGGCTGGTTATCACGTGTTTTTTGCTAGTTAATCCGCTAGTTAATTGCAGTAAATTGAACACAAATGGATATTGAATGTTTGATATTTGATTTTGTAAGGTTTTTTTTTTCCCCCCCCCCCTTGGGGGGATGGAATAGTAAATCAAACAGAACATTTCGACATCGGCTGTCCAAATCAAGTAAAACAAAAAGGATTATTTTTACAGTGCCGGCATAATTGCTCAATCCACTACCTTGAAATGTAATCGCTTTTAGCGTTTAAACAATGCCTTTCTTCCCTCTCATCTAAAGTGCCCCATGTTCCAGGTTATTAAAAAAAAAAAAAAAACTCAACATGATTATGCCAATACCCTTCTGGTATAATTCATTTGTTCAAGCCCAATTGGCAGTGAAAGTGACACCTTTACCTCAAAGTAGAGGACATAATTAGAACTAGTCCTGGTATGGAACTAGAACTAATATTGTGGCGCCAACTTGCTTTTTATCCAGGAACTTAATTATTATTTTTTTGTTTGTTTGTTTGTTTGTTTTCGGAGGTACGGGGTATTCATTTCAGAGCTATATAACCCCAATTTGCAGATAAATTGAGTCAAATTTTGCAATTCATTTTTATTTGGTTGTTATTAAATAAAAACAGTATTTGCTAAAGGAACTCGAATCAACACTTTTTTTTTTTGCCTGAATTTTTGCACTTTTACCCTTAACCCTGCTAGTGTAATTATTGCAGTTTTTTTATAATTACCTTGCAGGGTTAAGTCCTCCCCTAGTGGCTGTCTACTAGATAGCCACTAGAGGTCACTTCCTGACTCATAGCACAGATTATCTGTGCTAGAGCGTCGCTGGACGTCCTCACTCTTTCATTTTCAATGCTTTCCTATGGGATGCGCATGCGCGGCATTGGGACTCCTCGGCCTGTGGGCGGGATCAGTCTCGCCCACCGGCCGACGGAGGAAGAAGGTGGAGCGGCGGGGGAGGAGCAGGCAGCGACGTGGGACATGTCGCTGCCTGAGGTAAGTGACTGAAGGGGTTTTCACCCCTTCAGTGACCGGGGATTGGGGGATGGGAGGGAGAGGGACCCTCCAGTGCCAGGAAAACGGATTGTTTTTCTGGCACTGGAAATTCCCTTTAAATAAAGAATTCCGTGTCACAATTCCTTATAACATTAAAAAGCTTAACTGTAATTTCTTCTGTCATAATAAGACAGACATTAGAGGTTCTTGGTTACTCAATACATTATTTGATTTACAGTAGATTCTAAAAAACAGAAACAAAAAAACAAACCGCAACAAAAACAAAACATAAAATGCAGTCTGTAGAAAAACAAGTAAAACAACCTTTACATCTTAGTCTAAATGCTCCTTCTAAGTATATGGCTGTACACGAATAGACTGGTGATATACTACATATACAGAGACAATATTTTTCTCCAGCTATTAACGCAGAGTTGTGAGAGGGCAGAACCTAGACATTTCTTTCTGTAAGCCATGTTTGATTTTCCATTAAGATAAAGTAATGGAATAACTAGAACATTTCCTGCCTTAAATGCTTTCACCTGAAACTTGGCATTGTTATTTGCACGTCTTTGACCAAACACAATAATTACAAGCTGAGGCCAAGTGTTAGGCTTCCAATACAACCAACAAACAGAGACATCAAATAATAGCAGCCCAACAAACACAGATTCTTTCGCGTTTCGCTTAAGCCAAAGTAGAGGCCACAAAAGGTTGATTGCTCTGCTATTTTGACTAGCGTTAAAAGTGCTGCCACTTCATTTCAGAATTCGTCTAGTGCTACTGCTGAATAGGTTATAAAACTGATAAAAACTCTATACATGGTCTGGCAGGTCTATTCAGGGACAACGCGTTTCTCTCTCTAGCTCCGTTTTCACAAATGACACAGACAAGCTTGACAGCTGTATATAAAATTGGACACAAAATGGCATCTTTGTACTAATTTAATAGAAGGAAACAGCGGGTTTTTCAGTAGGGCTTGACGGCAATGAAGAAAATAATAAAGGCGAAAATCAACCAGTTGAAATAGAAAAGTGGCTTTTTTTCCCCCCAATAAGTGTGTATAATTTAAGAGACTTCGGTCTTTACACTGGCACAAAGCAATCTAAATTGGTTTCATTAACGACCCCAGCATATTTTACGCTTGCTGTTCTGAACGTTTTCTCTCTGCACAGCTACGCGAGTGCCTTTTTATGTCTAAAAAATTAACCGGGGACAAATAGATTTTTAGTGCTTTTTAAATGAAGTGCCTGGAAAGGCACAGAATAAAATAGATTTTCATATCCAGAAACTCTGTCGTCCTTATCACCCGGGCCTGCCTTGTCCCTGCCCTCTCCCCAATTATATTCTTTTGTAGGCATGTCATTTCCATCAGCGCTCCGTGCTTTCCAATTACATTTCATCCGTTGAATGCCATGTGCCCAGAAAGCAAGTCCGGAGTTTCATGCGGCAGACACTCAATGGAAATGTGTTGATGTTATTTGTACTGTGTTATATTCCACGCAGTTTATGATGGATTGCAGAGGTGTTCGTTGGAATCTGAGCTGACAAGCTCCTCAACCCTGCCCTTTCCTATCAGTGTTTTAAAGTGCAGGCATTTCCTTTGCTGCTCCAGTAAACACTGAGAATGGGGCTCTTTTAGCTGTCTGTAAAGAGGCACATTCATTTACCTGACTGCTTTCACTCATTTGCTATTTCACATGATAACCCTGAATTGCCTGACTGCACATTTTTTCCCCTCTTTTGCTTGAACATCTTCTGACTTCAGAACATTTACAGTTCAGTGTGGAGTAACCGTTTGCTGCCTGTGATGTAAAGAGTGAGATACATGGGGCTCTGTGTCGGGGGTTATACATATCTTTTACGAAATTTGCTGGTTAATTACCTTAAAAGCTGGCATGTTGAAAAAGAAATAATTGACTTTATCTATAAAGGTCAAGTTGCGTGTGGACCTTTCATTTTTGCAGTTTTAGTGACTACTTGTTAAAGGTTAAAAGGACAGCCAGTTGTTGCACCAATTATAATAGCACATGCTTATCTGCTTAGTGTATTGTGCCGAGTGTATAATCACCAGAATGCACTGGCGGAGTTCTGTCTTTGAAAACCTTTCTTTGTTTAATTCAATAGTTGTGAGATTTGCCCTGAGGTTGTGACATCGTCAACTTGTTCGGGTGGGAGTTCAGTATTACAGGTCATTTATCAATTTGTTACATAATGTTTGGAATAATCCCATAATATTTTGATTCATTTTTGCACCTGGTGGATGTACAGAAAAACATGTATGAAATATGGAATTTGATGAACGTGAGTCTTGTTTTCCAACGTGTCTTTCTATCACCAATTCTTTCCAAGACGACTTTCAATTTCTATCAATAAAATAACGTATCGATGTGTTCAGCTTAACCATTGTTTTATCACTCTTGTGCAGTTCCATTCGAAAGTTTGACTGCTATTTAGTTTTGCACACTAAATATATTCAAATAGTTCTAAAAGAAAGATTATCACAAATCTTTAAATCAATATATTATTATTCACAAGAGACTAAAATTATCATTTACAAATGAATGGAGAAGGAAAATGGCTATCACTTTCTATCTGATCCATGGGGATAGACGAGGTGTCTTTTCTATAATAAATATATATATTTTTATAACCTGTTCTATTATCTGGTACTGAGCCTGAGCCACATTAGCTGGTTTACAGATTTAGTAAGTGTAATTAGCTGCTTTAACCCCTTAAGGACCAAACTTCTGGAATAAAAGGGAATCATGACATGTCACACATGTCATGTGTCCTTAAGGGGTTAAATGATTGTCACCATGTTGCATTTTTACAGGCCATCGACTCTCCAAGATGGCCTCATTTTGCTATTAGCCAATAGACTCCTTGGTGTTTCAGTTCGACTGGTGGTCTTCATTACAGCTCTAAACACGTTTTACCATATTCAATACTCTAACTCTGAGCCCACTCGGCAGCTGAAGGCTTAAGCAGCACTGTATTTGGGTAATGGGGTTAATGACCATGACCAAATATTATTCATGCAACAGTGACCACCTTGAATCTTCTGGATACTTCTCTTCCAGGGAATCATAAATGTCGGGTGCAGGTGTGAGTATGGGTGTCCATGGCTGGGACACAGACTGATTAATCTAATAGTAAAGGTCACTAGTGAGGTGCAGTGTTTTAGGAGGATATTCTATCCATTGTCATCTAACTCTGTGACCATATATGATCCATATCATTCTAATCCAGGGAATATGTCAACCTGGGAATTGCTAAGGTTCAAAAGCTGTAAATTTCTGCCTGGCATTGCTTTCTGTTATGTGGCTAAATGAGTCTACGTGTAATCCCAGTTATCATTGTTTGTATTGCTGTGCTTTGTCACATGAACGTTTAGTTCATTTTTTTATATACTTTGATGACTCTTGCCTCATTAACTCTTCATCTCTTCTGTAGCTCATCTCTCTCAACGTGTCTTCCACATTAACCTGTCTACCTTGTTTACTCAGTGTGGCTTTCAGCACATTAAATATAGCATTTCTCCTTATTGGCCTGAGAGTTGTGGATCCCATGGGACACTTTCACTCTAGGCACCCCCATCCTACAACCTCAGTGGGTGAGAAACATAGAATGTGACGGCAGATAAGAACCATTCAGCCCATCTAGACTGCCTAATTTTCTAAATACTTGCATTAGTCCCTGGCCTTATCTTATAGTTAGGATAGCCTTATGCATATCCCACGAATGCTGAAACTCCTTTACTGTGTTAACCTCCACCACTTCAGCTGGAAGGCTATTCCATGCATCCACTACCCTCTCAGTAAAGTAATACTTCTGAAAAAAATGTTTAAACCTTTTCCCTTCTAATTTAAGACTGTCCTCTTGCTGTGGTAGTTTTTCTTCTTTTAAATATAGCCTCCTCCTTTGCTGTGTTGATTCCCTTTATGTATTTAAATGTTTCTATCATATCCCCCCTGTCTCGTCTTTCCTCCAAGCTATACATGTTAAGATCCTTTAACCTTTCCTGGTAAGTTTTATCCTGCAATCCATGAACCAGTTTAGTAGCCCTTCTTTGAACTCTCTCTAAGGTATCAATATCCTTCTGAAGATATGGTCTCCAGTACTGTGTACAGTACTCCAAGTGAGGTCTCACCAGTGTTCTGTACAATGGCATGAGCACTTCCCTCTTTCTACTGCTAATACCTCTCCCTATACAACCAAGCATTCTGCTAGCATTTCCTGCTGCTCTATTACATTGTCTGTCTATCTTTAAGTCATCAGAAATAATCACCCCTAAATTCCTTTCCTCAGATGTTGAGGTTAGGACTCTATCAAATATGCTGTACTCTGCCCTTGGGTTTTTACGTCCAAGATGCATTATCTTGCACGTATCCACATTAAATGTCAGTTGCCACAACTCTGACCATTTTTACTAGTTTACCTAAATCATTAGCCATTTGGATTATCCCTCCTGGAACATCAACCCTGTTACATATCTTAGTATCATCCGCAAAAAGACACACCTTACCATCAAGACCTTCTGCAATATCACTAATAAAAATATTAAAGAGAATGGGTCCAAGTACAGATCCCTGAGGTACCCCACTGGTGACAAGCCCACGCTTCAAATATACTCCATTGCCTGTCACTCAGCCACTGCCTTACCCATTCAACAATATTGGAATCCAAACTTAAAGATTGCAGTTTATTGATAAGCCTTCTATGTGCAACAGTGTCAAAAGCCTTACTGAAATCTAGGTAAGCAATGACGACTGCACCACCCTGATATAATATTTTAGTTACCCAATCAAATCAACAAGATTAGTTTAGTTTGAGGACAAAGTTCTTATATCAGCTGCTGACCCTCACTTGGATGGGTCGAGGGGCAGTTGATTTCACCTATTTAGTGTTGTGACCTCCCTCCTGAAACAAATGGAAAATTGTTAGTGGCAATATCTGCCTCCTCCATCATTACAGGGCTTTCCCAAATTCTGTTATTGAGACAAGGAAGTGAGTTAAATAATAACTGGCTTCTCCCTAATTTCACAGTAACACTAAGGATCTGTTACATGTTTAGTTTTATTTTATAATAATGATTATCACTGTTTCCTGTAAGGTGTCTGCAAGCCATGGTTTGTCTTTGGCGCAATAGTATGTGTGCACGCAGGTTGTGCGGCGTGAACGCGTGAGGAGCCAGGCCTGTCCTCCCTTAACAACGCCATGCAGATCCGTGAAATTCGAATTCGCTCCCGCAGCATCTTAATATATCATGCAGCCGAAAATCACAGGGTCTCACATTGCACGGAAGAGAGCACAGTGCAGATTCATTAGCGGCCTGCCAGAGTCGGAGCAGCATGCATAGCCAAGGTAATACAGGCTAAGTGAAATAAACGTGGGCAATGTGGCATGGATCATCATGTGGGTCCAAAACAGGAGAGAGAGAAAAATTAAATAGCTATGTTAATCTGCTGGTCATATTGTAAACTGCAAGAGAAACCAATTAGGTAAATGTCATTTCAATATGCTAATGATAATCGAGTGCTACCAATTTACAGAGCAACTTTAATAAAAACACTAACGTGGTTTCTTACCATTTGATGGGTGTCCTTATTATTTTAATTCAACATTCCGTCACATAAATAGAACAAATACTCATCAATGTTTTGTTTAATGAAACAACAAACCAAACAAAGTATTTCAAACTTCAAAGTAACTTCATAGCTTCCAATCATATTTGTATTTCAATAAATCATGACAATACCATTTTATTAGCCAGGAGAGAGAGGCCGTGAGAAAATTATCTTGAAACAATGTCAGGTTTAAATTTGCACAGGCACATAACAGGAAAAATCGGACAACAAAAAATATCTGTACACACCAACTGCTAAAAATGAAAGGTAGACAAAGATTAATTACTCTGTGTGTTGTAAGGGCTAATTAGCTGATGTATGGGTTATTTAGGTAGTTTTATATGCTAGGCCCACCATTGTTATTCATGGATCCATAAATTGTGTAAAAAAGATTAGCTTTATACATCTCCCTAAAAATGTTAGGCTGGTTATCACGTGTTTTTTGCTAGTTAATCCACACGGCAGTAAACTGAACACAAACGGATATAGAATGTTAGATTTGATTATTTTTTTTGCGTTTTTTATTTTATTTTATTTTTTAACTCCCTTGGGGGGATGGAATAGTAAATCGAACATAAAATTTTAACATCGACTGTCCAAGTCAAGTACAACAAAAAGGTATGTTTGTACAGTGCGTGCGTAATTGCTCACTGAAAGAGCGTCACATTATAAGCAGCGCAATGACTACACCCTGCTGCCCGAGAATGATTCTAGCCGCGGAGAGGTTCCATATTTCATAGCGTTTCCTTGGCATGTGTGATGAAAATGAATCTTTTTACTTGATGTGCAGCTCTGCCTTTGCAGAGAGTAATTGTTCTGGCAGGTCTGAGCGTCACAGGGTCATGCGGAATACTCCGAATAAAGGAGACAAAAGTGGCATTGATTCACAAGCAAAAGAAAATGTTCTCTGTACAAGAAAAGAGAAAAAATATATTTCAGCTTTGGAATGTAGAAAGCTTTGTTGTCACAAAAATAAGACAGTTGAAGATTTGATTCTAAGGCGGTACGTTGGTTTGTTTCAGTTTTAACTTTCAACGTTTGGATAAATTAGGTTTTTTTTTTCTAATTCGTTTCTGTGGGATTAAAGAGCAAGTGGCTGTATTGTGCGGGTTTCTGACTTGTGCAATTTCAATTTTGCAACAAGCTAGGAAAAATGTCCTCCTTGACCCCAGAATGTTGGTCAGATCTTTCCTTAGATCAAAAAGCTATTACCCCACAAACTGAAAATTATATCCCTGAATATTATGGGTTTTTTTTATAACTGTTTAAACAGTTATGCAGACTCTGATAAAACCACCTTTACAGACAGAGAATTCCACATCCTTATTGTTCTGACTGTTAAGAACCCTTTCCTCTGCCTTAGACTAAATCTCTTTTCTTCCAGTCTTAATGTGTGATTTTGTGTCCTATGTATAGTACTGCTTATGAATAGATTTTCAGACAATGGTTTGTATTGGCCCCTGAATATATTTGTATAATGCTACCATATCCACCCCCCAACTCCCCGAGGCACTGTTTTTTCTACACTTCACAGATTTAAATTTGTTAAGGTTTCTTCATAACGAAAATGCTCCATTCCTTTCATTACAGGGAGTGCAGAATTATTAGGCAAATGAGTATTTTGACCACATCATCCTCTTTATGCATGTTGTCTTACTCCAAGCTGTATAGGCTCGAAAGCCTACTACCAATTAAGCATATTAGGTGATGTGCATCTCTGTAATGAGAAGGGGTGTGGTCTAATGACATCAACACCCTATATCAGGTGTGCATAATTATTAGGCAACTTCCTTTCCTTTGGCAAAATGGGTCAAAAGAAGGACTTGACAGGCTCAGAAAAGTCAAAAATAGTGAGATATCTTGCAGAGGGATGCAGCACTCTTAAAATTGCAAAGCTTCTGAAGCGTGATCATCGAACAATCAAGCGTTTCATTCAAAATAGTCAACAGGGTCGCAAGAAGCGTGTGGAGAAACCGAGGCGCAAAATAACTGCCCATGAACTGAGAAAAGTCAAGCGTGCAGCTGCCAAGATGCCACTTGCCACCAGTTTGGCCATATTTCAGAGCTGCAACATCACTGGAGTGCCCAAAAGCACAAGGTGTGCAATACTCAGAGACATGGCCAAGGTAAGAAAGGCTGAAAGACGACCACCACTGAACAAGACACACAAGCTGAAACGTCAAGACTGGGCCAAGAAATATCTCAAGACTGATTTTTCTAAGGTTTTATGGACTGATGAAATGAGAGTAAGTCTTGATGGGCCAGATGGATGGATTGGTAAAGGGCAGAGAGCTCCCGTCTGACTCAGACGCCAGCAAGGTGGAGGTGGAGTACTGGTTTTGGCTGGTATCATCAAAGATGAGCTTGTGGGGCCTTTTCGGGTTGAGGATGGAGTCAAGCTCAACTCCCAGTCCTACTGCCAGTTTCTGGAAGACACCTTCTTCAAGCAGTGGTACAGGAAGAAGTCTGCATCCTTCAAGAAAAACATGATTTTCATGCAGGACAATGCTCCATCACACGCGTCCAAGTACTCCACAGCATGGCTGGCAAGAAAGGGTATAAAAGAAGAAAATCTAATGACATGGCCTCCTTGTTCACCTGATCTGAACCCCATTGAGAGCCTGTGGTCCATCATCAAATGTGAGATTTACAAGGAGGGAAAACAGTACACCTCTCTGAACAGTGTCTGGGAGGCTGTGGTTGCTTCTGCACGCAATGTTGATGGTGAACAGATCAAAACACTGACAGAATCCATGGATGGCAGGCTTTTGAGTGTCCTTGCAAAGAAAGGTGGCTATATTGGTCACTGATTTGTTTTTGTTATGTTTTTGAATGTCAGAAATGTATATTTGTGAATGTTGAGATGTTATATTGGTTTCACTGGTAAAAATAAATAATTGAAATGGGTATATATTTGTTTTTTGTTAAGTTGCCTAATAATTATGCACAGTAATAGTCACCTGCACACACAGATATCCCCCTAAAATAGCTAAAACTAAAAACAAACTAAAAACTACTTCCAAAAATATTCAGCTTTGATATTAATGAGTTTTTTGGGTTCATTGAGAACATGGTTGTTGTAATAATTCTGTAATAATTGTGTAATAATTGTAATTGCCTAATAATTCTGCACTCCCTGTAATTATGTTTCCCATATCTGCCCTTTTTCTAGTGCAATAATATCCTTCTTTAGAATAGGTTCCCAATATTGCACAGCTAATTCAAGGCAGTGGTGGTACTACTGGGGTCGCAGCTGCAACTGGGCCGGCCACACTGCGGAGCCCTGTAACCGCGGGTCCTGCCGGCTAAGTAATGCTGCCCTGGCCCGCGTGGTTAATCAGCCGGGGCCACATTAAAGGGGCCCATCGGTTGGCCCATGATGTTAGGGCCACCAGTCACTTCCTCCCAGCAACCACCAGGAGCTGCGGAGAGGAGGTAGTCAGAGGGGGAACTCTGACTCCCATTGGTGGGCCCCAGGGCAATTTTTGCATGTGGTTTCTAGTTACGCCTCTGATTCAAGGTGTGGTCTTACCAGTGATTTATAAAGAGGCAAAATTATATTCGCATCCCAAAAATTAGTGCCCCTTTTTTATACATGACACTGCTTTACTGGCCTTAACAACTGCAGATAGGCATTGCATATTGTTGCCTAGCTTGTCTATAATAATTCCCAAATCCTTCTTGTGTGTTGTTCATAACTATTTAGGGTGTAAGTTGCTTGTGCATTCTTTACCCTGAAATGCATAACTTTACATTTATGTATATTACATTTCATCTGCCATTTGAGTGCCCAGTCCCCAATTTATCTAAATCCCTCTGCAGCAATGTAATATCCTGCTCAAATTGTATTACTTTACAGAGTTGATTGTCATCTTCAAACACTGAAACATGACCGTAAATAGTTATTTCAAGACCATTTGTAAATATGTTAAATCAAATCAGTCCAGGAACAGAACCCTGAGGGACACCACTTAGCATTCTTGTCCAGCTTGAAATTTTACCATTACTGACAACTCTCTGTACTCTATCTTTAAGCCATTATTCGACCCAAGAACAATAATTTTCATCTAGTCAATTTTCTTTTAGTTTGAACACTTGCCTATTGTGAGGAACCATATCAAATGCCTTGGCAAAATCCAAGTAGATCACATCCACTGCAACACCCTGATCTATACTTCTACTTACTTCTTCATCGGATGCAATTAAGTTAGTTGGCAACCTATGTTTTCTAAAGCTATGCTGATTATTGCTAATACTGTACTTCCAAGGGTTAGAAACCATGTCATCCTGTTCTTCTGAAGTCTGAAGGAAGACGTTACTGTCATAATTACTTGGGTGTTTGTTGCTGTCCATTTAAAAGCCCTAACTCTTCTCTCATAACATACCTTTATTGCAATCCCTGGTTGCTTTAGATCACTAGATGTTTATTGGGTTTTGGTATAACTATCTACTTTATTTAAGGATACAATAATAGAAGCAATCTGTCAAGATTAATTACAGGCTCTTATTAATGACAGAAAGCAGCAGAGCAATATAGCAATACTAATAGCAAATAAGGACTTACTGTGATTGCCTTCTTTGTAGAAGAAATTAAGAGTTAAGACATTCTAAGAATTATTCCATTGGTAAGGCAGGTAAAAGGACATACAGGTGTAGGAAATGTAAAAATATTGGAGATTAACAGAGTTGTATACTAAAATATGTACTGAATGGGGCGAATATATGGATGGATACAATATAGAAGATCTATATGGTCCTACTCACATTTAATAGAGCTATCTATTTAGGTCTAGTATGGATGGCGTACAGTGGTACAATCCCCACTTATAGGATACGTGAAGTGTTTGTAGTCTTGTTTGATGTAGGGACCATATGAAAATATAAACAGAAACAGCAATAGTGCTTACAGTATAACAAATAATAATAGAGCAGGCTGACTGCTCAATGAATACGGCTTGAGTGGTATAATCCCCACCTAGGATTCTTTGGAGTAATATCCTCACTGGAAAATGAAAAGGATCCTGTTTACATGCCAGGCTCGCTGCCAGCCGGTCACGGTTCAACGTCTCCTCTCCAGCCCCTACTTGGGACATACTGCACCATTAGTTATCTTTTATCTATTTCATATGAACTTCAAGGATTCACCTATGTCACATTGAGGAATACTCCTATCAAGACTGTGTCCACCTTTCTATAGACAGGTTTCACTTTGGACGTCCCTACCCCATAGACTTTTTCCAGTCTATCTAGGACTTTTACATATTGTGTACTTATTCTGCTTTTTTATTTTGTTTTATTTGATACCAGTGTATTATTTATTTTTTCTGTTGTAGTGGTGCTACCTTTCCTCCATATTGCTATCCATACCTGAGCCAGTATCTTTAGGCTCTCATCCATGTGAGTGAGCTTATTGCACTATTTGTTTTTTGTGTGTTTATTTCTAAGGAAAATATACTACCAAGTTACTCATCCAGAAGGTGTGGTGAAACCTGTAATGACACCACCTAGAGCCAGGGATATTTAGGCTCTGTTCCATGTGAGTTGCTCATAGGAAGTAAAATCCCCATGTAGTATAATTTCACAGATTTGTTCTATTTTTGTTTTTATTCCATTTTACATATAAGTTGTACAGCAGTTTCAGAATCAAACACTTCCGGCCCATCACGGAAAAATAACATGTCCTACCTTGAATTTGTTGAAGTCACTCTTCCAAATTAGGGATTACAGCCATGAGTGCTCCTATCAGAACTGGAACTACGACTTTCTTAATTTTTCATACCCTTTCTAGCTCCTCTTTCTGGCTTTGGTATTTCGCTTCCTTCTCATGTTCAATGTTGTTTTTTTTTTTTTTATGTTACTATGTGCCGGATTGCCTCTGAAGTTCATGTCTGGTTCAGTTGACCACCACTTCTTTTGGTGAGGTGCTGAGTGCCTCATCCTGTGCTGTTAGGATTAGTGCCTCAATGCTGTCTTTGAGTTGTGTGTATGTGTAACAAACATCGTTCTGCGAACCAAGCTGTATTTGAAATTCCATAACCATTTACCCCCTGGCCTTATCTAAAACAAGATGGCAAATTTATAATGGCGTTTTCTGCACATACCACTAACAATTAGTAGCACTAACCTCTGATAACAAAACAACCTCACAAGAAAAATATTCAAGGTTATTAGGTGCTGCTCGTTTTACCTTTTGAGTCACTTAACAGTTGATAGAGGGACCAACCCCTCTTGAGACTGGTGGGTCAAAACATGTCACTTTCGAATAGGAATACAATTATTATTAGTAGTATTTATGTAGCGCCAATATATTTTGCAGTGCTTTATAAATTACAAAGGGGATATTAATTTTTTTTTTTGCCATTCTCATAAATCCAAGACATTGTATGTATGGAATGAGACATACCAGCACGCACATAAAAAGCACAATTGAAAATACCTTATTGTGCATTTGTACATTCAATGCCTCAGTTCAACAGTACGGCAAATATATTGTTTAGCACAAAGAGATACTTTGTTGTGTTCACAGCATCCTGCCACCATCAACTCTTTCTTAGCCGTCTAGACCACGCACACCACGTTAGACGTAGCTACAGAGAAAAAAGGAGAAATCAGACAGACTGCGTACAATGGCATCTGTACAGCGATGATAATTACCGTCTCTGATAAATAGGTTTGTGAATAAACATGACTGGGAAATATTCAGTACAAAAGCTTTGCTGGAAACCCTATGAGTCAACACTTAGAAGCTTAGGAGATCACAAATAACAGTAATTAGCAGCGTGATTGTTACCGCTATCTTTTCATCTGTAATAATAATGATGACATTGTAAACAGATTGTGCAAGTCACAGCGTGTTTATATTAAAATAACTTGAAAGATTTGCTTTTTTCCCCCCTGCATTTTCAGATGTTTTCATTAGAAATTTCAAAAGCCTATTAAACATTGCATAGAGGGAAATTAGCATGACAGTAAAATAGTTTTTTTTTTTGCTTTGTACCTTTAAATGTATGAATCTTAAGTTGATGGCGCTTTTATTTTTTCATTTCTTCTGCTTCCCCTCTTCCTTTATGGAGTAGTGCGAAATGCGATGCCAGTTGGCTGCCTGGGCTTTATGAGAAATGTAACTCACAATCACTGCAGTGACCAAGGTTAGTCATTACTGGGAAAAGCCATGGAAGTTCAGGGCAAAGCAAACTCCAGAATCCTAGACATTCACTCACGTGCTGCCCTTGAACCTTTCACACATCTTACGCTTAACCAAATGACGACTATCTGGTTATAATAACGTGTATATATATTACATTAACTGTTTGACTCATATTGATGCGCTGCATAATTTTGTAGCTATGTTGTTTATGGGACACGTTTTCAGCTTCTAGCTCTTTGACTGACCTCTTGTATCCTGGCCCATTCTGGGTTTAGGTTCTGAATTGTGTGCAGCCAAGAGGGTGTGTTGGTGCAAACTGCAAAGTGTAATGTGTAAAATAGGTCCCTGGAGACACTGGAACACAGTCTGTTGCTTATATTGTCATTGATATCTTCTGTCACTGGTAAAGGGACACTCTAAACACCAGAACCACTTCATCTTAGTCAAGTAGTTTTGATACAAAGACCCTTCCCCTGTTTTTGTTATAATCTTAAACAGAAATGTGTACATTTGGCCATGAACGCACTTCTTACTGCTACCAGACTGACAGCAGCTAGAGGAGCTTTCTCAAGTTCGACATCACCAAACTTTGTAAATGCTTCCAAACTTAAAAAAACCCCACCATAAATCCTAGTTAAACAGGAGTTATTTCTGACTGCCTGTTTACAATGCTTCCAAACTGCCTCTGGAAGTAACACCAGCGCAAGAAATGTATGTTGGGGCCAAAGTAATATTAATGACCATGATGTCCAACAAGCTCGTTCATTTGTGATGCTCAGTTGCTCACATACAATTAAATTCTGCAAAACATATTCAGTAGATACTTCCCAATATGTGATGTGGTCTCCATGACACTGGGCATTGCTACAGGAACCATTTATTGTGTGTATTTATTGGAGCCTAATGAATATGGTGTGACTTTTCCAGCAAAAGGGGATCTACTCAAATCATTTAGTTCCATCTCTACTGATACATGATTGAACTCTGCTGGATTCAGTTAAAAGGACACTCCACTGCCCAAATACAAAACAAATCACTGTATAGTAGCTATACCCCAGTGGAAATATGCATGTATTTAATTATGCATTTTTTTCTTTGGAGGTATATTAAAAATAGCTTGCAAAAGCTGCAGACCCTCCCCTTATCGCCCCACCCAGATGTTCTGTGGCTGTCCAATCAATAACTTCTTAATTCAGTTCAATGAGAAGTCTTTGCAAGGCAGATGCACTGGGAAATTATTGTCTATGGAGATAAGCTCCAGTGAACTAACCAAAGCAGGAAGTAACAGAACCTGTTGTCTGATTGACAGCCAAGAGGGTGTAACGAGGTTCATTTCTAAAAGTGCTTTAGGTGTTTGGAGTATTTCTTTAAGGATTGGGAACTCTTTGTTTGAGAATGAGTCCATTCACAGACCGCTGCTGCATGAACATTGTGTTGAAGAGCAATACATTTTTCAGGTAATCCTAGGTGGTGGGGAGCATTATCTGTAAATACCTGCCATATTGCTTACTACGTATCTGAAACATATTTCCCAAATAGCTTGAACTGAGCCATGAAATACCAGCCAATAAATGTAATAAATTAAACTGCCAGTTGCTGTTTTATTTTTTTCTCCATGACAGTCGCCCCCCTTGCTTGGTGTAACTACGTGGGAACCCCTACTAAAAGAATTGTGCAAGGTTATTCTTTGATAATATATTTTTAAAGACTTTCACATACCCTTGAACTAGTAATATTTTTCCATCTACTTGCTATGACTAGGACACAAAGAACACTATAAATTAATGTCACTTCCTATGCTCGCAGAAGCCTTTATCCCTGAAAACCTCTGTAAATAATTCAGATTTTGCTAAAACATATTTATTGTCTTGCACAAAGGCTGTTGTTTTTTTTTGTTTTTGTTTTTTTTTTGTTGGGTTTTTTTTGCAGAGAAAAGTCGGATCATCGATCCACAGTGCTCAAGTCTCTTTGACATCTTTGTTCCTGTAATGAATACATCTCTTGTATTACCATATGCATTTTCTGCTAGGAATAGCTATGATTAATATGCCCTGTCTTCTTTAAACAAACATAATGTGTGACCAATAATACCAGACTCATTTCATTATGGGTGAAATCACGGCGCTTCTTGCTGAGCTCTACGCACTTTATACGCCAACAAGATAAATGTTCACCTGCGTAGAGCTGTTATATCAAGATAAATATGAAAAATACATGTGCTATAAAAGAAACAGAAATATAAATATTCACTGATCAGCCACAGCATTCAAACCACCAGCCTAATATTGTGTAAGTCCCCTTCGTGCTGCCAAAATGGCTCTGATGCATCGAGGTATGGACTGCACAAGAGCTCTGAACATGCCCTGTGGTATCTGGCACCAAGACATTAGCAGCAGATCCTGCAAGTTGCTAGGCAGAGCCTCCATGGATCAAATTTGTTGTTCCAGCATATTCCACAGATGCTCAGTTGGGTTGAGATGTGAGGAATTTGGAGGCCAAGGCAACACTTTGAACTCTTTGTCATGTTCTTTAAACCATTCCTGAAAAATGTTTCCACTGTGGCAGAGTGCATTATCCTGAAAGAGGGTTTACATGGTCCGCAACAATCTCTAGGCAGTTGTTACATGTCAAAGTAACATCCACATAAATGTCAGGACCCAAGGTTTCCCAACAAAACTTTGCCTAAAACACTGCCTGCCTGCCTTCTTCCCATAGTGCATCCTGCTGCTCCAGTTAAACAACACACTTGCACCTACCATACTCCTGATCTGAAAGAATATGTGATTCATCAGACCCGGCATCCTTTTTCTATTGCTCCATGGTCCAGTTCTGATGGTCATGTCTCCACTTTCATTCGCACTCTGACCAGTCTCTGGATACATGGCCCCATACGCAACAAACTAATTCACTGTGTATTCTTATACCTTTCTATGATGGGCAGCATTACGTTTTTCAGCAATTTGAGCTACAGTAGCTCTTCTATGTGATCAAACCAGACAAACTAGCCTTCACCACCCACGTGCATCAATTAACCTTGGACACCCATAACCCTGACACTGGTTCAGCAATTGTTCTTCCTTGAACCAGTTTTAGTAGATACTAATCACTGCATTCCGGGAACACCCCACATGACTTGTTTTGGAGAAGCTCTAGCCATCACTATTTGGCAAAGTCACTCATGTGCTGCCAACACATGAAATTCAAGAACTGACTGTTCACATGCTGCCTAATATATCCCACCCATTGACCAGTACCATTGTAACAATATAATCAATGTTATTCACTTTACCTGTCAGTGGTTTTAATGTTGTGGCTGATCAGTGTATGCAAAATTAAAGCTGCAGTTAATAATAACCTATTTTTCATTGCCCTTTTTGGATATCCTGACTTCACAACAGTGATAATAACCCATTTAGAAGGAAATGCTTGGTTGGCCTTTGAAACTCATTGAGATGGAGACATCTGTTATCTTATTTTTGAAAGGAACATTCCAAGCGCTATATAGATTATAAAGCCCCGAGTGTCATGCCCCTCTGCCCCCCTCCCGAATTGTAATTAGCCAAACTGCTTTAGAATACTTTGACTTCTGCCAGTTATCTTTCCCTACCTCAATTATCAGTAGACCAGTAAATTGAGAGCAAATATCTGCATTATGTCTTGTTTGAGTAGATATCATTTTGATATTACTAATAAAATGACTGTAAAGTGCTAAGTATACGTTTATATAAATAAAATACACATACACTGTATACTTACTGTATCCCAAAGTGCTAAATAATACATCTGTTAGTGCTACATAAATTACACATACACAAATAATCTGATATTGGGTCTGTCTCCCTGTTTGGACTATACGTACAGATATTAGGTCTGTTCCCCTGTTTGGGCTATACGGACAGATATTGGGTCTGTCTCCCTGTTTGGGCTATACGTACAGATATTAGGTCTGTTCCCCTGTTTGGGCTATACAGACAGATATTGGGTCTGTCTCCCTGTTTGGGCTATACGGACAGATATTGGGTCTGTCTCCCTGTTTGGGCTATACGTACAGATATAAGGTCTGTTCCCCTGTTTGGGCTATACGTGCAGATATTGGGTCTGTCTCCCTGTTTGGGCTATACGGACAGATATTGGGTCTGTCTCCCTGTTTGGGCTATACATACAGATATTGGGTCTGTCTCCCTGTTTGGGCTATACGTACAGATATTAGGTCTGTCTCCCTGTTTGGACTATACGTACAGATATTAGGTCTGTTCCCCTGTTTGGGCTATACGGACAGATATTGGGTCTGTCTCCCTGTTTGGGCTATACATACAGAAATTGGGTCTGTCTCCCTGTTTCGGCTATATGGACAGATATTGGGTCTGTCTCCCTGTTTCGGCTATACGTACAGATATTGGGTCTGTCTCCCTGTTTGGGCTATACGTACAGATATTGGGTCTGTCTCCCTGTTTGGGCTATACGTACAGATATTAGGTCTGTCTCCCTGTTTGGACTATACGTACAGATATTAGGTCTGTTCCCCTGTTTGGGCTATACGGACAGATATTGGGTCTGTCTCCCTGTTTGGGCTATACATACAGAAATTGGGTCTGTCTCCCTGTTTGGGCTATACGTACAGATATTGGGTCTGTCTCCCTGTTTGGGCTATACGTACAGATATTAGGTCTGTCTCCCTGTTTGGACTATACGTACAGATATTAGGTCTGTTCCCCTGTTTGGGCTATACGGACAGATATTGGGTCTGTCTCCCTGTTTGGGCTATACGGACAGATATTGGGTCTGTCTCCCTGTTTGGGCTATACGGACAGATATTGGGTCTGTCTCCCTGTTTGGGCTATACGTACAGATATTGGGTCTGTCTCCCTGTTTACATACACACCCTGCCCCTTTGTTACAGAAAGATGCCTTTAGATATTAATAGCTATTAAAATGATGATTTCAGGCAGCGCTCTTTTTAAAATCGAGTGTCAGCAGTCTGTGCCATTTATGGACTTACTGAGATTTATTGGACGTGTTAAAATGACTTCCTATGCAGTTCATAACTAATTGCCTTCGGTCTTAACATTTTCCAATAAAATATATGATTCCATCTGGTATTAAAAACTTTCTATGGAATATATTGCCCCATCTGGTTTTGACATTTTATATAGAATGGATAGCCCCATCTGTTACTGTGGATTTATTTTTACATACTAAATATATTGCCCCATCTGGTATTAACATTTCCTACCTATATCTCAGCCACACTACTCTGGGTTTGCTATTGCCAAGTGATATAAAATCCTTTACATATAGTGATAGTGGCTTTGGGCTAATGACAGACATGTTTTTTAAGGTAAATCAGTCAAATCTGCTGGTAGAAAAATTACAATTAAATATGTATTAATTTGTAAATAATTTAAGCTAATTTAGGAAGAATGAAGTAAGATTCTAAAGTCCTTCCAATGCTTCATTGGAAGCCGGTCTATTCAGCTACCAAGGAAAGAGCCAATGCGCACAGGAATAAACCGTCCGGTACTCAGTCTCCAGGGGTCCGCAAACACGTTTCAACAGGAGATATCGTACACTCTTTATTATTATGATAAATTCTTTATAAAATCACAACGTTTGGTGATAGTCGCATGAAACGTCCTGATTTTATGAAGAATTTGTAATAATAAAAAATCTACATTAAATGTTCTTAAAGCTCATTTCTATTTCGACGATCTATACCGGGGGTTGGCAACTTTCTGCACTCCCGATGTTGACCTGCTATGTGTGTGTCCCAAACTCTTTACTTGCACTGTGCATTTAGGTATTTTAGTGTCTTGTTTGTAGTGTATATGTATGCATGTACATATTTTCTATATTTTTGATGTTATTGGATTTGAGGTTGTTTTTAGTGTGTGTTTTATTTTTTTAATAAATTGGGCTAGAAATGGCCGCTGCACTGACTGCCATTTTTAAAATCTTTGAGGAAGGCTACTAAAGAAAGTAGGGATTTGCTTTATGTGCATTTTAAGATACCATATAACCAGTGTTCCATATGGCACTTGAGCAGTACATTATGTAAACTGTGTGAACTATAAACACTTAAAGGAGCACTATAGGGTCAGGAACACAAACACATATTCCTGACCCTATAGGGTTAATACCACCATCCATCTAGCCACCCTGGTCCCCCTCATGCCTCCCTAAATATAGTAAAATCGTACTTCAAGTATTCAAGTCTGCATCTGCTTACTTTGTCCCTGTTTCCTTTAGACCTGCCCACTGCCATCAGCAGAAGTGGTAGCCTGATCCAATCACAATGCTTACCCATAGGATTGGGTGAGACTGACAAGGAGGCAGATCAGGGGCAGAGCCAGCATGATTCAAACACAGCCCTGGCCAATCAGCATCTCCTCATAGAGATGAATTGAATCAATTAATCTCTATGAGGAAAGTTCAGTATCTGCATGCAGAGGGAGGAGACACTGAATGTTTGGATGCATTTTAGGCATCCTGTTTGGATGCATTTTAAGCACCTCTAGCAGCCATCTGCGGAGTGGCCAGTGAAGTTATCACTAGTCTGTAATGTAAACACTGCATTTTCTCTGAAAAGACAGTGTTTACAGCAAAAAGCCTGAAGGGAATGATTCTACTCACCAGAACAAATTCAATAAGCTGTAGTTGTTCTGGTGACTATAGTGTCCCTTTAAGTTCAGGAAAACCATGATGAGACCTCCTGGCAGCCAGACCGATGCAAAGCTCATAACTTTAGTATGATGGTGTTTGACGTGTCCTTTTAGTTGTTAAGGATTTGGCAAAGTAGATTTTTACCAACTGTTAAGGGAAATAAGCTAAATTAAACACGAGTTTCAGTCATTTTAAAATTTAGTAATTATGCAAAACCATCTCCAAATTGACTGGAATTAGCTCAGAAATTGAACCTCTCCGAACTTTCACATGACATGTCTCTGAATGGTCCATAAGTAATAATTCAATTTACAATATTGTAAAAAAATAATTTTTTTTGACCGTCATCTAGCATTTGCTTATCTGGTTTATATAATTATATAATAGATTTCTTTATAAAGTGTGAAGCGGCTTTGATTTGTGATGGGTCTTAGTTATTTCAGAAATTAATTACGACCTTCAGAAAAACATGTTTAAATTCTGTTTAGCAAATATAAGAATTGCAATTTCAGAGAAAACCTGAACATCTTCTCCAAATTTTAGAAATAATATCTTCATTCTTTACATTATTGGTTCTTAACCTCTGGGTCAGGACTCAAAAACTAGCCCCTTCTGATAGAGACAATCAGATCAAGGTAATTGTTCCATTATAATAGCAACTTTGTTTTACCCAAAGCAATGGAACCAGGAATATCTTAATATGTTACACAGACCAAATTTTGTAATTGAGCTATAGGTTGCCATGTACCTCTTACATCCCTGACTAAAATGGTAAGAAGAACCGGTTTTCCCCATTTCCGTGCATTAGGGTGAGATCCAGGATATACTGCGAGTACATAAAAAATGAAGGAAAATATAAATTATTAGATGTTTGCACACATGCTTTTTAGATGGTCTAAATTAATCAAATTCATTTTAATCTGCATCAAATGAATCAATCCGCCCAGGCTTTACCTAAGGAGTTTTATTACATTAAGAAGCCTTTAAAGGTAACAGTATTATATGGTTTAAGTGTGTGTCTGTTTAATTTTTTTATATATTTTTTTTTTGTCTGGAAACTCATTTGTTTACAAAAAAAAACTCCAACATATAGTGTTAATACCATGGTTAGTGTTTGTCATTGGATATTTTCTTTGCAATACATAAATCCTCAATCTAAAACTATTATTTTGTGTTGTAATTTTGAAGATGCAGGCGTTATTTGTTTTTGTTTTGTTTTTTGGAAGAATTGAAAAACCATTGTTACTTATAACCAATCTGGACTCCCATGTGGCAGAGATGATATTCTGCTCCATCATAAAGATCATATAATAACTGTGCCTTCACTGTACGGAGGAATGCTGGAAGCTAAAGAGCTCATCAGATTTTGATTGGCTGCTGATCTCAAATGCTTTTGGCAGTTTTTGTTTTATAGTATCTGTTACTGAGAATTTGAGAGTTGTCGAGTATTTCCAAGATAGTCATTTAATAATACAAATGATTTTAGAACTGCATTGCTCAATATGACCCAATGTTACTCTTTCTTAATGGCTGGAGGTCCGTGAGGCTGTGGATGAAGGTACTCCTCCTTGAAACATAGACTGAGCTGAATCCTCCTTAGAAACATCTCCAAAAAAGCTTCTGACAGACTCTGGTAATTGCTAATAATAAAGGTTATTAAAATGCAGAGAGGTTATACAAATGGGGAAACACAAAACACAAGTGAGTGAAACTGCCCAATGGGTATATAGGTGCCCTTGTTAGCAGTTTCAGTCATGCTTTTGAGTTCTGTTCCCCATTTTCTTACTTTTTTTTCTACTTGTTTTTCAATAAACCTATATCAATAATACTTACCAGAGTCTGTTGGAAGAGTGTTTTTGTTTTTTATGTTCCTGAAGTGGATCCAACTAGGTCCAAAATCTTTAATATAGTCACATCTGCAATAAAAAAAAAGCTTTTCAAATTGTAATCAAAGCTAAATTCTTGATAGTTTTTTGTAATTAAAATAATTATAATAATCTATTTGCAAAATTCTTTTTAAATGGCTTATGAAAAGAAAATTTCAAATGGCAGGTCCACTTTATAGGGTGGAGACTTCACAATTATTCTAGACGATATTTATTTCGTTCCACCATTTTGAAGCAGCTTAAAAATTATTAAAATGTTGCAGGTTAAGTTCTAGACAGATAGAGTTCATTCATTTTCAAATTGTGAACGTGTGGACATCTCAGAAGAGTAAATGTACGGTATTTTTTTTTACTTATCATATCATTAAAATGTTCCAGTTATGAGGTTACCTGAAGGTCAACGTGTATTTCTAAGCTTAAGCAAGGAACGGGCCAAGACTATTTTGCCAGCAAATTAATAAGTGAGCTTTGATTTCAAACATGTCCGTGTGGCTGGGGAGCGTATTATTGATCCAGACTATCTTAATTTGTGTCATAGACAATACGGCATATTAGAAAAATGGATCATTTAAAAGTCAGACGGATTAAGAATAAAAATGAGTTGAGGGACTAGACAAGGCTTCAATTCCCATAGAGTTCTGCAAATAAACACAAGGCGTAAAATGATTACGCACCTGGATATGCAGCACCTTGCAATACACTGAGAGAGGCTTGGAGAGATATGGTTTCGATGGTTTTGAGGTCCTGTTTTATGGACTTTCTCTTTCTGCCATTTCTGATGTAATGCTGTCTTACCAGCCATCTCATTGTTAAGTGTCTTCATGTGTTGCCCTTTGTCTGCCTTGGTGCAACAAGTACTGCATGTAATCCGTGTTGTCTGATGGTGCTGTCCCTACTTTAAAGGCACACTCCACTGCCCAAATGGGCAAAAAAGTAAAATTCACTGTTTAGTAGGTATATCCCCAATGAATACATTTCCATGTATCTATTCATTGAGGGTATATCTTAAAAGAACTTGCAAAAGCTGCAGTTCTTAATAATGCCAACCTTCGCAATAAGAGAGCAAGTGCCTCTTTCGTTAGCTCATGGGAGATAATGGAAGGAGGAATCAAACCGGATTGATAGCCAAGGGGGAGTTCCTTAATTTAATTATAATGTGCCAATTTATCATGACAATTGACGTTTCAAATAAGCTCGGATTAAAATACTCCTCACGAATAAAGCTAAAGTGCTTTATGGGTGTGGAGTGGTGCTTTAACTTGATATCCTCTGCCCTATCGTATATTTTTATCTTTTTCGGTGTCATTTAAGAAGCTCAAAAGTGTTAAGTGTGCCTTGTACTCTGCCCATTCTGACTTTGCTGTTCCCTGGAGCTGCAAAAGTCATTAACAAAGTTCCAAAAAATCAGGAAGGAAGATCAGCACTAGGGATTGACCGATTATCGGTTTTACCGATATAATCGCCCGATATTTGGTATTTTCGGCAATATCAGTATCGGCCAGTAAAGATACCGATATTGCCGATAATACCTACTAGGACAGCCAGGCTCATTACAAGTCCGGCGGTCCTGGGGGGGGGGGGGTGTCAGGAAGCTGTTTCTTACATTGCCAGCAGCTCCTGCAGCTCCATGTCTAAATTTTGCGAGACCCGCAGCCACAGAGCGTTGCTACGGGTTACCATGGCAACGCTCCGCGCGGCACTAAGGGCCGCAAGATTTACACTGGGGAGCTGGAGGAGCTGCAGGCAAGGTAAGAAACAGCTTCCTGCCGGCCCCCCCAGTACTTAACAAGCCACCGGACCCCCAGGGAATACAATAACTCCCCCTCTCTGGTAAGAAGCAGGGAGGGGGAATAAAAAAAAAACACCATTTAAATATTTAAAAAAAAAAATTAAAATAAAAAAATGCCCCCCCATCCCCCCATTTTACACATATTAAATCACTAAACACACACACACACACACACACACTGCATTAAATATACACACACACACTGCATTACATATACATATACACACAAAACGCACACACATACTGTATTACATATACATATACACACAAAACACACACATACTGCATTACATACACACACTACACAAACACACACACACACACTGAATTACATATACACACACTGCATTGCATACACACACTACACAAACACACACTGCATTACATATACATATACACACACAAAACACACACACACACTGCATTACATACACACACTACACAAACACACACTGCATTGCATACACACACTACACAAAAACACACACACTGCATTACATACATACACACACTACACAAACACACACTGCATTACATACACACACTACACAAACACACACACACTGCATTACATACACACATACTACACAAACACACACACTGCATTACATACATACACACACTACACACACACTCACACTGCATTACATACAAACACACACACACACACACTGCATTACATACACACACACACTGCATTACACACACACACACACTGCATTACATACACACACACACTGCATTACACACACACACACACACACACACACACTACACAATCACACACACCCACTGCATTACATACACACACACACACTGCATTACATAAACTCACTACACAAACACACTACACAAACTCATACACACTGCACTACATACACACCCACTACACAAACACACATCCACTACACAAACACACACACTGCACTACATACACAAACACACTACACAAACACACACTGCATTACATACACACACTACACAAACACACACACACTGCATTACATACAAACATACTACACAAACACACACACTGCATTACATACATACACACACTACACACACACTCACACTGCATTACATACAAACACACACACACACACACTGCATTACATACACACACACACTGCATTACACACACACACACACACACTGCATTACATACACACACACACTGCATTACACACACACACACACACACACTACACAATCACACACACACACACTGCATTACATACACACACACACACTGCATTACATAAACTCACTACACAAACACACTACACAAACTCATACACACTGCACTACATACACACCCACTACACAAACACACATCCACTACACAAACACACACACTGCACTACATACACAAACACACTACACAAACACACACACACACACTGCGTTACATACACACACTACACAAACACACACTGCATTACATACACACTACACAAACACACACTGCATTACATACACATACACTACACACACACACACACACACACACTGCATTACACACACACACTACACAAACACACTGCATTACATACACACACACACTACACAAACACACACAAACTGCATTATATACACATTACACAAACACACACACACACACACTGCATTATATACACACAATGCATTCACTATACACACTACACAAACACACTGCATTCACTACACACACTACACAAACACACACACACTGCATTCACTATATATTCACTATATATTCACACTACACAAATACTCACTGCATTCACTATACACACTACACCGTCAAACACTCACTGCATTCACTATACACACTACACAAACACACACTGCTCCCCTGTCTAAACACATTTCATCCACTACATGTGGCATGTATATTTTGTGCATTTACCTTTAGGATTAGTTTATTTTTTCAAAATGGTAAATCGGCTATCGGCCTGAAAGTTCAAAGATTATCGGTAACGGCTTTAAAAAATCAATATCGGTCGATCCCTAATCAGCACTACGTCAATAAAACCGTGTTTACTTTAATACCCAGATTGACAAACACCTTTGTGATTTCAAATATTGCCAGGTCTACTCTTTGGTGGAATAAACTCCAAATGCTGCACAATCTGGTATAGCAATTCCTTTAATGTGTGATACTGACAACGTTCCAGGTGCAACAAAAACTCATAAAAGAAGGCAGATATTATACAGACTCCACTGAGACATCTGCTATTACTGCAGCAACCTGCCTGAGAGTACGATCAGTATAAGTATTCACGTTAAACGGTTTGTAAATCAACCTAAACTAGTGAAAATTTTAATTTCAATTTGTCATTTTGCAAAAATAAAGAAGTCTTATAACATATCTCTGTAACTTCAAACAATGCATCATTGTGTTATCCTAACAGTAGGAAACAGTTAAATATACAGCTTGCTTATCCCTTTGCTATTAACATGTTGGCAGTCAAGAAGCCAATTGTTTGCATCTGTGGCCAGTATTGAGTCTTGGTACAAATGTTAGGTATTCTAAGAGTCAATCTAATTATTATTGCAAATCATCATATGGTACCTTCAGCTATCTCTTTCCTTGATCTAGAACTATCAGCTACCTCTTTCCCTGATACAGAACCTCCAGTCATGTATTTCCTTACTCTAGAGCCTTCATCTTCTTCTTTCCCTGATAAGGAACATTCAGCCACATCTTTCACTGATCTAGAACACTCAGCTACCTGTTTGCCTGATCTAGAACCCTCGGTCACCTGGTTCCTCAATCTAGAGCCCTTAGGTACTTGTTTCTCTGATATAGTACCTTCAT
The DNA here is from genome assembly GCF_036172605.1 of Pelobates fuscus. Classification (NCBI taxonomy): domain Eukaryota; kingdom Metazoa; phylum Chordata; class Amphibia; order Anura; family Pelobatidae; genus Pelobates; species Pelobates fuscus. Next base: position 18,680,286 of record NC_086320.1, read on the forward strand.
CTACCCCCTTCACTGATCTAGAACCCTCAGCTACCTCTCTCCCTGATAAGGAACATTCAGCCACATCTTTCACTGATCTAGAACACTCAGCTACCTGTTTGCCTGATCTAGAACCCTCCGTCACCTGGTTCCTCGATCTAGAGCCCTTAGGTACCTGTTTCTCTGATATAGTACCTTCATCTACCCCTTTCACTGATCTAGAACACTCAGCTACCTGTTTGTCTGATCTAGAACCCTCAGTCACCTGGTTCCTCGATCTAGAGCCCTTAGGTACCTGTTTCTCTGATATAGTACCTTCATCTACCCCTTTCACTGATCTAGAACCCTCAGCTACCTCTCTCCCTGATATAGTACCTTCAGCTACCTCTTTCACTGATCTAGAACTCTCAGCTACCTGTTTCCTTGATCTAGAACCCGCAGGTACCTGTTTCCCTGATATAGAACCTTCAACTACCTAATTTCCTCATGTCAAGCCATGTGTAATTTATTTGAATCATTTAGTATCTTCAACTATCTCCCTCTTGGTTGCATCAATAATGCCATGGCAAGTTGTTTAACCCCTTAAGGACACATGACATGTGTGACATGTCATGATTCCCTTTTATTCCAGAAGTTTGGTCCTTAAGGGGTTAAATCTGTTAAAAAATAAACTGTGTAGATTTAAAAGACGTCAACACAACCTAGGATTGTATATCCTCTGTATATTAAAGCAATATTAGGAGAGCAGAAAACCCACTTGAGTGATCTTACAAATGATGTATTTCATCATTCTTACTGCTCTGATTTATCAACAGCACAACTTTTATTTAAGGTTAATCTGTTTTGAGATAATTAAATAGAAGACATTAATTTTGTCTCATCGTTAAATCGTCTGTGTTGTGCTTTCTATGAGAACGTGTAGGTAATTTAATATATAACTGCACTCTTTCTGTGTATTTGGTGAAACATCTAGTTGACAGATCTAGGAAAATGCTCCAACCGAATCATCACGTAGGAAGCTTCAAAATTAGTAAGCAGACATCAGATAAGGGACAAAAAACATTGCATCCCACACGTTGGCCGGTAATACCTGATTTAATTAAAATATGTAATACTCCCACTGTGATCCCAGCACAAAGTGGAAATAAGGATTATTTAAACAGGCTTTAAGTACGCTATTTAAGTCTCTGATCTATTAGACGATAACAACATGTTTGGTGTCTTTAAAGGAAAATACTTCAACAGGAAAATATTAAGCCCATTAAATCGGAGTATGAAATATCCTGCCCATATATTCATGGTATCAAGTACATGGTTAGATGACATTAAAAATAAAAATGGGTGGAAGTTATCTTTTTAGTTTAACTGCTTACATGACATTATAGAAATATTCTAAGCAGTGCACAATCTTTTTTTTTAGTTTTTTGGTTTCTTAAAGCAATCCTTTCCCGGATCCCATCCGAGCATGCTGCTGAACCCCAGACTCTTTACACTGGATAATACATGAGTCTAAAGATGACACACTAGCCATCTATTGAGATTATTTGGTATATCTGCATTGCTTCTTCCACTCCAGCAAGTGGGTGAGGACTGACCGGCCCAATGATTTTATTATCTTCTGGAAACCCTGCAGAAGTTTTCTGCATAAACGTCAACATTAAAAAATGGGCTTTGTGGGTGGTGTATCCTTTTTCTTATTTCTATTTTTTTTTATGTTTTATCTGTTAATGCATTAATAAATAAGAGAGGAGAACTGAAGTCTTTAATAAATGTGCTGCTTGCTAGTCTGAGAGTAATAACACTTAACTGAGGTTTGAACAAGCCTTAGAGATACTGCTGAGCTGTCTGTAAGTCTTGCTGATTGGCGTAACTTCATACAGAATTTGAGTGTCACCTATCCAGTAGAGCTCTCTGGTCATGTTCCACCATCTGTCAAGGTTACAGTGCCTGATATTATTAGTTACTTAACCCCTTCAGGACGGAGTCAATAGTGCACGTTCTGATCAAAACAAAACATAAACAAAAACTGGAATTTGCGCTATATGTCTGTTCAACCGTAATTCACCGCTGTCACATTAAGTGCACCCACACTTATTATATATTATTTTGTTCAGGAGAAACAGGGCTTTAATTTATCATTAACTATTTATATATGGAACATAGTTTATTATGAATAAAATTTTAAAAAAAATGTGAGAAAATAAGATTATTGTTTTTTAATTTGTATTTCCGTCTGACATTTTAGCTGTGAATGTCATAATATTTGTAATCAGCGATGTCTCACGAGTACAACAGTACCCCCCATTAACAGGTTTTATGGTGTTTTGGAAAGTTACAGGCTCAAATATAGAACGTTCCATTTTCAAATTGAAATTTGGCAGATTAGTAATGTTACCTTTGAGACGATGTGGTAGCCCAGGAATGAGTTACCCCCATAATGGCATACCATTTGAAAAAGTAGACAACCCAAGGTATTGAACGTGGGGTATGTTTAGTCTTTTTTAGTAGCCTCTTAGTCACAAACACTGGCCAAAGTTAGCGTTCATATTTGTTTTTGTGTGAAAAAAGCAGAAAACTAATATTTGGCCAGTGTTTATGACTAAGTGGCTACTAAGAAAGACTGGACATACCCCACTTGCAATACCTTGGGTTGTCTACTTTTGCAAATTTTATGCCATCATGGGGGTAATTCTCATTCCTGGGCTACCATACGCTCTAAAAGGCAACATAACCAATCTGGCAGGGTCAAAAATAGTGCTTGCAAATAGTGCTTGCAAATTAAATTCTCTGCACTTTCTCCCTGTGTTGTCAGGCATGTCAATCAAATTTTAATTAATCAAATCACATAATTATGTTAAAAGATTATTAAAATATATATGCATTTATAGGTATTTAAATTCTACGTTAATACTAATGTAATCTTTTATGTAATTATTTGTATTTATCTATATATATATATATATATATATATATATATATATATATATATTTGCGGTTATTTGTATTTTTTATATATATATATATATATATATATATATATATACATATATATATATATAGAATGTCATTCTAAGTGTAGTTTGTTACCGATATATATATATTAATAACAACATACAGTTAGAATGAAATTACATATGAATATATAATTTATATTAAATTTTGTTTTAATATTTTATTTATTTGTTATTGTAATTATACGTATATATATAATATGTGTATATATCTATTATATATATATATATATAATATATACATATTATATATATGTAACGTCATTCTAAGTGTATTTTAAGATTAATATGTGTACTTATATTAACATTAAAATACATTACGTATCATGTTACATATATATATATATATATATATACATCGTAGTAGCTTGCACTCCAAGAAGACTTTTGTAGTGCCCGGTGCTGGTTGTGGCAAAGGTAGATATGGGTGTAGAAACAATCGCACTCCTGGGACTTGGTTGAAGTAGTAAAATTTAGCTTTTATTTATCCATATAAAATATCAATGTTTCAGCTCCAACATGGAGCTTTCTTCAGGACAGGTAACATGTAACAAATGTGCAGACAAGAGAATATATACCCCAGATCCCTCCAAAACAAACTGAACACTCAAATTAAATTAACCCTTTCACGACCGCGGACGGTTCAGGACCGTCAGCGGTAAAACGTGCGTTTGGACCGCTAACGGTCCTGAACCGTCATAGCGGAAAACGGGCTGCAGGAAGCGATCAAAGATCGCTCTTGCCCGTACTATGATGTAACTATCTGCCAGACATCCCAGGCAGATAGTAACATCCAATTACGGTGTGTGAGCGATCCGCGATCGCTCACAATTGGCTGCTGTCAAAGTGGGTGTTACAAACACTCACTTTGACAGTGATCTCTGCCCCTCTCTCCTCTGTAGCGTTTTGTGAGGCGAGAGAGACAGAGATCGTGATAGTTTGTTGCAGCAGAGTGTTCCAGAGAGTTGTAAAAAGTATCAGCAGTGAATTCAAAATCCATTTTAACCCCTTCCCTGCCAGATCTGTTTCAGCAGTGCATTTGTACTGTCTGTCTTTTTTTTTTTTTGCCCTTAAAGGGTTAAATTTGTTTTAAAAATATTTGTCTTAGTCTGTCTTAGTCTGTTTTAGTCTGTCTTAGTCTGTCTTAGTCTGTCGTAGTCTGTCGTAGTCTGTCGTAGTCTGTCGTAGTCAGTCAGTTTCCTTCCCCCAAATCTCCATTAGATTTTTGTGACAGGAGTTAGTTTAGGGATTGCTGTTTAGTCTGTTTTAGTAAAAAAAAAAAAAAAAAAAAGTATAAAAAAAAATTTGTGTGTTTGTAATTTGTTTTAGTCGTGTGTAAAACATGCAGCGTATGTATAACTTGCAGGAGGCATATGCCTTCTTGGCGTCAGACTCTGACGCCACTGACACTGCGTCAGATTTTGACCCAGGTCAGTTTTCTGACATGTCTAGTCAAGACGACATGTCATCTGTGTGTGAGCCGGCTGAAGAAAGAAGCTGTGCTTCCTCTGCTATGCCAAATGTGGAGGAGGACTGGGTACCTCCACAGTTAGCCGAGCCCAACGTCCCCCCTTTTAGTGCCAACGCAGGCATTAATGTTAATGTGGATGGCTTCTCCCCAATGCAGTATGTAGAACTATTTTTAGGGGATACCATCTGGGAGGAGATTGCTTCCCAGACTAACTTGTATGCTACCCAATTTATTGACAACAATCCAGGTAGCTATACAGCCAGGGAGCATGACTGGCATCCCACAGATGTCCCAGAGCTTAAAAAATTCTGGGCTCTCACATCGCTCATGGGGATTATAAAAAAGCCATCGATTCGCTCATACTGGAGCACCAACCCAATAATGTCGAGTCCAGTATTCTCCCAAACCATGCCTAGAGCCAGATACGAGTTACTGCTGAGATTTTTACATTTCAGTCACCCTAGAGATCACCCCCAATACGATAGGCTTTATAAAATACGCCCACTGCTAGACCATTTTCAGGACAAATTTTCGGATGTTTATACCCCCCAACAAAATTTATCCATAGATGAATCTCTAATGAAATACAAAGGGAGATTAGGGTTCAGACAATACATCCCCTCAAAGCGCTCTAGGTATGGCATTAAACTGTACAAACTGTGTGAGAGCGAAAGCGGATACACATTTGCCTTTCGTGTATATGAGGGGAAAGATGGTCAACTGGACCCTCCTGACTGTCCTGACTCCCTGGGGACAAGTGGGAAACTTGTATGGGACCTACTAAACCCCTTGTTTAATAAAGGTTACCACCTTTATGTGGATAATTTTTATAGTAGTGTCCATCTATTTAAAACCCTTTATGCTTTACAGACACTGGCCTGCGGCACTGCCAGAAAAAATTCCAAAGATTTTCCACGATCTCTCATAGATGCAAAATTAAAAAAAGGCGAATGTAAAGCACTTCGGAAAGCTGAGGTGCTTGCACTAAAATTTAGGGACAAGAAGGATGTCCAAATGCTCACCACCATCCATGATGAACGCATGTCCGACGTCTCTGTCCGGGGCAAAGTAGAGTCCAAACCGGTTTGCATCAGGGCGTATAATAAGTACCGTATATACTCGAGTATAAGCCGAGTTTTTCAGCACATTTTTTGTGCTGAAAAACCCCAACTCGGCTTATACTCGAGTCATAGTCTGTATTATGGCAATTTGCATTGCCATAATACAGACCGGGGGAGAGTGGGGTGCTGGCAGAGCTGTACTTACCTTTCCTGCAGCTCCTGTCAGCTCCCTCCTCCTCCGCGCAGTCCGTTCAGCACCTCGGTCAGCTCCCAGTGTAAGTCTCGCGAGAGCCGCGGCTCTCGCGAGACTTACACTGGGAGCTGACAGAGGGAGCTGCACAGACCGCGCGGAGGAGGAGGGAGCTGACAGGAGCTGCAGGAAAGGTAAGTGCAGCTCTGCCAGCCCCACTCTCCCCCCCACTGAACTACCAATGACACTGGATCACCAGGGAAGGAGAGCCCCCCTCCCTGCCATGTATCAAGCAGGGAGGGGGGACGAAAAAAAAATATAATAATAAAAAAAAAATAATAATAATAAATAATAATACAAAAAAAAAATAATATAAAAAAATTTAAAAAAATAATAATTAAATAATAAATAATACTATAAAAAAATAATAATATAAAAAAAATTAAAAAAATAATAATTAATAATATATTAAATGCCCACCCCCACCCCCACCAACACATACACAAACACACACTGCATCACACACACTCACACTTCATTCATTCACACACACTGCACTCACACACACTGCACTCACACACACTGCACTCACACACACTGCACTCACACACACTGCACTCACACACACTGCACTCACACACACACTGCACTCATACACACACTGCACTCATACACACACTGCACTCATACACACACTGCATTCATACACACTGCATTCATACACACTGCATTCATACACACTGCACTCACACACACTGCATTCATACACACTGCATTCATACACACTGCATTCATACACACTGCATTCATACACACTGCATTCATACACACTGCACTCATACACACACACACTGCATTCATTATATACACACAGGAAATAAATATTCAATTAATATATACGCACACACACTGCACTCATACACACACACACTGCACTCATACACGCACTGCACTCATACGCACACACTGCATTCATTATATACACACACTGTAAATAAATATTCAATTAATATAATTTTTTTAGGATCTAATTTTATTTAGAAATTTACCAGTAGCTGCTGTATTTCCCACCCTAGTCTTATACTCGAGTCAATAAGTTTTCCCAGTTTTTTGGGGTAAAATTAGGGGCCTCGGCTTATATTCGGGTCGGCTTATACTCGAGTATATACGGTACATGGGTGGTGTTGATTTGGCTGATCAGCTTATGCAGCCGTATCTTATTTTACGAAAAACCAAAGCATGGTATAAAAAGGTGGCTATATATCTGATGCAAATAGCAACCCACAACTCATTTTTACTTTTTAAAAAAAATAATCCAGGGAAAATCACCTTTCTCCAATTTCAATTGAAAATAATTTCTTTAACAATTTATGGAGATGGACAAGTTCCAACAACGGTGCAAGCTGAGTCCAGACATTTTATTTTTAAGTTACCGCCAACTGCTAGAAAAAAAAACCCCCAGAAACGTTGCCGGGTCTGTTTTAAAAACGGGAAAAGGACAGACACCCCTTTTCACTGTCCTGATTGTCCTTCGAAACCAGGACTCTGTGTAGGAACATGTTTCAAGCAGTACCACACAGAACAGTTGTAAGAAGTGTTCCTGAATTTTTATTTTATTTTCTGTTTCTTTGGAAAGCAGCCATTTTTTTGTTAGTCAGTTTCCTTCCCCCAAATCTCCATTTAGATTCTATTTGCAGGAGTCAGTTTAAAGATTGCTGCTAAATGTACATTTGCTACCTGCACATTTGGCCTAACAAGTTTTCTGGCAGTAACACATAACCAGCTGTCCAAAACCAGATGACGTGTGCATAAAAACCAGAATAAAGAAAATACCACTACACTTTCTTTGGGGGGCAAAATGGTTGGGGGAAAGAAGTCAAAACACCCCATCCTCTATAACATTTGATGTCTACTTTATAAAAATATATACTATACATATTGGCATGATGGTAACATTAACTGGGGGGTACAAAAATATGTCAAACTGAAGATAGACCAAGCATACCTATATATCAAGTTGAAAAACTGACATGTACAAGTTCTGATTGTTGCCTTTTGGCCCCCAAACAACCCGGCAACCATATACATGGGGGGTATCACTGTACTCAAGAGATGTTGCTGAACATATTGGGCAGTGTTTGGCAGTGACACGTAACAGGATCTGTTAATTCATGCCTAAAGTACAATGTGTGTGACAAAGAAACAAAAAAAGATTACTATCCAAAAGTTTGACAAAGGCTGGTGGTAGAATTCAGTGCATGAAAAGTGTTAAAATACCACAATTTAAAATGCCCTGGGTTGTCTACTTTTCAAAAATATATGGTTTGATGGGGGTAAAATACATCGGCTCAAATGGGACATGGGCGCAGGTTGATTACATGTCAAAATTCCAAGTTGGGAAACTGATAAGCGCACCTGCCAAACGTGGCCTTTTAGCCCCCAAAGAACCCGACAAGCCTATGCATGGGTGGTATCACTGTATTCAGGAGATCTTGCTGAACACATATTGGGGTGTTGTTTGGCAGTGACACATAACAGGATCTGATAATTCAGGACTAAAGTACAAGGTGTGTGAAAAAAACTGAAAAAAATGTACTAACTCAATGTTTGACAAAGCCTGGTGGTAGAATTAGTGCATGGAAAGTGTAAAAATTCCACCATGTGAAATACCCTAGGGTGTCTACTTTTCAAAAATATATGGTTTGATGGGGGTAAAATACATTGGCCGGCTTCAAAAATGTCCCAAATAGGACATGCATGCAGGTTGACTACATGTCAAAATTCCGAGCTGGGAAACTGATATGCGCACCTGCAAAATGTGGCCTTTTAGCCCCCAAACAACCCAAAACACCTATACATGGGGGGTATCCCTGTACTCGGGAGATGTTACTGAACACATGTTGGGGTGTTGTTTGGCAGTGACACATAACAGGATCTGTTAATTCATGCCTAAAGTACAATGTGTGTGAAAAAAACAGAAAAAAAATTACTAACTCAATGTTTGACAAAGCCTGGTGGTAGAATTAGTGCATGGAAAGTGTAAAAATTCCACCATGTGAAATACCCTAGGGTGTCTACTTTTCAAAAATATATGGTTTGATGGGGGTAAAATACATTGGCCGGCTTCAAAAATGTCCCAAATAGGACATGCATGCAGGTTGACTACATGTCAAAATTCCGAGCTGGGAAACTGATATGCGCACCTGCAAAATGTGGCCTTTTAGCCCCCAAACAACCCAAAACACCTATACATGGGGGGTATCCCTGTACTCGGGAGATGTTACTGAACACATGTTGGGGTGTTGTTTGGCAGTGACACATAACAGGATCTGTTAATTCATGCCTAAAGTACAATGTGTGTGAAAAAAACAGAAAAAAAATTACTAACTCAATGTTTGACAAAGCCTGGTGGTAGAATTAGTGCATGGAAAGTGTAAAAATTCCACCATGTGAAATACCCTAGGGTGTCTACTTTTCAAAAATATATGGTTTGATGGGGGTAAAATACATTGGCCGGCTTCAAAAATGTCCCAAATAGGACATGCATGCAGGTTGACTACATGTCAAAATTCCGAGCTGGGAAACTGATATGCGCACCTGCAAAATGTGGCCTTTTAGCCCCCAAACAACCCAAAACACCTATACATGGGGGGTATCCCTGTACTCGGGAGATGTTACTGAACACATGTTGGGGTGTTGTTTGGCAGTGACACATAACAGGATCTGTTAATTCATGCCTAAAGTACAATGTGTGTGAAAAAAACAGAAAAAAAATTACTAACTCAATGTTTGACAAAGCCTGGTGGTAGAATTAGTGCATGGAAAGTGTAAAAATTCCACCATGTGAAATACCCTAGGGTGTCTACTTTTCAAAAATATATGGTTTGATGGGGGTAAAATACATTGGCCGGCTTCAAAAATGTCCCAAATAGGACATGCATGCAGGTTGACTACATGTCAAAATTCCGAGCTGGGAAACTGATATGCGCACCTGCAAAATGTGGCCTTTTAGCCCCCAAACAACCCAAAACACCTATACATGGGGGGTATCCCTGTACTCGGGAGATGTTACTGAACACATGTTGGGGTGTTGTTTGGCAGTGACACATAACAGGATCTGTTAATTCATGCCTAAAGTACAATGTGTGTGAAAAAAACAGAAAAAAAATTACTAACTCAATGTTTGACAAAGCCTGGTGGTAGAATTAGTGCATGGAAAGTGTAAAAATTCCACCATGTGAAATACCCTAGGGTGTCTACTTTTCAAAAATATATGGTTTGATGGGGGTAAAATACATTGGCCGGCTTCAAAAATGTCCCAAATAGGACATGCATGCAGGTTGACTACATGTCAAAATTCCGAGCTGGGAAACTGATATGCGCACCTGCAAAATGTGGCCTTTTAGCCCCCAAACAACCCAAAACACCTATACATGGGGGGTATCCCTGTACTCGGGAGATGTTACTGAACACATATTGGGGTGTTGTTTGGTAGTGACACCTAACAAAATCTGTGAATTTATACCTGAATTGCAATTTATGTGAAAAAAATAAAAAAAATAAACTACCTATGCAAAGTTTGACAAAGGTTTATGGTAAAATGGCTGCATAGAAAGTATCAAAATATTCTTAGATGAATACCCTGGGTTATCTAGTTTAAGAAAAATATATACATGTGGGGTGTTTTTTGGAGATTTATGACATAACAGTGGTACAATGTCACTATTGATACATTTGAAAAATGTAAATTTTGAAACCGCAATTTCCTACTTGTACTTATAGCCCTATAACTTGCAAATAAAAGCAAAAAAACACGTAAACATTGGGTGTTTTTAAACTAAGGACAAAATGTTTAATCTATTTAGCAGTTTGTTTCATTCGATTTTGTAGATCAGTAAAATATTTTTTAAGTAGAAGTCAAAAAACACGTTTTTTTGGGTTTTTTTCACCATATTTTACTATTTTTTTTAAAGTAAATGATATGAAATGATACAAATAATGGTATGTAAAGAAAGCCCTTCTTGTCCTGAAAAAAACAATATATAACTTGTATGGGAACAGTAAATGAGAGAGCGGAAAATTACAGCTAAACACAAACACCACAAAAGTGTTAAAATAGCTCTGGTCCTTAACGTACAAACATCGCAAAAACAGTCCGGTCCTGAAGGGGTTAAATATGCACCACAGGAGTGTACTTACTGAATCAGTGTCCGGATGTAGCACAGCTGGCCATGGCTGTCTCCCACTCTGCCCTTGTATCTGCATAATTGGGGCTCAGAGGGAAGGGGGGAGGGGAGTGTTTGTGTTCCAACCATTTCCTGGCAATATCCAGTATGCATGGTTTGAGGTTACCATGATTACAAACAGAACTTTAACTCTCATCATCCTTAGCCAGCGGTGTCAGTAGTGTGAAAAAGCTTGTATAAATAGAAAGTTACTAAGCAGTGAATTATTAAAAACAAATACTCGCAGGACAAGATGGTGAATCACAAAGCTAACAAATTATTAGTATAATAGACGGATAGTTAGAATGCATCTTATCTATAAGTTTAAGGGAAGGGCTTGGTGGGAGTAGCGACAGAGTACCGTCAACCTTATAGTAATAGCTTGTACTGGCACTTTTTTTAAGTGGCAAAAAGGTTTTAGTGCTAAGACAACATAACCTCAACAGAATAGCTATAGCAGGGTAATAGCAATAGGAATGAGTTGGCGCAGGACTTGACACACAGTGACAGTGCAATGAAGTAACTATTTGAAAATAGTAATATAATATAAATGTACATATTAGGTATATTGAGCTGGACACATAATGACATGGTATTGTCAATACAGTAGCTAACACATGTAGCAACAATGAATATACTGGAAGTGTTGTCACATTAAAGTTTAGCACACCAGAGATATGTAGCAGATGCTAAGTATAGACACAGAGGAATTATCCTAAAAATACTGATAAGGCACATATTTCATTTAGACCCTTAGGGTGGACAGTATTCCAAGTTGTAATCCAATAGACTTCCCGTTGAAGTAAAAGTTTCTTACGATCTCCTCCTCTGCGAAGGGGGGGATGTGGTCTATAGCCATAAACTTATGTATATATATATATTCATTTATTTTATTTTTAAACATGTTGAATTATTTTTTTTTTTTATTCTTCCCACAAGCATATTTCAGACAGTCCCCCTGCTGGCAGATCCACAGCCAGCTATAGGGGGCCATGTGATCACTCTTTGAGAGCGATCACATGGCACCCAGGGGCCTCATTTGCCGGGGGAGGGCTGCCTGGGCTGTCAGTCTTCTGTCCCGAAGAGGATCGTGGCAGAGGTAAGTACGCCAGACCTCCAGGGGCTCAAAGCCGTTATGGCGTTCTATACCGCCGCAACGTCTTTGAAGCCCACTTAATGCAGGACGGCAAAGAATGCCGTAACGGCGTTAGCAGGTTAATAAACTTCCCAGTAACTCTCTATGAAACTACACTTATCAGACTCCGCTGCTCACTGTGTCAGAATACCACCCTCTTACATGAGCATACCAGCCTTACCAAATCCTTGGTATTTCACAGCCTGTGAGGGATGCTTGCAGTGCCAAATAATATACACCTTGATAAAGTTCCAGTCAACAACTCATTGACATAGACACTCTGTGAGAGCTTCCCACCCATATGACGACCTCTTAGTGATCCTATGTTAGCAAGTTGTAGCAAGTGTACACCTGCACTAATGGGTTCTACGTTTCATTCAGCCGTGGTAATGTGGTTTGCTGTCGAGTAAAGTAGTCATGTTTATTCCAACAGCTGGATATTATCATATTATCATATTGCTATGTGTTTGAGGAGATCTATTGACCTAATATCATGACTAAGTGTCACCTGGATATTATGAAACCAGGGGGCTGCACTCACCTGAACATGCATAAATGGGGTGCTGCTGGGGGCCAATTTATACAATACAATATACTGTAATATATATATATATATATATATAGTTTATGGCTGATCCATATTTTCCTAATGTTTTATTCCTTTGCGTATTCCTGAATGCTGGATGTATCTCTTTTACATCCTGACTTGTATTTAGATTCCCTGTGTATTCAAAAGACAGCAGTTAAAGGGACACTCCAATGCCTATATAAATACAATTTTAAAAATCACTATTTAGTATATATACTCCCATTAAAGCTGAGGTGCTTTATGGGTCTTTAGTGTCACTTGAAGGTGTTGTTAAAGAATCACTATAGTATCAGGAAAACAAACCCATTTTCCTGACACTATAATGTCCTAAGGGTGCCCCCACCCTCAGGGTCCCCCTCCCGTGGTGCTAAAGGGGTTAAAAACCCTTCAGCAGCTCACTCGGCGCTGGTGAACTCTCCTCCCCCGCTGACGTCAGCTCCCGAGTGGAGCCGAATGCGCATGCATGGCAAGTGCCGCGCGCATTCTTACAGTCCTTAGTAAAGCATTTCTCAATGCTTTCCTATGGACGTTCTGCACGTTGGATGCAAATTTTGCCTCTAGCGGCTGTCAGGATAAAAGCAACTAGAGGTTGTATTAACCCTGCTATGTAAACATAGCCGTTTCTCTGAAAGGGTTACATGTGAAGGGTAAAAACCTGAGGGACCTGGCACCCAGACCACGTAATTGAGCTGAAGTGGTCTGGATGGCTATAGTGTCCCTTTAACATTTTTAATTTTAAGTTGTAATGTCCAGAACAAATATTCAGGATTTGGTTAATTGTGAGTTGCTGTGTTCCCTGAGTATTCTACAGACAGCAGTCATTCTACAGACAGCAGTCATTCTACAGACAGCAGTCATTCTACAGACAGCAGTCATTCTACAGACAGCAGTCATTTTGTCTGGTCCAGTGTGAGTTGCTGTATTGCCTGTGTATTCTACAGACAGCAGTCGTTCTGTCTGTTTCATCCAATGTGAGTTGCTGTGTTCCCTGAGTATTCTACAGACAGCAGTCATTCTGTCTGTTTGGTCCAGTGGCAGTAGTCTGACATGGGCATTAATATGCATTCACTATAGATTTTTTTTTTTTTTAAATTAATCTCATATACAATTTAACAAAAGTCATTTTTTTCATTATAGTTCCCCTCTAAAGTTATGTCAGAAAGCGTGCAGCCATTTCCCCTTTTCATTTCAGAATGCGTAGATGTTACAAATGTTTCCTGGGGCATTAAATGCATAGGACGATATTCCAAACTCTTAATGCTTCCTTTTTTTATATACCGTATATTTATATTAGCACAAGCATGGCCGTATGCAGCCCACAATGGATATATTTGCAGCCCACCTGCCCTGGGGGCCACTTTGTGTTGTGGCTGCGACCATTGCAAGACAGGAAGCTATTTCCTGTCTGATTCTTGTTTGATTTGACTGATCGTGTGCTCCTGCAAGCCAGCCACTTCAACTTCCCTCCTGCCCGTAGTGCCAGAGGAGCGTCTGGCCTGCTTGAGCAGAAAAGAGCGGGGCTGAAACTGGAGGGTGGACGCCTCATCTTAAGGTAGGAGAAGAGGGTCTTGGGGGATCTTCCTGTGTAGTGTGTTAAATTGGGGAGGGGGACTGTGTATTAATTTGAGGGAGAGGGGGCATTGTATTCATTTGAGGGAGGGAGCGGGCAGTGTATATAATTTAGGGAGGGGGCACTGAATTAATTTGGGGAGGGAGGGGAACAGTTTATTTAATTGGGGGAGGAAATGGGGCTGTGTATTAGAGTGGTGGTAGGGGGAGGCAGTGTATTCGTTTTGGGAAAGGAAGGAGGGGCAGTGCATTAGAGTGGTAAGAGGGGGCAGTGTGATGAATTGGGGGTAGTGTATTAATTTGGGGGAAGTAGGGGGTCAGTGTATTAGAGTGGTGGGATTGAGCAGTGTATTAAATTGGGCGAGGAGGAGGGCAGTGTATTAAATTAGAGTGCTGGGAAGAGGGGCAGTGTATTAGAGCAGAGGGAGGGGGGCAGTGTATTATAATCGGGGAGGGGCAATGTATTAGATTGGGTCTGCATGGAGGCGCTGAATGCCCCCCATGGAGATGCTGATTGGCTACATCGCGTTTTGTGTCACATGCACAATAGCCTCCCAATGCTTTCCTATGGGGTTGGCTGAGATCATCAAGTTTGCCAAAGTGAAGAACACACTCATAGGACTTCAAAATAAACAAGATAACATCATTTGTTTTTTACAGCTGTGCAGCAGCATACATTCACCATTTCAGTCCCGTAACCAAACCTTTCTTAAAACGTCAAGGTAGTTGGACTGAAACATTGGTTATATGCAAATGCAGATCTCCTTAAAATAAATTTGCTCTTTTGTTTACTTTGAAGCCCTACAACCGTGAGGACGTCCAGTGTCAGTTAGGCAACTTTTTTATACTGTACTTTTCTAAAATAAACCTACGTTTCTATGTAAACTGAAGGTTTTTGTTTTTTTGCGGCCCATATAAACTTAAACCTTGTTTATTTGGCCCGTGTTGAGTTTGAGTTTGACATGCTTGTTTTAGCACATTATACATCTCATTTTATATGTCGTTACTGAAATCAATCCATATCTCAGTGATCTAGGTTTTAAATGTTGCATTCTTTCTAATAAACAAATGAAATTTCAGTAAAAAAAGATTACATTCGATGTCGTGGGAAAGCCAGCTTTGGTTTTTGTTATGTTTTGCTGTGTTGTTTTTGTTTTATAACGGGGTTATGTACAATCTACTTCACTTAGCATTTTTGAGGATAAGCATTGTTAGCAATATAAATGAATAGACACCAGGAGTTATGGACATTCACTCACTGAGGCATTAATACGTCAATCGCAGCCTTAACACAGAACTCCTTAAGACTTCTAGCGTGCATTTTCTTATTCATTTAAAATTGTTGACAGTCGAGGCAAAGTGTGTAATGGGAAGAAAGGGCTGGATAATTGTCTGACGAGATCAGGGAACGTATAGGAATTGAGGCGCAAGATCTTCATTTAATCAGAACCGATGTTAATTTAGTAAGGGACCTGTAAAAATCCACGTGCATGTCCTGAGGCTTCAAAGAGGGCCAATCTAAGTGTTTGATCTGTGAGTCAATGAATGCAATCCATTCTTAACCCTTTCTGTGAAAGATTGATGCCCAACCCAATGTTGTGATATAATAAAGAGGTAACCTTTTTAGAAGTACCTATACAATTGCATTGGTCCAGCATTTCAGAAAATGTGCAGTAATTCTAGCTACTAGGACCTGTGAAAGGAAAAAAAAAAAAAACTATTCTGAGGTGGAATAATTTATACATTCGCTTTTCTTTGAGAAATTGTATTAAGAATGTGAGAGAAGTATCAGGATTACTAATTGATCCAGCACGTAGAATTGTATCACACCTAGGACTAAAAGGTAACGTCTTACCGGGCCTTAGAATGGCCGGACTTAACATACCAAAGAATAGTCAGAATACTTGCCGAGGTCGGGGACACAGAATGGGACACAATGACAAGGGAAAGCCAAAAGTCAGGGATACCAGAATACAGGGAAGTCAAAACGAAGCCAAAGTCAATAACCAGAAATGAACCCTCAGGAACACACTCTCGGACAACCACTAAGGGAAACCACGACAGGGCAATGAGGGAATGTAAAAATGCATTTAAGCCCTTTACAAATCTAATTGGCCGTAATCGGCCTTTGACCCCAGAACGTGCGCACGCCGATGTTGTCATTAGCGTGTGCAGACATGAGGCTATAATTTGGCGTGGATCCGCAGCAGCCGGCGTCCACCAACATGTTGCAGGAGTCAGGTACACTGACGCATGGCCGCTGAGCGCAGATACCGCAAGGTGAGGATAAATATGTTACAAGACGTGACTGCACTAAAAAAGTGATGACATGTCGCGCTGAGTATCCAACTTAGCATACACTCGGGATGGGAGAATCAGAACATGGACTATATAATGTTGACTTTGTATAAGCAAGGAAAAATGTCTACTCCAAACTAAATGCTTTCTTTGACGGAAAAGAGTCATGGTCCCAGCCTTGTAGTGACAGAATCATAATATTGATGGGAGGATAAACGCAGAACCATCAGAGAAACCAGTTATCAACACTCAGACACATTAACATACCGAAGACAATACAATATGTCACAATAACAAAAAAATATACACCCAATGTATTTATTGTATTTATCTTATACTAAGATTGTTCCAATGCCTCTCCAGTTTCAAACTATGTAGGTAACAAAAGACTAAATTATGGTTGATTTACTACAGTGGCTTTTGGCGGGATGCACTATAACAGTTCCTGTTTTTATGAAATGGTTCTTGAACCAATCAATGTAAGCAGGTTAGCAGTACATTGTCATGGAGGCACAGTACTCTAAGCATTCTAGTGACTTGATTTTGGGGTGAAAGGTTTAAAATCACTATTTCTCTGCACTAGACTGAACATAATAACAAAAAAATCCAGCTTTACAACATTAACACTTAACTCTAACATCAGATACTTGACACCATCAAGGCAATTTATAGTGGAGTGCTTTCAGTTGCCTAAACCAATAAAAAAATAAAAATAAAAAATATATATATTTATTTTATCAAACATCCTATTACACAGGTCTAATCTAATCAGGTTTGTGAATCTAGATACTAGAGCCTCAAGACGGAATCAGATCATTTATTTTTTTAATAACAGAAAGATATGTTACACAGTGCCACAAATTTAAAACAGAAGGACATAGAGAGATGAAAATAAACAGATGCAAAATGCAAAACACAGTTCATAAAACGGGAGTTACATAAAACCTAGAACCTACACTCGTGCAAACATCACGGTATATATTTCAGTAGGCCAAGTTGGAACTCAGAGTTTAGTCATGTATGATGCTGTCAGAAATAAAGTCTAAGTGGAGTTCAGTTTTATCTGGCTGGAATTCTGTTATATTTATTTATAAAATATTTTACCAGGAAAGATACATTGAGATTTCTCTCGTTTCCAAGTATGTCCTGTGTCCACAAAACATTGCATTGATACAATAGGATACAATATTACAAAAATACAATATACAAACTATATATATACATATATCAATTTAATACATAACCGGTAATAAATATATTTAACCATGGCATGTGCATTCTGTGCTGAGGTATATTGTCATAGATCTCTAAAAAGATGTTAGTTCTGTTCTTTGTTCCCTGAAAATCCAGCCCATATGACCAATTTATGGTACCTGTATATTTATAATACACATTACTGATGTGCATTCAACCCTTCATCCAAACCATTTCAGTCTTATCCATTAGGTCCCTATTTTTTTATGGCAAACTGCTGTCTGAAGGCCAGGGGGTGATATCTTTGGGGACTTGTCAATTCCTACAAACCAGGGTCCATTATCTCACCAATATGGGAGGAATGGGAGCAGCAGAGGTTCTTTTAGAGGGCCTTCTGCTTGGATAAAGTTCCTCTGCCACCTGGTGTTGTTTTGCCTTGCCATTGTGTTCGATTAATATGTCATCTACATTGGATTCCAGCTCATACATCCTGTTCCCCCAGTTTAGCAACACTCTTGCTAAATTCAGAAGTAAGTGCTCTAATACAGTTATTTAAAGATTCTATAGGGGGCTTCCATGTGGCCCATGAAGGCATGTGAATCAAGGATCATGAAATGTGTTCATTATTTTGAGTCACCGTCTTAAACACATGATCCTTGTGTTTTGGAGTTACTATTACAAATATTTCCCAACTTTGCCTGGTAGTTCTTCCCTTTATAGCAAGCCATAAGTCATGAGTAACAGCTTAATAGATCTTTTTGGGTGCCATTTTGTCTCAATGGTTCACAGAGCTCCCATAGAGTATGACTAACCGCTCAGACATCCTAGCAACTCTTTTTTGTTCATTTTGTTTTACTATATTATTAGTACCCACTCAAGGAGGTGCTCAGAAAGTCTCCTGTCTCTAAGATCGAAATGCATTGTGGTTTTGCCTACAGAATCCCCTGTGACAGCTGTTGGACCTCAAAGACCAGAACAGAGTTTGAGGAAAATTAGTTACTAGTTTATTCTATGATGGAGATGATAGAGTGTCATAGATGTCATAATTAAAGACTGACAGATGTCAGGAATTCCACTAAAAAACAGGTAGTTTGTTTTAAGAGCTTATTGTCAGCCACGTCTGGTAGCCTAGAGTTGTGTTGGATTGTAGGTTCTTTCTATTATGATTTATTTTGCATGTCCCTGGTAGCAGCAGACTAGGGCTTTATGGTTCTGCCATTGAATCCCAAGACGCTATAAATGTATCCCCTATATATCCAGTTATCGAACAAACTATCAACAGTTTTCTAGTTTAACACAGTAACATTCACCATCTCAGTACACAGAAAGACACATACACTGGAGAGCAAATGACACATTTAAGACTCTGATTAAAAGTAAATAAGGTTATAAAATACTTTTTAGCCAAGGTTAACCTTGAAACATTTTTGTTTCATCAATCATATTCAGTGGTAAAATTGCATAATTGTTTTCTGCTTAGGCTATAAAATACTTCCTGTACGTTCCATTGATTTTTAGATCCCTCCTTGCAAAAGAGCATGAAAGAATGTAGAAAGGATATTTTTCCTCTTCTTTGAATTTGTATGCTTGGTGTTTTATTCCATATCGGTTATGAGCTCCCCTCAGTATTGTGTCCGAAAACCACAGGGAATTGAATTGGGTGATTCGATGTTTTGGGTGAAATTGTGGTTTTGTTTTAATATTATTTATAACATTAAACAGCCAAACAAAATACAAAATGTAGCAACAGTTATTAAACATCCATTAGGGGGGCGGAGCCAACTAGCCAACGGAGCGGTCGCATGCACCCTGAGCTCCGATACTGAAAACTCCTGAAACCCCAATTTACCCTAATCGGAACAACGGGTCTGCACTCCAAAGACATCAACTGGAGCAGGAGAACATGGGCAAACACTCCCGCAAATCTCGGGGCTCGTGCGAGAGCAACACCCGGGATATTAGCTCTTTACTCACCCAGACACCCAGGCCTAAAATGGTGGATCGAATGGCAGAGACACCACGCGGATCCACATCGGCCTCCGAGGAGGAAGATCCGGAACCGGAGGAGACTCAGCCGCACACTCGAAGTGGCAGAGTGGCCCCCAAGTGGCAACCCGACTCGCAACTGGCCACAAAAACAGATATAACCGCAATGGTGGTGGAGCTTAAGGTCTACATAGCTTCTGAAATGGCGGTCCTGAAAACAGACCTAAGCACTCTAGCAGGCAGGATACAATCCACGGAGGAAAATGTCCGCGGCCTCGGAGTTAAACAGCACATCACTACAGCCCAGCTGCAGGGGGTAACACTCACGTGTGCAGAGCTGACGGCAAAAGTGGGACAGATGGAAGATGCCGCAAGACAGCGCAACTTCAAAATCAGAGGGATCCCAAACGCCATCGATGCTGGAGAGCTCCCACAGTACATCAGGAGATTACTCTCCACTACTCTGACACCCAAACAGGCTAAAGGTATGCAACTTGATGGGATATACTGCCTCCCAGGGAGCCTCACAAACAAACCCTCGGGATCAAGGGATGTCATTATTTGCTTTCGGTCACAAACTGACAAGGACACATTTATGGCACAAATTAAAGGCCAATCACCATTCATCTTTAAACAGCACTCACTGTGCTTCTTTCAAGACCTCAGCAGATCCACACTGCAGTGGCGCGCCACATTAAAGGAGGTGACCTCGCAACTGCGAACAGCAGATATTCCGTACAGGTGGGGGACCCCACGGGCACTTGTGATAGAGAGGAATGGCAAAAGACACAGACTCACCTTAGTGTCCGACGCCAATGACTTTCTGCACTCCCTGGGACTGACTACTACCACCACCGCCAGGCCGAACGGATCAACACATGCGTGGGATGTTGACAATGTAGCGTTTTTTACTCCAGCCAACTCATTGGCCCCAGGATGAGGCGCCTAACTGAAAGACTTTCCTTTTGTTGACCTACAGTCCACAGTTATACCTGCATTATGTAACGTTGTACCTATGCATTTTATTTTATTGATGTATTTTTACGTTCCGACCTACTCTCCTTTAGATAAGTCCTCCGGGACTCTCAGACCTACATGGGTCGTTCATACCCCTGCGCAATGCGCTAATACTAGCAATCGCTCCTCAAACACAACCCCCCCTTAAGCTCTGGGGATATGGAGCTTACTTAATTCTCCCTCGGGCTCAACTGCACTTCTGCTGAAAATAAGCACAACGCAGCCCATTACTGCTGACAGATCACCACTATATTTTATAACCACCCGCAATAGGGATCCTAGAAACCAATCCTCACTGTCACCCACCTGCCACTAAGCATACTCTTCCATGCCTTGGTATGGCTCATTTGCCGAGCTGCAATTTGGCAACTACGCTGACTACTATTATCTTGCGGCTGGCTCTCGGTTGCAAACGTACATATGTATATATCGTGATAACCCCTAGCCTGTTTCTCATGTATTAGCTTGCCTTCCTTAAGTGAAGGGTAGTACTGGAATGTAATTGCTTTATTATCACAACACTCCCTAGCACTACTGCGTAATGTACAGCTTTCCCCAATGTCTCTCGTGTTATAAACATAAAAGGTGCTCTACCGCTGACTTATGTTGACAGTCCAGATATTAACCTCATTATATTTTTCTTTTCGCACTAACTGTCATTATATGCTTGTTTCCCATCCTAGCACTACAAAAATAAAGAATAAAAAAAAACAAAAAACATTCATTAAAAAAATCTGTAGTTTAGGGATTGGATGGTATGATGTGGTAAGGTATCAACCAGAGGTATGGAACAAAAGAGTAGATGGGTAGGTGTTCACTCACATGTAGGTTTGGGATTTAACTTACCCGGCCACACTTGATGCTGAACATAACACTATTAAATCAATTATTCGATCACAATAGCCTCAGTTATCAATAGTCAAAAGCTTACTACCACAAACAAACAAGATATATACATATTGAGTGTCTATAGAATGCACAAATAGCACAAAGGAAACCACAATGGACCACATTATTCACTGATAACTGTAAAGTCTCCTATGAAATGTCACTGTCCATGCAGACAAGCACGCCTATAATTCCTGTTTATGGAGGGGTTCAGAAAGTTGACACCACCAAGGCAATTTATAGTGGAGTGCTTTCAGTTGCCTAAATCGATTAAAATATATACCCGGAAGTACACACGGCGGTAGCCGCCATTGACACATTGCACCTGGGTGAGTTATTCTTAATTGCTAATATAGCTATATATTGTCATTGTATGCATGTATTTTTTTGTTGTCCTATCATTTTGACCCTGAGGAAAGTCCCGAGCGGGGACTGAAACGTTGGTCGCTGATTTTATTCTGATTTAAATAAAGCATTTGAATTTTTAAAGACTGGTGAGCAACTATCTTTTGGCATTTTGTATCTTTGACGTGCAGGCTTTGGCACCCGGCTAATGTGGATCTATTAAGCGTGAGTGCAGGGGATTTTTTCTGTTTTTATATATGTGTATATATATATATATATATATTTTTTTTTTTTTATCAACTCCTTAAATGAACACTCCAAGTATCATAGCCACTACATGCATACTACCTCATTGTATGCAGTTGGACCATCTTAGAATGGGGTCCCCTGACAGGGTTCTCTGCCTCCACTATAGACCCTGGAAGCTCTTATTAAGCCTGGTGGTTGATAGCGATCATCTGATGTAGGCTTAGCTCAGGAGACCTAACAGTGGAGCAAGAGCTTCCGTCTCTCCTATGGCTGTAGTAGGGGCAGGAAACAATGCCCAGTGAGCCATAAGTAAACAGTTAAACATCATGTGCAGAGGGGTGGAGGGTATACTAGATTGCAACAAGTTCCTCTCTCCTTTCTTTATATCCAGTCACCCACCATATACAATTACTATCCCAGTAAGTATGGAGTGCAGGGTCCAGATTAACAGAGGAGCTATTGGGGCTGATGATTAATATTAGGCCCATGCTTCCAGATGTTTTTTGTGATTTACTGCTGTGGAATTCTAGGTGACCGAATCATAGCATGTGGCGAGGGACTCAGAGATGTCCTACCTGTCCTAGTTGTGCATTAATGGAACTTTGGCCATAACACTTAAA
This sequence comes from Pelobates fuscus, assembly GCF_036172605.1. NCBI lineage: Eukaryota > Metazoa > Chordata > Amphibia > Anura > Pelobatidae > Pelobates > Pelobates fuscus. The sequence continues at coordinate 18,703,113 of NC_086320.1, forward strand.
GAGGCAAAGCTACTATACACTCTGTATGCTAATTGGTATCTGATCTGTGCCTTCATAAATAACTAGAGGGTCTCTTATAAGTATCTTGTTACCTACATAGTTTGAAACTGGAGCGGCATTGGAAACAGTATAAGATTAATACAATAAATACATTGCATGAGTATATTTTCTTGTTCTTATATATTGTCTTGTCTTCAGTATGGTAATGTGCCTGAGTGTTGATAACTGGTTTCTCTGTGTGTCTTAGAGATTTGTACGTGTGTGTCTGTGTTTTCTATACATGTTTGAGTGTGTTCGTACAGGTGTCTGGGCCAGTGGCGTACTAAGGGGGGGGCGGGGGGGGCGGTCCGCCCCGGGTGCCATCAGGCAGGGGGGTGCCACCAGGGCTGGCCAGGCTTGCTATTCTGTGAGCTGTGTGGCTGCACCGGGTGCCGTAGCAGCAGGGCGCCGGGCAGCCGACACAGCTCACACGCAGGGGCTGGAAGCAGGAAACCTGCACGGAGATTTGGGGGCGGAGCTAAAACGGCCGTGGGGGCGGAGCCAAGCCGGATGCGGGGGCGGAGCTAAATGCAGCCTCATACTGCTGCACACAGAGAGAGGGGGAGCAGGAAGGAGTCCCTGCTTCCCCAACTACAGCACAGGAGGGACTGAATCCACTCCTCCTCCAGCCCAAGCTTACTGTAAGTGAGAGAGTGTGTGCTGTGTGTAACTGTGATTGTGACTGTCTTTGACTGTGTGTGCTGTGTGTAACTGTGATTGTGACTGTCTTTGACTGTGTGTGCTGTGTGTAACTGTGATTGTGACTGTCTTTGACTGTGTGTGAGTGTGTAATTGTGATTGTGACTGTCTTTGACTGTGTGTGCTGTGTGTAACTGTGATTGTGACTGTCTTTGACTGTGTGTGAGTGTGTAATTGTGATTGTGACTGTCTTTGCTGTGTGTGCTGTGTGTAACTGTGATTGTGACTGTCTTTGACTGTGTGTGAGTGTGTAATTGTGATTGTGACTGTCTTTGACTGTGTGTGCTGTGTGTAACTGTGATTGTGACTGTCTTTGACTGTGTGTGAGTGTGTAATTGTGATTGTGACTGTCTTTGACTGTGTGTGCTGTGTGTAACTGTGATTGTGACTGTCTTTGACTGTGTGTGCTGTGTGTAACTGTGATTGTGACTGTCTTTGACTGTGTGTGCTGTGTGTAACTGTGATTGTGACTGTCTTTGACTGTGTGTGAGTGTGTAATTGTGATTGTGACTGTCTTTGACTGTGTGTGCTGTGTGTAACTGTGATTGTGACTGTCTTTGACTGTGTGTGCTGTGTGTAACTGATTGTGACTGTCTTTGACTGTGTGTGCTGTGTGTAACTGTGATTGTGACTGTCTTTGACTGTGTGTGCTGTGTGTAACTGTGATTGTGACTGTCTTTGACTGTGTGTGAGTGTGTAATTGTGATTGTGACTGTCTTTGACTGTGTGTGAGTGTGTAACTGTGATTGTGACTGTCTTTGACTGTGTGTGCTGTGTGTAACTGTGATTGTGACTGTCTTTGACTGTGTGTGCTGTGTGTAACTGTGATTGTGACTGTCTTTGACTGTGTGTGAGTGTGTAATTGTGATTGTGACTGTCTTTGACTGTGTGTGAGTGTGTAACTGTGATTGTGACTAGGTATCGGCCGATTATCGGTTTTACCGATATAATCGGCCGATATTCGTTATTTTCGGAAATATCGGTATCGGCCAATATAGCTACCGATATTGCCGATAATACCTCCTAGGACCGCCAGGCTCATTACAAGCCCGGCGATCCTGGGGGGGCCGGCAGCAAGCGCTGACTTACCCTCCCAGCAGCTCCTGCAGCTCCATGTCTAAATCTCGCGAGACCCGCGGCTGCAGAGCATTGCCACGGGTTACCATGGCAACGCTCCGCGCAGCACTAAGGGACGCGAGATTTACACTGGGGAGCTGGAGGAGCTGCTGGGAGGGTAAGTTAGCGCTTGCTGCCAGCCGCCCCACAGTACTTAACAAGCCACCGGACCACCAGGGAATACTATATCCCCCCCTCCCTGGTAAGAAGCAGGTGGGGGGGGGGGAGGGGGGGACTAAAAGAAACAAAAACAATACAATTTAAATATAAAAAAAAATTATAATAAACATAAAAAATCCCCCCCTCCATTTTACACAAATTACATCACTACACAAACACACACACACACACACACACTCACTGCATGACATACATACACACACACTGCATTACATACATACACACTACACAAACACACACACACTGCATTACATACATACACACTACACAAACACACACACACTGCATTACATACATACACACTACACAAACACACACACTGCATTACATACATACACACTACACAAACACACACAAACTGCATTGCATACATACACACTACACAAACACACACAAACTGCATTACATACATACACACTACACAAACACACACACTGCATTACATACACAAACTACACACACACACAAACTGCATTACATACATGCACACACACTGCATTACATACATACACACTACACAAACACACACACACTACATTACATAGATACACAGTACAAAAACATACACTGCATTACATACATACACTACACAAACACACACACTGCATTATATATACACACTACACAAACACACTGCATTACATACACACACACTACACAAACACACTCTATACAAACACACACTGTATTACATACACACACTGTATTACATACACACACTGCATTATATACACACACTGCATTCACTTTACCCACACTACACACACTGCATTCACTATACACACACTACACAAACACACACACTGCATTCACTATACACACACTACACAAACACACACTCTGCATTCACTATACACACAGTACACAAACACACACTCTGCATTCACTATACACACACTACACAAACACACACTCTGCATTCACTATACACACACTACACAAACACACACTCTGCATTCACTATACACACACTACACAAACACACACTCTGCATTCACTATACACACTCTGCATTCACTATATATATATATATATATATATACACACACACTACACAAACACTCACTGCATTCACTATACACTCTGCATACACTATATATACACACTACACAAATACACACTGCATCCACTACACACACAGCTCCCCTGTCTAAATACACTTCACCCACTACATGTGGCATGTATATTTTGTGCATTTACCGTTAGAAAGAGTTTATTTTTTCAAAATGGTAAATGTACAGAATATCGGCAAGTTATCGGCTATCGGCATGAAAGTTCACAGCGTATCGGTATCGGCTCTAAAAAATCAATATCGGTCGATCCCTAATTGTGACCGTCTTTGATTGTGTGTGTGTGACTGTCTGTGATTATGTTGTGTGTATGTGTGACTGTCTGCCTCTGATTGTGTGTGTGACTGTCTGTGACTGTGTGTGTGTGTGTGTGCCACTGTGTGTGTGACTGTCTGACTGTGATTGTCTGTGTGACTGTGTGTGACTGTCTGCCTGTGATTGTGTGTGTGTGTGTGTGCGTGCGTGCATGTGTGTGTGAGTGACTGTCTGTGACTGTGTGTGTGTGTGCGTGTGTGTGTGAGTGACTGTCTGTGACTGTGTGTGTGTGTGTGTGAGTGACTGCCTGTGACTGTGTTGTGTGTATGTGTGACTGTCTGCCTGTGATTGTGGGTGTGACTGTCTGTGAATCTGTGTGTGTATGTGTGACTGTCTGCCTGTGTGATTGCCTGCGTGTTTGACTGTGCCTGTAACTGTGTGTGAGTGACTGTGTCTGACGGTCTTCGCCCTGCAGTGAGCCGGCAGCCAGGATATGATGTCATCGCGGCCTCGGCATCATTACAGGGCGTGCGATGGACCTGTGCAGAAAGAGCACAGAGATCCCAGCAGCAACCACTGACCACCAGGGACTGAGGATCCACTCCAGCCCTTCTAGAGCAAGGTAGGGAGGCAGGGTGGACCTCTTAATGATTAAATGTGTGTATGTATGTAATATTTGTGTGTGTGTATGTGATTGTGGGTCAGTGATTGTGTTTGTGTAAATCTGTGATTATGTGTGATTGTGTGTATCTCTGCGTATGTGTTTAGTAGATAGCTCCCTTATTTCCTGTCCTTAAATATTGCAATCCCACATAAGGATAACAAATAAGGGATTTATCTGCTAAACAACTGAAAATAAGAAAAGGGCATTTTTTTATCCTTTATCTGTTTAGTAGATCATTCCCTGAATTGGTGCCCGTATGTGAGATTTCCATATTTAAAGATACCAAATGAGGGTGCTGTTTAGCAGATAGCACCTTATTTGGTGTCCTTAAATATGGCAATCCCACAAAGGATAGCAAATAGAGGAGTTATCTGCTAAACAAAGATTGCAATTAAGAGGTGTCAGCCAGCCCACAACAAGAAATCTGGGTGGCTAATGTGAATAATATGCAAATGTGTAGTCAGATGCCAGCATGCAGAACACAGCATGCTGGCATCAGACAGCCAATGGCAGCATATTACCCCATCCCCTAGTGAGAAGTTTTACTGCTCCCCCTCCCCCTCCTGTTTTGACTGTGGTATCTTATGTGCCCCCCCCATATATATTGTTCCTAGAGTCGCCACGATGTCTGCATGTGTGTCAATGTGTATCTGTGTGTGACTGTGTTTTGTGTATATGTATCTGCATGTGTGTATGTCCGTGTATGTGTATATGTGCAGACATCTAACAATCTCGCCAACACTACACACAAATACACTCATGCATTTCAACGTCAACACTACATACACACCCCACCATTATATATAACCATACCACTGCATTCAAATACCACACAACACACAAATGCATGCTTGCATTCAAACGCCAACACTACATACAAACACACCGCTACATTCACTCACATATACTCCATACAAAAACATGCATACATTCAAACACACAAACACTGCTTAGTGCTAAACACATAAAAAAAAATTGGTTGCTTTTATATTTAAATTTGGGGGGGGGGAGGGGGGGGTGCCAAAAATAGGACCCGCCCCAGGTGCCAAATGCTCTAGGTACGCCCCTGGTCTGGGCAAAGGTTTTAAAAATATCAGGAAGTATTACTTTACTGAGAGGGTAGTGGATGCAAGGAATAGTTTTCCAGCTGAAGTGGTAGAGGTTAACACAGTAAAGGAGTTTAAGCATGTGTGGGATAGGCATAAGGCTATCCTAACTATAAGATAAGGCCAGGGACTAATGAAAGTATTTAGAAAATTGGGCATACTAGATGGGCTGAATGGTTCTTATCTGCCTTCACATTCTATGTTTCTATGTCTGAATGTGTCTTTGAGTATTTCTACCACTGACTTATTGGCTTTGCATCTACAGAAGTGTCCACCCATCTGCCATTATTATCTTTTAATATTGAAAGGGTCGTTTTTTTAAGCAAAAGGGGGAGTCCCTCCTAAGGCTGCCCCTGGATGGATCTGTTGGTATATCCACCTCCAGACATGAATTGAACGAAGGGTTACCACTTACCATGTCCATCTTGTTGATAGTGTTTCTTATGTCAGTAACCTTCAGCTATGATTTGCCACTCTCTGCGGAGAAACTCAACAGATTACTTTAAAGCCAGATAGATTGCACATGCATCACTAGCATTTACAGGCCTTAAAAACACAGGCTTTATTTCTCATGGTCCAGTGCCTCCTAGTTCAATTTTTAAAACCACAGAATCAAAAAGCATCTGATCTGCTGACAGTTCAATACTAACTCAGAGTAATAGAAGAAAACAACGTGTAAATGCAGCTATGAAAATTCTTCATTTTTTTTTTTTTTTTCTTCATTTACTAGCTTTTATTACATTTTCTATCAGGTTTATTTACTAAAGTGAATTTCAATTTTTAAGGTCAAAATAGTCAACCTCGAATTTACCTTACCTCTGCTTCCAGGTCCCCTACTGTGGCCTTAAATTTTAAATTCACTTTTAATTCTCAGTTTAGTGAATAGCTCTGTTTGAGTTTGAAAATGCTCTGGTTTCAGGTAATATTGTAGGGCATGTCTGCTTAGGCCTAGATAATCTCTGTTAAACTGCCCTCCGCTTTTTGTAGTCCGTTAGCTCCATGGGCCCGAGGGTTGTTTGCATTTGGGACTCAGAATGGAATCTTGTGTTGTGTTGTCTTATAAATACAGCCATGGGTCCAGGGGATGTTTTTTCTCATAGATTGTAAGCTCGTTTGACCAGGACCTTCTTCTCCTTTTGTCTCTGTTAATTTTTATTTGTCAATTACTTGTTGTCACATATCACCATTCTATATTTGTAAAATACTGCTGAATAAGCTGACATTATATAAATGCTAGTAATAATAATATATGAGCTTGGCACTCTAAAAAATATTCTTGCGTTCTCGTCTTCTAGATTTGGCCAGGAGTCCAAAGAATATGTGACTAGGACTGTGTCTACTCACTGTGCATCTAAAGCAAGCATATCAAACTCGAAATCTAGCATGGGCCAAATAAACAAGGTTTTAGTTGAAGAGGCACTGTCATGCTGAACTTACCTTTCCCCTATCGATTCCTCGTCTCTTCCTCTGTCAGGATTTGTTCTTCATTTCTTCCTGTCTGCTCTAGTTTTCTTTAAAACATAAGACAAAGTAGGGACTATTTGTCTTATCGAGGTTTCCTACGCCTGACCAGCTTTGACCAGCGGAGGAGCAAAGTGTGCTTCATTTCCGGTGGTCAGAGCAATTTTCACACAGTTCTCACCTTTGATCCGTGATCTTGCGATGCTTCCTGTCCGTATACTCGAACGTCCTGTCACTTAGACAGGACGTCGGCAAAACTACGCGCACACACACTCACTGACAGACACACTAACTCTCTGACAGACACACTAACTCTCTGACAGTCCCACTAACTCTCTGACAGTCCCACTAACTCTCTGACAGTCCCACTCACTCTCTGACAGTCCCACTCACTCTCTGACAGACACACACACACTCACTCTCTGACACACACACTCACTCTCTGACACACACACACTTACTGACTGACACACTTACTGACTGACACACACACTGACAGACACACACACACACACTGAATGACACACACACACACACTCACTGACAGACACACACATTCACTGACAGACACACACATTCACTGACAGACACACACACACTCACTGACAGACACACACACACACACTCTCTGATAGACACACACTGACTGACAGACACACATACACACTGACAGACACACACACACACTGACAGACACACACACACACACTCTCTTACAGACAGACACACACACACACACACTGACTGACAGGCACACTCACTGACACACACACACACACACACTGACTGACACACACTCACTGACAGACAACACGCACTCACTGACAGACACATATGTTCACTGACAGACACACACACACTGGTGTGGGGTCTCTCCCTGGGGTATTCCCTTCCTGCTCCTCAGTGCTCCCTCATGTGTGCAGTTTAGTGATGCCGGGTGCCGGAATATGACGTCATATTCCGGTACCCGGCATCACTACAGACGGCGCGCGCGAGGTAGCAGTGAGGAGCAGAAAGACTGTGCTCTCTAGCTGCCGCCAGAGGCCTCTTCTCCTGGACTGGGTAAATTTTAGCAGAGTAGGCATGTAACCACGGCTGGTTCCCTTATTTACCACTATAATGTCTTAAAGCATAGAACTTAGCACGGCTAACCATACAGATATCTTAGCTATAATTTTATATAGTTAGTGTAAGAGATCCTCTATTTAACATATATAAATAATTGAGAATACAATATAAATTAAGGATTGTGTTGGAAGCAATAAAGTTTTGTCTTTTAGATATTTATTATATAAAAGTATAAATCTAGACATATAAAATCCAGTATAGCAGAGTTTATAAGATTAAACTAAATGCTTGCAAATATCATTAATAGGTTACCACACCCTCCTGATCATGTCAGCCTCTCTGTCATTTTAAGATGGAGCAGCGTCTGTCTCCAAGTCTCTCCTCTGTGTCTTAACATTTAAAAGTACACCTATTCATACCTTAGGTGTCTCCATTTTAGGGTTACCGTAGTTCATATATGAAAAAGTAACACGTCTTTTACTTTATTCATTTTAGGACCTCCCTTAACTTGGCCATAACTAAAGGGGGTATACGTCATGGAAATCTTCCTGACTTAGTTCAAGATGGCATCTTAAAGTCTGAACATCCTTATCTTCTTAAGGTTACCACAGTATATTGTGTACTGAAAGAGTCGTAGTATAGCTTTGAAGCTTGTTTATGCATTATTGTTATTGTAATTCGTCTGGGACAAAATGGCGTAAACATAATATGCACTGAAGGTAGGTAAGAGGTTATTGCTTAAAGAAACAGTTATGAAAAACAATTTGTTCCATTTCTAACACTTTGTCAGTTTGCAATATCTCTTAAAGACAAAGTACACAGTTTAAGAAATACAACATTTAATTCTAAAACTTGTAATATTTGCATTTGCCCATAACAGGCACCTGCAATGTGGGGAGAGCCTTAACATGTCAAACTCGCAGCTCGCCGGGCCGCAAAGATATTCATTGTGGGCTGCGAGTTTGACATGCTTGATCTAAAGCTAAATTAACATCATTCCCACCCGGTCCAATGGCTGTATCTATAAGATAACATAACACAAGTTTATTTTCCATAGTTATCTTTTTTATGGTTTGCCAATGATTCCAAGAGATTTTCCAGCCTGGCATGTTCGGTATTAGGTAATCTTGAAGCTATTGGTTTGGCCAGTACTTTGTAAATTAAATAAAACTTAAAATACAGTAAATATATATTTTCTCAGAATTGCCCAGGAATATTTGTATTGACCTACCCTGAGGGAAAAGGCAAATTTGATAAAGAAAAGTCTGTGAGATACACAATGGTGCATTGAGAGAGACAGCGAGATAAAGGCTTCTTGGCAGAATATTTTATTTTACAGACTAAAGTGAACACTTTTGCATTACTTGTAATGGTTACAAACTGTGGATAAGGCCAACAAATAAATCAACATAAATGTGAAAGTCATGTTTTGGAAGTAAATTCCTTTTTATCAGGCAAGTGCGAGAGGCAGGAATTGGGGACGTAGAGACCAACACTTCATTTAGATAAATTAGTTGCCATTTGAAATTCATTGAGAGACATTTAAGGACAAAGCTTTTCTTCTGAGATCCCTCCAACATTAAAGATACAGTAGTTTTAAAGCCATAGGGATGTGTATTAAACGGTCTGCAAAATGGAACATTACAAAAGTGAACACGTGTTTATTCTTGTCCTGTGTCATTGTTAATTTCTAAAGATATACCTCCTAACATTGAGAGTCGGGTGCATGGTTGTCCTGCTACCGATGACCTTCAAAAGACCTTCAAACTATACGTACTCACTTAAACAAATTGCAGAAACCCGTTGCACTGTCACTGTGGTCCCAGATTATAAACTCACCATGAAACGTTTATCCTACACCTGTGACCTGAAGTACTGTAGATAAGAGATTAACCATCCATGTACTCTCCATTTATCAAGGATTTGTGGACTGCTTTCTTTATCATTAATTATTATGATGGTAGAAAGAAGCTTGTGTGAGACTTGGTAATAAAAGGATTCTTCGTAGCACATTATAAATAGGTGTTTTCTAAAATGTTGCAGTAATACATTTTTTTTTTATATATATTTTGCCTCATTCTGTCCTACATTAGTAAACAGGTCCTTCCAGAGATTTAAGAAGTGCTGTTTATCCTAACAAAGTAAGATTGTGGAATATCCAAGTCTATTATACATTTGTACACATTGCCATGATTTAGTCGCTGTTAGGTGCCTGTGATGTGTATGTGAGTATTAGTCATCAGAACTGATACAAAGTGTGTTATTGTAACCATGAGCCCTGTCCATGTTACTGTAATGTGTAGTAATGCAGCGTGGGAGGAAATCTGTTTGTACAGAGCGAGATGCCTATAATACCCACTGTAAAATGGAACTGTTTAGTTACATTTAAAGAGGTGCTGGCACTTGGAGTATTCGGCATATTATTCATCAGCTAACAAGATTCGTAGGATTTTTGTTTTGTTTTTTGTTTTTTTTTGTAACACCTTTTCCATATTGCTGTAAATAAAAAAAATATTTAAAATGTATTCAAATGCACCCGACAGCCACACCATGGTGGGGTTATGTTTGTCCAAGTTAAATGATGTGCTTAGATGAAATAATGTCAAGGCCACCCAGTGTAAAGAACAAAGTTTCTCTTAGTCAAGTCTTTGGATTCCCATCACAATATTCTTATTTACAAAACACTTCAGTTCACCAGGTGGTGCTCTTTGCAGATCCTTTGCAGGAGGCCTCCACTCAATATAGTTATTCCCCAACCTGGGCAAGGGTGGGCATAGGGACGTATATGACATGGACCGGTTTTAAGGGGACAATCGTTTTTTTGGGAACTGACAGTATTATTTTTAATTTATGATTTTGCCTTGTATGCTTGTCGTTTTTTAATCTCTTATAACTTGGAAATTAATGAAGTGTTCGGCACAGTAACCCCGGCACCCAATATGTCTTTTTGTTTCATTTAAAGTAATAACATGCTTGGGAAATAAAATATAACAATTGAAATCGACATACTCGTGAAATAAATAAATAAAACATCCTTGGTTCTTGAAAGTTGCTCAAAGTCCGATGGATAAACAAGTAATAGATGGTCCTGGTTACCTCATCCAGTCCATCTTCATCACAATGATATGTGTGATACAGCTCCATATCCTGCATGGTACATGCTGTATTGTACTACTGTCTCCCCACATCCCTCACTCTCAGTGGTGTTTTCCTTCTCTATCACAAACTCAGTCATTCACGGTCACTTACTAGACTGCTCTTACTTTGAAAAAAAGTCAGATTGTCTTTGTTTCGGGCCACAAAATCTCCTTAACCCCTTACGGACAGAGCTTCAGAAGCTTGTCTTTCACTTAATGACAACAGCATTTTTTGCATTTTTTGCTATTTGCGTTCAACTGCAATTTGCATTTTACTAATTTATTGCACCGACACATATTATATACCGTTTTTTAAAGGACAGAAAGGACTTTAATTTGATGTAACACACATATATATATATATATATAAAAATGCTTATTTATTATAAAAAAAAATACAGAAATATGCAAAAAAAATAATTTGTGTGTTTTTTTTTACCGTTTTTGCAATAATAATGTGTACATAATTAGTGCAGGTTAAGGAAAGTAATTAAACATAAATTAATTTAGTTGTTCTGATTTACAGAATATATAATGTGTCTGGGATTTTAAGTTATTTTTGGTAGTTACAGGTCACAAAGCACAAGGAGTAAAATAAACTTTTAATGTGGAGCGTTTTCAGAATTTGGTATGTTTGTCTTGTAAGCTTAATAGCCATAAAAGAACACAAAAATTGTGACACAAAAGTATCTATTTATTTAAAGTAGACATCACATGCTCTTGTCCTAAGGTTGTTGTGACACTTTCTACGTAGCCATTTCACCGCCAACCTCTGCTAAATATTGGAGTAAAATTGTGTTTTTTGGGGTTTTTGGCACGCAAACTTAGAACAAAGAACTTCTCATGTGTATTTTGTAAAGTTGGTGTGTGCTATTCCTGTACAAAGTTTTATTTTGTGCTCAGTTACATCTGCTAAGTAAAATTACACCCCCATTGTATGTCTTTGGCACTATTTCGTGAAGCTACAGTGCCATATAGGAGACCTGTCCTTTTCAGTATTCACAGTAGAATTTTGAGAGACGGATTTAATGAGCCTATGCTTCCATTTGGGGTATTATAACAGTTTGACTGTTCAAAAAATTCCCACAAAGGCCTACCATTTGTAAAAGTAGACACTCCAGGGTATCTCAGAAGGTGCATATTGTGCCTTAACATGCCCCCATTTTCTCACCAATAGATGCCAAAGTATGTGGTATAAAATAATTGTGTGCATTTTTTACATATGGATTGCATTTTTACTGGGCATTTTGTATATTTCACATGTGCCACTAAGTTCATACCCCCCAAATTATGTTCAGCTAAGTCTTCTGAGTAAAATGACACCCCCATTGCTTGTCTTTGGCACTATTTCGTGAAGCTACAGTGCCATATAGGAGACCTGTTCTTTTTTAGTACTCACAGTAGAATTTTGAGAGACGGATTTAATGAGCCTATGCTTCCATTTGGGGTATTATACCAAATTGACTGTTCAAAAAAAACCCACAAAGGCCTACCATTTGTAAAAGTAGACACTCCAGGGTATCTCATAAGGTGCATATTGTGCCTTAACATGCCCCCATTTTTTCACCAATAGATGCCAAACTATGTGGTAAAAAATAATTGTGTGCGTTTTTTACATATGGATTGCATTTGTGCTGGGCATTTTGTATATTTCACATGTGCCACTAAGTTCATACCCCCCACATTATGTTCAGCTAAGTCTTCTGAGTAAAATGACACCCCCATTGTATGTCTTTGGCACTATTTAGTGAAGCTACAGTGCCATATAGGAGACCAAGCCATATCAGTTTTTACCGAACTTTGAATTTTGACGCTGGGCCTATGTGCAATTTCCAAGCATCTTAGCAGGTTTTAAATTTAAACTACCCCACAAAGGCCTACCATTTCTTAAAGTAGACACCCCAGGGTATTTCAAAAGGTATATTCTAAACCTTAGTGTAGGATAATTTTTTTGTTAGTTTGTACCAAGTCTCGTTGCAATTAGCATTTTTGTCTGCCTTTTTGACACACACTTGGAGATGTTACTGTATATTTTGCTATCCTTATGTGTGCTATGGCAGTATAACACCTAATATGTTGCTCAGCTATGTCATCTTAGTGCAACGATACCAACATGTGTACCTTTTTCATGGTTATGTGGATGTTGAAGGGGCACATTGGAGACCAAGTCATATGAGTTTTTACCAAACTTTGAATTTTGACGCTGGGCCTATGTGCAATTTCCAAGCATCTTAGCAGGTTTTAAATTCAAACTACCCCACAAAGGCCCACCATTTCTTAAAGTAGACACCCCAGGGTATTTCAAAAGGTATATTCTAAACCTTAGTGTAGGATCATTTTTTTGTTCATTTGTACCAAGTCTAGTTGCAATTAGCATTTTTTCTGCCTTTTTGACACACACTTGGAGATGTACTGTATATTTTGCTATCCTTATATGTGCTACGGCAGTATAACACCTAATATGTTGCTCAGCTATGTCATCTTAGTGCAATGATACCCCCATATACAGAATAGTTGGGGTAAACTTATCTGGGGGTAGTACACAGTCATCTGCGTCCCGGGCAAAGCTGTCATGGATTCCGAAACCAAAACACAGACAGACCACAAAGAGAGAGAACACAGAGAGAGAAACTTGTAATACCGGTCCTTAGAATGGCCGGGCTATACAAGCAGAGAATTGTCAAGGTACAAGCCAAGGTCAAAGGAGTAAAGAGAAACGGAACAACGATAGGACAAGCCGAGGTCAAGGATCAGAGAAGACAGGATAAACGGTAGACAAAGCCAAGATTCGGTAACCAATCAGACAGATGACTAAAAATCACACCCCAAAACTGGTCTACTTATTCGGCCTGGGTGTGAAATTTTTTAAAACAATGGCCAATACATAGGCCGGGCTGAGAGGGGCAATCAGGGCAGTAATAGCTGGTCTCAACTCTTACGCCCCTCTTGTAACACACCCTGCACCTTTTCTGGGGGTTTTGTTTTTTAGGGGTTGGTGGAATCTTAAAGCAGAAGTGACCTGCCTCCATTCTTCTGCTAGGCTCCACTGATGGTCTCCTTGTGTGACATTCTAGCAGCTTAGAAATTAGCTCAAACTGGAAAGAAAGAAAAGTGCTTTTCAGCCCAGCATTTGCCTTTTTAAAAATGACAAAGGCATTGTGGATTGCCATCTGCATCAGGTATATGCCCACTTTTTTATACCATGCCCTGGTCTTTCTCATGATCAAATATGGCTGCATCAGTTGATCGGACAGGTCAACGCTCCCCATATGCCGATTATATTGCCGTATGCAGACTGGCACCCGTTTACATTCGTCTCTGCCACGAACTGCGACCCTCCGAGTGTTTTCACCATGGATGGTGGTTAAGATGAAAACATCCTTTTTATCCCTGCACTTTAGTGCCAGCAGTTCATTCTGGCTGAGAGCTGCTGTTTCCCCCCTTTTCATTTTTTTGTTCGCTAGAGCCTTTGGGAAACCTGTGCGACTCTTCCGAATAGTGCCACAGGCCACGGTCTCGAAGCAGTACAACATTTTTAACAGTGGGATGCTATTATAAAATTTATCGATGTATAGATGATAACCTTTATTAAGTAGTGGCATTATTAAGTCCCAGACAATTTTCCCACTTGTCCCTACTGTATCTGGGCAACCTGGGGGATCAAGGTGGCTATCCCTTCCTTCGTATACACGGAAGGTGTATACGTAGCCACTGCCACTTTCACATAGTTTATAAAATTTGATCCCATATCGGGATCTTTTGGATGGGATATATTGTCTAAACCCCAGTCTTCCCTTAAACTTCATTAGGGACTCGTCAATGGAAATGTTTTTATTGGGGGTATATATAGCGGCAAATTTACTGTTAAAGTGGGCAATTAAAGGGCGTAGTTTGTAAAGAAGATCATACTGCGGATCACCTTTTGGGGGGCACTTGTTGTTATCACTAAAGTGCATAAATCTTAGTATGTCTTCATATCTTTCCCTTGTCATTGTCTCGGCAAAAATGGGAGTATTGCAAATAGGATGTTTAGCCCAATACATCCTAATTGTGGGCTTTTTAATTAGCCCCATTAACATGGTCAGTGCCCAGAATTGTTTCAATTCTGGCACACTGGTTGGGTACCATCTCTCTTTCCTAGAGATAAGAGAGTCTGGATTGCGTGCCAGATATTGCTCCGCATAGAGATTAGTCTGGGTGACTATCTCCCCAAAAATCTCATCCCCCAAGAACAGCTGCATAACATCCAGCGCACTATAGGCAGACAGGTCCGCCTGTATGCCAGGATTGCCTGTAAACACTGGGATGTCTGGGGAAAAATTATTAGGGGGTACCCAGTGATCTGCGCCATGAAATCGTCGATTTCCCCTGATGTTCCTGCAGTATCTGGCACTGCGTCACTCCCTGCTTCACTCTCTGAGGCAGTGTCAGTCGCCTCTGAGTCGGCCGCTAACAGGGCATAAGCCTCCTCTGCGCTATACTTTCTAAATGCAGCTATACTTTGTTAATGCAGCTAACACAGCTAACAAAACACTAACAAAAAAAATTTATTTATTTTTTTTTTTTTTTTTTATTCCCTAATTCCCACTAAATTCCACCCACCAAAATAACTAAATCACAAATTAATAAAATCAAATAATAAAATTTAACCCCTTAGGGTTACAAAAAAACTAAAAAGTAACCCTTGAAAAAAAATAGATCACAATAGAGTACTGTGACCTGTATATTGATCACTGCTAGCAGTGATCAAGCAGCAGGGAAAGGGTTATTTTTTTTTTTAACTACAGGGAAAGGAATTTTATACTTAAGCATAACTTTGCAATAACGCAGGGACACAATGTAGCACCGATCCATCTCTCTCCACTTCACAAACCCACACGAGGTGGAGGGAGGCGGATCAGATATCCCAGCAGCATTGTGACCGCTGTGGCTGGCTGTCACAGCGATCACATGGGCTGGGATGTCGGGATTTTCTGCTGCTGGTCTGCCCCTGACTCGGAGGGACCCAGCAACAGCATTAACCCCGCGATCGCCGGCACTGCGCGATCGCGGCGTTAATTTTAACGCGTTACGGACCAGGTCCGTCACTCGTCATTAACGCATTCCCCTGAGTGACGGACCTCGTCCGTCACTCGTCGTTAAGGGGTTAAACAAATGTGTCCATGCTTTTACTGAAAACTGCAAACAAGCAAAGAGTAGGGCAGATAACGTGACCTTTCAACCATCCCAAAACACAAGCAAGGTTCTCTGTGTAAGACATGCTGAAACTAAGCCAAGGCTTTATCTATGTTCTCAGAAATCTCATCTAAAAGGAATTATGAAAGAAAGGAGTAATTGTAGGCTTTGAGTATTCTAGTCCTATACAAACCATACTTTATTTCACTGCTTTATTTTTATTTATCTGATTTTGGATAACGATATCATCAGAAATATTTATGCATTACAATTTTCTTTTAAATTGATGGATCTGGAAGAGAGTAAATGCAATCCCTCAATCCAATGCATTAAAGGAACACTATAGGGTCAGGAACACAAACATATATTCCTGAACTTGCCTCCCCCCCCCCTTAGCCCCCTTAAAAACAATTAAAACTCACCTTATATTCAGTGCTGTGCAGGTCCGCCAGAGCTGACCCTGCCCCCTTAGTGACATAAGAATTGCTGATTTTTAGCTAAAATCGGCAAGGTGGCAGGGCCAAAGACTGTTTTGGCCAATCAGCACCTCCTCATAGAGATGCATTAAATCAATGCATCTCTATGAGGAAAATTCAGCGTCACCGTGCAGAGTGTGGAGATGCTGAATGGCATGGCTGCTTACTGTGCAGCACTGACTCAGGAAGCACCTCCAGTGACCATCTGAGGAGTGGCCACTTGGAGGTGTCCCTAGTGGTAATGTAAACACTGCCTTTTCACTAAAAAGGCAGTGTTTGCATGAATATGCCTGAAGGCAATGATTATACTCACCAGATCAACTACATTAAGCTGTAGCTGTTCTGGTGACTATAGTGTCCATTTAACTTAGAAAGGAATAAATAATCTCCTTTTTGAATGCATACATTTAAAGACAGGGAGAGTTCCATGAGTGACTGATGGCCATTCCTTTGCAGTTTTGGTGTTCCCTTCAATCATGCAGGCTTGCCCCCTGTGGTGAAAGAATCTGAGCCAGTGTCCAAATTAAACACATTCCGCCTCTTACAGACTGTGGCACACTGACAAACTGGCAGAAACAGCAAAGCTATAGCTCATAAGTGTCTTAAAGCTTCATATGGAAATGGATTTTCTATCATAATAAGAACTGACTGCAGGTTTATAATCAAAATGCAAACTTCCTCGCCTGCTCGCTGCTCAGGAACACAATTGAGAGTGACAGAATTCATTACACAACACAGACAGGCAGAGAACTTCAAAAAGCAGTATATGTATCGGGAGCCAATCGCTGCCTGGAGATAACACACACCAACTTAGAACTTCAATCCTCTGTGTGTTGAGCAAAATTACCAATCTTCTCATTGTTGCAAAACCTTATTATTCTAATAGTTATCAAGTGGAACGCTCAAATTGGCGAAATAACTTGAGAGTGGCGCTCTCCGCGATGCCTGTTTGCCTTTCCACTAACTAAATGATTGATTACTTTTTATGGTTTTATATATGCAGTTTGCGAGGCAGATCTACGTGTGATGTACACAAGGCTATTCTTGTCAGGAGGAAATAAATGATCTATATATAGAATGAAGGTTGAGCGGTTTATTGATGTCTCCACGACCCCAAGCTGACATTCATTTTCAACATTTTTACTTAATAATCCATAATTCAAATGAATATTTTTAAATCAGTCTTAAAGGGGAGCTGTGACCTCCCTGGATTTTTAATACTACGTTTTCTTATACCTTTCTCTATATATATACAGAATAATATGTATTTGTGTGATGTGAAAAATGAATATAAATGTAGCTTCCTACTGCTATTTATCCTATAACTGGGGGCCTCCATGTTAGCGCCCTGTCAGTCATTGTTATAAGCTCTGCTCTTTGCTCCTGTCAGTCAGAACAGAGAGAGCAGACAGAGAAGAGGAGAAATGAAACAGTGTTTATTTTCTCCTCTTTATTTGCAATATGTGCCCAGGCTTTGCCTTGTCTGAACTGGATTATGATGTTCTTGTCAAAATCTTTAATAGTCAAAAGGAATGTGGAGCATCTCATGGGAAAAAAAAGTTAAGACAAGTTATAGTTAATTTTCAACATTTTATTTAATGTTGAAAATTCCAGAAAAGTGTTGGTTTCCCTTTAATTGATTTGTAGTTTCCCATTAATTGATTTGTAATGACATGTTGACATATTTTAGATTGGCTTAACCACCCCACCCATGTCCTCTATCTCACGGAATGTCTGATTATATGCAAGGTCAGAGCTCTCTAATAGTCCAGGCCAACTTCGACTGCTATGAAGGAGTCAACTGCTTTAATGCAGAGAGCTCCTCACCAGGAACACCAAAAGACACCACCATGACTTAAATAGATGGTGCCAACCTTAGTACCAGCTGGTTACTGTGTCTAGTGAGTTATGAAGAGTTATGAAGATGTTTTAAAATAATCTAGGTTAGCCATATCAGGTGAATCCATAACCATCAGCATTAAACCAAACATTTCAGATAAATCCGTTGTCTGGGGTTCACCCATACATCTCATATGAGAACATATCTTTCAAGTAAACCCATGGCTGAGAAAATACAGTGTTTACATTGAAAGCTAGGAACACCTCCAGTTGCAGTCACTCAGAGTGAACCAGAGGGACTTCTGAGTTGATGGAGGCATAATATGCCTCCATCCACTCAGATCTGCTGTGTATGAGCATCCTGTGATTCAGTATCTCCTCCCACTGCATGCAGACACTGAACTTTCCTCATAGAGATTCATTGATTCAATTAATCTCTATGAAGATATGCTGATTGGCCAGGGCTGTGTTTGAATCATGCTGGCTCTGCCCCTGATCTGCCTCCTTGTCAGTCTCAGCCAATCCTGTGGGGAAGCACTGTGATTGGATCAGGCTATCACATGTCAGCAGACTGCTTGTTTTTCCTGAGTCTAACAGCATGCAGATTTACAGCTTCAGGCTTGAATACAGTAAGATTTTTACTATATTTATGGAGGCATGAGGGGCCCAGGCGGGCTAGATGGTCGTGTTAACACTATTGGGTTAGGAATACATGTAGTTCCACTGGTGACTATAGTGTCCCTTTAGGATAACCCCTGCCTCACAGGCACACTCATAACTGCCAAGGCAAATCCATTGCCAATAAAGAAAATGCTAGCTTCTCTGTACACCCATAGTTTGCAGCTACTGCGATATCTCTCATACATATTTTAGTATTAGACTTCCAGTTCTGCATTGACACAGTCTCACTAGAAATGTGTTAATCCCCTTTCATGTTTTGGACGTTTGTGTTTGTTAACATTATCATCCAGCCCTGGCTACTGTTTCACAATCTAAACTTAAAATATCCGCTTACAGCCAATGCCTCTCCCAGGGCTCTGATTAGCCAGTTCAAACACTATTCTGCTGCAATCTCTCTTGCCCAACAACAAAGCCTTCCTGCCCACATATCTTTATTGCCTTTTAGCGATGTGGCACCATAGAGATGACATTAATGTAGAACTTTGACACACGACATACTGAGCCCAGCGTCCAGTTACTCCAGCTTGTCTGATCCATGAGCAGCTCAGTGAATCTAAAGCCAGCACTGATCGTTCACAGTCAGGAAAAAAATGTGGTTTGCAAAACATACCGGAGCCAAACCAGCCGATTACACAAACTTGGCTGTCAGAACACAGCGCTGTGATAGGAAAGGTATGATTTTTACTGACAGCTTCTAACTCGCTGCTGTTAATTACTCGGTAATCAAATCTTTATCTGCCCAGGGTTCCTTATTGCTATTAAATCTTTTAGTCCATAGCAAAATACCATCCTGTGGGACTGCCGGAAACATTGTATCTCTTACCACACTGAACCAAGGCAATAAAAGCTGTAAGGTGTAATTACGTGGAATGTGTTTATAGTAAATGTCTCCCCCATTCATTGAGTAAGTCGAATGCATCCCTCCAAGCTGTCCCAAATTAAGAGGACAATCCCAATTTGGGGCCCCTGTCCCAGTGTCCTGAGGTTTTACATTAGGTCAGACGTAGGCAACCTTCGGCACTCCAGATGTTGTGGTCACATCACCCCTAAAGCATTTTTATTGAACCTTGAATTGCAGAACGGATACACCAACTTTTAAATATCCTTCAAGGAAAAAAGATATTCTATTATATGTTAAATGTTAAAATATATTGTTTCAAATCCTTCTCTTTTTAAGATGTTATGGATATGTTTCATCTTTAGTATGAAGGTCATGGCATTGCTTTGCGTATTCCTCACACTTCCAACCACATTAGATATTGGCTTCATAATGCATTCTTTGATACACCCATTCAAAGTCTGGCTCAAGGAGGGGTTGTTCCCTCACACCATGCGGCCATAATGCCAGGGTTGTGGAGTGGGAGTAATTTTTGGGAGATAGTTTTACTCTCAAACTGTTCACTTCTACGCCAGAATATGCAGTAAAACGTAATATGAGAATTGTGATATAATTACGTATTATTATTATTATGATATTTATATAGTAGCGCCATCAAATTCCGCAGCGCTTTATAATATATGTATGTAGCGAAAGCCACTTCGCCACTGTGGTTTGGAGGGGGCTGCTTGCCCGCCTCTTACCCTGTGACTACGGTCCCTGGGCGATTTGGCCCTTTATGCACGGTATTTGGGCATACTGTGGGTTATTGGGCTGCCCCAGGATTATGGGCCCTCTCATCAGCCCATACGAAACTTAAACCCCATGGCGTTTGAACTGTGTTTGTGGCATCTAAACGCTGTTTGGATATGTTGAGCGCTCAGATCCAAGCCATCTGGGGATGGGTTGAATGTGGGGGTTCTGTTTAGTATAACAGGAGTTATGTATTTTTTTGTCTTTTGGTGGTTGCTGGTAACATGTGCTTAATGGAGGCTGTGTTTGTCCCTGGATATAATTAAATCAGCTTCTCCATTGTCTCCAGGATAGAGGATTCTGGGGAACTAGTTTGAGCTTCTAAAAACCATGCTTCCAGAAGGTCAAATGCACATTTGTACTAACTTTTGAACCCCTGGTCCAATTCGTATGATTTTTGAGTATGTTGTTCCCCCGAATGGATTGATTGTGTATATGTATTTTTATGCAAATGTGATGTATATTTTGGGAGTTATGAATGTTGTGTAAAAACTGTATTTTCCCTACCTAGGATAATTGTATTTTCCTGTGTGTACAGATAATTAGTTTACAGGTAGAGGGGAAGGCTATGTGTGGGATGTAACTATTGTGTGATTGGTTAATGTACGTTACTGTGTGTGTCCCTCCCCTTCATGGGAGCACCTAATAAAAAGGGCTGCAAGCTAGCAGCCAGGGAGTTCTATTTTTACCCTCAACTTGAGTCCTGTCTCTTATTGGGGGAATCTGCTACAAGGGATTGCTATTCTAGGCATATTCCCTACCTATAATCACTGAGCTCTTGTAAGAGCTTGTTCCTGCTTCATTCTGAAGGGAGATAGCTGCAGCCTGCGGTGCTTATGGTGTCTGGTGGAGTGCTTGGAGTCCTCTGGAAGCGCTAGGAGCATCTTTCAACGGAGGTACCCAGTCGGGGTGCCAGGCGATCCGTTACATTGGTGGCAAGCGGTGGGATGGCGTCCTAGTGCGAGGAGAAGCAGCTCAGAGACACCGGTAACGTGTGGAGTTGTGCAGCGTCCCTATCTTCAGCAACATAATGGAACCAGCAGTGGCTACAGCAAGCATGGCGTATAGCTACTCCGTACTAGAGTTTGGCACGATGGTAGGGTTGCGCCTGAAGTTTTACGGACCCAATCCAGAGGAGAAATACGTGCGGTTCGTGTGGGACATGGTGACCCGGAACCTACAACACAGGGCGTTGAGGGAAGGCCAGTGGGCACGTTGGGAGAAACTCCAGCCACAGGTAGAGTGGGACGAGGAAGAAACCGAGGTGGCCGGTGGAGATGGGACCGAGGTCTCTCTACCGGCCCTACAGGGATGCTGGGCACCCGGCCCAGATCCCCAGCGGCAGTATGTTTTACAGGGAGGGGAGACAGTCGGTCTCTCTCCCCAGCGGCAGAATGTGTTATTGGAGGAAGAGACAACCGGTCTCCCTCCCCAACAGCAACCAGAGGTACCCGAGGTAGAGGACCTCATAGACTGGTCCTGGGAGGACCCCCTGCAGGCAGGTGGAGATGGGACCGAGATCTCTCCACCGGCCCTACAGGGATGCTGGGCAACCGGCCCAGATCCCCAACTAGAGCTGGAGTTACAGAAAGTGGAGAGCATCGACCTCCCCCCCCAGCAGCAGCCGGAGTACCAGGGGGAGGTAAGTGATATTTCTCCTCCCCAGTCAACTCCTTTGTTCCCTGACCCCCCAGCAGAAGAGCTGGCAACTGGGCAGAGCGCCGCTGGCCTCTGTCCTCCCTTGTTTCCTTCCCCTGAGCCTGACTTTCTACAGGCTGCCTCAGCGGAAGAGCTGGCAACTGGGCAGAGCGCCGCTGGCCTCTGTCCTTCCTTTTTTCCTTACCCTGAGACTACCCCAGCTCTGACGCCGGAGCAGAGCACATCGGGCATCTGGCCCCCAAGTACTCACAGCCATTTGCCCAGCAAGGCCCAGGGTGCCACAGTTTCACCCCACAACTTGGGACCTACAGGCCAGTATGACTTATTGTTGGGGGGCTATTCTGTGAATTCTTTATTGTGGGGGGGCTACACTGCTAAATTTGTTTTGTGGGTTAGACCCTCTGTGAACTATGTACCGTGGGTGGGCCATTCTATGAATTCTTTATTGTGGGGGGGCTACACTGCTAAATTTGTTTTGTGGGTGGGCTACTCTGCTAATTTTGTTTTATGGGTGGGCTGCCCGACTAATCTAGGTACTGACCGGCAGAAGGTCAGGTACCTGGTTAGTCTACCCCCGAATGGGAAGATATGTAGCGAAAGCCACTTCGCCACTGTGGTTTGGAGGGGGCTGCTTGCCCGCCTCTTACCCTGTGACTACGGTCCCTGGGCGATTTGGCCCTTTATGCACGGTATTTGGGCATACTGTGGGTTATTGGGCTGCCCCAGGATTATGGGCCCTCTCATCAGCCCATACGAAACTTAAACCCCATGGCGTTTGAACTGTGTTTGTGGCATCTAAACGCTGTTTGGATATGTTGAGCGCTCAGATCCAAGCCATCTGGGGATGGGTTGAATGTGGGGGTTCTGTTTAGTATAACAGGAGTTATGTATTTTTTTGTCTTTTGGTGGTTGCTGGTAACATGTGCTTAATGGAGGCTGTGTTTGTCCCTGGATATAATTAAATCAGCTTCTCCATTGTCTCCAGGATAGAGGATTCTGGGGAACTAGTTTGAGCTTCTAAAAACCATGCTTCCAGAAGGTCAAATGCACATTTGTACTAACTTTTGAACCCCGGGTCCAATTCGTATGATTTTTGAGTATGTTGTTCCCCCGAATGGATTGATTGTGTATATGTATTTTTATGCAAATGTGATGTATATTTTGGGAGTTATGAATGTTGTGTAAAAACTGTATTTTCCCTACCTAGGATAATTGTATTTTCCTGTGTGTACAGATAATTAGTTTACAGGTAGAGGGGAAGGCTATGTGTGGGATGTAACTATTGTGTGATTGGTTAATGTACGTTACTGTGTGTGTCCCTCCCCTTCATGGGAGCACCTAATAAAAAGGGCTGCAAGCTAGCAGCCAGGGAGTTCTATTTTTACCCTCAACTTGAGTCCTGTCTCTTATTGGGGGAATCTGCTACAAGGGATTGCTATGCTAGGCATATTCCCTTGCTATAATCACTGAGCTCTTGTAAGAGCTTGTTCCTGCTTCGTTCTGAAGGGAGATAGCTGCAGCCTGCGGTGCTTATGGTGTCTGGTGGAGTGCTTGGAGTCCTCTGGAAGCGCTAGGAGCATCTTTCAACGGAGGTACCCAGTCGGGGTGCCAGGCGATCCGTTACAATGTATAATATGTGGATTTGAAAAAAGTGCTATCGCACATTAAGGAGTCAGAGTTGGAGGTCCACAACTCTGCTTAAACAATGCATGTAATCCACTAATCAGCGTCATTCGTTTCAAGGTTTACTTTCTGACTTTTACCATGCCATATTTGTTCACCTCGATGTCCAAGGAATTTGCAACAACTTGTAACATCAGTTACACACTGCTATTGTATTAACAATACTTTTTATTAATGTGCCCACAGTTCTGATCCACAATGAAACACTGTATATATAGTACTCAAAACACAGAAGACACATTTTAAATTACAACGCGTTATTTTGCTTTATTGTCCAACTGGAATGGAGTTTGTCTTTTCAACTCATTTAATTTCACTGTTGCGAATGGTGTCACATTCGACCAGTGTCTTTATATGACTAAAAGTCCAGGCTACTAATGTAGTCTCTTTAGGAAAGACTTACTTGACAATTAGTTTTGCTTGAAGACTTCCACACATTTTATTTTCAACATTGATGCACAATCCATACTTTAACCAGATCGTCCTTTGATATGATATTCAGCTATATGTTAGATGTTAAAATAACGTCCACCAATTGAGATACCTCAACACAATTTCAGAAGATCCATTATGAGCACAGGTTGAAGTACATGATGTCTCACAACCTTAACAGATTACTCTGTTGCTCTGTTGCGTTTGTGCCTTACTCAATCAGATGCCTATTTATTGTCAATAAAATAAAAATTAGAAGTAAACTGAGGCTGAATCTAAACACTCCACCCACCCAACATCTACAGTGCAAATATAACTTCAGTTGCCCCTCTCGTGTTTGGTATCCAGACTGTGTGTCTGCTATTTCAAAGTCAATAGTTTGACCAATTTGTTGCAAAACTATCTTCATTAACAGCTTAACACAGTGGAAGATTAAGGTGATTCTTCAGTAATCATTAGGTAACACACAAACCTAAATAATGCACTGTTAGCCCTATATTTAAATGTCAGTGAAACAGAAGCACACCTCTTTAAAGACAGACATCATTAAAATCCATTGATTAAAAGATTATACACTAATACAATCTCCTGGATGCACAATAATGATCTTACAAATATTTCACTTGTCCCATTCAATATTTAATTTGTTTTGTATTTTATTTAAAGGTTAACATTGCTTTCACTCCTTGGTAGGCGTTTCACAAAGTTATCAGAAATGGCTGGCGTGAAGTGGGACTTTCTATCAGTATATGTCTTTAATAAAATGTTAACGGTCTATTAATGGAGTTTATGCAGTGTCCTGTTTGTTGGTATTCCCGCCATACTCTCTATATTAGTACCAGGTTACTGTCTATTTTACTGCCAAAGTACAGTCTATGGCCTCAATTTAATTAGTTTGGAAACATTCCAAAACACTTTGAATATTATTATTGTCTGCATAAAAACCACATGAACATGAAATTGTGATAATTTCTGATGCTGATGCAAAGTAATTAAATCAAGTCCTGTATTAGTGGCAATCTACAATGTTTTAATGGATTCTGTTGTTATGCTAATTAGCGATACCGTCTTTATACATACATGCACCCTCTCCCTCTCACTACAAAAAATATATATATGCCAACTCTATTTTTATTCTCCCTATATTATGATATTTGGTAAGGACTATATACCTCAATTTAGAATTAAATCTCTAATTTCTTTGACACACTTGTATATTTCTGATGGTGGGATGTCATTATAGAGACTTACAGTGTTATACACTACTGTGAGAATCGCTAGGAACTTAAAGTGAAATTCAAATCTAAAGCCAAAATGGCAGGACTAGAAAGATTTTCAAAGTTACCTATGTTTCCAGTTATACTATTTTGGCTTTAAATTTGAGATCAAAGTAATTTTCACTTTAGTAAATAACTGCGTAATTTGGCAGCAGCTAAATAACTCTTATTCTCCCAAATTGTGAATTTCAAAAACAAAATAGCTCTTTCAGGCAAGTTTTTTAATTCATGCCGATTCCCCTGTACGATAAGTTATTTCTTGTGGTCAGGTTTGCACGTTTTCAAGGTTCTAGGTACCTAGATCACGAATGGCTGATTTATCAGAGAGGCTCTTGTGGGTGCCTAATTAAAGGCCCAATGGTATCTCTTTGGACATAGTTCCAAAGCTACAAAGCCATATATTTTCTCTTAATTTGAGACGAGCCAGTTTTAGAGGATCCAACTACACAGGAATGTGGTTACCCATATTTCATGTTATTTGTCCAGTTAATTCTTATAGTCATGCTCTTCAAGTTCAATTTTACCCCTTTAACCTGTAAACTAGAGTTTCCATAATGAATGCCTGTTAAATGACAGCAGCATATTGTTACAGGTTTATAGCTCCTGACTGTGGCAATCCAATTATCCTGAATTACTATCTTGATTGTAGCATAATTAATGTCAACCTTTCATTGTCAGATGTGATGGGATGGGTGATATCATTGTTTCATTATTCACCGAGGTTAGTTGCTCGGGAATAATATGTATTCCAGCGGAGCATTTCTTTTAAAGAGGATACCTAGACACAGATCATCTGCAGGGTTCCTCACAATTTATGGTAGACCTTTTTTTAATAGTTTACTTACTATTTTGTTCCTATTTAATGTACTTGCGTTATTCTAAAAGTATATTTTCCGTGTAGCAACCACTACGGGATTTAATAGATATAAAGAAACAGATTGCAAACAGCTGGATGCGTATTTCATGCGGACACCCAATGATTATGATCTGAAGCTCAGAGATATTTGGCTATTGTGAGACTTATTTTGTGACTTGAAGCTGGATAATGTCGTGACTTTAAAGTATGATAATACTGTCACTGGATCAGCAATATAATGAGACGCACTGTTTGGACTTTGTCTTATCCGTCGCTTTGACCTAGAGGTTGAACCTGTGGATTTCTTCAACTGCCGGGTCACTCACCAGCTTGTCTGCATAAAAAAATATTGGCCAGGAACATTGACACGCGTACACAGATAAGGCAAACGGCTTGGAACAGGGTTTTAGGTAGCCTTGTCTGGTACATGGATGGTAGAATGGATTTTGGTCATAGCTAGGTGGTTGATACACAAATAGACAAAAGATAATTCCTGCACATACACACATGTATATGTGTGTGTGTGTGTGTGTGTGTGTGTCTGTGTCCAATAACTGTACTGTTACTAATGCTGTTGGAAGATATGTCTTGAGTATTAAATTTTTGGATGAAAACATGGCAGTTATTTCCATCACAACGGTTAACCTTGAAAGCAAATAATGGCACAACGTTTTGGCAGATCTAAATCGTTATCAGGTAAGATGTTAGGTCTTTGGAGAGCAAGTATTCAATGGAAAACCATGGTATTCTGGATGTGACTAAATAAAGTTTAATTACTCAGAC
This sequence comes from Pelobates fuscus, assembly GCF_036172605.1. Lineage (NCBI taxonomy): Eukaryota > Metazoa > Chordata > Amphibia > Anura > Pelobatidae > Pelobates > Pelobates fuscus. Next base: position 18,730,399 of record NC_086320.1, read on the forward strand.
ATTGACTGCGATATTGCCTACAATTAACACTGCTAAGGGAAATATATTAATGAACTTGTTGAATGCTTGAATCAGGTTATACCTTTTGTGAGATGAAAGTTTAAGGAAATACTTGTAGAAGAAACAAATCTGCGAAAATTCTCTTTAATCTAATGATGTAGATATTCTATTACCAACTAATGCCTCTGAAAAACGTCCTTGACGAACAAATTAAAACCAATGTGGTTTAACAAAGAAGGCAGACAGGTAAGAAAATGAGGAAAATTGCATTTAAAGGAAATAGCAGAAAAAAAATATATATATATATAAAAAAGAGAGAAAAAAGTCTGTCCTTTGAGATCAGGTGTATGTCAATGAAGGTCAGAATGCAGAAATTCTGATTCGGTTGGAGGGGGTTATTTCTTTGGTATATGTTAATTGATGGACTCTACCTAACAAATGATTGCAAGTAATGCAAAAATCTTATTAGAAATCTTTCAGGACATACAAGATAAGCTGGCAAAGAGCAAAGCAGTGAATGCTAGTGCCAGACATCTTCAATGACCGAGTTTCACTTGGTGTTTTGTCCTCCGACATCCATGAGGACATCAAACATAAGCAAATGCAGCTCCGTGAGAAGCATTGGATTCACTTGCTTAGACACACGTGGTGCGTGTTCCCAATACTTCTCTGTGAGGAACAGTCAGTGAGAACGCGTGAGAGTGGGTAGCAGCACCGAGTGAGTCTGAAAACAACTTTACAGGTTAACAGAGACAAGAACACTATAGGATTATTATTTATAAAGTGCCAACAAATTCCGCAACGCTGTCCATATTTTTATTCCTAATGCTATAGTTATCCTTTATAGTGTTCCTTTAAAGACTTAGTCTAGTAGTAGTTAGAACATAATTCGTAAAAGGAAGTCTCAATAATATGGACAGAGTTCTATTTAAACCTGCATGTAATTTAATCTATATTGTATAAGTATATTGGCATAAAAAAAACTTTAAAACGTATATATAAACTTATCATTAAATACATATAATAAAGGCATATTTGGTTTCAGTGTGGTCAGGGAGTCTCACACGTTTCTGCTGCTCTCCCATCATGATCTCTGATCAGCTCTAGAATGCCTTGCTTTCAGAAAAATTCCTCCGACAAGTCTAGACCGGGCATGACTATCGGAGAGCTCTTCCGACAAACGCAGGGTGCAGATTTTAACGACTTCTCAGAGGAGTTCCCCCCCACGCACCTTCACAATCTGTACCACGAAAACCGTAATCTCAGCTGGTGACGACAGAGACACTGAAAGGGGAACCTTCAGACAACACTCCAAGTGGACATGGCATCCCTACAGTCTGACCTTACAGAACTCATAAGCCGACTGAGTATAGTCGAGACCTCCGCAGATGATCAGGCTCAGAAGATCACCTCACTGGAACAGGAGGTACAGGCTCTGAAACAACCGACCAGAGATTTGCGAAGCCAAACCGCTACATAAACAAGCATCAGAGGTCCTGAGCAAAATTTTGATTCCAGTAAAAATTATTCGGCTGAACCGAATGGATCCCACTGCGCACACATCTAGTACAGAATATTCCTCATCGTAGGGAATAGCCCACATAGTGATCAATATTAGTGATGAACAGTAATGGTGAATGGACACCATAGTAATGCATAGAAGTGATTACATCCAATAGTGATGAATCGCAGTGAATAAACCTGGGCATTATGGGTAAGGTAACCCACCACCATTGCAGTGCCGCGCCGCGGTTAAAGCATCACTGATGCCGAGCATATCTATATTTAGCAAGCGCTAAGCTGGTATTACCCAGCTAGATGGTAGAATTTCTGTTCTAGAAGGAACGTTTACATTCTGAAAATCCACATCACTTTGGCTCCAGTCCTTTCACATGTCGAGTCTCAGCCTTTCGGAATGTTAAAATGTGGATGTGCACAGAAAGGACAGGATAAGGGAATGTTGAACGCTTATCACGTAAAGAGTCCTGAGGACCAGCGATAACAAAGTCGCTGATTAGCTACAGTTACAGGATAAATTATATATTCTACATTTCTGCTTTTCATGAGGGATTCGCTTCTAATCCAGGAAGCCACTGTCCTCTTGTGAACTGATAAATCCCTTTCATAGCCACTTGCAATTCACATCCAAATGGTAATTTTTTTTTATTTTTTTTTATTCTAATTTCTGGCTGATGGAGCAATTTTGCCATTTTTTTTTTTTTATGGCTAACTATATACTGCATTCCTGTAGATTTTTTACAATGTTGAACATTTATTTTGCTACATATTTTTCTGTTAACCTATTCAGAGCTGTATCACATTATGGGCATGCTGCTGGCAATGAACGGGTTAAACACAGATTAATCAATTTAGGTTTTATATGATGACCACGGAAAAAATAAATTATGAAACTCCATAGGCTCTTTAGATAAAATAACACTGATCCTTAATTGGTTAAAAACCAGTGTTATACATTGCCGCACTCTTTTTCCTAAAGGTGTTTTATGACAGCAAGGACTGTCCTGCTCAGTTAGTATCGGCAGTTTAACGCAGTCCTGCAGCCAAATGATTCACACCACCACCACCACTGTGAATAAATGGATTAAATTATCATCTTTGTTGCAGTTTATTTGCCAGTACTGCATAACATCACCAATCGTTCTATCTGCAGCTATTCACTCACAGGACATAGATCTCATTACTATACACATCCATGAAGTAAGGCCTTCAATTAAATGCATCCAGTGGAACGTTAATCTAACCTTGTGATCGGATTAGATCTACAGCAGCCAGTATTGTCCTATATGTGTTGGATCAGGGTTATTTACCAAAGTGAATTCCAAAACTTAGTGACTAACACAATACGTTTTTTTAGGCAGAAGATAATGTTTTGTTGAGGGAATCAGTTGATAATGAGTATTCTACATTAAGATAATTATTGTGTAATTTTATTTTACGTTACTGTTTTCACAGGTGTAAAGGTTTGGGTAGACACTTACCCGGCGCGTATTTAAATAAACACTCTAAGCTCTGTTACCAATACCGAGCACTGATGCACACACAACCCCCCAGCTTCCCTGCCATAGTGAAACATCAAACTGTTTTACAGCAGTTTGCCTTCTTATCTGTTGACCTCCAGGCGATGCTCCTCAACTCCACTGTAGCTTAACGAGAGCCGGGAACTCTCTGAATTAATCCGGAGGTGCAGGTCGTATCTCATTGGCTGAGAGCGATCAGCTGATGCTTTCAGCCAATGAGCTCACAATCTATGAGAAAGCAACACAGGAGGAAGATTGATGGATAAGATGCTTGTGTTTAAATAAGCAGGTAAAAGTGGTGTGTGAAAGAACCAAACCATGGCAGAACCAAACCATGGCAGGAGAGGCTGGAATTTGGAGGTGAGGGAACTGAGGAGGGTAAGTGTAATTAGAGAAGTGTCCCCCATGAAGATAGTAGGCTATCGAAAATAAGTGAATTTTCAGTGGCTTTTGAAAGAACTGGAGGCCAGGGGAGAGTCTGATGGCACAGGGTAGAGCTTCCCACAAGAACGGAGCCGTCCTTGAAAAATCTTGCAGGTGAGAGTTAGGAATGCAGGAACAAGCAGATATTAGGACAAGGTCACTCGCACAGTAAGGGGAACAGAAAGGGGTGCATTTGTTGAGTTAAGAGGAAATATAGTGGGGTTATTGAGGGCTTTCACGGTTAGTGTTTGAATTGGTTTGTGTCAGTTTGATGGGTACAGGAAGCCAATATAATAATTGACAAAGGGGTAAGGTGTGGGAATAGTGATCAGTCACGAATGCTGGTGACAGTATTCATTACAGACTGAAGATGGGCAATGTGAGTATTTAGGAGGCCAATGAGTAGTGGATTTCAGTAGTCCAGTCGGGAAATGATGATTGCATGGTGCCTTAGTGGTATCTTGAGTTAGAAGACTCTGAACGCAGGCAATATTTTCATGGTGGAAGTCACAGGATTTGTACACAGATTGGGTTCGGAGAAGAGGTGACACCTGAGTCGAAAGTAGCACCAAGGCATCAAGCTTTAGGTTTTGGGGTAACAGGTGTTTATTTGCCTCACACTTGGAAATGGGTGTGGACGGATAATCACCCTGGTCCCTGAATGTGTGGTCTAAAGAGTTCCTCTTGCCCACCTTGTGTACAGTACGTGGAACCCTCATAGTGTAAAGATGTAGGAATGTCTATGGGTGGATTGTTTGGCTCTTACTCGGTATTAAAACATTCCTCCCCCACAGTGTGGGAAGAGAGGGGCTATTCATTATGAGAAACCAACACATTTTTTGAACCCCTACTTGCTGTATCATCAGGTGGTGGTGGTGAAGTAAATTGTACAACTGTCTCTGGGGTCCCCCAGTAATGTTTATATTCATATTTCCATTCTGCTTTTGAGTCCTTCCTGTAAAGTCTCACCCCACAAATGTAGATTTTGTTTAATTGTTTGTAAAACCACTGGTTTTCCCCTGCAGTATCTCAGTCCCAGTCGACGTACAGATTTATTTTGGCAGATGGTACAGTTGTAACTGTGGGCCTGTTAAAACCTTCCATTAAATTGTTTTATTGAATGATTTGTATTTTAGTGCTTTGAATTATTCCTGGTTCATGAATTTTTAGCATACAGAATTAGCTGCTATTATCGCTGCCGCTAGCACATTGCAAGGTAGCAGATTTAGATTACGTGTATCACGTCTGAATGTGTCGGAAACACGGGAACTATGCTCGCAGCCCCCAAGTAATTATCATTGGAATAATATATGAATAAATATGAAACATGCGTTTCAACATATCTCTAAGCTTTCCCATGAAATAAAATAGTAACGTGAGATTGTAACTTAATTTTTTCCAAATATAAATATATCTGGATTTTCACCAATTGATTTTTTTTTTTTTATAGAAATTATTCGTAATATATATATCTGTTTCTTCCTGATTTAAACAGTGAAGCAAAAAATAATAATACTGAGAGGATTTATTCTTTGTAATAACGGTAAATAATTGATATGCTTAGTTTAGGCAATTTTCCATAGAAACGTCGCTCGCGAACCCTTGGGTGCGCAATTTGCTTTTAAAAAAATTGATTGATTGCTGTGATTAGCCGTTTATTAATACTTAATATGCTCATCTAATTATTTCCTGCTTATGAACTAATAAGGTATGAGGCAGGGACGTATTTAAGGGATAATGGTGAATTGGAGTGTACGGATGTGGCCTGTTGTAGCATTCACATATATTGCGATGGATTACTTTTTCTGTGGTCATTTGGGTATTGGTGGGCTTTGTGGAATTACTGCGAGCTTTTTGCTTTTTAAATCGCTGAATGCAGTTTTAGATCAAACATAACATTGTGTCGCAGAAACAACTGGACATTGCCGATACTTTGTTATAACAGCAGTTAGAACCACACAGATTGCTTGTCTGTTCCCTGTTACTCCAGCTGTTGTGGAATGCACCACCCATACGCACAGACACAACACACAGTAAGGTCACTCTGTTGGTGTTAAATAAAGTTATATTATATCAAGTTTTTACTTTACAGCAACAGGTCATTTTAAAAGCAGGTTTGAATTATCAGGAAATGTCTGAATTTATCCAGACACTTTTGGTAACGTAATATTGCGCTCTGGAATTCCCTGTTAATTTAGTGGCTACCGATCTAACGACGGGCAACGGAGCGTTAACCTCCGATAACAACTTCTTTTAGAGTGCAATGCCTTGTGTTCTAAGAACTGGTAAGCAAAGGCCGAACTATACCTTCTGCCACAGATGTCAAGTTTCCATATCATTACCCATAGGCCTCAGCGGCAATACAAGCGCTGCGTACTGTAAGCGGTACAGAAGCTGGCTTGTTTACTGTCCAAGGCTTGAGAGAGTGCCCATAAGTGCTTTTAATCATCAGTGCATCCATTTTAAATGACCTTCACATGGATGAAAACATGAAGTTATCTGTTCACATAAATCAGCTGCCTTGCAGGCATTAAGTGCATTTGTTATTTTTTTTCTCTTTAAGTAAAACATGAAGCTCAGAATAAATATTTTCATTTTTGGTTAGAATAATGTGTCCTCCAGGACTTCCTCATTTGACAACGTGACGCATAACGAACGCCTCCATACATTATTAATATATCACACATTGTTCTAATTTCCACTGGGTATACATTGTAACGTGTATTGAAGTAGACAAGCTGGGCTGTATTACCTTTATTGGGGAAGTAACATTTCTAAGTGATGGGGAAAGGGTAGTCGGACAAGCCATGTGATGTGTTCAAGTGGAGCCAGTGTTTTAGGAATCAAATGTACCTGTATTTATTTAAAATGTTTACCAAGATGGATAACAGTGTATTTGAATTGATCTTCAGAACGTACTTGAAAGCGGAAGGAGGAAATCTGAATGTTACACGTACTATGAGAAAATACATACACCGAATGATTAATTAACAATCAGCACAGATGATCTTTGACTGACAGTATATGGATGCGGAATATAAGGATAGATATATTCACTAGAATATAGAACAAATATGATTGTTGGCCGATTTTATGCCAGAAATATCTTTTACCATGTTCTATTTTTGCAAGTGATATTTCCTGGTTTGTTTGTTTGTTTGTTTGTTTACAGTTGCGCAGTTATGTTGGCTGTTTTGAATTGTAGCAGTTGAAGCACAAATAAGACAATTAATGCAAATTAATCAATCAGTTTTTTTTTTTCCTCTGGTCTTGCTACTGGGGCTTATTGGAAATAAGCACACACTTACGCTCTTTCTCCCCATGTACCGGAATCTCTCTCCATAAAACACAGTCAGCGAACGAACATGATGTCTTTGTCTGCAAATCTGTCAAAACAAAGAGCCAATGAGTGCATTTGATTATACGTGAATAAAGTCTAATCATTTAAATCTGTCAAAACTTGCAATTAAACAGAATGATTCATTTATTACACCTAGATTATTTTATATAAATTCATTTATGAATCACGAAAATACATAGCAGTGCTGTACAAAACCCAGAGGAGGTGGTTGTTGAAATCAGATCAGGCAAGACACCAGACGAGGGTAATGTTCAAAAGCACTTACTGTCTAGCAGGCAACATACCATCTATATACAGGGGGAAAGAAAATGCCAGACAGGGACTTACCTGCTGCCATTACTTAAAGCCAGTCTCTCAGTCTTTAGCAGCTAACGTTTCCCTTTTGCTACTGTTTAATGATTGCTAACTTTTCAAAACTTATAGGGTCACTCCAGATCCCTAAACAACTATGGCTTGCTGAAAAGCTTTATGTGTGAAGAAAGTGTCCTAATTTTTTCATTTTGCAAAAATTGCAGATTCCAATCGAAATTTTACCCTTTTATAAATTAACCTGGTAACACCCCCTTCACTTTCAAGCAGAGAGCAGGTCCTGTTACTTTCTGGTATGTTAGCTCAATGCAGCTGACCTCAAGAGGCAGCAATTGCTCAGAGCACCTGACTTACAAAGACTTCTCACTGAGCTGCACTTGGAAGCTTGGGATTGGACAACCACAGAAAGTCTGGGCGGGGTTAGAAGGGGAGGTCTTGTAAACATAGAAACATAGAATGTGACGGCAGATATGAACCATTCGGCCCATCTAGTCTGCCCAATTTTCTAAATACTTTCATTAGTCTCTGGCCTTATCTTATAGTTAGGATAGACTTATGCCTATCCCACGCATGCTTAAACTCCTTTACTGTGTTAACCTCTACCACTTCAGCTGGAAGGCTATTCCATGCATCCACTACCCTCTCAGTAAAGTAATACTTCCTGATATTATTTTTAAACCTTTGTCCCTCTAATTTAAGACTATGTCCTATTGTTGTGGTAGTTTTTCTTCTTTTAAATATAGTCTCCTCCTTTACTGTGTTGATTCCCTTTATGTATTTAAATGTTTCTATCATATCCACCCTGTCTCGTCTTTCCTCCAAGCTATACATGTTAAGATCCTTTAACCTTTCCTGGTAAGTTTTATCCTGCAACCCATGAACCAGCTTAGTAGCCCTTCTCTGAACTCTCTCTAAGGTATCAATATCCTTCTCAAGATACGGTCTCCAGTACTGCGTACAATACTCCAAGTGAGGTCTCACCAGTGTTTTGTACAATGGCATGAGCACTTCCCTTTTTCTACTGCTAATATACCTCTCCCTATACAACCAAGCATTCTGCTAGCATTATTACATTGTCTGCCTACCTTTAAGTCATCAGAAATAATCACCCCCAAATCCCTTTCCTCAGTTGTTGAGGTTAGGACTCTATCAAATATTCTGTACTCGGCCCTTGGGTTTTTACGTCCAAGATGCATTATCTTGCACTTATCCACATTAAATGTCAGTTGCCACAACTCTGACCATTTTTACTAGTTTACCTAAATCATTAGCCATTTGGCTTATCCCTCCTGGAACATCAACCCTGTTACATATCTTAGTATCATCAGCAAAAAGACATACCTTACCATCAAGACCTTCTGCAATATCACTAATAAAAATATTAAAGAGAATGGGTCCAAGTACAGATCCCTGAGGTACCCCACTGGTGACAAGCCCAAGCTTCGAATATACTCCATTGACTACAACCCTCTGTTGCCTGTCACTCAGCCACTGCCTCACCCATTCAACAATATTGGAATCCAAACTTAAAGATTGCAGTTTGTTGATAAGCCTTCTATGTGCAACAGTGTCAAAAGCCTTACTGAAATCTAGGTAAGCAATGTCTACTGCACCACCCTGATCTATAATTTTAGTTACCCAATCAAAAAAATCAATAAGATTAGTTTGGCATGATCTCCCTGAAGTAAACCCATGTTGTCTCTGATCTTGAAATCCATGTGTTTTTAGATGTTCAACAATCCTATCCTTTAACATGGTTTCCATCACTTTCCCCACTACTGAAGTAAGGCTTACTGGCCTATAGTTGCCAGACTCCTCCCTATTACCTTTCTTGTGAATGGGCACAACATTCGCAAACTTCCAATCTTCTGGGACTACTCCCGTTATCAATGATTGGTTAAATAAATCTGTTAATGGTTTTGCTAGTACACCACTAAGCTCTTTTAATAGCTTTGGGTGTATTCCATCAGGTCCCATTGACTTATTTGTCTTTACTTTTGACAGTTGAAATAGAACCTCTTCCTCTGTAAACTCACGTGTAATAAATAACTAATTTGTCCTTTTTCTTAACTGAGGTCCCTCTCCTTCATTTTCATCTGTAAATACCGAACAAAAATATTAATTGAGGCAGTCAGCTAGACCTTTATCCTCATCTACATACTTTCCTTCTTTTGTTTTTAATCTAACTAATCCTTGTTTTACTTTTCTTTTCTCATTTATGTATCTAAAAAAAGTTTTGTCCCCCTTTTTTACTGACTGTGCTATTTTCTCTTCTGTGTGTGATTTGGAAGCTCTTATAACTTGCTTAGCCTCTTTCTGCCTAATCTTATAGGTCATTCTGTCTTCCTCACTCTGTCTTCCTTTTTTTATAATTACTAAATGCTAACTTTTAGTTTTTTTACTATTTTGGCCACATCTGCGGAGTACCACAGTAGTTTCTTGAATTTTTTGCTTTTACTGACAAGCCTAATGCAATTTTCTGTTGCCTTCAGTAGTGCAACTTTTAAATAATCCCATTTCTCTTGGACGCCATTTAAATTGCTCCAGTCTGATAATGACTCCTTTACACATATTCTAATTTTAGAAAAGTCTGTTTTTCTAAAGTCTAAAACTTTTGTTTTTGTGTGGTGTGACTCAGTCACTGTTCTTATATTAAACCACACTGATTGATGATCACTGGATCCTAAACTTTCACCTACAGTAGTATCGGATACCAAATCTCCATTTGTTAACACTAAATCTAGTATGGCCTCTTTACGAGTTGGCTCCTCAACGACTTGTTTTAGAGACAATCCTAGTAGGGAGTTTAGAATATGTGTGCTCCTGGCACAAGTAGCTATTTTTGTTTTCCAATTCACATCAGGAAGATTAAAGTCACCCATGATGATAACTTCCCCCTTCATTGACATTTTAGCGATTTCCTCAACTAGTAGATTATCTAACTCTTCAATTTGTCCTGGGGGCCTATAAATCACACCTACACAAATTACTGTGTGATTACCAAATTCTAACGTAACCCAAACTGACTCTATGTTCACCTCACTAACTTTTATTAGGCTAGATTTTATGCTATCCTTCACATACAGGGCCACCCCTCCCTCTTTCCTGCCTTCCCTGTCTTTTCTATATAAAGAGTACCCTGGTATTGCTATGTCCCAGCAGCAGCAGACAAGAGAAGTGCAGGTTTTGCAAGCTGATTTTAGATTTATCTAATTTATCTAATTTTAGATTTATCTAATTTTAGATTTATCTAATTTATCTATTTATCTATTTATCTATGTATCTAATTTATCTATTTATCTATTATTTTTTTTAAATACATAATTAAATGCTATGCAAGTTTTCATTTGGGTACATCTACTAAACAGTGATTTTTTATTTATTTTGTATTTGGGCAGTGGAGTGTCCCTTTAACACGCAAAAAAAATAGCAGTAGCTGCATGGCTTTACATTGAAATCCTAAATGACATATTAGAGCGTATTGAACCATGTCAAAAAGCAATAAAAGTACAGATACATGATTAAAAAAAATATATAATATTTTTTTATTTAAGTAAAGTGCTTGTGAAATTTTAAATAAATAATTCTCATAGCAGAAATAAACCTCAAAACCTACATAGATAAATATCTGGCATATCCCAAAATCCCAGTTTAATATATTGTGGATAGTGTCACTATGTCACAGCGTGAAGTGTGCATACTAAGGCTGAGCCTTATTTACCAACAATGTGTGGTTGCTATGGTGACAATTTACACAGTGTGCGACTCTTTGTTTACCCATCCAGTGGCAAATCTGTGACTGACTGGGGGTAAAATAAGCCAATAAGTCTATACTTCGTAATCACTACTAGACACTGGCAGCTATTTACTGACAAGACTGACTAGGAATGGACCCCATCCTGTTACAATAAATGAATGTATTTATATATATATATATATATTTATTATTATTTTTTTTTTATGATGGTGTGAATGTAGAAACCGACAGAATTAGTATTTTAGTCTGTTGCCGGGGTAGCGATAGGCTGCATGATACTCTTTCGTGATGCTGGACCACAGTCCCTAATAAAGTGCCAGTGAGGCATTAAACGCATCAGTGGTGATCTTAATACTCCCCGGTATGTCCTTGCCCCAGGTCTTCTTCCCTTAAATAAAGATTATTTATCCCTAACTTTGGATCTTCCATATGGAGGAGATCCAGCAATTCTGTTTTTCAGTTCCCAGTAATGGGGTACTATATAAGGCCAATTTAGATGTTCATGAAATACCTGTTAATAAGCCATTCAGTTTCCTATAGTTGAGCATTACGGTTTGTTTTTTTTGCTGCCGCACGTAAAGCACAGACATTGGAATGTATTCTATATTGTATCCATTAAAATGTAGCAATCAATGTGTTTTTACCCGAGACCAGCAGTACAGACAGCCCCTTGTACTCTAAGCAGGGCCGGTGCAAGGATTTTTGGGTACATAGGCGAAGATGCATTTTTCCGCCCCCCCCCCCCCTCTAAAATTAACATCTTCACCTATGTGCCTCCTAACCAGCCCCTCTCTCTTCCCTGTCCCTTAGTGTTCCTTTCCCCTCCCCCCTCTTTTCCCTGTCCCTTGGTGTTTCTCCCCTTTTTGGTGTACCTCCTACCTGTCTTGTAGCGTTGCGGAGCAGATCCTCTACAGGAGCTTCAGTTTTCTGTACCTGGCTGGACTGACAGGAAGTGCTCTCTCAGTGAGCACTTCCGGTCAGTCTGGCCGGGTACAGGAAACAGAAGCTCCTGTACTGCGCTCCGCTCCGCCACGCTACACTCAGTGGTGTATACACACTAACAGCCACACACACTCAATGACAAACACACAGACGTCACTGACAGACACAGACTCACTGATCTGACACACACTCATTCATTGACAGACACACACTCAATCACAAACATACTCTCACTGATTTGACAGACACTCACAAACACACACCGATAGACACACTCACACTGACAAAACACACTCATACACTGACAGACACACACATTCATACAATCATTCACAGACACACACACTCACAAATGCATAAACACACACACACTTACAGACACACACTCACAGACAAACACACACTCACAGACAAACACATACACAGACACACACACTCACAGACAAACACATACACTCACAGACAAACACATACACAGACACACATACACAGACACACACATACACAGACACACACACTCACAGACACACACACTCACAGACAAACAGACACTCACAGACAAACACATACACACATACACAGACACACACTCACAGACAAACACATACACAGACACACACACTCACAGACAAACACACAAACACACACTCACAGACAAACACATACACAGACACACACACTCACAGACACACACACACACTCACAGACAAACACATACACAGACACACACTCACACAATCACACATACACTTTCAGACACACACAAATTATTATTAATATCCACCCAGCCTCCCTACCTGGAGAGCAGGCGTGGATCCGTCCCTGGGGTCCAGTGGGGCTGCTGGGCGGCGTGCGGCAGTGTTCTAATGAGAGGCGGCGAGGGAGCTCTAACCTGTCTGCTCTGCTCCCTCGCGGGCTGTCTGCTGATGCCGCGGGAGACGGAATATGACGTCATATTCCGGCTCCCGCAGAATCAGCAAACGGCGCGCGAGGGAGCAGAGCAGACAGGTTAGAGCTCCCTCGCCGCCTCTCATTAGAACACTGCCGCACGCCGGGGGTCCAGGAGGTGACCTGGCAGGAGGGAGAGCTTCCCTCCTGCCGGTCACTGGAATCTTGCGCCCCCAGAGCCGGTGCGCCCTAAGGCGGCCGCCTGTGCCGCCTTATGGACGCGCCGGCCCTGACTCTAAGATCTGAATACATTTTGGTTTATCTTATGATAGCTTAGGGTGTTAATTCCATGTATTTTTTTTTTTTTTTATATCGATCAAGTTTCTGATCTTCACTTTATTCGTTTTAATATAATGTTTGATTCAGTTGTCATTATCTTAATCATTTCTTTTGTTTTCTGCTCAACTTGTAATTATTCCCTAAGGGCTTCCAGTCTAAGTTCATTATATGCTGTAAATTGAGTGGAAGCACTTGGCAAAGAATATGTGTGCTATTCTCAGATCTTGTTATATCCAAAAATGTGGCTCACAGTTGGGTGAACACGCTAAGATGGATGTATGTTGTGGGCCAGGGATGTATAACCTGCAGCTCCCCTGCTGCTGTTCTGCTACTCGAGGGCTTCCACTGATGGTGAATTGTAGTTAGCTGTTGAGGCTGTAGGTCTGACTACTGACTATTTGGCCTCCTGGTCACAGCAGTGATCTCTTGATGGTGGACTTGTGTTTATGTCAGTCCATTGCACTCTTTCAAGGGCTGTATTACTAATAGGCTGAAAATGTAGTTTATTGGAAAGTCACATATTTCCTGTACTCAAGCAGTTAACATTTTATGGATTCACAAATTGTCAGACCTTTTTTTTTTTTATATTAGTGAGGACCTGAATTCTACAGGTTTCCTCCATGAAGAAAATACTACTAAGTCCTCATATACTGATTGACCTCTGTAAACTGGATTTTCTTCCACATCCTGTCAGAATAAAATAAGTCACTCTGGGCGTAGATATGAAAACTCAACCAAAGTCATCCGCCTGGTTATGTAGGGTTTGCAGTCTTGGTGCAGTCAGTTGTTTCCTTACCCTTCTCATACTTGCAATACCTTGCTTTAGTCAATAATTATCTATGAAGCTCTAATAACCTCCAGCTTCCTTTCAATCTTCAGGAAAGCCCCTCAAACATGTCTGTTGAGAGAATCTCACAATTAATGTAAGTATGCCCCATTTAACCATGAAATGTGCATTCAACTTTTCACTCAGTACATCCTGGGGTCACAATGTTGTTACCCAACTTACTTACACTAATTTTATTGCCCCCAGAACCATGAGAGGCTGAGTTGGACATGGCAGAAATCAAACCTTCAACTCTGCAATACTGCAACTGGAGCTCAATCCATGGAACTATCACACCATCTGTCTCATACACAATACATTATTTAAATGTCATGTATCGTTCTAGACATAGTCTAATCACCTCCATTTTGGATTGAGCGAGACCCTTAATAAGATGTAAAATAAATGCAGTTGCTACACTATTCAGTGCTCAATTGAGATGTCACAAGTGCAGGCAAAGAGCTTTGTTCAGGATGTGAAATGTAACGAAGATTATGAATGTATAAACGGGTGGTTTATAAGTACTCCAGTCATCGTTGACCTTCCACAGAATTTATAATTAGTACGTCATTGTATTCAGGATTTGTGTTTTTTTTTTTTAAATGACTTATTTAATGATTTACAGATTTAATTTTGAAAACATTTAACAAATGATTTAATGCAAATTAATTAGTTATAAAATGAATTAATTATGGAATTTAGTAAATTATGGGGGGGGACGCCTGTAGTCTAGCTTCAATGAACTGCAATTCTCTTTAACTGCACACCCATACAAACTATATATTGTTTTAAAATGACAGAAAATGCTTTCTTTTAAAATCATACCAAGCAATAAGTAGGAATAACATTTAAAATAAAATCACAGTTTTGCTTATAATAATTTTTACACATCAAGTGCAACTAAAGAAAAATCGCTCAAAATAGATTCAGATATCAGTCCTGATTGTTCAATGTCTTACAAGTCTAGTATATAAATACGGTTCACCAACCCTACTCCTAACCCAATGCTTACACCAACTCTAACCATAACCCTAACCTTACCCCTAACACAATGCTTACACCAACCCTAACCATAACCCTAACCTTACCCCTAACCCAATGCTTACACCAACTCTAACCATAACCCTAACCTTACCCCTAACCCAATGCTTACACCAACTCTAACCATAACCCTAACCTTACCCCTAACCCAATGCTTACACCAACTCTAACCATAACCCTAACCTTACCCCTAACCCAATGCTTACACCAACTCTAACGATAACCCTAACCTTACCCCTAACCCAATGCTTACACCAACTCTAACGATAACCCTAACCTTACCCCTAACCCAATGCTTACACCAACTCTAACCATAACCCTAACCTTACCCCTAAGACCAATGCTTACACCAACTCTAACCCTAACCTTTCCCCTAACCCAATGCTTACACCAACTCTAACCATAACCCTAACCCGATGCTTACACCAACTCTAACCCTAACCTTTCCCCTAACCCAATGCTTACACCAACTCTAACCATAACACTCACCCAATGCTTACACCAACTCTAACCATAACCCTAACCTTACCCCTAACCCAATGCTTACACCAACTCAAACCATAACCCTAACCTTACCCATAACCCAATGCTTACACCAACTCTAACCATAACCCTAACCTTACGCCTTACCCAATGCTTACACAAATCCTAACCTTACCCCTAACGCAATGCTTACACCAACTCTAACCATAACCCTACCATACGCCTAACCCAATGCTTACACAAACCCTAACCTTACCCCTAGCCCAATGCTTACACCAACTCTAACCCTACCCCTAACCCTGTGTTTACACCAACTCTAACCATAACCTTACCCCCAACCCAATACTTACATCAACTCTAACCATAACCCTACCCCTAAACCAATGCTTACACCAACTCTAACCCTACCCCTAACCCAATGCTTACACCAACTCTAACCATAACCCTAACCCAATGCTTACATCAACTCTAACCTTACCCCTAACCCAATGCTTACACCAACTCTAACCCTATCCCTAACCCAATGCTTACACCAACTCTAACCCTTTCCCTAACCCAATGCTTACACCAACTATAACCCTACCCCTAACCCAATGCTTACACCAACTCTAACCATAACCCTAACCCAATGCTTACATCAACTCTAACCTTACCCCTAACCCAATGCTTACACCAACTCTAACCCTATCCCTAACCCAATGCTTACACCAACTCTAACCCTATCCCTAACCCAATGCTTACACCAACTCTAACCCTTTCCCTAACCCAATGCTTACACCAACTATAACCCTACCCCTAACCCAATGCTTACACCAACTATAACCATAACCCTACCCCTAACCCAATGCTTACACCAACTCTAACCATAACCCTAACCCGATGCTTACACCAACTCTAACCCTAACCTTTCCCCTAACCCAATGCTTACACCAACTCTAACCATAACACTCACCCAATGCTTACACCAACTCTAACCATAACCCTTACCTTACGCCTAACCCAATGCTTACACAAATCCTAACCTTACCCCTAGCCCAATGCTTAAACCAACTCTAACCCTACCCCTAACCCAATGCTTACACCAACTCTAACCATAACCCTAACCTTACCCCTAACCCAATGCTTACACCAACTCAAACCATAACCCTAACCTTACCCATAACCCAATGCTTACACCAACTCTAACCATAACCCTAACCTTACGCCTTACCCAATGCTTACACAAATCCTAACCTTACCCCTAGCCCAATGCTTAAACCAACTCTAACCCTACCCCTAACCCAATGCTTACACCAACTCTAACCATAACCCTAACCTTACCCCTAACCCAATGCTTACACCAACTCAAACCATAACCCTAACCTTACCCATAACCCAATGCTTACACCAACTCTAACCATAACCCTAACCTTACGCCTTACCCAATGCTTACACAAATCCTAACCTTACCCCTAACGCAATGCTTACACCAACTCTAACCATAACCCTAACCATACGCCTAACCCAATGCTTACACAAACCCTAACCTTACCCCTAGCCCAATGCTTACACCAACTCTAACCCTACCCCTAACCCTATGTTTACACCAACTCTAACCATAACCTTACCCCCAACCCAATACTTACATCAACTCTAACCATAACCCTACCCCTAAACCAATGCTTACACCAACTCTAACCCTACCCCTAACCCAATGCTTACACCAACTCTAACCATAACCCTAACCCAATGCTTACATCAACTCTAACCTTACCCCTAACCCAATGCTTACACTAACTCTAACCCTATCCCTAACCCAATGCTTACACCAACTCTAACCCTATCCCTAACCCAATGCTTACACCAACTCTAACCCTATCCCTAACCCAATGCTTACACCAACTATAACCCTACCCCTAACCCAATGCTTACACCAACTCTAACCCTACCCCTAACCCAATGCTTACACCAACTATAACCATAACCCTACCCCTAACTCAATGCTTACACCAACTCTAACCATAACCCAAGCCTTACACTGTGAATAATTCTAAAATTGCATTAATCTTAGCTCATTAGTAACCTGTACCATTCACAATATACTGACCTATGAAATGAAGGCCATAATCCAAAAAGACAGCATTTTTTGTTTTATTTAAATTCCTGACTAATGACTGCCTTTAACCCCTTAAGGACACATGACATGTGTGACATGTCATGATTCCCTTTTAGTCCAGAAGTTTGGTCCTTAAGGGGTTAAAAACTCATTAGAAACTACTGGTTTTTTTTTTATAAATGTGTTTTAGTGACATTTCAATCTTGTTCATCTTCACCCACAGATGCCCATTATTAGTAGAAGTATAATGCCATATGCCATGTTAGCATTTAAAACTAAAAGTGAAAACCAGTACATAGACTACCTGGGCTGTAATTCAATAAAAAAAGATTTAAAAAATTAGAATTGACAAGGGAATTGCAAAATACCTGAAAGTTTACAACGTAGCTTATAAGTTTGCCGTCAAAGCCTCCTTGGCCTAAATATGCAATTTCCTTGTCAATTCTACACAATTGCCACTTTTTATTTAATAAAACCTAAGGTGTTTGTTTTTCCTTCAGTTTGCTTGACATTTCTAGGTCCCGTTGGTTACTTGCAATGTCTATAATTAGATGCGAGAGTCCAGGCCTGGATCTTTTTTCTTTATCTTTTTAAACCAACGTCTGCTGAAGGTTGAGGAACCTTAAATGTTTATTAATTGTTGGCTAAACTATGGCTGAATTCCATTTAGTGGTAAAACTTTGTCTAGTGCAACCCATTCCATTATCACAAAAGGCAGAATTGGTTATTTCAAACAGATCTGACATGAAATTACCATCATTTCACATGATCAAATTCTCCTTGTTTAGACCATTAAATTGCACTTATAACTCTAAGCCCTCTTAATCCTAAACCACTATTATATTCACCGAAACTCCTTTAAAACCCATTATGAAACGCAAAATCCTAGTCTTAAAGGAGCACTATAGGGTTAGGAACACAACCATGTATTCCTGACCCTATAGGGTTAAAACCAGCCACCCTGGTCCCCTCATGCCTCCCAAATATAGTAAAACCTTACTTGTATTCAAGTCTGCAGCTGCATGCTTTGTCCATGTTTCCTTTAGACCTGCCCACTGCCTGCTGACATCAGCAGACATTGTAGCCTGATCCAATCACAATGCTTCCCCATAGGATTGGCTGAGACTGTCAAGGAGGCAGATCAGGGGCAGTGCCAGCACAATTCAAACACAGCCCTGGCCAATCAGCATCTCCTCATAGAGATGAATTGAATCAATGAATCTCTATGAGGAAAGTTCAGTGTCTGCATGCAGATGGTGGAGTTACTGAATGTTTGGATGCATTTTAGGCAGCCATGACCCAGGAAGGATCTCTAACCGCCATCTGAGGAGTGGCCAGTGAAGTTATCACTAGGCTGTAATGTAAACACTGCATTTTCTCTGAAAAGACAGTGTTTACAGCAAAAATCCTGCAGGTAATGAGTCTACTCACCTGAACACATTCAATGAGCTGTAGTTGTTCTAGTGACTATAGTGTCTCTTTAAATAAGAGTAAAGTAAAAGCAGCTGTTTTGTGAAAAGAGGGAGCTAGGCAATAAAAGTACCTTTTTCTTTTTTTAACGAAATTAAAATGAGATTTGAAAAGGGCAAAAAACACAGCCACGAGTGGGAAGCCAAAACCGATTAAACTGACTTGTTATGCTGGTGGCCAGATTGGTACTTTAATGTTCACTTACAATAATAAAGAATATTTTTTTAATACCATCGCCAATAAACAAAACAAAGAGAGATAATCCATTGTTAGACTCTCCAAGCAGTCGGCAGAAGAAATTCTGAAGATTCTACAGATCCAATTAAATATACCTTGATTTCCAAGCAGCCTATTTCTGCCTATTACCCAGTCCTGTATCAGCTGTGATAGTCTTTATTTGGGGCTCTGTCTGCCATCCTAGGGGTTTCCTGGTGTCCGAAGTATCAGTGCAGGTTTAGTGCATGTTAAATAAACTGACTCTGTGCTTGAAAGAAATCCCAGGGCATTTTAGTCCATCTGCATGAGATTCTACGCACTCAGCATGTGGACAGCCCGGCATGGCTGCGGTGTGC
This sequence comes from Pelobates fuscus, assembly GCF_036172605.1. Lineage (NCBI taxonomy): Eukaryota > Metazoa > Chordata > Amphibia > Anura > Pelobatidae > Pelobates > Pelobates fuscus. The sequence goes on from NC_086320.1 coordinate 18,749,943, forward strand.
AGCCTCTTACATTGGTGAGTGCCGGCACCAGATTGGCACAATGCCAGTATGGCAGGGCACAAATGGCCCCAGGGCTGGATTTACATCTCAGGTGCCTGTAAGCATATCATTCTAAGGCTCTGTCTAATGGTAATACGTCCCTGATTGACCCAAACCCATTCTTCCACTCCTGCTGTGCTGGTTTCACGCCAATCAGTGATCGTCTTGGTCATCAATCTAATGCTTGGAAAGGAACTATCATGGACAATGAATTGTTATATTCGTAGCATGTGTTAATATGCTATACTGCCACTTTATAATGGTTTAAATTGTATTATGGTATTACATCTTCACAAGCCTGTTAATTAAATCACTGAGGGGGAGGGAATTTAGTGAGTCCTTTCTCTGAATAGTAAATACCAAGCTGCTGTCAGTGTATATCAGGCTGCTGACAGTGTGCTCCTCCAGACCGTTACATCAGGCTGCTGACAGTGTGCTCCTCCAAGCAGTTATATCAGGCCGCTGACAGTGTGCTCCTCCAAGCAGTTATATCAGGCTGCTCACAGTGTGCTCCTCCAAGCAGTTACATCAGGCTGCTGACAGTGTGCTCCTCCAAGCAGTTATATCAGGCTGCTGACAGTGTGCTCCTCCGAACCGTTTTATCAGGCTGCTGACAGTGTGCTCCTCCAAGCAGTTATATCAGGCTGCTGACAGTGTGCTCCTCCAAGCGTTAGATCAGGCTGCTGGCAGTGTGCTCCTCCAAGCAGTTATATCAGGCTGCTGACAGTGTGCTCCTCCAAGCAGTTATATCAGGCTGCTGACAGTGTGCTCCTCCAAGCAGTTACATCAGGCTGCTGACAGTGATATAAACAGATAGACAGTCTGTCTTCAGAATACTCTGGGATCAGAGCTGCTCACATTGAGTGCATTTACCTTGCTCCAAACGCCCCAGTATCATTTATTTTCTTCAATATAAAGTGCTTTCTTGGCATGGACCAAATTGTCATCAAGAGGTTAATTCTCCCTGGTTCATTTTGTTTAATAAAGTAACATTGTACATTTTGAGGCACACTGAATAATTACAAGGTAAAATGTTTAAAAAGCCACCTGTTTTACTAATCTAGACGGAGCAGATGCTGTGGACCCACCACGTTCATCCAATCAATAGGTGTTGAGAGCCAAGTCATCTAATAGGCCAATTTAATTTGATAAAAGGAGAGTCGCGTGACTCCCGTGTCGGTCACATTTACTGTCACATTTTTACAGGAACACAGAAAACAAATGACATTTGTGGCACAGAAATTTTCTAACAGCCTGACCACGCGGATAAACATCATTTGTATGTTTAATGTGTGTGGCCTGAATAATAATCACTGGGAGGGTTTTTTCAGCATAAGAAGTCCGTGTGACAAAGAACCCATGACAGTAGCCATTTGTTCTTGGCGTTCTTAGCTAACGTAGCAAGCTGCATTAGGATAACATCGTACAATCAGATATTAAGCCGCATGGCTTGACTTATTGAAATTAGAGTCGGTTTCTTTTTCCTGCCCTAAAGATCTCAAATGTAGATTTAAATAACTTTCTTTATTATTTTTGACCTGATGTTCTCTAATTTTGGGGATTTTTTTTTTCTTTAATTCGTTTTAAAGATTTCTTAAAGCAGAATGTTTATAAATCATTCTCTTTTTGTTGAGTTCTAGAAGATATACATAAGACAATATGTACATCATTTGACAAAGCAAGATAAAACAGGATTTTATTCTGTCACATTCGGGAGAGAAACAATGCAAATTAAACAATTCTACTCAAGGATTCTCTAGTGTTACATCAGTATCTATTTTGTATTTAATCCGTTTACGGCTGTCTTGCCTTGTGGGAAAAGACATTCTCTTCTATCTCTGTGAACATAACTAAGGGGATCTATAGACAATCTCGCAATCTTTCGTATACAGCCATGCGATAATCTCTTACATGTGCAAGAGTACAAATGTGGCACAATCCTGGCATTTCAGGAGATAGAGAGAAAAAGAGCCACAGAGAATTGTGAGTGAAATGATGACCTGATGTCTTCCTACTATTTGCTTGCGTAGTGGCATGTTATCTGAATTGGCTATAGGAAAACACAGAATTCCTCATACACAAGTAGCAGAGCTGCATTAACACCCTGAGAATGAAAAGGCTGTCTATGTCCGAGACTGTCTATGCCATCTATGTCTAGGACTGTCTATGCCGTCTATTTCTAAGACTGTCTATGCTGTCTATGTCTAAGACTGTATATGCCGTCTATATCTAAGACTGTCTATGCTGTCTCTGTCTAAGACTGTCTATGTGTTAGACTGTCTATGCCGTCTATGTCTAAGACTGTTGTTGCCGTCTATGTCTAAGACTGTCTATGTCTAAGACTGTCTATGCCGTCTATGTCTATGCTGTCTATGTCTAAGACTGTCTATGCCGTCTATGTCTAAGACTGTCTATGCCGTCTATGTCTAAGACTGTCTATGCCATCTATGTCTAAGACTGTCTATGCCGTCTATTTCTAGGACTGTCTATGCCGTCTATGTCTAAGACTGTCTATGCTGTCTATGTCTAAGACTGTATATGCCGTCTATATCTAAGACTGTCTATGCTGTCTCTGTCTAAGACTGTCTATGTGTTAGACTGTCTATGCCGTCTATGTCTAAGACTGTTGTTGCCGTCTATGTCTAAGACTGTCTATGTCTAAGACTGTCTATGCCGTCTATGTCTATGCCGTCTATGTCTAAGACTGTCTATGCCGTCTATGTCTATGCCGTCTATGTCTAAGACTGTCTATGCCATCTATGTCTAAGACTGTCTATGCCGTCTATTTCTAGGACTGTCTATGCCGTCTATGTCTAAGACTGTCTATGCTGTCTATGTCTAAGACTGTATATGCCGTCTATATCTAAGACTGTCTATGCTGTCTCTGTCTAAGACTGTCTATGTGTTAGACTGTCTATGCCGTCTATGTCTAAGACTGTTGTTGCCGTCTATGTCTAAGACTGTCTATGTCTAAGACTGTCTATGCCGTCTATGTCTATGCCGTCTATGTCTAAGACTGTCTATGCCGTCTATGTGTTAGACTGTCTATGCCGTCTATGTCTAAGACTGTCTATGCCGTCTATGTGTTAGACTGTCTATGCCGTCTATGTGTTAGACTGTCTATGCCGTCTATGTCTAAGACTGTCTATGCTGTATAATGTTTTTCAATATCATTTAGCAGTTGGTGGTATGTTGGGATTTATGTTTAAATTATTGAGTTATTATGGGGCAAAGTTTTAAATGTACAGCTGCTTGCCAGAAGGGACGTTCCTTTGATTTCCATGGTGACTGCTCCACAATTAGAACTTTACCCACAATTACACTTTATACATAACTCTATATTCCAAGGGGTTTTCAAGGTGGGTTATAGATTGCTTTATTCTAGTGTACATATTTGTAAAATTATCTTAGAACCAACTGAAAAATAAACCGTTTAGAACCCAGCCTAACCATTCGTAGCCTGAGCCCATGTCAAGTTTAGACCGTCACTGTTCTGAGATGAACATAACTGCAGGATTCACTCACACACACTGGCTGTGGCCAGTTAGGGGTATCTGAAACAATAAAACCCTATGCAATGTTTTACATCTTATAAGATTATTATTATTTTATTTTTTATCAACAGTTCTTTGTAAATTGTCTTCCATTTCTAGAAAGTTTCCCCGATACATGGCTCGACATTCTGTATGATGTCCTGTGATTTATTTATTACAGCAGCTGAATGTTTTATTATATTTTGTGTGTTTTTATTTCTTCACTCACAATATTTTATCTTTCTTTTCAGAGACGCCTCAGAAAGATGAAATGCTGTATCATATTGTTTGGTCTCTTTGTCCTTCTGGTGGTGATCATCATCATAGTCGTATCTGTGAAAAGCTAATTTTCCCTTAAATCAAAGCTTTCTTGCCCATATTTACGTTTCCCGTTAATTAGCAGATAATCGTTTGATTGACGTGTATGTAGTAATATTATTGTTTATTTTTCATTCTCTCTGAGTGCACTGTGATTTGCTACTGATTCCACTGATAGCAGTTGTTTAAACTGTCATGGTTATCCGTTAAAACTCTGTTATGTACTTTGCATTTACAAAATAAAAATAAACAGCATCCAAAATCTAAATATTGTATTGTAAGTTGGCTTAGCTTTCTGTTTGAAATATGATATAATATGCTAAATTAATAATAAAGTTTACTTTAATGGCAAAGTGACTACAACATAGACTCCCTGATTTAGCTGTGACAGCGATGGCAGCCATGTTGCCCTCATAATCTTGTGCAGATTGTCTGCCTTAGGACAACAGTACATTTTCAGATTCTAAGAAGAGAATAGCACTCAGCCTGAGGTCTAAGTTGGTGCACACACACCAGAGATGGCAAGAATCTCCTACCAAATTTGTAAAAAAAAAAATTCAACTGGTATGGGCACACAGCAGCTTGTCATGTCTGTTTTCCTTAAACAATAAATCTGCTTGTATTATCGTACACTCAACTAAACCGCTATCATCTCCTGCTGATACGCTTAAGGTTCCAGTTTATAGAATCTGTTAAGTTACCAAACACAATCTTTTAGTTAGTAGTCCTTTACTTCATCGGCAATGTATACATGTACAGAGAGGGTACCGTGTATCATAGGACAAATAATGCCATAGAGGGATTCTGGAGTGTTTACAGCTCAGAGAGAGAACTATTACCCCATAATGTGGAATGTTTCCTATAACATATAACCTACCTATAGATTGCTGCAGACCACGTACTCCACTCTATGGCAGTGGTGTTCCGTGGTGGCAGTGGCCTCTTTCAGCAGGATAATGTACCCTGCTACTCTGCAAACATTATTTAGGAATGATTTGAGGAACATGACAAAGAGTTCAAGGTGTTACCCAGATCTCAATCTGATTGGGCATTTGTGGGATGTGCTGGGACAACATCCGATCCATGGAGCCACCACCTCGCAACTTGGAGGATTTAAAGAATCTGCTGCTAATGTCTTGGTGCTCAATACCACAGGACACAATCAGAGGGCTTGTGGATTCCATGCCTCGACCCATCAAAGATGTTTCGGCAGCACTAGGCAGACCTAATGATATTAGGCAGATGGATTTAATGCTGTGGCTGCAAGGTAGAAATACAATACTGGCCTTAATAAAAACACCATACTATCTCTCTCTCTCTCTCATTTTAGCAAATGCCCCTAAGATAACCCGTAATGTGTGCCTTACCTGTACTATAAGGCAGGGGTAGGCTACCTTCAACACTCTAGATGTTGTGGACAACATCTCTCTGCCATTATCAACATATGAGCATTATGGGAGATGTAGTCAACAACTGTAGGTTGCCTAGCCCTGCCATAAGACATATTAATCCTCTGAGAGTGGAAGACATTGATTGACACCATGTTTTCATCTATGTCTCCCCAGAGAACACATTAATAAATGACTGTGACCAGTTTTTGACAGAGGGTGTAATTGCTTTTGAAAGGAAATTCTAAAAAGATTATCAGTAGAAAGTTTAACCTTAAATCCTGACGCCTCTCCATTAATTTAAAGGACATGAAAATAAACTTCTCCATAAGAGTTGTGAACCAGTTATTTCCCAGCACCGGCTGTTACTTTTTCCAGAGTTAATCTGCGTTTTTTTAAGAATGGTAAAGTGTATTTCAATACGAAATGAACCGAGCACAATACTCCTTTATGGCTACATAAGACTCGTGCCCCAAAGCTTAAAATAAACATATATCTGCTTGTTAGTTTTTCTCCCCTTTTGCGTTCAACCAAAAATAGTCTATTTTTTTTTTTAATTCTTTATTTTTTGTTGTGCATGGTATAACAATAGGCTTGTTCAGCCACAATAGCAGCCACAAGCAGTAATGTAACGAACAGTTGAAACATAACGTGGCATATGAATATACAGCACATTTTTAGTTTTGTATCTTAGCTGTTCTAGTCGTAAATGTTCGTGTTTAACAATCGCTGGTCTCTAAGTTTTGCCCCCTCCCCCCAGTGCTTCCCCGGCAAGCAGTCCAGAAAATATAGTAATAATAATAAGAAGAAAGAAAATAAATAAATTACATATGCTTTCATACATTATTGAGAGGTCTTGTGGGGCAGAGAGAGTTGTGTGTCCGCTGGTACTGTGTCTGGGTTAGAGTCTTAGTCCCTTTGGCTTCAGCCAATGCCCTGTTGGGGCTGGGTGAGTGTCTCCCGCGGTGGGTGGTGCAGCTGGTATAGACCCCTCGATATGAGGATGCTGGTATCCCTTGGGCCATGTTGAGCTGTTGAGCTGTTGTGGACACTGGGTGTAATCGTGGGGTTTGTATTACCTGTCTGGGGCTGCTCCATATGTGTCTTCCTGGCGCGGTCGCCTCGCCGGTTCCCGCGCCCCTCCACTGCATTTGCCTTGTGTGGTGTGGACTCGTGGCCTGCTTTGTCAGTCCCCTCTGCTTGACTGCCTTGTGTGGAAAAAGCGGGTGTTTCACCCTCCACCACCCTCTAGTATCTGCTTGCTTGGGCATTGTGTCCTGCTTCTGCCCTTGCCGGGTCAGGTTGATGTAATAGTCTCTATTTTTATTCCACACGCAGAATGTTTTGTTCACTGAGCCTTGGCCAGATTAGCTGATTAGAGGGTCTTGTTCCCTGTGACTTAAATTTAAGTTTTGTGCTAATGAGATATTTTGTTTCCATAATTTATGGAAGCTACAAAACTGCAGCTCAATAGTAAAAATCATAATTGTATTGAGTAACGTCGGAAAGGAAAATAATCTCAAAATCGGCATATTTAATGATCTTTTTTAAATGTCAAACTAAAAAATTCTACTTGTAAAATATCGAGATAATCAGAGCTTTCCAAATTTGTTACCAAAAAGGGGACAATTAAAAGAATACCCCAAGCACCATAAAAATATCATACAATGTATACGTGCTGCTGTAGTGGTTATGGCGCCAAGAACTGAACCAAACATTTTTTTATGGTGCCTGCTTTTATTAATGAGTTCAAAATCCATCTATCGCTACTCGATTTGTGTAAAGACAGATTTTTGGCTTTGTGCCTTTTTTATACCATTTTTTCCAGATAGCAGCTACCAGTAAAATATATCCACTACTGGCAGACGAACCTTCTGAGTATTACCACTCGATGCTGTCTTTGACTGAATTCGTTAAATGATTTTATTCACAGCTAGATCCTGACAATTCCAGGAACAGACCTTAAAATAAAACTCACCCATTGAGACAGTTGCAGAGTAGTTACATTATGTATCTCTGCTTGTGATACATGCCATGCTCAACACCATTTTCTTGCTGAAGAATAAAGAACTGGCCAACGTTGAGTCTGGTTAAAAAGCAACCTCCGAAACATGCTATAACAGCTGCACTGATTAAGCATGAGATGAACACCATGACACTACCAAGCATGTTCCTTGAAACGTTTTGTTAAAACCAGAGTGCTTATATCCAAAAGCACCTTGGGGACGTAAACATCCAAACTGGACCATGGAACAATGAAAGAAGTTTGCCTGGTCTGATGAATCACGTTTTCTTTTATATCAGGTAAATGGCCAGGTGTGTGCGTCGTTTCCTATTGGCGAATTCGCCAGACTGAATTCGCTGCACAAAGATTATGTCAGTATCAGTATAAGTACGCTATCGCCCACGAATAATGCGTCATTCAACTGTAATGTGGGCGAATAGAGAGTAAGCATTCTTAAAGAGACAGTTTATTTTAGTTTAAATTTTAATAATTGTATTGCACTAGGAGTGCTTTCTCTGTTCCCTCCCCCCTACTTTTGTCTCCTTAACTACAGCTATCAACTGTACAGTGTAACAGGCTATAAGTATACACACATATTCACCTGGGCTTGTAGACACCCTATAAGGGATCACACTTGTTTGCACTGTATCATCGGTTTGTAAATACTTCTCAACACTTGAGGGGTTCTGTACATATGCACCAGCACTTTTCTGTTTTGACAGAGTAAGTACTGCCTATATATACTTACCACTCCGTGCTGCCCTGTTGTGGTTCTGGTAGCCCAAGAACACATTCCTTGTATCTTCTGATCCTGTGGAACTATAAATAAATGAATGCCTCCTGGTCACTTTAATCTTCTTGATGTGATCAAGGCCACCCTTCTCTATTGCAAATCTTTTCTGCATCTAAATATTTGGTTTGTTGTGTGAGGATACAATAACTAACGTAATCATTGTGTGAGGATACAATAACTGACGTAAGTAATAGAATGAGTGGAATTGGTCGGGGTTAACTTTCCATCATGCCCTCTGCTCTTCAAAACAACTACAATGAGTGTTCATCTGGGCACCTGCACTGCATACTATAGACTCCAGCTTTGGCATCAGAAACCTTCTCCGGCTGCCAGATCAAATTTTATGTCAAGACAGGAGGCTTCATATTTGCTTATCTTTCTTTACTGTAACTCCCAGCAGCAAAGAAACAGTTAACAGTAAATAAAAAATGTAACCAATCAGAGTGCACAACAGAGTATGTCCAGCTATCAGGCTCCTCCCAGCTCCTCTTTCTTTGCTGCTAGCCTCCCAGGTGAGTCTATTCCAATAACAGCATGTAATCAATTTCTAAAAATAAATATATATTAATATGGTTTAATTTATTTCCATTTCAAACAACATAACGATATTGCTTTATAGTTCATTCTAAGTAATTCAATGAACAATACATGTCGTTTTCCAACCCTCTTACCCACTGTCTCTTTAATTACACTACCGCCGTCTGCAACTTCTGTCACATCCGAAACACATCGGATTACTGACAGGAGCCGCATCAGTAACCCGATCGCGGCTTCTGGCTGGCTGCCATCCACGGGCGTGTCTATAAGAGGACACATACCCTTCTTTAGTTGAAGCAGGAACTGTAGATGTAGACTAATCAGAATCTCAGGTGGACAGATAATAAATAATAAAAGTACATTTATTGGTAAAAGTATATGTATAACACTATAAAAACAACAAATTGTATAAATATGAAAAGAATGTCCAAACTTCTGAGTTGATCCGATTCTGATTAGTCTACATCTACAGTTCCTGCTTCAACTAAAGAAGGGTATGTGTCCTCTTATAGACACATTTGCTGAATAACTTAGAGCCGAGTCTGAGGCTCTATACAAGGTGAGCAGTTCCACTTATCTATCTGCACACACTGGTATCCTGAATTTATTGCACCAGATTTTGGTTTCTATCACATTTTACAGAGAGAAAACTTAAAGAACCATCCTTTAACCCCTTAAGGACACATGACATGTGTGACATGTCATGATTCCCTTTTATTCCAGAAGTTTGGACCTTAAAGGGTTAAAGGGTCAGTGTCTCCTTAAGGACACGTCTGCCTGAAAGATCTGAGCCTGTCCTGTTTAGGCTCAGAACCATGTGAGTGAACCATTTCTTGGCTATTTTCACTCAGATCGTATCAAAACACCCTACACTATTGTATTTTATTCCCCCTTAGGTAACTGTGATTCCCAAGGGGGTAACTCATTTCCTAGCGCTCCACCTCTCACTGGGTTTTGTCGTGTATAACACTCAGTAACTTCACCATCGATGTGTTCGAGAATATATTACGATAATGTTGTGGGATATGTCCAGTCATCGAACTTAAATGAAATACAGCATAAAACCAAACATTAATTGCTAATTCAAAGACTTAACACATCAACAATAAGAATGACCTCCCTTGCATGTTGAATATTTTGTAGTGGGAAAAAAAAACACAGAATACAGAATGCAAATCAGCCGAGGGCTTCGACTTACACTTCACTCCGGATAAAGACTTCATGTAGTTTAATGCAGGGAGCAAAAAGCTCTTTACAGATAAAAAAAATCTGCAAATTTTAAATCATCAGCTCGTTTACAAGGCTACATCTAGAATCCATTCAGTGCTGTCATCTTGTTCCTGAGCCTTCTGAAATCCTCACTGCTCCACTTTCCCACGTCAACTTTACATTAATCACATCAAAGTGATGATCAAAAGCAGAAAAGCTCCGCTAAGACGACCATTTATAACTTGCTTTGATAACATTTCCATCTTCTTTTGGGGCTCGCACATATTTTTTTGCAGTCTGAATTTGACCATTTGAACAGTGTTCTATAACCCGATTAAAGTTTATCTAAAATAATTTAATGATCATTTTTCAGTGTAAAATAAAATGTATATATATTTGATCATGGGTACTAAAGTTATCCCCTGGTCATCCAATCCAAAGTCATCAGATTAATATGCTGATTCTCAAGATGAATGGTCCGATTTTATGGTCTTCAAGTGTATGGATAGATTCTCAGTCTCAGTATTAATATGTATATTCTTATATTTATGGATAAATTATATTTGTAAAATTACAAGTCTACAGGTTCTCTGTGTGAATGGTAGGATTAACCAGGGGAGTGGACAAGTTTTCAAGTTAGTTGAGTTTACAATATGTTTATTAACATTATTATCATAGACTACCAGCAGTGATTCCCCAAACAACTAAACTAGACTACTAAAGTGCTTGAGTGCCAATGTTAATAATGTTTTGATAACATCTTAATCCTGTTGTTATGGTAACAGAGGACTCAACACACAAACCCCAATGAATCAGAAACAGATGACAAAGATAGCCCTTACTACTGGTCCTTACAGTGGCCGGACTTAACCAGAGAATAGTCAAGAACAAGCCAAGGTCAAGGGGAAAATGGGATAGTGATAACCCAAGCCAAGCCAAGCCAAGCAGTCAGGAGCACAGAGATCAGGATAATCTGATAACAAGTCCATACAAAATCAACCAGGTAATGCACTGTTGGTTCTGCAAGAACCAACACAGGGCACCTAAGCATTAGTGAGAGGGGTTTAAATAGACCAAGATGATTGGTGCGTGTAATGTGTCAGAAGGTGCGTTAATGGCTGAATTCTGATTTCACCTCACCAAATAGGCCAGGAGAACATAACGGGGAGTTTGTTTGAGTCACGTCAATATTGACACAGAATTAATGTGACTCCTTAGTGTCAGAATCGTTTACCTTTCACCCAAATCCCCCTGCATCCTCTGTGATGCTGAATGCTCACACACTGCAAGGTTTTATGGGCAACCGAATTCGGGTCCAAATGGCGAATTCACAGGACCAAATTTTGTCTCCTATTGGTGAATTCGCTGGACTTTGTCACACAAAGATTATGTAAATCAGTATTATTAAATTTTCTATCGCCCACAAATCATGCGTAATTCAACTATGACGTGGGCTAATGGAAAAATGAGTACTGCCTATATATTAACTCTCAATGTTGCCCTATTGTAGTTCTGGTAGCCCAAGAGCGCATTTGTTGTATTTGCTGTTCCTGGTTTCTGAATATGTCTGTTTGCTCAATTCTCCTGATCTCTGGTATCCTTTGGCTTGTTATAATGTTTTTATCTGTATCTCTCCTGTCCTTAATCTCAGTATCCTCTCTGACTCCTCTACCATTAGCCAGGCCACTCTAAGGACCAGTATAAAGCTTGTCTATTTCTAATGTTATAGTCTGCAAGTTTGGTTTCCACGCTGAGCCTGACACTTAGGCATGGGTTGAGTCGCACCAATTATGAAGCAGGTATGGTGTAACGTTGCACAAATACTTAGGGTTGTGTCAAGAATGAAGACAGAATGAAGCCATTAAAGCGTTCTGCATCAGAATCCATGCCAGATGGCTACAGCATGCATGACACCTGTGGATTTTTGGTTTTTCTTATATTCGACTGTTGCTTTTTGGTGTCGGTGCATTTTTTTTCTTCTATATTCAACTATTGATTTTTTCTACATTTACCCTCCAACTGTCTGAATAAAACAATTAGTTTTTAAATAATGAATATACTGAATATATATATATATATTTATTAATCTCACTTACTGGTGTTGTTTGCCTTCAGAATATGTTAGAATTTAAAGGGCAAATTTTAGCTGGCCTCAAATAACATGAAATAAATAGAAAGGCTTTTTTTTTGGTCCTTGTTTATTGTTCAGACTTAAAGAAACACTAATGCATTAGGATGAATGCAAACCAGTATTCCTAACGCTTTAATGTCCCATTCCCTAGTAATAGAGGTGTCACCACCCATGTGGGATATAAAATTAATTAAAAGCTTTTTACTTACTCTTACTGGCCCCAAGGCTCCCTCAGCACTGCTTAGCTCTCCTCGTCCCGTGATTTCATAGAGGAGGGATGGCTTTCTCCAGCATTGTCCAATCCAATTATCATCACAGAGCAGCATTGGGAACCAGTTGCGTGTTGATTGCCGCACACATCCTACCTTCCCTATAGGAAAGCATTAAATCAAGCTGCAATGTCACGTGACCACGTTTTACGCGGCCTTTGCAGTGAACTGTAAAAAAAAAACTTCTTTTATAAAAAAAAAAAGGGCAATTACCCACCGTGAACGCATTGTTCTAGAAAAAAAAAATACAAAGAAAAAAAAAGATAATTTATTCCAAGTTTGTTTACGCCGGCAAACAAACAAGTGTACTTTATACCCATTATAAAGAGATAGTAGAACGAGATTTAGTAAGTAAATGTTCTCTATTGGTATTGATTTTCAAAAAAATAAATAAACAAAGGGCATAGTGATTTTATGGAACAGACCTATTAATGTCAGACTTGGTTAACAGCCGTCATTAACATTATTTATGGCCCAATATGCCTCTTCATCTGGAAAAAAGCATTTGGGAAAAACAACATTGCCAGACACAGCGTCAGACTTTTCTCTTATTTTTTTATTTATTTTATTATTTATTTATTTTGCATAAAATAAGAAAGGTGATGGTTTTGTTGTCTGAAACAGAGAGAGAATTTTAAATGCTATGGATACAGTGTAACATTCAAGTGCTCATCTATCAGAAATATCTCCCCTATCGGTGCTTTGCAGCCATCGGAGAATGTCTGCCTTATACCTAAGTATACTTTTGATTGATTTCTTCCACTTAATGCTGAATGCTTAAGGGCAAACCGCATCTTATATCCATTTATTCAAGAATTTAAGCAGGAGTTTTTTTGTTGATGTTGTTGCAGCGCGAGTGTTTGCGGTAAGACGATATTTCTCTAATATAGATACTTTGAAAGGATATTATTTATGGCATGTTGTTGAGGTAGAGTTTTAGGTGTCGTTTTTGTCTATGCATTCTCATGTTATTTATATGGAAATCTAGTATGTATCCGAGGCCTGTTGGATGAATTCCATTGTGGTAAAGTTCGTTCCTGTTGGGTCAATTTGTACCAGGTTCACTTACTGACAATGTGACCCAGTGTACTTTATTGTAACTCACCCTGTCCCTCTAGTACCTAGTTAATTAATTATCATGCTAAAAACAAAAATACTAATGTGGAAGAATAACCATACATGCATTATTTAAAGGTAAGTGTATTTACAATGAATGCTACATAATATATAACAAATCTTTATCCTCGTGCAGGACTTAACCAGGGTGGTCCATTCCCGTGTTCACTAATATGAAGAATGTAGATACAGTAGAAACTGTTGTTAATCAGTAGCTTTGTTGTTTTCATTTAAAACATTTCTATTATTTCGCTGCAAAACAGTATATTGGCACATGGACTCACACAGAGTTATGAAATCTCTGTACCCTGCAGTCAACGCGTTTTGTATAAACAAACTTACTTCCTTGAGAACGCATTGGTTTATACAAAATGCGTTGATCAAGTACCAGCAAATGTTCCATTGGTATCAAAATCCTAAAGGTTCTACGTGAAGTGGCAGCACATCTTGTTGATGAAGGCTCTCCCCGTGAATTTATACATTCAGAAAGTACCAGGACCTTCGTGGAGTCAATACAGAGCCTATTGATATGTCGGCTAAGCGATTACTGTTGTTTACAAAGTTTAGTATTTTATGTTTTTGACTTGTTCACTTTACCAGCTCTTATCAAGATTATCTACAGATACAAATGTTATGAGAAATTTGGTATATTAAAAAAAACTCAGTTATTTAATCTGCATTTAGATCTGAACATGGAAAAATACTACATAAACTGAGCTACGTAGCGCCAGTCTCAGACTTTACAGAGAACGGAATCCGTTTCACGCTACTAAATAATTCATTGGAAAGTTTACATTTATCAAACAAATGTATATGTATGCAGCTGTCTCCAGTGTTATTGCAAGTAACCGCTCTGTTCGAGAGATGAGTAAAACCTGTTAGATTGAAGACCAGGTATTGAATTTAAAAAATATATGGTATGTTTGGGTTTCAATCAGCTAGTGAACTTTTAATATATTGTGCCAAGATACAATTTAATATTCAGAGAATATTGATGTACTGAAATCTGCATTGGTGAAGCTTAGTGAAACTAGAAGTAAACTTCTAAGCATTTTAATTGTCCAAGCATGCTGCCATCTATTTGCTAATATGTGCTAGACCTCACGCTCAGGGCACCTATTGGACACTGGGGGACATTAACAGCACGACCAGGCCCCTTTCGATACCGGGAGGAGGAAAGATCATGCCACTTCCTCCCAGCTATACGGCGTGAAAGCCACACGGAAGTAATTGGAGGAGAAGGCCACGGAGGCAGGTAAGGGGGAGAGAAGCAAGGAGGGAGCTGCTACAGCCACACACTCCCATCAGCCTCTGTGTATCTGTGTGTCGAGTTGTGTGTATGTAAAATACAGTTAAAGGAAAAGCACACACAAAAAAATAAGATTTAGCATTTTACAAGGCTACTTAACAGCACCTATCTTTGTAAAAAAAATGAGGATTCAGTTACACCATGTAGCCATATTGTGTAAAGCCCACCATTATGCCACACTACCCCATTATCGATAGAACCCATACACATACGCTATAAAAAACGTGCTTACATTTAAACGTACAAATAATGTTCACAAATAAAACCCTGAAAGGATGGGCAAACGGTATATCTCAAGCTGCGCTAAAGGCCGGCCAAAAATACTTTCTTGCACCAGGACCCTCTCTACATTAGTTCCACCACTGTGCTTGATGTTCTCTATCCAGGTGTCTCTCTGTCTATCATTTATTAATCCATCAATATTTTTTCTTCCCTCCATCTGTCTGGCCATCTTCAACAAATGGTGTACTAATCAACCATGGATTTGTATACTGACTGACATACTGCCGTGAGAGGGATTCAGATGTGATCTTGAGAAGTAATGAACCAAAGAACACGGTGTAATTAATATCAAATAATTAGGTGGGCAGCAACATACATACACAAGCGACTTAATCTGAGTGTAAGCTCAAGATATAGAATGTATGTAGGCTCCTAAATAAACTACAAAAGTGACCAAAATTTATACAGATATAAGTATTTATTACTAAATAGTAAATTAATAGATAGCTAGACAGGTCTGTAGTTAATTAGACCATAATTACTAATAACAAGGTAAAATAAATAAATGAATAAAATGGTATAAATAAATCCTGATAGTAATGGATGTCACCGTAGGTGTTCCACACACCAAAAAAGTACAATATAAAAGAATGTAGCTATCTGGATATACAAAAGAACACACAATGTTATAAAATGAAACAAATATATATGAGTGAACTCAGTAAAAGTACCTTGCCTTGGTGGGGGTCCCCACCGAGGTATAAGCAAGAGAAATAATAAGGTAGAAGATTCAGATGTGATCTTTCTCAATTCTAACAAGAATTCTACCCTCATGCAGCCACTGACGTTAGCAGAGAACAAGTTGACTAAGCATTCAAAAAAAATCACTCACAGTGAGAAACTTGAGTCAAAAAGAGTTAAAAGAACAGTTTGCTTTGTTACGGCTTTAGATTACTGCCCCCTTTTTAAAGAAATGTAAAAAGAAACCACCTTTAAAGAGCCATCAAATGTTTTATTCCAGCCGATCCTACTTCAGTGAGACCATTAGGCTTGATGATTAGTGTCCAATCAAGAAGCAATGAGAAGCACGGGATGGATGAGTGGCCATGATCTGCCAGTCAATGCTTCCCTCTGAATACTATACTTCCCGTAGAGAAGTATTGTACAAACACAGTGTCTGGTATTACAGGTACTTTACATGTTGACACCGGGTGACAGATGGGTTCATTAATTGAATCTTTTTTAGTCTATAAGTCGATGCTGCACCTTCTCAATGCTTCCACATTAGCCCAGAGGAAAATAAGGAAGAGACCAGCAAATTCAAACACATCTTAGGTGTCAACACTACAAGTTAAGATTGCACCAGTCACCATAACAACTTAATTGACTTCCACTGGTGGTGACTGGTAGTAGCAGCCGCTACGTCCACCCTTGCTGTTACATCTTGTGAATGTCTACTGGAGAAACTGTGTTGAGTTATGCACATAGAGTTAACGTGAGAGATAATCATTGCTTTCAATACCTTGTTATTAGATTATTATTTTCATGCAAAAGAAAACCAAAAAAAACTTTACTTTAACTCCACCCCTAGATAATAGTAAATCCAGAGCCCAAACTTGGGAGGAGCACGGTGAGATTTTTTTTTTTAATTAGTAGAAACCAAAGATGTTTTGTGTCATACATATCACTTTGAGTTGTTACACACAACATTTCGGTACTTTGAGTCTGGTTGCTGTGAGACACAGAGAAAATGCAGTGTTTACAATACAGCCTAGGAACGCCTCAACTGACCACTCCTCAGACAGCCACAAGAGGTGCTTCCTGGGTCAGTGCTGCACAGAGTGATTGGCTGAGATCATCACTTCTGCATGATGTCACCCAAGGAGGCGGATCGGGGGCAGGGCCAGTGTGGCGCTGGATATTACGTAAGATTTTACTACATACAGAGGGACAAGGGGGCCACGGGCTAGATAGTGATTTTAACACTATAGGGTCAGGAATACATAAGCTTGTTGATGTCATTAATGTGTATATAATGGGTCCCCTCTTTTCATTTGATAAGATCTCTGTTATCAATAGATATCAGCAGTTTTATATTTCTATTCTGTTACACCTCCCAGGCTGTCAATTAGAGCGTCGGTAGGTGCTTTTTCCAGATAGTTTGCTCATGTGCCAGGTGCTTGCTCATAGTGCCTGCCTTGTAAAGACCTCTCAGTAAGCCAAAATACAACTCATTGTGAAGTCAGGTATTGGACAGCTGTGCATGCATGGCTGGTCTGCAAGGAGAGAGACCTCTGGTTAATCCCCTGCACAGATCAGAAAGTCTTTGTTGCGAAGGACATGCAGTTGCTGCAGATATTCGATTTGCAGCTCTTGCAACTAGGTTTTCATATTTACACAAAGGAAATATGCAAAAGAAGAACATACATTTTTTGGAGGGATGGGGGGTGGGAGGTATATTGACAAACTTTTTTTTTATGCCATTTAAGCAGACATCACTCTATGTAGATAATCTAGACATTTACTGATAAATAAAACCATTTCTAGATAAGTATAATTGTATCTTTAAATTATTATTATTATTATTATTTTTGTTTAATGCTTTATCTTTATAATTTAACCCCTTAAGTCCGGAGGGCGTACTATTACGTCCTTTTAAAAGCGGCTCTAAACGCCGCCGGACGTAATAGTACGCCCTCCGTTTTTTAGTAACTTACCCGGTCGCTGGCGGTCCCACGCCGGCGATCGCGGTTCGGGGGACTCCCAGGGAGCCCCCCGCGGCACGTCCGCCCTCCAGGAGCCCTCCCGGCCATGTGAGAGTGAGGTCCTTGCGAGGACCTCACAATCACATGGCCGGTATAGCTGCCTGCTGCATTGCCAGCAGGGGGACCAACTGTAATGACAGTTGGTCCCCCTGCTGGCTGAAAATCAAATAAAAATGTTTTAAAACAGTGTTAAAATAAATAAATTATATACTTAGATATATATATACACATATACACACATACACATACACCGTCTAGGTGTATTTTAATATTAATATATATATAATTATATATATATATTAATATCAAATTACACGTAGACTGATACTGATTAAATATATATATAATTATTGTTATATATATATTTATAAATAATATAAAAAAAATTAATATGTAAATACGTAAAAAAATTAAATAAAAAAAATAATTAAAAATAAAATATAAAAAAATATATAGATGTGTTTTATTTCGTTCTAACTGTATTCTGATATTAATATATATATATTTATATCAAAATACACTTATAACGAAATAATATATATATCTATATACATAAATATATACGTATATATCACTATATATATACCTATATATAAATAAAAATATTAAAAAAAAAATATATATATATATACGTATATATACACATATGTATATATATACATATATTAATTCTACACATATATTTATGTAATAATTTTACATAATTAGGTATCCTAATTAATTACAATTAGCGGGACCTGCCTGACCACCCATGCCGAAAGTATAGGGAATTTAATTTGCTAGCACTATATTTAACCCTATAACTTTCCAAGACACCATAAAACCTGTACATGGGGGGTACTGTTTTACTCGGGAGACTTCGCTGAACACAAATATTAGTGTTTCAAAACAGTAAAATGTATTACAACCATGATATCGCCAGTAAAAGTGAAGTTTTTTGCATTTTTCACGCACAAACAGCACTTACAGGGACGATATTATTGCTGCAATACTTTTTACTGTTTTGAAACACAAATATTTGTGTTCAGCGAAGTCTCCTGAGTACAACAGTACCCCTCATGTACAGGTTTTATGGTGTTTTCAAAAATTACAGCGTCAAATATAAGGCTTGTGTTTAATTTTTTTCACATTAAAATTCGCCAGATTGCTTACGTTGCCTTTATGACCCTATGGTAGCCCAAGAATGAAAATTACCCCTATGATGGCATACCATTTGCAATAGTAGACAACCAAAGGTATTGCAAATGGGGTATGTCCAGTATTTTTTAGTAGCCACTTAGTCACAAACACTGGCCAAAATTGGCGTTTTTTGCATTTTTCACACACAAACAAATACAAACGCTAACTTTGGCCAGTGTTTGTGACCAAATGGCTACTAAAAAAGACTGGACATCGCTTATTTGCAATACCTTGGGTCGTCTACTATTGCAAATGGTATGCCATTATGGGTGTAAATGTATTTCCTGGGCTACTATACAGTCTCAAAGGCAACGTAACCAATCTGGCGAATTTCAATTTCAAATGTAACACGCTATATTTGACCCTGTAACTTCCCAAAACACCATAAAACCTGTACATAGGGGGTACTGTTTTACACGTGAGACTTTGCTGAATACAAATATGTGTATTTTATTGCAGTAAAAGCAAACAGTATTATGACATTGACAGTTAAAATGTCATGAAGAACGAAAAAAATAAAAAAAAATCTTATTTTCTCCCATTTTTTTCATATTAAATTATGTTTCATAGCTAAATATTTGATATTAAATGAAAGCCCTGTTTCCCCTGAATAAAATGATATATAATAAGGGGGGGTGCATTTAATATGAAAGAGGTGAATTACGGTTGGACAGACATATAGCGCAAATGCCAGGTTTTGTTTACGTTTTGTTTCGTTCACAACTTGTACATTTGGCTGCGGTGTTAAGGGGTTAATAACAGCATTGGAAATCTAGATATATGTTTTCTCTATTGCAATCCTGTAAGTGTGAATGATTAAGTGTACACACAATACATTTATGCAATGAAAATATATCAGATTCTACGCTTTATCCCCACAGAAGACAGATAGAAACATGACACAGTAACATTATCCTGGAATGTATATATCATAAAATTGCTGGGGTGACGTTGTATCATATATTGTATCATATTAATAGCAAGCAGCGGAATATTGGGGAACATACATTCTGTTAAAATGTGTTAATGAGCCGTACCAAAATTAACGAGCTTACATAGATCTAATGAGGCAGTCTGTATTTGTGCTGACTTGCATTCGCAAATATACCACCATCATGTATCAGAGAATGGCAGATATTTGCATGAAATTAGATTGCAACATGTTACTGCCTTTACGTACTTTAAGGTACACTGACAAATCATTCTAAGCTCCTCATCAAACAAATTATAAATTATATCGTGAATTTCAAATTCTAATAAAAGAGCCACCCACAATTTGCATAGAAGAATTATTGAAAACACAACATATATGCACATATTACTGGAACCGGATTAAGAGTAAAAAAAAATAATAAATTGCAACCATAGTTCAGGAACAATGGGTCTTTCTAATCTGTTCGTATTGTGTATAACAACAAGATTTGCTATAGAGCCAGTTCTATTCGTTAAATTAAAAAATATGGCAAATACACATGTAAATGGGAAAAATAAGGGTTAAAGTAGGCAGTTTTTGGCATTGTAGGCACTATAACCATTTCATATTATTGAAGTGATTATGGTGCTTGGAGTCCTCTAGCGCTGTCCCTTCATTCAGTGTTGAACCATTTTCGAGAAGCTTCCCATAGCCGCACCCCAACTGAGGTTACACACTTCCTTCTAGCCATACCAATTCATACCAGCAATGGGCACTGTGACAGGCAGAAAGTGGTCAGCAGACACTCAGCCAATCACAGGCTCCCATTGTTGATCAGGTTAATAATTATTTTGCATTTGTCCGGGCAGTACAGGGTGAATGCGCTGTTGGAATACTCTTGTATTGCATTAAAGCGTTTAAACAATTTAACGCTGATGGAAGGATAGCTCCAGGGACTCCAGATACTATAACCATTTCAATGAGATGAAGACATAAAATATGAGAACTCTGAGAAAGGACAAAAGCTTAGAGGAACTCAGTCATTTGCATTTTGGTAAATTCACGCTCAGATCTCAAAATTGTTTTTTGCTCACTTGTGCCATTACAGAGGTAACCAGATTCAAAGCATATCAGATTAGTCTCACCCGTAAGGGCAGTCCCAAAACTAAATGCCGGCAAGTTCTCTCTGCACGAGAGATACAGCAACCCCAGACAATCATTTTGGCCTTCTTGGGGCCTCGTCAGCAAGGTGTAGCTCATATCCCTCTAGGCACAGTGAGCACGGGGTCCACATCTGGATTACCCTTTTAAACTTGGGGAGAGCCAAGTTAATGCATTGCAACAAAAACAGAGAATATGAGAGCAGTTATATTTCCTACTTGTCCCTTTAATGTATCAATTCGGATTTTAATTCACTACAATTTGGTGTTTGACAAATAACTCCCTATGAGCTCCATTTTTGCCTGGTCATCACACCATGACATTTGATCAGTTAAGAAATTGTCCTAAGTCTTTGTTTCCACCTTTGTCAACACATATAAACCGTATAAATCCTAAACCTTACTTCCATCTGATAATCTAAACGATGGTGAAATTGTGCAATTTTAAAGACATTTCCCAATTGCCATTCTGTATTCAGTAATATGAAATAATAGGCCTCATGGTGAATATTGTTTCCTTTACAGGGTGCGCCAGAACTCAGAAGGATTTGACAGGTGTGTAACTTGTTTGTAGTTATTTGTTGTTGTTGCAGGTACATATTGTAACTGAGTCTTTGGAGATGCATCATGGCTAATTTCACAAAAGAACTAGAAGTAAAAATAGTGGAATTTTATTTTCAAAATGGTAGGTTTAATTATTTTGTGCCAAGAGAAAATTGTCCTAAAGTGTGTTTTCAACCGGATGGGGCTACTGCCCACACAGCCAGGGCCATAAGCGGATAATTTCAAGAAATTGCCAGATTAATTAGCTCCCACGTTCATCTGACCTTTCAGCTCCCGATAACTTCTTGCGGGTATATCTGAAGGAGCGGGTGTACGTGAACAAACCGTGTACACTTGAGCAGCTCAGGGAGGATATCAGAGCAGAAATTCAAGTGCTAGAACCTCAAATATGAACAATGTAATCAAAAGAGTCTGACTTTGCGAGGCGGCAAATAGAGCTCATTTAAAAGTTGTCATCTTCATGTACCTAGTTAAGCAAATCTCCATACTTTAAGCATTCCTTGTATTTAATATCATTGAAATTGGTTCATTAACCTCCCTGGCGGTATTCCCGAGCGTGACTCGGGGTTAACTTTCGCTGCCAGAAGCGGTAACCCCGAGTCACGCTCGGGGTAGATAACAGAGCTGGCAGCTTCCAGCCCCCGGAGGTAAGATGTACTTACCTCCGCCGCGATCCGCTTCGGGAGGACTGCCTCACAGCCCAGGCAGCCCTCCCACGGCAAATCAGGCCCCCGGGGGCCATGTGATCGCTCTCAAAGAGCGATCACATGGCCCTCTATAGCTGGCTGTGGATCTGCCAGCAGGGGGACTGTTTGAAATATCAGACAGTCCCCCTGCTGGTGGGAAGTATAAAACAAAAATAAAAGACAAGTGTAAAAATAAATTAAAGATATTTTTATATATATATAATATGTATATATATATAATATATATATATACATATTATATATATGTAACGTCATACAAAGTGTATTTTAATATTAATATAAGTATATTAATATTAAAATACACTTAGAATGACGTTACATATATATAATATGTATATATATTATATATATAATAGATGTACATATATATATTATATATAAATACGTATAATTAAAATAATAAATAAATAAAATAATAAAATAAATAAATAAAATATTGAAACAAAATTTTATATAAATTATATATGCATATGTAATTTCATTCTAACTGTATTTTGTTATTAATATATATATATCGGTAACAAAATACACTTAGAATGACATTCTATATATATCTATATATATAAAATACAAATAACCGCAAATATATATATATATATATATATATATATAGATAAATACATATAATTGCATAAAAGATTACATTAGTATACACGTAGAATTTAAATACCTATAAATGCATATATATTAAAATTCTACATGTATATTTAAATAATCTTTTAACGTAATTATGTGATTTGATTAATTAAAATTTGATTGACATGCCTGACAACACAGGGAGAAAGTGCAGAGAATTTAATTCGCAAGCACTATATTTGACCCTGTAACTCTCCAAGACACCATAAAACCTGTACATAGGGGGTAGTGTTTTACTCGGGAGACTTCGCTGAACTCAAATATTCATGTTTCAAACTGGTAAATTGTATTACAACGATGATATTTTAAGTAAAAGTTACATTTTTTGCATTTTTTACAAGCGAACTGCACTTTTATGGTCTATATTATTGTTGTAATATGTTTTACTGTTTTAAAACACTAATATTTGTGTTTAGTGAAGTCTCCCGAGAATAACAGTACCCCCCATGTACAGGTTTTATGGTGTTTTGGAAAGTTAGAGAGTCACATATAAGGCTTGCATTTCATTTTTTTCACATTGAAATTTGCCAGATTGGTTATGTTGCCTTTGAGAGCGTATGGTAGCCCAGGAATGAGAATTACCCCCATGATGGCATACCATTTGCAAAAGTAGACAACCCGAGGTATTGCAAGTGGGGTATGTCCAGTCTTTCTTAGTAGCCACTTAGTCATAAACACTGGCCAAATATTCGTTTTTTGCTTTTTTCACACAAAAACAAATATGAACGCTAACTTTGGCCAGTGTTTGTGACTAAGTGGCTACTAAAAAAGACTAAACATACCCCACTTTCAATACCTTGGGTTGTCTACTTTTTCAAATGGTATGCCATTATGGGGGTAATTCTCATTCCTGGGCTACCACACCGTCTCAAAGGTAACATTACTAATCTGGAAAATTTCAATTTGAAAATGGAATGCTCTATATTTGACCCTGTAACTTTCCAAAACAACATAAAACCTGTTAATGGGGGGTACTGTTGTATTGGTGAGACATAACAGTATTATGACATTCACAGTTAAAATGTCAGACGGAAATGCAAATGTAAAAAAAAATCTTATTTTCTCACATTTTTTTTACTTTTATTCATAATAAATGATGTTCCATATATGAATAGTTAATGATAGATTAAAGCCCTGTTTCTCCTGAACAAAATGATATATAATAAGTGTGGGTGCATATAATTTGAAAGAGGGGAACTACGGGTGAACAGACACATAGCGCAAATTCCAGTTTTTGTTTACGTTTTGTTTTGATCAGAACGTGCACTATTGACTCCGTCCTGAAGGGGTTAACTTCTCCTTGCGATCCAGCGATGTCCCCGCGCTGTGATTGCCGGTGAGAGCCCCGGCGGATGCCTCCATCTGACTTCCTGGTTCCGTCTCTGTGAGCCGCAGAGGCTCATGGGGGCGGAACTGGGCGGGTAATTCAAATGCAAAAAAATGATACCTATTTTGGTACAAAATTCCTGACATAATCATACCGCCAGGGAGGTTAATAAACAAAAGTTATTGACTCCTCAAATCATTCTCTGAATTTTGTCCCATACTGTGTATATGCATCTTGTCTCACTGTCTATTGCTATATTACAGAGCAGTTTGTATCGTTAGAAGACATGTTGAGTTGGGTATAAACATCACTTATGTAAATGGGATATTTTGTAATTAATTTGCACAGTATGGGCAATAATGCAAATAATCGAGGGAGGCTGACAAAAGAAAATGTTTGCAAAATTTTTAAAAATAAAGATTCATAATTTCACATGGATTTTGTTTGTTTTGCTGTGACAGTTCTAGGAAAAGGTATCTGTCTTTAATTAAAGATTTACCTTTATAATAAAAATATAAAAAAAAGTTTTACATTTCTTTATTACAATCAAACTGTTCATGAAAGACTCCAGAGTTTGGTAATGAATATATGTTTAAATAAAAACAGTATTATGGATACTAGCGAGTTATCAGAAGCAGTCTGTAAAACAAATCTGGAGATTAAAGTGTTTTCATAAAACATTGTCTTAGTTTGAGTAACTCGTACTGTTCTGATTCCCTGCCACAAATTAAGAAAAATAATAAAAAAGTTGATTTTTCGCTGATGTCATTCCACCTCTCTGGTGGGGAACAGATGTCAGGGAGAACGGGCTAAGGGGAAGACATGGGCGACACGGAGGGGAAGTATGCTGCCATTCAGGCCTGTACTGGCCATCGGGCAAACTGGGCAAATCTCCAGTGGGCCACCATGGTCCGAGGCCGGCAGCACCGGCGCCAAGATGGAGTCCTGACCCATCATGGGCCGGAGGGGAGATGCGTGCAGCTTCATTCTCTCACTCTCAAGTGCTCCGAGCATTCTCAGAGCATTTCCATGGTAACCCATGACAATGCTCTGAAAAAACAGTGTTCGCAAAGGGGGGAGAGACATGGTCTTTACCCTGCTGGGTACAGATGAAATTACCTTCTGGCTGGACCACCAGGGATCTGTGTGTGGCGTGGCCCCTCTCACTGGACCACCAGATATCTGCATGCTCCGTCTCCCCCCTGCAAAGTTATAAAAGGGAGTTAATGGGATTTTTTTTTTTTTATTTAGTTATTAGTTTAAGCCCATATCCAACCACTATATATACCCCCCTCACATACACACACACAAACACACTGCACCCCCTGCACTAACACACAAACATACTGCTCCCCTGCACTAACACACTGCATACACTGAACTGACATACAAACACACTACACACACTACACTAACACACAAACACACTACACACACTGCACCCCCTGTACTAACAGACAAACACACTACACACACTTCACTCCCTGCACTAACACACAAACATACTGCACAGATGCATACACTAGCTAACAGACACACACATACTCACTAACATAAACACACACACACACACACACACACTCACTAACAGACACTCACTCACTAACAGACACACACTCACTCACTAACAGACATACACTCACACACACACACACACACACACACACACTCACTGACACACACACACACTCACATACACACACACTAACAGACACACACTCACTAACAGACACACTAACAGGCAAACACAATCACACTCCCTAACAGACACGCACACTCACTCACTAACAGACAGACATACACTCTCACACACACTCACTAACATACACACTCACAGACACACACACACTGACAGACACACACTCACTAACAGACACACTAACAGGCAAACACAACCACACTCACTAACAGACACACTCACTCACTAACAGACAGACACACACTCACTAACAGACACACACTAACAGACACTCACTAACAAACACACACACACATACTCACTAACAGACACACACACTCACTAACAGACACACACACACTCACTAACAGACACACACTCACTCACTAACAGACAGACACACAAACTAACAGACAAACACACTCACTAACAGACACACACAGTCAGACACACACAGTCAGACACACACACATTCAGACACACACACATTCAGACACACACACTGTCAGACACACACAGTCAGACACACACACACACACTCACTCACATTAACATACTCACTTTTTTATTTTTTTCAATTTAACCTCCCTAGCCTCCTTACCTTTGGGAATGCTGGAGGCAGTGGGGGGAGGTTCTCCCTCGCCCTGGGGTCTAGTGGGGCTGCTGGGCGGTCGGTCGGTGCTGGCGAGGGAGCACTTTCCCCTGAGCGCTCTGCTCAGCTCCCTCGCGCACGCAGAGTGATCTCCCAGCATCACTCTGCGGAGCGCGAGGGAGCTGAGAAGAGAGCTCAGAGATAAGTGCTCCCTCGCCAGCACCGCCCGCCCGCCTGGCTTGTCAGTTAGCCGCAAGGCTAACAAGACATTTGCCCTGGGCATTTGGGGCGACTTTTTGCGACCAGAATGTAAGTGCAATCAGTGCAATACATTTTTTGCGATTTTTATACAGTACTATTCTATGTATATTTCTCTTTCTTGTCCATTTTGAGGATCTCATATTCGAAGAAATTTTGCCGTTTATACCACACATTGATCTGCTACAGATAAGATAAGCGCAGAACATCAATACCTTTTGTAAGTTCTCTACCTCCTGGATATTCTCCTTCTTGTTCATTCATACTTCACCATATATCATTTATTATTATGTTTTAGATCTGTTCAAGATCACGTCCTGTCCACAGGTTGTATCCTCTATTTATGTGCTATCCCATCTTTTTTAGCTTATGTTGCTTGTTAAGACATATCAGCTAATTCACGTTATTATTGTATGCATTGTTGAGTGAGTGAGGTACATTCTTGGTGATAGCACAGTCTTCACTTTGGATTAACGCTATAGTACACATTTTTATATATACTGCGTGTACCCCATGCTTCATGTCATGTACCATGGCAGCATTTCTAGGATACAGAATATAGTGATTCAGCTAAATATGATCCAACAGTAATTAACAGGACCGAGTGGATTAGACAGAAGACAACATCGAAGCCGCTTCAAAGACTAATGACATTCACTAATGTATATTTGATCTTCTCCTACATCCCACACATTGCTGAGAGTTTTATTTTTGAGGAGCTCTGTGATTCTTACATCACATACTGCACACTAGTCACAGAAATTAATCATATTACTTTAGGCTCTAAACAGTGGTGTACACATAATCCATGGGGCCCTGGTGTGAAACTACTCCATGTCCCCCACCCCCCTCACCTCTCTCCCCTTCCCTTCTCTCTCTCCCCCGATCCATGCCCCCCCCGACACATACGTAGACACAAACACAGACACCCCGCCAACAGATACATACATACAGACACATACAGACAGACACACACACACACACACACAAACACATACATTCACACGCACACATACAGAGACACACGCATACAGACACATACAGAGACACACATACAAACAGAGACAAAGACAAACACACATAAAGAGACACATACATACATACACACATACACAGACACACACACACATACAGAGACACGCATACATACAGAGACACAGACACACACATACAGAGACACAGACACACACATACAGACACACAGATACATACAGACAGACACACACACATACAGAGACACAGACACACACATACAGACACACACACAGATACACAGACACACACATATACATACAGAGACACAGACACACAAACATACATACACACACAAACAAAGACACAGACACACACACACACATACAGAGACACAGAGACACACACAGAACCACAGACACACACATACAGAAACACATGCATACAGAGACACAGCCACACACACAAAGAGACACACACATATACACACATACAGAGACACACACACATACACAAAATGTTTCCTACCTTTTGTGACTTTCCCTGGGGTCCAGTGGGGGCTCAGCCTGATGGGAGTCAGAGTTCCCACTCTGACTCCCTCTTCCTTCCTGCTTCCTCCCATGTGGGCTCTCTGTATGCTGGGAAGAGTGACTGGGGAGTCACTTCCTCCCAGCAGTGATGTCATCACAGGGGGCCTGGTCGTGCTGTTAAAGCGCCCAGCGCTGACTGGGCCCCCTGACAATCCATATCCATCGGGGTGGCCCCTTTACACACACACAATACAATACCTAGTGGGCTGCTCTGCCTTTAATTGCCCAGCCTGAATTTTTTACCAAGTCTGACCCTGCTGCTATTGGATGACTGTCGCCAGCACGGTGTGCATTCTGATGTCAAATGTCTAATTGAAATACAATTGCGGAACTCCTAATGGCATTCCAACGGCACTTCCGGAGGTAAAGGTACAGCTCGGATTTGATGTAGTAGAAAATGGACTTTAAAAATGGCAAAAAAAATTATAACAAGCAGAAAGTTTTTCACATTGCCAAATATCATACTAACCTCCAATTCGAGCTACCTGGAGATTTTATATTGTGATGAAATTTGTTTATTCACAATATATCAATGTATAATGTCGCTATTTCACTCTATTTAATGGCTGTTTGATCAAACTAAATGTATGACGCGTGGACCATGCATTGCAGATCCCTCGAGCACTCGATAAAGAATTCATAGACCAAGTAAAACGCGCAGTGTCAAGAAGACAAGAATGGTCAGATTCTAAAACACTAATTCACTCTTAATAACACTAAAATACACAAATCATTCTCATCACAAGTTCCCCTAATAACTAATTGAATCCACAATGAAGTGACTCTTATGAATGTAATTATGTGGAATCCAGAATCCATTATTCCTATATTTCAATTAAACTTGAATATATTAGTAGAGAATAAAAAAAAAATACTTAAATACAAATACTGCTACTCGTTTTTTTTGATGCATTATTTTATTTAGCTTGGAATTAGCGGACTAATCAACATCTCAGAAAAAGATTTTGGTCAAAAGGTCAATTTGATAAAAAATCAGTTCATGCATTAATTTTTAGGTCTTGATCTTGGTGACTGGAAGCTCTGACTGTGATCTCAGTGAACGGAAGCTCTGGCTATGATCTCGGTGAACGGAAGCTCAGGCTGTGATCTCAGTGAACGGAAGCTCAGGCTGTGATCTCAGTGAATGGAAGCTCTGGCTGTGATCTCGGTGAATGGAAGCTCTGACTGTGATCTCGGTGACTGGAAGCTCTGGCTGTGATATTGGTGAATGGAAGCTCTGGCTGTGATTTTGGTGAACGGAAGCTCAGGCTGTGATCTCAGTGAAGGGAAGCTCTGGCTGTGATCTCAGTGAATGGAAGCTCTGGCTGTGATCTCGGTGAATGGAAGCTCTGGCTGTGATCTCGTTGAACGGAATCTCTGGCTGTGGTCTTGGTGAACGGAAGCTCTGGCTGTAATCTTGGTGACTGGAAGCTCTGGATGTGATCTTGATGAAATGAAGCTCTGGCTGTGATCTCGGTGAACGGAAGCTCTGGCTGTGATCTTGGTGCCTGAAGCTCTGGCTGTGATCTCAGTGATTGGAAGCTCTGGCTGTGATCTCAGTAAATGGAAGCTCTGGCTGTGATCTCGATGAAATTAAGCTCTGGCTGTGATCTCGGTGATTGGAAGCTCTGGCTGTGATCTTGGTTAAATGAAGCTCTGACTATGATCTCAGTGATTGGAAGCTCTGGCTGTGATCGCAGTTTAATATATTGCGAAAATCTGTGAAAAGATAAATATATTGAATTGTTTATCAGACGTCATTCCAGAATAAATATTACTTTTTTTTTTTTTTTAACAAAACATGCATAAATAGCGTGTAAAACCACGATATGAGAAATCTACGTACATTTTATAGATCTCGAATCTATATATTGTACAGCACTACGGAATATATTTAACCCTTCTAATTAATATAAATGAAACGACCCATTATAGCCGACAACGTGCTATGCATTCGATTTAGTGTTAAATAATCAGCATGAGGCTATAGCATCTGAAATATTCATATTCCAATCTACAGATTATACTTTTTTTAAAGCGCTATTCTTGACAAACTGATCGCAGTGATGGCTTAGGATAATTTGAAATCTTCGAACGTTTGATGTTTATTTTTAGGCGTCCGATTTAGGAAGGTTTTTCCTCTATAATCCTGAATAAAAAGGATGTCGCATTTAAGCAGACAGCAGATTCTCCAGTGCTCTGACTTCCCCCTCTTCCTCTGACACCCTGTTAAATCTTTATCCTGTTAAAAGCTTGCTGAGGGAGCGGTGCCGTATTTTGGAATATGCATTACCCCTGCATTGGCATGTTTAAATCAGCCAGCTTTTCTTATCATCAAATAGTTGTACAGCTTTATTGTGGAAAGGGCGCGGAGTTAATGAAAGTGGCATTAAGCATGTATCAGCATTTTGCAGGATTACGAAAAAATATTTCTAAGGAATAAAATATTTTCGATGCTGTACAATTTTTAACTGTACATACGCAGAGACAACCACAGCAGAGAGTTTTTTTTTTTAACTTACATAGCAAAGCCAGACTTGGCAGTTACTATGTGATTTCTTTAATCTTATCTCACTACCTTCTTCTGGATTAGCAATGAGCAAATTCCTGTATTTTGGAGATTTTTTTCTGTCAATTTAGCAGCCGGACACTTAGCAGTTTTAACCCTTTGCAGTTAATAGATTTTTTTTTTTGTTATCTGGTAGATAATATGATTTCAGTTAATGGCAAAAACTGTAGGACAATCATTTGTATTGCACAGAAGAGATAAGAAAGGAAAAATACAATAGGAGCATAAAATACATGGTTAACAAAGAGTATAAATTAAAATAAAGTTCCCTGTTTTTTTTATTGATAGCGCTCCTCGTTCATTTATTACCCGTTACCAGCCTTGACAGAGATATTCCACATTCCCCATATTTTCTCATCAGCGGGCTCTGGGGCACACAACTCCTACTTTCTTCTGACTTAATAATTATGGTTTTCCATTAGGTCTATGAGGAAGATCACATCGCTATAATGAGGTTTCCATCAATTCACACTCACAGTATATCATATCATGGGTACCATAGGACAATGCATTTTGTCCATCCTGCAAAATGTTCGACACCATCCCAGTCTGTGCACTTGGATCATATTCATTCCTCACCATTCCTGATCTGCTGATTTGTTTTGCAAAGTGCAAAAATGTCTGCTCATTTCATTAAGACTCAAAAGGCAAATCCTTACTCCCACTCACCGAGCCCTCAACAACTCTGTTTTTTTTGCACATATTTGTCCTATTTTAGTAAATGTTATCCTCATTTGCTCCCTCCACTCTATTTGAGACCGAAGACTCATTTATTCACGTACTTATCATCCATCCTGGACTTGCAAGATGCACCTCTGAGTTGCCCCATTTTTCTGGAACTCACTTCAATGAGACTGCATCTGTCACAGGTTTATGGTGAATGCGCTCAGTATGCAGAGATTTGGACAGACACAGTGACTAAACTTAATAGTTTTTATTGATAAGGTAAAAAGTAAAAGAGAAAAGTCTCAGTACAAGATCAAAAAATGTTGGGACCAGCAAACAAAGTAAAGTCTTACTTGACAATTAGAAGCAAATAACATATAACCTTTTAACGCATTAATAAATTAAACAAGGTTTTAACACATGGTCCAGCACTGGATCCGTGAGACGAGAGTTAACCACAACCGGTCTGGGATTAACCAGGCAGGAGCAGGTTCTCAAGTGTTAGGCTTTCAACAGGCTTGAAAGGGTTAACAAAGACAGGAACAGAGGAATATAGATAGGATATACCACTGTGTAAAATAAAGTGAAACATAATCTCCTAAAAAGTGTCCCACCAACACCCAAAAATATATGTACGCAAAGTAAACAAAAATATAGAAAAGGAGTAACTGTAAATGTAAACGTGCACACCTGTATGAATAAAGGTATGAATAACCTATACATGTTGTATTTATTATTATTTCTTATACATTTTGTTGGTTATTTATACCTTTATTCCCACAGATGTGCACGTTTACATTTAAAGTTTCTCCTTTTGTTATACTTTTGTATACTTTGTGTATTATAAAGACATGAACTGGCTTGAAATCTTGTGACCCTTAGGAAGGCTGAGCACGGTACCCAGAGGGTTCTGTATGGAGCAAGTGCAGTGCACCTTGCACTTGTGGCACGCCGCTGAAGAGCCAGAATCCAGCTGGAATTCGGTAGGGGACTCAAGCTCACCCCTCACTCTCAGGATGCTGAGAAACACATGGTGCCTGGTGAGTGAGTGCGGAGTGCCAGCCCCTCCCAGGGCGCCGTGAGAACATACATCGATATAGTCTTCCCAAACATGATGCCAATTCTGCACTCATAACCCCTTCCTATCTGATAACCAGTGCATTTACACCTTACACCCTGTTACAAATTATTATGCAAATTATATTTTTCTCATTTACCTAAATAATTGATGTAAATAACAGTCAGCATAATTCTCATGTTATCAACTATTAAAAGTACAATTCAAATTTTATTGAACAAACCTCCTAATGATAACAGTATTTTTGAAACATAAAAAACTTACAATGCACTGTTCCAAATTATTATGCACAGTAAGTTTCAAAACACTTTATAGGTTGTAAAGAACTGAAAATTGTCATTTGTTGTGTTTGTAGCATATTTACTGAAATCAAAAGCTATTTCAATCAAACGTATAACAACATTTTAACTTTTTAAACATTTTAACAGGTCACGTTACATTTTAACATAGGACTCCTTATTTGATAGCAGCTTCACAAGTCTTGCATCCATTGAACTTGTGAGTTTTTGGACAGTTTCTGCTTGAATTTGTTTGTAAGATGTCAGAATAGCCTCCCAGAGCTGCTGTCTGGATGTAAACTGCCTCCCACCCTCATAGATCTTTTGTTTGAGGAAGCTCCAAAGGTTCTCAATAGGATTGAGGTCAGGGGAGGATGGAGGCCACACCATGACGTTCTCTCCTTTTATCCCCATAGCAGCCATTGATGCAGAGGTACTGTATTTTATGCTCCATAAGACGCACCACATCATAAGACGCACCTAGTCTTTAGAGGAGGAAACCCAGAAAAAAAATATTCTGAACAAACTGCCCCGTAGTGTTTCTTACTATTTTACAGTTTGTTCAGAATGATTTTTTTCTCCCCTGTCCCATAGTGTTCCTTACCACCCACTCCCCTCTCCTGTCCCATAATCATCTTTAACCCCCCCTTCCCTGTCCCATAGGGATCTTTAAACCCCTCTCCCCTGTCCCATAGTGATTTCTAATCCCCCTTTCCTCTGTCCCATAGTGATTTTTAACCCCTCCTCCCCTGTCCCATAGTGTTCTTTAACCCCATCCCCTTGTCCAAGTGTTCTTTAACCACCTCCTACCCTTGTCTAATAGTGTCCCCCCCTTGTCCAATAATGTTCTCATCCCATAGTGTTCCCCCCTCATCCCATAGTGTTCTCCCCCCTCCCATAGTGTTCTCCCCACCTTCCCATAGTGTTCTCCCCCCTCCCATAGTGTTCTCCCTCCCTACCCTTGTCCCATAGTGCACTTTCCCTCCCATAGTGTCCCCCCACCTTGTCCCATAGTGCCCCACTCCATCCCCTTGTCCCATAGTGTCCCATAATTACTTACCTGTCTTGTAGCATGGGCCGGCTTAACAGCGCGCACCACGGTACAGTAACTTCAATTTCAGGTTCCGGTTTCCGGCGGGACTGAAAGGAAGTGTGCACACTGAGTGCGCACATCCTTTCAGTCCCGCCGGAAACCGGAACCTGAAATTTAAGTTCCTGTGCCACGGTGCGCACTGTACTGCCGGTCCACGCTACAAGACAGGTAAGTAAATCTTCACATTCGCTCCATAAGACGCACAGACATTTCCCCTCACTTTTGAGGGGAAAAAAAGTGCGTCTTATGGAGCGAAAAATACGGTATACTTTGCAGCATGAGATGGTGCATTGTCATGCATGAAGATGATTTTATTATGGAAAGCATAGTTCTTCCTTCTCTACCAGGGAAGAAAGTGGTCAGTTAGAAACTCCACATACTTTTCAGAGGTAAGGGAAGGGAAAGGGAATTTGTAGACTGAGAATTGTGCTGTTGCCAACAGACCTATACATTTTACGTTTTGAATTTTCTTACTTAAAAACAGAGAACATAGAATTGTAATTGTCAGTACAAAAATTCAAAACACTACAATATTAATAAAACTGATTTTTATTTCTCCAGGTGTTTAAAGTGAAGTAATGCTTAACTTAGATATGCATATGTTAGTTCAGCAGGTTTACAGACATGGAGGTCATCTTTACACCTGCGGGGACCCTAAAGGGACCGACCAGCTCTCTTCCCATGATTCCGGCCCAAAACATGACTCCACCACAGCCTTGTTGACGTCACAGCCTTGTTGGAACAGGGTGGCCGTCCACTACTCCATCCATCTGGACCATCCAGGGTTGCACGGCACTCATCAGTGAACAGGACTGTTTGAAAATTAGTCTTCATGTTTTTTTCTGCCCAATGCAGCCATTTCTGCTTGTGAGCATTGGTTAGTGGTGGCCGAATAGAAGGTTTATGAACAGTTGCAAGACTCTGGAGGACTCTACACCTTGACTCCAGAGGCACCAGCAGCTTCAAATATCTGTTTGCTGTTATGTAATGGAATTTTAGCATCTGCTCTCTGGATCCGATGCATGGATCTGGCAGAAATCTTCCTCAATGTGCCTTTATCTGCACAAACACGTCTATGCTCTGAATCAGCCACAAATCTCTTAATAGTGCGATGATCACGCCTACGTTTTTGTGAAATATCTAATGTTTTCA
The DNA here is from genome assembly GCF_036172605.1 of Pelobates fuscus. Lineage (NCBI taxonomy): Eukaryota > Metazoa > Chordata > Amphibia > Anura > Pelobatidae > Pelobates > Pelobates fuscus. The sequence continues at coordinate 18,784,989 of NC_086320.1, forward strand.
TACCTCGTCCAAGGCCTTAAACTATTTCACTCTTTTTGGCAGCAGAGAGATCCTTTTTCTTCCCCATATTGCATGCAAATGGTGCTCTGCTTAATAATGTGTTAATAGTTTTTCCTTAAATTGGGCTCACTTGGCAATCTAATTATCACAGGTGTCCGAGATTGTTTTCAGTGATCAAAAGAGCCCTGAGACACAATGCCATCCATGAGTTAAACTGAAAATATTTAATCTTTGTGACACTTAAATAGAATTTGCATAATAATTTGGAACAGGGGGTATATATTGCTAGCTTGAGGGTATGGCTTAAAAACCCTACTTTTTGTTTAGTTTGTTTATGTTATCTGTTCATTTTTGTAAAACTAACCTTGTTTTTATACCTTTCACTCATTGTATCCAGCTTTTAGGAACTTATCTATGCTATAAAGTAAATGATAATATTAATAATAATGAAGTAACAGTTATGTTCATCGCTGAATAAATACAGATTCCTATTTTTAAAAGAGCTTAGTTCTAGTAAAAATACCTCTGTTTCTTCTTAAGACCAATAACTTACTACAGTCTTCCATGCATAGGCCATGCAGACATGACACGCTCATTGATGTGATAGGCAGGGCACAACTTAAGATCTTTTTAAAAAGAACTGTTATTCCTTTCTGGAACCAGAGTGCAGACACACCCTTTGAGCATCTTTGTGGCCCAGAGAGCGACCCCAAACGCCCCTTATCTAAAATATACCGCATCCTTCAGGGAGCCGATGGTGAGCACAAACCATAGAAACATTGAAACATAGAATGTGACAGCAGATAAGAACCATTTGGCCCATCTAGTCTGCCCAATTTTCTAAATACTTTCATTAGTCCCTGGCCTTATCTGATAGTTAGGATAGCCTTATGCCTATCCCACACATGCTTAAACTCCTTTACCGTGTTAACCTCTACCACTTCAGCTGGAAGGCTATTCCATGCATCCACTACCCTCTGAGTAAAGTAATACTTCCTGATATTATTTTTAAACCTTTGTCCCTCTAATTTAAGACTATGTCCTCCTGCTGTGGTAGTTGTTCTTCTTTTAAATATAGTCTCCTCCTTTACTGTGTTGATTCCCTTTATGTATTTAAATGTTTCTATCATATCCCCCCTGTCTCGTCTTTCCTCCAAGCTATACATGTTAAGATCCTTTAACCTTTCCTGGTAAGTTTTATCCTGCAATCCATGAACCAGTTTAGTAGCCCTTCTCTGAACTCTCTCTAAAGTATCAATATCCTTCTGAAGATACGGTCTCCAGTACTGCGTACAATACTCCAAGTGAGGTCTCACCAGTGTTCTGTACAGTGGCATGGGCACTTCCCTATTTCTACTGCTAATACCTCTCCCTATACAACCAAACATTCTGCTAGCATTTCCTACTGCTCTATTACATTGTCTGCCTACCTTTAAGTCATCAGAAATAATCACCAATAAATCCCTTGCCTCAGATGTTGAGGTTAGGACTCTATCAAATATTCTGTACTCTGCCCTTGGGTTTTTACGTCCAAGATGCATTATCTTGCACTTATCCTCATTAAATGTCAGTTGCGACAACTGAGACCATTTACTAGTTTACCTAAATCATTTGCAATTTGGCTTATCCCTCCTGGAACATCAACCCTGTTACATATCTTAGTATCTAAGAACTAGAGAACTAGAGGAAATCCACTGGGCATCAATGGGGAAACGGTATAAGTATCTCCAAAGATGGGAGCCCTGGACAGAGTTCTGGAAACGACCCACAGGGGAAAAGGTCACCTAAGCACTCCTAGGTTGGACATCTAGAGGTCTAGACAATAAGGCAGAACGCAGAACCACCTTATACAAAGACAGAGTACAAGGAAACCAAGGAAAAAACACCGTACCAGGCAGGACCCCCTAAGACCTCGACCACCTCCCTCCCCCCCTTACAACCTCCTCTTCCCCGGCAAGTTGACAACCCTTAGTTGATCCCCAACCCCTTATATGGTTCTAGATAGAGACAACAACCACCATTCGACAGACACCAAACAAGTAACATCTAGCGGAACCAATGTTAAACTCCAACAAGCAACTATAACAGTACTAAAATATCGATAAAGGAATGTGTGCATGCACATGATGTTATGTAACCCTTATATGTAACAATTAAAAGTTCCCTCTTCTCTTCTGTATCCCAAAACCTTGTCTTTAAGAAAATAAAGAAAAACTGAAGAAAAAAATAATAACTTACTACAGTCTTGAAACATGACATTTCCGTGTTCCTTCTCTCCTACAGGATTCTGTTCTCCGGGGTACATACATCTCTTCGGAATCCTTGGGTTGAAGCACTTATTGCACATCTTGCATATATACCTCTCAGCATACATAGCGTCCCATTGCTTTGCACACAATGGGCATCTGTTTTTTTTAAATCACAGATTATAGACAAATGACAGGAAGTGATTGTGACTCTCCGTAATACTTTCACTGTATAGCACATCACATTATGAATAGGACACTTACATCATTCCATGTTTTAAAAGTTCCCTATATACACAGTCCTTAATAGCGGCTGTCACGGCAAGGGTGCATAATTTAGTATTACATTATGAAATATTATCCTTTAATGCCATTTGTGTAGTAAATGGCCCAAAAGGATGCTATTGCTGAGGTCAACAGGGGTTACATCTTTTGAAGCTGGGACCCCCACAGAGGTTGGATGACAGAAGGGGAAGTGTGGATGGCATAGCAAGGTTGAAAGGGTTTTACTAATATGGATGTGAAGCAATCAAGGCTCTGCAAGGTGTGAGATTCTACACTTGGGAAAAGTCTGAATGTCAGGGGGCGTGGCTTGGAGGCCGAGAGGAATGGCAGCTTAACCTGAGAGCTCCCCGCAGGCTTATCTAGAATCCTCGTGTTACGGTACCACCTTCCGAGCTCCAGACACAGTCGTTAGTCACTTGTATTCCCGGTTCCCCCAATAACGAGACCAAGCTCCATTATGAGGGTAAAAATAGAACTGAGGACTGGAACAGCCAGCCTGCCTTTTATTTGCATTTCACACACACAGGCCACACCCAAGGGGAGGCATAAAACAACCACTGGCATCGATGGTACATCCCACACATTCCCTCCCCTTGGTGTGACACATAATCTTATTATACAGGCAGTTTAGACTATATTTTTATACAACTTTCATAACTCCAAATCCATCCATCATATTCACATAAAAGGCACATATTCAGATTCAGCATACTTAAATCATAAACAGTCTCAAAAATCACACCAATCCCTCCAGGGAATCCAAAGTTACTCGAATGTCCGTTTATGACCGACCGTAGCTACCGTTTCGTGCCCAAAAGAGTTCCCTGGATTCGGGCTATACGGTCGGTCACTTGTTGGCCTGAAAATGTCTACGTCCTGTTCGAAGTGGATCGGTACTTCGACTACGTTGTACTGTCGAAGTATCGTCGATAGTACGGGTCGGCGGATTCGAAGGTAAAATGGCCGCCGCCACGTGGCCCTTTGTCCGATGTCGGCCACCACGAGGCTTTGATAGCTTTAGCGCTTCATTGGTTGTGGCTGTATTCGAACTGTTAGTTGTGCAAAGTCACAACTCTCCGCAGGATCTCTCAGGGACCATAAGTACTGGGCAAATCAGACGAACCCAATAGGTTTAGTCCAGCGGGATGGGTCTGTCACATGGCTCCCTCCTTGTGGAACACTCCGGCAGACCCGGCTTGACCCTGTGGCGGGTCAACTTGGGGATGACCGGACTTAGAGAGAATAGGGACGTCTATTTGCCGGGATAACCCATCCGCATTCCCATTCTGCTTACCGGGTCGGTAGCTGATAGTGAAATTATAAGGCTGCAAGGCCAAACTCCACCTCAGCAGTCTGCCATTGTCCCCAGAGACCCGGTTAAGCCAGACGAGGGGGTTGTGGTCTGTTACGAGGGAAAATTCTTGTCCGTATAGGTAGGGGCTCAGTTTCTTCAGTGCCCAGACCAGGGCTAAACACTCTTTCTCTACTGCCGCATAACTCACTTCTCGAGGTAGTAACTTTCTGCTGAGATATGCGACAGGGTGTTCTCCGCCATCCTCCCCGACCTGGCTCAGCACAGCCCCCAGTCCATACATGGAAGCGTCTGTGTGGACAAGAAAACGTTTGTTAGGGACTGGGGCAGCCAGGACAGGGGCATTCACAAGAGCCTGCTTCAGGGCTTGAAACGCGGCTTCACAAGCTGGAGACCACAGGACCTGCCTAGGTAAATTCTTTTTAGTCAAATCAGTTAGGGGCTTGGCAATCGTACTGTAGTCGGGGACAAAACGTCGATAGTAACCCGCTGTCCCTAGGAAGGCAAGTACTTGGGTCTTGGTGATAGGTGTGGGCCAGTTAGCTACTGCTTCCACCTTGGCCGGTTCGGGTCTCTGGCTCCCACAACCCACCCGGTGACCCAAGTACTGCACTTCTGCCATGCCTAAATGGCACTTGTCTGGTTTCAGAGTCAGGCCGGCGGCCCGAATTTTGTCCAGCACTACCCCTACGTGTACTAGGTGGTCTTCCCAAGACTCACTGTAAACCGCGATGTCGTCCAGGTATGCACATGCAAATCCCTGGAAGCCATCTAGGAGCCTATCCACCATACGCTGGAAGGTAGCCGGAGCGTTCTTCATCCCGAATGGCATAACCCTAAACTGGTATAGGCCAAACGGGGTGACGAAGGCCGACTTGGGGATAGCATCCTCGGCCAGGGGGATCTGCCAGTACCCTTTACATAGGTCAATGGTGGTCAGGTAGCGCCCCCTGGCAATGCGGTCTAATAACTCGTCTATCCGGGGCATCGGGTAGGCGTCCGTGGTAGTCCGCTCGTTGAGCCGCCTGTAATCCACACAGAACCGGGTGGTCCCATCTTTCTTGGGTACTAGGACTACGGGCGACGCCCACGGACTATCGGAGTGCTCAATAACCCCCAGCCGGGTCATCTCCTGTATCTCCTTCCGCATTCCTTCTCGGACTGCTTCCGGGATGCGGTATGGAGGTTGTCGTAGGGGGTTCTGTCCGGGTGTCTCGACCTTGTGTATAGCTAGTGGGGTGTACCCGGGTTCTTGGGAGAATGTCGCCTGCTTCTCCCACAGAAGCTGTCTTGCCTGGGTTTTCTCGGCCGGGCTTAGTCGGTCACCTAACTGTACGAGGCTAGTAAGGTCGGTCTGGGGATCCCTTTCTAACAGGTCCGGTAAAGGTAAGTTCTCGGTGTCGTCGGTAGCTGGGGCACAAACTGCTGCAACATCTTCGGGTCGTTCCTGATACTCCTTGAGCATGTTCACATGAAAGGATCGTTGTACCCTTTCATCCGAACAGCTGGCTATGAGATAGGTAGTATCGCATACCTGAGCTAACACCTTGTACGGGCCCTGCCAAGATGCTTGCATCTTGTTTGCCTTCACAGGTTTGAGCACTAGGACCTTCTGCCCAACCTGGAAGACCCGCTGTCGAGCACCCCGATCGTACCATCGTTTCTGTTTCCCCTGGGCCGCCCGGAGATTTTCCCTTACCATCAGGGATAGTTTCTCCATACGGTCCCGGAGTTCCAGCACATACGGTACTATGGGGGTCCCTTCTTGCTCCGTCTCCCCCTCCCAGTGTCCTCTAATGAGATCTAGGGGTCCACGAACCCTTCTCCCATAGAGTAACTCAAAGGGGGAGAACCCAGTTGATTCCTGAGGCACCTCTCTGTATGCAAATAGCAGATGAGGCAGGAATCGCTCCCAGTCTCTGCAAGTGTCAGTAAAGGTCCTCAGCATCTGTTTGAGGGTACCATTAAATCGCTCGCAGAGACCGTTAGTCTGTGGGTGATAGGGTGAACTAAGTAGCGGGTTGATGCCGCACACCTTCCACAGCTGCTGGGTGAGCACAGCGGTAAATTGGGTTCCCTGATCAGAGAGGATCTCCTGCGGGAACCCGACCCTAGTAAAGACTTTAACCAGGGCATCAGCAACCGTCTCTGCCTCTATATTAGACAGCGCTACTGCCTCTGGGTAACGGGTGGCGTAGTCTACCACAGTAAGAATATATTTCTTACCGGATGGACTAGCCCTGGCCAGTGGACCCACAATGTCAACGGCTATGCGGGAAAAAGGCTCTCCAATGATAGGCATCGGCTGTAGCCTAGCTTTTGGATGATCTCCCCGCTTACCTACCCGTTGACAAGTGTCGCACGTGCTACAATACATCCGCACATCTCGGTTAAAATTGGGCCAGAAAAAGTTTTGGGTGATTCTATGAGCTGTGCGGTGGGAACCTAGATGACCTGCTAAGGGCACGTCATGTCCAATCCGCAGAATCTCCTGCCGATACTTTGCAGGTACTACTAGTTGTCGCTTCTGCGAAGGGGCATTCGGTTTCGGGGAAGGTTTCGGGATCCTGTACAGCCTATCCCCCACCCACTCGTAGTGTTCCCCACCTACTCCTTCTTCCCCAGCGTCGGCCCTGGCTCTGTACTTGGCTAACGTCGGGTCCTCCCTAGTTTCTTTCCCGTACATCTCTGGGGTATCCCAGCCGAACGGGGCCTGGTCTAAGGTACAAGTCGGGGTAGAGAGTCTTACCTGGGTCTCAACAGCAGGTGGGCCGGCCTCAGTGGCACGGGTCTGGGCACGGGTCGTAACAGCGTCCACTGCAGCGGGGCCCATGGGAGCAAAGGCCGAAACCAGGGGGGCCAAGTCGTTGCCAAGAAGAACATCAGCGGGTAAATCCTTAATGACCCCCACATTCACGTGTCTAGCGCCCACTCCCCAATCCAAATGTACCCGGGCCACGGGTAGACGAAATACTGCACCCCCGGCTACTCGTACTGCCACGGTATCCCCGGTATGTTGCGCTTCGGACACTAGGTGCTTTTGGAGCAAAGTCAGGGTTGCACCAGTGTCTCGTAGCCCACTGGCTTCCTTTCCGTTGACCTTTACACTCTGTCTGTGGTGTTGTCGATTGTCCTGGTGGGCAGCCTGAACAGGGTCCGCCTCATGTAATATGCCCCAGCATTCCTCTTCCTCTACACAGTGGACGGCTGGAAGAGGTGCTGGGGAAGGGGCCCCCGTGGGTTTCCTCCAGGACTGGTTCCTGTTGGCACGGTTCATCGGGCACTCCTGTCGCCGGTGCCCTAGCTGATTGCACAGGAAGCACCGAAGGGGTTCAGAGTACTCTCGGGCGTTAAACCGGGGTGGACGTTGGTACTGGGCAGCCGGAGGGGGTGCGGATGGTCTGTTTATGGGAGGCTGATACGTGGCAGCGGCTGGTTGGTATTCCGCTCTGGCTGTGGCCTTGGTGATGGAATTGTCCAGTCTGCGAGCGTCAGTGTACTCATCGGCCAAACGAGCCGCCTCGTGTAGAGTGGAAGGCTTACGATCTCGTACCCACTCTCTGACCCCTGTCGGCAATTTGTCGAAACAATGTTCCAATAAAAACATCTGCAGCACCTCTTCTCCCGACACCGCCTGGCACCCTGCCATCCAGTGGGCGGCTGTGCGATGTACCTTGCAGGCCCATTCCACGTATGAGTCCCCAGTTGTTTTTGCAGTGTCCCGGAACCTCCTCCGGTATGCCTCGGGTGTAACGGCATACCGGGCAAGTAAAGCTTCCCGGACGGCAACATAATCCCCGATCTCCTCATCCGGAATAGCCCGAAAAGCGTCGTTGGCCCGGCCGGATAACTTGCCGGACAGTATAGCAACCCAGTCTGCCGGGGGTACCTTGTGCAGAGCACATTGCCGCTCAAAATCCGCAAGGTACCCGTCAATCTCTCCTTCGGTCTCACTGAAGGCTTTGAAGGCCGCAAACGGCACTTTCTGTTTGTCCCCTGGGTTTGCTGTGACTGGGGCCGCTGCAGTACCGTTTTGGCGTAGCAGGCTGGCCTCCACAGCGGCTTGAACCTGGGTGACGATCTCCGCGGAGGGGTTGGGGCCATAATGGGCCAGCCGAATTTTTACCGCCCGGTCAAACCTTGCCTCCTCGGGGGTTCTGTCGTCTGGGCTGGGTCCATTGGTTCCCTCTGCCGCTGGTACTCCATCCATTTCCAGCAATAAAGCAATAATGTCCCTCTTCTTGAGGTTACTGGCCTGTCCGCCCCTTTGTTCCAATAAGTCTTTTAAGGTAGCTCTTCTCAGGTTTTGGTATTGTAGTTCCATTTTATTCTTGGTCGTAGCGGTTTCTTTGGGCGTTGAAGATCATCCCGTCGCTTGCCACCAGTTGTTACGGTACCACCTTCCGAGCTCCAGACACAGTCGTTAGTCACTTGTATTCCCGGTTCCCCCAATAACGAGACCAAGCTCCATTATGAGGGTAAAAATAGAACTGAGGACTGGAACAGCCAGCCTGCCTTTTATTTGCATTTCACACACACAGGCCACACCCAAGGGGAGGCATAAAACAACCACTGGCATCGATGGTACATCCCACACATTCCCTCCCCTTGGTGTGACACATAATCTTATTATACAGGCAGTTTAGACTATATTTTTATACAACTTTCATAACTCCAAATCCATCCATCATATTCACATAAAAGGCACATATTCAGATTCAGCATACTTAAATCATAAACAGTCTCAAAAATCACACCAATCCCTCCAGGGAATCCAAAGTTACTCGAATGTCCGTTTATGACCGACCGTAGCTACCGTTTCGTGCCCAAAAGAGTTCCCTGGATTCGGGCTATACGGTCGGTCACTTGTTGGCCTGAAAATGTCTACGTCCTGTTCGAAGTGGATCGGTACTTCGACTACGTTGTACTGTCGAAGTATCGTCGATAGTACGGGTCGGCGGATTCGAAGGTAAAATGGCCGCCGCCACGTGGCCCTTTGTCCGATGTCGGCCACCACGAGGCTTTGATAGCTTTAGCGCTTCATTGGTTGTGGCTGTATTCGAACTGTTAGTTGTGCAAAGTCACAACTCTCCGCAGGATCTCTCAGGGACCATAAGTACTGGGCAAATCAGACGAACCCAATAGGTTTAGTCCAGCGGGATGGGTCTGTCACACCTCGTCCATCCACTCCCTACAACTACAAAATGGGCAAAACACACCGCTCATCACAAGCTGGTAAGCCCGCAGACACAACCAAGGGCACCCCGGCGTCCACATTACACAAATACCTGAAAACCCCGGCGGACCTGGCTTCACAGGCCTCGACGGATTCCGGGACCTCGTGGGCCTCGCGCCCTCATTCCCCAAACACAGAACCCTGCACGGAAATCCCCGACATCAACCCCCACCCAGAGCCCACACCGGACTGGGTGACCTTAATCCGGGCACTACCCACCAAGGCAGACCTCAAGGAGGCGAACTCTGAGCTCCGAAACTCCATCACGGCAGAGCTCCACTCCCTCCGAGAAGAACTGCAGGGCCTGCACCAAAAGGTATCCCAGCTGGAAGCGGACAGTGACCATCTGACTGCCACACAAAACGCCACTACAAATACCCTGAAGGTACATGAGGCACAACTACGCCAGATGGCCTTGCACCTCGAAGACCTGGACAATAGGGGACGCAGACAAAATATCCGGATTAGGGGGATTCCGGAAGAATTGGATCAGACTACTCCGGCCTGAAACCACGCACATCGAATTCGTGCGGGCACACAGGGCCCTGAGACCCAGGGGCCCCCCGGAGTCCCCTCCCAGAGACACAATCTGCTGCCTAGCGAGCTACCAACTAAAGGAGGACATCCTGAGACAGGCCCGTGAAACAGACCGGGTCCTGTTGAACGGCACACCCCTACAACTGTACCCTGACCTGTCGCCAGCAACACTGGCCTACAGAAGGACACTTAAACCCCTGACTCGTGTCCTTCAATCTAACAAAATACGCTACCGATGGACTTATCCCTCAGGACTACAAGCTTCCACTCCCAGCGGCCTATTTGTGGTGAGAACCCCAGAGGACCTAGAAGACCTGACTACTGAACTACAACTACCGCCTATTCAGCTCACATGGCCAGACCCGATGGCATTCTACTCCTTCCACCCGGGAACGGTTTCACAACCCCGCAGACAACGGAGAACAAGAGCCCAGACCATACGCCAATCAGGAGCAACCTCTTAAACCGAGAGACATTTCTACCTCTGATCTCAACCGCAAGTATTTAATACGCTCCATGAACTCAGAGACTAAGATCACCCATGCATCACATACAAGACTTTTTCCTTTTGTTCCACTAGACTCCAATTGACTCATTATAACAAGTAACGGGGGGGGGGAGGGGGGGATGGGGGGAGGGAAGCTACATGCCCTGAGGCAGCCTGGGACCCCGCTAGAGGTACAACTCCGTGAGAGACAGGTAGCTCACATCCGAGCACATCCTAACCGGCCCACCATCACTACCCCCTAGTCCAGACACAAGACCTAAGTCGACTTTAGCGAACCCCCCCTGGCGGAGGGGCGAGGGGGGCGTCCCTGGCTGGACCGTACCACGGAGGTGATACCGCCCTGTGAGGAACCGATGGGGGAGCAGAGGCGGGGGCCGATGCTGGTGCGGTTCACCCGGGGCACGACCCCACTCCTTGATAGCAATAGGGGAGTTAATCCGACACTAAAACCAGAGAACGGAGGACGAGTATAGGGCCTACCTCGACCTAGGGATGGGTGCAAGACACTAAGGAATGCAAACTTGGAATCTGAACCCACCCCCGGCAACCGCTAAAATCACGGACGGGGTACCCCCTCCCACCCACACCATGAGAGTCGCATACTGTCCTAACCTCCACACAAAACCAGGGAACAGAATAGAACTTATAACCGTAGAGTAGCATGGGAAAGCCGAAACCAATCCTAAGGAATGGGGAAGCGGGACTTTTTCTAAGGTAGATAAATTGATCAATATGCTTGTTTAATAAGTTCATTTAAACTGTTATACTTGCTTAATGTGTTAATTTCACCTATTATTATTTGTTGATGCTCACCAAATTGCCCACCGGGCCACACGCCACACCAAAACCAAACGCCCAACGAAACAAACCCTACCCACTAAGAGCCTCAGGCCAATACGAGTTTAGGACGAGGATGAAACAAACAATCACTCACCCACCACCCACATTTGAAGCCGCAGGGGAGTTGGAGGTTCCAGGCGAGACCCGACACACGAGAGCCAGGGGACTCGCACGGAGACACTCGACCTCCTCCGCTTTCCCCAATAGGAATAGAGCGCCCACAGATAGGTGGACGGGACTTGGTGGACCACTGGTGGACCCCACCACTCCTTGTCCCCCGACGCTCGACCTTTAAACAGCCACCACTGAGTGGCTGCTTGGTTCACTGTACATAGTTTCCCCTCCTAGTTTCCCTTCCCCTTCCTGCCCCGTACCTGTCCTCCCCCCCCCCTTCCCCCTCCCTCCTCTCCCTCCTCTACCGGACGACCCGACTGACCCACGACACGCACGGACCGGACCCGACACAGACAAGTGCACACGCCCCGCGATGACCGACGGACCACTACTACCATACGACCTCACTGTCCTCTCCATAAATGCCAAAGGGCTTAACAAACCGGAGAAAAGGTCAGGAGCACTGAGGGACTTTCACTCGCAGAAAGCATCCGTAGTAATGATACAGGAGACCCACTTTAGAGATGGGGACAGGCCCAAGCTGACCAACCATCACTTCCCAACAGGGTACTACAGTGACCTCCACGAGGGGAAATCCAGGGGGGTGGCGATACTGTTTCATAAGAAAATACCGTTTGTGGAGAAGGCAAGCATGACCGACAGGGAAGGGAGATACCTCTTTGTAAAAGGCACAATATCCGACCACCTTTACACCTTTGCTACTTTGTACGCACCGAACTACAAACACCACCGCTACCTTAAAAGCACTCTGCGGAAACTTCACGCTTTCACTGAGGGGGTCCTCATAATAGGGGGCGACTTAAACGTTGCCATGGACCCAACCTGGGACAGCTCCACGGGCACCTCCCACCTTCCCAGACAACACCTTAGAGCAATAACCTCCTTACTGAATAGACACAGACTAATTGACTGCTGGAGGGCACATCACCCGGACGAACGGGATTACACATTCTACTCCCATCCCCACCGGACATACACTCGCATAGACTACTTTCTCACCACACACTATCACCTCTCCTTAATACGAGACGCAAAGATAGGAGTAGCGACTTGGTCGGACCACGCCCCAGTCCTTATCACCCTCCGATCCCCGCTTCTTAGACCCGCAATAGCCAAATGGAGACTGAACGAATACCTGCTGTCACGCCAAGACATGACCACTCACTTTGACAGAGTTTTGACCGAATACTTCCAGGACAACGCACCAGAGGACACCTCACCGACAATCAGATGGGAAGCACACAAAAGCGTCATACAGGGACACTTCATACAAAAGGGTGCAGAACTCAAGAAACAACGGGAAGCCCGAATCACAGAACTCATAACCGACATACACAAACACGACACGCTTCACAAACAAAAACAATCCCCAGCCCATCACACACAACTCCTACAACTGCGACGAGACCTGACCTCCCTGATCCAGTCCAAACATCATAGAGAAGCCCTTAAACATAGGGCCTTTTTTTCCCTACACGGCAATAAGAGCGGCAAGCTCTTAGCCAGGATGCTGGCGAAACGACGCCAAATGACATACATCGATAAAATACGAGACAAACAGGGAGTGACGCGCCGCCTACCGTCCGAAATCATGCAAACGATAAGAACCTACTACTCAGAACTCTACTCGCTTCCCCGACCGAAGTCGGAGATAGCGGCCGCCCACCTAAAAGAATCCATCCGACAATATTTGCTGACCCATAAACTACCCACACTAGATCAACAGGTGGCCGACCAGCTTGATGAACCCTTCTCAATTGAGGAGCTGTCGAGGGCGATTAAAGGAACTAAACCTGGCAAGAGTCCGGGCCCCCGACGGCCTGCCTCTCTGCTACTACAAGCACTTCGCAGATAAATTGTACCAACCTATGCTGGCCTCCTTTAACGCGATTAGAGAAGGTCACCATTTCCCCAAACAGGCGTTGACAGCACACATTACTATCATTCCAAAGGAGGGCAAGGACGCGGAGCACTGCGGGAACTACAGGCCCATCTCCCTCATCAATTGCGACATTAAGTTGATGGCGAAGATGCTTGCCGGCCGCCTGCAACCACACATTCCCGCACTGGTGCACCCCGACCAAGTCGGATTTGTCACAGACCGTGAAGCGCGAGACAATACCATTCGAACCCTTGCCCTTATGCACAACAAGACCTGTGACGCCGGAGGCCTTCTCCTTCTGTCCACGGACGCGGAGAAGGCCTTCGACAGAGTGGGATGGGAGTACCTATTCCAGATCCTGGGTCAAATAGGACTGGGACCCCACATGCAGGACTGGATCACAGCCATGTATGATGGGCCCACGGCTCACGTCATAGTAAACGGGGCACTGACGGACGAATTTCCGATATACAACGGCACCCGTCAGGGTTGCCCACTTTCCCCACTGCTCTTCGTCCTTGCCCTTGAACCCTTTATGATAGCCATCAGGGAGCACCACGACATAACGGGCATACGCACAAGAGACACACACCACAAGGTGGCCGCATACGCGGATGACCTCCTCTTTTACGTCACGAAACCAGAGATCTCTCTCCCCAACATTCTGCAAACCTTCAAGACATTCGGACACATCTCCAACCTCAAAATAAATTACTCCAAATCCCACATACTGAACGTGGACTTACCTGACAACAGAACTACCCCATCCGCCCTAGCTTCCCATTCCAATGGGCAGAACATAAAATACGTTACCTAGGTACATGGCTAACTAGACAGAAAGAAGACATATACAGAGAAAACTTCTCCCCTATGCTGAACACTTTCAAAAGGGAACTAGCCGAATGGTCCCACCCACATATATCGTGGCTGGGAAGGGTTCAGGTAATTAAAATGAACCTTCTCCCACGATTACTCTACTTATTCCAGACACTCCCTATAACAATCCCTAAAAGATTCTTCACTGCCTTACGCACGCTGACTAGCACATATATATGGAACGGGAAAAGACCACGTCTCAAGTACCAGACCCTCACTCTACCTAAGGAGAGGGGGGGGTTGGCCATCCCCGACTTCTATCTATATTACACGGCAGGACACCTACGGAGGGTCCTAGACTGGACCAAGACAAACGTCCACAAACAATGGAAAACGGTGGAAGAGACGGAGACAGCAGGGCCGGTGTCGACCCTACCATGGTGCTCCGGAGGGGGCCTGGGCCGGGGATGCTCCTCTCTGGCACAACACACCCTACGGGTATGGCACAGAGCGTCCCGGGTACATGGCCTCACCCGACACCCCTCACCCTTACTACCACTCATCCATGACCGAGACTTCCCACCCGGGCTGGATCCAAAGGCCTTCAGAGACCTCATACACAACCCCATCCCCAGACTACACCACATACACACACATAACGGACGGAAAACACTCACACAATTGACTCACTGCCCGGAGGACAGAACTACGCTAGGGAACCGGCCACCTTCGAGGACTACTGTATCCAACCAGACCCCCTTCCCCACAGCATTTCTATCCTGTACTCACTGCTACAGAGGGAGACCCCCACAGAGACCCCTGCCTTTAAGGGAACATGGGAAACGATCCTGGGGAGAACATTTACAGAGACAGAATGGGACAAAATTTGCTATCTAACACACCACTGCTCCACCTTTTCAAGGACGCAAGAGACGGCATTTAAACTATTGAGCCACTGGTACCGCACCCCACACAGACTACATGCCATAGACCCCTCACACTCCGACCTGTGTTGGAGATGTGGAGAGGCTACAGGCACCACACTACATCTATGGTGGGACTGTCGTAAGATAACACCATTCTGGAAGTCTATCCACGATATCTTGTCGCGGCTGTCAGATGCACCACCACCGCTGGACCTAGCGGCGATGCTGTTACACCACACGACAACACCCAGATCTAGATATAAAAAATCCCTGACAATTAGGATCCTCAACGTAGCAAAGCAGATCATCCCTCAATATTGGAGACAGGACAGACCCCCACCCCTAAGAGCCTGGTTCAACCAAATGGAGGACCTCAGGGCTATAGAAGAACTCCACTCAGGAGCCACCAATACCACTGTGAAATATATGGAGACCTGGACACACTGGATGGTATCCACCATACAGACAGACTTCACCACTCACCTGGAAACGGGAGACTCACACGACGGGACGGACTGACCCCACCACCCCACCTACCCAACCTACAACAGAGCTCATACCCCCTCCACCTTCAGAATCCCCCCCCCCACCCCCTCATTTCCCCCCCCCCTCTAACGTTTCCCACATCCCCCATTAAGGCCGTAGGCAAATACCCCGACAGCATGGAGACACGTATGATTACTGCACGAAGGCTCAGGCGACCACGTAGACACACAATGCTCACCTACGGTGACTTAGAGATGTTTGGAACACTTGGTTACCCAACCCCCTTATCAAATGAACCGCAGCCACATCCATTTTGTATCTAAGCACCATGACAATTACCAGTGGCAACCTCATATGAAGTTAAACCCAGCGGGACGCACAAATGTTTTATCAAAAACTTAACCAAGGTTCACTTTTCTTAGGACCTGCGTGTCCACCACTGTTGGGGGCCTGCGTGCTCCACTTCCTACCTATATTTTATAGCACATGTTGTGCTCTGTTTTTGCCAATCTTAAAGAGACCTGCGAGTCTCGATTTGTATGTTGTTTACAGCGATTGAGACCTGTGAGTCTCACATTGAACATAAAAATGACAATAAAAATATATTTACAAAAAAAAAAAAAGTCTGAATGTCTCTTCATCCATTTGGCCTGTACCATTAAGTGCTGAGTAAAACTCTTTGAAATGTAAATGCAATTTTAGCTTTGCTCCAGTACCATACCCAAAGGAAGGACAAAAACATTCATATTTACCCCACAGAATAATAATAAAGCCTAATTTTTATTATATTTGGAATGGGACAAGCCCAATATTTTAATTAAGCCTAAACATGAGTTGCACAACTTAAACCGTGTGGCAGGAATTGTGATGTCTGTCCTATTGGATCACAGGTGGGGCGTGCAACATGTCTGTGGAATGGGAAAACAATAACAAATTCATAGAGGCAATTATTATTTCTGTGGCAGGTACAGTAGAGGAGATACAACCAAAAAAGTTTATATTTGGCTTGCTGTTTCTGGAACAAAGAACAAAATTCACTTGGAATCACTATAGGTACGCCCCTGGTTGGGGTGTGATAATTCCACAGGGTATATCTCCTGTAATCCTGAAGGGTGGTGTGTACTTGCTTGGGGCCAAGATCTAATTTTGAGTGAGTCACCATCATCCTTCCTTGCCAGAGACCCCCTGGACAGAAGTTGTACTTTGAAAAACCTAAGTGAGTAATTAGGACTTCTGTTATTTTATCCTTTTTGTTTTTATCTGTTGTTGGTGTAAATAATTTGTTTATTATATATTGTTTTATGCACTGTGACTATTTTTGCTCATAATAAACATTCATTTATTAAGTTCTACCTTTGTCTGGTTAAGAATCACGTTACCTGAAGAGACTTGTTAGTATTTTTGTTATTACATAGATATTGTGCTAAGTAATATTTGGTGGGTTTTATTGTTGATTTACCTGGGGGACCAAGGCACCCCATTTATAAATTGTCTTGGTGGTGGCAGCGTTAAGATAGTAATAGTTATATTACTATGTTTAAGTGTGGGTGGTGTAAAAAGGGGGATTTTGTCATTATTTCCGGTCTAGTGCAGACAAATAGTGTACTTTAACCCTTTCACCACCACAACTACGTCACGCACACTCTTGGAGTAGGGTGCGTTCGTGACAAATTGGTGGCATAGCGGTGGGATAACTAAAAGATTTTTTCATCTTTTTATACCAGATTTTAGTGTTGCTGGATTTGTTGGTTAATCCAGGCACTAAAAGAAATTGTCTCAATTTCCAAAGGCTGAACTCAGTGCATATATAATATATTTACACCTCAACAGCCCCCCCCCCCCCTTCTCTGTTTTTTCTTTGCTATCTTTTATTTACTAAATGGAGTACCAGGCACAGTCCAAGGCAGCGCTAGACCAGCTTTGCCGGGAGAGATCTATTCCCTGTCGGGAAAAACAAAAGAGGAACTATTACAAGCGCTGGTGGACTATGATTTGCAACAAACAGTGCAAAGTGAGGCCTCAAACACTGCTGAGGAGATACCTGCAGCTTTTGTCAATGATGTACCGAGATCTGGAGATCCTTTGGATTCTTACTTGCAAACTGTGTTGAAATATGTGGACTCAGCAGATATAAACCAAAGACTACAGCTTATCCTTCAATATCAGGAGGCTGAGAGAGAGCGCCAAGCTGAGAGAGAGCGCCAAGCTGAGAGAGAGCGCCAAGCTGAGAGGGAGAGAGAGGCTGCTGAAAGGGAGAGAGAGGCTGCTGAAAGGGAGAGAGAGGCTGCTGAGCGGCAGGCTGATAGAGAGGCCTCTGAGCGACAAGCTGCCAGAGAGCATGAACTAAAAATGGCTGAGTTAGAGAGGTTGACTGCCTCCCCTATAAGTATTAATTCCAGAGACTCTTCTGCACCCAAACCACGTGCAGAGAATTTTCCAACTTTGGACAAAGATGGTGATTTGGATGTTTTCCTGCGCAGTTTTGAAAAAGTTTGCAGGCAGTTCCAGCTACCAAAGGACCAGTGGGCAAAATACCTCACCCCTGGTCTCAGAGGTCCTGCACTGGAAGCATTTGCTGCGCTTCCAGCAGAATTTGACCAGGACTATGATTCGATTAAGGCTGCCTTGCAGGAACGGTACAACCTTACTCCTGAGGTGTACCGAAAGAAATTCAGGACTTTGCAAAAGCATCCTACAGAAAGTTATGCAGCAGTTGTGGGGCACCTGGCGACAGCATTCCGACAGTGGACTACAGGGCTGGAAATTACCACTGTAGAAGGTTTGCAAGATCTGCTAATAAAAGAACAGTTTTTGCAGCTCTGCCCAGCCGATGTACAGGAATGGCTGCTGGACCGGAACCCCAAAACAGCATTGGAAGCGGGTAAGCTGGCGGATGTCCACACTGCCAATCGAGCAACAGTGGACCGGAGCAGAGGTTTTGCCAAGGGAACATCCAGCTGGAGGACCACACCACCACGACTCCCCATCACCAGGCCTAGCGGGCCATCTTTTGTTTCAGCTCCTACCTCAGGGAGAGGGGGAGCTAGTGCCATGTCTGCGCAAGGAGATAGTCGCAGATGTTTTATTTGCAACCGAATGGGGCACTTGAGTAATACCTGCCCAGAGAAAAGGAGGCCAGCACCCTCATCCGGAGGGGTTCAACCTGCAAGAGCCCCATCTTCTGTGTTGTTCGTGACCAAGTCAGAGGGCAACAATAATGTGAACCTGCAGCCTGTTACAGTGGGAGAGAAGGTAACTGTGGGACTCAGGGACACTGGGGCAGATGTGACTCTTGTGCGTCCAGAGCTAGTGCGCTCTGAGGACTTCATTCCTGGCAGGACTTTAGCCGTAAAAGGGATTGGAGGAATACGTCCTGCAGTGCCAATGGCACGCGTATATTTGGATTGGGGAGCGGGGAAGGGTTTCAGAAATGTGGGGGTATCGGATAATATTCCTACAAATGTATTGCTTGGTACCGACTTAGGTAGGTTGTTATCCCAGTATGTGCCTGAGAGTGATATGTGTTACCAACCAAAGCCCTGTAGGGGCCCTGCTGCGGAAAGGACAGGGTTCACATGTTTATGTAAATTACTGTGCTTGGAGGGAGGTCAGAATGTATGTCAGTCTGTGCCAGAGCCCAGGGTGTCTGTGGAATTGTGTAACAAGGTATGTAGACAATTGTGCTGGGAGGGAGGGCAGAGCGAGCATGTGTGCCAGTCTGTGCCAGAACCAGATATGTCTGCAATACGATGTGAGAGTGTGCCAAGACAGAGTCATTGGGAGGGAGGGCAGAGTGAGTGTGTGTATCAGTCTGTGCCAGAACCAAACTTGTCTGTGGTACCCTGTGAGGATGTGCCAAGTGCAAATCATGAGGAGGGGGAGACAGAGGTTTCCACTGTAGCTGTGGTAACCCGGCAGCGGTCTTACCCGAGTAGGGATCAGGGCCTGCCGCAGCCTGCAGACTCGGGGCGTATGTCAACAGGAGGGCACCCATATGGGGAAACCAGGGAGTCTCGCACCTTGTTACCATCCCTTCCTGTAGTCCAGGGGCAGGAATCTGTGTCCGAGCCCCCTATTGACTCTGAGACCGAGGCGCGGTGTCCTGAATTCCAGCAGGCCCAACAGACAGATCCCACGTTAGAGGTATTGAGGGAACGTGCTAGGCAGCCACTCACAGACAGGGATAGGGAGAGAGTGTACTGGGATAATGAGAGGTTATACAGAGAAACCATTCCTACTATGGGGCAGGAGCATTGGGTAACAGAAAGGCAGCTGGTGGTACCTCAGAGGTACCGGGACCAGCTGCTGAAGGTAGCTCACGCCATCCCCATGGCTGGGCACCTAGGGGTGGCGCGGACTAAGTCTCGCTTGTCCCACCATTTTTATTGGCCTGGTATGGGCACAGATGTGGCAAATTATTGTCGTTCCTGCCCTGAGTGTCAGAGGGTGGGAAAGCCTGGGGAAGTAGGTAAGGCCCCCCTAATACCCCTTCCTATAGTTGGGGAACCATTTGAGAGAATAGCTGTGGATATTGTCGGTCCCCTTGCCATTCCCAGTAGTTCGGGCAAGCGATATATATTAACCGTGGTAGATTACGCCACTCGCTACCCAGAGGCAGTAGCCCTATCATCCATCAGGGCTGACAAGGTGGCTGATGCTCTGTTAAGCATATTCTCCCGTGTGGGATTTCCCAGAGAAATGCTAACCGATCAAGGCCCCCAGTTCACCTCTGATCTGATGCAGTCCCTCTGCAAAATTGTGCAGGTAGAACATCTAGTGACCAGCCCCTACCACCCCCAAACCAATGGCTTATGTGAGAGGTTTAATGGGACCCTAAAGCAGATGCTGAGGACCTTTGTAGAGTCACAGGGGAAGGATTGGGAGCGATACCTGCCACACCTCCTGTTCGCTTACAGGGAGGTGCCACAGGAATCCACAGGCTTTTCCCCATTTGAGCTCCTCTATGGACGTAGAGTGCGCGGCCCCCTAGCTCTGATCCGAGAGGGGTGGGAAGGAGAGTTGGGGGCCCCAAAAACCTCTATTGTAGATTATGTACTCCGGTTTAGGGACAAAATGCAGACTTTCATGGGGGAGGTGTGTGAGAATCTGAGGGCTGCCCAAACCAAGCAGAAGGGGTGGTATGATCGGGATGCCCGAGAAAGAGTGTATGGAGTGGGTCAAAAGGTTCTTGTGCTGATACCCACAAAGCAGAACAAATTGCAGGCAGCATGGGAGGGTCCATTTACTATTCTGCAGCGGATCAATGATGTGAACTATGTGGTATCCCTGGATGAGGGGGGAAGGAGGAAAAAGGTGTATCACGTAAATATGATTAAAGCCTATTATGACAGGGAGACTACGGTGTTAACCGTATGTAGTCTGCCTGGGGACGAACAAGAACCTGATCCCCTTGTGGATCTACTGGCTGCAACCCGGGATCTAGAGGGCATTGAGGTAGCCCAGGTTAATACCCACCTAACAGAGGGACAGAGGAGTCAGCTATTTGAGGACCTTAGACCTTACCATAGTTTCTTCACAGGGAAGCCTGGCAGGACACGCCTAGTAACCCATAACGTGGACACTGGGGATCACCATCCCCTCAGACAGGCTGCCTATAGAGTATCCTTAGAAGTGAAGGCAGACATTAGGAGGGAAATAGAGGAAATGATGGAGCTGGGTGTAATCCGGAAGTCTCACAGCCCCTGGGCCTCCCCAGTGGTACTGGTCCCCAAGAAGGACAAGACCACTAGATTCTGTGTGGACTACCGGCGGTTGAACCTGGTAACTGCATTTGATGCATATCCTATGCCACGCATTGATGCATTGCTATACCAACTAGCTGGAGCTAAGTTCCTTAGCATTATGGATCTCAGCCGAGGGTACTGGCAGATCCCCATGACCCCTGAAGCGCAAGAGAGATCGGCCTTTATCACTCCCTTTGGGCTATATGAGTTCCAGGTGATGCCCTTTGGGATGAAAAATGCCCCTGCCACCTTCCAACGTCTAGTTAATCACCTGCTAGAGGGACAGGAGGGGCATGCGGTAGCATATCTGGATGATATTGCGGTGTTCAGTGATACTTGGGAGGAACACCTGCTCCATTTAACACAAGTTGTGGACCGCATAGCAGCAGCTGGGCTCACTATAAAACCGGATAAGTGCCAACTGGGCATGACAGAGGTTCAGTACCTGGGGCATAGAGTGGGAGGGGGGACGCTTCGCCCTGAGCCCAGTAAGGTAGAGGCTATAATGGCCTGGCCTGCCCCCCAGACCAAAAAGCAGGTGATGTCATTCCTGGGTACTGCAGGGTACTATAGGAAGTTTGTACCACATTATAGTACCCTGGCCAAACCCCTAACCGATCTCACTAAGAAAGCACTTCCACGAGTGATTAAGTGGACACCTGAGTGTGAAGTGGCCTTCAACTCCTTAAAACAGGCCCTTACTGATTCTCCCATACTACAGGCCCCTAATTTCCACAGACGGTTCTTAGTACAGACCGATGCCTCTAATTATGGCCTGGGAGCGGTGCTGAGTCAGGTGGATGAGAAGGGAGATGAGCATCCTATTGTGTATCTCAGCCGGAAGCTGCTACCTAGGGAAGTGGCCTATGCCACTGTAGAAAAAGAGTGTTTGGCCATAGTTTGGGCCTTGCAAAAACTGCAACCATACCTGTACGGGCGCCAGTTTACCGTGATTACCGATCACAACCCCCTACACTGGTTACATAGGGTGGCTGGGACAAATGGGAAACTCCTCAGGTGGAGTCTGGTTCTCCAGCAATATGAGTTTACCATACAGCACAAGAAGGGAAGTACACATGGCAATGCTGATGGTTTGTCCCGCCAGGGGGAAGACTCCACCTAATGCGCAAGGTCGAGGCATAGGAGCCTCCTCCCATTGCTTCTCTTATTTGAGGGAGGTGTCACGGCAAGGGTGCATAATTTAGTATTACATTATGAAATATTATCCTTTAATGCCATTTGTGTAGTAAATGGCCCAAAAGGATGCTATTGCTGAGGTCAACAGGGGTTACATCTTTTGAAGCTGGGACCCCCACAGAGGTTGGATGACAGAAGGGGAAGTGTGGATGGCATAGCAAGGTTGAAAGGGTTTTACTAATATGGATGTGAAGCAATCAAGGCTCTGCAAGGTGTGAGATTCTACACTTGGGAAAAGTCTGAATGTCTCTTCATCCATTTGGCCTGTACCATTAAGTGCTGAGTAAAACTCTTTGAAATGTAAATGCAATTTTAGCTTTGCTCCAGTACCATACCCAAAGGAAGGACAAAAACATTCATATTTACCCCACAGAATAATAATAAAGCCTAATTTTTATTATATTTGGAATGGGACAAGCCCAATATTTTAATTAAGCCTAAACATGAGTTGCACAACTTAAACCGTGTGGCAGGAATTGTGATGTCTGTCCTATTGGATCGCAGGTGGGGCGTGCAACATGTCTGTGGAATGGGAAAACAATAACAAATTCATAGGGGCAATTATTATTTCTGTGGCAGGTACAGTAGAGGAGATACAACCAAAAAAGTTTATATTTGGCTTGCTGTTTCTGGAACAAAGGAGGTGGTCACTTGGAATCACTATAGGTACGCCCCTGGGTGGGGTGTGATAATTCCACAGGGTATATCTCCTGTAATCCTGAAGGGTGGTGTGTACTTGCTTGGGGCCAAGATCTAATTTTGAGTGAGTCACCATCATCCTTCCTTGCCAGAGACCCCCTGGACAGAAGTTGTACTTTGAAAAACCTAAGTGAGTAATTAGGACTTCTGTTATTTTATCCTTTTTGTTTTTATCTGTTGTTGGTGTAAATAATTTGTTTATTATATATTGTTTTATGCACTGTGACTATTTTTGCTCATAATAAACATTCATTTATTAAGTTCTACCTTTGTCTGGTTAAGAATCACGTTACCTGAAGAGACTTGTTAGTATTTTTGTAATTACATAGATATTGTGCTAAGTAATATTTGGTGGGTTTTATTGTTGATTTACCTGGGGGACCAAGGCACCCCATTTATAAATTGTCTTGGTGGTGGCAGCGTTAAGATAGTAATAATTATATTACTATGTTTAAGTGTGGGTGGTGTAAAAAGGGGGATTTTGTCATTATTTCCGGTCTAGTGCAGACAAATAGTGTACTTTAACCCTTTCACCACCACAACTACGTCACGCACACTCTTGGAGTAGGGTGCGTTCGTGACAGCGGCAATAATAATTCAACTTGGAATAATTAAGAAAAGGTTCAGCTATTTTATAATCTGCTACAATAGCATAACACACCGTATCAGTACTATATTAGCTTGAGACCAGTTCAATACACGATAACAGCTTCCGAGGACCTATAATGATTACCGGTAAATAGCTTTTGAAAAACATTTTCTAAAACACAACGAAAAAAAAAAAAAAAAGATAAAAGGAAAATTACAGTCAAATCAAAAGTTTTTAAGAACAAAAGGACGTGTTTTCTGAAAGCAGGTGAAATTGCACAAAATGAGCTTCATTGTGCAAATAATATGTTGATTTTTTCTTCAGATGTTTCAACAAATCCCGCAGGTCCCTTATACCTGTCGACCATTTTTCTCCCTGCTGCGTCGCTTTTTCAGAATTAACAACAAAAGGCTCCTCGGAGCTCTCGCAGGAAGTTTATCTTTATGAAATCCTGTTTCCATTCCATGTATTTATACGGTCGCGTATCCAGTTCACACTGATAAAAAAGAAACACGCTCGTAGATTAAGTCGCAGGGGAAATTGCTATTCTGTATTAATACTATGAATAAAAAAAGACAGAATAAATGTCATCGTGCAGTTCAATATTTATCTCTAAAAACCCTATGTGTACATTCGGCAAATTACATTACAATAGTCCTACCTTCCAGCAATCTTCAAAGTCTTTTCTTCCAGACAATAGGATTTTTATACAATAATGTTATTTGCTACATTTTTTGTGAACTACGGAATTTGTAGACTGAGAATTGTGCTGTTGCCAACAGACCTATACATTTTACGTTTTGAATTTTCTTACTTAAAAACAGAGAACATAGAATTGTAATTGTCACTACAAAAATACAAAACACTTCTACAATATTAATAAAACTGATTTTTATTTCTCCAGGTGTTTAAAGTGAAGTAATGCTTAACTTAGATATGTATATGTTAGTTCAGCAGGTTTACAGACATGGAGGGCAACCATGGCACTGTACCGGATAGTTTAGCAGCCTTACTGATGAGGGAGGGTCTCACGGTACTGATGAGGGGAGTCTCACGGCGGCACTGTACCATTTACTTCAGCAGCCTTACTGATGAGGAGGGTCTCACAGCACTGCAACGGGTAGCTTAGCAACCTTAATGATCCTCACGCTACTGTACCGGTTAGTTCAGCAACCTTACTGATGGTGGGGACAGGGGTCCACGGCACTATACTGTTTACTTCAGCAACATTACTGATGGTGGGGGGGGGTGTCTCACGGCACTGTACCAGTTAGTTCAGCAACCTTACTGATGGAGGGAGGGGGGGGGTGGGGGTCCCACGGCACTGTACTGTTTACTTCAGCAACATTACTGATGAGGTGGGTCTCACGGCACTGTACCAGATAGTTCAACAGCTTTACTGATGAGGAGGCCTCTCACAGCGCTGTACCGGACAGTTCAGAAACCTTACTAATGAGGAGGGCACTCACAGCACTGTACCAGTTAGTTCAGCAACCTTACTGATGAGGAGGGCACTCACAGCACTGTGCCAGTTAGTTCAGCAACCTTACTGATGAGGAGGGCACTCACAGCACTGTACCATTTAGTTTAGCAGCCTTACGAATGAGGGGGTCTCACGGCACTGTACTGGTTAGCTCAGCCTTACTGATGAGGGGAGTCTCACAGCACTGTACTGGTTAGCTCAGCCTTACTGATGAGGGGAGTCTCACGGCACTGTACCGGTTAGTTCAGCAGCCTTATTGATGTGGAGGGAGTCTCATGGCACTGTACCGGTTAGTTCAGCAGCCTTATTGATGTGGAGGGAGTCTCATGGCACTGTACCGGTTAGTTCAGCAGCCTTATTGATGAGGAGGGAGTCTCATGGCACTGTACCGGTTAGTTCAGCAGCCTTATTGATGTGGAGGGAGTCTCATGGCACTGTACCGGTTAGTTCAGCAGCCTTACTGATGAGGGGAGTCTCACGGCACTGTACCGGTTAGTTCAGCAGCCTTATTGATGTGAAGGGAGTCTCATGGCACTATACTGTTTAGTTCAGCAACCTTAATGATGAAGGGGGTCTCAGGGCACTGTACTGGTAACTGCTCCTACTGCCATAATGCACAATGTTAATCCATGCAACATTCTGCCATCATGATTAATGCCAGATGCAATACCTCTGCTTCCCATTATAATGTGATATGTTATCGGTCTCCACTAGGGGGACCCAGAGTCGTGTTCAAGGGAATAATACTACGTGGTTTACCCAGCTTACAAAGGTATTAGCTTGAGACCAGTTAAATACAAGGTGTAAAAAAATGAATTTGTTATTTTTTCTTTTTTGCTGATCTATAACAATGGACATTTTTGATTTTGTTAAATCCCATGAGGCTATGGATCCATGTGAATGCATCACAGTCCAGAGTCAGAAATCCATGTCTTCATTGGGTGAGATTAGAGCATGTTTTATATCATAGTTATATCATAGTTCTCAAATAGTTCATACAGGAATATACAGAGTCCAGAATTCTCAATACCTCTAAGCGCACATTAACCATTTATCATATTGGCATGTATTTAGCGCCAACTTATTCTGCAGCTCTTTACAATGTTATAAGTGATTGAATTTAACAAGGAATGAGACAAACTAATACAAATTGGGACAGGAACAATAGATTGGTGAGGACCCTCCTCGAAAGAGCTGCAATCCAAAGCTGGAAAAGTATAAGATTTGAAAGTTGAGAGTGGAGTGCAGATTGGACCTACTTATTAATTTAAGAGAGTAATGACAGTTACCCGTGGAGTCCATAGGCTATTCTGAAAAGGGTTTTTAGGAATTTCTTAAAGTATGTAATAAATGGAGAGATTCTGATGGGGGAGGCAGACTGTTCCATAAGAATGGAGCTTTCCACGAGAAGTCATGTAAGCCCCTAGTTAACAGTACGGGTACGAGAAGTGGACTAGAAAAGATTACCGGTAGAGTGGCTGAAAAGAGGCATACCTAAGATATAGTGAAGACATTTAGCGGGGGTAGAGTTGTTGAGAACTTTGTAGGTTAGTTATTATGTTGAGGAATGACAGTAGAGAAACATCAGGCAGTATTTTGGGCGTCATTGCAATGGACACCACTCAGATCGTAACTAAATAACCACCTCGTGTCCAGTGGGGCTTTGTAATCATTGCACAAATATGTGTAAACACCTCCCCTGCCCACATTCCACCACCTACCTGAATAACTCTGCTTGGGAGCTAGGCAAACTACTTCATTACAACACACAATGACTTCATTGCCATCTGACACTCCAATCCCATACCCCTCCAGAGTAAGATGTGCTTACTGGGGATTAACCCCAGTATCTGCGTCACATGCTCCATAGCTGCTGTGACGGAGAGCCAAAGAGCTGCCTGTAGAATGTTCTCCCTTTCTCTCATGTCACTTAATTTGGGACAAATTCGTCTGTGTTAGCAAATGACTGACAACCAAGCGAAGGGAATTTAAATAGCTTTTTAATCTATGCATTTGCTATCAGTTCGGTTGACTCATAGATATATTATATGTTTCCCATCTTTCATTTAAGGTCACGTCATGGATGCCATGATATATAAACTTACACTGTTGTCTACAAGATCATTCCCTAAATTGTCTGCATGCTGTATTTCTCTAGAGAGTGAATAAACACTCCATATGTCCCTAATGAGAGAGCTACATTGTTGATTTCAATCCCAGCTCCATTACAGTCCAATGACATGGGCAAATAGGCCTCCAAAAGTAGGAATTTGGACTTTAGTTTACTTTTCTTGGTAGTTTGATATCATCAACATTATTATATATTTGTAATAATATTTTTGTGATGTATACTGTGTTTATTACAAATCTCCCAAGAAATGAACGTTTGTCTAAGGAAATCGTATAATCGTGTTTATTCCTGTATTTGCAGTCTGTCACAGCCATTTCATGCTATAGCCATGATTGCATTTTTATCTGAACACATTTCCATACATTAATTACAGAAATACATCAAACACAGAAAATAACATATTATTATGGATTTAATTGAGACATGCGGAAAATTATGAAATTGATTTTCTTTCCTGTACGGTTGAAATAAACCGTGTGACACAGAAAAAAAAAGAACACTGTTGGAGTAATCTAGACTTCATTGAACCTCAACGTAACTGACAGAGCGAACGTATGGACCTCTAGCATTAAAGAGACACGCTACGTGTTTATTAGGAAGACATAGTATATGAAAAGCACACAGCACAACAGATGGAAATGACTGAGCTAAGGAATCAATAAGTGCAAGAACGAAAATGGCAATCAATACCTTTCCACTTCTCTCTGGAAGCTGCACAGTCAGAAGTGATAAGCCATGCATCTGATCCTTCACGTTAGAGTGTATAAAGATAAATTGCTCCTGCGTACAGAGTCAATGATATCTTCACTCCCAAATATGCAAAAAAGCAAAACAGAACAAGGGCATCGGACGACAACAAGACACAATACCCGTCTAGTAGAGTGTAATTCATACATTCTAACTATGGCTTTTTCATTTTAGATTCACAATAATTTTAAAAATGAAAGGCTTGTTAATGATTTCTGGATATTATGGGTTTTCTTTATTTACTGAAGGCCCTATTCCCACGGCAGCTGGACGAGAACAAATTATTAGCTCAGCTGGGTCTACGCTGAAAAAGCCCTGCATATAAATACTGAAACTGCCATTCAGACTTATTGTATGATTATCACCATGTTCCTATGAGCTTTGCTCTTCATCACCAGCTTCATCATCATCAATCAATGAATAGATAGGATGCATAGTATGAATTATTAATAATAACAGTATTATATCGAGGGAAACAAATAACTGCCTTATTCTAAACATGTTGCCACGGCTGCTCCATTTTAATTTCGCTCCCAGTGTTTGAATATTGCTGAATGGATTAGGAAGTGGTTTACTATGAGAGTGAAAGGAGAGATCACTATAATATTTATCAAAGAAATACAAACATATGTTAACACAGTATGGCCATTTAAAGGAGAAGCTATCCCATTGTGTAATGCCCTTTAAAACCACTAGTCTCTTTGGATGCAGAGAAGGCATTTCATAGGATCTAATTTCTATTTGTGATCCTGGAACTCAATTTGCTTTGAGTATTGCCACAATACAGGGGCGTCCACTGTCTCCCTTGCAATTTTCCTTTAACCATTACTACACCACATCAGGATTAACCCTAAAATAAATGCATTGGTATTGCGGGAACAGAACAAACAGCATCGTTGTCACACTAACCAACCTGGTAAGCTCGATGCTGGTTCTACATGGACTGCTCACAGAGTTTGGGACTGTGTCGGGATACCAAGTCAACTTTATATAAATCCATAGCTTTGCCCCTGAATATGTTGGTCATGGACATGGCACTTGTTAAATCAACTTACTAATATCCCATTACTCCTTAAGATACATAGGGGGGTTATACCTATATCAGACCCAAACGACCTTTATAGTGCAAATAACACTCCATTAATTGGAAATCTGATATCTCTATCTGACATAGAAAACTGGAATGACCAACCCATCTCTTGGATTGGTCGCATACATACAGTAAATATGAATGTCCTACACAGGATTTTGCTCCTGTTCCAGTCTCTACCAGTGACGTTTACCAGACATGACCTAGCTAATCTTCAAAGGTCTATAGATGAATTTATTTGGCAGGGAAGTAACACAGAGTAGCTAAAAACATTTTTGTTTTTTTTTAAAAATCCTGTCCCCAGACGGGTACTGGGAATATTGCATCTCTACAACTATTATATAATGGCTCAACTTGCCACATGACAAGTAGATTTGAAGTCACTCCATATGGGGTCCGACTTACCACAGCTTTAAATATAGATACAAAGACAATACCTAGCCATTCTTAACTCCATAACAATCTGGAATACCATAGCGATTAAACAGTCCCTAACAATCTCTCCTATGACACCCTATCTGTGCAACCGTGATTTCCCACTAGGCATGAGAGCAAGGGACTTTTTGGGAATTGAGAGGACTGGCCTTTAAGATATATGAACCTATACTACAATGGAACAATGATCCCCTTTTCGGAGCTCTAACCTAGTGCACATTTAACCCCGGCAGATTTGTTTCAGTACCTCCAACTATATACCTTCTCAGCACAAAGATAAGTTCACACAGCAGCAGTGTTCCACCTTACAAGGCTCTGTTTTGAGGGTCAAGCAGGAACAGACAGAGCTGTGGGGTTTCTTGTTCTTATATACACATTCTTACACATTAGTACCACCTACAGGGTTTTGGAAAACAACCAATAAACACGTACAATAGCTCAGACACTCCCACACAAAATCCTTCCCTCTGCCTGTGATACAATTACCTTACACAATGGGTAATGTAATTATCACAGGCAGAGAAATACAGTTTTTCCACATTATTCATAACTTTAAAAGTATGCATCACATTCACATAAAACATTTTCAGAATCAGCATACTCCAAATACAAACATTTGTCAAAATCCTCCAAATTGGTCCATTGGTTCAAAAATTAGATCAAAGTCCTTTGTGACCAAATGAAGCATGGCTTTTCTGCCCAAAACCAGTTCCACAGAGTCTTCTATCCTGGAGATAATTGAGAAGTAATCCAATTATCTCCAAGGACAGAGGCAAAACTCCATTAGCCACATGGTAGCAAAATACATTAAAATACACAAGGTTACATTTATTACATAAAATACAGACATGCAACATATCCCCAGATAGCTTAGGTCTGAGCGCACATTATTACTGAATGGCGCTCAGACCACACACATACAGTTCAATTGCCATGGAGCCAAAGTCTTTTATTACACGAATAGGCTCCATGGCATAGCTATCTGGGTTAAATGAGTTCATTCAGTAAATCCGAGAATCTACCGAACGACAGGGCAGAAATACATGAATAGACCTTTCTGCATAGGAAAATAAAGTATTTAAATGCCGGTCCATAGTCAAAAGGCAGCAGGCAGGCAACCAGGCTCCTCCAATGCACAGTGGCGAGATTGGTCTCGTCACATTATTCTACCTTAAAACGTGTCATATTTCTAACTCTGCACAAATATCTTCGTGAAAATGGAAACATTCTCTTATTCATATATTATCCAACTCGGCTACTTTGACCTTAAATTTGACCTATTTCTCGTTTTGATGCTCCAGAATTGCTAAATGGATTTCATTCTGTCCTGTCATATTTATGTTGATCTCCAGCAGTGAAGCACCACTCCTGCACTCGTTCAGCGAACGTTTCAATGCCGTTAGTAGTACAGAATTCCCCATTGCTCAGCATTGAAAATGTACCTTTATTTTAAATTCTTAGTTCTCGTGGAAGTTAAAATGACTGTAACACAGCCAACAAGAGGAAGATCTGAGATTCTAAGACATCAGGTGAGGACATTTTATGAAGATTCAAAAATTGCCATTATTAGCCCACAGTTTTAGCTTGTCTTAGCTGAAAGGCACAGTGATAGGCTAAATATGGTCACCTGACACTGAGTCAATCACAGCCGTCCATGCTCAGGCTAACGTTTCCTAGGAGCACTAGCCCAAGAAGCACAGATGGTCCGGGTTGCTGGGGACTCTTGTTAAATATAAAAACATTTAAAAGGTTTATTTTTCAAAGGACAGCGCCATGGAATGCCAGACACTATAACCACTTCAATGAAATGAAGCAGTTATGGTGCCTACAGTGTCCATGTAGCCATATGTATGCAGGATCCACTCTAGAGTTCTTTTCTTGAGGGTACAGTTCACCATGCTTGAGCCTTGTTTAACAGACAATATGCAAGGCTTAATGGTGATCAGGAGGATGTCATGCCTCGAATCAGTAGCCATTTGTTTTATCTGAAAAATAGATTCGGTCTCAATGACTAATTTGCAAAACGGCAAAGAAATGGAGTGTTCTTTTAGTCCAGAAAATGTATTTTAATTATAAATAAAATCAATGCTCTGTGCTGACTGTATTGATTAAATTATATTTACATTCAGAACGCAGATAAATCATAAGATGCAGCGAGCCAGTGCAATGCAGGGGTGACCTGCTGATTCACACTAGATGCAAACCGTTTGGTTAACTATTTCAGCACAAATATACAGCTACTAGGTCAAACTGCCACCTGGCACTTCCACAGTTAAAATATACAATGTAATGCACATATAATTCTTCCAAAGAGAATTATTTGTAAATAAAAAACATTAACCCTTTGCTGACAAACGACTGCCGAGCTCTTCATTTTTTCTATATGTTTGGATCGAAAGATTAAAGATAGTTATTTAATGTTAATCAATAATTTCTACAATTTTGAACAAGCTGCACACATGGCACCTGCTATGGACCCCCAAATAATGAACATTCCATGCAGCTAAAAATACCATTGGAGGGAAAAGGTTTGATTTTTGAACTATACATTTACATTGCTTGATAAAATTACACAGTCTAGGCGTTGCTGGTTTGCCAATAAAGGGAGATCATCTTTTCACAATAAGGAGTGCTGGACATTGGTTTTGTTTATTCTTTGATACTTATCTAGGAAGGCAGAGCCAGATCCGTTGCACCCTTAAAGCGACACTGTCATGCCAAACTTACCTTTCCCTAATCGCTTCCTCTTCTCTCCCTCTCTCGGGATCTGTTCTTCATTTCTTTCTGTATGCTCTAGTTTTCTTTAAAACATAAGACAAAGTAGGGACTACTTCGTCTTATGTATTTTTCCTATGCTTGACCCGTTCTGACCCACTTCCTGTGGGTCAGAGAAATGTTCCCACAATACTCACCCTTTCCTCCGTGATCACGCCATGCCTCTTTCTCTATTCCCGAACATCCATTTAAACAGAATGAGAACAGTTTGTTCACTCGTGTTAGGACGACATTCAGTACTTTTAGTTCCAAATTTTATTCAAATGGATGAAATTCCGATCTGATCCGATCCGTGCTGCGGCTGCATCTTGCAGCTGCTTAGTAGATAGCTCCCTAATTCCCATGGTATTAGGGAGCTATCTACTAAAAGGCTGAAAGACCAAGATTGGTCTTTCAGACACTTTACTAAAACTACACTGAACAAAATTATAAACACAACACTTTTTGTTTTTGCCCACATTTTTCATAAGCTGAACTCAAAGATCTAAGACTTTTTCTATGTACACAAAAGGCCCATTTCTCTCAAATATTGTTCACAAATCTGTCTAAATCTGTGTTAGTGAGCACTTCTCCTTTGCTGAGATAATCCATCCACCTCACAGGTGTGGCATATCAAGATGCTGATTAGACAGCATGATTATTGCAAAGGTGTGCCTTAGGCTGTCCACAATAAAAGGCCACTCTAAAATGTGCAGTTTTATCACACAGCACAATGCCACAGATATCACAAGTTTTGAGGGAGCGTGCAATTGGCATGCTGACTGCAGGAATTTCCACCAGAGCTGTTGCCCGTGAATTAAATGTTCATTTCTCTACCATAAGCCATCTCCAAATGCGTTTCAGAGAATTTGGCAGTACATCCAACTGGCCTCACAACCGCAGATAACGTGTAACCACACCAGCCCAGGACCTCCACATCCAGCATCTTCACCTCCAAGATTGTCTGAGACCAGCCACCCGGACAGCTGCTACAACGATCGGTTTGCATAACCAAAGAATTTCTGCACAAACTGTCAGAAACCGTCTCAGGGAAGCTCATCTGCATGCTCGTCATCCTCATCGGGGTCTCTGACTATAATTTGTCATTGTAACCTACTTGAGTGGGCAAATGCTCACATTCGATGGCATCTGGCACTTTGGAGAGGTGTTCTCTTCACGTATGGATCCCAGTTGTCACTGTACAGGGCAAATAGCAGACAGCGTGTATAGCGTTGTGTGGGTGAGTGGTTTGCTGGTGTCAACGTTGTGGATTGAGCTGCCCATAATGGCAGTGGGGTTATGGTATGAGCAGGCGTATGTTATGGACAATGAACACAGGTGCATTTTAATGATGGCATTTTCAATGCACAGAGATACCATGACAAGATGCTCAGGCCCATTGTTGTGCCATTCATCCACAACCATCAACTCATGTTGCAGCATGTTGCAAGGATCTGTACACAATTCCTGGAAGCTAAAAATATCCCAGTTCTTGCATGGCCAGCATACTCACCGGATATGTTACCCATTGAGCATGTTTGGGATGCTCTGGATCGATGTATACAACAGTGTGTTCCAGGTCCTGTCAATATCCAGCAACTTCGCCAACAATTGAAGAGGAGTGGACCAACATTCCACAGGCCTCAATCAACAACCTGATTAACTCTATGCAAAGGAGATGTGTTGCACTACGTGAGGCAAACGGTGGTGGTCACACCAGATACTGACTGGTTTTCGGACCCCCCCCGGAAACACCCAATACAGTAAAACTGCACATTTTAGAGTGGCCTTTTATTGTGCCCAGCCTAAGGCACACCTGTGCAATAATCATGTTGTCTAATCAGCATCTTGATATTCCACACCTGTGCAGTGGATGGATTATTTAGACAGATTTGTGAACAATAGTTGAGAGTAATAGGCCTTTTGTGTGCATAGAAAAAGTCTTAGATCTTTGAGTTCAGCTCATGAAAAATGGGGACAAGTTTTGTGTTTATAATTTTGTTCAGTATAGGTAAAGATTACTTAGTATTAGTAATAAATCTGCTCCTACTCACTATATCACAAGTAGGGGCATGTCTAGTAAACAGTGGCTGCTCACTGTTGTAAAAAAAAAAAGCCCACCCCCCCTCATAAATGACTCCATGGTGGGGCATCTATTCACTAGCAGGGGGAACATAGTTTCTCCCCCCCCAAATCCCCACCCGTGCCCCGCGAGTGGAGGCTATTTAATTAAACAAGGGACCTATTGTCCCCCCCCCCCCTACAGCCCCCACCCATGAGCAGTGTTTGGGGGCCCTAGAAGACAATGGTTGAAACCTATTTTGCCCCCCTCTGCCCCCAGCCATGAGCAGCGGGTGGGGGCCCTAAAAAAACAATGGGGGGAAGACATATTGTCCTCCTCCCTGGCCCCCACCCAGGGCCAGTGCAAGGATTTTTGCCGCCTTAGGCAAAAACTATTTTGCCGCCCCCCCATATGTTTTGCCCACCATGTGACCTCACAATGCCCCGCCCATATGCTCTGCCATATGGGCCAACGCCAGTCTTCACAAAGTGTATTTTATCTGAAAAGACAGTGGGTTTACATTAAAAAGCCTACAAGCACAGGTTATAGACACCAGAACCACTACATTATGCTGTAGTGCTTCTGGTGACTATAGTATCCATTTAATGTGAGGTAAATTAGAGGTTAGTGCCACTAATAATATATGGGATTGCCTACTTACCACCAGATGAGGACAATAGGCTGATGATGGACTCAGTCTGGCTCCACAGGTCTGGTGTAGAAGATGCTCTCTGGAGACTGTTTTTAACAGTGCTTACAACAATTAACGAACAGGAAGCAGCTACATTTTTTAGGGCCCCTTACACAGCTCAAGGTCTGGGCCTCCAGGGCTTGACCGTGAGTATGCCTGCAATGCCCACCCATAAATCCACCTACATGGCCCACCCATGAGTTCTCTCACAGGGAGTGGAGTGTATGTGTGTGGGGGTTATTTTATGTGTTATTGTAGAGGATGCAATGTGTGTGTTTTTATAGAATGTAGTGTATAGGGATACCAATTTGTGTAAGGGATGTAATGTGTTTATAGGGGATGCAGTGTGTGTTTGCATGTAAGGAATGCATTGTATGTTTCTGGGTGTGTGTGTAAGGGATGCAAGGTGTGTTTCTGTGTATGTAATTGAATGCAGTGTGTGTCTGTAAGGGGTGCATTGATTGTGTAAGAGATGCATTTTGTTTCTGTGTGTAAGAGAATGAGTGTTTGTGTGAACGTAAGGGATGCATTGTGTGTTTCGGGTGTGTCTGTGTGTGAGTAGGAATGCATTGTATGTTTCTGTGTGTGTGTGGGGGGGGGATGCATTGTGTATGTGTGTAGTGTAAAAGAGAGGGTTTGTGGGGTAGGATAGGGACTGAGAGGGGAGCAGCTCTTTATTTTGTAAAAAAAATTCATAGTGCTCTCCCCTCCTGTCAATTATTGATTTCCCCTTCCCTCCTGTCCCTCCGTGTTCTCCTCTTTTGTCCCTTAGTGCTCTCCCTTGGCCCCCTATCGCTCTGCAGTCCCCCCTTGGTGGTCTTCTCACTCCCCCCTCTCCCCCTTAGTGGTCCTCCATCCCTCCCCTTAGTGGTCCTCCCTCTCCCAAACCCCTTAGTAGACCTTCCCCTCCTCCCCCCACCCCTTAGTGGTAATCTCTCCCCCCCTTAGTGGTCCTTACCCTCTCCCCCCCTTAGTGGTCCTTAGCCTCCTCCCCTCTCCTTAGTGGTCCTCCCTCCTTACCCCCCTTTGGTGGTCCTTCCCCCCCTTAGTGGTCCTCCCTCTCCCAAACCCCTTAATGGACCTCCCCCCCTCCTCCCACAGTGGTCCTTACCTCTCCTCCCTCAGTGGTCCTTACTCCCCACCCCCGCTCCCCCTGTGTTCCTTCACCCCCCACCCCCAGTGGTCCTTACTCCCCCCCCACCCTCCCCCAGTGGTCCTTACTCCCCCCTCCTCCCCCAGTGGTTCTTACTCCCCCCCTCATTCTCCTCACGCTACATTGAGACACCAGCAGGAGGGAGTTCTCTGCACTTCCCTCCTGCCGGTCACTCAAATCCGGCCGCCCTCCATCCAGCAGTGCTGCGCTGCCTGAGGCTTGTAAAAGCGCTCAGGCGGCACAGCATTGAGGAGCCGCACTGGTGATTCCGGGCGCAGGGATCCGGCGCTCCCTACTAAGTTGCGCCCTAGGCGGTTGCCTAGGTCGCCTTACAGGTAGCGCCGGCCCTGCCACCACCCATGAGTGGCGGGTG
This sequence comes from Pelobates fuscus, assembly GCF_036172605.1. Lineage (NCBI taxonomy): Eukaryota > Metazoa > Chordata > Amphibia > Anura > Pelobatidae > Pelobates > Pelobates fuscus. The sequence goes on from NC_086320.1 coordinate 18,821,346, forward strand.
GTGGCCCTAAATGACAATGGGAGGGAACCTATTGTGTTCCCCCCTGGCCCCCACCCATGAGCGGCGGGTGAAGGCCCTAGAAGACAATGGGGGAAACCTATTGCCCCACCCCCCCTTTACCCGGCTCCCACCCATGAGTGGCAGGTGCTGGGGCAATTAGAGGTACTGGAGTCGGGGGAGCGGGGTTAAAAAACAATGGATGCGGCCTTGACAAGGCTGCTTTAAGAAAAATAAAAGTGAGTGCTCTCTCGTACTATTGTTATTTACATTTACAGCACAATGTATAGATGGCAGCCAGGTGCCTGACTGGGATCTTGTCTTACACATGTCTTACACATGAAATTATCCTCAGCTTGTACATAATTATTATTATTATTATTTGGTATTTGTATAGCGGCAACATATTCCACAGCACGGTACAATAGGCGGAACACAGACAAATAATAAGCACATACTGATAGAAAAGAAACAAAGGAGCCAGCCCGTGAGCTTACAATCTGTCACGTACCGCAGATATGATAATTATATACAATGCAGCTGTTTTAGCAAAACTGTTGGTTCCTTTCAAACAAGAAAGTTTTTGACCATTTTTATTTATTGACTTTTGTCAACACCTACCATATTACTATTAGTAGTACTTGTAGTAGTATGGTATTTATACCGTTTGTGGCAAAACATTGCCTTTTTTTTCTTTTGCACATATTTCAGTCCCTGCCTAAAACATTGCAAAATATACAGTCATATATAGGAAACATTTCATTTTCCAAAATTTTAATAAACGATAAAAGAAAATCTAAATAAAAAAGAAAGCATTTGTAAATCTGCAAAATTGTATACTTGTTGTATACATCAGTATTTGCAAGACACCGCTAGCTATTTTTCACAGGTTTCAAATAGTGTAATTATAACTCCACTGAAGAAGTTGAAGATATCTAATATATATATTTCAAATTATTATTTTTAAAACATCACTTTGTTTAACTTTTTCTTTTGCTAATTACATTATTGATATTTATTTTTTTCAATGTTACAAATGGACCGTTTTCATTTTGTTAAATGATATCTGGAGCAGGATTTAGTTAGATTTAATGTCCCGTACAAATGGACCGAGCTGTGATTTGGGCACCATGAACCAATGTAGCAAAGAAATCGCGTCTCTCTGGTTCCAAGCACTTAATAGTTCTAAGGGAGCAACGAGGTAGGTGAAAGTGGCTGGCTAGAACATCGCCCTATTAATCACAAATCATTCAAGCAGGTGGGGAAACATATGGAAGGAAATGATTAAAGTGAAGGATGAGTTCGTTGTTTCAGAGGAATTTGTACTTTATAATCCTGGAATGTGTTAGCCGAGTACAGGTGGCTTAATGTGGAGAGAAAAACATATTGTGAATTATCATATTACATACAATAATTGGTAACGCAACACTGGCGACCAGAAACGACTGCACTGCGAGCCAGGCTTACGTTATATAAACAACTGGTATCAGGCTAAATGGTTTAACGAGGTTTTAAGCATTTAGTATTGTAGAGAAAACTCTGAGCCAGGTAAACTGTAACTTCTTCCTACCTGAAAACAATGAGACCATCCAGGAACTCACTGTTGTATTAAAAACGAGAAAGAAACCAATAAATAAAGAGTTTGATGAGTTTAGAAGTGATGTGTTATGGAAAATGTAGAACGTACTTCATTTTTATTGATAACCTTTTTTTTAACTTGCAATTCTCCCTTCCAATCCTACTGCATGGTAAGTTTTTTTAAAGTGTTTTTTTATACTTCTAAGTACATTTAGTATAATAGTATCCAAACTATAAACACAACTGGGCGTGCTGTAGTGTGGCGTGTACCCGGGTGGCACCAGCTCTTTTCTGTAGTGATGCTTCTGTCTCTTCCCTCTGTCACCCACGTTCCTCCGGCATTATTCCTGATGCCCGTCACTGTGAATCGGAGTTCTTATATGGCTCCCCATTCCATGACGCGATTAGTGAAGCAAACATGCTTGTGTCATGATGCAGATGTTGCATGTTTTGGCGCCACTTGATGGTTAATGCATAATTACTGCCCTCCCTGGACTATATAAGTTAGCTAATTTTAGCTCTGTTTTCAGTTAGTGGCTATCTGAGTATGCATTAACTATAGCTGAATCTTGGGTATTTGACTCCTGCTTGTATCTTGACCATTCTTCATTCTATTATCTTTGGAAGCAGACTCTATTAAGTAGACTCTTTCAAGTGGGAGTTAGAAAACCAGGAGTTGCTTGGAGTGGTTTGTATACTGTGGAGAGTGGTTTGTATTTTATTTTTGTTTAATTGGTTCAGTTGGTAAAGTTTAAAAAAATAAATAAAAAAAAAATGTTTTTTACATTTTTTTTTCTGTGTTCTGGTTTTTCCCCCTCTTTTGTGCTGCTGCTTGATTGTTTAGGGGGAGTGTTCATTAATTGCACCTGTGTGGGATTTGTATCCCCATAAAGGCACACCCCTAACTCACTGAGCTTGCTCACATTACTTGGAAGCAGACTCTTTCAAGTAGGAGTTAGAAAACCAGGAGTTGAATCTAACTAGGGGTTTAAGCTAATAAGGTAATTGTTTTATTGTGCTATACCTGGGGAAATGAGTGTTAGCAAGATTGCTGGTTTAACTCAATGCACATCTTGTTGCATGTATGGATGCCTGGATGTACCCGTCCAGGGTCCAAACCTCTGTGATGGTTGTGTGCGAGTGGCTTCTCTGGAAGCTCAGATTGGAGATCTCGAGAAGCAAATCGCAACTTTGAGGGAGATTGACAATCTTGAGAGGAGTCTGCTGCTCACTGAGCAGAGTTTAGTGGGGACAGGTAGTGGAGAGGGAGGAGATAAGACAGATGGGGAACAGGCATGTAGCTGGGTGACAGTGGGGCGAGGAAGCAGGGGGGGAGGGAAGAGGAAAGGGCTAGCTAGTCTGATTTGGTGCAACCTAGCAGATTTGCCCGTTTGAGGGAAGATGTTGGGAGCATCAGCTCAGGAGTAGCTGTATTAGAGGAAGCTGTTACTTCTAACAGCCAAGCTAATAGCCCCTCTAGTACGGATGGGGATCAAAATGTTAGGAAGGCAAGACTGGTTGTGGTGGTAGGGGACTCTATCATTAGGAGAGCAGATAGGGCCATCTGCCACTCTGATCGGCTCAACCGGACAGTTTGCTGTCTCCCGGGTGCTCGGGTCCGGCATGTTGCTGACAGAGTTGATGGATTATTGGGAGGGGCTGGGGATGACCCAGCGGTCATGGTCCATGTTGGTACCAATGACAAAGTAAGAGGAAGATGGAAGGTCCTAAAGAATGATTTCACGGAATTAGGTAGCAAACTTAAGAAAAGGACCTCCAAGGTGGTATTCTCTGAGATATTACCTGTGCCATGCGCTACAGTGGAAAGGCAGCGGGAGATTAGAGAGGTCAATGCGTGGCTTAAGTCTTGGTGCAGGAAGGAGGGTTTGGGGTTTTTTAGAGCACTTGGTCGACTTCGCGATTGGGTACAACCTTTATAGTAGTGATGGATTGCACCTAAACGGGAGAGGGTCTGCAGTGCTGGGGGATAGGATGGCTAGAAGGTTGGAGGAGATTTTAAACTAGTAGTAGGGGGGGGAGGGTCATAGCAATCTACAAAATGGAGATAGGACAGAAAGGAGATGCGCTTTAGCACAGTATAAGGGTGGTGGAGATGGGGGAGGGGCAAGCTCAGAACAGAGAAGCTATGTAATATTGATCATTCACAAAATATACAAGTGACGCATGATATTAAATGTATGTTTACTAATGCAAGGAGGCTAAATAACAAAATGGGGGAACTAGAGGCATTCGTATACACTAAACAATATGATATAATAGGCATAACTGAAACATGGTGGGATGAGACACATGACTGGGCAATTAACTTAAATGGGTCCATGTTATTGTAGCGGTACTTACCCTTTCCAAGGGCCGGCCAGGGTCCTCTGTTCGAGCCACGCGCGGTCCTGCTGCTGCACGAGCCGCGCGCGGTCCTGCTGCTGCACGAGCCGCGCTCGGCTCATCCGAAGGCAGGAACAGGAAGGCGGGCAGTGACCGCGAGAAGCGGTCACGTGTCCAGCCTGACTCTAAGAGTGCGCCGCGGGTCTCGAGCACGCTCTTAAAGGGACAGTGGGAACCTAAATTGGAAAAGGCCTCCCATTGGTCCCTGTCATGCCACACACCCCATACACTTATCTTTTGGGGGCGTGGAGATGACAGGGACCAATCAAAATATATGTTTAGTTATTTATACTCACCTTTTTCCCTTGGTTCCTTGCCCTATCGTGGTTTCTGTTTCAGTTCCCTTTAGCGCTTGTTGTGTTCAGTTGTGTTCCTTCGTACTTGACCTTGGCTTTGTTTTCTGACTACGTTATCTCTTTATCCTTATCTGTTCTGTTTGCCGGCTTGCTGTTTACTGTGTACCAGAACCCGGCTAGTCCCAGTTTACGCTGTCTCTTTGTGCCCTTGACCTCGGATCGTTCCTGACTCTGTACTTCTCCTATATACGTCGAGTCTGGCCACTCTAAGGTCCGGTAGACGTATCTCCCCTCTGTGTTGTCTTCTGTTTAGCTGAATCCTGCGTGTTGGGGTATATTCTCGTTACAGTTATTTAGGAAGGATAGGAAAAACAAGAAGGGTGGTGGGGTATGTTTGTATGTCAACCATGATTTAAAGCCAAATCTTAAGCAAATGGAATGCGATGAGGAAAATGTGGAAGCTTTATGGGTAAATATCTGCTTGGGGGAAAATAAGGGAAAACAACTATTGGTTGGGATATGTTATAAACCACCTAATGTTAATATTGACGAGGAACAACAACTGTTTGAGCAAATTGAGAAAGCTGCAAATCTGGGTAACACGCTAATTATTGGAGATTTTAATTACCCGGACATACATTGGGACAGAGCGACTAGTAGCTCAACAAAGGGAATTAGGTTTTTAAACTTGTTAAATGACACCTTCATGTGACAACTTGTACAAGCACCAACTAAAATGGACGCTTGTCTGGACCTGGTTTTAACAAACAACGTTGATCTTTTGACCAACATTCAAGTAGGTGAGCACTTGGGAAATAGTGATCACAATATAGTGTCCTTTGAAATAAACTCAAAAAAAACAAAAGCACATGGGGTATACTAAAACATATAATTTTAAAAAGGCCAATTTCAATAAGTTAAGGGAAGCTTTACAATATATTGACTGGCAGAAACTCTTTAGTGAAAAGAAAACTGAGGATAAATGGATCATCTTCCAACAAATATTAGAAAGGTACATTTCTCAGTATGGACCATTGGGAAATAAATATAAAAGAAACAAATTAAAACCAATGTGGCTTAGTAGAGAAGTAAAACAAGAGATTACAAATAAGAAAAGGGCATTTAAAGCATTTAAATCAGACAAATCAGATGCATCTTATAAAAGATATAAGGAAGCAAATAATGTGTGCAAAAAGGCAATTAGACTTGCTAAACTTCAAAATGAAAAAATGATCGCTAAAGAAAACAAAACCAACCCCAAAGCATTTTTTAAGTACATAAATTCTAAAAAACACAAAAATGAAAGTGTAGGTACACTAAAAACTGAAACAGGGGTGTTAGTTAATGAAGACCAGGAAAAGGCAGGAATTTTAAATAACTATTTCTCCTCAGTATATATTAAGGAAGAACCCATGGCAATAGATGTGCAAATGATTGCTACTAAAAACTTGCAGAATATTTGTAATTGGTTAACTCAAGACAAGGTGCTGCAGCAACTAAAGAAAGTTAATATAAACAAAGCTCCAGGGCCTGATGGTATCCATCCACGTGTACTTAGGGAACTAAGTGTAGAAATAAGTGAACCTCTGTTTTTAATCTTTCAAGATTCTTTTCTTTCAGGAAGTGTTCCGGAGGATTGGAGGAAGGCAGATGTGGTTTCTATGTTAAAAAAGGGTTCAAAATCCTTGCCTGGAAATTATAGACCTGTGAGCCTAACTCCTGTGGCTGGTAAAATATTTGAAAGGTTATTAAGGGATAATATTCAAGAATTCCTTGAGAAGAACATGGTTATCAGCAAAAATCAGCACGGTTTTATGAAGCACAGGTCATGTCAAACTAACTTGATTGCGTTCTACGAAGAAGTAAGTAGAAGTATAGATCAGGTTGTTGCAGTGGATGTGATCTATTTGGATTTTGCCAAGGCATTTGATACAGTTCCACACAATAGATTAGTGTTCAAACTCAAGGAAATCGGTCTAGATGAAAATGCTTGTTCTTGGGTAGAACATTGGCTTAAAAACAGAGTACAAAGAGTTGTCATTAATGGTAAATTTTCAAGCTGGACAGAGGTGGCAAGTGGTGTCCCTCAGGGGTCTGTTTTGGGACCCCTTCTATTTAACATGTTTATAAATGATCTTGAAGACCGCATTGAAAGTCATGTTTCAGTGTTTGCAGATGACACAAAACTTTGTAAAATAATACAATGTGAGCAAGATATTACTTTGCTGCAGAGGGATTTAGATAGAATGGGGGACTGGGCAATCAAATGGCAGATGAAATTTAATGTTAAAAAATGCAAAGTTATGGACTTCGGTGTAAAGAATATACAAGCAACGTATACCCTAAATGGAAGCGAATTAGGGATAACAACACACGAAAAGGACTTGGGAATTGTTATAGACAACAAACTATGCAACAATATGCAATGTCAATCAGCAGTGGCCAAGGCCAGTAAGGGTATTGTCATGCATGAAAAAGGGCATTCATTCTCGGGACGAGAATCTCATTTTGCCTCTTTATAAATATCACTGGTACGACCACATATTGAATATGCTGTGCAATTTTGGGCACCTGTTCTAAAGAAGGATATTATGGCACTAGAAAAGGTGCAGAGGCGGGCTACAAAATTAATAAAAGGAATGGAACATATCAGCTATGAAGAAAGGTTAACAAATTTAAACCTATTTAGTTTAGAAAAACGTCGCCTGAGAGGAGATATGATAACATTATACAAATATATTCAGGGCCAATACAAACCATTGTGTGGAAATCTATTCACAAACCTGACTTTACATAGGACACGAGGCCACGCGTTTAGACTGGAAGAAAGAAGATTTCGTCTAAGGCAAAGGAAAGCTTTTTTTACTGTAAGAACAATCAGGATGTGGAATTCTCTGCCTGAAGAGGTGGTTTTATCAGAGTCCATACAGATGTTCAAACAACTACTGGATGCATACTTGCAAAACCTTGGCTTGTCTACTCGTTGACTTATTCTCTGTCTCCCCCATCTTGGTCTTTCTTGTACTATTCTAAATCATGTTGAGTCAGGCCACTCAAGGCCCAGTAAAACACTTTAGCATTCTGGGTATATTTGTTTTACTTACAAGAACACTATTGCGACAGGAATACAAACATCTAATATCTGCCACTACAACTGTGAAAACATAGTTTAGCTCCACAGCCCTATTGTCAGATTTTACTCTCCTTTCAATCCAGATGTAACTGAGCTCCCTGTACCCCAGGTGGGTAGCTCCGCCAAGGAGCGCTTCCTAGTTGGAACATGGGAAAACCTCTGCGCTTCTGCTCCTGTTGCCGTGGCTTGACTGGGGTCCTCCTGGAGCCTCTCCGTCCTGGAACAGGATAGGGGACCAGCTCTATTCCCTCCCAGGTACTGGACAACACACAGTACTGGAAGCTCTAGTCCTTACAAGGACTTTCCCTGCCGAATCCTCCACAACATCCAAACCATCCATCCCTGCAACATATAGGCCATTTAATTTTGAAAACTGCAGCTTTAAAAGATACAAATAGATGCAGAAGATATTCAACTGGACTTCTTTAATTTTGTTACTAGATTATTACTTTACTAGAATGATGCCACCATTGTTACATATAGTTTACTACTGTAATTTTTGTACTTACTGTTACAAGTAGTTATTACTTATAATCTGGCTGATAGAATTTTGGTTAGCAAATATCCCTATTACCTTCACATGTTTTCAGCTGCTGCAGTCAGGGCCGGCCTTAGGGGTGTGCGAGCTGTGCGGCCGCACAGGGCGCATTGGAGCAGGGGGCGCCCTGTGGCCAACACAGCTCACACATGGCCGACTGACAGGGGAGCTAAAGCAGGTATCCGGGTGGAGGATTAATTATTCTCCACCCGGGTCTATTAAAAAAAAAAAAAAAAAATTGCGGCAGAGGGGGCGGGGCTTACCGAGCAGCGGGGGCGGGACTTCTCACGAAGCGGAGGCGGGGCTAATACCTCCCGAAGCCCCTGCTGCACAGGAAGAGGGAAGGAGTCCCTACTTCACCATCAGCCAACTGCATCCACTGGAAAGAGGTAAGTGTGTGTGTGTGACTGTTTGCCTGTTTGTGTGACTGTCTGTGTGACTGTCTGTGTGTGTGTGTGTGTGACTGCCTGCCTGTGTGTGACTGTCTGTCTGAGTGACTGTGTTTGTCTGTCTGTGTGTGTGTGATTGTCTGTGTGTGTGTGACTGTGTGTGTGTGTGTGTGACTGTCTGACTGTGTGACTCTGTGTGTGTGTGACTGCCTGCCTGTGTGTGACTGTCTGTCTGAGTGACTGTCTGTGTGTGTGACTGTGTGTGTGTGTGTGACTGTCCGTGTGTGTGACTGTCTGTGTGACTGTGTGTGTGTGACTGTGTGTGTGACTGTCTGCGTGTGTGTGACTGTCTGTGTGTGTGACTCTGTCTGTGTGTGACTGCCTGCCTGTGTGTGACTGCCATTGTTTGTGTGTGTGAGAAGCTCAAGGAAGCAGGCTGAAGGGTCAGTGTTAGGACCCGCTTAGGGGGGGTCTGCCTTGACGTTGGCAGGTGGGCATTCCCTCCAATGGCCATTGGAGCAACTAAATGACCTCCATTTGTCTAAATATACATAGGGATTAAGGAGAAAGCGCAAGTAACATTTTCTTTTCTTTGGTTTTTACTATATATTGGGGCTGATGTGTATTGTAGTCGTTGCTGCTGGCCCAGCAGTAATGGGACTAAGCGCAGGACTTCTCTTTTTGTATTTGTGTGTGTGACTGCCTGCCTGCATGTGTGACTGCCTGTGTGTGACTACCTGCCTGCGTGTGTGTGTGACTGCCTGTGTGTGACTGTCTGCCTGCCTGTGTGTGTGACTGTCTGCCTGCCTGTGTGTGTGACTGTCTGCCTGCCTGTGTGTGTCTGTCTGTCTGTGTGTGACTGTCTGTGTGTGTGTGACTGTCTGTGTGTGTGACTCTAATTGTGTGTGTCGCTGTCGCTGTGCCATTATGTGTGCCTGTGCCTGTATGTGTGACTGCCTTTAACTGAGTGTGTGTGTGTGTGTGTGTACTAATAAACATAATTTTTGATATTTTAGTATTTCATCACTGTATTGAGGTGAAATTAATATAATTAAACACACATTTAATTATGTTTTACAGGTGAAATTAATATAATGAAATATACATTTAATCATGTTCTATAAAAGTATATATAAAGAAGTGGGATGCTATGATAGGAAGCTCCACTGTGTTGCATGAATAAAGTTAGACTTTGTTGTTATATATGAATTATGAGATGCAATTCGTTAGTGCATTATACTGCTTAGTAACAAGTTTCTTATTTAGATGTATTGGCGTTTTTCTTCTGGCGACCAGAGGGGGAGATGATGAGTTTACTCACATCCTTACCCCTTGGAACGCACGGCCATTTTCGTTGGAACGCAAACGTATCACGTGTATGAACGTGGAAGTCATCCCAAACAGCTATCGGAAGTTTCATCAAGCCGGTAATTTTTCACAGATGGAAGGAATTCCCCGAGCAAATGAAATAAGCCAGAAAGAGAAGACGCCCAGCGATTACTCCAATGAACTTTAAGGGTTAGCCCTATTTAAAGCAGTATGTTTGGAACTGATTGTTAGATTGATTTTTTGATGTATGAATCTTAATCATTGTCTTATTATTTGGTCACTGAGGAAGTTCTTGCATAGAACGAAACGCGTAGGACCTGTGGACTTTTTATTCCATTTTATTTTATTCTTATATTGAATTAATTTGTTATTTTTGTATTGTATTTGATTTTATTTATCAATTAAAACCGTTTTTTGGGAGCAGTTTGGTGAGGCTGGATACTTGCTACGTCCTAGCAACCGGGCACCCTGCGGTCATTATTAAAGGAGGCCTTCTATTCCAACCCCCATCTCTACTGTGGAGAGGCACCTCTGATATGCTTTAAAAACGCTTGGAATTTGTGAGTGTAATGTTACACCTTACAATTTTATTTGGTTTCAAACAATATTGCACTAAGTTTTCTATCTTTTATTATAGGCATTTCAGCGATATCCCAAAAACCCTATCTTCTGATATATCTATATTATATGGTTACCAACTGGGAGGCAACCGTGGGATGCTGTTTGTACCTATAAGTTAAGTTATTTTAATACATTTCTGTTTGCATTAACCTTTTATTATTGGTGGTTTGCAATTGTTCTTTTTATACTATGTGTGTGTGTGTATACATGCCTGTAACCAAGTTTAAATTTCCCCCACTGCTTCCTGTCAAGGCCGCACTCACTCACTGACAGACGCACACTCACTGACAGACACACACTCTCATATACACTGACAAACAATGACACACACACACACACACTATTACATGGACACACACTGACAGATGCACACTCTCACTGACAGAGGCATGCACTCACTGAAAGACGCACGCCCCCACTGACCGACACATACACACTCACTGACCGACACACACATCCATTCACAGACACACACACATAAACACTTAAAGACCCACACACATTCACTTACAGACACACACACTTACACACTTACAGACACACACACATTCACTCACAGACACACACACACATTCACTTAGACATACACACTCACAGACACACACACACAGACATTTCCACTAACACTCAAAACTTATATTTTTTTTAATTGTATTTTAAATCCACCCAGCCTCCCTGGGAGAGCTGGAGTGGATTTCTTACCTGCAGTACAGTGTGGCTGCTGGGCAGGCAGGCAGGGGTCGCACAGGCGGAGTAGGCAGCGCTTAGTAATGCCGGGAGCTGGACTGATGTCATATTCCTGCTCCTGGCTTCATTAAGCGGCACAGTGGGAGCTGAGCAGTAAGAGCTCAGGTGAGTATGCTCCTTCGCTGCCCACTGCCAGCCTCGGGGGGGCTCAAAAGTGGCCAGCCGGCCAGCTCTTGAGCCCCCCAGGACGCGAGGCAAGCAAAGGATCTGCCTGGGGGTTTGGTGGCTGCTTTTTTTGCCGCCCCCTGTAAAGTGCAGCCCAAGGCAGATGCCTTGTTTGCCTCGCGATACACACGTCCCTGGTGCCTGTGTGTGTTACTGTATTCAGGCAACTTGGTGGGGGGGGGCCCATGAAGACTTTTCGCACAGGGCGCCTATTTGCCGAAGGCTGGCCCTGGCTGCAGTTATACCATTAACTCTCTCTGCCATCACATACAAATTCCTCTGCTACATCTTATCTCATCTCCCCAGTTTAACCTTTAGATTGTGAGCTCATGGGCAGAGTCCTATACCTGTTGTATCGGTCTGTTATTATTGCGTTTGTCTTTTTCCCAATTGTACAGCGCTGCGTAATTTTTTGGGCACTTTATAAATGCCAGTGATAAATAAATAATCTGGAACAAGGGCAGAGAAGTGATTATAGCCTTTTTCCCTCCCAGTAACTAGATGACACATAGCTCTGGGAGTACAACTGGTCTAATTGAATTAAATACAGGTAAGCTAATTATCTCACAGGAACACAGAGGCAAACATAAAAATATAAAACATAAAAATACCCCAAAACATAATAAAAACATTAAAATACCCCCACAAATAATACATTATTGAATAGCTCTGATGTAAGCGTCCAAGTTCTCCAAATAGCCCTCAGATCCATGCAGTGTAGGGGAAACGCCACCGTGTTAAAGTTTGGACCGGCTGCACACGTGGTCCAATGCCCAAAATAGTTCCAGGGGGTTTGGTGCTTTTGCCGGTCAACTTTCATGAGCTCCTGCGGCCGCAATACGGGATGCTCTGCCTGGCTCTTAGGTAGCGTTTGTTTCCCTTAGTCTCAGGCTCCTTCCCTCTAAAAAGCACTCTCCTGGTCAGTTTAAAAGTGGTTCAAAACCTCGAACCAAGTTGTCTGGGAACCACACGATCAACTCATGCCGAAAACAGTTCCATTACATCCGCGGCTAAGTCCCGCTGAGGTGACCGGGAACCCACAAAGTCCTCGTGCTGAAATTAGTTCCATAGCGGTTGCTGCTAAGTACAGCGGGGACTATTCGTGGGTTTGGTTCATGCGAACGGCCACCAGACAGCCAGTGTTCGGTTTCATTCGCATGAAGGGAAAGTTCCGAACCAGGGGCACCCAGAGAAAGCTACTAATGGCGGCTGGGCAGAAGCACTCCCAAACAGTGTCCCAGACCAGGACCATAGTCAGTGGGCAGGAGGCCGGCTTTTAGACTCCTCCAGGAGTCTGAGCTAAACGTACTTGGAAAGGAGCGTTTGTAACACCAGGGTATTCCAAGGTAACAGCTGACCCCTCCCCCGCTACACATCCTTGACTGAGAACATCAAAATAGACGATCTCAGCCAATCCAATGTTTTCCCATAAGAAAGCATTGGGATGCTATTGCGCTGAGCCAATCAATGCATCTCTATGAGAAACTTTCAACGCCTCCATGCATAGTGCAGCACTGACCCAGAAAGCACCTCTAGTGGCTGAGTGACTGTTAGGCAGTACTGCTAGGCAGTAATGTAAACTCAGAAAAGGCAGTGTTTACATTGAAAATCTGCAGGGACAGGTTATAGACACCAGAACAACTACACTAAGTTGTAGTTCTGGTGACTATAGTGTCCTTTTAAGTTCTTTGTGTTGGGTCATAGTCCATGACACTCATCCTGAAAATTGTCCCTTAACCCCTTAAGGACAAAGGTGATTGTACAAGTTCTGAACCAAAAAAAAAACTTGGAATTTGAGCTATATGTCTGTTCAACCATAATTTATCTATTCATATTCAGTGCACCTACACTTATTAGATATCATTTGGTTCAGGATAAATAGGGTTTTCATTTCAAATCAAATATTTATATATGAAACATAAACACATTTAAAGTGAATAAAATCTAAAATAATTCTGAAATAATCTTATTTTCTAAGTTCTGCACGGTATTTTAACTGTTAATGTAATAATACTGTGACAAGACCAATCTCGCCACATTGCATTGGAGGAGCCTGGTTGCCTGCCTGTTGCCTCTGGACTATGGCCATACCAGAATGTATGTCACTCATTCTGGCCCTTTAAATACTGTGGGGAAGGATTGGTGTAACGGCTACCCAGGTATTGAGAGGGTATCTGCCGTTGGAGACGTCCTTTTCCCTGCAAGCTGCTGTGGAGAAGTAAAGCTGGTATAATCCCATCCACGATATCCAGAGAGAGTCAGGTTTAGCTGTAAACAGGAGCAGAGTAATCTTCCCAAATAATCCCCTTCCAAGAACGAGACGAGGCTACGTTTTGAAGGGTCAAGATGAACTGAGGACTGGAACACCCAGCCTGCTTTTTATTAGGAACAGATGCATACAGGACACTCCCAGGGGGAGGATGAAAACAACCAATCAGACGTATGGTAACACCCCCACGTCTCCTCCCCTCAGATAACCACATAACATAATTAAAATGTCCACATTTTTACACAAGTTCTGGATGTACCCCAAAAACAGGGGGTACAGCTTTAAACAGGGGGTACAGCTTCCGGTAGCGCTGGATAGCTCTCCTTCAGGGGAACAATATGTCCAAAAATCAGCCCATTCGGATGTATAGTTCGGGAGATACAGAGTTCCAAAGTTTTGACCGACCGCACAGACCAACTAGCCGAAATTAGTTCCATGAGTTTTGGCCTTGCGGTCGGTCTCCGTTCGCACGGTAAAAAGACCCGAAAATCTGGTCATCCATGCGAATCTCAGTGGTTGCTGAAATCCCCATAGATGGTTAAGCATAACTACCGAATGGTGGGACGTTCGGTAGTTTCAGTACGAATTTACGGAGGTCTGGAGGACTCAGCGGTGTTCGCCTGTTTGTGTATCCGTTTTCAGTTCCATGCGGTTACAGGCAAATACCGCTGTTCGTGCACAAGATGGCCGCGAACACGTGTAAAAGTCCCGAAATGGCGGCCACCTATACTTTACACACGGAATTCCTACTGAATCATGCGAACGGTTTATTCTGTCGAATCCTCTTATATTTTACACTGTGGATTCACTTAAATCATGCGAACAGGAGACAATGAAACGAATAGAAGTTTGAACTGTAATTCCCTTGCTTGCTTCACAGCTACCAGGGACTTGTAAGGATCCGTTACAATTGGTACTTTTTATATGGCACTTCGGATGCAGCCGAAGTCATTAAAGTGGCCGCCATTCGACGAAGGAACACGTGGCGGCGGCCATTTTAATTTAGTCGAACGCGGTCAGCGGTGTATGCTAAAGAATCTATGGAGCTAAAATCAGCTACGGAAATACACGAACACCGCTGACCCTTACCGTCGCCTCCATTTCGACACTTCGGTTAAAGTCGAAGTACATTCGACAATTCGAACACCCTGTTACAATGTGCTATTTGCACGAACGGACCCGTTCGTGCATTCGAAGGGGACTTAGCCGTTTTTCTGCAGGAAATTGACAGACCGCACAGCCCAAATCTATGGAACTGTTTTGGGCAGGAAAATGTGCTTGCGGTCAGTCATAAAGGACTTCCGTCTATCTTTTATCCACTGGAGGGATTGGTATGATTTTTGAGAGTGTTTATGTTTAAAATATACTGAGTTCAAATATGTAATTTATTGATGGAGATTGGATGTATGGTTTTAAAGTTACAGGGTATGTGTAAAAACTGTATTTTTACTGTCTGTGATAATTATGTTAAACCATTGTGTAACATAATTATATCACAGGCAGAGGGGAGGATTTTGTGTGTAATTGCTTGGAGTGTTTTCGGTAATGTACGTGTATGATTGGTTGTTTTGTAACACCCTGTGGGTGGTCCTCCCTAAGGGAAACTGTCATAAAAGAAGGTTCTTTTGGTGCCAATAAACAGACCACTGTTTGACCCTCAACACGGAGTTCGGTCTCATCTTTGGGGGGATTTACTGTATGCTGTTAGAGACTCATTGCCAGGAGTGTAAGCTGATTGTATGCTTTTCCTGTTGGTCTGCTAGCAGCTATTCGTGAGGTTCCAGTTCGGGAGTTGGAGTGCTATTTTGTATCCAGTTCGGGAGTTTGGTGTTCTGCAGTAGCTGAGCCTGTATCTCTGGAAGGGGAAGATCTCCTAAATGGCAGTTTAACCCTTTTACGCCTGGGGGTGCCGTTACAAATACTATTAACTTTTACTGCAATAAAATACACATATTTGCATTTAGCAAAGTTTCACAAGTAAAACAGTACCCCGCATGTACAGGTTTTATGGGCTTTTAGAAAGTTGCAGGATCCCATATAGGACTTTCCCGGTTTTTAGTATTTACGCATTGAAATTTGCCAGATTGGTTTGCTGGGCCTATGCTTCCTTTGAGACTGTATGGCAGCCCAGGAATCAAAATTACCCTCATCATGGCATACCATCTGCAAAAGTCGACAACCCACAGTATTCATGGAGTATGTCCTGTCTTTTTACTCCATGGAGTAAATGGAGTATGTCCTGTCTTTTTAGTAGCCACAGAATTCTTATTTGTTTTTTTTTTGCATTGTTCAAACAAAAACTGCTCTTTCACTGATTGCACCTTACAAGAAATATTTCCCATTTTCCATGACATACTTCACTAATATCAGAAAAATTAAAAACAACGTGTATACACATTTTCTTTAAAAAAAAAAAAAAAAAAAAAAAAAAAAAAAGGATAAATGGGGGGTAGGGGGACAGACTGGAGCTAAAATTACCTAAATGGTTTGATCACCATGTCTTATTTTGGAGCTTGGAATCATAATTAATTAATAAGGATTTATATATTATATATACTTTTTATTTATTTTTTCACCTGAATATGTAATCTCCCAGGCAGCACCTTGTTATAACCACCTAGGCAAAGTCTCACGTTTTTACAGGTCTGTTATTATATATCTACATATCCCATTCGGACCAGGTTTCCATCCCCAAAGAATGTTGTGGTTTAATTTATCTAGCCGGTTGTTCAGAAAGTTTAGTTTTTTTCTACAATTTGTACACATGATGTTATTGTTGGATAGTTTTCTTTCAGTCCCTCTCTACCTATGGCTGTTAGAGCTGCTATAATTACAGTATATGATTTATTAGACTTAAACAAAAAAAAACTCTTTTTGGGTGAAACTATTCAGTGCCTAAAATACAAAGCAGCTCAAACACATAAAGTGGAATACCCTTATTTCCACAAAAAATTAACAATGTCTAGAAATGTAGTGTAAAATACACCACCTAGTGGAGCGCTAATACAAATATAAGTCATACTTTCCCCAACAGTCATTCACTTACCCCAACAGTTTTGTGTTGTCTGAAATTCAGGAATATGCTTTTAAACATACAATGAAGGGAAAAAAGAGATAAAAAAAACATATAGTGTAGATGGTTTTGGTGAAAATGAGTGATGAAAGTAAAAAACTGAAACCACTCACATAGTCTGGAGCCTATATAATATTGGCTCCATACGTAAGCCTATGTGCTCTTTGTGAAAAACTTATTGAAATAAATCAATAATATATACAGGACTCAGTGGAAATGAAGATGCACAGAGCACATCAAATAAATAAAAATAAAAAACAAAAATAAAAATGTGTGGTCACTTTCTCTTTAAGTATGAATGTATCAGCTAGTCAGGTCATTACCTCCTATCATATAAGGTAGGTAGAGTCCACGGTCTGCTGAAATAATAATCTGGTATAGCTTTAGATAGAATACAAAACCAATATACAAAATATAGAATCCCACAAAGGGTTAAAATATGGGTGATGAATACTAAAATACACAATTTTAAAATTTTTATACCTTTTAACCCCTGGTGGTGGTTATATTTTACAAGTGATACAGTGGTTATGGTAGTCATATCCAATCTTGACATCTAACTTTAGAGGGACATTCTACCATTTCTTGGTGTTTATCCATCATTCAGTTGTGAATGTATTTATTTATTTATTCTATGTGCTCTTTGGGCAGCAACACACCCCTTACTCTGAGATGTACCTCCACAACGACAAGGAAACAAAAGGAGAAAGAGACCCAATGGTATATGTGCAATCAGGCAGATAATATATAGGTGGTAAATGTTATGCTCACCTAGTTAAGAGCCTTAAAATCCTGGCTATGAGGGTGGTCAGCGATGTGCCAGTATGAAGGGATGGTACTTCCCTGTAAAGATTCCCAGAGGCTCCAAGGACTTCAATGGATAAAGAAAATGTATTGATTCCAAATAAAAAGTAAATATAAAACCAGAAATATGGAGTATAAAAATAGTAAATAAAGTAAATAAAAATAATATAGTAAATAAAAGTCCAAATAAAAGTCCAAATCAGCCAAATTCCGTTTCACTCGACTGTGAGCTTCCTCAGTCAGTGTGAGAGGACCGACTAGAGAGGAAAATCAGTCTGGCAGCGGCATTCATTACAGACTGTAGCGGGGCAATACGGCTTTTGGGATGACTAATCAGAAGAGGGTTATAATAATCCATGCAGGAAATTATCAGAGCATGGACATATTGTGATCACCTTGCTTGGTTTGGCAATATTATTCACCCTGATCAAACCTTCTTATGAGATACTTATTCTGAGATACATGGTAAGTAGAAACACCTGACTTCTATGAATATATTTGTTCAGTAACATTTCACAGCTGAGAGCACGAAGAGTCTACAACATGAGATGCCTAAGCTTATTGCCAAGGGTCCAAAGTTTGTAGAACTATCCCCTAGGCATGGTAAAGATGGTAAGAGTCTCAATTCTCATCTCTTCACTCCATACTTTAAATAACACCCACGAAAGGAATACTCCAAGGGCCATACCACCTGCAGTTTGTTGTAGTGGTTATGGTACCCCTTCCAATGTATGTAGACTTTATTAGGGTCTTATATGGAGAGCCAGACGATTCTGCTAGGAGCCTCAGTAAGCTCATCTGAGCTAAGAGCTGCAGAGCAGTTTCACCAGGGCTGTCTTAATGCAAAGGCACGCTGGGCAGTTGCCCAGGGGCCCCACGAGCATATGGGCTCCATAGCCCTACCGGCTTTTCAGTATATTATTGCGGTAGATTAATTCAGAACTTAAAAACCATTTTTATTAAAATGCTTAGGTAGACTAATCACCTCAGCATCAGCTGTTATCTGTATTTACGATCTAGTTGCTGTGAATAAATATCTTGACCTTGACGAAAACAACGTACTCGTACTAATTGTACATAACCAAGACAAAATCAACACGCGTAATTTTTTGAAGCCGTAAAGCTATAACGTTTTTCTAATATTTTTACCAGTCCATGTCTGCTACCTATTAAACATTTGTGCATATTAATCTCTGCTGTACAGCATTTTCTTTATGTTTTAACACTGATTTTAGTTGAAGGTACCAATAAACGTAAGCTTCATTTTATCAATAATTTACATTTTAATTCCTGTGAGTGGTTGCGCCAGTGCACTTTTTTGCCCGGGAGCAAACTTACAGCCTATAAGCCTATAATGCTATTCAGCCATCCCTGAGTTTAACTACTTACATTGGGGGCACCAGGGCACTTCAGGCACTATAGCCACTCCAACAGGCTTTAGTAGTTATAGTTATATGTTCCTTAAACTTTTATTAGAGTAATGTCACCAACATCTCTTATGTTATATAAATAGTTTTCTATTTGTCTGTCAGTCTGTCTACCCCTCCTCTTCCTGTATCTTTTAATACATTGTTAAACTTTTTTTTTGGGGGGGGGGGGGGTTATACCTGCAGAATATTGTGGACAATATGCCACTCTGCTAAACCACAAATAAGGAAAATGTGTCAAAGCATTGTTTTTCACCTAAATCTAATGCCTACGAAAGATTATTCGCACAAGAGAGCAGTCAAAGAGGAAAAGATAAGAAGGATCCCCCAAGGAGAACAGAGGCACCCAAGGTGATGGGGAAATGCAATGAAACACACAGATAGCTTTTGTTGAAATGTCAACATCCCTTTGAAGAGAATATGAACATAATGATATCCCAAGGCTTCTGCACTGTAACAGATTTCTGCTTGGGGCTTCTTCAAATCTTCTTTGTTGACCATGGAATTCAGTTTGGAAATAAGTTTGGCTAATACGACCTACTAGTTAGAGAATATGTTGAATTATTTTCATTTTTTTTCATTTTTTTTCTTTTTTCTTTTTGCAGTGCATGAAAATGATACAGGCAGGCTTGAGGTGCCCCTAAAGCAGTCCTCAGGCTATTCCTCCGCTTTACATGCGGGACATATGTATATCAAGCACAATTTTTAATATAGACATGCTTAGTTAATCATACTTTAAGCTGTAAGAAGTTAAAGTAGCTCGTTCAGAATCGTTTTGTATGATGATGTGACATATCTAGGAGTACTTCTATGTTGCTTGCCAAAAGATCTAGGCTGTGGACAGTACAGGTCATGCATATATATATATCAGTAGCTATTCAGATAAATCAGTACTCCTAGGCTTCACGTGGCTTACAGGCTAGGCCTTGAGCAGTAGATGCCTAGTTTTAGCAAGGCATGGGAACAGATATACATTAAGTTGCTTGGAAGTTATCGTTACATAACAAGCTGACTAGGCATTAAATCTGTCTTTCGTGGTTTACTATGAGTGTAACGGACATAATATCATTAATCTTAAGGTCTATTCATGCTGATGCGATATCATTAACTGTGTGATTCTTCAGTGATAAGATCTAGCGCTCTATGCTTAACTAATGGAAGGCAAATATAAACAAGCGTAAGTAAGGTATGCAATGGTTGGCAAAAAGCATTTGTCAGCACATGAAATCAAACTGGTATGCAGCGGTCACCGGCACCGGCACTTGCATCTGGACCCATGGGGTAGCGTATGCGGGTGATAAGAGAGTTTGTGGTGAGTCGCCATTTATCCTTCCTTCTGTGGGAATGCAGCTGAGGCTCTCCGGCTGGTCCAGAGGAGGTGCTGACGCTCGGCCGGTGGTGGGGGTGTCCCTCCTGCCCCAAGCTGATGTGTAGGCCTGCATCTTCTGGCCTGAGACTCAGTGGCATACGTTGCCGAGTGTCAAACCCTCGTGGGGGTGGCGGGAGGTCTGTAGGTTGATTTCTGCGTGTGTTTCCACCTATGTGGCCGACCCCTTCGGGTCAGGGCCCTCTTGGCCTTCAGCCCGGGTGGGCTGGGGTGGGTGAGTGTCAACTTTTGGTCTGATGCTGCACCCGAGGGAGTCTCCTTCTCGCCCGGCTGCCCATAGCTCCTCTCTCTTGGGTCCATGGGATCCTGTCGCTTTGTCTTGGTGCGCTGTGCGCGCTGCTGGAGCTTCTCCCAGAAGTTGTTGAATAGTGCATCCAGACGCTGCATGAGGTTTGTGCCGCAGTCGGAGCTCTGCTCAGGTGCTTCAAGCTGAGTCCGCTGTTGCCATGAGTACTCCGCCGCCATTTTCGATGGGCCACGTGTCGACGGCCCTGGTGCCCACACGCTGTGCATAGGCTCGGTATGGGCTCGCGGCGAGGACCGGGATATCCCCCAATGGTCACGGGGGGGGGGGGGGGCAGGATGATTGAGGGTCGAGGTGGTCGTGGAGCAGGTAGGAGGAAAGGAGTGCGGCCGTCTCCCCGTTGCCAGCCATCCTGTAGGCCTCGGTCACCGCAGCTTGGGGTCTCGGGTGGTTAGTTAGTCGATTTGGGTGTCCAGAGTTGCACCCCGAGGATCCCAATTCAGGATCCCAATAGAGTGGTTCTGTGCCAGTTTTATGGGGTATATTCCCCAAAATCAGGCAGATAATGCAGGAACTAGGCCCCGCCCCCCTATTTTCATTTTTCATTTACAGAAAGCAAGAAAAAAAAAAGTATTCTTTAACCATTCGTTAAAGGATGCAAAAGGTTGGTCTTTAGTAGTGACTCTCCCAGAAAACAGACATGCCCCATTCACTGGAGTCCGTTGATGACATATGTGTTGTGGGAAGCCTAGTGGCTGTCTTATTTGTTACATTCATCTCAGTTCTGCAAAGCCTAAATAAGTGTCCATGCAGATACCTTACCATAACTCCCAACATTTCAAATTGACAAAGAGGGACACTTTAATTTTAGGGATGTGTGTTGGGGTGTGATCAGACGTGCAGCTATTCTGAAAGATTGTACATGTCTTACTAATAAGAAATGTCATTTAGAATAAAGTATCTTATTCAACTGATTTCTAAACACATTAACCCCTTAACGCCGTTACGGCGTTCCATGCCGTCGCGCTTTAAATGGGCTTTAAAGCCGTTGCGGCGGCATGGAACGCCGTAACGGTTTAAGCCCCCAGGAGCCAGCAACTACTCACCTCCGCCGCGATCCTCTTCTGGGGGGCTGCCTGAGAGCCCAGGCAGCCCCCCTCCGGCAAATGAGGCCCCCGGGGGCCATGTGATCGCTCTCAAAGAGCGATCACATGGCCCTCTATAGCTGGCTATGGATCTGCCAGCAGGGGGACTGTTTGAAATATCAGACAGTCCCCCTGCTGGTAGGAGGTGTAAAAAAAATAAAATAAACATGTTTAAAAATAAATTAAATATATTTTAATATATATATAATATGTATATATATTATATATATAATATATATACATATTATATATATGTAACGTCATGCAACGTGTATTTTAATATTAATATAAGTATATAAATTAATATTAAAATACACTTAGAATGACGTTACATATATATAATATGTGTATATATTATATATATAATAGATGTACATATATATATTATATATAAATACGTATAATTAAAATAATAAATAAATAAAATAATAAAATAAATAAATAAAATATTGAAACAAAATTTAATATAAATTATATATGCATATGTAATTTCATTCTAACTGTATTTTGTTATTAATATATATATATCGGTAACAAAATACACTTAGAATGACATTCTATATATATCTATCGTTGTATAAAATACAAATAACCGCAAATATATATATATATAGATAAATACATATAATTACAGAAAAGATTACATTAGTATACACGTAGAATTTAAATACCTATAAATGCATATATATTAAAATTCTACGTGTATATTTAAATAATCTTTTAACGTAATTATGTGATTTGATTAATTAAAATTTGATTGACATGCCTGACAACACAGGGAGAAAGTGCAGAGAATTTAATTCGCAAGCACTATATTTGACCCTGTAACTCTCCAAGACACCATAAAACCTGTACATAGGGGGTACTGTTTTACTCGGGAGACTTCACTGAACTCTAATATTAGTGTTTCAAACTGGTAAATTGTATTACAACAATGATATTTTAAGTAAAAGTGACGTTTTTCGCATTTTTTTACAAGCGAACGGCACTTTTATGGTCTATATTATTGTTGTACTATGTTTTACGGTTTTAAAACACTAATATTTGTGTTTAGTGAAGTCTCCCGAGAATAACAGTACCCCCCATGTACAGGTTTTATGGTGTTTTGGAAAGTTAGAGAGTCACATATAAGGCTTGCATTTCATTTTTTTCACATTGAAATTTGCCAGATTGGTTATGTTGCCTTTGAGAGCGTATGGTAGCCCAGGAATGAGAATTACCCCCATGATGGCATACCATTTGCAAAAGTAGACAACCCGAGGTATTGCAAGTGGGGTATGTCCAGTCTTTCTTAGTAGCCACTTAGTCACAAACACTGGCCAAATATTAGTTTTTTGCTTTTTTCACACAAAAACAAATATGAACGCTAATTTTGGCCAGTGTTTGTGACTAAGTGGCTACTAAAAAAGACTAAACATACCCCACTTTCAATACCTTGGCTTGTCTAATTTTTCAAATGGTATGCCATTATGGGGGTAATTCTCTTTCCTGGGCTACCACACCGTCTCAAAGGTAACATTACTAATCTGGAAAATTTCAATTTGAAAATGGAACGTTCTATATTTGACCCTGTAACTTTCCAAAACACCATAAAACCTGTTAATGGGGGGTACTGTTGTACTCGTGAGACATCGCTGATTACAAATATGCATATATTTTTGCAGTAAAACCTAACAGTATTATGACATTCACAGCTAAAATGGCAGACGGAAATACAAATTTAAAAAAAAATCTTATTTTCTCACCTTTTTTTTATTTTATTCATAATAAATTATGTTCCATATATGAATAGTTAATGATAGATTGAAGCCCTGTTTCTCCTGAACAAAATGATATATAATAAGTGTGGGTGCATATAATTTGAAAGAGGGGAACTACGGTTGAACAGACATATAGCGCAAATTCCAGTTTTTGTTTACATTTTGTTTTGATCAGAACGTGCACTATTGACTCCGTCCTGAAGGGGTTAATTGTAGTTTATAATTGCTGTGGAGCTCTTTTATACACTCAAACACAACAACAACATGGAGCTCCTAGAAAAGAGGGACATTAGGATAGAATAGGGAGACAGTATTTCGAAAATTGTTTGACAACAAAAAATGTTTTTCTTGGGCAACACGACTAAAAACACACATACCAGATTTGGTCTCGGAAGAACAGGTAGGCTTTGTCCCGGGCAGGCAAGCGGGCGATAACACCAGACATTTCATAAACTTAATCAATTGGGTGAAAACTAGCCGCCAATCGGGTACGGTTCTAGCACTCGATGCCAAAAAGGCGTTCGACCACTTAAATTGGGACTACATGGTAATAACACTTCGCAGAATGGGTCTCACACTCCAAACGCTGACAGGCATAATGGCTCTATACAAGTCCCCATCAGCGAGAATATTCAACTCGGGCTTCCTCTCAGATACATTCTCAATTAGCAATGGCACACGCCAGGGGGGCCCGCTATCCCCACTCCTATTTATATTGTGCTTAGAACCGCTCATCCTACATATTAAAACCCACCAAGGTATAGAGGTTATCTCTACCCCAGCAGGTGTCCAAAAATTAGCGCTTTTCGCTGATTATGTGCTCCTATTCCTTACAAACCCCACACTTTCTATCCCAAACCTGATGAACCTCCTTACGGTATATGGTCACAATTCCTACTATAGAAATAACTTTAAAAAAAACACAGGCATTGCCGATAGGCGTCCCTTCCCATACGCTCCACATACTTAAAACTCGCCACCCCTTCGATTGGAGGAAAACCTCCCTAAAATATCTAGGAATCAACCTGACCAAGTCAACCTCACATCTCGCCCTGGAACACCATACACCACTCATATACAAACTACAGACACAACTAGATGTATGGCAAAACCTGGAAATATCTTGGCTAGGAAGGGTGAATGCCGTCAAGATGATGGCGCTTCCTTTCGTCCTAAACTTATTCCGCACCATACCTATAGCATTAGGAGACAAACTTTTAAACAAATTCCAAAACCTCTTTAACACATACATATGGAAGAAAAAAAAAACAAGAATAGCCAAACGTCTAACATGGTTGTCACCTAATAAAGGAGGTCTGGGTGTCCTGAACGTCAGAGCATATTACAGAGCAGCGGTTATGACTCAAGGGCTAGACGTACTCTCCCGTCCCACACCGCCAATATGGGTCCACTTAGAAAATGCATGTATACGGCCATATACTTTAGACTCCCTGCTACGCTCATTTACAATATGGGACACCTCAAAACATAAACCTATGGAAAGCACTAAATTTCTGATATGTAGCTGGAGGAAATGGGAAAAAAAACCCACAGGAGTGGACAACACTCTATATTTTGCCCCAATACGAACTATCTCGGAGCTCTCAGAAAATATTAATATGAGCCCATGGATCCAAAAAGGCATCATATCAGTGTTGCAGCTATATACAGATAAGGGACTAAAACCCTTCCCCGACCTTCAGAAGGAATTCACACTATCATCTAGAGATTTATACCTGTACATTAGACTTAAACACATTCTTCATATGCTCCAAATAACTCGATGCGACACCTCCCAACTCACTCACTTTGGTCTATGATGCACGAGCAAATGGCCACTAGCGAAACATTTATCCCTCTGCTACAGGGCACTAAACGATGGGGACCCGCTGACTAAACACAAATATATATTACAATGGGAGAACGACCTTCACATCAACATCCCCATCCCGATCTGGTTACAGGCCATGCAGACAACAAAAAAGTCATCCTACAGCCTGTCCATGTGGGAGGTCTACACTAAAATGATAATGAGATGGTACTTAGTACCGACCAGGTTAGCAGCTATGTACACATCGACCTCGCACTTATACTGGAGGTGTGAACTACATACTGGCAATATGCAACACATATTCTGGGACTGCCCGCTACTGGAGAAATTCTGGAAAACTATTGGCAAAGCTGTTGATAGTATATCGACTCACAAGATCCCGTTCACACCAGAATGCTAACTTCTCCACATATCCCCTGAACTTCTCTCTGACAGGTCCAACCATGTCATTTTAAACATACTGACAGCAGCAAAAACTAGCATAGCTGCCCATTGGAAAAGCAAACATATGCCTTCTCCCACAGAGGTCTGGAACAGTCTTGAGACTATAGCAGACTTCAAACAGATGGCATACAGACTGGACGGACAATCTGACGCTTATGCCAAAACATGGCTTAGCTGGAAAACCCACAATGTAATGCTGAAAATGCTCACATAGGGTACACACCATATGGGCTGAATATGCCTACCCCCTCCCTACCTATACCCCGCATAAGGGCCTGTTATGTAGATCTAACGAGCAAACACAGTACTTAATAAGCTGTACAAATTATTAGCTGCTCGACCGACCCGAGATAGAGAGGGTAGCTCAAATGTAGATCAATGCTATGATGTAATATGTACAAATGACTAAACTTTCTATGGCATGTGCCAATACACCGCGCTCACCGTCTGATGTCAATAATTGTCAATAATTGTTTCTGATGTAAACACAATGTAGCTGCTGATTCGATGTGTACTATGGATGTAATGTTACCCCCCCCCTTTCTTTCCTTCTGTACCCCCATGCATTTACTCTCCTGTAAAGCCAATAAAAACTAAACATGGAAAACATGTTTTTCTATTACGCGATTAACTGAACTAGGTATGGTTGTGTCATGTTATATGAACTAGAATTGGTTAGAGTCATTGGAATTTAAGTTGACAAAAGCTATTACTCCCCTTTTTTCTTCTTCCTATGCCCCCCCCCCCATTTTATTTATTTTTTTGTTTTACTTATTAACATTGCAATTTAATTGCATAGTTAATTTATACCAATATGCTATCACAATGAAAATGTACTATAAAGTGTCTGTTCAATACGTTCAGAATTGATTTACATATGGACTGGATACATTGATATTTAATCGGTTTATATATAACATATATGGTATTTCCTTATTCATTGTAAAACTCATTGTTATTGTAAAAATATCTCTTTAATTAAATATATTTTAAAAGAATAGGGAGACAGAGAAATTTGGTTCCAAAATAGGGACTGTCTCTCTTAAATAGGGACACTTGGGAGGTATGTTACTCTTCCACTAATCTATGCACCAAGCCCACTTTGGATTTATACTGTTACTGACCCTCCAACCCCGATCACGAGGGTGGACCTCTTATGACACATACTCTCTGCGAAAAAAGAAGAGGATATGCATTACCAGTCATTAGTTTTTGGGGGATTAAACTCTAATGAGGTAAAAAAGGAGGAGGCAAGTGTTAGAATAGCCAGGGAATGTAATTTGTACATTCATCTATGGATGTTAGATCAGAACAGTGAGAGGCAAGCCTATGGGTTAATCTGGGCAGCAGACATGCAGAGCAGGAATGGGATGCCGGAGATTAGAATTGTCAAAACGAGGCAAATTAACAAGAACCAAGTCAAACCTCTGGTTCTGTCTTAAAAGCAAAACAACAAATTATGTTAAAAGTTTATTTTTATAGATCTATTTGTTGATATAGCTCATAGTGACAGCTTGGAGTGTTTCTATATCAAGAGGGTCAAAACACTGTGAAAAGCAGAGGTTGAAATTCTGTGATGAAAAATGGCTAGGAGACTACTAACATGGGCTATTAGATTTAATGGTCTAAATATGGGACTTAGCATGTATTCGTCCCTTTAGATCAGTGGTTACCAACCCAGCCCTCAAGTACCCTCTAACAGTACAGGATTTAAGGATTACCCCATTTTGTCTAAGGTGATTTTAGAAAGAAAACAAAAATCACTTTAGACGCAACTAGGTAATCCCTATATTCTGGACTTGTAGCGGGTACTTGAGGACTAGGTTGGGAACCACTGAATTATATTACAAGTACTCGCTTAACAATTAAGTGCTAATTAGGTTGTGTTGGTGGTTTTGGTGTATAGATTGTGCTCCTGCAGTCTCATTGCTCAATTTAGGAGTTACATCATGTTGATTATTCAGCCCTAGTTATACAATCTTTCTACACAATCTCCCTACACATTTTTGAAAAGAGATATCTAATGTCTAAACTTATTTCATTGCACAGTTTAATTTATAATTTCTCATCTCCTGCTCTGTTAATTGCTTGCTAGAGTCTGCATGAGCTTCGTGTGTGATTAACCCCTTAACGCCGTTACGGCGTTCTATGCCGTCACGGCTTTAAAGGGCTTTAAAGCCGTTGCGGCGGCATAGAACGCCGTAACGGCTTGCAGCCCCAGGAGCAGAGGTGTACTCACCTCCGCCGCGATCCTCTTCTGGGGGGCTGTCTGAGAGCCCAGGCAGCCCCCCTCCGGCAAATGAGGCCCCCGGGGGCCATGTGATCGCTCTCAAAGAGCGATCACATGGCCCCCTATAGCTGGCTATGGATCTGCCAGCAGGGGGACTGTCTAAAATATTAGACAGTCCCCCTGCTGGTAGGTAGTGTAAAAAAAAAAATATTAAAATGTTATAAAATAAATTAAATGCCTTTTTATATATATATAATATGTATATATATTATATATATAATATATATACATATTATATATATGTAACGTCATACGTAATGTATTTTAATATTAATATTAGTATATATATTAATATTAAAATACACTTAGAATGACGTTACATATATATAATATGTATATATATTATATATATAATAGATCTACATATATATATTATATATATATACGCATAATTACAATAATAAATAAATAAAATAATTAAATAAATAAATAAAATATTGAAACAAAATATTAAATAAATTATATATTCATATGTAATTTCATTCTAACTGTATTTTATTATTAATATATATATATTGGAAACAGAATACACTTAGAATGACATTCTATATATATCTATCTATATATAAAATACAAATAACCGCAAATATATATATAGAGATAAATACATATAATTACATAAAAGATTACATTAGTATACACGTAGAATTTATATACCTATAAATGCATATATATTAAAATTCTACGTGTATATTTAAGTAATTTTTTAACATAATTATGTCATTTGATTAATTAAAATTTGATTGACATGCCTGACAACACAGGGAGAAAGTGCAGAGAATTTAATTCGCAAGCACTATATTAGACCCTGTAACTCTCCAAGACACCATAAAACCTGTACATAGGGGGTACTGTTTTACTCGGGAGACTTCGCTGAACTCAAATATTAGTGTTTAAAACTGGTAAATTGTATTACAACGATGATATTTTAAGTAAAAGTGACGTTTTTTGCATTTTTTACAAACAAACGGCACTTTTATGGACTATATTATTGTTGTAATATGTTTTACTGTTTTAAAACACTAATATTTGTGTTTAGTGAAATCTCCCGAGAATAACAGTACCCCGCATGTACAGGTTTTATGGTGTTTTGGAAAGTTAGAGAGTCACATATAAGGCTTGCATTTCATTTTTTTGACATTGAAATTTGCCAGATTAGTTATGTTGCCTTTGAGACCGTATGGTAGCCCAGGAATAAGAATTACCCCCATGATGGCATACCATTTGCAAAAGTAGACAACCCAAGGTATTGCAAATGGGGTATGTCCAGTCATTTTTAGTAGCCACTTAGTCACAAACACTGGCCAAATATTAGTTTTTTGCTTTTTTCACACAAAAACAAATATGAACGCTAACTTTGGCCAGTGTTTGTGACTAAGTGGCTACTAAAAAAAACTAAACATACCCCACGTTCAATACCTTGGGTTGTCTACTTTTTCAAATGGTATGCCATTATGGGGGTAATTCTCATTCCTGGGCTACCACACCGTCTCAAAGGTAACATTACTAATCTGGCAAATTTCAATTTGAAAATGGAACGTTCTATATTTGACCCTGTAACTTTCCAAAACACCATAAAACCTGTTAATGGGGGGTACTGTTGTACTCGTGAGACATCGCTGATTACAAATATGTGCATTTTGTTGCCGTAAAACCTAACAGTATTATGACATTTACAGCTAAAATGTGAGGCGGAACTACAAATTTAAAAAAAAAAAAAAAAATTCTCAGTTTTTTTTTATTTTATTCATAATAAATTGTTTCATATACAAATATTTTATATGAAATGAAAGCCCTGTTTCTCCTGAACAAAATGATATATAATAAGTGTGGGTGCATTTAATATGAAAGAGGGGAACTACGGGTGAACAGACATATAGCGCAAATTCCAGTTTTTGTTTACGTTTTGTTTTGTTCAGAACGTGTACTATTGACTCCGTCCTGAAGGGGTTAAAGTTCAATTAACAGAGTAGGAGATAACTTCTAAAGTAAACACACTGGGCTGTAAGATCTGATTGAAAATGGAACCATTGTATTTACATTGGCAGAGATGTGTGGCTAGGGCTGAGTAAACAAAGTGGTTAACTCCTAAATAGCAGATAATTGAGCAGTGAAACTGCAGGGGAATGATTTATATATACACCATATACACCAAAACCGCTTCATTAAGCTAAAGTAGTTTATCCTGTATGCCTTATAGTGCTGAAAAATGTTTGACTTTTAATCTTTGGCACTCACTTGTAGCTATTGTTTATGTCAGCATTTTGCATATATATATATATATATACACATATAGAAAATAACCAATGGGGTGTGGGGGGGAGGGGGGGGGGCAGTGGTGGGGTGACAATGGCTTTACTGGGGGACACACTAAGAGGTGCTCTATAAACATTTCTTCCCCCTCCCTGGACCATGGTCTGATCCCTGGTCCAGTGGGAGAGCAACTTGTCTGCACTCCCAGTGAATTCAGATAGCTCCCTTTGTCCGGCTCCGAGAAATGTATCATATCATTGCCACGGTAAGCCACAGCTCTGATACAGTGCAGGTGAGGTGAGTTTGGGATGGGTTAACATTATAGTTAAGGGCAATGGAAACTGGGTTTTTAGGACATGTGGAATTTGAAAGGTTATTTGCAAAGCACTCACTCTCCTATGTCTCACACTTCCTGCCCAGTCTCACACACAAACATTGGAGGAGCTGGGTCAGCACTGAGTTTACACCTTTTATAACTGTTCCTCCAGATATGCTATTAAAGCTAATTGGACTACAGAGGACACGGGCCAGGCTCCTGGTACTTGTCTCTACCTATAAATATATACTACTACCAAAGGCAGGGGATACATGGAGAGGTGACTGTCAGGCCACCGTAGCATCTCCCAGGAGGCAGCTGGCTAGCAGAGAATGGAGGTGGAGGTGAACGCGTGCCCTGTGATGATGCCACAAGGGACCAGTGCTGAAAGAGAACATAGATTATAGCAGCCACACACTGGACTCCAGGGAAAGGATCCACTCCATTTCTTCACTCCAACTCCAAGCTGGCTGGACTTTAATACAAAGTCAATGTCCTCTGTGTGTAAATATGAATATGTCAGTGTCCTCTTTACTATCTTTAATCAGGCTTCTTCACCAACATGGGATTAACTTAAATAACAGTGTGTACACGTTATTTGCTACTTAGGATTTTTCTTAGACCTGCAGGGGAACATCTCCATAAAGGGCTGAGAAACACTGACTTTATAGGACAGAGCCTGTAGGCAGGTGGCTATTCCGACTAATGGGCGAGACTGTTACTCCTCTAATTCACTGCTGGGAAGCCTAACGAAGTTGATGTTAAAGAAGCCTGAAGAAGTTGAAGTTGAAGAAGTTGGTAAGTAAAATATCCAATGGTCAATCATCAGCACCGCAGTAATTTCCTCCCACATATAATGGCATATGTCTACTGAAATACCAAACATTCTGGAGCTTAGATGGTATAGTATCACCATGCCAAAATAAATTGAGATCTGTCTACAAGTATGACCTGACAGCTTGGGGTTTCATTTTACTGTATCTATATCCCCACGTTAGATACATTGATTAAAACTTAAAAATTTACCCGGAGTGCTTCCCATTGAAACTTACAATGTAATATTTCCCGTGATTAGAAACTACTAGAAAAAAAAATACTGCATATTGTGATGAAAAAAAACAAAAAAACTTACTGCATTATAAATGTTAACCAAATGTACAATGGAGGTGTGTTTTTTATGACCATGTAAACACTGAATCAATTACTAGAGAGAAAATCTGTTTAATTCTTGGGGATCATGTTCTAGCATATATTAACATAGATCAGTCCTCGTAATATGTTTTCACGCTGCATCTCTCCATCTGTTGTGAAAGCCTTATTTACTAAAATTCCCCATTTTAGCATATTCAGAGCCATTACTAGCAGATTTAAATTTGACCATGAAATGCATGATTGTCTGTTTCTCGCAAACGTTTGACAATACCTATCAGTCAAATGATTAATGCTTTTAACAATTAAGAGAAACACAGATAATAATATAAACTACGGGGCCAGACATCTCGCAAATCTTTACATCCCAGAGAGGGATTATGTCAGAATTACATTATAAATCATCTTTCAAGATTTTAGCGTCCAACCTAGTTGTTTTCAGACGCTGATACATTAAAGTTTTATAAGACAGCAAGAAATAGCTGAATGCTAAAATGATAATGATAATGAAAAATGCTTAAGACTGGAGTCTGGGGAAACCACAAGTATAACCAATCTATTGTGTATATATTGTTATATTGTCTCTGCTATGAGAAATAATATAGTTTACATTTTTCAAAGGATTCCCAAAAGGGAAAACAGTTTTAATTTTTCATACAGCAATCTGGGGAGATTTGAAGTTTTCTTGCAAATTTTTGTTGGTAGGAACATCTTTAAAAGTGTCTGTTACTGTTACAGTAGGAATTTCTCAGTGTTATATAAATTTCAGGAATTTATCTTTGGGTCTATCTATCTGAACAAATATTTATTTAGAGACAAAACGTAGCAACAAATAAATACTGAACAAACTAATTGGAGCAACAGTCCCTCTGTAAGCGAATGAACCATATTTCTAACCCAGCTAAGGTGTGTCCATCATTCCAGATCTTGGTATTATAAAACCCATGAGGTAGACTGATAATGTGTAGCTCGATATACATTTGATCCACATCTTGTGATATCACTTGAGCTATTGAATTGGTTCGGGTCATAAACACATGAACGATGCGGAATTTTGATCCTGTTCACAGTTCAATCATAGACAATGTTTCATCACAGCACAATAGCGACTTCAAAACAACTTTAGAAAATTCACATTTTAAATGAGAAAGTTGTAGTGCCGCAACCATCCCGTAAAACTCATCTGGCCAATACGGTCAGAGAATAAAACAGGATTAAATAAAAGAGCGCTTGGCACATTCACGGCACTAGTTTAGAAATCATTTAGCGACTTGTCATCAGTCGCATGGATGTTCTAAATTTTAATGTTTAATGACTTGTAATTAGTGGCTGTCGAAAGTTTGAACACCCTCCGTAGAGGTTTTCTAGCAGTTGCTAAACAGTATGTAACACTTGGTTTCCATGGTAAATGGTAAAAACTACCACCTGTCATTCTCCGATTAAACACTCATACCGGTCTGATCTAGGTGCAAATAGAAAAAGACAAGTCAATGACTGAAAACTCTCAATACAACTTATATTTACACTACATTTAAGTACATTTAAGCACTAACAGCTATCTATATGCACTGTGTGTATAGTTTTAAATGAATACTTGTGAAATTTTGCAAGTCAGTTATATGAAATCACTAAAGACAACTTGCTCTGTCAGTCGCAAGTGAAGAGTGCATGGACTGGGCAAACTTTTTGTAATGTCCTGATGATGTTGCTATGGCGATTATTTGGAAGATGTACCATTCTCTTGATGTATTTTGAGTGTGCGGACCGGTGAACGCTAAGTGGTGCTCGATACCAGTAGAGGCTGATGTGAGTAGCATGCAGACAATAAATGCTAGTGTTTACCATAGAGAGCAGATGGTATTATTACCTTCAAATTTCTTGCCTGTAGTTACTAAGCAAATGAGCAGCTTTTTACCAACCATTAGCCATGTAAGTCATATCTGCGACTGGTAGTTAGTAAATGGTCTCATTGGTCTCAAAGTTGCTTGGAATTTAGCATCCGGCCAAAAAGTTAGCAGCCAGGTTTTTCCAACTTCAAAAATACAAACAATTCTTAAAGGGACACACTATAGTCACCAGAACCACTACAGCTTAATGTAGCTTTTCTGGTGTCTATAGCCTGTCCCGGCACACTTTTCAATGTATTGTTGCCTAATAACTCTTCTTGTGACAGTCACGCTGTGCATGAATTAAATAAATGCATCACTATGAGGAGATGCAGATTGGTGCAGCATGGTGTTTTGCCATACATGTGCTATAGCTTATAGGAAAGCATTGGATTGGCTGACATCATCAAAATTGATGATCTCAGCCATGGAGGATGAGCAAGCTGTCGCGAGACCGGCGCAGCGTGGGGGAAATAGGTGAGTAAAAACACCTTTCCCATGTGGTCACCTACACAGATACACACACAATGACAGACACACACACTCACTGAGAGACACACACTGATTCAATACACACTCACTGACAGACACACACATTAATCTGACACTCACAGACAGAAATACACACTGGTGGGTGGACACACACACACACTGACAGACACACACACTCACTGAGAACAGACGCATACTCACTGAGTACAGACGCACACTCACAATGCAACAATCACACGTATTTTTTCACACATTTACAAATTATTATTATTTTATTTTTGATGTGTCCAACCAGCCTCCCTACCTTTGAGAGAGCTGAAGTGGTTCAGCTTTCCCTGCGGTCCAGTTGGGTTGCCGTCATCTCCCTGCTCCCTAGAGCGCCGTTTAGTGTTGTCGGGGGCTGGAGTGATGTCATATTCTTGTTATTGGCAGGGCTGGGGCAAGGATTTTTGCTCTGCCCACCATGTGACATTACAATGCCCCACCCATATGATCTGGCATATGAGCCAATGCTAGTGCTGCACACAGTGTCTTTTCTCTGAAAAGGCAATGTGTTTACATTAAAAAGCCTGCAGGGACAGGCTATAGGCACCAGCACCACTACATTAAGCTGTAGATTGGTTCTGGTGACTACAGTGTCCCTTTAATGTGAGGTAAATTAGGAATTAGTGCCACCTATAATATACTGGATTGCCTACTTACCACCAGATGAGGACAAGAGGATGATGATGGGCTAAGGCTGCAGTCTGGCTCTACTTATCTGGTGTTAAAACAGGTTCTCTGGAGGCAGTCCTTGCAAAAATAAACAAACAGGAAGTAGCTCCATTTTTTTGGGCCCCTTACACAGATTACATTCTGGACCCCCAGGGCCTGACCGTGAGTATGCCTACAAGGCCCGCCCATAAGCATTATGCCTACAAGGTCCACCCATAATTTTGCTCACAGGGAGTGGAGTGTATGTGTGTAGGGGATGTGCTGTGTGTTATTTTAGAGGATGTAATGTGTGTGCGTTCTTATGGAATGTAGTGTATAGGGATACCAGTTTGTGTAAGGGATGTAGTGTGTGTATAGGGGATGCAGTGTGTGTGTGTAAGGGATGCATTGTGTGAACCTGTGTTTGTATGTGCAAGGTGTGTTTCTGTGTATGTAATGTAATGCAGCGTGTGTGTATGTAATGGGTTTACTGAGTGTGTGTAAGAGATGCATTAAGAGAAGCAGTGTGTGTGTGTGTGTGTAAGGGATGCATTGTGTGCTTCTGTGTGCAAGGGCTGCATTGTGTGTGTGTGTGTTTGTGAGGTATGCATTGTGTGTGTGTGTAAGGGATGCATTGTGTGTAAGGGTGAGTGTGTAAGGGAAGCATGGTGTGTTTCTGTGTGTGTGTAGGATTCACTATATGTTTGGGTGTGTGAGAAGGGAATCATTGTGTGTTTCTGTGTATGTGTAAGGTGTAAGGTGTATGTGTAAGGTGAATGTGTAAGGTGTCCCTTAGTGGTCTCTCCTCTCCCCTGTCCATTAGTGGTCTCTCCTTTTTCCTGTACCTGGCCGGACTGAAAGCAAGTTTTCACTGAGAGACCGCTGTCCGCGCTGCCCGACCACACTACACTGAGTGACAGGTAGGAGGGAAAGCAGTGCGCTCCCCTCCTACCGGGTCACTCAAATTTGGCGCCCACCGTGCCAGTGCACCCTAGGCGACTGCCTAAGACGCCTATAGGACGCACTGGCCCTGGTCTATGTTTCCACCTTTCCTACAGTATGTGTTTGATCTCTTCACTTGCTGTGTATATGTTAGATGAATTCTTTGTTTGCACTCTGTGTGTTTTTGCTGTGTTTATTATGTACGTGTATGTATGTGCTATGAATGATTTACTTGCACTGTATATTTAGGTATATAATAAATATCTTAAAGGGACACTCCACTGCCCAAAAAAGCCTTTGAAAATCCCGCTGAGACTTTCTGTGTCTGTTCAATCACAGGCATTCCAATGCAGCTCAATGAGAAGTCTTTACAATGCAGGTGCATATATGTTAATTCCCTTGCCTGTAATATGTATAATTTTTTTTAAATGCTAATCATTTTCCATATCCATGGAGATCTTTGCTTTGTAGCATATGTGGTACAGTATTCTGTAGAGGTGCAGCATCTATTACTTCAGCATTAGCCCCATTTGAGTTTTTGTTTTGTTTTTATTTTTTTTTCTTTGGAATTAATCTTGTCAAACCTGGCAGCGGCACAGTTTGCACTAATTGAAATCTCTGACGAAGGCTACCAAAGGATGATTTGTTTTATGTGTATTGCAAGACACTATTGAAGCAGGTAAGATAAACATTGCAGTGATTTATGCATATTGCTCCAGCATCTAAGCTTAGGTAGACCATGACGAGATGGGACCTCATTCACCCTAACCTATGCAAATGCTATGATGTGTCCCTTTAATTGTCGAAGGGGGCGACAAAGTAGATTTTTGCCTAGGGTGTCAAAAATCCTTGCACCGGGCTTGACATAGACAAAGGATTAACAAACACAGTACAGGTAACTAGTCAAAATAATCATAACCCCTACAGGCAAGTAATTTAGACACATACATTGCATGGAATAGATAATAAATAATAGGTAATAGTTGTTAAAAAAAATACACCAATAAATAAACTCATCAAACAATAGGTTCAAAGCACACATGCATACAGCAGGTAAATGGTTAACGTATTGTAGATATGACGTAGTGCTGACTGGGGTCCCTCTCTTAGTGACAGAGCTGAGCACTTACAGTTACGAGCACACAGGTCGAGGGTTAACACCATCCGGTCCTGCTGTCTGCAGCCTGATAACCTCCAGCCTGCCCCTGCACGCTGTCTGGGAGGCAGCTAATCAGTGTGAAGAATCCTTTAACCTACCACACGAAGCTGCTCTGCCTGGCCGCCATCCTGGATCCTAGTCTGAGCTCTGGATCCCATACCACCTCCATTCTATCCCTCCATTCTATCCCTGCGGTGCTTGCATCTCAATGTCTTCCTCTGTGGATCTTCATTGACAGCAGATTTTGGTGAGAGAGATTGTTTCTTCTTATACAAAGCCTTGAATCCCCCCCCCCCCCCCCCAGAGGCTGGTGACTGAGGCAAGTGCTTGTTTTGCCTAATGGTAGCACCAACCTTGCTTATACCTACTCATTCTAAAACTTTCTCCCAGTTCCCTCACCTCTTTTTTTTTTTTATTCCAGTTAAAAAATAATCTAATTTTATCAACTCATGATATTGCACAGCTGTTAGACCAGACAGCATTGTAGCTATTTTTGTATGCCTGTATATCATATACAGCATGTATCCTGCTGTTCTGGAACATTTATCCAAAACTTAACAATGACATGAACTAAATGCTGTTAAACCAAAAACGTTTGTTTTTTTCACTGAAGTGCTTCGGAAGAACCAACATTTTTCAACATGCATAAGTCTAGTCTGTGATTCCGTCTGAAGTCCATGCCCCAACAATGTTATTAAGATGATGGACTAAATGAGAGCTTCATTGTGGAATTTCCCTTCAGTCCCCTCTCTTATTAACAAGTAGGTGTCCAGACTCCTGGTAGGTGAGAGAGTTGGAAACATCTTACGACTATAGCAACATTTTTAGTTTAGTTATTTGCTTTTTCTGATTTTTTTTTTATGCCCAACACAGTTCTGGAAGTATATGATATTTACCTTAACCACTTCAGGAAGGGTGACGGACAAGGTCCGTCATCCAGGGTAGATCCTTAACAACACGTTAAAATTAACCCCAGATCGCAGCGATTGTGACGATCACGGGGTTAACAGTGGTCTGCCTCTGTATTAGAGGCAGACCGGGAGCACCCGATCGGGCTGCCCCTGCAGCGGTGCTCGCTCTGACAGGCTTTCAGAGCGAGCACATGTGCTCCATATACTTACCTTCCGCCTCCTTTTTTTTTTTTAACCCTCAGGGGTTAATTTTATTTTATTAATTAATTTAAATATATAAAAATAATATATTTAGCTAGCTGGGGTGGGTGGAAGTTAGTGGGGAATTGGGGAATTTGGTGTGAGGCTAGCTAGGGGTTAACGTTAAAAAAAGTTTAAATTTTTTTTAAAAAGTTTCAAAAATGTTTTAATAACATTTTCTAAAAAAGTTACAAAAATCCAACCCTCCTTTAACCCTTCCTAATAAAAATTAACCCCTTCCCTGCCAGTTGATCACTACCTACAGTGATCAAAATGCAGATCACAGTATTATACTGTGATCCAATTTTTTTTTAACCCCTCAGGGTTAACTTATTTTTTTGTAACCCTCAGGGGTTCAATTTATTAAATTAATTAATTTAAATATTTTAAAATTATATATTTTGCTAGCTGGAGTGGGTGGGAGTTATGGGAAATTGGGGAATTTACCGTTAGTGTGTAACATAATTTTCCTAGCTGCAGATCATTCTGGAAATGACTTCTGGTATTCAGTACTCCTTTTACAATTATTGTTTAGTTTTTCTTGTTTTTTCTTGTTTTCTATTCTGTGTCTGGTTTTCTTTATGCTGAGTTTCTGGGTTCATTTTTATATTCCGTTCCTGGAATTCCCAGTCTCTTGGATTCCTTTAAATGCTTGTTTTATGTTGCCACACCCGTTCCTTTTCCATGATTTATTTTGTTTCAGTTGGTTCCTGCAGGCAGTTGCTTGTTCTCTGCCTTTTCTTGCAGGTAAGTGCTTTATGTGCTTTATTATGGTTTATTTAGCAGACATTAGGTAGAGTAGGACCTGCCAAATATGGGGTACATTGGCGTTGTGGCAGGCTTATGCAATGCATGATCATATAATGTAACTAAATCCCCATAGTTTTCCACATATAGTACTTAGTTATGTCTCCTCTTGTTTGGCCTATTATATATTGTCTTGTTTTATTTTGTATTCCTAGTTCATGTGCAGTCCTGTCCTGCCCTGCCCATGTTATGTTAAAGTTTTCCTTCTGTATTGTGTACATGTTCTGGGTTTAGCTTCTTATCCTTCTCTGGTTCTGGGATCTACTAGTTCTGTCTTGTTTTCATGTTTGTTGTCTATTCTAGTCTTGCCTTGTTTCTGTACTGGATACATTCCTGCTGCAGAGCCTCCCTATTCAGTTCCTGGGAGGTCTGCTTATTTCCATTCTCCTAGTTCCTGGAATCCGCGGAAGCTACATCAGGGTCCTGGTATGTGGCCGCACAAACGCTGGTGCTCAACACCAGGGGGCGTGCGGTTACCCTGCACCAGACCCTGCTAATCCACTTCCACACTGTGACTCCTACTTTCTACATCAGGCATACTGGGTCCCGGTCACTGGACTGCTACCCGGACAGTATGGCCATAGGCCCTTGGAGTTCGTGGAGTGGACTCTGCAGCTTTCCTGACCTGCCTGTCTGTATCCAGTTCTGTCTGGATTGTTCCTGGTTCCGGTTCCGATTCCGGTTTTGTGGCAGTGCTCCTGTTCTGGCGGTGATCTTCATTCGTTGCTGGTGGTGTGATGGGATTTCAACATGGTTGAAAATTTAGTAGGCCTGAAATCTCCATGTGGCATATACAAGTACAGGTGTTTGTTGTATCTGTTAGTTACATGTAGCTAAGATACTGTCATCAATGTACTGAGCATGTGCATCAACTGTATTCAAATTCCTTTGTCCTTAAAAGGAGTCATATGGTCTGCCCATATTAGGTGATCCTGGAGGCCTTTCCGGCGGGGGATCCTTGCCTTCGTGGAAGTCAAAAGGACTTCGTTGCAGGATCCGCTCTCCTTTCCTGGCCTCTGCCTGGGAGCTGTTGGGAGCGTCCGGAGGTCGCATTTAGGAGGTGAGTTATGTCACATCCTGTTCCTAGCTGCGGATCATTTTGGCAATGGCTTCTGGTATCCAGTACTCTTTTTACATTTTTGTTTAGTTTTTCTTGATTTTTCTGGTTTTCTATTCTGTCTGGTTTTCTTTATGCTGGGTTTTCTGGGTTAATTCCTGTATTCCGTTCCTGGAATTCCCAGTCTCTTGTATTCCTTTAAATGTTTGTTTTATGTTGCCACACCCATTCCTTTTCCATGATTCCTTTTGTTTCAGTGTGTCCCTGCAGGCAGTTGCTCAAGTTCTCTGCCTTTTCTTGCAGGTAAGTGCTGTATGTGCTTTATTATGGTTTATTTAGCAGACATTAGGCAGAGTAGGACCTGCCAAATATGGGGTACATTGGCGTTGTGGCAGGCTTATGCAATGTATGATCATATAATGTAACTAAATCCCCATAGTTTTCACATATAGTGCTTAGTTAGGTCTCCTCTTGTTTTGCCTATCATATCATATCTTGTCTTGTTTTATTTTGTATTCCCAGTCCATGTGCAGTCCTGTCCTGTCCTTCCCCTGTTCTGTTTATGTTTCCCATATGTATTGTGTACATGTTCTGGGTTTAGCTATCCTTCTCTGGTTCTGGGATCTACTAGTTCTGTCTTGTTTTCATGTTTGTTGTCTATTCTAGTTTTGCCTTGTTTCTGTACTGGATACATTCCTGCTGCAGAGCCTCCCTATTCAGCTCCTGGAAGGTCTGCTTATTTTCAAGCTCCTAGTTCCTGGGATCTGCTGAAGCTGCATCAGGGTCCTGGTATGGGGCCGCACAAACGCTGGTGCTCAACACCAGGGGGCGTGCGGTTACTCTGCACCAGACCCTGCTAATCCACTTCCACATCGTGACTCCTAATATCAAGATCAGGCATACTGGGTCCCGGTCACCAGACCGCCACCCTGACATAGTGTTGCCTACTGCTAGTTAGGGGTTAATGGTAAAAAAAAAAAAAGCTTAGAAAAATGTTAAATCTGTAAAAAAAAAAAAGTTTTAAGCAAGTTTAGGAAAGTTTAAAAAAATGAATAAGCAAAAAAAAGTTTAACCCCTTAAGGACACATGACATGTGTGATATGTCATGATTCCCTTTTATTCCAGAAGTTTGGTCCTTAAGGGGTTAAAAACTAGTTTTAAAAAGTTTTAAAAAGTTAAACAATACATTTAACAATGCTCATTACCACTACACTTGGAACAAACTAGAGAGACACTAAGGTCAAAATACGCCTTTTGAATTACCCCAGGGTGTATACTTTAATAAATAGTATGTGTTTGTGGGGAAGTTTCAATAACCAACCATCTAAACTACTCCAAAATGGTACATGGACACAGCGTAAAACTTCAAAGTTTGAAAAAAACTGGAATGGCTGTGTCCCAAATGTGCCCCTCCAATGTCCACATATACCTTGCAAAGGTACATACGGGGGTATTGCTGTACTCAGCCTACATAGCTGAGCAACATATGAAGTATTATACAGTCATAGCACACATAAGGTTTGAAAAATATACTGTGCAAACTTACTTTGTGTGTCAAAAAGGCAGAAAAAAACATTATTACCACTACACTTGGTACAAGCTAGCGGAAAAATTATCCCACGCTAAGGTTCTAAATATGCCTTTTGAAATACCCTGGGATGTCATCTTTAAGAAATGGTATGGCTTTATAGAGTATTTGGATTATATAGCCTGGTAAAATACTCTAAAATGGGACATGGGCACAGCGTAAAAATTTAAAGTTTGAAAAAAATGGAATGGCTGTGTCCCAAATGTGCCCCTCCGATGTCCACATATACCTGGCAAAGGTACATACGGGGGTATTGCTGTACTCAGCAGACATAGCTGAGCAACATATGAAGTATTATACAGTCATGGCACACATACGATTTGCAAAATATACTGTGCAAACTCACTTTTGTGTGTCAAAAAGGCAAAAAAAATCTTATTACCACTACACTTGGTACAAGCTAGTGGAAAAATTATCCCATGCTAAGGTACAAAATATGCCTTTTGAAATACCCTGGGATGTGTTCTTTAAGAAATGGTATGCCTTTATGGTGTAGTTGTAATATTTAGCCTGCTCAAATGCTCCAAAGTGGGACACGGACGCATCAAAACCCTCCATGAAAATTCACACTTAAAAACCTGAACTTGTCACGTCTCTATTACAGCACTGTAACCTCACAAAATTGTGTCTAGGTCATACATTGGGCATATTGTTTTACTCAGAAGACTTAGCTGAGCATAATTTGGGGGGTTTGAACTTAGTGGCACATATGAAACATACAAAATGCCCAGCAAAAATGTAATCTGTATGTAAAAAATGCCCCAAATTATTTTTTACCACATACTTTGGCATATATTGGTGAAAAAATATTAAGGCACAATATGCACCATATGAGATACCCTGGAGTGTCTACTTTTACAAATAGTAGGCCTTTGTGTTTTTTTTTTTGTTTTTTTTTTAACAATCAAACTGCTATAAGACACCAAATTGATGCATAGGCCCATTAAATCCGTCTCTCAAAATTCTACTGTAAATACTGAAAAGGACAGGTCTCCTATATGGCACTGTAGCTTCACAAAATAGTGCCAAAGACATACAATGGGGGTATCGTTGTACTCAATAGATGTAGCTGAACACAAAATAAAGTTTTGTACAGGAATAGCACACACCAACTTTACAAAATACACATGAGAAGTTCTTTGTTATAGGTTTGTGTGCCAAAACCAAAAAAAAACAATTTTACTCCAATATTTAGCAGAGATTGGCTGTGAAATGGCTATGTAGAAAGTGTCACAACAACCTTAGGACAATAGCATGTGATGTCATGTGATGTCTACTTTAAATAAATAGATACTTTTGTGTCGCAATTTTTGTGTTCTTTTATGGCTATTAAGCTTACAAGACAAACATACCAAATTCTGAAAACGCTCCACATTAAAAGTTTATTTTACTCCTTGTGCTTTGTGACCTGTAACTACCAAAAATAACTTAAAATCCCAGACACATTATATATTCTGTAAATCAGAACAACTAAATTAATTTATTTTTAATTACTTTCTTTAACCTGCACTAATTATGCACACATTATTATTGCAAAAACTTTTTTTTGCATTTTTCTGTATTTTTTTTTTATAATAAATAAGCATATATATATATATATATATATATATATATATATATATATATATATATGTTACATCATATATAATTTGTGTCGGTGCAATAAACGAGAGAGATGCAAATTGCAGTTGAACACAAACAGCAAGAAAATGCAAAAATTGCTTGTGTCATTAAGCGTAAGACAAGCTTTTTAAGGTGTTAATAATGGCCTTGTTACATTGCAGCCGATCACGTTTATTAGCAATTTTTTAAGCCAGTTAGTGTCTTGGATCAATTTAATTACAGCATTTATAGGCTTTACATTGAAATGATGGTCTTTGTTGTTTCAGTTCAATTTAACAGGTGCAGGCAGGGCCAGATTAACCCCTTCAGGACGGAGTCAATAGTGCACGTTCTGATCAAAACAAAACGTAAACAAAAACTGGAATTTGCGCTATATGTCTGTTCACCCGTAGTTCCCCTCTTTCATATTATATGCACCCACACTTATTATATATCATTTTGTTCAGGAGAAACAGGGCTTTAATTTATCATTAACTATTCATATATGGAACATAATTCATTATAAATAAATTTTTTTAAAAATGTGAGAAAATAAGATTTTTTTTTAAATTTGCATTTCCGTCTGACATTTTAGCTGTGAATGTCATAATACTGTTAGGTTTTACTGCACACAAATGCACATATTTGTAATCAGCGATGTCTCACGAGTACAACAGTATCCCCCATTAACAGGTTTTATGGTGTTTTGGAAAGTTACAGGGTCAAATATAGAACGTTCCATTTTCAAATAGAAATTTGCCAGATTGGTAATGTTACCTTTGAGACGGTGTGGTAGCCCAGCAATGAGAATTACCTCCATAATGGCATACCATTTGAAAAAGTAGACAACCAAAGGTATTGAAAGTGGGGTATGTTTAGTCTTTTTTAGTAGCCACTTAGTCACAAACACTGGCCAAAGTTAGCGTTCATATTTGTTTTTGTGTTAAAAAAGCAAAAAAGGAATATTTGGCCAGTGTTTGTGACTAAGTGGCTACTAAGAAAGACTGGACATATCCCACTTGCAATACCTTGGGTTGTCTACTTTTGCAAATGGTATGCCATCATGGGGGTAATTCTCATTCCTGGGCTACCATACACTCTCAAAGGCAACATAACCAATCTGGCAAATTTCAATGTCAAAAAAATGAAATGCAAGCCTTATATGTGACTCTCTAACTTTCCAAAACACCATGAAACCTGTACTTGGGGGGTACTGTTATTCTCGGGAGACTTCACTAAACACAAATATTAGTGTTTTAAAACAGTAAAACATATTACAACAATAATATAGTCCATAAAAGTGCAGTTCGTTTGTAAAAAATGCAAAAAACATAACTTTTACTTAAAATATCATCGTTGTAATACAATTTACCAATTTGAAACACTAATATTTGAGTTCAGCGAAGTCTCCCGAGTAAAACAGTACCCCCCATGTACAGGTTTTATGAGGTCTTGGAGAGTTACAGGGTCAAATATAGTGCTTGCAAATTAAATTCTCTGCACTTTCTCCCTGTGTTGTCAGGTATGTCAATCAAATTTTTATTAATCAAATCACCTAATTATGTTAAAAGATTACTTAAATATACACGTAGAATTTTAATATATATGCATTTATAGGTATTTAAATTCTACGTGTATACTAATGTAATCTTTTATGTAATTATATGTATTTATATATATATATATATATATATTTGCGGTTATTTGCATTTTATATATAGATAGATATATATAGAATGTCATTCTAAGTGTATTTTGTTACCAATATATAT
Organism: Pelobates fuscus; assembly: GCF_036172605.1. NCBI lineage: Eukaryota > Metazoa > Chordata > Amphibia > Anura > Pelobatidae > Pelobates > Pelobates fuscus. The sequence continues at coordinate 18,866,083 of NC_086320.1, forward strand.
ATATATATATATATATATATTAATAACAAAATACAGTTAGAATTAAATTACATATGTATATATAATTTATATTAAATTTTGTTTCAATATTTTATTTATTAATTTTATTATTTTATTTATTTATTATTGTAATTATACGTATTTATATATATAATATATGTATATTATATATATGTAACGTCATTCTAAGTGTATTTTAATAGTAATATATGCACTTATATTAGTATTAAAATACACTATGTATGACGTTAAATATATATAATATACATATATATTATATATATATAATATATATACATATATTATATATATATAAATATATTTATTTTATTTTTAAACATGTTTAATTTTTTTTTTTTTACAGATCCCAACAGCAGGGGGACTGTCTGATATTTTAGACAGTCCCCCTGCTGGCAGATCCACAGCCAGCTATAGGGGGCCATGTGATCGCTCTTTGAGAGCGATCACATGCCCCCCGGGGGCCTGATTTGCTGTGGGAGGGGCTGCCTGGGCTGTGAGGCAAGGTAAGGTAAGTATATCGGGCGCTCCAAGGCTCAAAGCCGTTACGGTGTTCTATGCCGTCGCAACAGCTTTAAAGCCCACTTAAAGCGCGACGGCATAGAACGTCGTAACGGCGTTAAGGGGTTAAGAGCCCAGTGGGCCTGGTGCTGACAATTATGATGGGCCTATTTACAGAATCGTATCGACCAAAAACACTAAAACAGTCATACCTCTCAATCATCATGTATCTGTAATGCTTTCATCTTTCAAGTAAATCCATACCCCCTAACAGCAGTGTCCAGTGAAGCAGGAAGTCAATGGGTGGGGTAAAAGTGTGGGCCACTGATGCAAATCACATGACCAGAACTGCCAAATGGGGCGAACATGCCCAAAAAGGGGGTATGTCTGTCCAAAGAATTGGAAGGCCAGCCTGGCATCAGTGTCCCTATGTATCACAGTGTCAGTGTCCCCATGTCTCCCAGTCCCCTAGTCTCCCAGTGTCCCTATGTCTCAGTGTGTCCTGTGTCACTAGGATGGGGAGACATGGGGACACTGAGAGACCCAGGGACACTGAGACACATGGGGGCACTTGTAGATACAGACATGGGGACACTGGGAGACATGGGGACACTGAGACATTTGGAGACATGGGGACACTGACACTAGGGACACTGGCTGGGAGGCATGGGGACACAGACACTTGGGGAAACGAGGACATGGGGGCACTTGTGGACATAGACATGGGGACACAGACATTTGAGGACACTGGGAGACATGGGGACACAGACACTGGGAGACATGGGGACACTGAGACAGTAGGGACACTGGCTGGGAGACATAGGGACACTGGCTGGGAGACATAGTGTCTCAGTGTCCCCACATCTCCCAGTGTCCCCTAGTGTATCCGTGTCCCCTTGTGTCTCAGTGTCCCCATGTCTCCCTGCTGCCTTTCCCCCCATCCCTCACACATCTGAGCTGTAGTCTGTATCTGCAGGCTGAAAGCTGCTGTCTGGACTCTCTGTGCTGTGTAGCTGCTCCCCCGCGGATCAGTGAGTAGGGAGAGGCAGGGAGATGCTGTAACTTCCTATCCCTGCCTCTCTCCATACACAGTGACATTTGCCCAATACTAGCGAAGTGGGAAAGTAGTTAAAAAAAGCCTATGGGGGCAATATGTGCTCAACATTAATAAGGGATATATTGTTTTTTATCCTCCATTATGCCCACACACCCCATGCCACCTGGGGAATAGTTCACTAAACAGCAAGCAGCCACAGCATAAAATACTAGTGACTGTAATGTTCAGGAGGGACCTGCCACAGGTCCCGCCATTTCCCCCCACCCATGTGCTTCAGGGGTGGACACATCACATGGCCAGCAAGTGTGACTATTAAATTAAAACAACCTAGTGTCCTCCCGTCTACCATGATGGGGGCAATTAATGGAATAATAAACAGTGATTTAAAGTCACTCCCAGGGCAATTAATGGAATAATAAACAGTGATTTAGAGTCACTCCCAGGGCCCAATAGTGGTCAGGGCTATATATTGGTCAGGGGTATAATTATAATAACTGGGAGACCTATAGTTCCCCACAGCCCCACATAGTGTTCTATGGAAGCCCTCATATTAATATTACATTGGGAAAATAATGTCCCTTTAGCCTCCACTGATTAGTGGTGGGTGTGGCCTAATATTAAAATATACGGGTGGTGGAGATAGCACTTTCCAATCCCCTAATGTTTGGCCAGTTTAAAAATCAACCACCCCAAGGTGGCTAGCCAGAGCCCAAAGTAAAAATACTAATCCCTTTTACCCTACTAATAGTGAGTGGGGCCCAAAAAATCCAAATCCTGTAAATAAAAAAATATCAATACTTACCATTACATTTTTTCTTTCTTCTTATAACTTCTTTTTAAAGCTGCAAAAAAGCCCCTCCTCCCTGCCCCCCCCCCCTACCTCCGCTCCCCCCCCCCCCAAAAAAAAAATCATAAAGTTCAGGTGCTTCTTTTATAATAAATAAAGAACAGAATTGCAAAAAAAGAAATGCGATGGAAAAACACCCCAACGCATTAAATATCATTCATGTGTTTTCATTCAGCAGCATTAACTCAAGGCCATTAATTTTTAAAATTCCCCAAAACAGCCAAAGCAAACTTGTTTTTATAGTAAAAGCAACTGTCCTGCCATATGTTGTTTGCACTGTCTTTTTTTTTTTACATTTGAAAGTCTTTATTTTTTGGATGTAAGTATGTAATATCTTCATAAGAAATTGGAATAAAGTGCTTAAAATGAGCCAAGTTTAAGGGAGAAACATCTGTCAGAAAAGCACGAGGACACTCGAGGTGAAGAAAAATTGTCTGCTGTCATTTTAAGGACGTTAACTTTGTGTTTGGTGCTCTGATTGTAAAATAAATATTCCACAAAAAAAAAAAAATCCTTATCCCATCAAGGTTTTTACATTGTGCACACCAACCTCAACTGTGCCATATGCTCTCTCGACCCACTTCAGAAAACACTGAGTTCCAGAACAGTTGACCGACCTGGAGAGTTTTCATCTTCTCAAAATGAAGTCTGTTCCCAATAAATTCATATAGAGCCCTGATTATGTGGCACAGGGTACGTTAGGATATTTCTGTGATGCAGACTATGCTGCTATTATAATTCCTGATCCTGTGTCATTTATTTAAACACAGAGACTGCTGCCAAAAATATTATTTATTTGAGTAGATAGATTTTAAAATCAATTTTTCTTCCCTTTTCTTATATTGAAGTAAAAATACAATTTCTGGAGACACATCATTCAGTCCCCTTTTCCTTTACTTGTTCCCAATACACAAAACAGGAACACAAGTCCCCAAAGAATAGAATTTAGAACTGACACAAGTAATTCTTGTATGTATCTCATCTCAGAGACTGAGGGTCGGAGCTGTAGAACCCACGGGCATGCCGTGCTCAGAACGTGGAGGGCCGTCACTCCCCGTGTTTAATTCTGAAAAATATTAAAATATAGTTAATTGAAAGGAGAATTAGAGCATGAGGGATTCCTCCTTTACGTTCTATAATTATAAATTGCTTCAAGGGCCTCCAAACACTTTAGAATGAAACATTGTGCTAGCAGTTTGTTACCGCAGATGTCATTAATAAGCAGTTACATTTTTAAATTCCTGGAGAATACCTTTCCTGGGGCAATACGCTATGGGTCAGTGATTTGATTAGGTGTAGTTGTTAATAGGAATCTGCTGAGACGCACATATTTTATGTCTCTAATTAGAAGTAAATAAAGATGGATATTGCTCAAGCTGTCTCGAGTTTGTTTGTTTTTTTGTTTTGCCTTTTTTTTCATTTTATTTTAAGCACATCACCCACTCTTAATCTCATAGAGCACATTTTTCTTTCCAGCTGTCACTGATTATTTAAGAATAAAAATAGATTATAATAAAATGTCCTCAAAGCGGTACCATATAATTTATCTCCTCCTATTTGTGTATTCAACATCAATTTATAAAAGCCAGATTAATGTGAGCATCGATCTTGAAATGAATATTCCAATCCCCCTTCCCCACCCTCCAAATGAATAGAGAGGCCAAGGCGAATACGAAGGAATTTGTAATTTTAAAATCTATTTATTTAATGCTCTGTGTTCTCCTTGCAATGCAAGTTGATGAGCAGTCAGCATTTTAATTAACTGTCTTTAGTCGTTTATTTGTATCACTGCTTGTTTAAAAATGAGAAAAAACAGCTAATAAGTGCCTTTAACTCTTTCACCCCCAGTTTACGGAATAACGAGCTTGCAAATGAAATGACAACAAAAAAAAACAAACAAAAAAAACTATTTTATGTTTAAATGACTGCTTACAAGTTCCTTAAAGAACTAAAGAAATTTACCGATTTTATTCAATTTATCCTTTTATACTTAGTAGGAATTTTGAGGATATAAATAATTAGGGATTTACGAATATAACTTGTTACATGATTACATAGCAATCTAAGTTGAAAAAAGTCTATCGAGTTTAAGCTTGAAACACATTATTTGATGCTGTTGATCCAAAAGAAGGCAACCCCCTCCCCTTAAAAAAAAAACACCTGAAACAAAATTGTAGCCATTTTCAATAATGATACAAAAAGATAAACTTGATAATGGCAATCAGATTTGTCCTTGAATCAACAACTTGTTCACATACATATATATAATTATTTGTTTATGCTAAATAGCATTGAAGCCTTTAAAAAAAATATCTATAGAGCATAAGACAAATATTTTAGGCAATAAACTGCACATCTTTATTGTACTTACTTTAGAAAACCCTTTAATGTGCTTTCATTTAAAATGTCTTTCTTCCAGTCTCAATCGGTGACCTTTTGTCTGTTGTCTATTCCTGTTACTGAAAAGGTTAGTACATAGTGGTTTGTGCTGGCTCTGTATATATTTGTATAGTGCTATCGTAGCCCCTAACTTATGTTTTCCATTCCCCTTACTAATTGTGTAACTCTTCTTCTTGTTCTGCAATATCCTTGCCCAAAATTGCATTGCATATTCTTACCATTGATAAAGAGTCAAAACTATATTTGAATTACATGACTCAATAACCCTTGTTATACACAATAGTACTTTACTAGATTTTGCATTGTATACTGTTGTCTAGTTTGCTATCTATAAGTGTTTCCAAGTTTAATGCAGATAAATGTAAAGTAATGCATTTTGGAATACGGAACCCACAAGCAACTTATACATTAATTGCATTTAGCTAGGGATAACATTAAATGAAAATGTAATGTTATCCCTAGCTTAACCCAATTAGTGTATAAGTTGCTTGTGGGTTCCGTATTTCAAAATGCATGACTTTACATTTATCTACATTAAATATCATCTGCTAATTGCCTGACCAATTCCCCAATTTATCCAAAAATTTCTGTAGAGAAGTTAGAAACATAGAAACATAGAATGTGACGGCAGACAAGAACCATTCGGCCCATCTAGTCTGCCCAATTTTCTAAATACTTTCATTAGTCCCTGACCTTATCTTATAGTTAGGATAGCCTTATGCCTATCCCACGCATGCTTAAACTCCTTCACAGTGTTAACCTCTACCACTTCAGCTGGAAGGCTATTCCTTGCATCCACTACTCTCTCTGTAAAGTAATACTTCCTGATGCTATTTTTAAACCTTTGCTCCTCTTATTTAAAACTTATATCATGTTCAGACTTTATCTTACCTGATTTTGTGCCATCTGCAAAGAATAACAAATTACTTTCAGTGCCCACTTCAAGATCATTTATAAACAGATACAAGAGAAGTGGACCCAGGATAGAACCATGAGGCACTCTACTTGCTACTTTTGTCCAATTTGAACATTTTCCATTTACAACTACTCTTTATACCCTATCTTTAATCCAGTGTTCTATTTAAATACACTTTTTTTTTTTCATCTAAACCAACTGATTTCCGTTTTAATAGTAACCTTTTGTGTCTTTTAATCCTTCGGACAGGCAAAAAAATATATAAAATATTATTATATCATGCAGTATATGAGACACTAATGTAGAACTAGGAATGATGGAATAATTTGCTTGCAGGAATTTACATTGAATCTGCTCATTTTGGAAAACTGATTGTCACAATACCATCAGAATAAAAACATAAGAACACAAATGGGTCAGTTACTTAATTGACATGGGAGCCGAAGTAAATCCAGTTTTGTCTAGTGAGGTTTAAAGCTGGTGGGATACTCGGCTTTACTCCTGTGATTTGACTCTGTCTCTGTTTTGGCAAAACCAGTTGTCTTGTTGTACTCTGCCCAAACATTATTTATATTCCACCTCTTAGCCATTGAGATCACAGATCATGTTTCTGACTGTCAGCAGAGATCCGGCTCTGTGTACCTACAGAGTTACTTATTTGAGTGAAATTCAAGGTGAATTCAAAGTAAGGTCAAAATAGCTGGAAAAGTTCTCTGAGCTAGATGTACATTCAATCTGGCTACTCATGCCTTGAATTTTAAATTCACTTTGAATTCTCACGTTAGTAAATAACTCAGTTAGTAAGTACAGGTAGGGTTATTCACCAAAGTGAGAATTCAAAGTGAATTTAAAACTGAAGGCCAGAGAAGCTGAATTGAAAACATAACTGACTTGGAGAATCTTTTCAATTTGGCTATTTTTCTTTAAATTTGAAATTGTCTTTGAATTCACCGTGGATTCTCACCTTAGTAAATATGGGAAATATTTAGTGAAAATATTTGGTTCTCAGGGTATTCATTCTTACCGCGTGCTCCCATGAATACTGCAAGAATAACCGTGCTCTCCCATTCATACCTTTATACAACGTAGCCACACATAACTAGTGCATCCTTTACACCAGGAAAGCAGAAAATAAACTTTTTTTGTGCAAGAAACATAACACTGAAAAATATAATAGAATCTAGTGTTTTGGAATTAACAAAAACATAAAAACGCATGGCCTCATATTTTTATTGACTCGAGTCAGCATATTGATCTGGATGTCACAGTAAATACAGCTGCCTGGCTTAAACCAGGCACCTGTATGTCAAACACTACTGTCCTTGGTGTAACCTCCTTCCTCCTATCCCACCTGGCTAATACTATATCCTTTACAGTGCAGGGAGCCAAAGATGTACTGAATTTTTATTGGGAGATGCCCAGTGATGGGAAGGTTACAGAGTTTTTTGTTTGTTTTGCTTGGCACAGTCGTATACATAGAGTTGGTAGAGATGGGGTTAAGACTCTAAAGACACACAATAAACATACAAACTCTCAGAGCATTTTTGAAGTGGCATATGGTTAAGGTATAGCCTAAGGTAAAATGAAGACCACTGGATGTTAAATCATATCTTAATAAACATTCAGCAACGTGTTCCTTCTACTTAATTACAAAGTGAATGCTATTTTCTCTTGTTTGCCTGGAGCGTGTATAACAAATCAGACCTCATTACTTCATCTTAAACATACAAAGATATGAAGCTTCCACATTCTTTGAATTTGCCAAATTATTTTTTAATACCAATGTCAACGTGTATTCTTTTCCTTTCGTGTCAGTTCGCCAAGCTATCTTGGCGCCTGAGATAGAGAAATATTTCCAGGGGGCATTTTTATGTTTAATTATTTTAGCACATTTTTATAGTGCCAATCCCATCCTAGAGGTTTGTTATTTAAAAAAATGTGTGCAAGCTGAGTTTGCAGAATATTATTTTTCGTGGAAAATACATAAATAGGTTCTAAGTTGAATTATCAGTGACTCAAAGATTTAGCGTATATACTACGCAACAAGACAGACAATAATGTAGGCAACAAGAGACAGACAATAATGTAGGCAATGAGAGACATACACTAATGTAGGCAACAACAAACAGACAATGTAGGCAACAAGAGACAGATAATAATGTAAGCAACAAGAGACAGACAATAAAGTAGGCAACAACAAACAGACAGTAATGTAGGCGACAAGAGACAGACAATACTGTAGGTAACAAGAGACAGACAATAATGTAGGCAATAACAAACAGACAATGTCGGCAACAAGAGGCAGACAATAATGTAGGCAACAAGATACAGAAAATATTGTAGGCAACAAGAGACAGACAATGTAGGCAACAAGAGACAGACAACAATGTAGGCAACAACCAACAGACAATAATGTAGACAACAAGAGACAGATAATAACGTAGGCAACAAGAGACAGACAATAATGTAGGCAACAACAAACAGACAGTGTAGGCAACAAGAGACAGACAATAATGTAGGTTACAACAAACAGACAATAATGTAGGAAACAAGAGACAGACAATAATGTAGGTAATAACAAACAGACAATAATGTAGGCAACAAGAGACAGACAATGTAGGCAACAAGAGACAGACAATAATGTAGGCAATAACAAACAGACAATAATGTAGGCAACACGAGACAGATAATAATGTAGGCAATAAGAGACAGACCATAATATAGGCAACAACAAACAGAAAATGTAGGCAATAACAAACAGACAATAATGTAGGAAACAACAAACAGACAATAATGTAGGCAACAAGAGACAGACAATAATATATGCACTAGGACATTCATGGGGTTATTCACTAAAGTCCGAATGGCGCAATGGGGCAATATCAATGGGCTGCATACAGGGTTACATTTGGACTGCAAAAGAAGGAGATGATATATTAACAAATATCATCCTTAATAAACCTGATATTTAGAGGAGCCCCTAAATAAAAAGGTATTTTAACTAAGAATTTTACTAGGACTAGGAAGACAATTATTTTATCCATTTTTTTAATGTAATTATTGTACTGCATGTCATGTAAGACTGATGAGTTTATGTCTAGTTTTAAATCAAACAATAAACATAATGTTTACACAGGCTCAATAAAATGTGAGTGGGATGTGAATATATAATTTTGTAATATATCTCATATTTGTTATTCCTTGACTGTACTACTCTATGTCAAGTTTATTTATTCCTTACAGCCACTTGTGGAACCAAACCTTCTTAGGGCATAAACACCTTTATAATTTATTATTATAACTTTTACACTTTTGTTAAGATTGCATGTAGAGTGTGCAACCCACTGTTTTGTGTGTCAATACAAATAACATGTATAATATTAAAAATACAATTTGTGTAATAGTAGAAACGTAATATATTGATTAACCCCTTCAGGACGGGACTGTTTTGGCCATGTTGTACGTTAAGGACCAGGGCTGTTTTAACACTTTTGTGGTGTTTGTGTAATTTTCCTCTCTGTCATTTACTATTCCCATACAAATTATATATTGTTTTCTTCAGGACAAAAAGGGCTTTCTTTACATACCATTATTTGTATCATGTCATATAATTTACTTTAAAAAATAATAAAATATGGTGAAATATTGAAAAAGAAACCAGTTTTTGACTTTTACTTGAAAAATATTTTACTTATCTACAAAAGCTAATGAAAAAAAAAATGCTAAAAAGGTTCCAATTCTGTCCTGAGTTTAAAAACACCCAGTGTTTACATGATTTTTTTGCTTTTTTGCAAGTTATAGGGCTATAAGTACACATAGGAAATTGCTGTTTCAAAATATATATTTTTAAAATGTATCAGTAGTGACATTGTAACACTGTTACTTGTCATAAATCTCTGAATCACACTTCAAATGTACATATTTTTTTCAAAGTAGACAACCCAGGGTATTCAATATGGGGTATGTCCAGTCTTTTTTAGTAGCCACTGGCCAGTGTAAATGGTAGATCATTGTTCAGGAGATAATACATGTCCCAGATCTCTCTCCCAATGATGCATTAGGGGAGGGAAATGTCAGAGTGTGTGGCATTCAGTAGGCTATATAAAAATGAGATTCCATGTGCCGGTGTCATGATTTGAGGTTATGGAACACAAAATGCAGTACTTGAAAAAAAATGAGCAGAAAGTAACAAACAAAGTCCAAGGCAAACAGAGTCTAATAAGGGGCAAGGCAAAGACAAGGTCAGGAAAACCAAAGTCAAAATCCAGGCATCAAGGTTCACAAACGACAGACAAGCCAAAGGTCGGGTAATTCCAGGAGAGCAGGTAAATTACAGCAAAGGTAACAGGGAAGGTAGCACAGAACAACTGAGCAATGAAGGCTCAGCTGTTCTGTGTTTAAATAGGGTGCTAACACCCCTTTTTTGGTTAGTCTACATAACACCCTATTGGTGTATGGAACTGTCTGTTACAGGGGTTGCCACGGACTGCATTAGTTGCACTAATAGGTTACAGCCACGCCTGCAGGTATGTAATGCAGCATGGAACAATCGCACACATCTACCAAGCACCTACTGTTTCATAAGAGATGTGACGCAATCTAAGCTCGGAGGTCGCAGCCCGCCACGAGTATTAAAGCATGGGCGTGCTCGGGCGGCCATGGCTCGAGATTGCCGCTGGAGTAGCGACGGAATAAAGGTAAGTTGTGACAGCCAGTGGTGGAGGATGATCACAGATTGCTTCATAGCAATCTGTCGCGAGGCTGGGGCTAGGTTGGGTATGCTCTTCAAGAATCTCACCAGTTTGTGGTATCTGAAGCGAAGGAGTTGGTTTTGTGACTGGTGTGGGACAAGTACTTTCAGAGGTGTGATTGTGCTGTGAGTATGCACATCATTTAGTCGGCATGGGGTCGTGGTGTAGAAAGCGGATGTTGCGGGGCTAGAATTTGGGTTGTGTAAAGTGGGACACAGTGGAGATGATGCTGGAGCTAGGTTGCTGTGTGATGACAGTCTTTTCAAAATTGTCATGGTAGTATTCAGGGTCAGGTGTTTATCTGGCAGCCTCACTTTTGTTTCTCGAGGTAACCACGAGTGAAGAGATAGGGGTATCTTTGTAAAACTGGTTTCTATTGAGATCCAAAGTTTGTCCATTGAGGCATGGGTCCATTCAATAATTGAACGGCTTGCTGATATTTAGCTAGATGTATGAGATCAAATAGAAGGGGTTAAATGCGGAGAGGGCCAATATTTTGGCAAAGAGTAGTATCTTCACATTTTGACATTCATAATAATGTTTCTAGTGTTTTAAAACGTATTGCTACACTTACTAATCATTGGAGAGAAGAGGATATGGTGAAAACACTAGAGAGCATTGAAATGGAGTGGGTATACCATCTAGGTACTTTACATCCAGATGATCTCAGTGTAGAATTTGAACATTTTAATCTAATAGAAAGTGTTTTTATAATGGTTTCTGTAATAAAGTTTTAGTTTTCTCCTTTTGTTTAGTTTTTTTTTTTACTAAATACCGCTCTTTTTTTCACTTCCCATAGCCTTTAGTATATATAATGTATTCCACATTTTTTTATATATATTTAAGCTACATAGAACAATGTTGTTGAGTATGTTGTCCACTAGAGATGTCCCGAACAGTTTGCCGGGAACTATTTGCCGGCGAACATAGCTTGTTCGCGGTCGCCACGGCGGGCGAACATATGCGATGTTCGGTCCGCCCCCTATTCGTCATCATTGAGTAAACTTTGACCCTGTACCTCACAGTCATCAGACACATTCCAGCCAATCAGCAGCAGATCCTCCCTCCCAGACCCTTCCACCTCCATGACGAATAGGGGGCGGTCCGAACATCGCATATGTTCGCCCACCGCAGCGACCGCGAACAAGCTATGTTCGCCAGCGAACAGTTCCCGGCTAACTGTTCGGGACATCTCTATTGTCCACTTGTATATAGACTTTTGCTATATTTAGCCAACACTAAAATGGCAATCGCACTATTTCTGGTTATTATATGTGATACATCACTTCTAGGTAGCGAGCTCAGCAGAAGACATCATCATTTAGCACCAGACTCTTACACTTGTGATATGTTGTGACAAACTCAGTACTTCACATCGTCTATGAACAGTTCCCATTAGTTACATAGAAACATAGAAACATAGAATGTGACGGCAGATAAGAACCATTCGGCCCATCTAGTCTGCCCAGTTTTCTAAATACTTTCATTAGTCCCTGACCTTATCTTATAGTTAGGATAGCCTTATGCCTATCCCACGCATGCTTAAACTCCTTTACTGTGTTAACCTCTACCACTTCAGCTGGAAGGCTATGCCATGCATCCACTACCCTCTCAGTAAAGTAATACTTCCTGATATTATTTTTAAACCTTTGTCCCTCTAATTTAAGACTATGTCCTCTTGTTGTGGTAGTTTTTCTTCTTTTAAATATAGTCTCCTCCTTTACTGTGTTGATTCCCTTTATGTATTTAAATGTTTCTATCATATCCCCCCTGTCTCGTCTTTCCTCCATGCTATACATGTTAAGATCCTTTAACCTTTCCTGGTAAGTTTTATCCTGCAATCCATGAACCAGTTTAGTAGCCCTTCTTTGAACTCTCTCTAAGGTATCAATATCCTTCTGAAGATAGGGTCTCCAGTACTGTGTACAGTACTCCAAGTGAGGTCTCACCAGTGTTCTGTACAATGGCATGAGCACTTCCCTCTTTCTACTGCTAATACCTCTCCCTATACAACCAAGCATTCTGCTAGCATTTCTTGCTGCTCTATTACATTGTCTGCCTACCTTTAAGTCATCAGAAATAATCACCCCTAAATCCCTTTCCTCAGATGTTGAGGTTAGGACTCTATCAAATATTCTGTACTCTGCCCTTGGGTTTTTACGTCCAAGATGCATTATCTTGCACTTATCCACATTAAATGTCAGTTGCCACAACTCTGACCATTTTTCTAGTTTACCTAAATCATTTTCCATTTGGCTTATCCCTCCTGGAACATCAACACTGTTACATATCTTAGTATCATCCGCAAAAAGACACACCTTACCATCAAGACCTTCTGCAATATCACTAATAAAAATATTAAAGAGAATGGGTCCAAGTACAGATCCCTGAGGTACCCCACTGGTGACAAGCCCAAGCTTCGAATATACTCCATTGACTACAACCCTCTGTTGCCTGTCACTCAGCCACTGCCTTACCCATTCAACAATATTGGAATCCAAACTCAAAGATTGTAGTTTGTTGATAAGCCTTCTATGTGCAACAGTGTCAAAAGCCTTACTGAAATCGAGGTAAGCAATGTCTACTGCACCACCCTGATCTATAATTTTAGTTACCCAATCAAAAAAATCAATAAGATTAGTTTGGCATGATCTCCCTGAAGTAAACCCATGTTGTCTCTGATCTTGAAATCCATGTGTTTTTAGATGTTCAACAATCCTATCCTTTAACATGGTTTCCATAACTTTCCCCACTACTGAAGTTAGGCTTACAGGCCTATAGTTGCCCGACTCCTCCCTATTACCTTTCTTGTGAATGGGCACAACATTCGCTAACTTCCAATCTTCTGGGACTACTCCTGTTATCAATGATTGGTTAAATAAATCTGTTAATGGTTTTGCTAGTACACCACTAAGCTCTTTTAATAGCTTTGGGTGTATTCCATCAGGTCCCATTGACTTATTTGTCTTTACTTTTGACAGTTGAAATAGAACCTCTTCCTCTGTAAACTCACGTATAATAAATGACTCATTTATCCTTTTTCTTAACTGAGGTCCCTTTCCTTCATTTTCATCTGTAAATACCGAACAAAAATATTCATTGGGGCAGTCAGCTAGACCTTTATCCTCATCTACATACCTTCCTTCTTTTGTTTTTAATCTAACTAATCCTTGTTTTAGTTTTCTTTTCTCATTTATGTATCTAAAAAAGGTTTTGTCCCCCTTTTTTACTGACTGTGCTATTTTCTCTTCTGTGTGTGATTTGGAAGCTCTTATAACTTGCTTAGCCTCTTTCTGCCTAATCTTATAGGTCATTCTGTCTTCCTCACTCTGGGTTTTTTTATAATTACTAAATGCTAACTTTTTGTTTTTTACTATTTTGGCTACATCTGTGGAGTACCACAGTGGTTTCTTGAATTTTTTGCTTTTACTGACAAGCCTAATGCAATTTTCTGTTGCCTTCAGTAGTGCAACTTTTAAATAATCCCATTTCCTTTGGACTCCATTTAAATTGCTCCAGTCTGATAATGACTCCTTTACACAAATTCTAATTTTGGAAAAGTCTGTTTTTCTAAAGTCTAAAACTTTTGTTTTTGTGTGGTGTGACTCAGTCACTGTTCTTATACTAAACCACACTGACTGATGATCACTGGATCCTAAACTTTCACCTACAGTAATATCTGATACCAAATCTCCATTTGTTAACACTAAATCTAGTATGGCCTCTTTACGAGTTGGCTCCTCAACGACTTGTTTTAGAGACAATGCCAGTAGGGAGTTTAGAATATGTGTGCTCCTGGCACAAGTAACTATTTTTGTTTTCCAATTTACAAAAGGAAGATTAAAGTCACCCATGATGATAACTTCCCCCTTCATTGTCATTTTAGCTATTTCTTCAACTAGTAGATTATCTAACTCTTCAATTTGTCCTGGGGGCCTATAAATCACACCTACACGAGTTACATATTCCCAGTTTCCCCGGAAACACAAGTTTTCTCCATTCGGTATTTTGCAACCTACTGAACACCGACCACTCCCCTGGCTCATTAACTACAAGAAACCACAAACGTAAGTGCTCTCACTGTGTGGCTTGTCTCCCGAATGCAGGCAGTGACACTTGGTTGTCGAGCGTCTGAAACTTGGAGTCAGATACTTACATGTGCGTACATCGGTGACACGAACTGGGAGAAAATGCGCTACCTACAAGCCAGGGGAAACGTTCATTTGTATCCTAATGGGATCTCCCAAAAGATGACTGGCCAAAGTACCAAATGCCCTGGCACTTTTTTGGACATGGGACGGTCAAGACTTTTCCCCCGGTGGCGATTCGGCTAGAAACTATGGATCTAAGCACTATTTTGACAACTTTGGCGCTCAGATCCCAGCTATCCAGGAACATAGAACAGAAGGAAGACTACAGACCAGCTGACTCAGGCGTTCTTTTGGTCCAAAGTCACCCGGGACTTATAAGAGTATTGCAGGACCTGCGATGTGTGTCAAAGAGTAGGGAAAAGAGCTGACCACCCCAAAGCCAAGCTTACACAGTTCCCTATAGTAGAGGAGCACTTCTACCCAGCAGCAGTAGATCTTGTAGGACCCCCTGAATGTACATTCTCACTGTTGTGGACTATGCTACTCGGTATCCTGCAGCAGTAGCGCTCTCTAGTATCTGTAGCCGAAGCCTTGGTCCAGGTCTTCACTCGGGTAGGATTTCCCAGAGAAATCGTATCCGATCAAGGGACCCAGTTTACAGCCGCCATTACCCAAAAGCTCTGGCAGAGCTGCGGGTTCAAACCCAAACTAAGCTCCTCCTATCATCCACAGAGGAACGGACTCTGGGAACGGTTCAATGGCACCCTCAAACAGATGCTACAAACCTTCACAGCTTCCTGTCGGAGCTAGGAAACGTTTCTTCTCCATCTGTTATTTGCATATAGGGTTGTCCCCCAGAAGTCCAGCAGGTTCTTCTCCTTTGAGCTATTGTATTGGTGGAGGGTACGGGGGATCTTGTCCGAGAGCATTGGAAAGGAGAAATAGGGGAGGCAGGTAGCCCTATAGTACCATATGTCCTGGAACTGCGGGACAGTCTGCAAGCTCTAACCAAGTCTGTTCAAGAGAACTTGCTGGCGGCCCAGCAGTGCCAAAAACGATGGTACGACCAGGGAGTTAGAGATCATATCCTAGAACCTGGATAAAAGGTTCTAGCCCTTAGATCCCCCCCCCCCCCAAAAAAAAAACCTGACAAGCTTCAAGCTGAATGGCAGGGTAGCGGAGTGCATAAGTGATACCACCTATATAGTGGTAAAATGTTCAGATGAAAGAATTAGAAGATCCTTTCATGTGAACATGCTAAAATCTTATCAGGAAAGATCAGAGGAGGTAGCGGCAATATGTGCCCCAGTCTTCCCATACCCGATCTGCTACCCACCACCATAGCCGGCGTGGAGCAGGTCAGTCTGGAATACAAATTAAATCCCTCTGGGAGAGAACAAGCCTCCCAGCTAAATTTCACAAGATGTTTTCTGCATTACCAGGGTACACAATGCTGGCGGTACACCGAGTGGACACCCCAGGTCAAATACCTCTCCGTCAGCAACCATATCGGATCCCTGAAGCCGTTAGGGAAAACATACGCAAAGAGATTCAGTAGATGCTAGAACTCTGGATAATAGAACCCTCCCAGAGTCAGTGTAAGTTCTGGACCCTAAGCGGGACGGTACGACACACTTCTGCATCGACAACCGCAAGCTCAACAACCGATCTGTTACATGCCCAGGGTAGACAAGTTGTTAGACCGCATGGCAGGAGAGAATTACTTGGCCACTATAGATTTGTGCAAGGGGTATTGACAGATCCCCCTGGAGCCTGAAGCCAAGTCGGCCTATAGCAGTTCAAGGTTATGTCGTTTGGTTTGAAGAATGCCCTAGTCTGGGCACTGAAGAAACTACAGCCTTATTTATACGGATGCTCCTTCATCATCATGAAAGACCACAACCCTCTAATTTGGCTCAACAGAGTGCCTGGAGACAGTCCCAGGCTTTTACGATGGAGCCTGGCACTGGAACCCTACAACTTTCCTATGCTGTACAGGCCAGGAAAACAGAATGCCACCGCTGATAGGTTGTCCCGAACCGAACTAGAGAAATAGCTATGTCTTTTCCAGACATCTTCAAGCCGGCCCATTTGGGGTCTAGGCGGGTATGCCGTTCCATGTAACTGGGGGGGAGCGATGTGACAAACTTGCTACTTCACACCATCTATGAACAATAGGCAAAAATAATAAAAACCACAAATGGTTAGTGCAAGCACCATGACTACTGCAGTGATATAAAGTAGTCTTGGTGTCTGGAGACAATATGTTCAGCATTTCACCTTGAAACATTACATATACCAAGTTTAAATCCTTTGCTGTCGTAGTTTAAACTCTAGACAAAAAAATATTGGATGAATAATCCAATATATTTCAGGAGTAGTATATACCTTTAAATTTTAAACTGGTATGCAGAAATGCTGAAATGACATAGTATAACTTAACCCCTTAAGGACCAAACTTCTGGAATAAAATGGAATCATGACGTGTCAGACATGTCATGTGTCCTTAAGGGGTTAAAATAGCATATGAATAAAGAGAATATATAAAACATATGATATAAGTGTGCTTGTGTTGTAATAAATCCAATAGTAAAAAGAATGTCTCTATATTGATACACTTGTATCACTTTGAATGAAAGTTCAGTGATACAAGTATATCAATATAGAGACATTCTTTTTACTATTGAATTTATTACAACACAAGCACACTTATATCATATGTTTTATATATTCTCTTTATTCATATGCTATTTTAAGTTATACTATGTCATTTCAGCATTTCTGCATACCAGTTTAAAATTTAAAGGTATATACTACTCCTGAAATATATTGGATTATTCATCCAATATTTTTTTGTCTATTGCACTTATAGGGATTTTAGTGGAGTCCCTCTTTTCAGTTGAGAGTTAAACCTTTAGCTGTGTTTTATACTCTATCCTAAGGTATACTATTTGGACCTTTATATTCTTTTCTGTAGTTTAACCCCTTAAGGACCAAACTTCTGGAATAAAAGGGAATCATGACATGTCACACATGTCATGTGTCCTTAAGGGGTTAAACTCTACCTCTGGTACCACCATTGTTCATCATTAATCAGGAACAAGAGTTATAGGGCTGGCTAATGTCAATTCTGTGGATATTCATGTGGATCCTGCTGGTCATTCATTGGCTGAGACCATTCATGGTGTTTGCACTAACCATTTATAGCTATCTTCAGCCAATGAATGGCCAACAGGATTGACTTCCAGCTTCTGCAGTTCTGCAGAAGCCTGATGTCGTCACCAGCCATAGAGGAACCTCAGTGACCCAGGTAATAGAGCAAACCATTGCAAAATGGTTTGCCTGATATCTGGAAATGGGGCCAGTGTGCTCTTGACATCACAACCACGACAGCAGGCTTTATTGAAAGATGACAAGTTCACCTTATCCTTCTTTCTTATTGTATCTCAATCATAAACAACCACAAA
This sequence comes from Pelobates fuscus, assembly GCF_036172605.1. Taxonomy (NCBI): domain Eukaryota; kingdom Metazoa; phylum Chordata; class Amphibia; order Anura; family Pelobatidae; genus Pelobates; species Pelobates fuscus. Next base: position 18,884,131 of record NC_086320.1, read on the forward strand.
CTTTAAAAACCACAGCTCTGAGAAAAACAAAATTGACAACTCATGCAGGATATAAATTAAACCACAGGGTTATAGCCATCAAGAACAACGTTTATTAATCAATCAAAACCTGATTGTATTGTTTTCAATTTAATTGTTTTGAATTAATCAGTTCCTCGACTAGTAGAAAGCTGCTGCTTTGTTGTAATTCTTTTGCCTTATGAAAAACATGACCAATAATCAATAAACATTTTCATAGAGGAAAAAAAAATAACAGACAGGAACAAATCACTGCCACATGCTTACATTTATCAGAAAATCTAAGTATTTAGTTACTAAGCACTGAAATAAAGTGAGACCAATATACAAACGTGAGACAAAAGTTTTGGAACAACTTGACCATTTTAATTGGTTTTCAATTCACTGCAATTCGATGTTTATTAAATAAACCCTAATGTGTCAAAGCACTGAATATCCATTATAAACAAGTTAGAAATAACTGTGCCAAAGTTTGACCTATTACATTAAATTAAAACACTTCACCCGTTTTTGAATGCTATCAGGGAAAATAAGGGTATACATGGCTACAGATATCAAGGAGGAGAAACAAAAATATCTGCATTCGCTGATGACGTTCTCCTCACTTTTACCAAACCCAGAACCTCACTCTCCCAAATAAATGGCGAGATCCAAAAATGTTGCACCATGTCCAACTTCAAAAAAAAAATACAGACAAATGCGAGATTTTGGATATAGCCCTCCCAGGGAGCTTGAAAGCCCACACACAGAACACACACTCATACAAGTGGAATGACACTGGACTTACATACCTAGGCGTACGTCTCACCAGCTCCTTCAAAGATTTAGTTAAATTGAACTACCTCCCACTCCTAGAAAATATCAAAAAATACATCTCAGTATTCCTTACGAGAATTATAGAATGGACAACACATGATAGAAATAAATCATAGTACGAGCTAGAGTAGTGTTTTGCTAAAGTACCTTTACACACCCTCCCATGGCAAGCATGCCACCTTAGCAAAATCTCACAGGTCCTCCATCCACTCATTCATCATATCTTGGCACAGTGGAGATCCCATAGAACCAAGTGGAAACTGGCCCCCGGCCTATTACCACTTTTCCCATTGGCAACGAACCCAGACTTTAATCATGGACAGGGAGCACAGGCCTTGACGCACCTGACGGGAGACAGAAATCCGACCGTCGGCATGATACTGACAACAGACACACACCTGGGAATCAGAGACCTTAGGAGGTCAGACAGACAAGACACATTATTGGACATCATGAGGTTCTTCCAACTTAAACACTTCCTGCAGAGAGATGTAATACCCCTAGGTCAGATTAGGGACAAGACGCCTCTCGAGACACTTTGCGGGCCAGATAAGCATATCACATGCCCACTATCCACAATTTATAAACTGCTGCAAACAGGTGCAGCAGAACAGAATGATAAGACCTTCCAGCAGAAGTGGATGCAGGGTCTCCACATAGACTAGACAGATGAGGAGTGGGCTACTATATTGGAAAAAGGTATGACTCTCTTAACCAGTGTATCCACACAACTACATAGATTTTGGCCAACAATAAGCAACCAATGTTGGAGGTGTGGGGAGGAACCAGGGACCATGGCGCATATCTGGTGGTTCTGCAAACAGATTAGGCCATATTTGGATCAAATCATACAGACCATACAAGACATACTCCCTCTGAGAAATACGCTGACCCCATCCCAGGTTCTGCTGGGTTGGCTGAACTCCATCCTGCACAAGCACTACCAAAAATGACTACGCCTTCTGCTGGAAGAGGCCAATGCATTAATCCCAGTTTACTGGCGCCAATCCCAAATCCCAAATAAGGAACAATGGCTCACCAGAGTAGAAAGTATGAGGGAATTGAAGGACCTACACTGGTTGGTGGAGGGTAAACGTACCACATAGCTACGAACATGGGAACCTTGGTTAGAACACTGGAGACAATATACAGAACAAACAGCTCACCCAGCGTGGAATTATTGGGTAATCTAGTATAACAGAGGCCAGGTGACGCCACCTGGAAATGGAACGCATGCCGGCGGAGTTGGAACGCAGGATGTGTTCCAACGTGCGACAGCCGGAACCCGGAAGTACAGACACAGATGGACTTAAGAAGACACCGAGCAGAACAGCAACACCTTATACAAACTGAGGTAGCCCCTGGTACGGGGCGAAACGCGTTTCAGACACCTTTGGACACTTTGGACACTTGGCAGGACTCGGTTCAGGAATCATAGAGCCCCAGTGTTATATTTTATTATTGGTATCATTTTTTACCAGTTTTAAGGACTGGATTTCCTTTATACAGCTTTTTATTCCTGTTAAGACCCCTCTGGCATAAAGGAGTAAAACTGCAGTTTAGTTAAGCTTCCCCTTTCGCAATAATGCAAACTCCATTCGTATACTCCAATCGTAGGAACTGCAACCAGGGGAATGCACCAATCTCCCGACCGAGACCCGTACGGATCCCAAACTCACGAATCATAAATCCACGAATCGCGGCTAACAGCCAATCAAATATAACATCCAAGCGGCTTACGTTTCCAGTAATCAGTCACCAACCGTGTAGTAAATCTCCTCTCCAATAACGAGACCAAGCTCCGCATTGAGGGTAAAATAAGAACTGGCTTTACTGTGGGCTACCCACCCGTATTCATGCAGGTCTGCCACTTGGTGGACACTCCCCTAGGGGACCAAATGGGAGACTGTAATGACAGACATATGGCACTTTCAGACATACAGGCACAACATATTCCCACAATGCATCCCGGTTTCCTCCCCTCTGCCCTGGAGATAATCGAGAAGTAATTCAATTATCTCCAGGACAGAGGCAAATCGCCATTTTAAATTAAACACAAAAACCATGTAAAAATGAATACGTATACAACTACCGAACATATTATATTCGTGCAATGTATCCCCAGATAGCCTGGATCTGAGTGCATATTCTTAGCGAATAGCGCTCAGATCCAATCCGCACAGTTCAATCGCCATGGAGTCAAAGTCTCTTACAGTCTTTCGGTATGCGATTGACTCCATGGGACGGCTATCTGGGTTAAGTCCATTCGTGTAATCCAAACCCCCGAACGGCCGGTGGTCTCATGCCTTGTCGACTGAGAAGGGCGGTTGGTATTTTCAGCAGGGTTTCAGCGGTCGGTATTTTCTGCGCCGAACACCGCTGGTCTTTCGCATGGTGTAAAATGGCCGCCGCCTTGTGGTCAGCATACGAACGACGACCACCCTGAAGACGGTTAGAATGGAGAGGTGTCTGCGGTTAACCACAACGTTCTAATTGGGGCCAAGAGGTTAACCAGCAGCACACTTCTCTCCCGGGTGGCCGTCCGTTCGGTAGTTTTAATTGGTTATTTTATGAAACAAACTAACAGGGGTATACGGACAGGCAATTAGACGAAAAGGGGGCAAACAGACGAACCAGCAATCTTAGTCTATATAGATGGGTCTGTCACAATTCCTATTTTGAAGAAATAAAGTTCCTTTTGTGCAAAATAACACCCAACCTGTGCAGCCTTACTTGTACTCATCCTGAAAAGCCATAAAGTCATCTGGAAAAACCATTCTTAAGAAAAAGTCCCACTGCGCTATCCACGAGAGCCATCTGCTGCGATTTGGCTTCAGGCTGGTGAGTACCTGACTTCCACATCAATTCACATATTATTGGTACAGGCAATATTACGCTATATTATTTTATGTCTTTTATAGATATATCAAGACGTGTGATCCACCTATTGTATTGTATGTATAGTATGACAGAGGCTATAGGACACCCCCCATCCTACCCTCATCCCTAAAGTTCACTTACCTCAACAGCTACTAATGGTCAAGACTTTGTGGAGGGGCAGAGGTATGTGAGAGACCGGGGAAACACAGCCAAAATATCACCTAGGGAACAGAGGAGACAGTAGGTCTGACCACATGGAGCAGGTCTAGGGAACAGAGATAACAAGTCATGCAAATTTAAACACTCAGACCGAAGTGACTTTCCTCATGAGGCAGTTGGCTGACACACCCTCTTAAAGGTTTCAGAGGACAGCCGACATAGCACTGGTACAGCAATCTAGGTAATACAGGACCAGAGATGAATCCCCGGGCCCACTGCTCACTACCCTGTCCCAGTCCGAAACTGTAACAGTAATTAAACAAAGTTTAATACATTTTTGTCAAAACCTTGATCCCCCCACTAAATATGTGAAATGTTTCCCCCTTTTTTCCTTTCTGTACCCCCATTTTCTTTGCAAAGTGAAAAATAAAATATTGAAAAAAAAAAGAATCACTTCAACCGATTACGTTTCAACATGAGACTAAAGCTAAGAAGTGTGCTTTTGAGCACAGCCCTCTACAATCCTCTTGGCACATTTTATCTGTTTGAGTTGTTTGTTTAAACATTATTGACTTTTTAAGAATGCTAAATATATTGAAGTTTGAAAAACTAGGAAATTACAATATAACGAGGTCGAGTTACTGGAAACGGAAACTGTGGTAAACTTGAACGTTCAGATGGAGACGTTATCATTTTTGTACATTCAAATTCATCTCAATTATTCCAAAGTTCACAAACGTAATTCTTGTAATAATTATTTATTACTTTGATGACATAAATATAGGAATCCGATATAAATATATACATTTGTGTGAAATATAGTAGGTTTATTTAATGCTCAATTTGTTGAACAAGATCTACAGTTTTTGTCCCAACATTCATTCTTGTATTTTATAACTTCTGTTTTAGGGGGTTGATATTGCCATCCTTATTCCTTATAAATTAAATTTTAGATTGGCATTCTTTGGCCCAAATGTAAGCGGTTCTTGATTATGTAAAAGAATATATTATTATTCAACATTCTAAATCTTATTTTCCGAGGGCATTGCCGAATGAAAATAAACATGTCCCAAGATACTTCTGTTTACTTTTGTTTAGCAAGCAGATTTTTTCCATTGTCTTATCTGTCAAGTCTTGTTATCCTTTGAGATTGTATTAGTGTTCTGTTTATCTGCAATATGAACAAACCATCACAATGTGTTACCTTATCCTATGTTATATTGAGTTTTATGAGTTTTATGAAGATTTGGGACATTGTGTAGTGCAGCCATTGTTATTTGTATTTATTTTGATAAATTGTGTATTCGTTGCTCTTACTAGAGAATTGGTTTGGATGAACTGCTGATGAATAAAGAAGATCTCTGAGTAAGTTCCTGCGAATGCACGAATGATACAAACCTGCAGTAAGCGTTGATATATTTACAGAAATGCTGCGTTAACAAGTGTAAGGAGTCCAGGAAAGTACTCAAGCTGGAATCTAGAAAACATTGGTTCTCACTTCACTGAATTATAACCATTTTAATTTCTAGCCATAACATATTGTCTAAAAGTTTCCCAGGCATTGTAGTTGATTTGCTAAAGTCTGATATTTAATGACATTTAAATCTGAAGAGTTCTAGCCATTGGATTGATAGATTCCAAGAAATGGTGTCTATGTATTATATGAGACTATAGTAGTATTGAATCGTGAGAACTCAGCACCAGTTTGATATAGCTACCTGCCTTTGATGTCTTTTGATTTTTAAAAAAATATTTTATGAGTTTCCCAGGATTCATCTTGGGACTGTATGGGCTAAATTAAGAATGTGGAAAAAGTAAACATGGGTTCATACATTGTTGGATGAGAAGGGGCTAGACATCAAAATTAAGTAATTTAGCAACTTGGCCAAACTCAAACATGTATTCTTGACCCTATAGTGTTAAAACCACCCATCTAGCCTCCCTGTGCCCCTCATGCATCCATAAATACAGCAAAATCTTACTTCTATTCAAGCCTGAAGCTGTAGCTCTGCATGGTGTTCATCAGACATCATCAGAAGTGGTGGCCTGATACAATCATAATGCTTTCCCATAGGATTGGCTGAGACTAACAAGGCGGCAGATCAGGGGCAGAGCCAGCACAATTCAAACACAGCCTGGCCAATCAGCATCTCCTCAAAGAGATGAATTGAATCAATGAATCTCTATGAGGAAAGTTCGGTGTCTCCATGCAGAGGGAGGAGACACTGAATGTTTGGATGCATTTTAGGCAGCCATGACCCAGGAAGGATCTCTAACAGCCATCTGAGGAGTGGCCAGTGAAGTTATCACTAGGCTGTAATGTAAACACTGCATTTTCTCTGAAAAGACAGTGTTTACAGCAAAAAGCCTGAAGGTAATGAGTCTACTCACCAGAACAAATTCAATAAGCTGTAGTTGTTCTGGTGACTATAGTGTCCCTTTAACCCCTTAAGGACCAAACTTCTGGAATAAAAGGGAATCATGACATGTCACACATGTCATGTGTCCTTAAGGGGTTAACTACACTAGATCTCTTGGCATGTAATGAACCCTCGATTTCGCATTTGGGCACTATTTTAATACGCTTCAAGGAAAACTCCAAGCACCATAACTTCTATGGTGGCTGAAGTGGCTATAGTGCCAGGAGTGCCCTCAGGCCCCTTCAAGTTGTTTGCTAATGGATTAAGTTCTTACCTAGGGTACGCTGGTAGCTAGTCGCTGCCTCTATGTAGCCTGGAAGCTCTCTGCAAGACTTAGCACTATTGCCGAGAGTGTTCAGCTAATGCTGTCAGCCAATGAGCTCACCATGAACTCAGGAGAGCTAATGGAAGCACTACATTGCTTGTAATGCTTGTTTAGCAAGCTTGTAATTCATTATACTAGTTTATCTTGTATTGTGATTACACATCTCATCATTGTGATATATTTAAAGATCTATACTGGCTAACAGTCTAATATCTAATATTCACTTCCATTGTCTATTTCTTTGCCAAATCTATGTACTATATATAGCACCCGATCTCTTAAATGTTCCCCTAATAGCACTATTCATTACTCCTCCTTGTGAAAACAATGGGCTTAGCGCAGCAAATATTTAAACGTGTCAAAAAGATCTCACTGTGTATCTGGAAGCCATATAAGTATTATGTGGTAATGTTTAATAAATGCATATAATATATTTACAAAATAAAATTAGAATTCATAAAATATATATTAAGAAGCATTTTCAATGTTTTATTACTGTTAAAACACTTTCTAAATAAAAGTATCAATGTCTGAAATCTAAAGAACTAAACTGGTTGTCGTTGGAATTTAGACGCATCCTTCATCTTTCCAGCCTTGTGTTTAAGAGCTTTTCCGAGAAGCTCCCACCCTACCTGAGCAGAATGCTCTCCCCAGCTGTTCCCACCTCCTATAACCTCCGATCCAGAACCAGCACTTTATTTAGTCTACCTCAATACAAAAAGAAAGCGGCCCAAATCTCCTTTTCCAACAGAGCACTGCAATTATTGAATGACCACCCACACACTTTCAAATCTTCCCCAAGCCTAAAGTCCTTTGAGAGATCTCTCACTACATACCTCAAAACAGAATGCACGTGTCATGGTTGATTATATATTTCCTACCTGTTTTATGTTAAATTTTGTAAATATTGTGTATTAATATTGTTTTTGTATTTTATTGTACCATAATGTATCAATGTTTTGTGGACCCAGGACATACTTGAAAACGAGAGAAATCTCAATGTATCTTGAAAACATTATGTATCTTGAAAACATTATACAAATATATTCGGGGCCAGTACAAACCATTATCTGGAAATCTATTCATAAACAGGGCTATACATAGGACACGAGGTCACACATTTAGGCTTGAAGAAAGGAGATTTCATCTAAGGCAAAGAAAAGGTTTTTTTACAGTAAGAGCAATAAGGATATGGAATTCATTGCCGGAAGAGGTGGTTTTGTCAGAGTCTATACAGATGTTTAAATTGCAATGGATAAATACTTGCAAAAACATAACATACAGGGATATAATTTCTAATTAGTGGGGTAATAGCTGCTTGATCCAAGGAGACATCTGACTGCTATTTTGGGGTCAAGAAGGAATTTTTTCCTAGTTTGTTGCAAAATTGGAAGCGCTTCAGACTGGGTTTTTTGCCTTCTTTTGGATCGACAGCAAAAGCATATGTGAGGAAGGCTGAACTTGATGGACACAAGTCTCTTTTCAGCTATGTAACTATGTAACTATCTTTCCTGGTAAAATATATTTTATAATTTAATAAATAAATCATATAGATAATTGTTTTATTTGTGTCAAATATATTTAGGGAATTCTCTTCCAGAGACAAATTGTGAATAATCTGCTTGAAATGTTTTTTACAAGTACTGACTATTTAGAAAAACAGAAATTAAATCATGAGAAAACTGACAACTTAATGTTAATGACTGATTCAATAAAATTTATTTTATTAAAAGATAAACAGTGAAGAATATAATTCAGTATTATTTATATCCACTGCCTTGTTAACACCAATTTCCAAAGCGCTATAGGTCAGCAAGTTGCAAGTCTTACTTTATAAAAGTCTAATGTATATTCAAAGATTCTTTTGCAGGAATGGGTATTTGATGAAGTTTTATACAGTGGCAAAAAGAATTATGGACGCAAATGTTCGCATCCATCAGTATAGTGACAGGAGAAAATTAGCTTAAATATAGCAGCAATATATTTTCTGGGAAAAAATTGCTTAGCGTAGATTTTTTTTTTTTATCTTTGCAGATTAGGCTATGGGATTATTGCATAAATAATGTTTGCAGTCTTAAAGATGTTTCATCCATTTTGCTGTCTTGCTAATTTTCTTTAAAAAACAAAATAAGAATCATACACTACTTCATTGATGATAAAGAAAATAGCATGCTCTTCATTTTTAGATAATTACAGAGAGAAATCTTTAAGAGAAGTGAACTGCCGAGTGTTGTGTGAAGGATTTCCTATTAAATACAAGAGCTTATAGTTTTAAACTGTGTAGCGATCTAGTATAGATTGGACCACAGAACTCAGAGAGTATGAGAATAAGTCTACCATTGGAAATGCAATATATAGTTTTAGAATTAGGGCAGCTAATTAGAACCCTACAGCGTAGAGTTATGGTAGTGGTGCAAAGAATATTCAGACACCTTACCCTGTGTTCAATTATCAAGCCGTTTTCAAATTGTTTGACAGAAAATGTTCCCTTCTTATATCAGCTATCACTCTGTTAATCTCCTGTAGTGCTTATAGTCACTTAGCACATTCTATTACCATAAAACATCTGCATTATCCAAATGGAATGACAGCAAAGAGGCTGGATTGTGGGTGCCATGAGCCCCTGGGGAGACAGCATCCAAAGGCATATTGTAGCATGGCCATTCCAATATGCTGTAGTGGTTGCAACATGTAGAGTGTCCCTTTAATCTTAACAGGTGAAAACCTCTATAGAGGTCAGAATAAAAGATGACTTGATTATTAAAAGGTAGGTATGGGCTTCGAATGAGTGGAATCATTGAAATGGAAAAGTAATCTTAGAGCAGCTCTGTCAACACCATCCCAAAAATGTAATATTTCATAAAGAGAAAAAAAATCTTTATGGAATATTCAGGTTGACTATTGGAATTACAACACAGTCAAAAGATATCATAAGACATAATAGCAGCTAGTTTGCCTTCTGTATTATCCCTATGCTTGACAATACTCAGTTAATTCCACTAATGTTTTGTGGGATGTTCCATAGACATCAGTGCTGTACTTTCATGCATGCATGAGAGTACAACATTGAATTAATCTTGTGGCAGATGAAATTATAGGAGCTAAACATGATCCCCGGTTGGAGATTGTGGTGGCTACGAGGGACAGCTTTAGGTAAGTAAAACCTACCTTCCCCTGCACCGCTGGGCCCCCCACCCAAAATGCAGTGATGTAATGGAGCAAAATATGCAAAAAAATAAATAAGTATGTTAGCACCTTGGGGGAATCTTTAGATACAGACCAATATGCAACAAGACTCGAGGACACGGAGTGGAATATAGTGTAGTTTACCACTTTTTAATTTGAGAAGAAACTATAAGAAATGCACTTACAGTATTGTAACCGCTGGCGGTTCCCTTATTTACCACTATAATGTCTTAAAGCATAGAACTTAGTAGGGCTAACCATACAGATATCTTAGCCATAATTTTATATAGTTAGTAAGAGATCCTCTATTTAACATATATAAATAATTGAGAATACAATATAAAATAAGGATTGTCTTGGAAGCAATAGATTTTGTCTTTTAGATATTTATTATATAAAATATAAATATAGACATATCAAATCCATTATAGCAGAGTTTATAAGATGAAATTAAATGCTTGCAAATATCATTAATAGGTTAACATACCCTTTCTGAACATGTCATCATGTCAGCCTCTCAGTCATTTTAAGATGGAGCAGCGTCTGTCTCCAAGTCTCTCCTCTGTTTCTTAACATTTAAAAAGTACACTTATTTATACCTTAAGTGTCGTCATTTTAGAGTCACCATAGTTCATATATGAAAAAGTAACTTGTCTACTTTAAATCAATTTAGGACCTCCCTTAATTTGGCAAAGATACAAGGCAATAACTAAAGGGTGCATACGTCATGGAAATTTTCCTGACTTAGTTCAAGATGGCATCTTAAAGTCTGAATAGCTTATCTGTTGTTTATACTAAGACATAAGTGCACAGTCGTGGGAGATTCCCGGATTTGGGGAAGTTCCATTAACTTGGGGTTACCACAGTATATTGTGTACTGAAAGAGTCGTAGTATAGCCTTGAAGCTTGTTTATGCATTATTGTTATTGTAATTCGTCTGGGACAAAAGGGCGCAAACATATTATGCACTGAGGTTATTGCTTAAAGAAACCTCTATGAAAAACAATATGTTCCATTTCTAACACCTTGTCAATTTGCAATATCTCTTAAAGACAAAGTACACAGTTTAAGAAATACAACATTTCATTCTAAAACTTGTAATATTTGCATTTGCCCATAACAGTATATGGAGCTGTGAATTAGCTTTAACATAGTATGCCTGGGATGTACAATCCCTGCCTATGGATAATATATAGCAGGTCTCTTGACCCAATGAGGGTAGTATAGGAGTGTGTGCAAGAAACAGAAAATAACACTAATATAGTGTAGTAATATAGATATACTGAATAGAGTGGATATACATATACACACTTTTTGGAGCCTTTTTAATGGCTCTTATTGAATAGCATGCAGTGGAATGATCCCAACTCTTGGACATATGAAGTATCTCCACTCTTGACTATATAGTAGAAATATTTTTTTGCTGTATATGTGAGTACTATTCCTACAATTTTATTACTTTTACAGGGAGCAATACGTTTTATTATTTGTTTTATTCACATGCCATAATGGTGAGGATTTCTACTATATATCCAAGAGTGGGGATAATTCCACACCACACTTTTCAAAAAGGCTCAAAAATATGTGAGTGTGCACTTTTATATGTATCCACTCCATTCAGTTCATCTGTAATACTACACTGTATTATTGTTATCTTTTATATACCCCTGGACTACTCCAATTGGACGAAGACACCTGCTATACATCCATAGGAGGGGATTTTACCTCTCAGGCATACTATATTGGAGCTAATTAACAGCTCCATTTACTGTAAGTGCATTACTTTTTGTTTTTCCTCCAATCAATAAGTGATACAATAAGTGAGTTAAACTCCTTGTCCTCCTTTCTCATTGCATTTTGGTCTGTATCCGAGGATTCCCCCAAGGTGCTGCTTCCCTCTTCTTGCATAGAATTCACTCATAACCAAAAAGAACAGACTGGTTTGGGTTGTTTGAGCTTTCTTTCTAACCACACAACAAGTGCTAGAAACCTATCACCCATTGTTACTTTAAAAAAAACTGACAGAACCGTTTGAAGCAGACAGGTTGGATCCAGAGGCGTAACTAAAAAAACGCAGGGCCCCGGTGCGAAAACTGCCCTGCCCCCCCATATGTCTACCCCTTGCCACCCCCCATACATCTACCCTCCCTCACCCATACGTTGCTCCCACACATGCAGGCATACACACACACACATACATACATACAGATACACACACACATAAATACAGACACACACACATACAAATACAGACACACACACATACAAACACACACACACACATACAAATACAGACACACACACACATACACACATACAAATACAGACACACACACACCTACAAACACACACACACACACACACACACAGACACATACATACAAACATACATACACACACAGACACATACATACAAACATACATACATACAAACACACACACACATGCATACATACACACACACAAATGCATACATACACGCACACACATGCATACATACACACACACATGCATACATACACGCACACACACACGCACACGCACACACGCACAGACATGCACACACAAACATACATGCAGACACACATACATGCAGACACACATACATTCAGACACATACATACAAACAAACACACACACACACATATACAAAATGTTTTAGTCACCCTCATGTTTTCTACCTTTTAGGTGGAGGAGGGTGACTTTCTTTGGGATCCAGTGGTGGGTCAGCCTGATGGGAGTCAGAGTTTCCACCCTGACTCCCTCCTCTTCTTCCTCCCACGCAGCTCCCAGTGTAGTCACTTCTTCCCAGCTGTGATGTCATCTCAGGAGGCCCGGTCATGCTGTTAAAGCACTACAGCGCTGACCGGGCCCCCTGGTAATTATTTTCCATTGGGTGGCCCTAAGAGCACGAGCCACCCGATGGACCCCTTAAAGTGCGGCCCAGGTGTTTATACCACGCGGGCCAGGAGCGCAACACATGGTGGCAGGCACCACGGTCGCAGGTAGTTCTGCCACTGGTTGGACCAGGACAAAGAAACTGAAAGTAAATTATCAAAGTAACATGGTGGAGGTAGTGAAGCCCATGAATGGGCATCAGAATACAAATTGGTTGTTACTATGTTTCCCTGGCTATGTGTTAGTGGGTTTGTTTGTTCTGTGACTGGGAGTGGATTTGTGTGTTTTAATGGGGGCTGTGTGAGGGCAGTGTATTGTGGTGCTACACAAAGTACAAAATGTTCTCATACATGCTACAAATAACATTCAGATTAAACAAGTGTTTTGTTCAATTCTATTCAGTCATTTCATTTTCTTTCATACTTTAAGCAGATTTTATACAGTGGTTAAATGAAGAGTATATTGGCTGGTTAATGTTACGAGAGTTTATACATTTTCTGTAAAAATCGGTATCCCAACACACCTTTTACAGTAAAGCAATAAAAAAGTCAGTACTCATTCCAGTAAAATAGATAAAAAGATATATTAGCATTAAGCAGGTATGCAGAATATATGCATTACTCTAGCAGACACTTTACAGGTGCTTATATTTTAATATGCTCATTAAGTTGATGTTTAAATTGATTTCACTTAAAGTCAGATGATGTCATCTAAGAACATCCTCCACTAGAAAAAGTTAGAAACTAATAAATGGAAATTTGAAAGAAAGATTTCTGTACTTTATAGGAACAATATTTAAGAATTATATCTACATATCAGTGTGTGTACTTTTCAACTATGAAAAGCTTGAAAATTGTTACACTTCTTATCTAGGGCCAACCGGATGTCACTCCCGTCCTCTCCGAGCAGCCTGAAAGAGAAATAACCACTACAATGAAAGCATTATGTGGTGGTTATGGTGCTTGGAGAGTATTCATTACGGGAGGAATTCTGTTAGACGGGATAAGCGTCCCACTCTAGCAGATCGTACTTTTCTCATAGAAGCAATTAAGAAAACAGGTTTTCTGTTACCAAAGCTAGGTTTACCTCTGGTACTAGAGTACAGCCCAGAACATGTTAACTACATAGTATATTTACTGATATGAGTAATTCAATATTTGGCATTTAATAACGTGCTTGGTATTGTCAAGTTATAGTGTATGAAGCAGACTCCAATAAGAAATGCAAATACCTAATAGATATCTACGAACCTAAACAATGATCCAATGATTAGTTCCCTTGTGGACCCATAAGTAGGCTACAATGCGTACCTTATTGTGTCAGGAAGGGCTCTCTGTATGGGTGTAAGCAGCAAACATGCTAAATATGTATGAACACAATGGCAGCTTGTTGCAGTAGGGGTATCAGTTATTCCCGTGTTCTTGTTTCTCAACTCTCTGTATATATGAACGATCTTCTAATGAGTTACAGTAACTGTGGGTCTTCATTTCTGGGATCCAACCAATAGTTGGAGATGGGTGAGAAGTAAATCATACTTGAGGGAGTAAAAATGAGTTGAAGCCTTTTGAGTAAATTTAGAGCCAGTTTTGAGAATTTAATTTTTAAATGAAGAGAAATAAAGTTTTAAAACAAACAAAATCACTAGTTAAAATGAACTTACAGTTTTAAAAATAGCAATAGTTTATTAAGGACTACAAATTTTTTTTAAGGATTATAGGTTCCCTTTTAAGTTAAAATCAAAGTAGCAAAACTGCCCTCTCCCTCAAACCCAGGTGTGTAACTGGACCTGAGGTGGGCAAAGCCTCAGTCAAACGATAGACAAAGGAAACAAGATGGTCCAGACACTCAGGGTTGAATAGTACTCAGATTTATTGGAGAAACTCAACAACATTTTGACCCTAATTAAGGTCTATAGAAAGCTTTCTTTGCATATAGGTTCCCTTCTGCCCACCCCCTTTGACCAACCCCTTTCTTATTAAAAAAAAAATGAATTAACAAAGATTATTTACCTTTATTCCAGCACCTGGACTCCACTGCTGCAGCCGCCCACTTCGCCTTCAAAGATGACAACATGCCTTTCTACGAAACAGCAATGCTTTACGTGATTGAGATGAAGTGGTCTGGGTGACTTTAGTTGTCCTTTAAGTTAATTGAAAGGGAAACTAAATAGGGATCTAGAAGAAATAAAGAATGTGAATAGTTGGTATCAAATAAAAAATATAACTTCAATAGAGAATGTATTCATCTTCAACTAAGAAAATGTACCCAACAACAGAAAAAAGTCGAACCGACCAAAGGAATGATAGAGAAACTGCCAAAGAATTGGCTTATTAAAACACATTCGATGACACTGAATTAAAATCGCCTATTCACACAATATCAAAAGGATTTTCAAAAACCATCAAGAAGAAAATGTCTCTTTTAGCTAATGTGACAATACTTCACATGAATCCCAAGAAAGAAATTTAAAATGTAACATTAGTCATACCAACAACAAAGAATAAATACAGGAGTGAGCTGAAAGAAGAAGCCATCGGTTCCATTTTATAAGAAAGCAGATACATATTTAGAGGTTGGACATATTTCATTTTCCAAAATGTAGCTATTTGGAAAATGGAACAAAATATGGAGGTCATAGAAGATATACTAGGATAACAATCATGTCATAGTGTAACACAACTGGTACAGTTAATTGCATCAGTGACTCGGCATCTGTATCTTCCCATGAGTACCTGCCGCTATAGTTCCTTTATAGTTCCTAAAGGTATACAAACATGTATTACAAACAATATAGTCCTGAAGTGGATGGTTAGGTCTTGGCTCCCATCAGATTGCAGGTATTTTACTCACCTTTTCTTCCTAGCTGCTCCAGTCTTGTCGTAGATGGCTCTGCCTCCATAGCTGAGATAATCAATCTTGATCATCTCAGCCAATCCAATTCTTTCTCATAGCAAAGCATTGGGAGACTATTGTCCCCAATGGGGAGTATTCAGCATCTCCATGCAGAGTGTGAAGACTCTGAATGTAGGTGCTGGACACTGTACAGCACTGAGTTAAGAAGCACCTCTAGTGGCAGTCTGAGTGACTACCGGTAGAAGTTTTACTAGGTAGCAATGTAAATACTGCCTCTTCTCAGCAGGTACAGGCTATAGACACCAGAAAAACTACATTAAGCTGTAGTAGTCCTGGTGACTATAGTGTCCCTTAAACTTAAAAAGGACACTCCAAGCACATAAAGCACTTTAGCTGAATAGATATATCACTTTTATGAATGAATCTGGTTATATGGATGTCACTCTGACAACTATTCCTGCTGCTTCCTGATTTGGTTAGCTCATTGGAGCTAAAATGAAGAGACAGAGAACCTGCCTTGCAAATAGTCCTCATTGAACTGCTTTGAGAAGTCTGTGATTGGACAGCCACAGAATATCTGGGTGGAGTTAGAAGGGGAGAGGTTAAAAAGGCTGCAGACAAGAGATCTAGAGCTTTTGCAAGCTATTTTTAGATACCCTAATGAAAAAATGCACAATTATATACATCCATGGTTTTCTTGGTGGTATATCTACTAAACAGTGTTTTATAGTATTTTAACAGTAGAGTGTTCCTTTTATGTTTGTCAATCACATTTTTTTAATTTTTAGATTCTCTTGTAAATCCTGCATATTTCTTTGATTCATACTTATTAATCATTAATCACAATGTTTGCAACTTATATTGACACAATTTGGGAAATATTCCAAAGTCCCTCTTTTTACCCTCTCTTCTAGGAGCTCCATAGTTGATGTGTCTGGGTGGATAACATAGCTCCACAGCAATAATACTCCCAGTAATGTGTCTGAGTGTATAACAGAGCTCCACAGCAATAATACTCCCAGTAATGTGTCTGCGTGTATAACAGAGCTCCACAGTAATAATACTCCCAGTAATGTGTCTGCGTGTATAACAGAGCTCCACAGTAATAATACTCCCAGTAATGTGTCTGAGTGTATAACATAGCTCCACAGCAATAATACTCCCAGTAATGTGTCTGAGTGTATAACAGAGCTCCACAGCAATAATATTCCCAGTAATGTGTCTGAGTGTATAACAGAGCTCCACAGCAATAATACTCCCAGTAATGTGTCTGAGTGTATAACAGAGCTCCACAGCAATAATACTCCCAGTAATGTGCCTGAGTGTATAACAGAGCTCCACAGCAATAATACTCCCAGTAATGTGTCTGCGTGTATAACAGAGCTCCACAGTAATAATACTCCCAGTAATGTGTCTGCGTGTATAACAGAGCTCAACAGTAATAATACTCCCAGTAATGTGTCTGCGTGTATAACAGAGCTCCACAGTAATAATACTCCCAGTAATGTGTCTGAGTGTATAACAGAGCTCCACAGTAATAATACTCCCAGTAATGTGTCTGCGTGTATAACAGAGCTCCACAGCAATAATACTCCCAGTAATGTGTCTGCGTGTATAACAGAGCTCCACAGTAATAATACTCCCAGTAATGTGTCTGCGTGTATAACAGAGCTCCACAGTAATAATACTCCCAGTAATGTGTCTGAGTGTATAACAGAGCTCCACAGCAATAATACTCCCAGTAATGTGTCTGAGTGTATAACAGAGCTCCACAGCAATAATACTCCCAGTAATGTGTCTGAGTGTATAACAGAGCTCCACAGCAATAATACTCCCAGTAATGTGTCTGAGTGTATAACAGAGCTCCACAGCAATAATATTCCCAGTAATGTGTCTGAGTGTATAACAGAGCTCCACAGCAATAATACTCCCAGTAATGTGTCTGAGTGTAACAGAGCTCCACAGCAATAATACTCCCAGTAATGTGTCTGAGTGTATAACAGAGCTCCACAGCAATAATACTCCCAGTAATGTGTCTGAGTGTAACAGAGCTCCACAGCAATAATACTCCCAGTAATGTGTCTGAGTGTATAACAGAGCTCCACAGCAATAATACTCCCAGTAATGTGTCTGAGTGTATAACAGAACTCCACAGCAATAATACTCCCAGTAATGTGTCTGAGTGTATAACAGAGCTCCACAGTAATAATACTCCCAGTAATGTGTCTGAGTGTATAACAGAGCTCCACAGCAATAATACTCCCAGTAATATGTCTGTGTGTATAACAGAGCTCCACAGCAATAATACTCCCAGTAATGTGTCTGAGTGTATAACAGAGCTCCACAGTAATAATACCCCCAGTAATGTGGATAACAGAGCTCCACAGTAATAACACTCCCTGTAATGGGTCTTTAAACTACAATAAATGTATTTAGAAATCAGTCTGTGGAAATAAGAGACATTGTCCTTGTTATAAATTACAATTTATTTGCATAAGTTGTTATTATTAAGTCACGTAAATTGTCTCAGAAGAGCCCCACCTATGACCACACACCCCAATCACACCTCTAAAATGAATGTGTCGCTCTTTGTGCATTTGTAATATTGGGAGGATTGATGTTGGTGCTTTATAAATAAATATAATAAGAAGAATTAGAAATTGCCATAAGATCGAAAAGTTGATGGATCTTTTGGAATAATTGTGAGACAAGGAATATTGATTAACTAATAATATTTTAAAACTGTTCATTATTTTTGCAGGTGATTTCTTTATAATAATACACTGAACTAAATTATAAACGCAACACTTTTGTTTTTGTCCCCATTTTTCATGAGCTGAACTCAAAGATCTAAGACTTTTTCTATGTATACAAAGGCCTATTTCTCTCAAATATTGTTCACAAATCTGTCTAAATCTGTGTTAGTGGGTACTTCTCCTTTGCTGAGATAATCCATCCACCTCAAATCAAGATGCTGATTAGACAGCATGGTTATTGCACAGGCGTGCCTTAGCTTGGCTACAAAAAAAGGCCACTCTAAAATGTGCAGTTTTATCAAACAGCACAATGCCACAGATGTAACATGTTTTGAGGGAGCGTGCAAGTGGCATGCTGACTGCAGGAATGTCCACAAGAGCTGTTGCCCATGAATTGAATGTTCATTTCTCTACCATAAGCCATCTCCAAAGGCATTTCAGAGAATTTGGCAGTAGATCCAACCGGCCTCACAACTGCAAACCATGTATAACCACACCAGCCAAGGACCTCCACATCCAGTATCTTCACCTCCAAGATTGTCTGAGACCAGCCACCCGGACAGCTGCATCAACAATCGGTTTGCATACTGAAAGAATTTCTGCACGAACTGTCAGAAACCATCTCAGGAAAGCTCATCTGCTTGCTTGTGGTCTTCATCGGGGTCTTGACCTGACTGCAGTTCATCGTTGTAACTGACTTTAGTGGGCAAATGCTCACATTCAATGGCATCTGGCACTTTGAAGAGGTGTTCTCTTCGCGGATGAATCCTAGTTTTCACAGGGCAGATGGCAGACAGCGTGTATGGCGTTGTGTGGGTAAGCGGTTTGCTGATGTCAATGTTATGGATCGAGTGGCCCATGGTGGAGGTAGGGTTATGGTACGGGCAGGCGTATGTTATGGACAATGAACACAGGGGCATTCTATTGATAGCATTTCTAATGCACAGAGATACTGTGACAAGATCCTGAGGCCCATTGTTGTGCCATTCATCCAGGATCATCACCTCATGTTGCAGCATGATCTATACACAATTCCTTGAAGCTAAAAACATCCCAGTTCTTGCATGGCCAGCATACTCACTGGACATGTCACCCATTAAGCATATTTGGGATGCTCTAGATCGGCGTATACGACAGCATGTTCCAGATCCTGCCAATACCCAGCAACTTTGCACAGCCATTGAAGAGGAGTGAACCAACATTCCACAGGCCACAATCAACAACCTGATCAACTCTATGCGAAGGAGATGTGTTGCACTGCATGAGGCAAATGGTGGTCACACCAAATACTGACTGGTTTTTGGACCCCCCCCAGACCCACCGGACCCCCCAATACAGTAAAACTGCACATTTTAGAGTGACCTTTTATTTTGGCCAGCCTAAGGCACATCTTTGCAATAATCATGCGGTCTAATCAGCATTTTGATATGCCACACCTGTGAGGTGGATGGATTATCTCAGAAAAGGAGAAGTGCTCACTAACACAGATTTAGACAGATTTGTGAACAATATTTGTGTACATAGAAAAAGTCTTAGATCTTTGAGTTCAGTTCATGAAAAATGGGGGCAAAACCAAAAGTGTTGCATTTATAATTTTGTTCAGTGTATGTATGCATTCATTTATATATGTAAGGTAGTGAGTTCTATACAAGGGATATATGGATGAAACAAATGGGAAGGCGCTCTGTATTATGCATCACTCAACAGAGGGCGGTTGAAAGTATTAAATACAATTAAAGGGGTCTTCAGCAGCGAGTTAAACCATGACGATTTCATGGTTTGACTGACTGCTGAAGACCCCTTTATCTTTTTTATCTAATTTTATTTTAGAGAAATGTGTTTTCATTATATAAAAAAAGTCACCCATCTTCAGTAACTAGTCAAAAATATCAAACTCTTAGCAGTAATTTCGATTTAGTAATTTATATAGTAAGTGGCTGCGTGGTTATCCATCTGCTAGTGTTTTCCATGTGATTTCTGAATCTTAACTGTAGCATATTATTTCATTCTTAATCACCATCAAGAAAATGTATCCAGTATTCCATTGAGCCACTTATTAAGAGTGAGACTGATTTAATATAACATAAATCTAATTAATATGTTACACTTTCACCAGTTCTAATAATACTAAACTATAATGTCCTAAAATGGTTTTATCCCTGTAGAATCTCCTGTCGTTTGTCAACGTAGATAGAAATAGTAATAGATACTAGTGAAAACATATAATTAGATATTATGCCATCTAGATTATACATCAACAATTGTTTGCATAACTAGATGCAGATTGGGTATTAGCCTACCATCAATCACAGACAGCCTCAGATATATCTATCCTGTTACTGTAACTTTGTTTTAGTGTCTATGTGTGTGCATGTGCCAACATCTTAAATGACAGGTAACACACGTAATTCCAGTAAATAATTCGCTACAAATTGGGGAGGTAATGCCTAATCAAGGTTCTGTAGACTCTACCCCACAATTCTTACAATGACGCTGACCTGCACCACTAGGGACGGGGAAAGAAAGGAACCATTTAATATATTGTTTATTTAAAACATTTTGGAAAATGTTGACGATTTCCTGTACAGTGCAAGCATACAGGCTGAAGTGATTGTGTGTTCATTGCACCTTCTTTAATAGAATTTTGACACTGAACAAGTATGCTAATATTAGAATGTTTCCTTTTAACACTAGAGTCATGTATGATAGAATTCAGAATTACAAAATGGAATAAATCTAAAAAATGATACCTAAATCTTATACATTGTAGGCATGCTTTTAGCAGAGCCCTCTTGACCTTCACCTTAACTTGTTTGTTGTGACTTTATTTTATCGCTATGTAAAATGATGTGGAATATATTGTTGTACATGAATATTAATAACACAATTTGTATGCATCTTCTGTATACAAAATGCTATTAATACGGACCAGCAAGCAGGTTTCATCATTATCTCTCTCTCTCTGTTTGGTATTGTACTTCTCTGCTAACGCATAACCAATATGTCTTTTGGCTAGTTTGTTATTATTATAATTATTATCATTTATGTAGCGCCAACATATTCCACAGCACTTTACAATCACAGAAAGGGGAAGAGATGGAGAAGACCTTGTTCAAACAAGCTTACAGAGGTCTATAATTATAATGGTAAACCTCCACCTTACAATATGTAGGCTTTATATTGCAGCTTACAGAATCGTCTTCTTCGGGTAGGATGATCTTGCCTATCACGCCACAGTTAGTTCATCTATATTGAATGCTGAAATAAATACTTTCAGATTTATTTTATTATTTATGCTGAATACTGCCATGCGTGCCAAATGAATCTTCATCATAGTTACTGTGATGTACAAGCAGCAATTATATTCAGGGATGAGGAGCATAATTTGTCTTTGTCCCAGAATTTTTTATGCTTTTAAAACACTCAACTTATATGACCGGAGCTGTTAAACATTACACATTATTACCTATTTAAGTCAATTTAATTGAAATAGCTCAATAGGTACATTTATCTTTCCGTTCTTCACACAATACATCACAAGACTGTAATCGGAATTCTTGTAATAAACTATGATCTTTGTATCAAAATGTGTGTTAGTGGCATCTCAAAGTATTTCTTAAAAAAATAAAAATAAATGTTATATTGAGTTGCAACATTACTAAAATGTTAAGAACTTAGACAATTAATTGAAGATTTTTCTCCCCAAAAATCTTCTATTTTGGATAAAAGTTTAAAGGTTTGTTCTAAATGGTCACCCTAAGTACCCAACTATTTGGATCCATGCCTGGATTAGGTTACAGGTATCCTGCAGTTTCTATTTTTTTAATCCAATAATAAAGTTGTATGTGATGTCATCACTTATTGTAATACCTTATGTAATACTTCCTATGGATTTGGAGTGGAACTCAACGGCAGAATTCTAATTAGGAGAACCCTTTTTAATAGAATAATTCGGAGAGATAGAATAATTCTTAAATAAGGTTTATTTAATAGTGGATTGATGAGAACAGTCCCAGTAATGTGAAGAACACAAAATGAAGATAATTTGACTTTGATGAGAAGGGTTCCTGTAGTTTTAAGGAACACGATATATATAAAGTTTGAAGAGAATAGTTCCTGTAGCTTTAAGGGAACATTATAGATGTAGTTTGATGAGAAGAGTTCCTGTAGCTTTAAGGAACGAGACATGCGGCTGTAGGAATGTGATGAGGTCGTGTAGCTTTAAGGAATACAATATAGAAATAGTTTGATGAGAAGAGTTCCTGTAGCTTTAAGGAATGAGACATGCAGATGTAGGAATGCGATGAGTTCCTGTAGCTTTAAGGAACACAACACTCTTTGATGAGAGAGTTCTTGTAGCTTTAAGGAACACAATATGAAGATAGTTTGATGAGAGAGTTCCTGTAGCTTTAAGGACCACAATATGAAGATAGTTTAATGAGATAGTTCCTATAGCTTTAAGGAACACAATATGGAGATAGTTTGATGAGAAAGTTCCTATAGCTTTAAGGAACACAATATGGAGATAGTTTGATGAGAAAGTTCCTATAGCTTTAAGGAACACAATCTGGAGATAGTTTGATGAGAAAGTTCCCGTAGCTTTAAGGAACACAATATGAAGATAGTTTGATGAGAGAGTTCCTGTAGCTTTAAGGACCACAATATGAAGATAGTTTAATGAGAGAGTTCCTATAGCTTTAAGGAACACAATATGGAGATAGTTTAATGAGAAAGTTCCTGTAGCTTTAAGGAACACAATATGGAGATAGTTTAATGAGAAAGTTCCTGTAGCTTTAAGGACCACAATATGAAGATAGTTTAATGAGAGAGTTCCTATAGCTTTAAGGAACACAATATGGAGATAGTTTGATGAGAAAGTTCCTGTAGCTTTAAGGAACACAATATGGAGATAGTTTGATGAGAAAATTCCTGTAGCTTTTAGGAATACAATATAGATGTAGTTTGATGAGAAGAGTTCCTGTAGCTTTAAGGAACGAGACATGCGGCTGTAGGAATGTGATGAGGTCGTGTAGCTTTAAGGAATACAATATAGAAATAGTTTGATGAGAAGAGTTCCTGTAGCTTTAAGGAATGAGACATGCAGATGTAGGAATGCGATGAGTTCCTGTAGCTTTAAGGAATACAACTCTCTTTGATGAGAGAGTTCTTGTAGCTTTAAGGAACACAATATGAAGATAGTTTGAT
The DNA here is from genome assembly GCF_036172605.1 of Pelobates fuscus. NCBI lineage: Eukaryota > Metazoa > Chordata > Amphibia > Anura > Pelobatidae > Pelobates > Pelobates fuscus. Next base: position 18,907,647 of record NC_086320.1, read on the forward strand.
GAGAGAGTACCTGTAGCTTTAAGGACCACAATATGAAGATAGTTTAATGAGAGAGTTCCTATAGCTTTAAGGAACACAATATGGAGATAGTTTGGTGAGAAAGTTCCTGTAGCTTTAAGGAACACAATATGGAGATAGTTTGATGAGAAAGTTCCTGTAGCTTTAAGGAATACAATGTGGAGATAGTTTGATGAGAAAGTTCCTGTAGCTTTAAGGAACACCATATGGAGATAGTTTGATGAGAAAGTTCTGTAGCTTTAAGGACCACAATATGAAGATAGTTTAATGAGAGAGTTCCTATAGCTTTAAGGAACACAATATGGAGATAGTTTGATGAGAAAGTTCCTGTAGCTTTAAGGAACACAATATGGAGATAGTTTGATGAGAAAGTTCCTGTAGCTTTAAGGAACACAATATGGAGATAGTTAGATGAGAAAATTCCTGTAGCTTTTAGGAATACAATATAGATGTAGTTTGATGAGAAGAGTTCCTGTAGCTTTAAGGAACGAGACATGCGGCTGTAGGAATGTGATGAGGTCGTGTAGCTTTAAGGAATACAATATAGAAATAGTTTGATGAGAAGAGTTCCTGTAGCTTTAAGGAATGAGACATGCAGATGTAGGAATGCGATGAGTTCCTGTAGCTTTAAGGAATACAACTCTCTTTGATGAGAGAGTTCTTGTAGCTTTAAGGAACACAATATGAAGATAGTTTGATGAGAGAGTTCCTGTAGCTTTAAGGACCACAATATGAAGATAGTTTAATGAGAGAGTTCCTATAGCTTTAAGGAACACAATATGGAGATAGTTTGGTGAGAAAGTTCCTGTAGCTTTAAGGAACACAATATGGAGATAGTTTGATGAGAAAGTTCCTGTAGCTTTAAGGAATACAATGTGGAGATAGTTTGATGAGAAAGTTCCTGTAGCTTTAAGGAACACAATATGGAGATAGTTTGATGAGAAAGTTCTGTAGCTTTAAGGACCACAATATGAAGATAGTTTAATGAGAGAGTTCCTATAGCTTTAAGGAACACAATATGGAGATAGTTTGATGAGAAAGTTCCTGTAGCTTTAAGGAACACAATATGGAGATAGTTTGATGAGAAAGTTCCCGTAGCTTTAAGGAACACAATATGGAGATAGTTTGATGAGAAAATTCCTGTAGCTTTTAGGAATACAGTATAGATGTAGTTTGATGAGAAGAGTTCCTGTAGCTTTAAGGAATGAGACATGCAGATGTAGGAATGCGATGAGTTCCTGTAGCTTTAAGGAATACAACTCTCTTTGATGAGAGAGTTCTTGTAGCTTTAAGGAACACAATATGAAGATAGTTTGATGAGAGAGTTCCTGTAGCTTTAAGGACCACAATATGAAGATAGTTTAATGAGAGAGTTCCTATAGCTTTAAGGAACACAATATGGAGATAGTTTGGTGAGAAAGTTCCTGTAGCTTTAAGGAACACAATATGGAGATAGTTTGATGAGAAAGTTCCTGTAGCTTTAAGGAATACAATGTGGAGATAGTTTGATGAGAAAGTTCCTGTAGCTTTAAGGAACACAATATGGAGATAGTTTGATGAGAAAGTTCTGTAGCTTTAAGGACCACAATATGAAGATAGTTTAATGAGAGAGTTCCTATAGCTTTAAGGAACACAATATGGAGATAGTTTGATGAGAAAGTTCCTGTAGCTTTAAGGAACACAATATGGAGATAGTTTGATGAGAAAGTTCTGTAGCTTTAAGGACCACAATATGAAGATAGTTTAATGAGAGAGTTCCTATAGCTTTAAGGAACACAATATGGAGATAGTTTGATGAGAAAGTTCCTGTAGCTTTAAGGAACACAATATGGAGATAGTTTGATGAGAAAGTTCCCGTAGCTTTAAGGAACACAATATGGAGATAGGTTGATGAGAGAGTTTCTGTAGCTTTAAGGAACACGAGTATAAATGTAATTACTTATTTTTATATGGAAAGTTCATAAGACGAATCCCTGTGAATAAGTTCATGTAGTAAATACATTTATAACTTCCAATTAATCTCAGTAGGAAGACACGTAGTGAAAACTGAAGTGCCAATGGACTAAAACTTGCGTTGATGATGATGTGCTTTGTGAAGCAGAGAGAATCCAAAGATAATCCGAATCAATTGGAAGGAGAATGGAGATCCAACAATCCAGGTTCGGTACACGTAATTCATAGAAAGAGAAAGCTTGTTTGTAGCCGGTCTGATTGATCAGGAAGCTTCAAAATAATCAAGCACTTTGAATCTGGCGCGGTTCCTGTAAGTAGAGTGAGGAAGCTGCGTCAGAGGAAGTGTGTCAATAGTCCCGGAAGTGTCGGATTGCGGCAAAGCCGCTAGTTAAGTTCTGACACTTATTGTTACCCATAAAGGCTGTAAAGCAAAGCTTTCTGGATATTGCAGTTCAGCTGTTAGCATTCAACAAACAAACTACTCGATAGAAACCTCTGCAGCACCCGTTAAATACTACTGTAGAGAAATGTATGGGATAAGTTGACTACACTACAATAAAAAAGTTAAGGGAAGGTCTGAGTCTCTTTCTGGTCTGAGCAGAGGTCACTGTAGAAGATACAAAACCTAGGAATTTGCAGAAAATGCATTTTAAAAATATGTGTTGCATTATTATATTCAATGTACTCTTGTTATGTATATTTTTAATGTCTTAAAAATAATGGTCTCAACTCCTGTATTGTTTGTGTCTTTAAATGATAATGGCAAGATTTCTTGCTAGAATTATTCTTAGTAACATTTGATCAAATATGAGCCAAGTGATGATTGATTAGAGAATGGAAGGTTTAACCAGCAATTTTAATTGTTTATTGTCTTATTGGGTTATCTTGGTCCCATTAGGACTGCATCTTCGCACTAGAGAGAAATGATTCAATATTTCTAATGGAATATCGCCACCTACGTTCACAGCATCAAAAGTCAGCATTTTCAAATAAGAATTTATGCTCATCTAATATATGTAATAACTGGCGATTTTGAAGAAATATCAACATCAGGCTGAATAATAAAAGGTAGTGGATAGTCTTCATTGTGATAGACGTATATTACAAGACACAAACACTCCAATAGAATTTTCAGCCACCAATCACAGCATGGCTACAGTAATTAGAAGGGCTAATTTGCCCAGAGTATAATTCAGTAAAAACACAGGCAGCATTGCAACAATCACAAAGTTGTTTAATAAATAGAGCATTGTGAGGAATTCAGGGCAAAGTTTAAATGTTGGGCTAAAATTGGCGAACTGCATTAAAGGACCACTCTAGGCACCCAGACCACTTCAGCTTAATGAAGTGGTCTGGGTGCCAGGTCCAGCTAGGGTTAACCCATTTTTTTTTATAAACATAGCAGAGAAACTGCTATGTTTATAAATGGGTTAATCCAGCCCTCAAAGCCTCTAGTGGCTGTCTCACTGACAGCCGCTAGAGGCGCTTGCTAGAGGCGCTTGCGTCCATAGGAAAGCATTGATAATGCTTTCCTATGAGACCGGCTGAATGCGTGCGCAGCTCTTGCCGCGCGTGTGCATTCAGCCGAATGGGAGGAGAGAAGGAGGATCGGAGGAGAAGAGCTCCCAGCCCGGCGCTAGAGATAGGTAAGTTTTAACCCATTTCCTCTCCCCAGAGCCCGGCAGGAGGGGGTCCCTGAGGGTGGGGGCACCCTCAGGGCACTATAGTGCCAGGAAAACGAGTATGTTTTCCTGGCACTATAGTGGTCATTTAACTTTAGTTATGTTGAACTAACATTTAAAATGCATTGACTGCTAATGCAGAACTTTATCGAATAACATTGACATTGTTTGTATATGCATTTAAATTTGTCACAAAGAAAATCATCACAAAGAAAATGTACAAGTGAGACATACCTACCTCTGTATACCTCTGGGCAAGATCTGACTCTAAGATGCTCTGGACAAGCTCTTGATAAAGTCCACTCGAGTGAATGCAATCCATGTCTTAATTTACTGTGGTAGAGGTTGAAGTAGTTTAAGCATGCGTGGGATAGGCATAAGGCTATCCTAACTAATAATAAGGCCAGGGACTAATGAAAGTATTTAGAAAATTGGGCAGACTAGATGGGCCGAATGGTTCTTATCTGCCATCACATTCTGTGGTTCTATGGTTAATGCGCTCAGTTAATTTGGAACTCAGTACTCTCTCCTTCCACCAAAAATATTTGCCTTAAAATGCTGCTTCCCCATTGTTAAACTTTCCTCTCTACCCCAGTCAATCTCTAGGTAATTTATGCTCTAATGATTAGTATTATTTATCCTTTGTATCTTCTTCGTCATGACATGTTTGAGGGTTTGTAATATATTCCTAACACTACGGCATTGCTTCTCTTATCTACCAAACAGATTTATACCGATAAGCCCCCCACATTTTCAGCCTTGTCACTGTTATGCTCTTTCCTTAATAAAAGGCGTTAATACAGTTTTGACATATAACCATATAACATAGGACATACAACCTGTGACGAGACCAATCTCGCTACATTGCATTGGAGGAGCCTGGTCGCCCACCTGCTGCCTTTGGATTATGGACCGGCAGCTAAAGGGTTAATTTTACTGTGCAGAAGGATTTATTTCTCCCTTTCTGACAGCCGTTCAGTAGATTCTATCTACCGAACAAACAGCTTCTTTTCAGCCTCCCCAGAGCCGTGGGAAGCCGGCCGGCGCTGTTAATTGGCCACCCAGAAGCTGGAGTGTGCCTTCCATTTACCTCCCTGAAGCTGTGGTTAACCGCAGCTTAATTGATTGTTACTGGGTGGCCGCGGTTACACTTAGCGGCCGCTAGGTGGCGGTGTTCTGGAGCTCCCCGCAGGGCCGGCCTTAGGCATTTAGACGCCCTGTGCGAAAAATCTTCACAGCGCCCCCCCCCCCCGTCATCCATGTATGCTATGTTTGTGTTGTCTGTGTATGTGATAGTAGGTATGATGACTGTGTGTGATATGTATGCTATGTGTGATATTTGTAATGGGTGTATTAACAGTGTGTGATATGCGTGTATTGGTTGTATGTGACACACACACACACACACACACACACAGAGTCAGACGGCCATACACACACACAGGAAGACATCCACACACACACACAGGCAGACAGTCATACACACACACAGAGTCAGACGGCCATACACACACACAGGAAGACATCCACACACACACACAGGCAAACAGTCAGTCATACACACAGACACAGACAGTAATACACACAGACACACACAGAGGCAGACAGTAATACACACAGACACACACAGAGGCAGACAGTCATACACACACACAGACACACAGACAGCCATACACACAGAGGCAGACAGCCATACACACAGAGGCAGTCATACACACAGACACACACACAGAGGCAGACAGTAATACACACAGACACACAGTGGCAGACAGTCATACACACACACACACACACACACACACACACAGGCAGACAGTCTCACACACACAGACACACAGAGGCAGACAGTCAGTCATACACACAGACACAGAGTAATACACACAGACACACAGAGGCAGACAGTAATACACACACAGTCATACACACAGACACACACAGAGGCAGACAGTCATACACACACACACAGACACACACAGGCAGACAGTCATACACACACACACACACACACAGGCAGACAGTCATACACAATACACACAGAGGCAGACAGTCATACACACAGACAAACACGCAGACAGACACACACACAGAGGCAGACAGTAATACACACAGACACACAGTGGCAGACAGTCATATACACACACAGACACACACAGGCAGACAGTCTCACACACACAGACACACACAGGCAGACAGTCAGTCATACACACAGACACAGACAGTAATACACACAGACACACACAGAGGCAGACAGTAATACACACACAGTCATACACACAGACACACACAGAGGCAGACAGTCATACACACACACACAGACACACACAGGCAGACAGTCATACACACACACACACACACACACACACACACACACACACAGGCAGACAGTCATACACACAGAGGCAGACAGTCATACACACACAGACAGTAATACACACAGGCAGAGAGTCACACTCACATGACAAGCACACAGTTACCTGTGGAGTTCATTGTGGAGGCAGTGCAGCTCCTGGTGACTGTTTGGTGGGGAAGCAGGGACTCCTTCCTGCTTCCCCTGCAGCAGTTTTCCGGCGCTTTTAGCTCCGCCCCCGCCGCACGGTAAGCTCCGCCCCCGCTGCAAATTTGAAAAAAATATTTTTTTTTTTTTTTTTTTTTTTTTAAACCCAGCCGGCTGTGCGGCCGCATGGCGCCCCCTGCTACATGGCGCCCTGTGCGGCCGCACAGCTCGCACACCCCTAAGGCCGGCCCTGGCTCCCCGGGCAGCCAGCGCTTTTCTGCCCGGCTTTCATGCAGCAAACCCGGACACTTTTACGTGCAGGCACCGCTGAACCTCCAGCCCCTGGTTCTAATTCGGACGGATTTAACGAATGCATGTAAATTCGGTATTTTATGTTGGAGGAATGTTTTAACCCAGATAGCCATGCCATGGAGCATATTAGTGTAATTAAAGACTTTGGCTCCATGGCAATTAAACTGTATTCGTGTGGTCTGAGTGCCATTCACCTAATAATGTGCACTCAGACCTGAGCTATCTGGGGATATGTTGCATGTCTGTGTTTTATGTGCAAAAAGTAACTTTGTGTATTTTAAAGTGATAGTCTGTCTTTGTGTCCCCACGTGTGTAATGGAGTTTTGCCTTTGTCCTGGGAGATAATTGAATTACTTCTCCAGGGCAGAGGGGAGGAAGCCAGGATGCATTGTGGGGATGTTTTACTGCTGTATGTCTGTAATTGGTACTTGTCTGTCCGTTGTTACAGTCTTCCATCTGATCCCCTAGGGGAGTGTCCACCAGGTGGGAGACCTGCATAAATACAGGGGCAGGTAGCCCCCAATAAACAGACCACTGCTTGACCCTCAACATGGAGCCTTGCCTCGTTCTTGGGGGGATTCACTGTATGCTGATAGGGACTGACTGCCAGGAGTGTAAGCCGCTTGGGAGCTTTTCCTGTTCGTCTGCTAGCAGCTATTCGTGAGGTTCCAGTTCGGGAGTTTGGAGTGCTACCTTATTCTCTTGTATGCAGTTCGGGAGTTTGGTGCATTCACTTACATCCAATTCGTGAGTTTTGGTGATTTTACAGTAGCTGTGCCTGTCTGTGAAAAGGGGATTATCGCCTAAACGATTTTAACCCCTTTTCTGCTGAAACGGTCCGTTACACAACCCCTCTTATATTCCTAAATAATATACAACCATTTAAATCAATTGCCCATTAATATGTTTTATCCCACCATATTTTCTAAAAACCTATTATTTAATATTGTGTATTGCATGCCAATGCCTCTAACTCTAGCAACTCTAGCAAGCAGGCATTTAATGTTATCATCAGCTTTAGGTGCTTGATTTCATTTATTTAGAAACACTCCTTTTTACATCATGCATTATGCTCCCTTACAGTCAGGTCCATAAATATTTGGACATCGACACAATTCTAATCTGTTTGGCTCTATACACCACCACAATGGGTTTGAAATGAAATGAACAAGATGTGCTTTAACTGCAGACTTTCAGCTTTAATTTGAATGTATTTACATCCAAATCAGGTGAACGGTGTAGGAATTACAACAGTTTGTATATGTGCCTCCCACTTTTCAAGGGACCAAAAGTAATGGGACAATTGGCTACTCAGCTGTTCCATGGCCAGGTGTGTGTTATTCCCTCATTATCCCATTTACAAGGAGCAGATAAAAGGTCCAGAGTTCATTTTAAGTGTGCTATTTGCATTTGGGATCTGTTGCTGTCAACTCTCAACATGAGATCCAAAGAGCTGTCACTATCAGTGAAGCAAGTCATCATTAGGCTGAAAAAACAAAACAAACCCATCAGAGAGATAGCAAAAACATTAGGTGTGGCTAAATCAACTGTTTGGAACATCCTTAAAAAGAAAGAACGCATCGGTGAGCTCAGCAACACCAAAAGACCCAGAAGACCATGGAAAACAACTGTGGTGGATGACCAAATAATTATTTCCCTGGTGAAGAAAACACCCTTCACAACAGTTGGCCAGATCAAGAACACTCTCCAGGAGGTAGGTGTATGTGTGTCAAAGTCAACAATCAAGAGAAGACTTCACCAGAGTGAATACAGAGGGTTCACCACAAGATGTAAACCATTGGTGAGCCTCAAAAACAGGAAGGCCAGATTAGAGTTTGCCAAACAACATCTAAAAAAGTCTTCACAGTTCTGGAACAACATCCTATGGACAGATGAGACCAAGATCAACTTGTACCAGAGTGATGGGAAGAGAAGAGTATGGAGAAGGAAAGGAACTGCTCATGATCCAAAGCATACCACCTCATCAGTGAAGCATGGTGGTGGTAGTGTCATGGCGTGGGCATGTATGGCTGCCAATGGAACTGGTTCTCTTGTATTTATTGATGATGTGACTGCCACAAAAGCAGCAGGATGAATTCTGAAGTGTTTCAGGCAATATTATCTGCTCATATTCAGCCAAATGCTTCAGAACTCATTGGACGGCCCTTCCCAGTGCAGATGGACAATGACCTGAAGTATATTGCAAAAGCAACCAAAGAGTTTTTTAAGGGAAAGAAGTGGAATGTTATGCAATGGCCAAGTCAATCACCTGACCTGAATCTGATTGAGCATGCATTTCACTTGATGAAGACAATACTGAAGGGAAAATGCCCCAAGAACAAGCAGGAACTGAAGACAGTTGCAGTAGAGGCCTGGCAGAGCATCACCAGGGATGAAACCCAGTATATGGTGATATCAATGCATTCCAGACTTCAGGCTGTAATTGACTGCAAAGGATTTGCAACATGTATTAAAAAGTGAAAGTTTGATTTATGACTGTTAATCTGTACCATTACTTTTGGTCCCTTAAAAAGTGGGAGGCACATATACAAACTGTTGTAATTCCTACACTGTGCACCTGATTTGGATGTAAATACCCTCAAATTAAAGCTGACATTCTGCAGTTAAAACACATATTGTTTGTTTCATTTCAAACCCATTGTGATGGTGTATAGACTTAAAAAGATAAGAATTGTGTCGATGTCCCAATATTTATGGACCTGACTGTATCTCCCTCCGCCTTCCACTATAATGTGTGGCAAAAATAATATTTCAGAGTAATATCTTAGAAGTCTTCTATTTAGTTTGCTTCCTAATTCTGAGCTTTTTTTTAGGACCTTTCATTCTTCATGATCTTCCTCTGCCCTTGTCATTGGTATTAATAAGGACGATGACAGCTGGGTCATCTCCAGCCCTTCGAACAATCTATCCTTGGAATATATGAAATATTGTATTTTATTAAACCACAAAACATTCACCTAGATTACAAACATTTCCCCAAATAGAATTATCAAATTTTTCCTTACATAAAATTAATGTTTGTCGATATCTCATCTTCTCACAATATATTGACCTCAACCTTAGCAACTACTATTGAATTTTTAAAACTTCAACCTCAGTCACTACTATTAAACATCTAAAATATTGACATCTATCTCTTCTTTTTTATACCTTTATAACTATTTGACTTTAAAGCCCATTTGTCTCTCTTCTCTGACTGATCCAACCTTTCCTGATATCGGACCTGCTAAACTTGGTAGGTTTAACGGAAGTGTTCGGTGGAGGACTCCTGCTCGGTCGTAAAAAAATAATAAGTTAATAAGAAAGCGTTTGAAAACTAGAACATTTTCTCCAAGTTACATGGATAAAAATATTTCTGTTACCTGCACCATTTTTATTTGATTCTTTTAGTAAAATAGTGATCAAGCTATGGATAACCCTGTCAATGCTCAAGCAGATTGCGTTGCGTCCTGTTCTAATGGTTGCAGGCAGAGAAACGATAGATCAAGCACAGCCAGCGTTACAGCTCTAGTCCTCCTGTTGCACAATCTCCATCTAAAAATAAACCATTTACTTGGGATAAAGAGTATTCTCACACGCAAGGCAGACATAATAGTAAAAAGAACATTGCAGGATAATAACAATGTTTTCTTTAGAGTGTTGGCATGCATTGCTAATGAGCTTAAAGGAAAAACTAAAATGTTTTAGTGGGGAAGGAGGTGGATTCAACATTTTATTTGCAGTTATCCAGATAACAGTTCAACTAATGCAGTCAAGGCATTTAAAAAGAGTCTGAATTTAGAAAGCCTGGTCCTTCCACTTACCCTTACCCTTATTTTTGTAAAGCATTCCCTCTGCACACACTCACTCTTAGGCTTTCACACAGGTGACGACAGCTCTGCCTCATTGTTTCCTACCTCTATGCACAGCAGTGCATGAGAAGGATTTAGCCGATTAGGATTTAGTGGAAGTGGCCACTGATAGGCTAAGAGCACTTCCCATTGACAGAAATAGTGCGCACCACTGTAGTAGCAATGTCTACTTACCTCAGGCTTTCATAGGCCACCCACTATGCCCTCAGTGAATACTTTTCTAACAACCTACTTTTTTCATTGAGCAGCGCCCTCAACCCCTTTGTTCCTGTGCATCCAACTCGTCTGGTTACAGATACTTGTCTGTTAGTACAGCGCTACTGAATTGGCGCCTTAAAATAATAATAATAATAGGCAATGGTATATCCTCAGCAGGCCTTGAACTTATATTTTAAAGTTGTCACGTACTATTTTGCTGTAACATTTCAGGCATATGCTGATTAATTATGCCTAGGCATCTGCAGACATTTTTCAGGGGAGTTAAAGCAAAACCCGCATAAGGTTTATGCATTAGTGTTATTTCTCATTTCATTCCATGCTATCAGTTGCCATATCACTTTATATTTTACCCTATAATCCCTAATACCATATTTCACCCTTTGCTCCAATCTACCAGTTACAATGAGAACTATGACTAGTCCTAAGCTGTGTATCCTAAGGTGTCTGCTTTGCATCAAACTTTGCTTACCTCTCATCCATGCTCACCTAACTGCTCAGGTGCATTTAGAAATACCTATAAACCTTTAATGGGCAAATTGCAGAGAATGTGTGTAGCCGACCCCTCTTGCACTACGCTGTGGACTCCCGTGGGACGATGCTGTGAGATTTGTTTATCTATTTATCTCTTTTTTTTTGTATATGGTAGTAACTGTCACCATTTGGTCAAAAGCATGGATGGTTATAATTATTTAATGAGTAACTGTTTCATTATTCACATGAAGTTCTAACGGTGTGAGATTAAATTCGGATAATTGTATCCTATCTGTATGATACACATGCATTAGCCATAAATATGCTACGTAGCAGATTCAACGGAATAAATGAAACTGGGACAATGGCTCGTTTTCTCCGCCAAATTGGACAAATGCAATAATTTAGCAATTCATTTAATTCAAATAGATTTTTATATCCTGTCTAAATATGCAGATTAATTTACAGTGTTTGCTTTAAATTTATACCGAGCTGTACAATTACGAGATTTTGGTATAAAAATTGGACTGGAATATATTTAGTTTTTGAAATACAGTATGCATGAAACACAATGTGTCATGTCTACCTAGATTAATTATTCCTTTTGTTTAGTGACAGTTTTTCAGAATTGGCTTTCCTGCTTATAGGGAACATATGGCCTGTCAGTCCTCCTCTAAATATGCATGGATAATGTGTTTGTACTCTGTCGTCCTGTGCTGAAGTGAAGCAATGAAAAGTATCTCTCTGCTAATTAAATAGGCAGCAAAAAATCATGAACTTACCAGCTCTGTCCAACAGCCTTATAGAAGCACCTGTTAATTATAATATCTTGATTGGGCCAAAATAGAAAGCCCAGTAGCTGCAACTGAGCATGGAGCACTTAGCCCAAATTGTACTGATTATATTTACAATTTAGAAGTCTTTTGCAAAACAGAATATACTTTGGCAGAGCAATGCATTGCACAATTGTAAATTAGGATCATATTTGATCATTAGCAAGTATATTTTAATACTCATGAGGGGGACTGGTAGAGAAATGGTTTAATTAGCGTACTTAATGTGGAACTAGTATTGTTTTCAACTCACATAGAAAAATTTACATGCATTACTTATAGTTCACCAATAGGGGAGCATGTGTGCCGTGGTACTAATGGTAGATACAGGTAGTTATAATCATTTATGTTCATGAAAACTGCTTATGTAGACCCATGGTTCTGCATGAGAGTCTTTTTTTTGGATATACGAGAGCGACCAGGGTGAGGGATATAATTTGCCTAATACATATGATTATCATTTATCAAAATACGTACTGAAGGACTAATGCACTCTTACCCAGGTCCAGATCGAGGGACCCAGAGTGTCAAAGAACCCAGAAAAAAGGTCATTGCTAAGAAAAACTTATTACAAACATCTAAGAGGAGGATCAGATCCAGTGTATCCCTTAGTGGATGAAATACCTTTACAGTCCAGAGCTTAACTTATGTGGCTCTGGAAAGTGTGAGTGAACCTTTTTTATTCTCCACATATTGTAAATAGGTTTCAACAGTATACACTATGTTGTTTTCTTGTATATATTATATATAGGGTCCACAGTTACTGTCTGTTGCTGAAAATAAGACCTATACAAGATTGTAAAGGTAAAATATTCCACTGTGTGTGCGCTTTCACCTTTTTTTTTTTTTTCTGTTCACTATATCTTTCATTTGGTTTAATAAGTGACTGTACACCGAGGGGTTTTTAAGCTGCACCAGTTGTAGTATTTTGTGTATAGCGCCCTTTTTCCTTCTATTGTGTATTTCTTGGCATGACTGATGCCGGTCGCTGTGCACTTAAAATATTTAAAGGGACAGTGGGTCCCAATTGGAAAAACTTGATGTCACTTGACCTAATCCTCCCTATCACAGCCATCATCAAGGTATTTAAACTTCTTTCTACAGTTCTTCGGTTCCCAGTCATGGTTTCCACTTTTGGTTATCAGAGGTCATGGACCCTACAGAATTAAGTCAGATTGATCACTGTATGGATCAATACGCTCAGGCTTTCAAGATGCTGTTGATTCATACTGCTCATCTTCAGCCCCGAGAACCGCAGTCTAGTCCTTCCCAACAGAGCAAGGCTACTCCTATTGTCCTATCCATCCACCTCACAGGTGTGGCATATCAAGATGCTGATTATTGCAAAAGTGATTAGGCTGGCCACAATAAAAGGCCACTCTAAAATGGGCAGTTTTATCACACAGCAGTTTTATGCCACAGATGTCGCAAGTTTTGAGGGAGCAGGCAATTGGCATGCTGACTGCAGGAATGTCCACCAGAGCTGTTGCCCGTGAATTGAATGTTCATTTCTCTACCATAAGCCGTCTCCACAGGTATTTTAGAGAAATTGCCAGTAGATTCAACTGGCCTCACAACTGCAGACCACGTGTAACCACAACAGCCCAAAACCTCCACATCCAGCATCTTCACCTCCAAGATCTCCTGAGACCAGTCACCCGGACAGCTGCTGCAACAATCAGTTTGCATAACCAAAGAATTTCTGAACAACTTGTTAGAAACCGTCTCAGGGTAGTTCATCTGCATGCTCGTTGTCCTCATTGGGGTCTCAACCTGACTGCAGTTCATCATCGTAACGGACTTGAGTTGGCAAATGCTCACATTCGATGGCATCTGGCACTTTGGAGAGGTGTTCTCTTCATGGATGAATCCCGGTTTTCACTGCACAGGGCAGATGGCAGACAGCGTGTATGGCATAGGCGTGCGCACGGGGTGTGCCGGGTGTGCCTGGGCACACCCTAATCCCCGCGGCACGCCTATGGATTGAGTCCTGCAGGAACAGAGTTCCTACACTTTTTTTGTGCAGGAACGCCGTTCCTGCAGGCACTCAGTGCCCCCCTTCCTCCCCCATGTCCCCCCTGTCATGGATGGGAGGGGGGGGGCAAGAGGTGATGGACCCCCCCCCCCCCCGGTCGGCTCTCTCAATATCAGCCGCGGCGAGGGAGCTGTGAGCTCTCTGCTCCCTCTCGCCGTGCGCTGCTTGCTGATGCTGGGAGCCGGAATATGATGTCATATTCCGGCTCCCAGCTACAGCAGACAGCCCGCGCGGCGAGAGGGAGCAGAGAGCTCACAGCTCCCTCGCCGCGGCTGATATTGAGAGAGCCGCCCGACCCACTGGACCCCAGGGACAAGTCCACGCCAGCACTCCAGGTAGGGAGGCTGGGTGGACATTTTTTTAATTAAAAAAATAATAATTTGTGTGTGTGTGAATGTGTGTGTGTGTCTGTGACTGTGTGTGTGTGTCTGTGACTGTTTGTGTGTGTGTGTGTGTGTCTGTGAATGTGTGTGTGAATGTCTGTGAATGTGTGTGTGTGTGTGTGAATGTGTCTGTGTCTGTGAATGTGTGTGAGTGTATGTGTGTATGTGTATCTGTGAATGTGTGTCTGTGAATGTGTATGTGTGTCAGTGTCTGTGAATGTGTGTGTCTATAAATGTATGAGTGTGTGTGTCTGTGAGTGTATATATATATTTATATATACACACACACACACACATATACATACACACACTGGAGTGTATATTATTTTTTTTGGGGGGTGGGAATCTTGGTTCCCACACTTTATTCCCCAGGACTATTCTCCCCTGTCGGCTCACGCAGAACCGGCGCTGAGTGTCGGCTCTGCTCTAAGCCTCCATGGGCCGGCGGGGAGATCAAAGATCTACCTCACCGGCCCACAGCAGCATGAAGGGAGGCAGGAGAGGACCCGGGGAGCTCTAGACAGCAGCTCCGCCAGGTTCCTCTCGCGAGATCTGAGCGTTGCCGCGGCAACGCTCAGATCTCACGAGAGTTAACTCTAGCCCCGCAGGCTAGAGTTCACTCTCCACTGGACCACCAGGGAGGGCACATGGCAGCAAGGATCCCCCCTCCCTACATAAGGTAAGAAGGGAGGGGGGATATTTACTAATCTGCCCCCACCTCCACAATCTGTCCAAACATACAGGACACACACACACATACAGCACCCACACACAAAAAGCACCTACAGACATACAGCACTCTCACACAAACAGCACACACACAGCACCCTCACACACACAGCACCCAGACAGCAGCCACACACATACAGTACACATACAACACCCTCACACACACAGTACACTAACCGCACCCTCACAAACACACACAGCACCTTTACAAACACACAACACCCTCACACACAGCACACTAACAACACCCTCGCAAACACACACGCACAAACAGCACCCTCAGAAATACACGACACCCACACACATCACACAAACAGCACCATCACACACACATCACACAAACAGCACCCTCACACACACAGCACCCTCACACAGCACACTAACGGACCCTAACACACACACACAAACACCCTCACACACAAACAGCACCCTCACACACACACACACACACACACCACACTACCAGCACCCTCACACATACACACACATAGCAGCACCCTTACACACACCACCCTCACACAGCACACTAACAGCACACACACACACACAGCAGTGTATGTATATATGTGTGTGTGTATATATGTATATATATATATATATATATATATATACACATATACATGCGGCGTGTGTTTGTGCTTTAGGGTGCACACCCTAATGCAATAGGCTGCGCACGCCTATGGTGTATGGCGTCATGTGGGTGAATAGTTTGCTGATGTCAACATTGTGGATCGAGTGGTCCATGGTGGCGGTGGGGTTATGATATTGGCAGGCGTATGTTATGAACAATGAACACAGGTGCATATTATTGATGGCATTTTGAATGCACAGAGATGCCGTGATGAGATCCTGAGGCCCATTGTTGTGCCATTCATCCACGACCATCACCCCATGTTGCAGCATGATAATGCACGGTCCCATGTTGCAAGGATCTGTACACAATTCCTGGAAGCTGAAAACATCCCAGTTCTTGCATGTCCAGCATACTCACATGATATGTCACCCATTGAGCATGTTTGGGATTCTCTGGATCGGCGTATACAACAGTGTGTTCCAGGTCCTGTTGAGGCCACAATCAACAACCTGATCAACTCTATGTGAAGGAGATGTGTTGCACTGCGTGAGGAAAATGGTGGTCACACCAGATACTGACTGGTTTTTGGACCCCACCCAATACAGTAAAACTGCACATTTTAGAGTGGCCTTTTATTGTGGCCAGCCTAAGGCACACATGTGCAATAATCATGCTGTCTAATCAGCATCTTCCTATGCCACACCTGTGAGGTGGCAAAGGAGAAGTGCTCACTAACACAGATTTAGACAGATTTGTGAACAATATTTGAGAGAAATAGGCCTTTTGTATACAATAAAAAGGTCTTAGATCTTTGAGTTCAGCTCATGAAAAATGGTGGCAAAAACAAAAGTGTTGCATTTATAATTTTGTTCAGTGTATATAAAGCACCGTCTGTCACCTTGTTACCTCCTCCTCATTTTGGAGGTGGTGTGCAGGATTGTCGTGGTTTCCTCAATCAAGTTGAGTACCACTTTGAGGCTTCTCCTTGTTCTTTTCCTTCTGATAGAGCTAAGATTGGATACTTAATGAATCAGTTGACAGGTAAGGCTATAACTTGAGCTAATCGGTTATGGGAGAGCAACAAGACTATAGCCTATAATTATACAGAATTCCTCATTGAATTCAAATCGACTTTGAGTCTTTAGGGAAAGAGAAGAATGCTGCCAAAGCTTTAATTTGCATTAAACAAGGTAACCATTCTGTGGCTGATTATGCCATCAAATTTACTCTGGCTTCCGAGGTTGACTGGATCAATAGCTCACTTGTCACCGCCTTTTCTGAAGGGTTATCCAATGCTATCTTAGATGAGACAGCAGCCAGGGAATTACCTGACAAACTAAATGAATACATAACCTACATGATGTAGAATGATATTAGGCTGAGAAATTGATAGAAGACCAGGAATAAATCTAAGCATTCAGTAGTTACACCAGCATCTTGCTTTCCACTTCTGTTTTTCATAACTCCCCATATTAGTGGAACCAGAACCTATGCAGTTAGGGGTAATGGAATTATCTGAGGCAGATAAATATTTTAGGAGAAAAGAGGGTCTCCGTTTGTAGTGTGGCAAAAGGGGACATATGAGTAACACTAGTCCTATTCATCCAGAAAACATGCGCACCAAAGTACTGTTAGGGTACCGGCCTTAGGTATGATGCATATGTCCCCTACCATACCTCAAAATAGATTCCTCCTTGCTATCATCTTAAACTGGGGCTCACAACATGTCAATAGACATGCTCTTCTTGATTCAGGAGCCATAGAAAATGTTCTTGATTGGAAGCAAGGAGAGTTATGTTGTTAGGGAGAGGGTTGTACAGGGAGGTGTCTGATAGAAGTGAATCCCATTAACACAATCAATATTCCTACAGCTGCTCCTTTATCCACCTTCTCAGTATGAGTTTGTAAAGGAGTTGTTTAACAATATCCATGCTGAGAGATTGCACCACATAGACAGTACGATTGCGCTAGAGAGCTGTTACTGTCTACTATTCATCCTAGAAGAAGGATATATCCTTTATTACTTCACAAGAACTGTGTAATGGAGTAGTATATTAAAGATGCTCTTGAGATGGGTTTCATATATAGATCATCCTCACCTGCAGGAACAGAATTTTTCTTTGTGTCGAAAAACGAGGTTGATCTATGCCCTTGTATCGAGTAGGAGATTGAACAACTATAAGAAACCTATACCGTATACCCCTTATATCTGAATTTTTTGATAGGTTAAAAGTATCTAAAGTTTTTACTAAACTTAACCTCAGAAATGCCTATAATTTGGTCAGAATAAAGGAGGGTCATGAGTGAAAAATGCTTTCAACACCGGGAGCGGACATTTTGAGTACCATTCTAAAGGACTGTAATACATTTCTTTTGTTTTTGCTTTTTGTTTCTTTTATTTTACTTAATTCTGTGTGTTGAATCATACGTCATCCTGACAGGTACAATTTCTGTAAGAAAAGAATCCTGAACAATTAAAAACAGTGTTATGGATATTTATACACTAAGCTCCCTAAGCAGTCATGGATGAATACCATCTGGCTCGGGGCTTTGTTTACAATAACTTTCCAATTCATTTCTAAAATACTTTATCCTGTGTTAACCAATCACCTGTTTACTGTACGGCTGTGTAATAAGGATTTGCAAATCTACAGATATAGATTCTTCTTCCCTACCTACTGATGAAAAATTATTATTTAGAATTTCTGCTTTGTCCTGATCCTCCTTGATTAACTCGCCCATCTCACTTTCCAATGGAACAACACTTTCACTCATGCCTTTTTTAGCACTAACGTACTAAAACGTTTTTGGTCTTGCTCTCTTGGCTACGAGCTTTTCATTTTCACGTTTAGCCCAACTAATCATCCTTTTGCAAGCCCTATTGGCATGCTGATATTTGTTATAGGATGCAATCAATGCCTCTGATTTAAATGTTTTCTTATCTTTTATCACTTGATTGACCTTTTTACTAAGCCACACTGCTTTTTGCTTATTTTATGTTCGTTTCCCCATATATGTATTGAGAAATGTACTTTTGTAGAATTTGTAGAACATCTTCCCTTTGTCCTCTTTGCTTTTGCCAATAAATATTTCCTGTCAGTCAATTAGTTGTAAATATGCCTTTATCCAACTGAATTTAGCCTTTTTAACATTAATTGTTTTGTACAGCCCCTATAATTTTTTTTTTTTTTTTTAGATAATGTTACATTATACCATATTATGGTCATTATTTCCCAAGTGCTCCCTAACTTGAATGATTTATTACTCTATTGCTTTATATTATGATTCACTTACTCTGAACATAATACGAGATGGGAAAAAAGGACAATTAGATGGAGAGAAGAGGCAATGAAATTTAAAGTACATTTGTGTTTTTCTGCTATATGTGTATGGATTTACATTTGCATTTGGCTATTTGTATGTATATTTGTGATTGGGTGTTTGATTATTTGTGTATATTTCCAAGACAATATGACAAACATATGTTTGTAAGCATGTCTATGGCATCCTATTTTTTATATGTATGCATGTATATGGCTAACTAGTTGGGTGCATAGCGAATTAAAGTTATGTGAACATGTGTGTATGTAAAGGAACACTACAGCGTTAGGAATCCAAATATGTATTCCTAACGCTATAGAGCCCTAGTCACCGTTTAGGTGGATATGGCACCCAGACCACTTTATTGAGCTGAAGTGGTCTGGGTGCCCACAGTGGTCCTTTAACGGGGGGTGGCTGAATGGATTTAAGCCCTCACCCGACCCGGCACACACTTACTTTAACTGCACCCCGGTCTTCGCTTCATCGTCGGCAGAGATACTCCAGTTGTGTCTGCTGATACGCAGAATGGAAAGGAGGCACACTGTGTTGTGGCTGCGTCCAGGCATTTGGCCTGGTCAAATGCTCGCATACAATGACTGAAATGCTCGCATACAATGACTGATCTAGGTGCATGCCCGGTGGACCCAACACCCCTTAAAGGGTAAGGAGGCATTCCTTAAAGGGGAACTACCAAGGAAGCAGGTAGGAAACCTAAGGAGATGTGTCCATTCTCTCCTATTTAAACCTGCTCATACCTGATACCTGTGTTAAGTATTCTGTGCTCCTTGCTAAGACCAGTCACTTCCCTGCTTCTATTCTGATTATCCGTTACCTGACCTTTGACTTGTCTCTTGTCTACGAACCTGTGCCGCCTGACCTATTGGCTGCCTGATCTCTCTTCTGCCACATCCTTATCAGTACTCGCTTTGTACTTTTCTCATTTGATTACTGCATGCTGGGCTCTTTTTAATAAATAGTGACAGTATGTATGAATGTATTCCTGTGAATGTTAGTGACTATCTTATGTATATGGGTGTATGAGTAGGTAATCATAATTCAGGGGGGAAGAACCCCAAGGAGCAAGTGTCCACGAGGGATAAAAAGGTGGCATTTTCATGAATTAAGGTCTGGTATCGGAGTATATTCAAGGGTGATATTTTGGGGAAAGGGCCATCAAGTTTTATTTCAGATCCATTATATCCAAATCTTTATGGGACCTAACTTTACCCATGAAAGTAGGTAACGATAAAGGTAATTTTTTTTTTTTATTACATCTTAAAAATTTAATTTAATGTAATCATTTTTTTATTTCTTTCTTGAACAAAATTAAAAATTGGCAGCTAGGGAAATAAGGGAGTGTAACGCCACGTGTGTTTGCTGGACGGATTTGAAAATATTTATAGATGTAATCAGCTTTTCTAGATGTTATGACAAATTATCACTGTCTAGCATATGCTTTTTTTAAATCTGCACTTTTTGTAAAATGGAAAATATAGGACATAGCCTTCACACATAGAGATTTACAGCAAGCTGGAGTGCCTTAGGGGTGTGCAGTGTACCTTTAACATTAAGTAACAGAAGGAAAAACATGTTATTAAAGTTAAACCAATCCTTGTCCCCTGGCTTGTATTTATGATAATTGCATTGCATGTTCTCTTTAACCCCTTAAGGACCAAACTTCTGGAATAAAAGGGAATCATGACGTGTCTCACACGTCATGTGTCCTTAAGGGGTTAAAGCAAGTTACAGGATACTATCTTGCTCTAAATCCATTTAAATTTGTGACAATTTTATCCAGCCTAATTATATATAATCAATATTTTCAATTTAAGGTCAGATCAATAGGGTTTAATTAATGTAGAGCAATTTAGAATAGTAATAAGACATTGTTTGTAAACCAGAAGTAATGTACTTTCTCAGTGTTTTACAGTGGAGAAACGATAATGTCCATTTTCTAAATGCATCTCCTCTCCCCTCTGTCGAACTTCCAGGGATAGCTGATAAATTAGAATAAAATAGATATAAATCAAGCACAAGTAGTGAAAGTTGTCATGAGTCATTTCTTTTGCCATGTTAACAAAAATTTTGCATGTAAGACCTTATTGTGTTTTGATATCTTTTGATTATTTTTTATAATTTTGTAAAATTCTTTCTTGAACAAAAATTGGCAGTTAGGGAAATAAGGGAGTTCAACGCTGGACGAATTTGAAAATATTTATAGATGTAATCAGCTTTTCTAGATGCCATGACAAATTATCACTGTCTAGCATATGCTTTTTCGAAATACCTTTTATTTTGTGAAATGCTATTACAGTTTGTACTCTTGTTGTGTTATGTAATTATGTATTGTATCTTGAAAATGGCCTGCGAGCAAGCTTTATTGTACTTTTGTCTGTTTCTTGACTGCCAAATTCTTGAATAAAGATTAAAGATTGAAAATGTGTTTATACAATTAAGAGATTACCATGGCACACTCCACTCCCTTTTTAAATTTGATACAAAGCGTTTTATATAAATACAATAAGTGGGATACAATCATATTAAAATAATATAGTTTTATAGTATATTTGGTGTGTTTTATTGCAGTAAAATGCAACAGTATTATAATATTCACAGTTAAAATGCCATGGAGAACTTTCAATTTCTTACATTTTCCCCATTTTTAGATTTTATTTATATTAAATAGTGTTCCATATATAAATATTTGATGTGAAATGAACACCCATTTTTTATTGAATAAAATGATATATAAAAAAAAGCATGCATGCACTTAAAATGAAAGAGTTAAATTATGGTTGAACAGACGTATAGCTCAAATTCTAGGTTTTATTTTTGTTTAAAACTTGGACAATTGCCTCTGTCTTTAAGGGGTTAACTATAATTTAGAGCTGGCTGCTGCACTTACTCCAGCCGATAAATCCACCTCCTTTAGCCAGGAACTGTATCTTGACCGGTGCAGCATGTATCCCAAACTCCACTTCCAATTTTCTAAACTAATTGCTAAGGTGGGCCCTCTCTATTTTACAGGCCTACTGGTACATTGTCTTCGGCACATCTCAACCGACTTACGTATATTCCCTATGTTACATTTATGTTATGTTTATTTTTTACAGCTTACGGCCTTTTGTGTCCCTACCACAAATACATATATATATATAAAAGCAGTTAAACTTACCCTTATTCTTCTCTATGACACCAAACATGAAGATATTTGAAACCTGAAGAATCTTATGGATCCTAGAAGGATGTTTTCTGCCAAATGTAAAAGCACTGCTGTTTATCAGAAATGGCAATATATGACATTGTCAGAAAAACTGGACAGCATCTATGCAACACAATTAAAATGTAATGGTGTTGGTGCTTACATTGTCCCTTTAACCTCCTGTGTGCCATAGCTATGTAGAGCGCAGTTTGCTCTCCCCTCTAGTACCGAACGGGTTCGATGCTGGTGATTTTCTTTTTCTCAGCAGGTCATGACACAAGACTGAACAGAAAACGAGAAATGTCTTGCTTAATCCTTTAATAAAGAGATTATTTGTAACAGTTTAGAATCATAGTGTAGGATAGTGATTGTGTCTAGACTTGTCGCCCATTTACCCGATAGCTGGGATATCTAAACTCATTTAGAAATTACACATTTTTACAAACACCCGAGCGGAGCTCACTGTCATGACAAGGTAATCCCAGCATGGCAGCGTTACACGTTTCACGTTCTATGATTAGTTTGTCAGGTTTCTCTGCCATTGCAATTTACAGAGTAAGTCTGTTGCTAATGCATAATAATTTCTCCAATCGAGATGCTCTATTCTCCACTAACCGTTTCCTCATATTGTCCAGGATGAACTGTAAATGAAGATTTAAACCACAGAAAATGTTTTAAATACCTATTGTTTAGCTTCTAAAACATTCTGTTCATCACCCTGCTTCATTTTTTAAAATAGCGATAAAAGATCCACAATACATCCTCTTTTCTTCAATTTTTGTATTGTAATCCACTAATAGAAAAGACTAATTGTCTGTAGTGACCTTGGTGTCCTGTACACATTCTATTACAAAGATGAATTCACTACGCTGCATGGTGTCATTTTTTATATTTCAAACTCCACCAGAATATATTGTTTATTGTCTTTGTAGGGATTAGCAGAAACGAATATATAAAAGAAGCAAAAGTTTGCACATTTTGCCTCCCCGGGGAACATATTAATACCCAAACTCAAACTGTCTGTCAAATCCTGAAGAATTTAAAGAGAATGTGCAGAAATCAATTTGATTTCCCTCATCCAAAAAATATATTCGGAGTCGGACCAGTAAGATTCTCAAGCTCCCTTGACGGGATCTATTTATTACATGTTATGTATGTTCTTTCAATTTCTTTTAAGGGTAAATGATCTTGACATTTTGATTATTGCTGCTGTTTAATTTATTATTATCACTATTATTATTATTATTATTAACATTATTATTAATATTTGTAACCAAGAATAGCAATATGTGCTGAACATTCTTGTAAGAATTGAGCAAACATGATATTTTCATTTTTTGTTACTTTTTTGCCTTTTTTGTTACTTTTATGTTATGTTTTATGTAGAATACAAACTAATTATTATAACCTTACATGTATTTATTGTTGAACAGTAGATGACTTAACGGCTATTGTTTGATGTTTCAGTTAGCAATGCAGTGTAATTCCCAATTAGAACTTCACAGGATCCTCTTCAATGTTGGATTCCGAGTGGAGAACGTGTTCAGTCCAAAGCCGTTACTATTAGTTAAATTCTTTCTGCTTTTTTAAAGTATTCCTCAGTTTCTTAGAATGACAGATTCATATCAATATACCCACAGTGAAAAGAAAATGTCAAATGACATCAATGTACATCATAGTTACTCCAGACAGATAAGATTGTCAGAGGCCAATATTAATGG
Source organism: Pelobates fuscus (assembly GCF_036172605.1). Taxonomy (NCBI): domain Eukaryota; kingdom Metazoa; phylum Chordata; class Amphibia; order Anura; family Pelobatidae; genus Pelobates; species Pelobates fuscus. The sequence continues at coordinate 18,931,466 of NC_086320.1, forward strand.
ACACATTGTAGACAACTGACTGGAAAAATAAATTCAGGTTTCTGCAATAGTCTGCCAACATTTTTGGCACTGTTCTAGGGCTGCTGTTACACAAGAATCCATTGCACTGTTAATTTTGTCAACTAACAATTGTATTCTACTAAACTTTTTTAAAATTTAGTCAACTAAAACTAGACTAAAACTAAAAGAATTCAGATGACTAAAATATGACTAAAACTAAAATGGATTTTTAGTCAAATAGCCATAACTAAAAGCTAATTTAAATTTGCAGCCAAAATTAAAACTGCTCCATTGTGGACAGGTGTTCCTCCAATTCAAGAGGAGGGCAGGGAAGTTGATGTTGTATATGGGTCTAAAAATGTCAAAGATTTGATAAACCAAAAAGTTACAACAAAGATGGTAGGAATCGGCATCGAATCAATGTAGTAAGAAAAGTAAAAAATATAAGTAATCCTGTTCAGTGCTAAATCGGAAATCTACTTTCATTCAGGACTGTTTGGGAGGTTCACAAAAATGTTAGTTAGTGATAGGTGACATGCTTTGGGGTTTCTTATGCTCACTGTCACAAGAGGTAAGCAAGAATGGACTCACTCCTGTCTATACTGTACGGAGATTTAATCCACCATTGTGGGCCAAGGTCCAAGCAGTTCTCCATACGATAGAGACTGGTGACATAATTTCTTACCAGTAGTATTTGTTCCAGGCTTAAAATATAGCCTGCGGCTCCTATCAATCTCATGTCAGCTATTGATCAGAATTATTAATTGCCATCAGTTTCATCTGTAACGTGCATTTAAAACAAAGTTGAATATATTTCTGCAAATAAAACGTTATCACTAAAATATTTGTCCTTTTTATAATCCGTTCATCTATGCCTTTTTTTTCATTTAATGGATTTTACATCCATGTATGTTTAATATACTGACTCGGTTTAATTCATTATTTTTTTTCTTGTATCAGTCAGTGGAACAAATCACACAATTTTCAGAATAAACTCATTTATGAGCCCAGATATCCATAAATAATCAAAGTAAACTTTGATATTAAATTGCAGAAAACTCACCATAAGATTTCAATTAGAGTTCTGAATATCTGTAATGGAGCATACTGGGGGTACAATTAGTTCCTTCAGAAAAAAAGGGGCAAATAGTGTTTAGAAGTTAATTGTTCTTTTATATCTTGTAAACATTTACTGAATGAGCAATATATATAAATATAAATGCATTAATATATTCTCACATGCAGCTAAGCCCCAGAGCAATTGCTAGGATTTAGATTTTTATTGTGTTTTTTTTCTTCTTTGTAGTTGTCAAAAGAAGGCTATTCGTTATTAAATTAAATAATGCTAAAAAAGTAAAATATTTTTTGCAAATAATGACATTTATTATAAATATATGATTTGTGATAAAGGAAGTTAGCAATGAGAAGCAGGTGCTTTAAGACAGTCTGAGTATGTATGTGTGTCAGTGAGCATGTCTGCAGTGAGCAAGGATGTGTGTCAGTGAGCATGTCTGCAGTAAGCATGTATGTGTGTGTCAGTGAGCATGTCTGCAGTGAGCATGTATGTGTGTGTCAGTGAGTATGTCTGCAGTGAGCAAGGATGTGTGTCAGTGAGCATGTCTGTAGTGAGCATCTTTGTGTATAGCAGTGTGTGTGTCTGTAGTAAGCTTGTGTGTGTGTGTGTCAGAGAGTTTGTACTAAGTTTGTATGTACCTGTAAGCTTGTCTGTGTTTGTAAATGAGCTTGTGTGTGTCAGTGAGATTGTCTGTGCCTGCATGTGAGTATGCTTACTGTATAATTACATTTTCTTTACCCTGAACGGACTAATATTTATAATTAAAAAAGGAACATAGCATTAAAAAAGGAACATAGCATTGATGTGTGTGTGTGTGTGTGTGTATATATATATATATACATACACACACATACACCTGGCCAAGAGAAGAACTGGTCACCATGGTTGTCAAGACTAGGAAACTACTCTCTATGAATGGAGGATTCCACTCGAAATCCAGCACCCAGATACTGTACACCTGCCGGAAGGAAGGAGGTCGGGGCCTGATGAGTGTCAAGGTCACAGTCCTGGATGAAACACAGAGCATCCACAAGTACATCACGAAGATGGCTCCCAAAGATGAACTGCTAAGGGAATGCCTGAGACTTCCACAGATCGAGGATGCAGAAAAAGAGGAGGTTCTTTGGCAAGACAAACCTCTCCATGGGCTGATAATGGATGTGGCTCACATGACAAAATCCTACCAGTGGTTGAAAAAGGCAGGACTGAAAGACAGCACTGAGGCACTAATTCTAGCAGCACAGGAGCAGGCAATCAGCGCCAGATCAATAGAAGTCTACCACACCAGGCAAGTCCCAAGGTGCAGACTGTGCAAAGAGGCCTCTGAGACAGTCCAGCACCTAGTAGCCGGAAGCAAGATGTTGGCAGGAACAGCATACACAGAGAGACACAACCAAGTTGCTGGGATATGGATTGGACCTGCCTAAGTCCAGATGGGAGATACCACAAAGGGTAGTTAAGAATGACAGGGCTAAGATCCTGTCCAGAAAGACAAGCAAGTGCTGGCCAACCAACCAGACATCGTGGTGGTAGACAAGGAACAAAAAACTGCAGGCGTGGTGGATGTGGCAATACCCAGTGACTATAACATCAGGAAGAAGGAACATGAGAAGGTGGACAAATACCAAGGACTGAAAGAAGAACTAGAAAGGATGTGGAAAGTGAAGGCAGTAGTAGTCCCAGTTGTGATAGGAGCACTTGGGGCTGTGACTCCCAAGTTGGGGGAGTGGCTTCAACATATTCCAGGTGGGACATCTGAGATTGCTGTCCAGAAGAGTGCAGTTTTTGGAACAGCTAAGATACTGCGCAGAACCCTCAAACTCCCAGGCCTCTGGTAGAGGACCCGAGAATGAGGAATACACATACCACCCAGGAGGGGTGAGAAAATCTTTTTTTTTTGTATAAATTTATATTTATATCCTATAGTGATAATGTTAAATATCCCTTTATAACATTTAAAATATGGCCTTGTCTTGCTATTCCACATTGAGTAATTCTAATTCATAAACATAGATTTTTATATATATATATATATAGTCCCAGGCCAACTCCTTGGTTTTGCACCCCTCCCTGTTACAGGTGCCTCATTCCAGGACCCTATTTAGCCTTGACTTGCAGAGAGTCCCAGTAAGGAAGTATTTCCCAAGTAAGTGGATTAATCTCATAAGAGCAAGCATTAGGCTGCTATTAGGATATGACCTGCTGAATATGGGGTACTTTGACGTAGTTGGCAGGCTTATGCAATGTATGATCATATACTGTAACTAAACCCCCATCATTTTTTGCCTAGGTGAGGTGTTTTTAAATAAAACTATTACAATCTCTAAGATTTAAAAAGCATTGTTTAGTTAATAAGCGAGTGCGCTGGATTCTGTATTTTGTATATATATATATATATATATATATATATATATATATATATAAATGCAGACAGCTCTTGCACTCTTCACTATTTGTAAAGTACCTGGTGCTCTGGTAGCTCATGCACAGCAATAGAAAAAATATACCAGCACTCCTAGGATTTTCAAATGAAGTTTTCCTTTTATTCCAAAGTACAATATCGACGTTTCAGCTCTCCCTCAGAGCTTTCATCAGGACATATACAAAATTCTAAAACATAAACAGACTTATATAGGGAGCTAAAATCAAGGTAAGTACTCACTTTTACAGCTGATTGTCATTTCCCATTCCCGCCCGATTGCTCAGGTTGCCTGTGCATGTACTTCCGGGTATGGTCATGTGACCACCATAAGGAGTTCCGATTCGCCGAGCACATCACGTTTCCTGGGCAACCATGGGCATATTACCTCATTGGTTAATCCCCCGTGTACTGGTGCTGTCAAGGCTCAAAATACATCATTGCCATGGACTTCCTATTTACCCGTCACCATGGTAACCTGATCGCAGCCGGGCTGATTTTCTGGGAAGGGAAATGTACAAAGAAACATAAACAAAGGGGGAACACACTTATTTATATGTTAATATACCAGGGCTGTGTGAAATCTATTCCTAGAATGTGCATATTAGTAAGGATTATCTACTTAACTGTGCACAGTAGTGTGTCTTATACATAAAGTGCAAATTTTAATCTGCTCATACAAATAAATGAAAAACAATCAAAATATGTAAATATATTATAATAAATTAGTGAAAATATGCTAAATCACTTAGCAAATGTAAATATGTGAAAAAAAACGTGTTTAACAAATATTGCATGAGTTGTTGATAAATGTGATTACATTAAATATGAGGAATTACTATGTGAAAAAAATGCAAGTGCCACAAACTATTTTACAATCCCCATATTAACAATTAAGTGTCTGATGTTACCACTATGAATGAGTCATTATTATATTCCAAGAAATCCTGCTTTTGCGAGCCCACCTTGAATCATTATCTAAAAACATTATTAATATGGAATTCTTAGTTAACAGTAGTAGTAGTATACAAATAAGTCTAAATCACGTCACATATTAAATCACCCCAAAAAAACTGTTAAGGAGTATTTTTCGTTCAGGCCCTTGGGTGCCAAGGTGTTCAGTTGTGTTATCCAATATATTTCGCGTTGCATCAGGAATCTGCCTCTGTCCCCTCCTCGGGCCGATATAGGTATATGTTCAATTGCCACACATCTCAGGGAAGATAGTTGATGTTGGTGTTCCAAAAAATGTCGGGCCACAGGTTTGTCCGACTTGCCATCACGATAGGCAAGCCGGATACTAGATCTGTGGCCCCTAATTCTCTCGCAGAGTGCCGTCTCTGTTTTACCTATATAGTTGAGGCCACAAGGGCATGTCAACTTATAGATAACATGATCCGTCCTGCAATGAATTCGTTGTCTGATTTTATAGATTTTACCAGTGTATGGGTGACTGAAGGTTTTGCAAGGAATGATGTGCCCACAAGTGACACATCCCAAGCACCTCACGCACCCAACATTCTTACTCTCTTTAGCTGCAGGATTATAGCAATGTTGCGGATCAGTTCTCACCAACAGATCGCACAGGTTTTTGCTCCGTCTATAACAGAATAACGTTTTTTGACGTAACTCATCTGGGAGAGTGGGATCAACTTCAATTATATTCCAATTTCGACGTATGAATGATGTCAATTCCTTAGATGCAGTGTTAAAGTTCATAGGAAAAATGGGTCTGGTGTTAACCATTTTTTTATTAGAAGATGTTGGTGAGGACAACGTCGTTTTAGCCTTCAATACAGCCTTATCAAGGATACTCCTAGGGTACCCGCGTGCCTGGAATTTCTTATACATGTCCCCCAATTGTAGGTCACCTTGGAAGCTTTGAGAGTTGTTACGTAATACCCTTAGAAATTGTGTATAGGGCAAAGACTCTTTAAGATGCTTTGGATGAGCACTTTCAAATCGCAGCAAAGTGTTGCGATCCGTGGATTTAGTAAACAGTTTAAATTCCAACTTCTTATTGATGTTCATAATTTCCACATCCAAAAATTGGACACTCCTCTCATCAATGTTGGCGGTCAGTCTTACCGGTGTAGGTAGCTCGTTGAGGTTTTGTACAAACTGTATTGCTTCATTTTTAGAGCCTCGCCACAGAATCAAAATATCGTCGATGAATCTAAAATATTTAACAATTGAATGGCCATATTGTTGAAAGATGTGTTTCATCTCGTATTCATACATATACGCGTTAGCATACATGGGGGCCATCGCTGCCCCCATGGATGTTCCCGCTATCTGGAGGTACCATTGTGATTCAAAACGAAAATAATTGTTCTGTAAAGCAATCATAAGCAATTCCAAAGCAAACTCAATTGATGGACCTTTGTAGCTTGGAGAGTGAGTGAGGAGGTCCCGCATGGCCTGCACACCTTCCTCATGTGGGATGATCGTGTACAGGCTCCCTACATCCATTGTAATGAGAACCCCATCGAATTCCTCAACTTGCTTAAGTTGTTGCAGCAGATCAGGGGTATCTCTAATGCAGGTGCTGAGGGATGTTACAGGGTCTTTAAAGATGTAGTCAAGGTACTTAGCTATGGGTTCCAGCAGGCCTTGTACTGCAGAGACTATGGGACGACCCGGCGGTGTTTTTAAATTTTTATGTATTTTTGGTAGTGTGTAAATTATCGGGGTTCTGGGATGTTTCTTTTGTAGGTATTGGAACAGGACCAGATCAATGTGTCCAGCTTGTAGACCAAATTGTAGTGTTTCACTGATTCTGTTGGCAATTAGAGTTGTGGGATCCCTGTCCAGTGGTTTATAGGTATCAGTGTCCATTAATTGTTGTTTGATCTCCTCAGCATATTCAGAGTAATTCAAGATCACAATCCCACCACCCTTATCCGCCGGTCGTATTACAATCTTAGGATCCATAGCCAAGTTTTGTACCAATTCACGTTCTTTCTTTGAAAGGTTGGAATGCGTCTGTTTGTGTTTCTTCAACATAGTATCAGTTTCATTTTGAACCGTTGTTAGAAAGGATTTAATGGCCATCTGAGTTGAAGGAGGGTCAAAAGTGCTAGGTGTTCTAAATTTATAAGGTGTCCCAGTAGTTGATGAGGGAGTCAGAGATTTTGGTTTCTGAAAAAAATCTTTTAGTCTGATAGTGCGACCAAATTTAAATAGTTCTATGTCCCATTGAAAGTGGTTGGGGGGAGTGGTAGGTATGAACGACAGACCTTTACTCAAAATATTCACCTCTAGGGGTGACAATTCCCTTGTGGATAGATTGAAGATTGGGATCATTTGCGTATCGGTGGTTTCCCTTTTTGACCAATGGAGACGTCCCTTGCATCCACGTCTGGTATTTGTCCTTTTGCATTTTTGAATTTGCTTCTTGTGACCGTTGTCGGTTGTTTCTCCGCACTCGATTCCCCTTCTCTGTCTAAAAAATGTACAGAGGGTCCTCGTTGACTGTTCTCACCCTCTGATGCAGACTCACCAGATGTTATATCGATGGTGGTGATATTCGGTTTCACTATTCTCTTACGGAATCTTCTCTGTTTCCCCCTCTGCTCACCTGATAGCCATCGGTAGACTGAATGTTCTTGATAGTCCAGTTGCACCCTCTCCATCTTCTGTCTCTTAAATTTGATCAGCTGGTTCTTATATTTGAGGATTTCTTCACTCAATTTCAATGCCGTATTGTTACCCTCCTGTGTATTGAGAAGTAATGCATACTCAGATTCAACATTTTGTATTTTCCTCCGAATTTCCACCAGATCCTCCTTGACATCCTGTATAGTTATAAGCATCAGGTCTAATGAACACTTATTAAGGACTGCTGTCCAGTCCCTGCAAACTTTTGCTTTTGCTCTCCCAATTGTAGGGATGTTCCTCACGCGGAACCCCCTTGGTACTTGTTTCGCTCTGTGGTAGTCGGAGAGAAAAATTCCATGGAGGTCTAGATCAACCTCTTTTTTCTTCAACTTCAGAAGTTTAAAATATACATCACGTAGTGTGGTAGTGGTGGGTAACTCTATGCTGGACGTACTCCATAGTATTTCCTCAGCCTGGGCATCGCTGAATTGGAGCGTGGTGGCTTGTGGGGCACATGCCCCTGATTGCTGTAAGAAATCCTCCATCAGCTTATTTATTATATTCCTAGCAAACTTGTATCAGATGGTGTGAGCACCTCCAAGCCTCTTCATATGGACGCAATTCAATATAAAAAATAACTTTTATTGGTATGCCTTAAAAAATACTGTTGCTTTAAAAAAAAAAAACTGTTTACTAAATCCACGGATCGCAACACTTTGCTGCGATTTGAAAGTGCTCATCCAAAGCATCTTAAAGAGTCTTTGCCCTATACACAATTTCTAAGGGTATTACGTAACAACTCTCAAAGCTTCCAAGGTGACCTACAATTGGGGGACATGTATAAGAAATTCCAGGCACGCGGGTACCCTAGGAGTATCCTTGATAAGGCTGTATTGAAGGCTAAAACGACGTTGTCCTCACCAACATCTTCTAATAAAAAAATGGTTAACACCAGACCCATTTTTCCTATGAACTTTAACACTGCATCTAAGGAATTGACATCATCCATACGTCGAAATTGGAATATAATTGAAGTTGATCCCACTCTCCCAGGTGAGTTACGTCAAAAACCGTTATTCTGTTATAGACGGAGCAAAAACCTGCGCGATCTGTTGGTGAGAACTGATCCGCAACATTGCTATAATCCTGCAGCTAAAGAGAGTAAGAATGTTGGGTGCGTGAGGTGCTTGGGATGTGTCACTTGTGGGCACATCATTCCTTGCAAAACCTTCAGTCACCCATACACTGGTAAAATCTATAAAATCAGACAACGAATTCATTGCAGGACGGATCATGTTATCTATAAGTTGACATGCCCTTGTGGCCTCAACTATATAGGTAAAACAGAGACGGCACTCTGCGAGAGAATTAGGGGCCACAGATCTAGTATCCGGCTTGCCTATCGTGATGGCAAGTCGGACAAACCTGTGGCCCGACATTTTTTGGAACACCAACATCAACTATCTTCCCTGAGATGTGTGGCAATTGAACATATACCTATATCGGCCCGAGGAGGGGACAGAGGCAGATTCCTGATGCAACGCGAAATATATTGGATAACACAACTGAACACCTTGGCACCCAAGGGCCTGAACGAAAAATACTCCTTAACAGTTTTTTTGGGGTGATTTAATATGTGACGTGATTTAGACTTATTTGTATACTACTACTACTGTTAACTAAGAATTCCATATTAATAATGTTTTTAGATAATGATTCAAGGTGGGCTCGCAAAAGCAGGATTTCTTGGAATATAATAATGACTCATTCATAGAGGTAACATCAGACACTTAATTGTTAATATGGGGATTGTAAAATAGTTTGTGGCACTTGCATTTTTTTCACATAGTAATTCCTCATATTTAATGTAATCACATTTATCAACAACTCATGCAATATTTGTTAAACACGTTTTTTTTCACATATTTACATTTGCTAAGTGATTTAGCATATTTTCACTAATTTATTATAATATATTTACATATTTTGATTGTTTTTCATTTATTTGTATGAGCAGATTAAAATTTGCACTTTATGTATAAGACACACTACTGTGCACAGTTAAGTAGATAATCCTTACTAATATGCACATTCTAGGAATAGATTTCACACAGCCCTGGTATATTAACATATAAATAAGTGTGTTCCCCCTTTGTTTATGTTTCTTTGTACATTTCCCTTCCCAGAAAATCAGCCCGGCTGCGATCAGGTTACCATGGTGACGTGTAAATAGGAAGTCCATGGCAATGATGTATTTTGAGCCTTGACAGCACCAGTACACGGGGGATTAACCAATGAGGTAATATGCCCATGGTTGCCCAGGAAACGTGATGTGCTCGGCGAATCGGAACTCCTTATGGTGGTCACATGACCATACCCGGAAGTACATGCACAGGCAACCTGAGCAATCGGGCGGGAATGGGAAATGACAATCAGCTGTAAAAGTGAGTACTTACCTTGATTTTAGCTCCCTATATAAGTCTGTTTATGTTTTAGAATTTTGTATATGTCCTGATGAAAGCTCTGAGGGAGAGCTGAAACGTCGATATTGTACTTTGGAATAAAAGGAAAACTTCATTTGAAAATCCTAGGAGTGCTGGTATATTTTTTCTATTGCTATATATATATATATATATTTATAAAATCTATGGAAAAAATGTGCACACACACAATGGCTTAGAGGGCTGGCATGCATTTTTTTCAAGGGCTGCTTTGCATTCCCAGTCCAGCCCTGAAGACAGATGCTTTTAAAGGACGGACGGACATACGGACAGACAGTTGTTGCAAGATGTTAAATCTAATCGGTCTGTTCTATTTTTAAGGATTAGTAATAGATCTGCATGTTTACAGGCAACTGTGAAGCTAAGAAACACATTGAAAAACCTAGTCATTTGCATTCTAACCTGGTCTGTGAAAATACTATACCAGTGTGGGATGTTATCATCTACAGAACTGTTGATGATAAATAAATACGACAGGCTGAGTGTCGATGAGTTGCAATTCCTCTACGGCATTGAGAATCTATAATTTTACTACCCCTAATACAAAATAAATAACAAATATAGCAGAAATATGCCTATTCCCACATTGATTTAGGAGCATAGGAAGGGGGTAGGGTTATCTATGGGTGCCTAGCTGTTATGCTTATGATAATTATTTGGTTAATAAATACCAGGAAATAGGGCATTCAATGTCATATTAATAGAAAGGTAGGGGATCGACCCCAAATTATCTCACATGGTAATATAGTCAAGCTCTCCGTGTTATTTCCTTAATTCCTCACTCCCACAGCTTAGAATTTATTGGATGAGACTACTAATGGATGGACAGCAATGATCCCATTATAAACCCTCACATTACTGCATTTGGTGTAAGGGTAGAGATGAAAGCGTATATTAAATTTGCCTCAGTTAATAGGGATCAAGGAGTTATAACGGGTAAGAAGCACAATTTATGATACAATTAAACCTTTTCGAAATGTATCAATTATTATATAATTCACCCCTTGGTTTGAAATTTTTCCCCAAACCACGTTTTTTTTGTCATATGCAGAGAGGCTAAACTAGAGCTACATACACAAAGTGATTTAACTCCTAAGTAGCAAAGCCCTTAATTAATCAGTAAGACTACAGGGGGTATGATTAATACGCCAAAAAAAGGCTTCTCCTTAAAAGAGAAATGGGAACGTTTGCCTTTATTCAGGATTTGGAGTTACAATTACAATTGCTCATAGAGCTCCAAAACATTGCACAGCACTGTACAACAGGTAAAGCAAGACAAGCAATTCTAACAAAACATGACATAAAAGAACAGTAGATGAAGAGGGCCATGCCTTCATTAGTTTAACATTTAGTTAGAAGATAAGCTCATTTGCTGTTCATAGTAACCCAATCTAGGTTGGAAAAAAAAACGTAAGTCCATAAAGTACAATGTTTACAATTAATTTATGCTGTTGATCTAAAAAGCAGGCAACCCCCCAAAATGTTTCTAATTTACCACAAAAAAAAGAAAAAAATTGTTCTTTACTCCATAATAGCTATAGAATTTGATAAGACATCTTTATTGTTCTTATAGTAAAGAACATTTCCTCTGCAGTAAGTGAAATCGCCTTTCTTCCAGTCTCAGTGGATGGCCCTCTTGTCTGTTGTGTATTCCAGCTAATAAACAGATTAGCACATAGCGGTTGTACTGACCCTGTTTATATTTGTACAGTACTATCATATCCCCTCTGAGACAACTTTTTTTCTAAAGAAAATAAATGCATTTTTTCTAGTCTTTCTTCATAACTATTTTCCATTACCTTATTAATTTTGTAGTTGGCTGCTTCACTTTTTTTCTAGTTCTGCAATAGTCATCTTTAAATGGGTGCCCATGTTTGCATTGAATTGATAAGATAGGATCTTATCATTGACTTAGAAAGAGGCAAAATTATATTTTGATCAAGTGAATCAATTGCCCTTTCAATACATCACCTTACCAACTTTTTCAGTAGAAGGCCATCATTGCACACTGTTGCCTAGTTTGTTACCTATGATTGTTCACAAGTTATTTTTATTTAATCTAATCCCTAATTCGACCCCATTTAATGTGCAAGTGGCTTGTCGGTTCCTTATTCAAAAAATGTCTTACTTTGCATTTATCTGTATGGAATCTAATTTGCACCCACCTGCCTAGTACCCCAATTTATCTAAATCCCTCTGTTGAGAAATGATATAATTTTGACTTTATTATTTTACCTAGTATTGTGTTTGGAAATGTTGACTTAACATTATATTTAAGTTAGTGTTCTATCCCAAAACAATATTTAAAAAAAAAAAAAAAAAAAAGAGCTTTCATTTTAACAGTAATGCTTTGTGGGGAACTGTTTTGAATATCATTGCGAAATCCAAGTAGAATTGATCCACTGGAACACTCTGATTTATATTTCTACTAACGTCTTCATAGAACACAGTTATATTAGTTTTGCATGCTCGTTCTTTCATAGAACATGTTAATAACTCGGCATGTGCACCAGTGAAATGTTCGTTTCGATGCTCAATCTCATTTAAAACTGGATATAAATCAGTATCATATATATATATATATATATATATATATATATATATGATAGAGAGCTACGGTAAGAGAACATGTAACCAATAGTTATAGCAAAAACAATAACAATGTTGCAATATGAAAAAGTAGCTATATAGATCAGTAACATAGCTAAATAGCTACTTTTTTATATTATGTGGCCGGTGAGGACCCTTATTAAATAAAATGGGGGACCTAATGTCCCCCCCCCCCCCGGGTCCCCACCCATGACCAGCGGGTGGGGACCTTAAAATAATAAATAATGGGGGGATCTAAAGTGGCCCCAAGGGTCTCCACCCATGAGTGGCAGGTGGGGGCCCTAAATGACAATAAGGGGTGGACCTATTGTCTCCACTCCGGCCCTTACCCATGTGCGATTTGTGGGGGCCCTAAGTAACAAAAGAGGGGGATCTATTGTCTTCCCCCGGCCCCCACCCAATAAAAAATACCCCCCGCACATGTGACTAGGGGTCCCAAAACCCCTTGTCACCCACTCCCCAATAAAATGAAACCCTAAATACCCACTCACCCTAAAAATAGTGATGGGGAACAAGAAAACTAAATACCTGTAAATAAAAAAAATATATGCTTACCATTGGATGTCTTCTTTTTTCTTAAACCTTCTTTTTTCAGCCAAAAAAAAAAACACGCTGAAAAAAGAAACCAGAAACCCGGGGGGAGGGGGAAATAGGTCCCCCCTTTTGTTACTTAGATCCCCCACCCACCGCTCATGGGTAGGGGCTTGGGGGAGACAATAGGTCACCCCCATTGATACTTAGAGCCCCCACCCGTCGCTCATGGGTGGGGGCTGAAGGGGGTGGGAGACAATAGGTCCCCCTATTGATACTTAGGGCCTTCACCCACCGCTCATGGGTGGGAGCCTGGGGGGGGTGACAATAGTTCCCCCCTATTGATATCTAGCGTCCCCACCAGACACTCATGGGTGGGGCTGGAGGAAGGCAGTATGCCCCCCCTCTTTTGTTATTTAGGGCCCCACCCGCCGATCATGGATGGGGGCTGGGGGGGACCCTTGCTCCCTGTTCCATTGAATAGCCCCCACTTGCAGGGCACAGGTGGGGGCTTGGGGAGGACACTATGTCCTCCCCTGTTAATTATTTTAGAAGATGCCCCACTATGGGGGACCTGTGCTAGGTCCCCCTTTATTTGATTTGGGGAGTGGGGGGCTTTTTTTTCTCTTTTTTTTTAACAGTGAGCATCTACTGGCTTTGCTGTGAGTAGGGGCATTTGGGAGATTTTAATCTCCCTTATGCTAATATGGGAGTCATATTGAACTTCATAGAATGACAGGGAGACATGGGGGGAAATTAGGTTGTGGTGGGGAGCACCGCTCCCTGCCATTTCTATTTTCACATATTACAAGGAGGGAGCAGCGAGCCAGTAGCTCCCTACTTGTAAAATAAACTAAACAAACTGAAACAAAAAGTTCATGCGTTCGGCATTTGCCCTTTCGTTTGGTATATAATTCGTATGTAGGACATCCTTTTATGTTAAAGTAAACAAATGTGAAAAGTCAGAAAATTCAAACGAAATCGTATTAGTCCTAAAACAAATGCACATGTCTATTCATTTCTGCTAATGACAGTGTTGTTCAAAATTAATTTTTCAATATTATTCCTCAACAGTCCTTCAAATAATTTCCTAACCACATGCCTGTAGTTTCTGGATTGAGCTTTCAAACCCATTTTAAATATAGACACATTACATCTGCTTTTCTCTAATCCTCTGGCATGATTCCTGAAAGAAAAGAATCCCAAAATACTAAAAACAGTGGTATGGATCTTTCAACACTAAGCTCCTTAAGTACTCATGGATGAATACCATCTGGACATGGGGCTTTATATACATTAACTTTATTTAATTTCTGTGGCACTTTATCCAGTGCAAACCAAATACCAGTTTGCTGTTTGGCTTTTATTACAGGATTTTGCAAATCTACAGACATATATTCTTCTTTGCTATATACTGAAGAAAACAAATATTTAGAATTTCTGCCTTGCCCTGATCCACCTTGATTAACTCACCCGTCTCAGATCTTATTGGGCCAACACTTTTATTCTTCACTATTTTAGGGATGTTCTTCTTTTCTTTGGCTAGCAACATTTCAATTTCTAATTTATCCCACATAATTCCCCTATTGGCATTCAGACACAGCCCTGTGGATTGTGTTTGCACTGTATATATTTAAAGACTGCCCTAGTTAAGGCATGTTGCAGCTATGCTTTTGATGTATGTTAAGATAAATTATGATCCCAATTAATTTTTAGAGGAAGGGCTTGTATTATGTGCCTGGGGCTATGTACACACAAATGACCCTTTTTTGCCATTAAACTCACGGATCACTGTGGGTATGATCCTACTCAGGCTGTGCATTTATTAAGTGAGTAGAACCATGGAGACTGATGGAGATGTGACATCATATATATATGCAACCTCCATCAGTATGACTTGTACAGCATTTTGGAGCATTCACAGAGATCGTATCTTGACCATGTAACTCTGCTCACCTTTGACATTATTGATACTGATGTCTCATCTCACCTCACAGCCACTTGCAAAAACATCCACATCATAAATGCCTATCATAGTCTTCCTACCAGAGGTAACCCACTTGCCCCAGATATTCCCTCTCTTGTGCAATTCCCCAGTGGCCAGTCGAGCCCTGGAGAGCACTGAGATTATGGGCCACCAACATAAGCACACCCACACAGTGTCAAGGTAGCAAATGCCCTGCATAAACCATGCCAGCAGTAATGGGGTCACAGGAATCCCACTGTGCATCCTTAGCAGCTTTTACTAAGCAGGAGAAAGATATGCCAATTGCTCAGGGGTCCAGACTTCCCCTGGCTTTTTCTTTGTTTCCATTTCTTGGCAATCCAGCAGCCCCTCATTGAAAATTTGTTTATGGATTTCTAATGACATTTAAAACCAAACATTATAATTCAGAATTATGAGTGGCATTTTTTATGATATTTACTCAGATCAATATTCTTATTTCATATGTCTAGCATCTCTCAAGGTGTACATAAATGCCATGAACTGAGAAGTAAGAAAATTACAGAGTATATATAGCACATTATACCCCCAAATGAATGTGAAGTAATTTATACAGAAAATAATATTTAGTGGAGAACAAGTATGTACACTAAAAACCAACTTGTAGTGAATTAAATTTTTGTGAATTCACTACTGTTTACTGTATAGAGATAAGCTCCTGAGTGTACACAGTGTAAATTCATTCTGATAGTGTAGTGGAAAAAAAAGAAAAAAATCCTATTCTATAATTTTTTTTTTTAATTTGAAAAGCACAGGGACTTTAGCTTATTGATTTGTTGTTCCAGAATGTATTTAAACTTCCCCCTTGAGCTGATCACCTCTGGCCTCTAGACAGGAAGTTTCAATGGGTCCTATCATTCCTATAGTCAAGGGGGTGGAATTGTGAATGGACCATTTCATTAAATTAAATTAGCATTTCAGAGATTGATACAGATTGCTATAGCAGTTTTAAGTACCTTTATTTTAAAAAATATGTGATCTAACTGTATTTACAGTATGTGAGAATTTTGCATAGAGACATTCTTGTTGCCATTTTCAGTAAGCTGTACTGCTAATAATGCACCAGGGTCTTTGCTAATACCTATAAGCAAGGATTGAAACCAATTTTAGTTATTTATTTTTTGCTATACCTATTGTGTGTGTGATAAAAATAGAATTTTTGCTTTTATGCTAACATTTCAGACCCTGTGGGAACTATTGTAAGAGAAAAGAAAATGTAAAATGTATAAAGATTTTATTTCACACATATTTTTTTTTATAAATGATAAACAAATATGCGAAAAATACAAATTCTGTAAATTTACATAATTTACATTTTTAAGTTTGTCTGCAAAGAAATCTATGCACGCGATTTGCAATGATATGCTTATATGCTAGCTATGCATCCCTTGCTTCAAATACGAGTTATTCAATCAAACAATGCTTGGTAGAGACGGGTTTAATGAACTGGACATTGCAGCTACATGCACTGATCAGTCACAACATAAAACCTTGTCTAATATCATGTATGTCCCCTCATGCGGCCAAAACAGCACTGATGTGTCGAGGCATGGACTCTACAAGACCTCTGAACGAGTCATGTATCTGGTGCCAAAACATTGAAAACATTTGCAAATTTTGCGCCAAAACATCTGATTTGTACAACTCTCCAACTCTGCTTGTATTTCAAGATATATTAGTCTGAATGTTGAAAATCTGTTTTCAATTCACCACTGTTTGCCGATAGAGAATAAGCCCTTGAGTGTACACAATGTAAGTTCATGAGTTCAGATAGTGTAGTGGAAAAAAAGAAAAATTCCCGTTTTGTCTATTATTTTTGGAATACAAAAAGCACAGGGACTTTAGCTCATTGGCTTTGTGCTCCAGAGTGTATTTAAACTTCCCCCTCAGGACTTGAGCTGATCGATAAGGAACAGACTGACCTGACTGTAAAAAGCAAAAATCAATTATATTTTACGGCTCTATTGGGCCTTTATGAACTAAAAACTGCCAAAACAATCTTTTTAAAAATATTCTGTTTTGGATTAGAAGTCATTGAATAAAATAATAAAGTTTTAAGTAGCTTTATTTATATTTAAAATGTATCCACTATAAATGTATGCTGCCCTCCTACAGTTTGGCTCTTTCCTCTGCAAAAATAAACTACTTTAATACCCTCATGACTATGCTCTTCTGCAAACCCAAATGTCTAACAGGGAGATTTCCGTGTTGCTCCCCCTCCTCCTACCACCTTAACTGCCACAAACTTTGCAACCCACTTCACTGAGAACATTTCTACAACCAGGAAATAGATCTCTCAGTTCTCTCCTTCCCCTACCAATACTCCCCCAACTCCACTTCATCCGCTGTTCTATGCTTATAGCAGAAGTGGCCACCTGTT
The DNA here is from genome assembly GCF_036172605.1 of Pelobates fuscus. Taxonomy (NCBI): domain Eukaryota; kingdom Metazoa; phylum Chordata; class Amphibia; order Anura; family Pelobatidae; genus Pelobates; species Pelobates fuscus. Next base: position 18,948,587 of record NC_086320.1, read on the forward strand.
CCCCCGATCCTGTTCCCTCATATCTCATTTGCACACATTCTCCTTCTCTTGCTCTGCCTCTCACCAAAATTTCCAATCTTTCCCTCTCCCGTAGCAACACTCTCGCGGCTCAGAGGAGAGGACAGTGCCTGCTGCTGGAGGGGAAGATTACACTTTTGGAATGCCTCTTCATTGTCCTCCAGTTTCAGTGAACCACCAGACCACCAGGAAACCAAGCATCCCCCTCCCTGCCCACATGTAAGAGGTAGGATGGGGGAAATATACATAAGTAAAAATGAAAAAATGAAAACTGCTCACCACACTACATGCACAATACAAACACTACATTTACTACACACACTTCATGCACTTCACACACACTATATCCACTACACAAACACATACTCTTCATCTACTACACAAACACAGACACTGCATTCCCTAAACACACTGCAAAATATAATAGATGTGGGTGTGTTGTGGTTGGTGTGGTTGTGGTGATGGGTGGGCAGCACATCATCCTAAGACTAAGGCAGCACAATGTCTTGGGCTGGCCCTGCCCTCTGACATATTTCCTTCACCCTTCAAACATGCAATCGTAACCCCGATTGCAAAAAAAGCCCAACCTTGACCCTAACTCCCCATCCAACTACTGCTCTATCTCGCTACTGCTGTTTGCCTCCAAGATCCTTAAAAGAGTTGTTTATGCGAGATTGACAGACTTCCTCAAATCCAACTCTCTGCTTGACCCACTTTAATCTGGATTCCGCTCTCATCACTCTGTTGAAAAAGCTGTAACCAAAGTATACAATGATCTTATCACTGCAAAATCCCGTGGCCACTACTCAATGCTATTTCTCCTTGACCTTTCTGCTGCTTTTGACAACAGGTTCTTCTCATCCTCCATAATCTCCATCTATGTGATACTGCTCTCTCTGGTGCTCCTCTTACCTCTCCCAATGCACTTTCAGTGTTTCGTTCTCTGGCTCTGCATCATCTTCCCAACCCCTCTGTGTTGGTGTTCCCAAAGGTTCTCTCCTTGGTCCCCTACTGTTCTCAATCTATACTGCCTCCCTTGGTAAACTCATCAGCTCCTTTGGCTTCCAATATAATTTCTATGTAGAGGACTCGCAAATCTATCTGTCCTCTCCTGATCTCTCTTATACCCCTCTTGACTCATGTCTCTCACTGCCTTTTTGCTATTTCTAACTGGATGGCTGCTCACTTCCTTAAACTCAACATGTCCAAAACTGAACTTCTGGTTTTTCCTCTTTCAAATGTTGATACTCCTGTGTCTGTCTCCCTCCAAGTCAACGGTGCTACCATCAGCTCCACCACGCAGGCTCTCTGCCTAAGTGTTCGCTTTGTCTCTGACCTCTCCTTCACCCCTCATGTCCAGTCGATCACCAAATCCTGCTGCTTCCATCTCAAAAACATATTTAATGCTGGACGTGCCTAGGGTCCTGGTCCATGCCATTATCTTCTCTCGCCTTGGCAACTGCAATCTGCAGTCTTAGGTGTTCCCAACGATTACAATCTATAATGAATGTGGCCTCCTCTCTCTGTCTCTTGCTTACAAATCTCTACATAATGCTGCTCCATCCTACCTAGCCTCCCTAATACACAAGTATGTCCCGTCTAGACCCCTACGCTCTGCTGAAGACCTACGTCTGTCCTCTGTCACCTTCAAGACTTCTCTATGGAAGACTTCCTATGGAATTCCCTTCCCTTCTCTGCTAAACTCTCACCCAGTCTCCATTCCTTTGATAAATTATTGAAAACTCACTGAGCAGGCCCTCAATCCCTCTGTTACTGTGTCACTATACCCCACTCCCTCTAGCATGTAAACTCACTGAGCAGGCCCTCAATCCCTCTGTTACTGTGTCACTATACCCCACTCCCTCTAGCATGTAAACTCACTGAGCAGGCCCTCAATCCCTCTGTTACTGTGTCACTATACCCCATACCCTCTAACATGTAAGCTCACTGAGCAGGGCCTCAATCCCTCTGTTACTGTCACTATACCCCATTCCCTCTAGCATGTAAGCTCACTGAGCAGGGCCTCAATCCCTCTGTTACTGTGTCACTATACCCCACTCCCTCTATCATGTAAGCTCACTGAGCAGGCCCTCAATCCCTCTGTTACTGTGTCACTATACCCCATACCCTCTAACATGTAAGCTCACTGAGCAGGGCCTCAATCCCTCTGTTACTGTCACTATACCCCATTCCCTCTAGCATGTAAGCTCACTGAGCAGGGCCTCAATCCCTCTGTTACTGTGTCACTATACCCCACTCCCTCTAGCATGTAAGCTCATTGAGCAGGGCCCTCAATCCCTCTGTTACTGTGTCACTATACCCCACTCCCTATAGCATGTAAACTCACTGAGCAGGGCCTCAATCCCTCTGTTACTGTGTCACTTTACCCCACTCCCTCTAACATGTAAGCTCACTGAGCAGGACCTCAATCCCTCTGTTACAGTGTCACTTTATCCCACTCCCTCTAGCATGTAAGCTCACTGAGCAGAGCCCTCAATCCCTCTGTTACTGTGTCACTTTACCCCACTCCCTCTAACATGTAAGCTCACTGAGCAGGGCCTCAATCCCTCTGTTACAGTGTCACTTTACCCCACTCCCTCTAGCATGTAAACTCACTGAGCAGGGCCCTCAATCCCTCTGTTACTGTGTCACTTTACCCCACTCCCTCTAACATGTAAACTCACTGAGCAGGCCCTCAATCCCTCTGTTACTGTGTCACTATACCCCACTCCCTCTAGCATGTAAACTCACTGAGCAGGCCCTCAATCCCTCTGTTACTGTGTCACTATACCCCACACCCTCTAGCATGTAAGCTCACTGAGCAGGGCCCCCAATCCCTCTGTTACTGTGCGCCCAATTCGTCTGGTTACAAATACGTCTGTTAGTCGACCCATTGTACAATGCTGTGGAATTTGTTGGCCCTTTATAAATATTAATAATAATAATAATAATACTTTGTAAATCTTTCTTTTATTATGGCATATGCGTCATGGGGTACAGAAGAGAAAGAGGAGGCATTGTGGGGTAACATGAGTTAATAATATCGAGACGGTGTACAATGCACCTCAAAGAAAGATTGCCATGGGTTTTTTTTTTTTTTGTGAAACAATCATGTAGACAGAGTGATACAAGCTTTGTTGAGAAACAAAAGTAATATAAGTAGTAAAGACAGGCATCATATACAGGTCTGGTGTTCATAGCTAAACAAGATATGACAAATTGGTCTAAAGTGTGATAATGCTTATGCCTATGCTTTAAATTAAAGACTAGGTAAACAAGGCTATGGCATATTATTCGATCTATACGTAGATACCGTCAGCAATAATGTAAAGGTAACCAGGGTAAAATTAATGAGCATCATCTGACGTATAATTTAAGCTTAACTTGGCATGAAAATACCATAGAAATAAACAGGCTATGAGACACGCAACCTGGTCAACAGTTATTCTGAGCTAGTTTCAGGCTAAACAGGCTTAGGACGTTGCTACACAATTTGCATACATTAACGCTGTAATAAAAGAGGCCTAGACCTTCTAGCTGGGCAAGTAGAGAGAGATTACCCAGAGTTGTTTAAACCAAGGTAAGGGAGAAAACCAAACAAGATTTGCAGAGATACTCAGGGTGCACAATGCTATCGGTAAATAGAGCTTAGATGCTAGACCTGCCGCGCCGTTGCGTCTGAATTACCAAGAGGCGCACAGCAGTGGGAGTTAGACCTAACAGGTACGATTGAAATTACTAAGGCAGGCTGGGAACATAGTATGTATCTATCTGCTAGCTGGCAATCATAAAGTATTAACTGTAAAAAGAAAAATTAAACATTACGGAGCATGGAAATTTGTATGGGTAAAACCCTCAGGGTATAACAGTGTGTCTCTTGCGGTTACTTGGAACAGCCCAAGGCCTCGAGCGTAGCAGGTGTCCAAGCTGTTATTCAGCCCACCCCACATGGAGGAGTTGTGTTGTAGCACGCACGGTCCAATCCACTTGGTTGTGGGGGGCTGCCTATTTGACCCACCGCTCCATGGAGGCCCGGGTCCGTTTCTCTATAGTGGGCGTTTTGGCCCACTGAGTGCTTAGCCCTCTGGGTTAAGGTGCCCCCGGTGTTACTCCCAGTGCGCTGCCGCTTGAGTGTCCCTTGTCTTCGACCCAAGGCCGTATCGGAGACCCTTGCCACAAGTCCATTGACCCCATCTCCAGGGTCGTGGGCCCAAGGCTTTGCCGGAGTCCGGTTGTTCCCTTGGGTGTATGGGTGGCGGTGAGGAGTAACCCTCGGGTGGGCTCCCAGCTCGGAAGAAGAGTGGGGAGAGCTCTTGGGTGCACACCTGGGTGTACGGGGGGTAATAATAATAATACTTAATACAGAACAAATAAACTGAGTTTATCAGTCTATGTCTTAAGTATTTTCTTCATTGTATAATTAACCACAAACCACTGTAGAAAAACTTATTGTCTGTTACATGGAAATAACATATGACAGGTATAAATAGCAAATACCAACTACTGGCAAATAATTAAGTGATATATATAGTTTAATAACAGCTGGAGTGCCAGGTTTAAACATGCCAAAGATGAAGCCTATTCACTAAAATCATGAAATATTTTTTTCTACACGTTTATTTAAAGATATAGGACACTAATACCGCCTTGAGTACATGTATTCAAAACTGGCATCGTTTATTTATTTATTGTTATAAAGTCCTTATGTTTTCCATGAGGGGTCACTGAATTAATGAAGTAAATACTCCCACAGAGATAGCAAACAAATCTGCTGTGTTTCGCATTCTTGGGCATACATTATAATACACGACGAGAAGCAAGACTCTGTGCACACACTGGAGATCACGTGTCTCTGTTATCTCCTTCGGTGGATAGAATTGATATGTTACTATTTGCATTCAGAAGTGCAAGCCTCAGCAATCCTTCCCATCACAGGCGTTAGTGAAACAGGCCTTGTTACATTATAAAAAAAGAAGAGCCAAACAGGGCTCCACGATGAGTGAACATGCCTCGTCTGTTGTAAAACACCATTATATTGTAACGTGTAGAATTTGTATATATTGTCTTATAGCTCCATTTCAACCTTACTCCAGTAAAACAGCTGAGTGCACCAAGCAGTTAGGTATTTGAAGGCATTTTCCCAGAGAATTAATCCAGATATGGTAGTCCTAATTTGAAATACCGTATATACTCGAGTATAAGTCGAGTTTTTCAGCAAATTTTTTGTGCTGAAAAACCCCCACTCGACTTATACTCGAGTCAATGTCTGTATTATGGCAACTTACATTGCCATAATACAGACCAGGACCGCCGGGCTCATTACAAGACCGGCGGTCCTGTTGGGGGCTGGCAGCGAGCTGTAACTTACCTTTCCTGCAGCTCCTGTCAGCCCCCTTCTCTCACCTCCTGTCTGGTCAGTTCCTCTGTCAGCTCCACTGTAAGTCTTGCGACAGCCGTGAGAGACCCGAGACTTACAGTGGGAGCTGACAGAGGAGCTGACCGGACCGGAGGTGAGAGAAGGGAGCTGACAGGAGCTGCAGGAAAGGTAAGTTACAGCTCTCTGCCAGCCCCCTCCTACACAGTCCATCCACTGGACCACCAGGGAATGAGAGCCCCCCTCCCTGGCCAGCTAACATACAGGGAGGGGGGATGAAAATAAAACTAAATAATAATAAAAAATGAATTATTAAAATTTAAAAAAAATAATAAAATAAAAAATAAAAATATATATATTTTTTTGAAATATTTAAATAAAACATTTTAAAATAAAAAATTAAAAATGATAAAAATGCCCTCCCCCCACCCACATAAAATGATATGCAGGTTGTCAATACTCTATGAAAGTCCAAATGCTGACACAGCAACTGGTAAGGGAAATAAGTAATTTGACTGAGCAGTGTGTGAGACTGTGTAGTTTATGTGTGTATGGGTCAGTGTGTATTTGTGTGTGTTGGTCAGTTTTTGTCTGTGAATCTTTGTCTGTGTGTATGGGTCAATATGTGTCAGTGAGTGTGTTTGAGTAATTTTGTGTGTGTCAGTATTATGTGCATTATGAGAATGTTTGTGTGACAGATTTTGTTTCACTGAGAATGTGTCAGTATTTGTGTTTGCCAGTGAGTTTGTACCATGAGTTCAGATAGTGTAGCGGTTCAAGGTTTTATTAAAAATAATGTATACACATATTGATATACATGTAAGTAAATATTATAAAATTATAAAAATATAAAATTGTGTATGTATATATAATAAATATATATAAATACTAAATACATATATAAGTAGTCATGGGAAAGAGAAAGTACATCCTCTTTGAATTTTATGGTTTTACATATCAGGACATAATAACAATAATCGATTCAGTAGAAAGTTCACCATTACTGTTCTCATAGAAATTAGGAGGCCAAGTAGCAGACAGGTGCTGCTAATCAAATGCCCTTGATTAATTGCTCATCAGCCAGTGTGACCACCTCTATAAAAGCCGATGTTTTAGCAGTTTGCTGATCTGGGGGATTCAGCTGTGTGTTAACACAATGCCAAGGAGGAAAGACATCAGCAATGATCTTAGAGTAGCCATTGTTGCTGCCCATCAAACTGGGCCATTTCCTAAAAATTTAAAGCCCATCATTCTACAGTGAGAAAGATTAGTCAAAAGTGGAAAACATTCAAGACAGTTGCCAATCTTATCAGGAGACGAAATCCCAACAAATTCACCCAAAGGTCAGATCGTGCAATGCTCAGAGAAATCGCAAAACAACCAAGATTTACATCTTAGACTCAGTTAGGATGTTAGAAGTCAGAGTTCATCATGACAGCACAATTAGAAAAATACTGAACAAGTATGGTTTGTTTGGAAGGGTTGCCTGGAAAAAGTCTCTTCTCTCTAAAAAGAAAATGGCAGTATGGTTTAGGTTTGCAAGTTGCATCTGAGCAAACCACAACACTTCGGGAACAATGTCCTTAGGACAGATGAGGCCAAAGTGGAGATATTTAGCCTTAATGCACAGCACCACATTTGGTGAAAACAAAACACAACTATCAGCACAAATGCCTCCTCTCTTGCAACTGTAATTAATCTAATACTATCCTTACCTTTTGTGTCACTCCACCCCACTCCCTCTAGCATGTAAGCTCATTGAGCAGGGCCCTCAACCCCTCTGTTCCTGTGTGTCCAACTTGTCTGGTTACAACTTCATGTGTGTTCGTCTACCGTCTGTAAAGCGTTGCGGAATTTGTTGGCACTATATAAATAATAACTTACAGTAGTGATGGTGCACAAAAAAAATAAAAATATTCGTATTCACTATGGGCCTCTTATAGAGAGTGAAAGTAACCCTGTGTACATAAAATGAGGTGTTTACAGAGTGGAAATATTATAAATAATTGAAAAACAAACAGTGGTTGTGGTGAAACAAAGCACAATCTGTAAGTATACTTGCAAACATGGAAATCACTCTGACACCTATTTTCCATGTTTGCAAGTATACTTACAGATTGTGCTTTGTTTCACCACAACCACTGTTTGTTTTTCAATTATTTATAGTATTTCCACTCTGTAAACACCTCATTTTATGTACACAGGGTTACTTTCACTCTCTATAAGATGCCCATAGTGAATACGAATATTATTTTTTTTTGCGCACCATCACTACTGTAAGTTATTTTATGTTCAAATCCTTTTACCAGGATTTGTTTTTGTTGGTTGCTGCATGTACTAAGATCCTTCTCTCATTTGCACCATCCTATTTATAATCATTTTTTCTTTTGACTATATAAATAATAACATAATAACATAATAATAATAGCAAATGTCAAGCACGGTTTTGGATGGGTGATGATTTGGGCTTGTTTTGCAACGACAGGACCTGCAAACCTTGCAGTCATTTCATTAACTATGAACTCCTCTGTATACTAAAGTATTCTATAGTAAAATTTGAGGCCATCTGTCTGATGTGTTGCAATGGCCCAGTCAAAAAGTCCAAATCTTAACTTGATTGAAATGCTGTGGCAGGACCTTAAGAGAGCTGTGCATAAAATAGTGCCAGCAAACCTCAATGAACTGAGGCAACGTTGTAAAGAAGAGTGGGCCAAAATTCCTTCACAATGATGTGAGAGACTGATAAAGTTATACAGAAAATGATAACTTCAGGTTATTACTGCTAAAGGTGGTTCTACAAGTTATTGAATCATAAGGTGCACTTAATTTTTCACACATGGTTTCTCCATTTTGTCTTCTTTTTTCATGATATGGTGTAATATGTCACGTGTTGTTGATTCATGACATGGTGTAATATGTCACGTGTTGTTGATTCATGACATGGTGTAATATGTCACGTGTTGTTGATTCATGACATGGTGTAATATGTCACGTGTTGTTGATTCATGACATGGTGTAATATGTCACGTGTTGTTGATTCATGACATGGTGTAATATGTCACGTGTTGTTGATTCATGACATGGTGTAATATGTCACGTGTTGTTGATTCATGATATGGTGTAATATGTCACGTGTTGTTGATTCATGACATGGTGTAATATGTAACGTGTTGTTGATTCATGACATGGTGTAATATGTCACGTGTTGTAAATTCATAACATGGTGTAATATGCCACGTGTTGTTGATTCATGACATGGTGTAATATGTCACGTGTTGTTGATTCATGGCATGGTGTAATATGTCACATGTTGTTGATTCATGATATGGTGTAATATGTCACGTGTAGTTGATTCATGACATGGTGTAATATGTCACGTGTTGTTGATTCATGGCATGGTGTAATATGTCACATGTTGTTGATTCATGATATGGTGTAATATGTCACGTGTAGTTGATTCATGACATGGTGTAATATGTCACATGTTGTTGATTCATGACATGGTGTAATATGTCACGTGTTGTTAATTCATAACATGGTGTAATATGGCACGTGTTGTTGATTCATGATATGGTGTAATATGTCACGTGTTGTTAATTCATAACATGGTGTAATATGTCACGTGTTGTTGATTCATAACATGGTGTAATATGTCACGTGTTGTTGATTCATGACATGGTGTAATATGTCACGTGTTGTTGATTCATGGCATGGTGTAATATGTCACGTGTTGTTGTTCATCTGAGGTTGTAATTTAAGACCAACTTAGGAACACATGGTTGTCAATATGTCCTGATATTTAAAATCATAGAATTCAAAGACATACACACCTCCCCCACCAAATAGGTTTAATATATTACTATATATATGAATAAATATATGAATATGCATTAAGGGTCCGGAGTGTTCCTTTAAAACCAATTATTGGCTTTCTAATATTGGAGTGATCCTCAAATCTATTTATATTACTTACAATACACACATTGTAAGTAATACACATAGATTTGAGGATCACTCCAATATGAGAAAGACGATAATTGGTTTTAAAGGAACACTCCGAACCCTTAACCCCTTAAGGACACATGACATGTGTGACATGTCATGATTCCCTTTAATTCCAGAAGTTTGGTCCTTAAGGGGTTAAAGGACTTTAACTTGCTGAAATGCGTTATGTGTGAAGAGTGTCATCCTTTTTGAAGTGCAGATTTCAATAGAAATGTGTTTCTCTATTGTTTTGTTAAAGGACCACAATAGTGCCAGGAAAACATACTCGTTTTCCTGGCTCTATAGGGTCCTTGGGTCCCTCTCACCCTCTGGGTCCCCCTCCCACCGGGCTCTAGGGTGAGGAAGGGCTTAAATTCCTACCTTTTTCCAGCGCTGGGCTCCCTCGGCGCTGGGGAATCTCCTCCTTCTTCTGCCATCATCGGCTGAATGCGCATGCGCGGCAAGAGAGGCGCACGCATTCAGCCAGTCTCATAGGAAAGCATTCTCAATGCTTTCCTATGGACGCTTGCGTCTTCTCACTGTGAAAATCACAGCGAGAAGCGCGGAAGCGCCTCTAGCGGCTGTCAATGAGTCTGCAACCAGAGGCTGGATTAACCCATAGGTAAACATAGCAGTTCCTCTGAAACTGCTATGTTTATAGCAGGCAGGGTTAATCCTAGAGGGACCTGGCACCCAGACCACTTAATTGAGCTGAAGTGGTCTGGGTGCCTATAGTGGTCCTTTAACACATCAGACCCTGTGTGAAATATTGAGATATAAGATGAAGGACACTTTATATTGTCTACAGCTTTTCATTTCACAAATATTTTTTTTTAAAAGGTCAAGCAAAACCGGGAAAAATAATGATTCTGTAAATGTACATAAATAAAGTGTTTTCAAATCTTTGCCTATACACAAAATCGCTATCGTGTTATGATGCATTTGTTTGCGAGCTATGCATCCCTTGCTCCAAATAAATGTTACGCTAATATTTTCCAAATCCAAAAGTGCTCGGCAGTGAAAGGGTTAATGAGCTGGACATCGCAAACATATATAAAAGACTAATGTGAATTCAAAATCCTATCCCCTGCTTGTTCATGCAGACCTTTAAACAAAAACAATATCTTCAATAATATATACAATTTCTAAGCATGCATATTTCAAACTATTTTAGCCTGCATATATCCATATTCAGTGACTGCATGTATGTACATGCATGAGTATATCGGTGGTGTATTTGTAACCGCCAATAATGTTATGTGTTTGAGAAAAGAATGTTTGTTAATGTGTGAATTCATTCAAATATTTCTGTGCGTAGTATTACATGAATGTAGTGTAGTTAAACAATGTATGTGTGTAATGTGTGTATAGATATGTAGGTGTGGCAGTATATGTGTTTCTGTGTGCAAAATATGTGAAGAAAATATAAGCAGTCACGCAGGTGGGAGATATTAGATGTTAAAGGGACACTTCAGGATGCTGAAACACTTTAGCTTGTGGAAATGCTTCAAGCGTGAAGGGGGTGTCCTCTTTTTTCATTTCACAAAAAGTGCAGATTGCAATAGAAATTGGCACTTTTATAAATGAACATTGTTACACCCCCTGGCTGTCAATCAGACATCTGGTCCTGTTACTTCCTGGTTTGCTTACCTCAGTGAAGCTAAACTCAAGAGGTGCTCAAGAGGCAGCAACTGCCCAGAGCACCTGCCTTGCAAAGACTTGTCATTGAGCTGCATTAGGAAGTCTGTGATTGGACAGCCACAGAAAGTCTGGGTGGGGTTAGAAGGGGAGGGCTTTCAAATGCTGCAGACAAGAGATCTGCAAGTTTTGCATCTGGTTTTAGATATGAAAACATGCATAATAAAATGCATGCATGTTTTCATTTGGGGTAATATTCTTTTGGGGAGCCAGTGACGTGTCCCTTTATGTTTGTTGCTGTAAATACAGCTCTTTAAATAATATAAAAACTAAATGTAAAGGGCAAGGTGACGAAAACAGGTGCTATTGTGGGACAAAGTGCATGGAAACAAATAGAATGTCTCTCAGCCTAAATAAGCCGGAATATCTAAAGTTGGCTTCTGTGTCTCTTGTTCCTTTTATGTACCCCTCTACACATTTTCCCAGACCATTTAAACAAATTGACCAGTCACCCCATTCTCACCCCTTAATCACAATCTTATGTTGTTTATCTGCACTAGGTAACTTGTACTAAGTAGAATGTACTAAGTAGTTCAGGCCCCAGTGTTAGCTGCATTTAGGTGAGGTTACATTAAGTGGGTAAAAACTATCCAGGAGTCCAGGAGAATCCATATTGTGCACAATACCACCAGAGTACAAATGTTAGGGTATAACATAATGTGCTCTAATAACAATCATGTTACATGTTGCATGTCAAATTAAATATATTGATTTTTATTGTAATAAACCTAGAATATTCTATAAGTTAATGTAAACCTCTTGCAGCAATGTGAATGGGTGAAAGCACAGCTCAGAGTAACGCCAGCTATTGAGCCTGTCATGTCAGTATCTACATAGAGAAACTCAAGGTAGCGATCAAATGTATGGCTGTAAAGACACCACTCTGAATAATTGTGAGCACCAGTTGCTCCTCCCCACAACTGCAATCCCCCTCAGCCACCTATGCCACCTATGTCACATGCGATACCTCAGTATGGCTTGTTCTAAAACCTTACACGACTGAAGGGGTTAAGCAAAACTTAGAGGAAGAAATCCACTAAATCCCAGCATTGCAGACGGGAATTCCAACATAGACCTCTTGGTGTAAACATAGCTCACTGTTTAGAAAATGATCCCCATGGAAAAAGGTTAATTTATTTATTGTTGTTTATTCAAAATATCAGTGGTATGGTTCACAGAGATAACTTGTAAAAAGAAAGCAGCAGAGGTTCGTCTGACATCAGATCAATATTATTAATCTGGCTCCAAAGGAGATTTTAAGAAATGAACTGAAGAGATAAAATAATGTCTTGAACAAGAGAAGTGCGTTCTAGAAAGGTTTGGTAAAAAGTAACAAATTCTATCAAGATTCACATTATCTAATGTTAGAATGTAGAGTGCAGAAATTGTTAAAGGGACCATATAGAGCATTATGCGGCCGCTACTGGTTCCCCATTAATTCCCTTCTTCCCTTCTAATTTACCCGATAAAAATAATTTTTGCATTGATGATATGACAGGAATAACACTCCAGATCAGCTCTCAACATGTTACAAATCTTCCTAGAACTCTGAGATGACATTATTTTTGCGTTATATGTGAATCACTGTTATGAATCTTTTACAGAATAAATAAACGAGGAGCACTAGCAATGAAAACTGAATAATTTTTATTGAATAGATGATACATGTCATAGATACATATAGAGATCACAGTATACTATCAAACTAAATATCCTAAGAAGTAACAATGTAAGCATACGTCACATAAACCCAGCAAAACAAGCCAAGAAAAAACATTGGTTCCTTGGTATGTATTTTGCCTTTTTTTTTTTAATGTAATGCATCACCATTGATGGTTGTATGCTGTTTTTTTTGTTTTGTTTTTTTGTCATTCTGTTTTTCCTTGGCCTATTTTGTTGGGTCTATGTGACACATGTAAATATTGTTACTGTTTATGATATTTAGTTTGATAGTATGCTGTGATCTATATATGGGTATTATGTACATGTTGGTATGTATTCAATAAAGCTTATTCAGTTTTTATTGGTTGTGCTCCTCGTTCATTTATTATTTAATATATTTCTAGACTTTGCAGTGAATAGATATGTAGAAATATTTTTTGCTTTGCAGAATTTTAGGCACATGGTGGCGAGCAATGCGCACGCGGAGAATTGGATTGGACCATCATCTTGTAGGCACGTCTCCAGGATGATGTTAATTGAGGAGTAGGATGTGGCAGAGCCAAGAGAGACTCTTCGCTGGAGAAAAGGTGAGTAATTCATTTTAATTTAATGTATTTACTTATTTAAAAATTCCTGCTGGGGCCCTAAAATAAACAGTCACATCATGACTGTAGTGTTAGGAATACCGATATGTATTCCTAGCACCACAATCTTATTTCAATGGCATACCCGTGATGTACATGTCCAAGTGCTACCATAGACTAACGGGAGTTACAATCTAGTTCAGCAGATATTTTAGCTGTTGCCGTTACCTTTTACTAATTTCATATATGTTGGAGGGCATTAAATTATGGAACCCGGCCTGCACAGAAGTAATGCGTTATTACCTGATCAATACTGGTAATAATTTCAACATCCATGCATTACATTATTCTAAAATCTGCCCTTAGCCTAAATGTTGCCCTAATTTTAACCTTAATCCTAATTTTGATATAAACAATACAAAATGTTAAACTGCCTGCAGGAGGATTATAATGTTATATTAGTTTTATGGAATTGACCTTGACCATGCCCATCACCGTCCCACTGGTCTTGTTGTCTCCAGGCTCTGGGCACAGTAATGTATAGGATGAATAATGAAAACATCAAAAGTATTTCCACTGGGACAATGATTGTACTTGCTTCACAATTAAATTGTATTCTACCGATGTCATGGGTATATTCTCTGAAACCCAATGAACATTCCATGTGATCTGGCAATATTTCCACAAGAAGTTCAGAAACACAGAATTCGTTGAATGTGATGAAGGAAGCAAATCAAGATTTGTGTCACTGATCCCAAAAATAACAATATTCCTGTATTTCACCTCTCTACAACTTATGATTCTCTGATTCGATACCACGTAAACTTCACAAAATCGGTCAAATAGGATACATATATTATTACAGGAACATAAAAACCTGCATTTAGTTTTTTGTGCATTTTTTATGTTTTACAAATCTCCTTTATGATCTATGTATCATTAAACAATGTTTACTTTTGGAAGATTCTCTATGAAAATATATCACAGGGCTTGTTCCCATTTTTTTTCTTCATATTTTAATATACTCTTTTACGTCTAACAGATTTACTTAATGAGTCCAAGCATATGGTTTTCTTCCCGATGTGCCATATGGAACATTTAAAAAAAAAGAGAAATCACAAAAAAATCTGTGTTCACTAGCTAATTTTGTATCTCTCATTAAGAAAGATCGAGGGTTATTTGATTCAGTGATATCTTCCTTTGCTTTTACTGAACAAACAGACTTCAAAACATGTCTAGAAACCTTTTTTTTTTTTTTTTAATGTAACTTGGATGATTTTCCCACAATGAATTAGAATGCAGACACGTACATTCAGGGATAAGTTTACATTTAATTGGCTTGATTTTTTTTATTTTAATTTGTTTAGCAAAGAAAATTATGCTTTCATAGTTTGTTAAGACAGGGTACTAATGAGAGTTACAAATCTAGTATCTGCATTATAAAACATTTGGTAAAATCTACAAACTTAAAACAGCATTCACTTCAGAAGGAAGATGCATACTGTTGGATAATTTAGTCAGGTGTAAATTGTAATTCTGTTTTTTTTTTTCGAACCCAGCTTGACATCTTTCAAAGTTCCAAAACTCCCATGATTCATTGTGCTCAAAGGCAGTCATTAAATTTTGGGAAAAAGATGCATGCAGGGCATCTAAAGTACTACTATGCTCAAAGTGGAGGTACATTTGTTACATTAATAATTACTAATAGTAAAATAAATAGTTGTTCGCTCCTAAGTTACTCTTTAAAGCAAAACATGAAGAAAGAATAGTAAATAAAAGGCATTTCTAATAACTGAATGATTTATGGTATTTTATATATTAGTTAAGTAATAGAAATATTATTTTAGCCCTTTCTGTTGTGGTTTTGCTGTTTGCATTATCAAATTAAAAGAGAATTTGTAGTTTTTTTTAGAACTTTAGCTATAAAGAGCAAGCCCGCATTTGTAAGAAAACAATGTATAAAGAGAAATGTGTAAACCCATTTACACTGATCAGACACAACATTAAAAGCACTGACAGGTGAAGTGAATAACATTGATTATATCGTTACAATGGCACATGTCAAGGGGTGGAATATATTAGGCAGACGTTTAACAGCCAGTTCATGAATTTCATGTGTTGGAAGTAGGAAAAACGGACATGCGAAAAGAACTTTGACAAGGGTAAAACTCAGTCAGAGCATCTCTAAAACTTCAAGTCTTGTGGGGTATTCCTGGTATGCAGTAGCAAGGGCAACTGGTTAACCAACATCTAGTCATGGGCACCCAAGGCTCTTTGATGCATGAGGTGGAGTGACGGTATGATCACACAAAAGCTGTGTAGCTCAGGTTGCTAAAAAAAAAACAATGTTGGCCATGATACAAAGATGTCAAAACACACAGTGTATCACAGTTTGCTGTGTAGCAGCAGACAAGTCAGAATGCCCATGATAACCCCTGTCCACCACCAAAAGCACCTTCAATGGGGACTTAAGCTTCAGAACTGAACCATTAAGCAATAGTAGAAGATTGCCTGGTTTGATGAATCATGTTTTCTTTGAGATCAGGTGGATGGGTGGGTGCATGTGCGTTGTTTACCTGGCAATAGATGGCAGCAGTATGCATGGAAAGAGGCAGTGCAATGCCTTGGGCAATGTTCTACTTGGAAACCTTGGGTCCTGGCATTCTTGTGAAGTTACGTTGACACTTACCACCTACTCAGAGATTGTTGCAGTCCATGTACACCCATTCATGGCAATGGTATTACCTTTCTGGAGGATATTGGCCTCTTTCAGCAGAATATTGCATCCTGCCACACATTTGTTCAGGAGTGGTTTGAGGAACATTACAAAGAGTTCAAGGTGTTGCTTTGCCCTCCAAATTCTCCAGATCTCATTCTGACTGAGCATCTGTGGGATATGCTAGAACAACAAATCCACGGAGGCCCCACCTCAAAACTTGCAGGACTTAAATGATCTGCTGCTAATGTCTTGGTGCTAGATAACACAGGAGACATTCAAAGGTCTTGTGGAGTCAATATCTCAATGTATCAGAGCTGTATAGGCAGCAAGAGGGGACCTACATGATATTAGGCAGGTGGTTTTAATGTGGTGTCATGTCAGTGTATATACCAATATATGCACTGTGAACAAAAGCAAGGAATTCTGAATTGAGATAGATGAGATATAGGGAGATGGAATAATGTGAGGGAGAGATGGACTGGAGAAAAATAGATGTCTAATGGAGGGACGAAGAGTGAAGGAATTAGGTGGGAGATTGCAGATGTCATGACTCATGAGGCATAGAAGTTGTGATGGGATGAGGTACATGGTGGAAAGAAGTAAGGCATGTTTGCTGAGAGTGATGGGTAGTGCGAAGGAATACATTTAAGTACTTGGGAAAGGATGAAATGAGACAATATGAGTGAAATAAAGTTATAGAGTGAAATAAGGAACTCAGGGTATTACAGATGAATATAAGTTATGGTAAAATCATGCTAATGCACAAAGGAAGAAATAAGGGTATCAAAGGGATAGGCATGATATATGAAATCAATCTGGGTAGATTGAGATAGAGACATTAGACTATGAATAGCTGAATAAATAAAATGGAAATCTATTTGCAGAACCTCCACTAGCACCAAGGACAGCGCAAAAATAAAACAAAGTTAAGGGTTTTCTATAAAGGAAGGAGCAGCTCCCAGCATATCTGAAATCAATGAAGGGTTTTACGGGATCCTAAGAATATTGTTCAGTTTTAATCCCTAGAATCCAGTGGAAAAGAGTGACAGAATATCCTCCTGTCCTGTTGGGTTTTACGCCCCACTAATTCAGCTGTTGTCCATTCTCAGTATTATCTGTTTTGGTTTGTTTGCAAATTCCCTAGGGTCTCCCTAAGGTAAAAGGATAATCCAAATTTTGACCCCTTGCTCACACAGGGAGCCGGCCTGCGTTTTGGATATTTTTGTGTGGGATCAGTCTCAGATGCAAATGGTATATGTTCTCTCTGTAATGGCACAAGATGAGCTAAAACCGGCTTGAAAACTGAACAGGGAGGTAAGTCCATTCTCAGTATTCTCTTGCACTCCATTTGGTTTGCCTATCGTAGCCTTCAATATATCCCTATCATTGGAAGCCTTACAATGGAGGGTTAATAATACAGGTTTGGATGGACAGTTTTCCTACTAAATAAACTGGTCCCAAAGTATGCTGTTTATAATATAAGATCATTTATTACAGAAGTGTATTCTAATGGGCATCAGGAAAGCCATCTGTGACCCCTTATAACTTAATGTAGGTTACATTTACATCAGCAAAGAATACTTTTCAATTAAAGCCTTGTTTATATAATACTGTTGTATTTTTAATGACAATTCTGCTTTTCACAAATGAACAGCTTGTGTTAAATATTGCATTATGTGAAGACATATGCTGTCCTAAACTTATAAGAATAAGTAACACTGGCAAATATTGTCCGTAGTGTAATATAGAATGCCATGAAAATAGATTAGTTTAGTAAACAATAATGTAAAAAACGTACAAACAGTATAAACTGCTTAAAACACAGATACGACCACCACATATAAGTAGCAGAGATATGATGCGATATGAGTAGTAGAGATATGATGCGAAATCTGAAATATGGAAAAATCTAATCGCTTATATACATTATTAATAAACAAACAAACAAAAAACCCAGTTATGGATTCAAAGCTGTGAATGCCATGATCTACAAACCTTTTGCATTGTGAGATATATTGTAGATTTAATCTGTGGGATTTAGCCCCCATTCAGTGGTTCAGATTTAAATATCATATTTAATAATAATAATAATAGTAATAGAAATAATTGTATTCAATATGTTAATGGGATTTATCAGATTTATTTAACAATTACTGAACAAAAAACACCAAAGAACATAAGATATTCAGTTTGAGTAGGTACACACATTGCTGCCATCGACACTATGACACAAATGGCTTATATAACCATCAAACACGTCATAATTTTTTTTAAAACCCACAATGAATCACCTTTGTCCATTATATACATTCATATACATTAAACAAAATAAAGCAGAACAAAACATAAAACTCTTCTTTTTTAGAACCCAAAAAATGTTCTGCTCCGTACAATCAGTGTATGTGTTTATTGGTTGAGATAAATTTAATGTGTCCTATAAAATAAAACATTATGAATAATATATTAAACATATTTTCATTCTCTTTTAGACAATTTTTATTACCATGACATTCAGTTGTTAAAAAGTCTACTGGATCAATTTTCCTGTCAAGATGATGCATTATTTTTAAGCTACTGCTACTTTCTAAAATGATAAAGAAGGGTTATATTAAAAATCCTCACTTGCACTTAAAAATAGATCTGTTTGACTTAAGGTCAATTTTCCTGTGAATTGCTTTCCTGACTGCTTGACTCCTCAGCTACCGTCTCAAGCTTCAATACCCATTTATCCCAATTATATACTTAATATTTCTATATTGATGAACACCCAATAAGTCAGTTTTCTAATATTTCATTTATTTCAGATCAGTTTTAAAGGTATCTTACAATTGATTTCCTGAAAATATGTTTATTATTATTTAGTCCCACATTTGTACAACACCAAATAGTTTCCCTATGTTAAGCAGCAAGGGCCCATTGCCAAAGATCCAATGGTACAATTTGCAGAAGATTTTGAGTAGAATCAGAATTTGAAGCATGCGTATAACCTTTCTAATTAATCATACGTTTCCATTGAGATATATCTTCTCAACAGACTCCACTGAGCAGAGCCCTTGATACCTTTGATTTCTGCTCCCCGAAACTTGCTTGTCACAATTTATTTGTTTGATTGTTTGCTAAACAAATATACAAAGATATGCCCTGTGCTCAAACTCCCAGTACTCGTGGGTGGCAGCATTGGCCATAGTACACAGCAGCCCCAGTACATACAATACAAAATAAACAAAAGAGTTACAGGCTAACTATCTCAAATCCATATGCACATTTAAATAACTGGAGGGTTTTAGTATCACTCCAATGGCATTAGATGTAAGACCACCTGCCACGTCAAGGCAAAACCTCTTAAGTGAGGTAATGCTCTATGACTGCTCGATATACTACAGGGGTGTAGGTAATGCTCTATGACTGCTCGATATACTACAGGGGTGTAGGTAATGCTCTATGACTGCTCAATATACTACAGGGGTGTAGTTGTGAATAAGTACCACTTTCCTTGGACTGGCAGAACAAGGATGAAACCAATAGTGTAATCTGTTAAAATAGATTGTTCAATATATAGAAATGGAAGAACGCTCACTTGAAGGGCAGCACCGCATTTTAAATTTAGACAGACAGACAGACAGGATAACCAATTAGAATTAGGTCTGGATGGAGTTTTGGTGCAGCTACAGAGTCAAGGCTCTCTCCCCCAAGGTTGAGCTGGTGGCTAGGGTGGGAATTCTTTACCTTTATGCTGCCACAATGTGCAAGTGTGTAAGAAAGGTATAGACAAGTAGCATATTATAAACTGTAATAAGGAGACAAAACACATTATGAACACTGTCAAACTTCAAAGTCAGAGTTGCGGGTGCACAGGGATAGCGAGGCCGTGCCAGGAAGAAAGGCTAAATAACAAAATAGAAGGAAAGTCAAGGCACTCCAAGGTACAAATCAGGCAATTTAATTGAACCCACTCCATCGCAACGTTTCGACCTACACGGTCTTTGTCAAGCTTGACTCAGACAGTCTCAGTACCAGAGACCAAAATGCTGAATAACAAAATAGAAGGAAAGTCAAGGCACTCCAAGGTACAAATTAATTGAACCCACTCCATCGCAACGTTTCAACCTACACGGTCTTTGTCAAGCTTTGTCAAAGACCGTGTAGGTCGAAACGTTGCGATGGAGTGGGTTCAATAAAATTGCCTGATTTGTACCTTGGAGTGCCTTGACTTTCCTTCTATTTTGTTATTCAGCATTTTGGTCTCTGGTACTGAGACTGTCTGAGTCAAGCTTGACAAAGACCGTGTAGGTCGAAACGTTGCGATGGAGTGGGTTCAATAAAATTGCCTGATTTGTACCTTGGAGTGCCTCGACTTTTCTATTTTGTTATTCAGCATTTTGGTCTCTGGTACGGAGACTGTCTGAGTTGCACCCAGCTACATACTGCTTAAAGGGATAGAGTGCAGTTCCACACCCTACCATAACTACTAGGAAGAAAGGCTAAGTCTTAAAATAATGCCAAATGGATAATAAAGGTTCATTAGTAAAGTTTGGATTTGTATTATAATAAATTGCATTGGTGCAAATTCCCAGTGATACATTAATACAGGCAGGGGGTAATATAGGTAGAACATAAAAGTTCAGTTGGCTGAAAAAATATATATAATTTGTAGCAGGGGCACGATGGGTCATCTCTTCTCCAGATTTAATTGCACTCAGTCATGAAACCTATGTTGGCATAGATAATGATACAGTCAGTCTGCACTGGAGTCTGAGCTAGGTGTCTGCTTAACGGTCTTTTTTTCAGTACTGGTAGAATGAGAATAGAAAACATCCTGAGTATATATTGTACCTTGGCAAACAGAACATCTAATAAAGGGACCTCATTAACCTATGATCAGCTGCATACATTTTAAACAGTTCTATACATAGATATTCCTCATGCCTATAATTCATACACTGGAGCCTGTTAGCTAAGAATTCAGCTCAGTAAATCAAAAGTGTTTCATGGGCAGAAAATGACAGATTATTTTAAATGACTTGAAGAATGCAATATGCATCAATTCAAAGAAAATTAGATTAATGTCTAGTAGAAAAAAAGAAACATCTGTACACCCAGAACAGTGTTTCTAATCAATACATAACCTACGTCAATATGTCATATTAATTCAAAACTTTTTCCTTTCAGTCAATTATTTCCAGCAGCAATTCCTGTTTTCCTCCACTAGTGGCCTCACTAACCACTAGTCTAATCAAAAGCACTCTCACCTGAATAGCATGATCATCCAAACATGCTATAAGAGGCCACACCCGACTTCAAAGGGGGCCTTTACATTGACTGAATTATGTGCCCTGAAGTGGACAAGACTTCTTATCCAGGATCCCACTCTAAAATCCTGATACTATCGGAACCATCCTAATTGATCATTTTTAACTTGCCTCACTTACTGAACACTGCTTAACCAACCTGGATATCCTGATCTCTATTTCTACCAGCTCTAGTCAATACTGGACTTTGTTTTACTATTGCTTAGTTCCCAGAAATTACCGGTAACTATTTAACCAACCTGGAGACCCTGATCTCTATTCCTACCAGCTTTAGTCAATACTGGACTTTGTTTCATTATTGCTTGGTTCCCAAAACTTACTGGTAACTATTTAACCAACCTGGAGATCATGATCTATATTCCTACCAGCTTTAGTCAATACTGGACTTTGTTTCACTATTGCTTCGTTCCCAGAAACTACCGGTAACTATTTAACCAACCTGGAGACCCTGATCTTCTGTTCCTACCAACTTTATTCATATACTAGACTTTGATTTACTATTGAAAAAACCCTGCTGTACAACCTCCAAGCCAAAGAGACTGATCCTGTAATTACTTGTTCCTTTATATTGTTGTATATAATTGTCATTTCTATTAGAGGTTTTCCTTCTCTTCTCCTTCATACTCCCCAATAATTTCATTTATAGATTCTCCTTCATACTCCCCTATAATTCGTTTATAGGTTCTCCTTCATACTCCCCTATAATTCGTTTATAGATTCTCCTTCATACTCCCCCTATAATTCGTTTATAGGTTCTCCTTCATACTCCCCTATAATTCGTTTATAGAGTCTCCTTCATACTTTCCTATAATTTTGTTTATAGGTTCTCCTTCATACTCCCCTATAATTTCGGTTATAGATTCTCCTTCATACTCGCTTATAATTTAATTTATAGATTCTCCTTCATACTCCCCTATAATGCGTTTATGTTTGTAGCACGAATATTGTAGAAGTTATAGATATTGTGTAAAAGTTATGTTTGAAACTGTATAATAAGTGGATTATCTCTCAGGCTAAGGGGAGGGAATCTGTGGGTTGCACCCATGATACTATTGGTTATGCCTCCCCCTGGGTGTGGCCTGTATGTGTACACTTGTAATAAAAGGCAGGCTGGATGTACCAGCCAGCAGTTCTGTTCCTGAAACTGTCTGTCGTCCAGTTATTGGGATTGCTGTGGGGATACTGCTGTGTTATTTTGCCTGCTGGAAACTCTGCCTGTGGATTTACTATTGCCTTGTTCCTGAGCCTCCCTGGGATCTTTAGTGGAGAATAGCTGTGGGATATCAGCTCTCCGCTACATTGGTTGGCAGCGGTGGGATCCAGACTCACAAGGGAACAAGGATTAATGGAATACGGATGGAGAGTGACTATGCTAAGCTTAAAAGAACCATGCTAAAGGACTTACTGGAAGCAAGAGGGATTGCAGCAAGCAACAAAAAGAAAGCAACCCTCATTGCAGAAGTCATGGCAAAATATCAAACCGAGGGCAGGGCAATCCCTGAACAGCAAAACACAGCGGATGGGTCAGGACAAGAAGAATTTCAAAGGCAGGTGCAATGTAGACTGGCCTTTTATGGAGGAAATGCAACGCCAGACATTATTTCCAGGACTATGACCGAGGTGCCGAGGAAGAATTTATGTTGCGCCAAAGGCCACAACCATCCACAGTAAGGGACACAGCAAATACCAACAGTACAGAGGGTAAGACAAAAATTCCTTACCAAGCTTTTAAAAACTATGTGGAGGCGGAGGAAGACATAGATGCTTTCCTCCAAGATTTTGAAAGACTGTGTGCCTTGCATAAGATCAGTACTGAGGATTGGGTACCTATTTTGGCTGGGCGGTTGTCTGGGAGGGCAGCAGAAGCTTATAGAACTGTACCAGATGAGGAGATCCGGAACTACAGCCGAGTAAAGGAGATTATATTGGCCCGGTATGCCATAACACCAGAAGCATACCGAAGGCGGTTTCGAGAGTTGAAAAAAGCAGATAAAGACTCACATGCAGAGTGGGCTTGTAGGTTGCAGCGGGCGGCCCTTGGATGGGTGCAAGCCAGCAAGGCCCGATCCTGGGATCTTTAGTGGAGAATAGCTGTGGGATATCAGCTCTCCGCTACATAGATTCTCCTTCATACTCCCTTATAATTTAATTTATAGATTCTCCTTCATACTCCCCTATAATTCGTTTATAGGTTCTCCTTCATACCCCCCTATAATTCGTTTATAGGTTCTCCTTCATACTCCCCTATTATTCGTTTATAGATTCTCCTTCATACTTTCCTATAATTCCTATAACTCCCCTATAATTTGTTTATAGGTTCTCCTTTATACTTTCCTATAATTTTGTTTATTGGTTCTCCTTCATACTCCCCTATAATTTTGGTTATAGAAAGTGATGTACCGAACTGTCCGCCGGCGAACAGTTCCCGGTGAACTTAGCGTGTTCGCGTTCGCCGCGGCGGGCGGACACATGCGCAGTTCGATCCGCCCCCTATTCGTCATCATTGGGCAAGCTTTGACCCTGTGCCTCTCGGTCAGCAGACACATTCCAGCCAATCAGCAGCACTCCCTCCCTTCCACACCCTCCATCCTCCCTCCCAGCATCCATTTTCGATTCATTCTGAAGCTGCATGCTTAGTGAGAGGAGGGAAAGTTTAGCTGCTGCTGATTAGATAGGGAAATTGATAGCTAGGCTAGGGTATTCAGTGTCCACTACAATCCTGAAAGACTCATCTGATCTCTGCTGTAAGGACAGCACCCCAAAAAGCCCTTTTTAGGGCTAGAACATCAGGCTGCTTTTTTTTTTTTTTCCCTGTGTAATGTAATTGCAGGTGCCTGCCTGCCAGCTTCTGTGTGAGGTTCACATTGGATACTGTGCCTACTTGCCCAGTGCCACCACTCATATCTGTTTTAACAATAGGTTAAGCTTTACATTTAAAATAAATATTTTTTTTTCACTGTAATAGAAGAGCAGTTGCCTGCTTGCCAGCTTCTGTGTCAGGTTGGATGCCTTGCCCATTTGCACAGTCAGTGCCACCACTCATATCTGTTTTAACAATAGGTTAAGCTTTACATTTAAAATACATATTTTTTTTTCACTGTAATAGAAGAGCAGTTGCCTGCTTGCCAGCTTCTGTGTCAGGTTGGATGCCTTGCCCATTTGCACAGTCAGTGCCACCACTCATATCTGTTTTAACAATAGGTTAAGCTTTACATTTAAAAGAAATACATTTTTTTCACTGTAATAGAAGAGCAGTTGCCTGCCTGCCAGCTTCTGTGTCAGGTTGGATGCCTTGCCAATTTGCACAGTCAGTGCCACCACTCATATCTGTTTTAACAATAGGTTAAGCTTTACATTTAAAAGAAATAATTTTTTTTCACTGTAATAGAAGAGCAGTTAGTTGTCTGCAAGCGTCTGGGTGTCAGGCCTACTTCAGCGTGTGCTCTGCAGACCTGTGCCAGCGTGCTTTGACAGTTGCCAATCATATCTGGTGTCTCTTTAGCGTGCTTTTACAAAGAAAAAAGGTTTCTAGTGTAAGCTAATAGCAGCCAGTCAGTGTCCTTCAAGCGGCTCTGTCAGTCCTTCCTTCAGCGTGTGCTCTGCAGAACTGTTCCAGTGCACATTGCCAATCATATCTGGTGTCTCTATAGCGTGCTTTTACAAAGAAAATTTTTTTCTAGTGTAAGCTAATAGCAGCCAGTCAGTGTCCTTCAAGCGGCTCTGTCGGTCCTTCCTTCAGCGTGTACTCTGCAGGACTGTTCCAGTGCACATTGCCAATGATATCTGGTGTCTCTATAGCGTGCTTTAAAACCAAAATTTATTTTTCACTGTTATAGATTGAATAGCAGTTACTTGTCTTCAAGCGGCTCTGTCAGTCCTTCCTTCAGCGTGTGCTCTGCAGAACTGTTCCAGTGCACATTGCCAATCATATCTGGTGTCTCTATAGCGTGCTTTTAAAACCAAAATTTATTTTTCACTGTTATAGATTGAATAGCAGTTACTTGTCTTCAAGCGGCTCTGTCAGTCCTTCCTTCAGCGTGTGCTCTGCAGAACTGTTCCAGTGCACATTGCCAATCATATCTGGTGTCTCTATAGCGTGCTTTTAAAACCAAAATTTATTTTTTACTGTTATAGATTGACTAGCAGTTACTTGTCTTCAAGCGGCTCTGTCAGTCCTTCCTTCAGCGTGTGCTCTGCAGAACTGTTCCAGTGCACATTGCCAATCATATCTGGTGTCTCTATAGCGTGCTTTTAAAACCAAAATTTATTTTTCACTGTTATAGATTGAATAGCAGTTACTTGTCTTCAAGCGGCTCTGTCAGTCCTTCCTTCAGCGTGTGCTCTGCAGAACTGTTCCAGTGCACATTGCCAATCATATCTGGTGTCTCTATAGCGTGCTTTTAAAACCAAAATTTATTTTTCACTGTTATAGATTGAATAGCAGTTACTTGTCTTCAAGCGGGTGTGTCAGGCCTACAGTGTGTGCTCTGCAGAACTGTTACAGGTCACATTGCCAATCATATCTGGTCTCACAGTAGCTTGCACGCATAGTACCACTAATCCCCCAAAAAATGACAGGCAGAGGCAGGCCACCCCGCAGGGGCCGTCGTGGTCGTGGTGCTGTGATTCCCTTTTGCCCTAGAATAATGCCCAGTTTTCAGAAGCCACGTACCCTGAACTTGAAAAGTTCTGAGGACTTAGTTGACTGGCTAACACAGGACACCCAATCTTGTACAGCCTCTGCTCGGAACCTTGACGCACCATCCTCCTCCAGCTTAGCTTCAGGCACCTCTCAAGATAGCACTCACCCGCCTGCCGCCACCACCAAAACTAGCACCACAGCCGCTTTACTTGGTATGTCAGAGGAGTTATTCACACACCCGTTTGAAGAAATGAGTGATGCGCAACCATTATTGCTAGAGGATGTAGATAACAGGGATATGTCTCAGGCAGGCAGCATTAAACACATGGAGGTACGGTGTGATGATGATGATGTTGTACCCGCTGCTGCTTCCTTTTCTGAGATGTCAGATACAAGCGAAGCGGTTGATGATGACGATGCGTCCATGGATGTCACGTGGGTGCCCGCTCGGCAAGAAGAAGAACAGGGCGAAAGTTCAGATGGGGAGACAGAGAGGAGGAGGAGACGAGTTGGAAGCAGGGGGGGGTCGTCGCAAGGAGCTAGTGGCACAGTCAGACAGCATGCATCGGCACCCGGGGTCAGCCCGACAGCATGCCAATCAACGCATGCTGTGTCCACCACCAGAATGCCGTCATTGCAGAGCTCAGCAGTGTGGCATTTTTTTTGTGTGTCTGCCTCTGACAACAGCGATGCCATTTGCAACCTGTGCCAAAGGAAATTGAGTCGTAGGAGGTCCAACACCCACCTAGGTACAACTGCTTTGCGTAGGCACATGATCTCACATCACAAACGCCTATGGGATCAACACATGAGTACAAGCAGCACGCCTACTCTAAGCCGCCATCCTCCTCCTGGTCCAGCATCTTCAGCCACGTCAACCACTGCTGTCCTTCTTGCCCCCTCTCAAACATCCGCCACTCCGTCTCCTGCCTTGAGCAGTTCCCGCTCATCTGCCCACAGTCATGTGTCTGTCAAGGACATGTTTGAGCGTAAGAAGCCAATGTCACCAAGTCACCCCCTTGCCCAGTGTCTGACAGCTGGCTTGTCTGAACTATTAGCCCGCCAGCTTTTACCATACAATCTGGTTGAGTCTGAGGCGTTCAAAAAATTTGTAGCTATTGGGACACCGCAGTGGAAGGTACCCGGACGGAATTTCTTTTCACAAAAGGCAATCCCCAACTTGTACTCGGTTGTGCAAAAGGAAGTCATGGCATGTCTGGCACACAGTGTTGGGGCAAGGGTCCATCTGACCACTGATACCTGGTCTGCAAAGCATGGTCAGGGCAGGTATATCACCTACACTGCGCATTGGGTAAACCTGCTGACGGCTGACAAGCAAGGAATGCGTGGCATTGCAGAGGAGTTGGTGACACCACCACGAATTGCAGGCAGTCCTGCTGCCACCTCCTCTACTCCTCCTACTCCATCCTCTTCCATAACCTCCTCGGCTGAGTCCTCTTGTGCCGCTGCTTCTTGCTCCACATCAACGGCACCCCCCCAGCTCCCCAGGTACTATTCCACATCCCGGATACGGCAGTGTCACGCCGTCTTGGGTTTGACTTGCTTGAAAGCAGAGAGTCACACCGGACAAGCACTCCTGTCCGCCCTGAACGCACAGGTGGAAAAGTGGCTGACTCCGCAGCAACTGGATATCGGCAAAGTGGTGTGTGACAACGGAAAAAATTTGATAGCGGCATTGAAGTTGGGCAAGTTGACACATGTGCCGTGCATGGCACATGTGTGTAATCTGATCGTACAACGCTTTGTGCATAAGTACACAGGCTTACAGGACGTCCTGAAGCAGGCCAGGAAGGTGTGTGGCCATTTCAGGCGTTCCTACACGGCCATGGCTCACTTTGCCGATATCCAGCGGCGAAACAACATGCCAGTGAGGCGCTTGATTTGCGACAGCCCTACACGTTGGAATTCAACACTCCTAATGTTCGACCGCCTGCTCCAACAAGAAAAAGCTGTTAATGAATATTTGTATGACCGGGGTGCTAGGACAGCCTCTGGGGAGCTGGGATTTTTTTTTGCCACGTTACTGGACGCTCATGCGCAATGCCTGTAGGCTCATGCGTCCTTTTGAGGAGGTGACAAACCTATTCAGTCGCAACGAAGGCACCATAAGCGACATCATACCATTTGTTTTCTTCCTGGAGCGTGCCCTGCGAAGAGTGCTGGATCAGGCTGTAGATGAGCGTGAAGAGGAAGAGGAAGAGTTGTGGTCATCATCACCACCAGAAACAGCCTTATCAGCATCGCTTGCTGGACCTGCGGCAACGCTGGAAGAGGATTGTGAGGAAGAGGAGTCAGAGGAGGATTGTAGCTTTGAGGAGGAGGAGGAGGAGCAAGACCAAACACAACAGGCATCCCAGGGTGCTCGTTGTCACCTATCCGGTACCCGTGGTGTTATACGTGGCTGGGGGGAAGAACATACCTTCAATGACATCAGTGAGGAGGAGGAACGGGAAATGAGTAGCTCGGCATCCAACCTTGTGCAAATGGGGTCTTTCATGCTGTCCTGCCTGTTGAGGGACCCTTGTATAAAAAGGCTGAAGGAGAACGACCTGTACTGGGTGTCCACGCTACTAGACCCCCGGTATAAGCAGAAAGTGGCGGAAATGTTACCGAATTACAACAAGTCGGAAAGGATGCAGCATTTGCAAAATAAATTAAAAAGTATGCTTTACACAGCATATAAGGGTGATGTCACAGCACAACGGGAATCTAACAGGGGGAGAGGTGGAAGTCATCCTCCTCCTCCTCCTCCCACGACCACGCTGGCAAGGACAGGACGCTTTAAAGACGTGTTGTTGATGGAGGACATGCGGACCTTTTTAAGTCCTATGCATCGCCACAGCCCTTCGGGATCCACCCTCAGAGAGCGACTCGACCGACAGGTAGCAGACTACCTCGCCTTAACTGCAGATATCGACACTCTGAGGAGCGATGAACCCCTTGACTACTGGGTGTGCAGGCTTGACCTGTGGCCTGAGCTATCCCAATTTGCGATAGAACTTCTGGCCTGCCCCGCTTCAAGTGTCCTGTCAGAAAGGACCTTCAGTGCAGCAGGAGGTATTGTCACTGAGAAGAGAAGTCGCCTAGGTCAAAAAAGTCTAGATTACCTCACCTTTATTAAGATGAATGAGGGATGGATCCCGAAGGGACTGACACTGGGCGATACATTCGATTAAAAAAGGCCTGATGAGATGAGCTGCCTTGGGCTAAAAATGGTCCACACGCTGCTGTATTTTAGCTCTGAATGACGTTTGACTTGCGTGACTTATCCGCCACCAACTAGTGTTCAAGCCGCCATGTTTTAGGGCACTTTCTGCCTGTGAAACAAACATACATTTTTCTGGCCGCTGCTACAGCAGCGGCTGCAACAATACCAATTTTTTCAGGCATGTGTACATGCCTAATTTTTAGGCCCACTGGTGCAGCACTGTGGCTTCAAAAACCAAACCAAAAAAAAATCCTCCAAGATGGCACCAATATACCAGCGGTCTAAGCATCTTCCCACCTTGGCCTAAAAAGGGGAGGTGATTCAACAATTAAAAATCTCTGCCATTTACACGTCCACTGATAGTAGACGCGGAAGGTATTAAACTGATCAACTGAACAATACTAAACTCACCACTCCTATCTGGTGGCACATTAGCTTGCCCGCGCAGTGCCCCAAATTTCAAGTAAGAGGACCGACCAAGCATCTTCTTCCATCTCCCTGTTACATAAATCAATGCCATATCCCTAGAAATTGTAGAGAATATCCAGGATAGTTTTACAGGGCCAAATCATGTCGCCTGTTGAAAGAGGTGACCTTGCTCGGGTCCCAGGTGTGCGGTTCCTAAAATGGCTGCCATATACATGTCCTCTGATAGGAGACGCGGAAGGTATTAAACTGATATGAACAATACTAAACTTACCACTCCTATCTGGTGGCACATTAGCTTGCCCGCGCAGTGCCCCAAATTTCAAGTAAGAGGACCGACCAAGCATCTTCTTCCATCTCCCTGTTACATAAATCAATGCCATATCCATAGAAATTGTAGAGAATATCCAGGATAGTTTTACAGGGCCAAATCATGTCGCCTGTTGAAAGAGGTGACCTTGCTCGGGTCCCAGGTGTGCGGTTCCTAAAATGGCTGCCATATACAAGTCCTCTGATAGGAGACGCGGAAGGTATTAAACTAAAATGAACAATACTAAACTCACCACTCCTATCTGGTAGCACATTAGCTTGCCCGCGCAGTGCCCCAAATTTCAAGTAAGAGGACCGACCAAGCATCTTCTTCCATCTCCCTGTTACATAAATCAATGCCATATCCATAGAAATTGTAGAGAATATCCAGGATAGTTTTACAGGGCCAAATCATGTCGCCTGTTGAAAGAGGTGACCTTGCTCGGGTCCCAGGTGTGCGGTTCCTAAAATGGCTGCCATATACATGTCCTCTGATAGGAGACGCGGAAGGTATTAAACTGATATGAACAATACTAAACTCACCACTCCTATCTGGTGGCACATTAGCTTGCCCGCGCAGTGCCCCAAATTTCAAGTAAGAGGACCGACCAAGCATCTTCTTCCATCTCCCTGTTACATAAATCAATGCCATATCCATAGAAATTGTAGAGAATATCCAGGATAGTTTTACAGGGCCAAATCATGTCGCCTGTTGAAAGAGGTGACCTTGCATGGGTCCCAGGTGTGCGGTTCCTAAAATGGCTGCCATATACACGTCCACTGATAGGAGACGCGGAAGGTATTAAACTGATATGAACATTTACTAAACTCACCACTCCGAGTGCTGTTATTTATTTAATTTTTTTGTGGTGAGGCTTTACAGGACAGAGTGCTTCTCCACGGGACATGTTAACTCACGGGCAGCTGGCTCATCAAGGAACCAGAGCAGCTTGAACGAGGTGACCTTGCTCGGGTCCCAGGTGTGCGGTTCCTAAAATGGCTGCCATATAAACGTCTACTGATAGGAGACGCGGAAGGTATTAAACTGATATGAACAATACTCCACTCCTATCAGTAGGTCCGTCCCATTGTGATTTATGCCCCCCACCCACCGAGCAGGGATGGGGGCCGGGGGGAGGAAAGTAGGCCCCCCCATTGTGATTTATGGCCCCCACCCACCGCGCAGGGGTTGGGGAGGACAGTAGCTCCCCCCAGTGTGTATCATGGGCTTTGAGGACAGGTGTCAATCCATACCTGCCAAGTGACCCTATGTAGGGGTAACAGTCCCTATTCTGCTCTGTGTCAGTGTGTATCATGGTCTCTGTGGACGGGGAACAGTCTCTATTCTGCTCTGTGTCAGTGTGTATCATGGTCTCTGTGGACGGGGAACAGTCTCTATTCTGCTCTGTGTCAGTGTGTATCATGGACTCTGTGGACGGGGAACAGTCTCTATTCTGCTCTGTGTCAGTGTGTATCATGGTCTCTGTGGACGGGGAACAGTCTCTATTCTGCTCTTTGTCAGTGTGTATCATGGTCTCTGTGGACGGGGAACAGTCTCTATTCTGCTCTGTGTCGGTGTGTATCATGGACTCTGTGGACGGGGAACAGTCTCTATTCTGCTCTGTGTCAGTGTGTATCATGGTCTCTGTGGACGGGGAACAGTCTCTATTCTGCTCTGTGTCAGTGTGTATCATGGTCTCTGTGGACGGGGAACAGTCTCTATTCTGCTCTGTGTCAGTGTGTATCATGGTCTCTGTGGACAGGGCACAGTCTCTATTCTGCTCTGTGTCAGTGTGTATCAGGGGTTTTGAGGACAGGTGTCAATCCATATCTGCCAAGTGACCCTATGTAGGGGGAACAGTCCCTATTCTGCTCTGTGTCAGTGTGTATCAGGGTGTCAGGATCGGGACAGGGATCCAACACGCAGAGTACAAACAGTAGAAAGGTATGTATACCGGGCCTTAGAATGGCCGGACTAACGTACAGAGAATAACAGAGAATAGTCAGAGACAAGCCGAGGTCGAGGGAACGAGAAGAAAGGTAAGCGAGAGACAAGCCGGGTCAGAGGGATAACAGAGATAAGCAGAATAGTACAACAAGCCGGGTCAGAACCAAAGAGAATACTAGAATACAAGAGCACTGAGTGACTAGACAAGCTAGAACCACGACAGGGCAATGAGCTGACAAGAGAAGCAAGCTTAAATACCCTGAGTCCGGAGAGTAGACACGCCTCAGCTGAGTGCTGATTGGATAAAGCCAATAGAGTAACAGGTCGCTCGGGATAGCGTCAAGACATCACGTATCGAGCGTCATGTTAGAAAAGGAAGCGGATCCCTTGCGGCCAGCGTTAGAATGACTGGATGGATCGCGAGGAACGGGAGATATGGCGTGTCTAGACGGATAAACAACTAAGTCTCTACCCTTCTCAAAGGTAGAGACCTCAGGTGCCCTGACAGTACCCCCCCTCTCAGATACGCCCACCGGGCGGAAGGAACCGGGACGAGATGGGAAGCGG
The DNA here is from genome assembly GCF_036172605.1 of Pelobates fuscus. Lineage (NCBI taxonomy): Eukaryota > Metazoa > Chordata > Amphibia > Anura > Pelobatidae > Pelobates > Pelobates fuscus. Next base: position 18,981,056 of record NC_086320.1, read on the forward strand.
GAGTGAAACGCCCTGCGGAGACGAGGAGCATGAACGTCCTCCTGAGGTACCCAACTCCTCTCCTCAGGACCATATCCCTTCCAGTTGACCAGATACTGTAATCTTCCCCGGGAGAATCGGGAATTGATAATGGAGTTGACCTCGTACTCCTCCTGACCGTCCACCTGAACCGAACGAGGTGAGGAAACCGTAGAGGAGAATCTGTTGCAAATCAGTGGTTTCAGCAAAGACACATGAAAGGAGTTGGGAATACGTAAGGCCGATGGCAGGGCTAGGCGATACGCAACCGGGCTGATACGAGACAAAACCCTGTAAGGACCTATGTACCGAGGCGCAAATTTCATAGAGGGAACTTTTAAACGAATGTTCTTAGTACTCAGCCATACTCTATCCCCAGGGACAAAAACTGGAGCCGCCCTTCTGTGTTTATCAGCGTGTTTTTTGAACAACATAGAATTATGCAGGAGAATTTGACGAGTCTGATCCCACAACTTCTTCAGATTGGCGACATGATCATCAACCGACGGTACTCCTTGGGAAGAAGAGACCGAAGGAAAAATGGAGGGATGAAAGCCATAGTTCATGAAGAAGGGGCTGGAACGAGTAGAATCACAAACGAGATTATTGTGTGCGAACTCTGCCCAAGGAATCAAACCGACCCAATCATCCTGGTGTTTGGAAACAAAGCAGCGCAGATATTGTTCAATCTTTTGATTAGTACGCTCAGCGGCTCCGTTAGACTGAGGGTGATATGCAGAGGAAAAGTTCAATTTGATACCTAATTGAGAACAGAAGGATCTCCAGAATCGTGAGACAAATTGAGAGCCTCTATCAGAAACAATTTCAGAAGGTATCCCATGTAAGCGAAAAACTTCTCTCGCAAAAATCTCCGCCAATTCAGGAGACGTGGGGAGTTTAGGCAACGGCACAAAATGAGCCATCTTAGTGAATCTATCCACCACCGTGAGAATAACAGTCTGTCTCTTGGAAGCAGGTAAATCCACAATAAAGTCCATGGCCAAACAGGACCAAGGTTTCTCAGGAATGTCCAAGGGAAGCAACAAACCACAAGGAGATGCGTGAGGCTGTTTAGTCCTGGTACAAGTCTCGCAAGCTCCGACGAACTCCTTAATATCCTTTCGTAAGGAAGGCCACCAGAAATCCTTGGAGATCAGGGAATAAGTCTTGCAAATGCCAGGATGACCAGCCACCTTGCTTTCGTGGAAACACTGTAAGAGCTCCAGTTGGAGTTCAGGAGGGACAAATTTTCTTCCCTCAGGAGTCTGTCCAGGTGCCAGATGCTGTAAGTTCAAGATCTGGGCAAGCAACGGAGAATGGATTTTGAGACTCGTGTTAGCAATAATATTGCATTGGGGTACAATAGAGGACAGAACCGGTTCAGAAGAAGCCAAAGGTTCATATTGGCGAGATAGAGCATCGGCTTTAGAATTCTTTGAACCAGGCCTATAAGTAAGAACGTAATTGAAATGGGTGAGGAATAAAGACCAACGAGCTTGCCTGGAAGACAATCGCTTGGCCTCTCCAATATAGGACAAGTTCTTGTGATCCGTTAAAATAGTAACAGGATGTAATGTCCCTTCCAATAAATGTCTCCATTCTTTTAAAGCCTTGATAACAGCTAGTAGTTCTCTGTCACCAATGTCATATCTGCTCTCAGCACCAGACAATTTTTTAGAAAAAAATCCACATGGATGTAATGGTTTATCCACACCTAGCCTTTGGGATAGGATAGCACCTACGCCAGTCTCCGAGGCGTCTACCTCAAGTAGGAAAGGAAGAGTGGTATTAGGGTGAACTAAAATTGGGGCGGAAGCAAAAAGCTCCTTGAGAGTTTTGAAAGCAAGGAGAGCTTCCATAGACCAATTCTTAGTATCAGCCCCCTGTTTGGTCATATTGGTGATGGGCGCAATAATAGAAGAATAACCCTTAATAAAGCGCCTATAATAATTGGAGAACCCAATAAATCTCTGAACGGCCTTGAGACCCTTGGGTAGAGGCCAATCTAGAATGGACTGGAGTTTATCCGGGTCCATCTTAAATCCCTCCCCAGAGATCACATAACCGAGGAAATTTACTTGGGATTGATCGAAACTACATTTCTCCAATTTGCAGTACAGACCATGTTGAAGAAGTTTGTGCAAAACCCTTCTGACCTGTTCGTGGTGAGTCTCAATCTCTCTAGAATGTATGAGTATATCGTCCCGGTATACAATAACACACTCCTGCTGAAATTCCCTAAGAACCTCATTTATCAGATCCTGGAATACAGCCGGTGCATTACATAACCCAAAAGGCATAACTGTATATTCATAGTGACCGTAACGAGTATTGAACGCCGTCATCCACTCGTGTCCCTGCTGGACTCTCACCAAGTTGTATGCCCCTCTGAGATCCAACTTGGTGAAAATGTTAGAACCCTTTAAACGATCAAAGAGTTCGGTAATCAAAGGAATGGGGTAAGCATTCCTAATGGTTATCTTGTTCAAACCTCGATAATCAATACAAGGCCTAAGTGAACCATCCTTCTTTTTAACAAAAAAAAATCCAGCCCCGGCAGGGGAGGAGGATCTCCTAATGAATCCCTTGTCTAAATTCTCATGAATATACTCCTCTAGAACTGAATTCTCTTTAGTAGATAACGGGTATACATGACCCCTGGGAGGCATGGTACCAGGGAGTAGGTTAATCTTGCAATCAAAGGATCTGTGTGGAGGTAAGGTATCGGCTCTCTTTTTATCAAATACTGCCTTTAAATCCAGGTACTGAGGCGGTATTTGTGTCTCTGTAGGATTAGAGGAGTTAGCCGACGTGTTCGCCAGGCAAAGGGGCGAGACCTTCCGCAAACATTTCTCTTGACAATTCTGACCCCATGAAACTATCTCCCCTAACTCCCAATTAATGATAGGGTTATGTCTCTTTAACCAGGAGTACCCCAGGACTATGGGAATAGAAGGAGAGGAAATGATCAACAGGGATAGGTCTTCCTCATGCAAGATACCAACAGTTAAATTAATAAGTATGGTCTCCCGGAAAATAACAGGCTCAAGTAAAGGTCTACCATCTATGGCCTCAACGGCCAGAGGTGTCTCCCTTAACTGGGATGGGATAGTATGCTTGTTAACAAAAACTTGATCGATAAAGCTCTCAGCGGCTCCAGAATCAATCAAAGCCATGGTTTTTACTACTCCCTTCTCCCAAGTCAAAGAAACGGGTAGCAGAAGCCTGTGATCTTTATAATTGTGAACAGAGGACAAAATAGATACACCCAAGGCCTGTCCTCTAGAGAAACTTAGGTGCGAGCGTTTCCCGAACGATTGGGACAATTTAGGCGTAGATGACCTCTGTCTCCACAGTACATACATAAACCCTCCCTTCTCCTGTACTGTCTCTCCTCCTCTGTGAGGTGAGTATTACCTATCTGCATAGGCTCAGGGAAACGTGAGGTTTCGATCTCAGAATTTCGAAATGCAGGAGCTAGTTTAAAGGAGGGTCTACGAGTCCTATCTCGAGTGTTCTGCCTCTCTCTTAAGCGTTCATCAATGCGAGAGATAAAAGAAATTAAATCCTCCAAATTCTCAGGGAGCTCTCTAGTAGCGACTTCGTCAAGGATTACATCTGATAACCCATTTAAAAATACATCTATATAAGCCTGTTCGTTCCACTTAACTTCTGCCGCCAAGGATCTGAACTCTAGTGCATAATCCACAAGTGTTCGATTTTCCTGTCTAAGGCGCAACAGTAATCTAGCTGCATTGACCTTCCTACCAGGGGGGTCAAAAGTTCTTTTAAAAGCAGCTACAAAGGCATTATAGTTATAGACTAACGGGTTATCATTCTCCCATAAAGGATTAGCCCATCTCAGAGCCTTCTCAATGAGTAACGTAACAATAAATCCAACCTTCGCTCTATCTGTAGGATAGGAGCGGGGTTGTAATTCGAAATGGATGCTGATCTGGTTCAAAAAGCCACGACACTTCTCAGGAGAACCGCCATAACGTACTGGTGGAGTAATACGAGAAGAAGCACCAACAGTAGCTACTTCTAGACCTGAACTTACAGGAGAGATCGAAGGAGTACGTGTCTCCTCTGGTGGGTTACTAGCACGAGACAATAGCGCCTGTAGTGCTAGGGCCAACTGATCCATCCTGTGTTCCATGGCATCAAACCTGGGGTCGGAAGAACCAAGCTGACTGTTTGTACCTGCAGGATCCATTGGCCCTGTCGTAATGTCAGGATCGGGACAGGGATCCAACACGCAGAGTACAAACAGTAGAAAGGTACGTATACCGGGCCTTAGAATGGCCGGACTAACGTACAGAGAATAACAGAGAATAGTCAGAGACAAGCCGAGGTCGAGGGAACGAGAAGACAGGTAAGCGAGAGACAAGCCGGGTCAGAGGGATAACAGAGATAAGCAGAATAGTACAACAAGCCGGGTCAGAACCAAAGAGAATACTAGAATACAAGAGCACTGAGTGACTAGACAAGCTAGAACCACGACAGGGCAATGAGCTGACAAGAGAAGCAAGCTTAAATACCCTGAGTCCGGAGAGTAGACACGCCTCAGCTGAGTGCTGATTGGATAAAGCCAATAGAGTAACAGGTCGCTCGGGATAGCGTCAAGACGTCACGTATCGAGCGTCATGTTAGAAAAGGAAGCGGATCCCTTGCGGCCAGCGTTAGAATGACTGGATGGATCGCGAGGAACGGGAGATATGGCGTGTCTAGACGGATAAACAACTAAGTCTCTACCCTTCTCAAAGGTAGAGACCTCAGGTGCCCTGACACAGGGGTTTTGAGGACAGGTGTCAATCCATATCTGCCAAGTGACCCTATGTAGGGGGAACAGTCCCTATTCTGCTCTGTGTCAGTGTGTATCATGGTCTCTGTGGACGGTGAACAGTCTCTATTCTGCTCTGTGTCAGTGTGCATCATGGTCTCTGTGGACAGGGAACAGTCTCTATTCTGCTCTGTGTCAGTGTGTATCAGGGGTTTTGAGGACAGGTGTCAATCCATATCTGCCAAGTGACCCTATGTAGGGGGAACAGTCCCTATTCTGCTCTGTGTCAGTGTGTATCAGGGGTTTTGAGGACAGGTGTCAATCCATATCTGCCAAGTGACCCTATGTAGGGGGAACAGTCCCTATTCTGCTCTGTGTCAGTGTGTATCAGGGGTTTTGAGGACAGGTGTCAATCCATATCTGCCAAGTGACCCTATGTAGCGGGAACAGTCTCTATTCTGCTCTGTGTCAGTGTGTATCAGGGATCATTAGGATAGGTGTCAATCCATATCTGCCAAGTGACCCTATGTAGGGGGAACAGTCCCTATTCTGCTCTGTGTCAGTGTGTATCAGGGATTTGACTATCTTTATTCAGATTGAAAAATTACAATTCCAGGAAAAATGTAACAAACATTTACAAGAACATGTTATGCACATCATAGAAACAACGTAAACCTCTTTAAAGCCACAAACTTAAGACAAAAAATACGTACACACAATGTGTAAGGGTTTGAAAGAATATTCTGAATCCTTACACGTTTACTTTATCGTTTGTTTGATTTTTGTGAACCATATATAAACTACAAGCAGCGTGAAAACTATAAAAACTCAAGTGGCCATGCTGATCAAATTAAATAGTATGCTTTACACAGCGTATAAGGGTGATGTCACAGCACAACGGGAATGTAACAGGGGAAAAGGTGAAAGTCATCCTCCCCCTCCCACGACCCCGCCATATCTGCCAAGTGACCCTATGTAGGGGTAACAGTCTCTATTCTGCTCTGTCAGTGTGTATCATGGTCTCTGAGGACGGGGAACAGTCTCTATTCTGCTCTGTGTCAGTGTGTATCAGGGCAGGGCTTTGAGGACAGGTGTCAATGTTAGGTGATTTCTGCCCTTTATCGATTAAAAGCAGACTCTGCATCAACTGTGTAATTTTCCATGGGAGTTTTGCCATGGATCCCCCTCCGGCATGCCACAGTCCAGGTGTTAGTCCCCTTGAAACAACTTTTCCATCACTTTTGTGGCCAGAAAGAGTCCCTGTTGGTTTTAAAATTCGCCTGCCCATTGAAGTCAATGGCGGTTCGCGCGGTTCGCCGGTTCGCGAACATTTGCGGAAGTTCGCGTTCGCCGTTCGCGAACCGAAAATTTCGGGTTCGCGACAACACTAGTTATAGATTCTCCTTCATACTCCCTTATAATTTCATTTATAGATTCTCCTTCATACTCCCCTATAATTCGTTTATAGGTTCTCCTTCATACTTTCCTATAATTTTGTTTATAGGTTCTCCTTCATACTCCCCTATAATTCATTTATAGGTTCTCCTTCATACTTTCCTATAATTTCAGTTATAGGTTCTCCTTCATACTCTCCTATAATTTGTTTATAGGTTCTCCTTCATACTTTCCTATAATTTTGTTTATAGGTTCTCCTTCATACTCTCCTATAATTTTGTTTATAAGTCCTTATATTACTTCCTAACACCTTTCTCCTTATAACCTGCTTACCTCATTACTAATCTATAATTTCATTTATAGGTTCTACTTTTATTTATCTTTTACAACCTGTACCCTGATAACCTATTTAGGGCATATTACCTAAACCTAAATTTCTATTATCTCCTTTCATCTATATTGTTTTCTTTTCCCCTTAAGATCTGCTACTCTTATTATTTTGTTGTCAAATTATGTCTAAAGTTCAAAATAAAGAACATAAAGTTAACCCCGGCGTAAGTCTCTTGTCTGACCTGATGCAAAACCTGACACAATAATTCTGCTTTGGCAAGGTACCGTATTTATTTGCTACCAGGGTTGTCGATATCCTTTAAATTATATAACTTTTCTGATCTATGGTTGTGTCACTGTGTGTCTTCCTGCAGCCCTCTGGTATCACATGTGGCTTTATGACATGCTACCTGGTGTGGCCTGCCATCCATTATGCCATCTGTGACTATATTGCACATTGGACGCTGCCATCTCTCACCCCACTTATGACACCACCAACTGCATGATTCCCGTGATAAATGAAAATGCACAAAATCATATCTTCTTCCAACTCTGGATTGACATAATACATGTGTCACAATTGCCACAAAGTTTCAAAAACTGTAAAAACCAACAGAAACGTAGCCTCAAAGAGACATATTTCCCTAAAAGAAAGTCTATAGCTCACAGTACCTCATCTAGAGTGTAATTGGGAAGGAATAATAATACACTGGCAGCTGACTACTTTAGTAGGTTTCCCTAACCTTTCTATTTATGCTGATCCTGAATTATATGCTCTCCCTATATAATTTATTATTATTATTATTATTATTATTATTATTATTATTATTATTATTATTTATATAGTGCCAGCAAATTCTGTAGCGCTGTACAATGGGTGGACTAACAGACACATAAGTGTAACCAGACAAATGGACGCACAGAGGGGTTGAGGGCCCTGCTCAATGAGCTTACATACTAGAGAGAGTGGGGTATAGTGACACAGTAACAGAAGGATTGAGGCCCTGTTCAGTTAGTTTACATGTTAGAAGGAGTGGGGTATAGTGACACAGTAACAGAGGGATTGAGAGCCCTGCTCAGTGAGTTTACATGCTAGAGGGAGTGGGGTATAGTGACACAGTAACAGAGGGAGTGAGGGCCTGCTCAGTGAGTTTACATGTTAGAGGGAGTGGGGTATAGTGACACAGTAACAGAGGGAGTGAGGGCCTGCTCAGTGAGTTTACATGCTAGAGGGAGTGGGGTATAGTGACACAGTAACAGAGGGAGTGAGGGCCTGCTCAGTGAGTTTACATGTTAGAGGGAGTGGGGTATAGTGACACAGTAACAGAGGGAGTGAGGGCCTGCTCAGTGAGTTTACATGTTAGAGGGAGTGGGGTATAGTGACAGTAACAGAGGGATTGAGGGCCCTGCTCAGTGAGTTTACATGTTAGAGGGAGTGGGGTATAGTGACACAGTAACAGAGGGATTGAGGGCCCTGCTCAGTGAGTTTACATGTTAGAGGGAGTGGGGTATAGTGACAGTAACAGAGGGATTGAGGGCTCTGGTCAGTGAGTTTACATGTTAGAGGGAGTGGGGTATAGTGACACAGGAACAGAGGGATTGAGGGCCCTGCTCAGTGAGTTTACATGTTAGAGGGAGTGGGGTATAGTGACACAGTAACAGAGGGATTGAGGCCCTGCTCAGTGAGTTTACATGTTAGAAGGAGTGGGGTATAATGACACAGTAACAGAGGGATTGAGGGCCCTGCTCAGTGAGCTTACATGTTAGAGGGAGTGGGGTATAGTGACACAGTAACAGCGGGATTGAGGACCCTTCTCAGTGAGTTTACATGTTAGAGGGAGTGGGGTATAGTGACAGTAACAGAGGGATTGAGGGCCCTGCTCAGTGAGTTTACATGTTAGAGGGAGTGGGGTATAGTGACACAGGAACAGAGGGATTGAGGGCCCTGCTCAGTGAGTTTACATGTTAGAGGGAGTGGGGTATAGTGACACAGTAACAGAATGATTGAGGCCCTGCTCAGTGAGTTTACATGTTAGAAGGAGTGGGGTATAGTGACACAGTAACAGAGGGATTGAGGGCCCTGCTCAGTGAGCTTACATGTTAGAGGGAGTGGGGTATAGTGACACAGTAACAGCGGGATTGAGGACCCTTCTCAGTGAGTTTACATGTTAGAGGGAGTGGGGTATAGTGACAGTAACAGAGGGATTGAGGGCCCTGCTCAGTGAGTTTAAATGTTAGAGGGAGTGGAGTATAGTGACACAGTAACAGAGGGATTGAGGGCCCTGCTCAGTGAGTTTACATGCTAGAGGGAGTGACACAGTAACAGAGGGATTGAGGGCCCTGCTCAGTGAGTTTACATGTTAGAGGGGGTGGGGTATAGTGACACAGTAACAGAGGGATTGAGGGCCCTGCTCAGTGAGTTTACATGCTAGAGGGAGTGGGGTATAGTGACACAGTAACAGAGGGATTGAGGGCCCTGCTCAATGAGCTTACATGTTAGAGGGAGTGGGGTATAGTGACACAGTAACAGAGGGATTAAGGGCCCTGCTCAATGAGCTTACATGTTAGAGGGAGTGGGGTATAGTGACAAAGTAACAGAAGGATTGAGGACCTGCTCAGTGAGTTCACATGTTAGAGTGAGTGGGGTATAGTTACACTAAGGGTATAAATAGGGGTAATGAAATAGGTTGCCAGAAAAGTAATCACTGAGAATAGAATTGAAGAGGCTTGTTTGCAGATGGTATGGGGATCTGGGCGATTAAATTGTTTGATACTTTGGTCACAGCTGTTTTTAATAGAATGACGAGCACAGAATCCAGACGGAAGCGGATTATATATAATATATAAGATACCACTCATCTGACTGTATTCATCTTGCACATATATATGTGTACATTTAAATTTTAAATCTTATACACTCTAGTTTAAACAATGTAGAAGTGTCACTATGTTTCTAATATATAGTACTTAATTTGAAATAAACTGTCATTTAGAGTCTTTGTAAAACTTTGAACGGAATTGAAGGAGTAACTCGTGTAAACATAGCGAGTTTAAAACCAATTATAAACCACAGCGGTTATTTTATTCAGTTGCTTTTTTTTTTAGACACGGGCACAGTTTTGTTTTGTTCTAATCTAATATATAAAATTAGTTTTTATCTCAAAGAAGTGCTTTACATGTAAATAGTGATCTATTGAGATTTGACTCCTTGTAGGGTTATCCTCTCCTTTATCAAAAATAATCCAATTAGGGTTATCTCCTGTTTAGATGACTAATTAACCCCTTTATGGGCTGCAGCATGCTTTGGCTTTTTCTTTCCATAAGTGCTCATCTATTTTAGTCTTGTCTGGCTGTGGTGTCCTGACTGTGGTCATTCTTTAACAGCATCTTGCTTATACTTCACAAGTTGGGTGTTTATCAAATAACCAGACACTCTGTTTGGTCATAGGGTCCCTATTTACACAGTATTTTATTTACAAAATGTATCTCCCGAGGATCTGCACACCACAGGTGATCAAGGTTGGTTTCTTGGAGGTTGTCCACAGTGATAGGATTGGTCATTTTTATTAACATGTTGACACGTTTTGTTGCTGGTGTGAATCATAATAATAATGACTAAACATTAGGATGTACAGGTTAGAGTGTGACCATGAAATGTATTTCATTTTCTCAATTTTTCCCCTCGCTCATTGTAATGGTGATGGTGCAAAGACTCTTTGAGTGCTGCTGTAAAAGTAAAACTATTTTTAAGTACAGGTGAGGACATCACAAGAGAAAAAAGAAAAACATTCACCTTTCCCATTGTTTGTCTAAAATATTTGTGCATTTTCAAACTCCTTTGTAAAATGCACAGGACGTGTTGTTGATGCATGCAGAAGTAGTTCTAGACTTTGCGAAGTCTGAGGTGGAACATGAGGCCCCCACTGACACTCTTGTGTCTAGGGTGGGGACTTCTTCCCCTCTCATATGGCACAGTTTTCAGTCAGTGGGTGCTGACATATCACGCGGCATCCACTGTCTCAGTCTACCCTGCAAGGCTCCCATCATAACACTTATACCCAAACCCACACATACCTAATCCACACATAATCACACACATGCTTCCAGACACATAGATACACACTAATACACACACGTACATTTCAGATACACACATGGGGATAGACACACATCCCCAGATTCAAACTGCTGACAGACATACACAGATTCTCAAAGCCAGACACAATGACAAGCATACATACACATGCCTCACAGCCATGCAGAGGCAAACATGCACACACTAATAGATACTCACACTGACATACACACATACACAGACACTAGCAGGTACACATACAAACACAGATATTGAAATTTAAGATGCTTTACTCAGTCTACTCTTTATCTACTTTTTGCCAGGAGGGTGACTGTGATGGGCAGTTTCTGTCTTCCCACATGGCCTCCTCTGAACACTGGGAGGAATAGACTTTCTTCCAGTGTGGCCATGCATGTGGAGAGGCTATACCTTGTAAGGGGTCTGTGCCATCATTGGTGCCCACCAGACCACTTAGCATTACAGATCCCCTTAACACATTATGGGCTGCACACTCCTGATGTTGGCCCTGCTACCCTGGAAGCCATTGCTTACAGGCAGGGTTTCCTTCTCTCAACCCAGCTTTAGCTCCCTCTCTCCTCTCCCACACATCTCTATTTCTCTCTCCCCCACTCACTTCCATCTCCCTCCCTCCATCTCAGCTCCATCTACCTCTCTCCCACCAAGCTCCATCTCTCTCGACCACAAAGCTCCAGCTCCTTCTCTCCCCTAGGATCCTCAACCTCTCTTACCACCTAGTTCCATCTTCCAGTTTTTTCCAAGTCTACCCCAGTCAGGTTTCATCTCCCTCTCGAATGTGCGGCTGCCTGATGTATTGCAGTGTAAAGAAGCTGGTCCCCTCATATATTGCAGTGTGAAGAAGCTGGTCCCCTGATATATTGCAGTGTGAAGGAGCTGGTCCCCTGATATATATAATGTGAAGAGGCTGGTCCCCTGATATATTGCAGGGTGAAGGAGCTGGCCCCCTGATGTATTGCAGTGTGAAGGAGCAGACAGTGCAGGCAGGTACAGACCAGCTCCTTCACAGATACAACCTTTGCCCCGGATTTCAACAATTAACTCAAGTAATCCCCTAATCCTCAGACTCCCTTGTAATATTATCTGATGCTGGTGCTTCCTTTCCGTGCCCCCAATCTGCAACAGTGCCAGGAGTGGTTGGCTGCTGTCCATCCTCATACCCCCTAATAGCAAGCAGCCCTTGTTGGTGGCCCTTTGCTGCATACTCCATGCAATAAGCACTGATCTCCAGGTAGGTGAGTGCATGGCCTTAGGCAGCTGCATAAATTAGAGAGCTCTCTGTGGATGCATGGAATCTTCACCCAGAAGTGTTATAACCTAATTGAATGGATGTGTTCAAGAAGATTCAAAAAGTGCTGCTGCTGGTGTCTCGAGCTGTAAACCACTTCAGGAACAAATCCTCTGCTCTTACCAAGTAAATGGACGGTCTAGACAACAGTCTTTATCTGCTGTTAAAATATATAATTCTATGCTACTCCTGTAAATTGCAGAATAATACACTTATTGTCAGGAAAACATTTCTACATTTTTCATGAAAATAAGTTATTGTACGTTGCGATATTTTGCAGTTATGATCTGTATGTGAAAAATCTGTATTTTTCTCCTTGAATATTGATTGGGGAGTTACAAAAGGCTGGTTACACATTAAGTAACATATTGGGCTCTAAGTGAAATTGATGAATGAAATTTCGAGCAAGGCTGAATTGTATTTGTGAGTGAGCAATGTTTTTATATGCAATTGACTCCTGTTTATAGTATGTCGCCCTTTCATTGGTATTCTGTCATACGAAAACGCGATCAATAAAAATCATCAAAGAGGAACAATCATTGTTTTTTTTGTTTTGCTTCTTTCCATCATCAAAACAAAACAAAAAAAAAAAAAAAAAAAGGAACAGGTTTTATTGATCAAACTATGTTTCGTATAACGTAACTGATTGGAGACATGGTAATCAATTGAACATGAATCACTTCCTGTGAACATTTCCTCTGCTTTTTTGAAATAAATGCTATTCTGGATTTTATTCTAAGCTATTGGATGTCAATAGATTTTGGGAGTTGCTGTCCAACAGGCCCTAAAGGCCATCGGGCAAATAGTGCAAATGCACTATTGCGCCTTCATGGGCCGGTTGGGAGATCAAAGAGCTACTTCACCAGCCCACAATCACATCACTGTGGCAGAGAGGAGGAGCCGGGAGACTGAATGTTCCTCCGGCGAGCTGGGCAATTTGTAAAGTTTTACCACGACAACGCTCCAAGGAGCTCCACGAGAGGGCCTAATTCTACCCAAAGAGCTGCAAGAGGAACACCGGAGGAGCTGCAGGCTAGAGATACTCACCACCACTGGAACACCAGGGCTTGCATTGTCCCCCGTCCCTGAGGAAAAGGTAAAAAGACGTGAGGAGAATCTAAAAGTTTTTTTTATTTTTTAAAAATAATAAAATAAAAAAATGCATATTTGCTCCCAACCTCCTAACATAGTCACACACTACACCTCTCACACACACTGCATCACTCACAAACACTTCACCCCTACACACACACTGCACCCCTACCACACACACACTGCACTGCTCACAAACACTAAACACCTACACACACTACACCCCTAATAAACACTGCACCTCTCATACATACTGCAGCACTCATGCATATTGCACCCTTCATACACACTGCATCTCATTTAGACACTACATCCCTTATACACCCACTCTGAATCCCCTATAAACACTCTAGATGTCATATGCACACACTAGGTCCCTTGTATGCAAAAACAAACACTACATTCCCTAAACACACACTGTACAGTCCCCTTACACACGTACACCAAAGCCCATATGCACACACTTGCTGCATCCCTTAAACACATACACACGCACTACAGCCCCTAGCCGCACATATTAAACAACAAACACAACACAACTGAAACCAAACTATTTACACAAAACACTTCAATAATCTAACTCTGCATATACACAATTCCACAAGAAGCCTCCAAACACATGCACAACACTCTTTCCCGGTCCTTGCCTTTTGGTATCCCACTTATGAAGACACCAGAGACAAGTCACAAGCATATGTAGTGCAAGCGTGTCATTAAATCCACATGCAATGGGCAAAACAAATACAGGGCTTTTTTTTCATGCAAGAGCTCTTCAGCAGAACTCGTGCGTGGTCTGTCCTGCAAGAGCATTGAACCAACATGTTCACTTTTGAGGATTGTGCTTGTGAATTGTGTTGACACAACAACCCCTGTCAGATCCCATCCCCTTCCCACTGGGTTGCTGTGATAAAAAAATGCCTGGCCTCACGTTATTTCCCAGGTTGGGCCAAAACAGAGGTCCTCTTACATAGAACGTTTTGTGGGTTTTCCTTAGCCCACTTTTGACCTTGGAAAGCCTAATGATCAGGGATTAATATCTAGACAGGAGTAATACTATTGGCCCTTGGGAAGAAGATATTACATAGTAAGCTATTGGCATCCACTGTTCTCCACCGACTGTGCCTGCACACCATGCTTGCTTCTGATGACTACATTGGATTCCAGTTATTGCATAACCATTTAAGCTATGCTCGATTAACCCCTTAAGGACCAAACTTCTGGAATAAAAGGGAATCATGACGTGTCACACACATCATGTGTCCTTAAGGGGTTAACCAATACTGTGCAATCTTCGTCCTCAGGAGCTTTTTGACCAAATCATAAAAATGAGCACAAAAAATAATCAATTTCACTCATGCTAACATAAGAAGAAACTGAGATAGATGTTTAGAGAAAAATCTGTGTGAGTAGGTGTCTGCAGTTTGTCACTCACATTGTAGTGTGTAAATGCATGTGTGTATTTTTTCTATGTTTGTAAAATATAAAAAGGTTTGTGCAGTTTGTGAATGCTATGTGTATTTTGTGTGCGTGAATGCTCTGTGCAGTCTGTGAATGCTATATGGCAATCCGTGTGTTGATGCTTTGTATGTGAATGCTATGTGTAATATGTATGTGAGTAAAATGCAGTGAGTTAATGCTATGTATAATATGTGTGTGAATAATTTCTGGAGTGTGTGAGTGCTACATTTATTGAATATTTTATGCAATGTTTGAAATGTTTGTGTGGTGTGTGCAATGTTTGTGCATTGTGTTAATGCTTTGTGCATTTGTGTCAATGTTTTGTGCAGTGTGTGCATGTTGTGTGGAATCTCTGTTTCCTTTGTGCATTGTGTGAATACTTGCAGTGCAGTGTGAGGATGCTTTGTGCAGTATGTGAATGGTTTCTGCATTGAATTGACACCATGTGCACTGTGAATACTTTGTGCAGTGTGTGAATGCTGTGTGCAGTATGTTAATGTTGTGTGCAATCTGTGTGTATACATTATGCAGTGTGATTGATTTGTGCAGTTTGTGAATATGCTAGGCAGTAGGTGAATATTTTGTGCAGTGTGTGAATGTTATGTGAAGTGTGTGGATACTGTGTGCATTGTGTTAATACCATGTGCAGTTTGTGAATACCATGTGCAGTGTGTGAATGCTTCGTGCAGTGTGTGAATGCTTTGTGTAGTGTGTTAATGCTATGTGCAGTTTCTGAATATGTTGTGCAGTGTGTGAATGCTTTGTGCAGTGTGTCAATGCTATGTGCATGTTCTGAATATGCTGTGCAGTGTGTGAATGCTTTGTGCAGTATGTGAATGCTATGTGAAGTGTGTGGATACTTGTGCATTGTGTTGATACCATGTGAAGTTTGTGACTACTTTGTGCAGTGTGTGAATGCTTTATGCAGTTTGTGAATACTTTGTGCAGTTTGTTAATGCTATGTGCAGTTTCTGAATATGGTGTGCAGTGTGTGAATGCTTTGTGCAGTGTGTGAATGCTTTGTGCAGTGTGTCAATGCTATGTGCATGTTCTGAATATGTTGTGCAGTGTGTGAATGATGTGTGCAGTATGTGAATGCTATGTGAAGTGTGTGGATACTTGTGCATTGTGTTGATACCATGTGCAATTTGTGAATACTTTGTGCAGAGTGTGAATGCATTCTGAAGTTTGTTAATGCTATTTGCAGTTTCTGAACATGTTGTGCAGTGTGTGAATGCCATGTGCAGTATGTGAATGGCATGTGAAGTGTGTGAATACTTTGTGCATGTGTTGATACCATGTGCAGTTTGTGAATACTTTGTGCAGTGTGTGAATGCTTTATGCAGTTTGTGAATACTTTATGCAGTTTGTTAATGCTATGTGCAGTTTTTGAATATGGTGTGCAGTGTGTGAATGCTTTGTGCAGTATGTGAGTGCTATGTGAAGTGTGTGGATACTGTGTGCATTGTGTTAATACCATGGGCAGTTTGTAAATATCATGTGCAGTGTGTGAATGCTGTGTGCATTTTCTGAATATGCTGTGCAGTGTGTGAATGCTTTGTGCAGTTTGTTAATGCTATGTGCAGTTATGAATATATTGTGCACTGTGTGAATGCTGTGTGCAGTATGTGAATGTCATATGAAGTGTGTGGATACTTTGTGCATTGTGTTGATACCATGTGCAGTGTGTGAATGCTTTGTGCAGTGTGTGAATGATTTGTACAGTGTGTGGAAACTTTGTGCATTGTGTTGATACAATGTGCACTGTGAATACTTTGTGCATTGTGTGAATGCTTTTGGTTGTAAATGTACACTGTCGAACATGCTGTTGGCAGCAGCAATAAATATACTTTAGATTAAAAAAAGTAAAAAATTGAAAGCCATGGTAGGTGCCCATAGCAGGCAGCCACTTTAGAAAGCTGCACACCATACCTACTGGGAAACTCTGCCCTAAATGAGGCATGTACCCCCTAAATATAGCTGTTCTTCTCTAAGAAAACACATCTACAACATATAAAAATGTTTTAGGGAAGAGATTGGTCAAGTTTACATGCACAGATTTTAGCATCTCTTTTCAATCTGCTCATTTTTATTATTCACTGCAATCTAAAAGAGAAACATTTATAGTGATACTGTTAGTAAGATATACATAGCAATAATTAGGAAGCTGCTCACACATTCATTTCTGCATAATTAAAAAAAAAAAAAGCAACCGAAGAAAGATAGCGTAGCAAATATTTCACATCCTCCTTAATCCACGAAATGGCAAGCTTACTATAAAAGATGGTGTTTTCCTCCAAGATAATGCTTTTATGGTCACATCATTAAATTTACAGGATGGCCATTCGGTTTTCATTTTCTGACCACACAGAATGCCAGTAAAAACTGCTTGATGAACTGAATATTAACAAACTGTAACAGAGATAAAAATGGCTACAAAGTAAATATAAAAATAAAATAATAAAAAAAAGGATAAAAGGAGAGTTATGACTGGCATCTCCGGTGTGTTAACACAATGGTTTAGATTGGAAATATTGATCCATGTTTGATTTAGGTATGCATTTTCCCATTCTGAGCATTGACTACATATTAAGTAGACCAGGAGCAATAAAGACATAGGAAGTGTGCTGACTTCATATCTTTGTTTTTAATTTATACAGTAAAGTAGCTTTAGTAAGTGCCTTTTCAATGTGATTTTTGGTGCTGTTGTGCAGATATATGCCTCTTGCCGTTCGGTATTAGGGATATAGCACTGAAATATGGGAAGAAGGCACTCACTTCAGCCGGTGGGAATAATTAGCTTATTTTTATTTTACTTTATAAAATATCTTATTAGATCATTTGAGACTTTGGCTCGTACTGTTCAATAATATATTTTGTGTATTTGTTGTAGCAGCAGCATGTTTTTCAAAACAACAAACTAGATTTCTGAACATTCCGTCTGACTGGGCTATAAAAATGCTGCGGAGTATAACTACCTCGCGCTGGCTGAGGCTTACGTTTTTCTTCAGTGCACGTTGTAAACATATTGACATGGCTGTAATTTCGAAATCAATTGGCTGTGGTATTCGACAATCATTTTTTAAGGTTACCTTTAACAAATACCAGAAAAAAAAGGCTTTATTGGACAGATTTTTGGTACACAAATTATTATAGCGGGGATATCAAACATGTTGCCAAACAGACGGTAATGTGTATGGGTTTTGTATGACTTTGTTTACACATACTGACTCGTTAATTTGCTGCCTTTGTGATAAGCAAACTGCAGGCAGACACATAAATGTACTGACTATTTTGGAATTATCAAGTAAGGGAACAAAGCAAAAAAAGGGAGAGTACAGCATGAGAGCATGATTATGTATCCTTGCCATTCAGATGGAATTTCAGGGTATTTGAAGCAATCAGCACATTGTCACCCCCTGCAGGTTCTCTGCCAGCAACCTGTCATCCTGATGTGCATGTGGGGCCAGTATGACACATCCCATCTAGGGGCAGGTACAACATCCGTGATGCACTTAGCGTCCACATGGCAACCCTTCCAAGACACACTATCTCCATCTCCTGATTTGAGAGATGCCAGACTTGTCAGGCCTGCTAATGCAGATGTGATGATTGGAATGTGTTTTAAAAATAAATATAATAACTCAAAAACCCAGCCCAACAGCTTGGGGGCTGACTCTTATAACCTAAAGAAGACCTTTGGATGGTACACATTGGCCTTTACCTCCTGGAGGGCTCCAGAACACATGCTCTCAATGCTACATATAGGAAGGACCTTTAATACACTCACCAGCCGACAGCCAAATAATACTTTTGATCCTCTATTAACTGATTGTCAACTGAACAGTGATTCCTGTTGGATGAACTGTGCATATCACTGGAACTGAATATTATAGGGCTGTGGGAGTATGCTTTCTCTCTTTTTATAATAAAGACTTAGCATTCTTTATTCAGACACCTGTCATGTATGTTCCCATTTGTTTTTCAATTGGGGATGTTTGTGCATTAGCTCATACTTCTTATTTCTGATCTTATTTTTAGCCAGAGGTTATTCTACAGTCTGACCCCTAGGGTACCATTTCTCCATCTGTTTGGTTGTTGTTATGAAACAGTTTGGATATTTGCATGTTTTATTGTACCAACTGTGAGTTTATTTATTCATTTTATTTTGATGATCACATTTCAGTCACCTTTTTTATTCTTAATTTCATTTGATTTTGAGTTTTCTCTATCTATCTCTGCTGCTTTGCCACACAACTTTGTTCTGTTTGTTTTCACATTTTTTTTCCATGTGTCTATCTCTAACATTGTGTGTGTCTGTCTGTCTATCTGTCTTTCTATCTCTTGACCCATCTATAGATCCTATTATTATTGATCATATAATTATCTTAATGCCTTTTGTGCTGTTCTTTATATACTTTTGTTTCAACTGTTGTATTTTGCCTCCCTCCTAACCATCTCTTTTATAATTCTCATACCTGTCTTATTCGCTACAGTTGGTAACAAAAATAAAAGTAAATATTGATTATGTTCTCCTATCTGTCCATCTACTCCCCCCTTGCTCTGTGTGTCTCTGAGCATTTTTGCATCTGTGTCTGTCCTCTTATCTATTGTTATTTTTTACCATAATGTTATATTGTATCTTAATGTCTTTGGAGTTGTTCTTTATATACTCTTGTTTTGTTTCAGCTATTGTATTTTGCAACCACCCTAACCATCTGTTTTATAATTCTCATCTGTCTTTTTCACTGCATTTATGAAACCTAGTAAAAGCAAATATTAATCATGTTTTATTAAATTATACAATGCCCTTGTTCTTCACTAATTTCCATTTAGTTTTGTACTTTGTTCTACTTAAAATGCAGAAAAATGAACAGATTTATTTTCCCGAACCTATCTCTGTGACTGATGATGGCGGGTCCTTGCCATATAGCAATATTTAAATTTAACCCTCAGAGCTTCCTAGAAATTAGTCAAGAGGTGATGGTCAGGGCAAAAAAATAAGTAAATAGTTAGTGAAACAAAGCAGCATAGATGCAAATTTAACAACAATAAATAATACATAATGAACGTGTTTATACGGTTTAAAAGTAAGCTAAAAAAGAGCTAGACACAATATCGATTTGTTTTTTTATTCAAATGAAGAAGTGACAGTTAAACAAGCCACTTGCATCAATTAGTAATGACAGAATAGAAATCATTGTTTTAATTGTATGCTCCACACTATTATAAATTTTATTGCATGATGTATTGTATTGATCCACAAGAACATGATGAACTCAGGCAATCTCTGCTATTTATTTCGACTATAAAAATGTCACAAACACAAAATGCTCATGTCTCAATTTTTGGGTTGGGAACAAAAAAATATTTTTAACTTCCACTATCAAACTCTAATTATAGTAAAAGTGCTAGTGATTATAACACTCCAAAAAGTAATCCCAATAGTAGGGATTGCAGCAGGTATAGCTTTTCCATACAAGCACGAGACAAGGCTGTGTGTTGAGGGTAAATCAGGAACTGAAGGTTTAATGGGGCACACTGGCCTTTTATACAACTTTCCCAACAAGGGCGCCACCTAGGTTGACCTTGTTGGGCACAGGGACACAAGATCAACAAGCCAATAAAAACAGCGTTTTACATTTAGACACTCCCATACAGTGTACACAATCCCTCCACTCTGTTTGGGACATAATTGAGTTAATTACTGTATCAACTCAATTATCTCCAAACAAAAAATACAAGTATTTTACCCATTTTTAGAAACACCCCAAAAACATAAGAAAACCCCACAAAACATACATTTTCTGATATATCCGATTTGGGGGAACAACATACTTAAAAATCATGCAGATCGGTTCAGGGGTTCAAAAGTTAGCTGGAGGTCACATTTCTCCCTGGCCGCAGACAATGCTACTGCCCAGAATAGTTCCATAAGTTCAGCTGGGTCGGATGGTCTATTTCAGGGGTAGGGAAACACATAAAAATAATGAAAGAACTGTTCGTGTCTATGATTCTCCAGTGTCTCTTGTTCGTATGCTTCAATGTACCGAACGCCGCTGCGTTCGTATGAAAAGGAAATTAACTACTGAAGTCTGGAAGTCCCAGTGGTGTTCGTGTGATCGAGTGCCCGAAAACAGTTCTATACGCTCGACGACAAAAGACAGCTGGCCGTTCAACAGTTTAAGATGGCCGCAGCCACGTGTTCGTGCATACAAATGACGACCACCCAGCCGACCGCTCAGAATGTTGAGGTGTTTACGGTTTCCCAAACTGTTATAAAGGTTATAAGGGTCAATAGGCAGCACACACCACTACAGGGTGGTCATCGTTTGGTAATTGGTGCAGTTGTTCGAACAAAAATCAGACTGTACATAGGAGAAGGTAAAACCACCGAACCACCGAAATACCAAATCTGGGGACAGAGAGGTCTTTCACACTCAGTATATGAAAAGGCTTTCTAAGTATGGCAGCTTTATATCTTAGGATTAAGGTTGTTTATCCACTGACTTGACCCTGGTCTACTGTCCACGTCATTTAGAGAATCATTCCATGCATGGAAGTTTTCCTCAGCTTGAGTTACTAGTGCCTGAGCTTGGACACAACATGCTGCATTTGTAAATGGTGTATACTGTTCTGAATATTAGTTCTGGGCTTGTCTGCAATGGGCCATGTACGAGTGACTATGACTGGATACTGTATTTGTCCCGTGGTTGAAGCAGAGAGTCACAGTGCTGCTATAACCAGGAGATGGAGTATTGTGAGCCAGCATAGTTGTACAGTGAGGGAAAAAAGTATTTGATCCCTGTGACAAATTACCCTATGCCACTGACTTTTGGAGAGGCCTGTTTGCCAGCCTCTTGCCCTGTGACTATGGCCCCTGGGGTGTATTGCCATTTAAAAAGACTATTTGGGCTTATTGGCTTTTAAAAGACTGTTTCTGCCCCTTCCATGTGAGAATGTGCCTCTTCCCCTCCCCCTTTAATACCTATCCCATTGTTCTCCAGCAGGGTGTTGTCCCAGGGACACTGCCAGACCAGTTTAAACTTGCTGCTTTGTCCCTCCTCAATCTCTTCATCAGCCCTTGCAAAACTTTAACCTCTTGCAAATTTACTCTGTGGGATCTGAGCGCTGTTCACCTATATTGGACGTTCAGATCCGAGGCTAGAATGTGGGGGTTCTGGGTATAGGTTAAATGTGGGGGTTCTGTGTAATATAATAGGAATTATGTATTTTTATGTATTTTACTGTCAGTGTAAAATGGAGATATTTTCTGTACCTGGAGATTATTGAGTTTACTGCAGTTCCTTAAGTCAATTATCTCCAGGATAGAGAGGAGGGATTTTAATTGTTTTCTATGTGGGAGTGTTATTTTGTTAATTAGTGTTCCCATTGGTTTGTGTCCCTTTTGTCACAATTTACCACCAGGTCCAGGGGGTGTGCCTCTGGCCTGAAAACTTGTATAAAATAAATTCCTTTTGTGTGGATTAAACAAATCTTCTTGACCCTCAACACGTAGTCTTGTTTCGTGATTTGAGGGTACAGCTATATTCACCCTGGGGATTTCTATACTTAAGACTACCAGTTAAGCTACGGCGGTTGTGGAGTCTGCAGTGTTTGTGGTGTCCGGTGTGGTGCTTGTGGTCCTCGGAGCAAGCTAGGAAGCATCCATCAACGGAAGGTACTCGGTCGGAGTACAGGGTGATCCGTTACAATCCCCTCCTGATTTTAAACGTTTGCCCACTGAGAGAGAAATTATCAGTCGATAATTTTAATGGTAGGTGTATTTAAACAGTGAGATACAGAAAAAGAAAACTAAATCCAGAACAACGCATGTCAAAAAAAGTTATAAATTGATTTGAATGTCAATGAGTGAAATAAGTATTTGATCCCCTATCAATCAGCAAGATTTCTGGTTCCCAGGTATCTTTTTTACAGGGAATGAGCTGAGATTAGGAGCACTCTGTTAAAGGGAGTGCTCCTAATCTCAGCTCGTTGCCTGTATAAAAGATACCTGTCCACAAAAGCAATCAATCAATCAATCAGATTTTAAACTCTCCACCATGGCCATTGATTTGCATGTCAATGAGTGAAATAAGTATCCAACCCCTTCGTCACTTGGTGGCAAAACCCTTGTTGGTAATCACAGAGGTCAGACTTTCTTGTAGTTGGCCACCAGGTTTGCACACATCTCAGGAGTAATTTTGTCCCACTCCTCTTTGCAGATCCTCTCCAAGTCATTAAGGTTTCGAAATCTGACGTTTGGCAAATCGATCCTTCAGCTCCCTCTTCATATGTTCTATGAGATTAAGGTGTGGAGACTGGCTAGGCCACTCCAGGAACTTAATGTGCTTCTTCTTGAGTCACTCCTTTGTTGCCTTGGCTGTGTGTTTTGGGTCATTGTCATGCTGGAATACCCATCCACGACCCATTTTCTATACCCTGGCTAAGGTAAGGAGGTTCTCACCCAAGATTTGACGGTACATGGCCCCGTCCATCATCCTTTGATGCAGTACATAATGTTTCCACCTCCATGTTTGACGGTGGGGATGGTGTTCTTGGGGTCATAGGCAGCATTCCTTCGCCTCCAAACACAGCGAGTTGAGTTAATGCCAAAGAGCTTCATTTTGGTCTCATCTGACCACAACATTTTCACCCAGTTCTCCTCTGAAAGATTCAGATGTTCATTGGCAAGCTTCAGACGGGTCTGTATGTGTGCTTTCTTGATCAAGGGGACCTTGCGGGTGCTGCAGGATTTCAGTCATTCACGGCATAGTGAGTTGCCAATTGTTTTCTTGGTCACTATGGTCCCAGCTGCCTTGAGATCATTAACAAGATCCTCCTGTGTAGTTCTGGGATGATTCCTCACCATTCTCATGATCATTGAAACTCCACGAGGTGAGATCTTGAATAGAACACCAGACCGAGGGAGACTGACAGTTATTTTGTGTTTCTTCCATTTGCAAATAATCGCACCAACTGTTGTCACGTTCTCACCAAGCTGCATGGTGATGGTCTTGTAGCCCATTCCAGCCCTGTGTAGGTCTACAATCTTGTCCCTGACATCCTTGGACAGCTCTTTGGTCTTGGCCATGGTGGAGATTTTGGAATCTGATTGATTGCATCTGTGGACAGGTGTCTTTTATACATGTAATGAGCTGAGATTAAGAGAGTGCTCCTAATCTCAGCTTGTTACCTGTATAGAAGACACCTGGGAGCCAGAAATCTTGCTGATTTATAACTTTTTTGACATGTGTTTTTCTGGATTTGTTTTTGTTATTCTGTTTCTCACTGTTAAAATACACTTACCATTAAAATAAGAGACTGATCATTTCCTTGTCACTGGACAAAAGTTCAAAATCAGATGTAGATCAAATAGGTTTTTCCCTCACTGTAGGTAGCAAAGACTAGGGAGCAACCCGAGGGACAGGGTATCACAGCTTCACTAGCCAGGGAGATAACAATTTCTGTATTTCTTTTTAACTGTAGTTATTATTATTATTTGTGGTATTTATATAGCGCCAACAAATTCCGTAGCGCTTTAGACGATTTGTCTCACATTTTGTTTTATTTATATGTTGCTATCGTAATGGTCCAAGGTGCATGCAGCTGGGATGGGTGGTCACATGTTATGCGCATGCTGAGAGCTTGAACGTACACCAGCACTAGGCATCTATGGAACAACTCAAGAAGGGTGGTGAGTACATTGGTACATTGTTTGTATGTTATGCTACGAGCTCTGTCCTAATGAAAGTTTTACTTTAAAACTGAAAAGTTGATTCTTATTTTTATTATTAAAAGTTATATTTTACTAACTTTGGAGAAGTCCTGGGAGTGCTATCTTTGTGCTGGTTAATGTATATATATTACAACTAGTCCAATCTACACTACATATACATATATAGTGGGGACTGGTTTCTTGAGGATGTGTCTAGGAGAAGTGAATTAATATAAAAAAGCTGGAGCTTGGTAGTGGTTATAGGAATATTGCTATTCAAAAACCAGATACTTCTGGCTATTTCTTAGAATGGAATCTTGCTCCTACTTTTTTTTTTTTTAATAAAATAAATCACTGATTAGAGTTAAGTTTTCTTTTGGGGGGGAGGGGTGGGGGGGGCAGAAGATGTGCTTCTCAATGCAAATGTCCATAATGACATCGATCAATAATTCCACTCTAGGCGGCAGCTTCAGTTTGGTTGAAAAAATAGAGAGATATCACATTAATTGAATGATGTAAAAGAAAATATTCAAACTGATAAAAATAGTGTTAAAATTCAATAAACACAAAAATAATACATTGTGCAAAACTTCCAATAAAAAAAGATAGTCCTTGCAATGAGAAATGAAAAGCTGTTATACACTTATTGTAGAAAGGATGACTCATAATAAAATAAAACAACAAAAGGGTGCTACCCTGCCAGAATAATTATTTGTTGAAGGAAGTGTTTTATTTACTAAGGAGAATCTTGTTGGAAAGAAACATTTAATTTATATCTAATTGAAAAAACGAGTTATAAGATTCACGTCCTACAACAACAGGAAAAGGGTGCACCTTCTTCATTATAGCTTAATGTATACACATTGAATACAAGAAAAGGCTGGGGGACTTGTGTTCTCTTTCATCTATCCTTTTAATTTACGCCCCCATTCTCACGTAATGGTACTTCTATGTCTCTAAAAGTGTTTTTAAAAGTGTTTTGTCTGTTTCTCATGCCTACAATGTGACATATTCAGGTTTTCTTTTGCCGTAAAGTTTACCCAGCAAAGTTTCCACTCGTTCCCCACACTGCAGTACAATGACTTAATAATAATACTTACCTACGTTGTAATGTGTTAGGAGTTAGGAGTATTTGGCCAGTGTGTTTTAGAATGTACAGATACAATGTGCATGAATTCATATACAGTTATATGCAATGAATGAATGTCTATGAGGTGTGTGAATGAATATTTATGTTGTGATTAATTATTATTATTATTATTATTATTATTATTTATGTAGCACCAGCAAATTCCATAGCGCTGTACAATGGGTGGACTAACAGACACGTAATTGTAACCAGACAATTTGGACACACAGGAGCAGAGGGGTTGAGGGCCCTGCTCAATGAGCTTGCATGCTAGAGGGAGTGGAGTATAGTGACACAAAGGGTATAAGTAGGGGTAATGAAATAGGTTGCTAGAAAAGTATTCACTGAGAATAGAATTGAAGAGGCTTGTTTGCAGATGGTATAGGATATTTGACAGTTGCAGGAGAGGAGCCATGGGGGACAAGGAGAAATGAAAACCCGCTAACAGTTTAAATAATATGCTTTCCTGAAGAAGTGTGTCAAAGATTTTTTGAAGGAGTGGAGACTAGGTGAAAGTCTAACGGAGAAGGGAAGGGAGAGAAAAAAACAAGTAGCAAGAGAGGTGAGAACGGACAACAGCTCAATTAGCCTGCCTTTCGGTGGGTACCCGCTCAGATCTCAAGCTGGTTTTAGCTCAACTTGTGCCATTACAGAGAGAACATATCTGAAGCATATCAGACTGGTCCCACCGATCGTTTCAACCTTGTAAGGTATCATCAGTGAAATATAGCCAATATCCCTCTAGGCACTGTGAGCTAGGGGTCCACATCTGGATTGCCCTTTAAACTTAAGGAGAGCTATACCTCACTGATGATACCTTACAAGGTTGAAACAATCGTCTGGGGTTACTCTATCTCTCTTTCAGAGGGAACTTGCTGGCATTTTGGATCTGGACTGCCCGTACGCGTGGGACAAGTCTGATATGCTTCAGATATTTTTTCCCTGTAATGGCACTATATGAGCTAAAACTAGCTTGAGATCTGAGCGGGGACCCACCAAAGGGCAGGCTAATTGAGCTGTTGTCCTCTCTTGCTAATTGTTTTTCTCTCGAGAAGGGAAGGGAGTTCCACTGAAAAGATGCAGTCATGGAGAAGTCTTGGAGGCGAGCATCAGATGTGGGAGTACGGACAGTGGATGGACGTAGGTCTTCGGCAGAGCGCAGGGGCCTCAACGGGACATACTTGTGTATGAGGTAGATTGGAGCAGCATTATGTAGGGGCTTGTAAGCAAGCACCAGAATCTTAAATTGAGCCCTATATCTAACTGGAAACCAATGTAGGGACTGAAAAAGTGATAGGCATGGGAGGTGCAGGCAGACAGGAAAATGATTCTCTTCACCGCATTCATTATAGATTGCAGCAGTGCAATCTGGGAACACGTAAGACCACTGAGAAGGGGATTGCAGTAGCCAAGGTGAGAAAGAACAATGGCATGGACCAGCACCTTAGCTGTGTCTGGTGTTAAATAGGGGCGGATGCAAGCTAAGTTTATGAGATGGAAGCAGCAGGATTTGTCGATCGACTGGACATAAGGGGTGAAGGAGCGGTCAGAGTCAAAGAGAACACCTAGGCAGCGAGCCTGCGAGGTAGAGGTGATGGTGGTGCCGTTGACTTGGAGGGAGACAAACACGGAAGTAGCAAAACTTGACGGAGGAAAGACTAGAAGTTCTGTTTTGGACAGGTTAAGTTTAAGGAAGTGAGCAGCCATTCAGTTGGAAATTGCGGAGAGGCAGTCAGACACGAGGCAGGCAGACACGAGTCAAGATGGGCAGAGCGAGATCAGAAGAGGAGAGGTAAATTTGTGTGTCATCTGCATATAAATAAAAAATGGAAGCCAAAGGAGCTGATGTTTTTTTTTACCAAGGGAGGCAGTGTAGACTGAGAACAATAGGGGACCAAGGACAGAACCTTGGGGAACGCCAACAAAGAGGGTTTGAGAAGAGGCAGAGCCAGAGAAAGAAACACTGAAAAAGCACTGGGAGAGGTAGGAGGAGCACCAGGAGAGAGCAGTATCTCGTAGACCGAGATTACAGAGAATGAGAAGAAGCTGTTGATGATCAACAATGTCAAAGGCAGCAGAAAGATCAAGTAGAATTAGGATAGAGTAAAGGCTGCGAGATTTAGCAGCACTTAAATCGTTGGTCACAGCTGTTTCAACAGAGTGATGAGCACGGATTCCAGACTGAAGCGTGTCAACTGGAGCATTGGATTCGAGGAAGCCTGTCAATCTCGCATACACAACTCTCTCAAGGATCTTTGAGGCAAATGGCAGTAGCGAGTTAGGGCGGTAGTTGGATGGGGAGTTGGGGGTCGAGGTTGGGCTTTTTCATAATCGGCATTATAATTGCATGCTTGAAGGGTGAAGGAAATGTGCCGGTGGAAAAGGAGAGATTGAAAATTTTACTGAGAGGAAGAGCAAGATAGGGAGACAGAGTGCGGATGAGATATGAGGGAATAGGATCGAGGGAACAGATGGTGGTGGGGGGACCGGAGCATAGCAGACACCTCTTCCGTTGTAGTAAGAGCGAATGAACATAGAAAAGTGGAGGGAGTGGGGTTGGGTGATGTTTTGGAAGATATATTGGAAGGGGAGGGAAATTTCTTCCCTGATTGTAGAAATCTTCTCAGTGAAGTGAGTTGCAGCGTTAGAGGCAGACATGGTGGTAGGGGGAGGGGGAGCAATGCGAGTTATTGTGTGTGTAGGATTTTATTGTGTAACGGAACCGCTGGCACCCCGACCGGGTACCCTCCGCTGACGGATGCTCCTAGTGCTTTCCGAGGTCTCCAAGCACTCCACCAGACACCATAACCACTGTAGACTCCCACGAACCGCCGCAGCTTGGTTGGGGTCTCGCCACGCTACCCACTCTGGACCCAAGACCAGGGTCTAGCTTCCAGTAGATGGACCTCTCCGAATTCCAGAGAGCAGGCACAGGAACAACTCTTAGCAGAGCTCAGCGATTATACCCTGGGGAGTATAGTGATTATAGCAATCCCCAGAGTGTAGTTCTCCAATCCCCCAAACATGAGCCGAAACTTCATGAAGGTACAAGATGATCTGAGGTGCTAGCACACCCAGTCTGCTTTTATTTCCATCTTACACATAAAAGACCGCCCACAGGGGCGGGGTAAAACAGCCAATAGCATAACGGTTACAACCCACAAGTTCCCTCCCCTCAGATAACCAGTTAACATAATTATTACAGCCAGGGAAAATACAGTTTTTATACATGTGCTATAACTTTAAAACCGTACATCCAATCTTCCCAAAACCATATATTTGGAATCAGCACACTTTAAACATAAACCCTTCCAAAAATCAGCCATATCCCTCCAGTGGATCAAAAGTTAGCTGGAGGTCCCTTTATGACCGACCGCAAGCACATTTTCCTGCCCAAAACAGTTCCATAGATTTGGGCTGTGCAGTCGGTCAATTTCATGCCGAAAAACGACTAAGTCCCATTTCGAACGGGACTTAGTCTCTGGAGCTGCAAGTTCAGTATGGAAGAAGGTAAGGGTCAGCGGTGTTCGGCAAAATGTGTAGCCGATTTCAGTTCCACAGAATCTTTAGCATATACCGCTGACCGCGTTCGACTGAACAAAGATGGCCGCCGCCACGTGCAATTAACCTGCAGTAACCTCACAGCCTGGGAGGTAAATTGCCTGCACACTTTAACTTCTGGGTGGTCCGCCTGTGTGGTACTTGGTTCAGTAAGCCCTATATACTGAACCAAGTGGAGGAAAGCCAGGGGCAAGTTATTTTACAGGTCTGGGGACATAGTCTTAAAGGGGCATTGTTCACCAAGTCTTAAAGGGGCATTGTTCACCAAAGTTACAAGATGTCCCCAGACGGTTCTTAAAGGGCCATACACACCCAATAAAAGTCCATACATTTTCAGGGGCCATAGTCTTAAAGGGTATTGTTACCCAAAGTCTCAATATGTCCCCAGACAGTTCTTAAAGGGCCAGCAGCAGTACAATAAAATACCATTCACTGTGCTTAAAGGGCCAGTAGCCGCCATATAAAGTACAATATGCCCCAAATAACCCAGGGGCCATAGTCAGCAGGTAGGAGGCGGGCAAACAGGCTTCTCCAGGGCCCAGTGGCGAGGTTGGTTTCGCCACATATTGTTTTATCCAGTGATGCTTTTTTTGAACAACATTTTGCATGATTTCAAACAAGTGCATGTTGCATGGCTAAGAATCCTGGGAATTTATCTCAGAAGCATCTGCAGATCCAGGCCTAGTGTGCCGGTTTTGTTAAGGCTCAACTTCACAGTATTTGAACAGATTACAGAATTTCATTCCACAATTCTTGATCAGATCAAAGACACAAAGCTACCCAGAAATACAAATTGTGGAGACTGACATCCTCAGCAGTAGATGTGTTAGTTTACTTTTCCTGGGGTGTTCTATTTGACTGTCTGAGCATTCTGTAAAATGTAGAACAGACTGATTTAATCTGAGATATCTGTGTAATCCCTGTGGTGAACACATATCTTCATACTCTGCACATTCAGGAATGCTATATATGCTTTAACTGAGGTCCTTTGTTGCAGCAGATGTGGGTGACACATGGAAGACTTACGCTGGAATCTTGCTCTTGAAAACCAAGTATTCATAAGCACAAACAGAAAATGCAGCCATCATTCGAGTGAAAATTACACTTTTCTTAGTGACATGCTTGTTGCTATGTATCTTAAGGTAATACCTACTATCGCAAAGCATGGAAGAATGTGAGTACCCCAAATGAATGAGACTGAATCAACATCAAACATTAACTGGGAAGTGATCATACAGGGCCACAACATCTGGCATTTATGGGAATTCAAGATAAAAAAAAAAAAAAAAACTATCTTGCAAACCAATGACAGCAACTTGAGGATCCTTCTCTATCCCATCTGGTGATTTGGTTGGACTCTGCTCCTCTATCGTGATCTTTATAATACTAACCACCCAAGGGTAATGCAGAATAGTTACAGGCAAATTCAAATATCTTTTCTTAATTTAGATCGGGTTCAACGTCAGTATTCACATATTAATTGAATATTGGATATTTTATATGCCTACATTGTATGAAAACAAATGTGTTATGTATTTTGAAGTAGGCTACAAAACAGTTTAGGTTCAACTTAAGCTCTAGTTTTGCTCATGCTGGTATCTCCAGTATCGGGATGTGTATCTAAAGTCCTTTAATGGTGGGATAATTAAAATTGTAGTGGGTGCTGGTACCAGAGACAATTCTGGGCATCAGGAGATCTGAATTTGTTTATATCACAGGATTCCTGTAGAATAATTTAGAGAGATTCAGAATTGAAGATTTGAATATAATGATGAGTATCAATATTGTGGAATTATTACTTCCAGTTCCTGAAATTCAAAATCCCAGTTGTCTATGCTCTAGAACAGGCATAGACAACCTTTGGAACTCCAGATATTGTTGACAATATCTTCCATAATGCTCTTATAGCTATAATACTGGCAAAGCTTTAAGGTAGTTGTAGTCCACAACATCTGGAGTGCCAAAGATTGCCTACCTTGCTCTAGTATAAGCTCAAGCTGGGTTGCATTTTCAGTTGAATTTGTGGAAACAACTTAAATTATTTGTTGTGTTGAGCTATTTCAATGGATTTTGTTTAATTTATTCCTTGTAAACACCTCAACGTCTCAATAAACCTGATTTAGAATGGGGGATGGGGGTGGAATTATTTTGATTTCAACTGTATGTGTCTGGCTAGTACTGATGTTTTGGGTAATTGAGAGGGTGGTGTAGTGCTCGTAAGGTATGTGCATTTCAGTAAGCCATGGGTCATATATTTTGTAGAAGTGTTTAGAGGTTTCATGGAGATTGGCTGTCAACTTGCCAATCTCAACTGCTTCTGCTATCTTACGGGTCACTGTACCAAGTGTCGTCATGTTGCTAGTGCTACTCTGCTGACCATTTTGTTTTGGGCCCTAGTAAGCGTGTCCCATGGTTTGAAGTGTAGCCAGATCCAGGGGCTCAATGGAATTTCTATCTGCAAGAGCCGATATGTTAATTTGGAGACCTCAACCCATTACTGTGTTAAATGGATTCAGATCTGCAAGGGTATTGTTATGGTTTGATGCAATGACAATGATACAAGTGACCTTATTTAAGAATAAAACTGTAACTTCTATGCCACTTATCTCCCCTCATTCAAAATATTGTAAGGCTCTGCGGAATAAGTTGGCGCTACATAAATACCAATAATGATAATAATAAAAATAATACCAATGTTAGTGATTGTGAAATAATAACATGGCTTGTGGATGCACTTACCAATACTCATGTAGAAAACGTTCCACCGATAATAACCTGTTTTAGCACTTACAAATACCAGTAATTGTTGATGCGTGTGAGTTATTTAGTAGGATGTGAGATTACGATATTTTAAAGACTTTTCTGTTTGTGTTTGCTTGTTTTATTTACCTTATAAAAGACTGAGGGAGAGGGGGCTGGCAGAGATCTTACTTACCCGTCCTGCAGCTCCTGTCAGCTCCCTCCTCCTCCGCCGGTCCGTTCAGCACCTCGGTCAGCTCCCAGTGTAAGTCTCGCGAGAGCCGCGGCTCTCTCGAGATTTACACTGTGAGCTGACAGAAGAGCTGAACGGACCGGCGGAGGAGGAGGGAGCTGACAGGAGCTACAGGACGGGTAAGTAAGATCTCTGCCAGCCCCCTCTCCCCCCCCCCCACTGAACTGCCAATGCTGGACCACTAGGGAAGGAGCCCCCCTCCCTGCCATGTATCAAGCAGGGAGGGGGGACGAAAAAAATAATAATAATTAAATAAAAAATAATAAGAAAAAAAATATATTAAAATAATACAAAATAATAATAAATAAAATAATAAAATTGCCCACTGCAACACACACACACACACACACACTGCACACACACACACACTGCACACATACACACACACACTGCACTCATACACACACTGCACACATACACACACACTGCACTCATACACACACACACTGCATTCATACACACACACACTGCACTCATACACACACACACTGCATTCATACACACACACTGCACTCATACACACACTGCACTCATACACACACTGCACACATACACACACACTGCACACATACACACACTGCACACATACACACACTGCACTCATACACACACACTGCATTCATACACACACACACTGCATTCATACACACACACTGCACTCATACACACACTGCACACACACACTGCACACATACACTGCACTCATACACACACTGCATTCATACACACACACTGCACTCATACACACACACTGCACACATACACACACACTGCACACATACACTGCACTCATACACACACTGCACACATACACACGCTGCACTCATACACACGCTGCACTCATACACACACGCTGCACTCATACACACACGCTGTACTCATACACACACGCTGCACTCATACACACACTGCATTCATACACACACACTGCATTCATTATACACACACTGCATTCATTATACACACACTGTAAATAAATATTCAATTAATATATTTTTTTTTAGGATCTAATTTTATTTAGAAATTTACCAGTAGCTGCTGCATTTCCCACCCTAGTCTTATACTCGAGTCAATAAGTTTTCCCAGTTTTTTTGGGTAAAATTAGGGGCCTCGGCTTATATTCGGGTCGGCTTATACTCGAGTATATACGGTATCTGCTTTTGTGCTGGTCTATTTGTTTAGAAAGGAAGAAATGAATGATATTATTTGTTTTGTAATGTGTGCTAAATAGTTGCAAGACTAGAATTAGTTAAATGTTAATCTTTAATGTAACAAGCAAATTCTGTAGTTTTTTTTTTTTTTTTTGTCACTTGCATATTTCCTGCGTCTCCTGGCTCATATTAAGGCCCACATTCTTAGATCATCTGAGTGGGGATTAACAATCAGGATGTTTTAATAAAAGCAATGATTATGTTCTATATTTTGTTCTTCTGAAAGATGCTTATGCAAGACGATTTAGGCTGTTTTTGAGAAAACAGTGAGCTAGTGAGGCTCATTAGTTAATCAGTCAGCAGTGTGGTGTTTTCTAATGAGAAGCGTTTCTGCTAATTTTGAGAACATGTTCCTTCTTTGACTAATATGCTATATCTCTTTTTGTAAATGAAGCGTTAATAAAATATAAAAAAGGAGGTTGAAGAGAAAAAAGAGAGGCAAATAAATGCTTTAGATATTGTATATATTTTGAACTATATGTATACAGCCTACATGTGCAATTAATTTCCTTCCAAAATGAATTTCAGTTGAATTCAGCCATTGAGAAGTGTTTCTGAATTCATTACAAACCAAAAGGAACCGAAAAAGAATGCATTCAGCAAATATTGAAACTGAATTTGTTCGGGTCCATTTGGTTTTTTTAAGAATAGCAAATTAGGAACGTATCTATTAAGCAACTGAAACAGCAAAATTAAGAAATGTTCTTTTTTTTCTCGTAATTATGACCATTCAGCTGTTTAGTAGATAGCTCACTGATTTGGTATCCTTATGTGGGATTTACATTATTAAGGGTACCGAATAGGGACTTATCTACTGAGCAACTGAAACAGTAAAATTAGGAAAAGAGCGTTTCTTAATTTTGTTCTTTCAACTTTTTAGTAGCTAGCGCCCTAATTTGCAAAGTAAGGTATAGAAATAAACGTGAGGCCAGTTAAATCAGTGGAACACTAAGATGAATATTAGGATAAAACACTTACCACTTATCAATGTAGGTGTACTTCAAATATACTATTCAAAACTGAGAATATGGGAGAATGGGTGAGGTAAATACACTCACATAAAGTTTAGCCACTCATGGATAGGCTCAGATCTTAAACACAGATGTGTACAGAGGTGACACCAAACCTCTTCTATAATGTGTCTTGAACAAACGTCAATTTGTGACATATAATAGCAAATTATGGAGCTATTTTCTAAACAGCTAGAAAATCAACATCAAGAAAAGCCAGTTTCTTAATTTTGGGGAGACACCTTTCAATCCCTTATGTGGGATTGACATTTTCAGGACGACACATCTACTAGACACAACAGCTCCCTAATTTGGTACCCTTAACTAAGGCAATCCCACGTGAGGGATAAGATACCAAATTAGAGAGCTATCTCCTAAACAGCTGAAAGATTAAGTAAGTTTGAGATTAAGATAAAAAGTCCTTTTTCTTAAATTTGCTCTTCCAGTTGCTTAACAGGTAAGGCTCTAATATGGCCCTCTTGTGTATGGCAATCCCATTTAAGGATACAAAAATAGGGAGCTATCTACTTAAAAGCAGAAATGTAATTAAGGGAAAAAGAGCCCTTCTCTTAATTTTCATTTTTTATGTAACTATTTAGTAATAGTTTGTTACCCTTATGTGGGATCTGTTACCCTTATGTGGGATTACTAATTTGTTACCCTTATATGGGATTACTATTTTTATGGATACCAAATTAGAGAGCTATCTGCTATATAGTATATAAAGATCTGAGGTGCTTTCCCTTTAAATGAAATATAAAATGGATTTCCCTTTTAAAAATTTAAGAAATGCATGCTGCTGTCCTCTAACTCTCCCCTATGTACCAAAATATCTAATATACAAACAAATTAGTTAGCGCACAAAATTGGGTACAATAAAAAAATACAAAATACAAATATATATATAAAACAGAACTTATTTTACAGCATGCAAAATGTGTGTGTATATAGATGTTGTCCAACTTTTTTTTTATAATTTTGCTCATATAATCCACATTGGATATGCAGTCACCCCTTCCAAACTTTTCCAACACTTCTAGGAAGATAATTCAAAAGACCATCTGAGAGGAGAGAAACTTAAAGGACCACTCTAGGCACCCAGACCACTTCAGCTTAATGAAGTGGTCTGGGTGCCAGGTCCTTCTAGGGTTAACCCATTTTTTCAGAAACATAGCAGTTTCAGAGAAACTGCTATGTTTATGAATGGGTTAAGCCTTCCCCCTATGTCCTCTAGTGGCTGTCTCATTGACAGCCGCTAGAGGCGCTTGCGTGCTTCTCACTGTGATTTTCACAGTGAGAGCACGCCAGCGTCCATAGGAAAGCATTGTGAATGCTTTCCTATGTGACCGGCTGAATGCGCGCGCAGCTCTTGCCGCGCGTGCGCATTCAGCCGACGGGGAGGAAAAGAGGAGGATCGGAGGAGGAGAGCAGGAGGAGATCTCTCCGCCCAGCGCTGGAAAAAGGTAAGTTTTTACCCCTTTCCCCTTTCCAGAGCCGGGCGGGAGGGGGTCCCTGAGGGTGGGGGCACCCTCAGGGCACTCTAGTGCCAGGAAAACGAGTATGCTTTCCTGGCACTAGAGTGGTCCTTTAAGATGGTGTAGTATTGTTAGGTGAGGGACCTCCACCATTCACACCCTATGTGGAGGTCTCACCTTGTAAAAGTGCACTTTCTCTGCACTTGTATTGAATCCCAGGTAATATATTATACTTGGACTTTAAATAGCCCCACAGTATGTCAGTAATAGACGGCTTCCCAGTCTTCAATTTAAAAGTATTGGAGAATATCTATATACACTAGGCATGTGCCTGGGGAAAATTTTTGGTTCGGCATTCTGAAATTCGGGACTTTCGCAATTCAGGACTTCGGCAATTCCGCACTTCAACACTTCGGAACTTCGGCACTTCGGCACTTCGGCACTTTGGCACTTCGACACTTCGACACTTCGACACTTCGACACTTTGACACTTTGACACTTCAGAACTTCGGAATTTCTGAACTTCGGCACTTTGGGACTTCTATGGCAGCCGCTTAGTAGATAACTCCCTAATTCCCCCGGCAAAATTAAGGGGGGGACCTAATGCCCTCCCCCCTGGCCCAAACCCCTGAGCGGCGGGTGGGGGCCCGAAATACTAATAAGGGGGGACCTATTGTCCTCCCCCCAGCCCCCACCCCTGAGCGGCGGGTGGGGGCCCTAAAAAAATTTAAACCCCCCAGGTGACTAGGGGTCCCCAAACACCTAGTCACCCCCTCCCCCCCAAAAAAAATAATCCCCTACCTACCCCCCTCACCCTAAAAATAATGAGGGGGGGGACCTTTAACTAAGTACCTGTAAAAAAAAAAAAACTTACCATTTAATGTTTTCTTTCTTCTAAAATCTTCTTTTTTCACCCCCAAAAAAGGCCAAATAAAAAACCATAATAACCGACACAATAAAAAAAAAAAAAAAAGAGAACAAAAAAAAAATCCATCTTCACCCGGCTCCACGCAGACTGAGCTCTGCAGGGCGGGGGAAGGCTTATAAAGCCTTGCCCCGCCCTGCAATTAGGCTCAGAGCACTCTGATTGGTGGGTTTAAGCCATCCAATCAGAGTGCTCTGACAGGTAAATGAAGAGACTGACAGGTAAGTCTCTACATTTACCTGTCACAGCACTCTGATTGGTTGGTTTGAAATCCACCAATCAGAGTGCTCTGTGTCATTTTACACAGTGTGGGAAAGTTTTTTGGAATTTTCCCACGCTGTGTAATTTGACTCATAACTCATAACTCTCTGATTGGTGGATTAAGTAACCAATCAGAGAGTTATGAGTCAAATTACACAGCGTATGGGGGCTCGGGAGGGGGGACTTTTTTTTAACAGTGAGCAGCCACAGGTTTAATAGCCATGCCCCTACTTGCGGTATAGCGAGTAGGGGCATAATTTACTAATACTAAGTAATCTTTACTTAGGATTAGTAAATTTGGCTGAAAGACCAATTCAGGTCTTTCAGCCTTTTAGTCGATAACTCCCTAATACCATGGGAATTAGGGAGTTATCTACTTATTCATTCCTGTCATTACAGTGACTGGCTAAGTAACTTACATTTTATATGAATGTATGTTACTTGATTGTTGTAAGTGTTGCAAATGCTTACAGCTGAATCCTGGCTATGTTTGTATACTTTTTATTTAAAATTTTATACAATATAACATTCTTCTTCTTTCACTGGCAACTTCAGAACTTCGGCACTTCAGCAGTTCGGAACTTCGCCACTTCAACACTTGAGCAATTCAGAAATTTCGGAACTTGGACAATATCTATATACACTAGGCATATGCCTGGGGAAAATTTTCGGTTCGGTTCGGCATTCTGAAATTCAGGACTTTCGCAATTCGGGACTTCGGCAATTCCGCACTTCAACAATTCGGCAATTCGGCACTTTGGCAATTCGGACATTCGGAAGTACCCGAATGTCCGAATTGCCCGAAATTCGTCTGAATTCACATTCGGATCGAAACGAGTTGCTCATGTCTAATATACACACACATTTTGCATGCTGTGAAATAAATTCTGTTATATATATGTGTATATATATACATATTTTTTTTTCTTTTTATTGTACCCAATTTTGGGCACTAACTCATTTGTTTGTATATTATCTGTTAAACAGTGCCTAATTTGGTAGCCTCTGGATTGTTGGGAAAATTATGTTATGACCTGAATAAAAAATTCCAAATTTTGGATCAACCAAAATTCAAAAAGTAATGAATTGAAACAAAATGAACCAATATATATTTGGCCATATACATATCTCTGTAACATTGTAAAATCACAATCCAAGCACTTAATATATATATTGCCATGTTTGTTGTCTTTATTTACATTTTTTTTAATTCTTTATTTTTTGCATTGACAAATGTAAAAAAACATAATATTTGAGTGGAGGCTTACAAACAAGTCCATACCTCATATTTCACATTGGTTTACAGATTGTGCAGTTTTACAATTATACATTAGATTAGTGTGTCGTTCTGTGAGGCAAATGAAGGTTAGCCAAGAGTTATGCCTCAATGCATTAATGTAAACACATACTGTCAAAGGATTTATATATAACATACAAGATAATAAAAATTATTAACAACATTAGCAACATTAACATCGGTAGTAAGTCTACACTGTCATGCAATTATCAGTTATCTAAGTTTTTATACTCAAATGCCCAAGTGAAAGAGTCGAGCCCTCAATAGAAACAATCGTTCCTCATGCTGTGATATCAAGATAAGGGGATAGGAAAGAAGAAAAAACATAGTGAGAAAGGATAGTCGGCTTTGTGGAATTATTTCATAATTAAAGATTATTTCAGCTGCAAAGCAGATCAAGAGGGCTGCAGAGTGCATCCTGGACTCCACCAGGATAGGAGGAGATGGGAGTTGTGGAGCAGAGAAGCAAAGAAAACGGGGCCCCAATGCTCTGTTCCCCAATCGGTCTTTATTGTCTTTTGCACATACTTGTTACCATGTGTAACGGCACCCCGGGTATAGAAGGGGTTAACACCACCAAAGCTGTTCTTTTCTCTGAATGCGAAGTCAGCTAACGAACACTCCTAAGTGCCGAACAGGAATCATACGAATTATCCCCCCAAGCACGAGACGACGCTCTGTGTTGAGAGTCAAGCAGGATCTGTTGAAAGGGGGCTACATGTCAGCCTTTTATGCAGGTCTTCCAGCAAGGGACACTCCCATAGGGACCTTGTGGAAGACTGAGACAGTTTTACAATATCCAATCACATACAGTCACAGTATGAAAACACTCCCACATAAACAGTGCAACTCCTCCTCTCTATCCTGGAGATAATTGGGTTAAGAGCCTTGAAGTAACTCAATTATCTCCAGATATAGAAAATATCCTCCATTTTACAATAACAGTAAAACACATAAAAATCTTTCTTATTTTACCGAACGGAACCCCCACATTTGACATATCCCCATATAGCTTAGATCTGAGCGCTTAATATAACCAAACAGCGTTCAGATCTCATACATAAAGTCCAATCGCCATGGAGCTGAATGTGAGTTCATTGTGTGTTCGGCAGAAAGCATGAGCTCCATGGGTTTAGCTATCTGGGACAGTTCCATTCGTGGATTGTTAATATACCGAACGGCACGGCATTCATATTAATTAGAACGAAGAGATGGATGGTTGGTGATCTCAGCGGTATTCATGGAAAACAGTGTCCAAAATTAGTTACATGTATTTGTCGACGAACACCGTTTGGCGTTCGACTGTCCAAGATGGTCGTCGCCACGTGTTCGTTCATTTGAACGATGACCACCCAGCCGACCATTCCAGAGTTGGAAGTGGCTGCGGTTAACCACAATGTTAATAAGGTCAGAAAGGTTAACGAGCAGCACACTTCCCTGCTTGGTGGCCCGCCATTCGGTAGTTCATTTGTCTTTTAGGGAATATAATCAGGAAACACACGGACAACCGGGGACTTGCGAACAAACAGACAAAATAGTCTTTAAATAATAATTCAGAGGCATGGAGGTCTGCCACACCATGTAACTGAGATCACTGTAATCAAGTTACCTGCTTGTACATTAAAAAACATTAA
Source organism: Pelobates fuscus (assembly GCF_036172605.1). NCBI lineage: Eukaryota > Metazoa > Chordata > Amphibia > Anura > Pelobatidae > Pelobates > Pelobates fuscus. The sequence continues at coordinate 19,020,744 of NC_086320.1, forward strand.
AATAGGGATGAGCTGGTAGGTCTAACTGATATTGGCAATAGGGAACAGTGGTAATAAACGGTGAGCTATTTTACTAGTAGGAGTAGTGGTAAAAGTACTTATTGTATTCTTTGCTACATCAGCCCAGAATATTAGATTATGTTGGAGCTGGATATTTTAAATGAACTGAGGTAGAAAGGCAGGACAATGGCTTACCAGAAATGTAAAACAGAAAATAAATACTATCTCATGGTCTTGTGTACAGAATGACTTTGATAGGTTGATTTTATTGGGATGGCACTGGAGATGAACTGGTGATGGTGGTACATGTTGATGCTATTTACACTTCTATGTACTAAACTAGAGAGTAGCAGCTTATAATGACAAATACATCAAAGTATAAAAGATTTTTTTTATATAATAGAACAATTATATTAGAAAGGACTTCATAGCTGCCTATATAAAATACATCTCACAAAAAGTAATCTGGATTGGCTAAATTGTAAAATAAAACTGGATAGCAAACAAGATTGCACAACCCTCAAAGTCCAAGTATAGGAGACACTTGCAAATAGTAATCTATATCAAAACCAATGTCAACTTATATTACAGATCAAAAACCATTAAATGTAACAGTAGATTAAACACATGAAATATGTTATGCAACAAAAAAACTGAGTAATGTTGAGTAATTTATGCAAATTAATGCAGAACAACTAACAGATTTACCAACAGGAAAAAAAAAACTATATACAAGATTTAGAGCTGGTGCAAGTTACTGCGAACTGAAAACACATTAACTTGATCTTTAAATCTAATAGATACACACAAAACATTTCAATCTGCTAATGTGAAAGGGCGAGAGACAATGACATATGGCATGGAGGGAGAAGAGGATATGTTTCTAGGTTATTACAAGCATTAGTTGGATGATAACAGAGAATAGAAAAGGAAAATATGAAGAAAAAGATAAAAACAGAATAATAGGCTACTTGTTACCAACATGGGAGACTAGATTAAAAGTGACTTTGGAGAGGGTATATAAGATAAAGATATGGAATAGTAGGTTAGATGGAGGCATGTGGAGAGTAAGTAAATGACAGATATAGGAAAGTAGATTAAATGAAGCTATTGAGTGATCAAGACACGGCAGAGTGAGTTAGATGAAGTTACGGCAAATCTGCTACAGACATTCAAGGAATAATCTAGATAAAGTAATGAGGAGAAAATGTAACACAAAGAGATGGGCAGAGTGACTTTGATGAATATACGAGGACAGTAGGTAAGATAGTGTATGGGGAAATAAGATAAAGATATGAGGAGAGAGAGTAATAATAAGAGATGGTTAGTACAGGTCACAGTAATGTCATAGAGATAGCATGTAAGCTAAATACATGTGGAGAATAGGTTACATGTGGTTATAGGGACAATTTGTAAGAATTAGAAGTGTAGATCATGTATACTGTAGACACAAACAGAGTAGTTATATAGACACTGTAAGCAGCTTAATGAAGCAGCTTTGATGTAGAGATCATGCCCCTGCAGTCACTGCTCAATACTCTGCCATTTAGGAGTTAAATCACTTTATTTATGCAGCCCTAGCCTCACATCTCTGTGTATGACTTACACAGCCTCCCTACACATTTTCTGTAAAGAGATATCTAATGTTTAATATTACTTTTTTGCACAGTCTGTTTAATTTAGAATTTCTTATCTCCCGTGCTGCTAATAGCATGCTAGAGCCAGCAGAAGTCTGATGTGTGTGATTACAGAGTTCAATTTACAGAGAAGGAGATAAGGTGTTCTAATAAACACACTGTGCTGTAGAATCTGATTTAAAATGGAATAATTTTTTTCATTGAGGCCGTGTGAGTCCTAGCCAGGGGAATTGTGGATAAGGCTGCATAGACAGAAAAATTGATTTACTTTCTAAATGGTAGAGAATTGAACAGTAAAACTGCAGGGGCAGGATCTACCAAACTGCTTCATTAAGATGGTGGTTAAAGTATTCCTTTAATATGAAGACTTTTAAAGAATAGATACATGAGAACTGAGAGGACATATAGACACGTTGGGGATAAGAAAGAGTTAGTTGGTTAGTAGATGATGTGATGGCATGAACACAATAGATAATAGGATGTCGTGCTAAGCGTAGACAATAAGGCAATAAGGCCACCAGTAGACGAGGGAATTGAGGAGAGTGCACAAGAAGTAGAGAAAAATATAGTAGATAAACTTAGGATATGGAAAAATAAGTAAGAGGAAGATGTGAAGAGAGTAAGTAAAATATGATAAATAGATAGGAGGAAGTTGTGAAATAAAATAATGGTATGAACAATGAAAGACATGAGCAGAACAGATAATGATATAGCAAATGGAAGCTGAATATGGGAGAGAAGTTGTTGATGAAAGGTAGGGACAAAATGAAAAAGAAATCAAGAATCAAGTTGATGACTTTTACTGGGAATAGAGATGGCATTCCTCGTTATCTAAGCAATAATCAGATAAACATATTAGGTGACAAGCAATGTGTGATTTTACCATTAACCTTGTGTTTGAGAAGGTGGTGATTTCAATGAAAATCGAATAATTGACATTAAGATAATCATCCATAGTCCATTTTATTTCTTAAACTTTCCCGTTTTATACTTTAATGGCTTATTTTCTGTACGTTATCCTAATTCAACATACAACATTTCTAAGAGTCCCTAAACAATTACACTGTTGCCCATTTCATCTTTATGAAGCAATTTAACTATATTTAGGTAATAAATGCAAATAACATCAAGGCTTTGAAACTTCGCTGAAGACTTAAAAATCCTTCAACTATGTGTTCAAAGCCAGAACTAATTGACAATTTATAGGATAGCATGTTTAAGCAGCATCATAAGGAACAGGTTTATAGCAATACCTAGCGGACGTTTCTGTCAAACAGGTTAATGATGTGAAAAGTTTATGAATTATAACTAGTCTTGGAGACTAAGAGAGCAAAACAAGAGAACCATGTATTTTTTTAGATTTCACTATTTTAAAGTCCAGACCCTTTTATAGTAAGGCTATTTTTTTCAATTGTTTTCACTGCCTGTGATGTTGGGTCGCTTTCAGGTAAATTATATTGTGAGAATTCTGAGAGTACCTGATGAAAATCTGAAATATTGATTTTCCATCTCTTTTTATTGGTATATTTATCAGATTATTGCCATTGACATGGATTTCGCTTGATACACCAAGATACATAATACACTTCATTAAAAGGGACTCAATATGAACCTCTTCTTTTGAGCAGTTTGACACTTACCTGGTATTTTCTTGCTCTCAAAACACCCAGGGCCAGTGCAAGGATTTTGGGATACACAGAAAAAAAGCATTTTGCTTCCACCTCATCCCCAACATGCATCTTCATCTTAACCCCTTCTTGAATTTTGTACTCCCTTTTGTGTTTCTTACCCTCTCTTTTGTGTCTTACACACCCTTTAGTCTATCTTATTTCCCATTTTTCCCCTTTGTGTGTGTTACACGGGGAGTTACATGAGGAGTGTGTCTTATTTTCCCTTTAAACTCTTTGTGTGTCTCTTACTCTGCCTCAGACCCATTTGTGGGTCTCTTATCCCCCCACACCCCCTTTCTGTGTCTCTTTTGCCTCTTCTCCAACCCCTGTATGTGTTTATCCTCTACCTACCTCTACCTTTGTGTCTCTTGTTCCCTTTCCCCAGCCACAGTGTGTGTCTCTTCTACTTCAGTCCATCTGTGTTTATTTTTCTTCCCTTCCCAAGCCCTTGTGTGTGTCTTTTCCTGTCCAGCCCCTCTGTGTGTCACTTTCTCCACCACAGCCCTTTTTGTGTGTTTCCTTTTCTCTCACATACTCTTTTGTATGCCTCTTCCCCCTCAGCCCATGTGTGTGTCTCTTGCCCTTTCCCTCCTGCTTACCTATATTTTGTAACATGGTACATGGACTGTGTAGAGGATCTTCTGTATTCTCTATTCAGTCTGACAGGAAACTGTGTGATGCTCTCAGTCAGCACTTCCTGTCAGACCTAGAAGGATACAGATCTTCTACCACGCGGCCACACTAAATGAAGTGACTGGCAAGAGGAGGAACACTGTGCTGTGTGCTTTCTTCCTGGTGCTCACCATGAAAATTGTGCCCCCTTACCCGCCTGTGCTGCCTTTTGATTGTGCCGGCCCAGAAAACATGGTACATCTGAGATTCACTAAATGGGAGATACTGAGAGAGCATCATCTGAGTGAGAAACATATGCAGTGATTTGTTCTATCCCTCTGTCCGCAAGCATGTCCAACTATTTATACTGGAATATAAGTAAACGGACGACTAGCTTGTAAATGCCTTGATGTGAGAGACGAGGTAATGAGAAGAAAAATATGAGGAATGAAAGTAAACGAGAAATTCCTTGTTAAGCAAGTATTAATATCAGACACATTTATGGATCTTAAAGCTGCTGGAACCCAATAATGCAAACCATCTCCAAGGAGGCGAAGAGTAGTATTATCATGTCAATGCCTAGAATTAATAACCAGCGAAAAACATTAGGCATCTTGTTTCTGATAATCCTCTGTGAGTTGTCTGACTTTATGTCTAAGTAAGAAATTTTCTTTTAGGTGCAGCAACCAAACCTTTATTATAGTATATTAGCTGTGTCTACATGTCCACTGAATGCAGTTTAAAAAAAAACAAAAACTCTTTTTTAATGTTTGTGTGACGTGAATCTGCAACGCTCAGCGTCCTTTCTGTTTTTGACCCCGCAGCATTCACGTGGTTCACATCAATGAATAAGTGCTTCACTATCTTCTGTATGTATATATACACTGAAGAGCCACAACATTAAAACCACCTGCCCAATATCATGTAGGTCCCCCTCGTGCTGCCAACACAGCTCTGAAGCATTGAGGCATGGACTCCACAAGTCCTCTGAAAGTGTTCTCTGATATCTAGCACCAAGACATTAGCAGCAGATCATTTAAGTCCTGGAAGTTGCAGGCCAAGTACACCAATCATCAGATTTGTTGTCCCAGCACATCCCACAGATGCTCAACTGGATTGAGATCTAGTAAATTCAGAGGCCATGGAAGCATCTTGAACTCTTTGTCATGTTCCTCAAACCATTCCTGAACAATTTTTGTAGTGTGGCAGGGTGCATTATCCTCCTTAAAGAAGTCACTGCCATCAGGGAACATCATTGCCATGAAGGGGAGTACATGGTCTGAAATAATCTCTATGTAGGTGGTTTGTATTAAAGTAACACCCACATAAATGCCAAGACCCAAGTTTTCCCAGTAGAACATAACCCAGAGCATACTACTGCGTCCGTCAGCCTGCCTTCTTCCCATAGAGCATTCTGCTGTAATTTCTTCAAAGGCAAACTATGCACATGCACCCAGTAATCCACCTGATCTAAAATAAAAAGGCATTCACCAGACCAGACAACCTTCTTCCATTTCAGACCATGCCCCCATTGTAGGTGCTTTTGACTGTGGACTCGGATCACCATAAACACTCTCAGTGGTCTGCCACTACGCATTCCCATACAAAAAAACTGTGATGCACTGTTTGTTCGAACATCTTTTTATCATTGCCAGTAGAGATGTCGCGAACATAAAATTTTCCATTCGCGAACGGCAAACCGGCCGAACCGCCATAGACTTCAATAGGCAGGCGAATTTTAAAACCCATAGGGACTCTTTCTGGCCACAATAGTGATGGAAAAGTTGTTTCAAGGGGACTAACACCTGGACTGTGGCATGCCGGAGGGGGATCCATGGCAAAACTCCCATGGAAAATTACATATTTGATGCAGAGTTTGGTTTTAATCCATAAAGGCCATAAATCACCTAACATTCCTAAATTGTTTGGAATAACATGCTTTAAAACATCAGGTATGATGTTGTATCGATCAGGTAGTGTAAGGGTTACGCCCGCTTCACAGTGACAGACCAAACTCCCCGTTTAACGCACCGCAAACAACCACAAACAGTCCATTTGCACAACCGCAAACTCCCCATTTGCATAAGGTTGGATACCAAGCTAGCCATGTCCCGTTCCTTGTCCTCACTGATGTCATTGAAGGTCTCTTCCTCCACCCAGCCACTTACAACACCAAGGGTCCCCGAAAGGTGACAACAAGCCCCCTGGACGCCTGCTGTGTTTGGTCTTCCACCTCCTCAAAGCCACCTTCCTCCTCTGACTCCTCTTCTTCAGACTCCTCTCTCTGCATTGCCGCTCTCTGCATTATTATAAGGTGTGTTAAGTAGTACTATTCCTATCAGTTTAATCCCTGTTACGTACCCTATCAGGGGACGTGTATATGGCATCGATTTTAGGAACCGGGAGATGGAAAAAGATGCTTGGTTGGTCCTCCTACTTCAAATTTGGGGCACTTCGTGTGCAATCTAATGTGCCACCAGATAGGAGTGGTGTGTTAAGTAGTACTGTTCTTATCAGTTTAATCCCTGTTACGTCCCCTATCAGGGGACGTGTATATGGCATCGATTTTATGAACCGGGAGATGGAAAAAGATGCTTGGTCGGTCCTCCTAATTCAAATTTGGGGCACGGCGCGTGCAATCTAATGTGCCACCAGATAGGAGTGTTAAGTAGTACTATTCTTATCAGTTTAATCCCTGTTACGTCCCCCTCATCAGGCCTTTTTTAGTCAATTTGTGCTACAGTAGCTCTTCTGTTGAGTTGGACCAGGAGGGCTAGCCTTTACTCCCCACATGCATCAGTAAATATTATATATAGTAAATGTTACAAGTAGTAAATATTAGATAACATGAACATTATGTATATAATAATTACATACTTTACCAATATAGACCATCTCCATATATGTAAAGTAAATCTGACTAAATATAACTTACTAAGTATACTCTTTTCCTTGTGCCGGACCTTGTTCCAGACCCACCATGGCCTGACATTAACTGACATTGATGGAATAAACATGGATGCAAAGAACAGGGTAATAGAAGTACATGTGGTAGGAAAGAAGCCAATGGACATAATCTGGAATCATGGAAAGTTAGCCAATATGTACCCTAGCACAAAGTATTGTAAAGCAAGTCACAGCAACACTAAAAATGCTGTGACAGAGCAACATTGAAAAGTAGACACCAGCTCCGATAGATCTTCTCTTCCTTACTAGGATGGAAGTGGAGCACCAAAAGGACGCAAGATCACAAGCCAGTGCATGAAAATAAAACACAGGAATCCTGCTTTTATCGCAAATGATTGCATAACTGAGCTGACATAAATGGGGAGTGAGAGAACGTATCCTGCAGCAAAATGTGTGTCAAAGTAGTGGGAGGATAAGGCAGAATCTGAGTGAAACATTATTACTAAAAATATAACAAAGTGATAATTTCTATTTTCTATCTACAGCAGTGATTAACCTATTCCTTTTTTTGTACAGTGGGCATTTTCGTATATTGTTAGCGGTATTGATTTTAACATATATAATTATTTCCCTTTTCATTATACTAGGGCTGGAGAACGCAGGAAACGAGAGGTTTCAATTTCCTCTTATCTGTTCTACGTGCTACAAACCCTTTTGTTATTTTGTTTTGCTTACATTGCGACTATCCCACTATGTATGCCTGCGAGATTATCAATTCCATTCTATAAAATAAATTAAGTGGGAATGTGAGGAAATATATGCTTTTATATAACTTGCGTGGTATATTCAATTTACATTTATTGTTATTTAAAAAAAAAAAAATTGGGGGTTCTGCGAAATTAATAGAATTGCAGTAAAGATGTAATATCTGTAAGATAGAGCTAATTCTTCTGGTAGTTCTTTTCTTGCCATGTTGGCCGACGAAATATATTCAATACATGTCATGTGCATCCGGTATGAAAATCTTCCCATTCAATCTTGAAATGTAGTTTTATTAATTTAATTTCTAACACAGGATGCAGTCAAAACACTAGTTTATTATTTCCCATCTTTATTAACACAAACCACCCCTCGCGTACCACGTTCTCATATAAAACTGCCCCATATAATGAAATGCTTCCATTTGCCAATAATTACACTTCCTGGATTCGTCAGCGATACATTTGGATTTCGGAGACTAACATGACACTCTTCATATGTTCTTGTATGTGACATGTACCTAATTTCTGGTCGCTTTGCTCCAACAGTGACTCTTGCTTCCAGGACCTTGAGGTCTCCAATGTTTTATGGACTGCACTTCCTTCCCTAACGCTAATTACTAGTCATATAAAAAAGATCCTTAAAAATGTGCTTTGGTAAAACATATCAACGTAATGTGTAATTCCTAACCCTTCATCAGTCTGTAACTATTGTACATTTCAATCTGCATCTTGCTTCACCCCAATGCAATCTTTTTAATCTGTTAAAACGTTAACATTTTAAACACGTTATTCCTTTATTTAGTTAAGTAATGATCGTTGACTCATGATCTCTCAATACTTCTGGATATATTGATCTTAATTCAACTCATTATTTAGTTATGTATTTCTAAAAATCCATGGAGCCATGCATCTAACCTTGTTCCATACTACTTTCCTGATCTTAACGTCTAAAATTGCTCAAAAAAAGTGTTTGATTTATTTTGTATATTTATTAAAACGTCATATAATGATTGAGTGTTACATAAAATGCTTAATACTAACAACTTTGAAAAGAACACTCCAGGCCCCATAACCAATACAGGAGATATTGTGAATGGTTTGACAACAAACAAAACTGCGAACTTCAGTACATTTACTACGATATTGCATTTTAACACCATCATTTAATCCTTTGCACATTCCCCTTCTCTGCTTAAATATCCTTAAATAGTGTAAATAGATTTCCACGTTCCCAAATATAAGCATTTTTTTTTTCCAATTCGGCTTCTGCAAACCCTTAAAAAGGTTTTCTCATTTCTGGGTTATCAACTTGTGCATTTTTTGCAAAGTTGCTACTTTTTATTTGGAAGCTGCGTTATCAAATATCCTGGACCACTTGTAAAAAAAAGAAGCAAATCCCGGTTTGTTAAATTAATGTTCATCTTTGCTTAGTTGCAAGAAAAAAAGTAGATTGTGAAATCATAAAATACGTTTTTTGTTTTTTTGGCATTGGTATGTTGCAGTTTAGGGAACCCCACGAAAAACATTGTCCTCGAAGAATATTAATAAATAAAAATCTATTACTTAACTCTCATGTATCCTCGTATCGAAAAGCCGTGGTAGATGTTGATTCAACTTTTTAATGATTCCCAAGAACTCAAACATTTCTTAAATTCATAGCATCTGCAGTTTTACTTGGTTTCTATCTTGTCATTTTGATTACCAAATGACACAATTCCAACTCCTTCTGTAGACTTTAAGAAATCTGCACACTGCCATTTATAGATTCTGGGCATAGAGCCAGCTGTCATTCGTAGTGTTGAGGCCACTTAGTGCATCTTCAATTTATAATGCATTCCTTTGACTTGAGGTAGCATGTCTTTTTTTCACACTCTTAAAACCTTCAATTTTATAGAATCTCTACAATTACACAAGCCAAATACAGTTCTCTAAACCTTTGTAGAGAAAACACCAATTTATTTTATTCCGAGGAGAACGATGGCTAGTTTGTCGAACAAAAAGAACAATAAAATCTCACCTCTAAACAAACACAATTAGGTATTCTTTTTTTTTTATCAATAACAGCATATTTGGTGCATACTAATTAACAAAAATAATTCTGTTTAAGTATATTATTATTAGGTATTCTTTTTTTTTATCAATAACAGCATATTTGGTGCATACTAATTAACAAAAATAATTCTTTTTAAGTATATTATTATTTACAGTTAATTATTGTCGACAAGTTGGTATTCACGATGCTTGCCTTTCTAAGATTATGTGATTGGAACGGACATATTTGTAACACTAATTTTGAATTATTTTCAATGCAGATTTAGTAACATGCCAAATGGTTCCTCATAGTGAATCTGGCACCTAAACAATTTTTAACTCATAGAAAACAGTCAATTTGCCCCATCTGGTCAGCTGTATCCCTACTTAGAAACACAGACTTAATTTCTGATTTTGTGTCTGGGACAGCAATGCAATATATCTATAAGACTCCTTGTTGAGCACTTCTAAAGTATTATTGGGGAACAGTCACTTTCCATATTTTTTTACATTTGGTTTACTTATGCCTATATTTAACAAATATGTATTTTTTTGAGCCTTGAAAATTAAATATAGAAATCCACACCTGTTTATCCTGCAACTGGATGCCTGCATCTTAGCACCCTGCCAATCCCTGTTATACACTCTGTCCTTGTCACCTGAGAGTCAGCACAGAGAAAAACTACAGAGAAAAGAAGAAACGCAATACATTTGTGACCTGGCTTTGCTTGGACTGTGCTTGATTGTGACGTAAGTTGATAAATCTTTAATATACATTTAAAAGCAAATTAAGCATCTCACGAAACAAGATTAACACAAATTGCAGGTGAGTTTTTTTAGTGATGTAATTTTCAGAGGCATGTTGTACCTCTTGAATCTCAACATTCAGTGCTAACGGGAGGTTTCCTAAACCTGCTATTCTTAAAAACAAACAAAAAAAAAAACTATTTATTTTTCTTTTTTTTGGATACATTGCTTCTTTATGAGAAGCATCTGACCAGTGGACCAGGACGATTGCCACACATGCTGTGTAGGTCCCCAATACTTCTAAACCTCAGCTAGAATGCTAGAATTAAAAATAAATATCAACACATAAAATGAAGCTATAAAAATATATGTATATTTAAAGTTAGAGTCTTCCTAGTGGACCAGGACGATTGCCACACATGCTGTGTAGGTCCCCAATACTTCTTTATGACAAACATTGGATTAGACCAGCGATCACCTGGACAGATGATTTCATGAGAGGAGAAGTGGCTGCCTGGTGGACACGGCCCACTGCTGGATAACCGGTGAGAAAAATTAGCTTATTTTTGTTTATTTTACAAAGGGGGGGCACAAGCTAAATCTCAGCTAGAATGCTAGAATTAAAAATAAATATCAACGAATAAAATGAAGCTATAAAAATATATGTATATTTAATGTTCCTTTAAATATGGAAGCATTGTTTTATGCAATTAGGGCCTTAAGAAGGATTTTATTGGTTTCAAATAATCCCATTCAGTTATAAAAAAGTATTTCTCAAATGTTTTATCTATAAAATTCCCATTAATGGTGAGTTCTGTAGATAGATTATTTGAAAAGTGTGTTTTTTTTTTTTTGTTTTTTGTTTTTAAAAACAGACTTGGATAATTTCTGATTCAAACTATTTAAACTGAGGCCTAAGCTTGTTTTTTTTTTTCCACCTCTCACACAGTTATGAGTGGTGTGATTTACAAATAGTATCCAATATACACCAAAATTATAGTATATGTAAAAAAAGCTACTTAGCTTAATAGAACAGCTTCCCGAGGTCCCTTCCCTGATGGTGACCTCACATAAACAAGATATATACAGAAAACGGGACACTGGATATCTAAAATAAAAAAAGAACAAATAATAGTGCAACACTGTTGGGGTAGGTTTGCAGTGCCCCCACTCTATATGGAACTCACAAACTCCAGACAAAAAAAGCCTTAAAGTTGCAGTCCCCACGAGGGGAGGTCTGGTTACTCAGTCAGCTTTAAGCCCTCTGGATCAAAGTCAGGAATCAGGTAGGTGGGTGAGTGGTGTGATGCCTCCTAGGTTTTAGCACAGTTACTGAATGTTGAAAGTTGATTGAAGAGTTGGACCTTTGTGTGTAGACCTCACAAATTGAAGAATATGCTAGCGTTAGTGTACTTATAATCTTAATTTTAATAATGACAGGAGGCGAGTATTTTGCATAACTCTCTTTACTAAACTCGACAGCAGTAAAGAAAGTGAAACATTTAACCAATCAAAAATGCAATAGGGAGTATGATATTCCCAGTAAATAGGCTCCTCCCCCTCTTTCGGATGCAACATCGTAAACAGGGAAGGAGATTCGTATAAAGTCTGAACAATCACGAACAGATAAGAAACCAATAGAACGATGGTCTTGAGGAAGATCCGTCACAAGTATCAACGGTTGTCATAGCCAGTATCAAACGGTTGAGAAAAAGTGGTCCAACGGGAACGGTGGCTTTCATGGATTGAGCAATATTCCAATAAGGACCTTGCAGATATTCCATGCGTGTGTGAAGTTAAACTGAAAGAGAATGTGAAATGGGTTAGGCACCGGTCTTCAAACTGGTTGTGTCAGTGAACAACGACCCATGTATTACTAGTACAATATACTTATATATGAGTGGTATATCCTGATAAACTCGAAATGACAATAGTAAAAGGAGAAGGAACCAAACTATGTATGTAAATAAGTATAAGCTGGATAGTGGTAGTTATAATGCCTGAATAAACTCTATCTATTATAATAATAAGATGGAAGTTCCCCTCCTCCCCGGGTGGGAAAATACTCACCTCCTGTCTTTATTAAAATTAAGATTATAAGTACACTAACGCTAGCATAATCTTCAATTTTATCACACGACAGGAGGCTTCCTATTTTGCATTTTTAACGCTGTTGAGTGAGTGACAGCTGCCCCGGAGTTCGGGCGGAAGTAGAATGTGCAGAACATGGATTCTCTCGACCAGTCTGCCGAGCATAGGATATCCGATAGCAAGGCACCCGCCGTGAAGGTCGAGGAAGCCGCCGCACCGCATACTGAATGGGCCCTGATGGAAGTGTCCACGCCTGCTAGAGCCAGAATCCAATGAACCCATTTGGCGAGGGTGGTCGTCGAGATGGGAACGTGTGGTCTAACGGAAGATACGAGGAGTTGGCCTGATGGAGAGGACCGAATCGGTAGTGTAACCTCTACGTACCATCGTAGGGTGGAAACAACACAGAGTTGTGGGTCTGAGGTGAAGAAGAGGTAGAACACCGACGTAGAGTCTGATTTTGTGCGACGGGACACCCGGAAGGTGACACCTTCCGGGGAGATAGAGAACGCGTCGATGTCGAATGCCCGAATGTCCGAAACCCTGCGGAAGGATACCAGGCAAAGCAGAACCATGAGTTTAGCTGATAGTTGTTGAAGGGACAGGTTATCGTTGTGTGGCCAGTCTCTCAAGAGACAGAGAACAACGTCTACGTCCCAGAGCCGTGAGTATTTGGGGCCTGGGGGTTGTTGCAGCCGGATGCCCTTAGGAGTCGACATACCAGTGGATCCTTACCCACTGGGATCCCGAGAGTGGGAATGTAGGCCGCCGATATAGCGGAGCAGACTACGTTAATCGATCTGTATGATCGACCTATGGAGAATAGGTGAGATAAGAAGTTTAAAACGGCTGGAATAGTGGCTGTAAATGTATCAAGATTCCGTTCCCTGCACCAAGTGACCCAGGAATTCCAAGCGGATAGGTAGCTTCTTCTGGTTCCTGGAGCCCATGAGTCCCATAGGAGGTCCCTAGCCGTCTGCGATTGTCCGCCGACTTGCCAGGTACCCCGGAAAGAGTCCAAGCCACTAGGGTGAGTCGGTTGTCTAGGATCAGTGGATGAGGATTGCCCTTGGGGTCTATGAGGAGGTAGGGATGGTGAGGAAGTAGAAGTAGATCCTTGTATGATAGTGCCAGGAGATCCGGGAACCATGGTTGTCCCCTCCATAGCGGAGTGATGAGTACTATGGACACTTGTTGGTTTTTCAGGTAGTGGATGGTCCTTGCTATCATAGCAAAGGGAGGGAAGGCGTAGGCTCCCGAGTTCGGCCACGGTTGTAGGAACACGTCTACTGCCTTGCTCTCCGGGTCTGGGAGCCAGCTGAAGTACATTCGTTTTTGTCTGTTGTTGCGAGACGCAAACAGATCCAGAAGAAACGGACCCTGACGTTCCATCAGTTGGTTGAAGATCTGTGGATCCAGTCTCCAATCGCTGGTATCTCGCCAGTGGCGGGAGAACCAGTCTGCCGTGATGTTCGTCTCCCCTGGGAGGTATTCCGCTTTGAGGGAGATGTTGCGGGGTAGACAGAAGTCGAAAATCTCTTTCGTTAGTTCTGACAGAATGCAGGACCGGGCTCCGTCCAGGTGGTTGATGTAGCAGACTGCGGAGATGTTGTCCATCCGGAGGAGGATGCAGCAGTCCGTCTTGTCCTTTGCCAGGCTGCGGATGGCGAAGGATCCCGCCAGAGGTTCCAGGCAATTTATGTGTAAGTTGAGGTCCTGGCAGGTCCAGGCGCTTCCTGTCGAAGTATCTCCGCTTGTCGCGCCCCATCCCCAGAGGCTGGCGTCCGATTCCATGACTATAGCGGGTGTGTTCCCGAAAACGGCCCGACCATTCTATGCTTCCATGCTGTCTAGCCACCATCTGAGTTCGTCTCTGACTTCCTCCGTTATGGGGACCGGTTGGTCGTATGAGGGGTTGTGTCTGAGGAAGGACGCCTTGAGGCGTTGCATTGCCCTGTAGTGGAGTGGGCCCGGGAAGATAGCTTGTATGGAAGCTGAGAGGAGTCCCACCAGTCGGGCAAGGGCATCGAAAGGCTGATGGCTGAAATCTTCGATGTCGGCAGTCTTAGCATGCTGGTGGTAGAATCTATCTCGAAACCTAGAAACTGGACTGTTTGAGAAGGGTGGATGGCTGACTTTTGGAAATTCACCACGAAACCCAGGGATGATAGGAAGTCCGTTGTATACTGTGTGTGACGTATCCGTCTGGACTTGGTGGAGCACAACAGTAGGAGGTCGTCCAGGTATATAATGCAGCGAATTCCTAGAGTTCGAAGATGAGCAACCACGGGCTTCAATAGTTTGGTGAAGCACCATGGGGCCGAGCTGAGGCCGAAGGGGAGGCACGTGAACTGCCAGGGGAGGTCTTGCCAGAGGAAACGTAAGAATTGGCGGCAGGAGTAGTGGAGGGGTACTGAGAGGTACGCGTCCTTTAGGTCCAGCCTTGTGAACCAATCTTTGTCTTGCAATAGGTCCCTCAGAAGGTGAATGCCTTCCATCTTGAAATGTCAGTATGTGACGTATTCGTTGAGTCTTCTCAAGTTTATGACTGGACGAAATTCTCCTGTTTTCTTCTTCACCAAGAATATGGTGCTGAAGAAACCTCCGGGACCGGAGGCGGGTTCGATTGCCCCTTTCGAATATAGTTCTTGTAACTCGTTGTGTATGAGGTTGCGATCTTCTGTTGAGCAGCTGATGGGATGTGGAAGGTCCCTTTGATGTGGGTGGTCTACTAAGTCGATGATGTAGCCCTGTACCATCTGTAGGACCCATGCAACCGTGGAGATGGTCATCCATTCCTGAAAAAACAGAGAGATACGCCCCGCTGTACGCAGTGGGAGATAAATATGTGTTAGATGGTTAATTACCGGTAGAGAAGCGTGCTCTGCCTCGGGTACGTGGTCCACGACCTCTGTCTGCACCTTGTGTGTAGGAGAATGGATGACGAAACCCACCTCTGGGTAGAAAGGTTGGGGCCTTGTGGTGCGGGGGCCTGATGGCCAAAAACAGCTGGCAGCACAGCCCCTTTGGCAGCCAGCCCGTCCAAAAACACCTCTGGTGGGATTTTGCCTGAATACTCTCCTCATCGAGGATTGAGCTTTGTTCAGAGATGTAAACATGTTGACATGTCTGTTTAGATCTTTAAGGAAGGGGTCTCCGAATAATTTGCCCTGTGCCAGCCGGCCTAATTCTTTGGTGCCCAATTCCACCAGTTTTCCGTCAATATGGAGTAAAGCTGCCTAGCGCCGCTCTGAGGAGAGGGCTATGTTTTTGTTACCCACAAAACAGAAGCATCTTTGTGCCCATTCCCACACATCATGAGCCCACTCACGCACCATGGTTGTATCAAATTGGTCTGCCCTAGCCAAGGCATCGTCGGCTAAATACATGATTCTGGCTAGTGGTCCCACCGAGTCCAGTAGTTTGTACTGTATTCCTCTGAAGCCTTTTTCTACCACTTTAGGGGGGTCACGACTGCCTCGAGACATAAAGGTGGTCATCACATGGTCAAATTCGGGAGTTTCTGCTACGTGGTCTGGTAGTGAGGGTCGAGAGTATTCTGACCGCATTCGATTGCAGACGGTCTTGTCGAGGGATTTACGTAGCCAGAGGTGAATAAATTTTGTGAGATGATCAGGGGGTGTCCAGTCCCCCGAGCTTGGATGGCGTATGCTTCTCGGGTCGACGAGTCTGTGACCCGATGGGTCTTCACCCTCTTGTAGGGTTTCCGCGGTGTCTGGTTCTAGGGGTTCCCTTAGTAAGGTGTTTGGAAAGAAGCCGGGTTGTGACCCGGAGTCCGAGCCCAATGCGTCCTCTTGTGAGTCAGATTCGTGTGCTTGCCATTCGTCTAAGACGGCCATGGACTTCGTGTGTATGTCGTCTTCATCCGAGGAGTGTTCGTGTTGTAGGGCCGGAGTGGTGACCATGGAGGATTTGTGCTTTTTGGCCGGGGTCTTACCCTTAGTCGGGTTCTGGTGACCCTTTTCCCCTTTCCAGTGGCGCTTGCCGGGAAGGGGTTCTTGGCTCTTGTGAGATTCTGGGTCTTCAGAATCTGAGTCGTGGCGGGATTGGTGGGATTTAGGTGCTTTCCTTTTCTCAGAGGCCATCATCTTGGAGAGAGCCTTCTCCATGGAGGCGGTTACAGCCTCATTAATCATTGTTTGGAAGTCGGTTGTTTGAGGGGCTTCCATCTTGTATAAGCGTGGCACAGGGCGTACGTGGCAGAGGTCAGCGAAGCTGTATTCTGAGTCACTGTGGTGACTATAAGGGCAGCACCCTTGAACCCCAGCAGGGTTTTGTATAACATGTAACTTGAAGTTAGACACGTAAATATATAACCCCAGCAGGGTTAGATAAACCCCAGCAGGGTTAATATAGAGAGGAAATCAAATTTGCGAGGACCCCAGCAAGGTAACACAGAATGTATTTGACACTAGCAGTGTTTGCCCCAGCAGGGCAGTAAACCACAGGATTGGGATTTTGTATAATATGTTACTGGCCCTCACCCAGGAAATAACAGAGGTGGTCACAGGGCGACCTTCAATGGCAGCAAGGTATAGGGGCAGCACCCCAGTAAAACACAGGTAAAACCTTGTGTAATAACAGCTTTATATAGCAAACTGACCTCTGTAGTCCGCCGGGCTGTGAAGAAAAAACGCAATCTAAAATGGCCGCCGTAGTCTCGCGATATGCGAGAACCAAGATGGCCGCCGCGTGAGTGAGGAAACTAGAGTTTTGCCATGGGTCCCCCTCCGGCATGCCACAGTCCAGGTGTTAGTCCCCTTGAAACAACTTTTCCATCATTATTGTGGCCAGAAAGAGTCCCTGTGGGTTTTAAAATTCGCCTGCCTATTAAAGTCTATGGCGGTTCGCCCGGTTCGCCTGTTCGCGAACATTTGCGGAAATTCGCGTTCGCCGTTCGCGAACGGAAAGTTTTATGTTCGCGACATCTCTACTCGTGAGGGAGTAATGGCTCAGAGCATCTGCCTTGCAAAGACTTATTATTGAGTTGCATTGAGAAGTCTGTGATTTAAAAGAAATAGAAAGTCTGAGCAAATTTAGAAAGAAACAGCTTGTAAAGACTTCAGACCAGAGGACTGCAGCTTTTGAAGGCTGTTTTTAGATGTATCCCCAATAAGATTGTACAATTTAATTCCCGCTAGTTTACATTTGGGGCATGTCTACTTAATAGTAATTGTATATTATTTTGTGCAGTGGAGTGTCCCTTAAGTTCTCTGTCATTTTGGAGTTAAATCACTTTGTTTACGCAGCCCTAGTCACACCTCACTGCGTGTAAAATGCACAGACTTCCTAAACACTTCCTGTAAAGTGAGATTTAATGCTTACACCTCCTTTATTGCACAGCCTGGTTAAGTTGGAATTGCTCATCTCCTGCTCTGTTAATAGCTTGCTAGACCTTGCAGGAGACTCCAGTGTGTGAATAAAGTTACATTTATTGACATAAGATGAAAACATCTAAAGTGAGTTAACATCCATTTGAAAATGAAAATTTTTGTTTAACTCCTTAATGGCAGATAATTGAGCAGTGAGACTTCAGAAGCATGATATATACACTAAAAACTACTTCATAAAGCTAAAGTTGTTTTGGTTACAAATGCAGAAAGAAAAGTCCTGCGCTCAACTCCCATCACTACTGGGCGGCTGCAATGACTACAGTACACATCAGCCCCAATACATAGTAAAAACCAAAGAAAAACATGTTACCTGCGCTCAGGGGCGTACCTAGAGCATTTGGCACCCGGGGCGGATCCTCCTTATGGCACCCCCCCCCCCCTTAAAATGTAAAAAAACACCCAGTGTTTGTGCATCTAAATGTAAATGTAAATGTAAGCATGGGTTTTTGTATGGAAAATGTGTGAGTGAATGTAGGGGTGTGTAGTGTTGGCGTTTGAATGCAGGCATGCATTTGTGTGTAATGTTGGCAGTATAGGGCAGTGATGTGGTTATATCAAAAACATGGTGATATTTTAAAGGTGTGTTTGTAGTGTTGTTTGAATGCAGTGGTGTGCTTTTGTGTAGTGTTGGCAAAATGCTAAGATGTATGCACATATACACATACACAAATATATACACACAATCAGACAACACATTTGCATATAATTCATACTAGCCACCCAGATTTCCTGTTCTGCGCTGGCTGACACCTCTAAACTTCGATCTTTGTTTAGCAGATAACTCCTCTATTTGATATCCCTATGTGAGATTGCCATATTTAGATCTAAAGAGCACCCTAATTTAGCATATTTAAATATGGAAATCTCACATAAGAGCATACATTTAGGAAAATATCTACTAAACTGCTAAAAGATCAAAATGTAAAAGCCTTTTACTTAATTTAATCTTTCAGTTGTTTAGTAGATAACTCCCGTATTTGTTATCCTTATGTGGGATTGACATATTTAAGGACACCAAATAAGGGAGCTATCTACTAAACACATACACATTTATATACACACAGACTTGTACATCTGTGGTTGTGTGTGTGTATATAAATACACACACAATCCCAGACATACACCTAATCACAGACACACAATCACAATAAACACACACTTAACGACAGAGATACACACAATCACAGACACACACAAAAATCACATTCTTACACACATTTAGTAATTAAGATGTCCACCCAGCTTCCCTACCTTGCTCTTGGATCTTCCCCATGGTGATTAACGGTTGCTGCTGGGCGCTCTTCCTGCACATCTCACTTGTGCTCCCAGTAGTGATGACGATGCCATCTTATCCCAGCTGCCGGTTCACTGCAGGGCGCGCACTAACCTCACTGCCTCCCAGAATATATCTGTCCTTGTCCCTTGTGTAAAAAAATGTGTTTGTGACAGCGTATGTATGTGCATTGTGTGTGACTGCATATGTAATTTGTGAATGTGAGCCTGTGTGTAATGTGTCTATGTGACAGTAGGGGAACAGTTGTATGTGCCTGGGTGGGTCGGAGTAGATTGGGGTCTGGGACTTCGTGTGTGATATTGCATGGGGGAATAGGGCAGGGAGGGTGAGGGTATAATGGCACGGAGGGTGGGGGATATAGGGCAGGGGGGTGGGGTTATAATGGCAGGGGGATTATAGGGCAGGGGGGTATAGTAGTACCTTACCATTTAGGAGGGTGCAGGATCAGCAGGGTCTGTTTCACCATTTGGTGGCTGCTCTGGGGTTATAATGGCAGTGAGGTGGGGTATAGGGCAGGAGGGGTTGGAGTATAATGGCAGGGGGGTTATAATGGCAGTGAGGTGGGAGTATAGGGCAGGCGGTGTGGGGGTAAAGGGGTGGGAGTATAATGGCGGGGGGGTATAGAGAGGGGGGTGTTATAATGGCAGGGAGGTGGGGGTATAGGGCAGGGGGATTATTATGGCAGGGGGGATTATAATGGCAGGGAGGGTGGGGGTATAATGGCCGTGTGGGGTATAGGGCAGGGAGGGTGGTGGTATAATGGCAGGGGGTATAGGGCAGGGGGGGTGGTGATATAATGTCAGGGGGGTATAGGGCGGGGGTGATATAATGGCAGGGGGGTATAGGGCAGGGAGGGTGGTGGTATAATGGCAGGGGGTAAAGGGTAGGGGGGTGATATAATGGCAGGGGGGTATAGGGCAGGGAGGGTGGTGGTATAATGGCAGGGGGGTATAGGGCAGGGAGGGTGGTGGTATAATGGCAGGGGGGTACAGGGCAGGGAGGGTCGTGGTATAATGGCAGGGGGGTACAGGGCAGGGAGGGTGGCGGTATAATGGCAGGGGGTATAGGGCAGGGGGGGTGGTGATATAATGGCAGGGGGGTATAGGGCAGGTGGGGTGATATAATGGCAGGGGGTATAGGGCAGTGGGGGTGATATAATGGCAGGGGGTATAGGGCAGTGGGGGTGATATAATGGCAGGGGGTACAGGGCAGGGAGGGGGGTTATAATGGCAGGGGGTGGTGATATAATGGCAGGGGGGTACAGGACAGGGAGGGGGGTTATAATGGCAGGGGGTGGTGATATAATGGCAGGGGGTGATTTAATGGCAGGGGGGTATAGGGCGGGGTGGTGGTGATATAATGGCGAGGGGGTGATTTAATGGCAGGGGGGTATAGGGCGGGGGGTGATATAATGGCAGGGGGGTGATATAATGGCAAGGGGGGTGGTGGTATAATGGCAGGGGGGTACAGGGCAGGGAGGGTGGCGGTATAATGGCAGGGGGTATAGGGCAGGGGGGTGGTGATATAATGGCAGGGGGGTATAGGGCAGGTGGGGTGATATAATGGCAGGGGGTATAGGGCAGTGGGGGTGATATAATGGCAGGGGGTACAGGGCAGGGTGGGGGGTTATAATGGCAGGGGGTGGTGATATAATGGCAGGGGGGTACAGGGCAGGGAGGGGGGTTATAATGGCAGGGGGGTGATTTAATGGCAGGGGGTATAGGGCAGGGGGGGTGGTGATATAATGGCAGGGGGTGATTTAATGGCAGGGGGGGTATAGGGCGGGGTGGTGGTGATATAATGGCAGGGGGGGTGATTTAATGGCAGGGGGTATAGGGCAGGGGGGGGTGATATAATGGCAGGGGGGTGATATAATGGCATGGGGGTGATATAATGGCAGGGGGGTGATTTAATGGCAGGGGGGGTATAGGGTGGGGGTGATTTAATGGCAGGGGGGTATAGGGCAGGGGTGGGGGTGATTTAATGGCAGGGGGGTATAGGGCAGGGGTGGAGGTGATTTAATGGCAGGGGGGTTATAATGGCAATGGGGTATAGGGCAGGGGGGTATAATAGTTACTTACCATTTAGAAGGGTGCATGGGCAGCAGCTCCTTCCCAGGCAGGCAGCAGGTGCAGGGGATCTGTACAGAGTGACCGCGGGGGAGCAACCTGGTTCTGCTCCCCCTGCTGGTACACTCCGAAATAGCCTCCCTGCAGCTCAGTGTGTGAGTCAGAACACAGGCTGGGAATCCCCTCCTTGTGCTCTGACTCACTGACTGAGCGCCGGTCTGCCGGAGCTGCGGGAGAGCAGGAGGTACAGAACCTGGCACCCCCCTGCTGAGTGGCACCCGGGGCGGACCGCCCCCCCCGCCCCCCCCTTAGTACGCCACTGCCTGCGCTCTATCCTTTATCCCTATGTATTTTTAAAACAAATGGAGGTCTTTTAGTTACCTCCAATGGCCATGAGAGGATTGAGCCCACCTGCCACATCAAGGCAGACCCCCCTAGGTGGGTCCTAACTCTAACCATTCACCTTGCTTCCTTGAGCCTCTGGCAAAAATCTCTAATGATGTGGCAGGTGGGCTTGATGTGGCAGGTGGGCTCAATGGCCATTGGCTCAATGGCCATTGGAGGTAACTAAAAGACCTCCATTTGTTTTAAAAATACATAGGGATAAAGGATAGAGCGCAGGTAACATGTTTTTCTTTGGTTTTTACTATGTATTGGGGCTGATGTGTACTGTAGTCATTGCAGCCGCCCAGTAGTGATGGGAGTTGAGCGCAGGACTTTTCTTTCTGCATTTGTATCCAATTTTTGTATTACTCAGCCTTGTTACAATGCAGCCGCCCATCCCATGTGTTCCCTATTAAGGGTTAATAATGTATAGGGGTGTATATAAAGAAATACCCCTTTCTGTCTCATTAGAGATTTTTGCCAGAGGCTCAAGGAAGCAAGGTGAATGGTTAGAGTTAGGACCCACCTAGGGGGGTCTGCCTTGATGTGGCAGGTGGGCTCAATCCTCTCATGGCCATTGGAGGTAACTAAAAGACCTCCATTTGTTTTAAAAATACATAGGGATAAAGGATAGAGCGCAGGTAACATGTTTTTCTTTGGTTTTTAAAGTTGTTTTGGTGACTATTATGTCCCTTTTTTAAGAATAATTATCGTTTAACATAAACGTTACCTTTTCCTCAGTTGGTTATTGATACGATATACATTTAAAAAGGAATAAAGCAAATTGCAAGGTGTTTGGTTCAAGGCCTATGCTCCAGAGATTATGCAACATGTACTATATGATGTGTAAAACGGTAACTGTGCTCTGTGCTTGGCTTTTCTTTGTCATGGAAATAAGAATATGTCAGGTATTTAAATGCACATTTCGTATGCTTGTAAAAAAAAGAGGAAAACGTTAATCACATCCCTGACAGCTTTAAAATGCCAAGCGAGAATGAAATTTTACAGAATACATTCTCACTGAACCACTAAGCGATAACCAGACTACAGAACGTAGTCATGGTACCAGTACATATCCTGCATTTATATTGGATCTGAGACCCTACATAACCTGCAAGAAATAGAATAACCCACTCATATCCAGAGAAAAATGGTACATACTAAATTACTTTTTGATTTGACTCTATAACATGGATGACTATGGACGCCTAGGACCCCATTGAAATAATTGACATTAAGGGCAAAATAATTGGTTCAACTTTCCTTTGTTGGCTTTAACTGCTCAGTCTTGAAGGGTTAGAATTCCAAAATAAATAGAACATTAATCTATGCCAGAGAAAGCTACAATTTAAAGGGACACTATAGTCACTAGAATAACTACAGCTTATTGCATTTGTTCTGGTGAGTAGAATCATTACCGTCCGGCTTTTTGCTGTAAACACTGTCTTTTCAGAGAAAATGCAGTGTTTACATTACAGCCTAGGGATAACTCCACTGGCCACTCCTCGGATGGCTGCTGGTGGTGCTTCCTGTGGCAGTGCTGCACAGTGTGACTGACATTCATTGTCTCCACCCTCTGCATGGAGACACGGAACTTTCCACTTAGAGATGCATTGACGCAATTCATCTCTATGAGGAGATGCTGATTGACTGTGTTTGACTTGTGCTGACTCTGCCCCTGATCTGCCTCCTTGACAGTCTCAGCTAATCCTATGAGGAAGCAGTGAGATTGGCTCAGACCACCACTTCTGATGATTTCAGCAGACAGCAGGCAGACATAGGTAGAGCCAGTAGCTGCAGACTTGAATAAAAGTTAAGATTTTACTATATTTAGGGGGGCCAGAGGGGCTAAATGGTGGTTTTAACACTATAGGGTCAGGAATACACGTTTGTATTCCTGACCCTATAGTGTCACTTTAAGGATTCCCTGGTAAATATAAACTTTACAAGGGATCCTTTGTCACTCTTTCGAGGAAGTTAAGGACTTAAACGCCTAACGACCATTAGGGTATTGGCCAAACCACTCCAATAATAATGACAAAAATAGACTTTGCGAGTTGAATGTTTTAGGTATAGTGTTGTCGCGAACCCGGAATTTTCGGTTCGCGAACGGCGAACGCGAACTTCCGCAAATGTTCGCGAACCGGCGAACCGCGCTGTGGCGAAACCAACCTCGCCACTGGGCCCTGGAGAAGCCTGTTTGCTAGCCTCCTACCTGCTGACTATGGCCCCTGGGTTATTTGGGGCATATTGTACTGTATATCGCTGCTACTGGCCCTTTTAACAGCATCTATGGACATATTGGGACTTTTGGGACTACTGTCCCTTTAAGACTGTGATACATATTCTAGTATATTGCCTGTAATATTATATGTGTATATGTGTATTAAGTTTAACCTGGGATATGTATGCAGCATTCATCTGATTGTTCGGTAGAATCACTCCATTCATTATATTGAGTGAAACTACCGAACAACCAGACCACCCAGGAATAAGTGTGCCTCCAATTACAGTTTGCAACAATGTTGCAAACGGGTAATTGGCAATCCATGTAATGTATGCTTTGTCCTCTGGGTGGCCGCCATTCGGGAAACAAACACGTGGCGGCGGCCATCTTAAACTACCGAACAGCGGTGTTTTGCCGTCGAGTGTCTGGAACTAATATCGGACACTTGACTAGGCAAACACCGCTGAGACCTCCATACTTCCAGAAATTCGTATAGAAACTACCGAATGACCCGCCGTTCGGTAGAAAGAACCCCACAAACAAGGGAATTCATTCAAACCCTCTCCAGGCTCTATAACACAGGCAATTCGTCTGTTTTCATTCCCTTGTTTGTGACCGACCGCAGGGCCAAAATGCATGGAACTGTTTTCGGATACTTTACCCATGCGGTCGGTCAAATCTTTGGAACCCCATATCTCCCGAACCATTCATCCGAATTACTTGAATTTTGGATATGCTGTCCCCCTGAATAAGGGCTATCCAGCGATGCTGGATTTAAAGGTGTACCCCCGGGTTTTGGGGTACATCCAGAACTTGGCTGAAAAAGTGTACCGGATAATTGAGTTTAATGTTATCTGAGGGGAGGGGATGTGTGGGCTGAACCATGTATGTGATTGGTTATTTTATGCCTCCCCCTGGGTGTGGCCTGTATGTGGATTAGTGTAATAAAAGCCAGGCTGGATGAGCCAGTCCAGAGTTCCTGTTTTAACCTCAAAGTGATGTGTCGTCTCATTATTGGGGGAAGGATTTATTGTATGCTGTTCCAGTTGACTGCTAGGGGTACAAGCCTATTCGTATGGTTCCTATTCAATGGTCTACAGCATTCATATGCTTGGGAGAATTTAAAGGTTTCTTGGATTCGGTGATTATGGTGTCTGCCAGAGTGCTTGGAGTCCTCAGGAAGCACTAGGAGCATCCTTTAACGGAGGTACTCAGTCGGGGTGCCAGGTGATCCGTTCGCGCGAACCGCCATTGACTTCAATGGGCAGGCGAATTTTAAAAACGACAGGGACTCTTTCTGGCCACAATAGTGATGGAAAAGTTGTTTCAAGGGGACTAACACCTGGACTGTGGCATGCCAGAGGGGGATCCATGGCAAAACTCCCATGGAAAATTGCACAGTTGATGCAGAGTCTGCTTTTAATCCATAAAGGGCAGACATCACCTAACATTGACACCTGTCCTCAAAGCCCAGCCCTGATACACACTGACACAGAGCAGAATAGAGACTGTTCCCCCTACATAGGGTCACTTGGCAGATATGGATTGACACCTGTCCTCAAAACCCCTGATACACACTGACACAGAGCAGAATAGAGACTGTTCCTTGTCCACAGAGACCATGATACACACTGACACAGAGCAGAATAGGGACTGTTCCCCCTACATAGGGTCACTTGGCAGATATGGATTGACACCTATCCTAATGATCCCTGATAAACACTGACACAGAGCAGAATAGAGACTGTTCCCCCTACATAGGGTCACTTGGCAGATATGGATTGACACCTATCCTAATGATCCCTGATACACACTGACACAGAGCAGAATAGGGACTGTTCCTCCTACATAGGGTCGCTTGGCAGATATGGATTGACACCTATCCTAATGATCCCTGATACACACTGACACAGAGCAGAATAGAGACTGTTCCCCCTACATAGGGTCACTTGGCAGATATGGATTGACACCTATCCTAATGATCCCTGATACACACTGACACAGAGCAGAATAGGGACTGTTCCTCCTACATAGGGTCACTTGGCAGATATGGATTGACACCTGTCCTAATGATCCCTGATACACACTGACACAGAGCAGAATAGGGACTGTTCCTCCTACATAGGGTCACTTGGCAGATATGGATTGACACCTATCCTAATGATCCCTGATACACACTGACACAGAGCAGAATAGAGACTGTTCCTCCTACATAGGGTCACTTGGCAGATATGGATTGACACCTGTCCTCAAAACCCCTGATACACACTGACACAGAGCAGAATAGGGACTGTTCCTCCTACATAGGGTCACTTTGCAGATATGGATTGACACCTGTCCTAATGATCCCTGATACACACTGACACAGACCAGAATAGAGACTGTTCCCCCTACATAGGGTCACTTGGCAGATATGGATTGACACCTATCCTAATGATCCCTGATACACACTGACACAGAGCAGAATAGGGACTGTTCCTCCTACATAGGGTCACTTGGCAGATATGGATTGACACCTGTCCTAATGATCCCTAATACACACTGACACAGAGCAGAATAGGGACTGTTCCTCCCACATAGGGTCACTTGGCAGATATGGATTGACACCTGCCCTAATGATCACTGATTCACACTGACACAGAGCAGAATAGAGACTGTTCCTCCTACATAGGGTCACTTGGCAGATATGGATTGACACCTGTCCTAATGATCCCTGATACACACTGACACAGAGCAGAATAGAGACTGTTCCTCCTACATAGGGTCACTTGGCAGATATGGATTGACACCTGTCCTAATGATCCCTGATACACACTGACACAGAGCAGAATAGAGACTGTTCCCCCTACATAGGGTCACTTGGCAGATATGGATTAACACCTGTCCTCAAAACCCCTGATACACACTGACACAGAGCAGAATAGAGACTGTTCCTTGTCCACAGAGACCATGATACACACTGACACAGAGCAGAATAGGGACTGTTCCCCCTACATAGGGTCACTTGGCAGATATGGATTGACAAATCCCTGACAAACAGCTACCACATGCAAGGAAGGCAGCAGGGGCGCAAATGACCCACTCCCGACGCGGGAAGGTAGTGACGACAAATAACAATACAGGACTCTTTAGAGGCCCTGTAATTGTAATCAGTCCACTTGCACCAGTGGGCCTAAAAATTAGGCATGTACACATGCCTGAAAAATTTGGTATTGTTGCAGCCGCTGCTGTAGCAGCGTCCAGAAAAATTGATGTTTGTTTCACAGGCAGAAAGTGCCCTAAAACATGGCGGCTTGAACCCTAGTTGGTGGCGGATAAGTCACGCAAGTCAAACGTCATTCAGAGCTAAAATACAGCAGCGTGTGGACAATTTTTAGCCCAAGGCAGCTCATCTCATCAGGCCTTTTTTAATCGAATGTATCGCCCAGTGTCAGTCCCTTCGGGATCCATCCCTCATTCATCTTAATAAAGGTGAGGTAATTTAGACTTTTTTGACCTAGGCGACTTCTCTTCTCAGTGACAATACCTCCTGCTGCACTGAAGGTCCTTTCTGACAGGACACTTGAAGCGGGGCAGGCCAGAAGTTCTATCGCAAATTGGGATAGCTCAGGCCACAGGTCAAGCCTGCACACCCAGTAGTCAAGTGGTTCATCGCTCCTCAGAGTGTCGATATCTGCAGTTAAGGCGAGGTAGTCTGCTACCTGTCAGTCGAGTCGCTCTCTGAGGGTGGATCCCGAAGGGCTGTGGCAATGCATAGGACTTAAAAAGGTCCGCATGTCCTCCATCAACAACACGTCTTTAAAGCGTCCTGTCCTTGCCGGCGTGGTCGTGGGAGGAGGAGGAGGAGGATGACTTCCACCTCTCCCCCTGTTAGATTCCCGTTGTGCTGTGACATCACCCTTATACGCTGTGTAAAGCATACTTTTTAATTTATTTTGCAAATGCTGCATCCTTTACGACTTGTTGTAATTGGGTAACATTTCCGCCACTTTCTGCTTATACCGGGGGTCTAGTAGCGTGGACACCCAGTACAGGTCGTTCTCCTTCAGCCTTTTTATACGAGGGTCCCTCAACAGGCAGGACAGCATGAAAGACCCCATTTGCACAAGGTTGGATGCCGAGCTACTCATTTCCCGTTCCTCCTCCTCACTGATGTCATTGAAGGTATGTTCTTCCCCCCAGCCACGTACAACACCACGGGTACCAGATAGGTGACAACGAGCACCCTGGGATGCCTGTTGTGTTTGGTCTTGCTCCTCCTCCTCCTCCTCAAAGCTACAATCCTCCTCTGACTCCTCTTCCTCACAATCCTCTTCCAGCGTTGCCGCAGGTCCAGCAAGCGATGCTGATAAGGCTGTTTCTGGTGGTGATGGTGACCACAACTCTTCCTCTTCCTCTTCACGCTCATCTACAGCCTGATCCAGCACTCTTCGCAGGGCACGCTCCATGAAGAAAACAAATGGTATGATGTCGCTGATGGTGCCTTCGGTGCGACTGACTAGGTTTGTCACCTCCTCAAAAGGACGCATGAGCCTATAGGCATTGCGCATGAGCGTCCAGTAACGTGGCAAAAAAATTCCCAGCTCCCCAGAGGCTGTCCTAGCACCCCGGTCATACAAATATTCATTAACAGCTTTTTCTTGTTGGAGCAGGCGGTCGAACATTAGGAGTGTTGAATTCCAACGAGTAGGGCTGTCGCAAATCAAGCGCCTTACTGGCATGTTGTTTCGCCGCTGGATATCGGCAAAGTGAGCCATGGCCGTGTAGGAACGCCTGAAATGGCCACACACCTTCCTGGCCTGCTTCAGGACGTCCTGTAAGCCTGTGTACTTATGCACAAAGCGTTGTACGATCAGATTACACACATGTGCCATGCACGGCACATGTGTCAACTTGCCCAACTTCAATGCCGCTATCAAATTTTTTCCGTTGTCACACACCACTTTGCCGATATCCAGTTGCTGCTGAGTCAGCCACTTTTCCACCTGTGCGTTCAGGGCGGACAGGAGTGCTTGTCCGGTGTGACTCTCTGCTTTCAAGCAAGTCAAACCCAAGACGGCGTGACACTGCCGTATCCGGGATGTGGAATAGTACCTGGGGAGCTGGGGGGGTGCCGTTGATGTGGAGCAAGAAGCAGCGGCACAAGAGGACTCAGCCGAGGAGGTTATGGAAGAGGATGGAGTAGGAGGAGTAGAGGAGGTGGCAGCAGGACTGCCTGCAATTCGTGGCGGTGTCACCAACTCCTCTGCAATGCCACGCATTCCTTGCTTGTCAGCCGTCAGCAGGCTTACCCAATGCGCAGTGTAGGTGATATACCTGCCCTGACCATGCTTTGCAGACCAGGTATAAGTGGTCAGATGGACCCTTGCCCCAACACTGTGTGCCAGACATGCCATGACTTCCTTTTGCACAATCGAGTACAAGTTGGGGATTGCCTTTTGTGAAAAGAAATTCCGGCCGGGTACCTTCCACTGCGGTGTCCCAATAGCTACAAATTTTTTGAACGCCTCAGACTCAACCAGATTGTATGGTAAAAGCTGGCGGGCTAATAGTTCGGACAAGCCAGCTGTCAGACGCTGGGCAAGGGGGTGACTTGGTGACATTGGCTTCTTACGCTCAAACATGTCCTTGACAGACACATGACAGTGGGCAGATGAGCGGGAACTGCTCAAGGCGGGAGACAGAGTGGCGGATGGTTGAGAGGGGGCAAGAAGGACAGCAGTGGTTGACGTGGCTGAAGATGCTGGACCAGCAATTATGCACAGTAATAGTCACCTGCACACACAGATATCCCCCTAAAATAGCTATAACTAAAAACAAACTAAAAACTACTTCCAAAAATATTCAGCTTTGATATTAATGAGTTTTTTGGGTTCATTGAGAACATGGTTGTTGTTTAATAATAAAATTAATCCTCAAAAATACAACTTGCCTAATAATTCTGCACTCCCTGTATTCTAGGGCAAAAGGGAATCACAGCACCACGACCACGACGGCCCCTGCGGGGTGGCCTGCCTCTGCCTGTCATTTTTTTGGGGATTAGTGGTACTATGCGTGCAAGCTTCTGTGAGACCAGATATGATTGGCAATGTGAACTGTAACAGTTCTGCAGAGCACACACTGTAGGCCTGAGACACCCGCTTGAAGACAAGTAACTGCTATTCAATCTATAACAGTGAAAAACAAATTTTGGTTGTAAAAGCACGCTATAGAGACACAAGATATGAGTGGCAACTGTCAAAGCACACTGGCACAGGTCTGCAGAGCACACGCTGAAGTAGGCCTGAGAAGCCCGCTTGAAGACAAGTAACTGCTATTCAATCTATAACAGTGAAAAACAAATTTTGTTTTTAAAAGCACGCTATAGAGACACCAGATATGATTGGCAATGTGCACTGGAACAGTGCTGCAGAGCACACGCTGAAGTAGGCCTGAGACACCCGCTTGAAGACAAGTAACTGCTATTCAATCTATAACAGTGAAAAACAAATTTTGGTTGTAAAAGCACGCTATAGAGACACAAGATATGAGTGGCAACTGTCAAAGCACACTGGCACAGGTCTGCAGAGCACACGCTGAAGTAGGCCTGACACCCAGACGCTTGCAGACAACTAACTGCTCTTCTATTACAGTGAAAAAAATTATTTATTTTAAATCTAAAGCTTAAGCTATTGTAAAAACAGATATGAGTGGTGGCACTGGGCAAGAGGGCACAGTATCCACTGTGAAACTCACACAGAAGCTGGCAGGCAGGCAACTGCTCTTCTATTACAGTGGAAACAAAGTTTTGGTTTTAAAAGCACGCTATAGAGACACCAGATATGAGTGGCAACTGTCAAAGTACGCTGGCAGGGTTGTGCAGGGCACACGCTGAAGGAAGGCCTGACAGAGCCGCTTGAAGGACACTGACTGGCTGCTATTAGCTTACACTGGAAACCTTTTTTCTTTGTAAAAGCACGCTATAGAGACACCAGATATGATTGGCAACTGTCAAAGCATGCTGGCAGGGTTGTGCAGGGCACACGCTGATGGAAGGCCTGACAGAGCCGCTTGAAGGACACTGACTGGCTGCTATTAGCTTACACTGGAAACCTTTTTTCTTTGTAAAAGCACGCTAAAGAGACACCAGATATGATTGGCAACTGTCAAAGCACGCTGGCAGGGTTGTGCAGGGCACACGCTGAAGGAAGGCCTGACAGAGCCGCTTGAAGGACACTGACTGGCTGCTATTAGCTTACACTGGAAACCTTTTTTCTTTGTAAAAGCACGCTAAAGAGAAACCAGATATGATTGGCAACTGTCAAAGCACGCTGGCAGGTTTGTGCAGGGCACACGCTGAAGGAAGGCCTGACAGAGCCGCTTGAAGGACACTGACTGGCTGCTATTAGCTTACACTGGAAACCTTTTTTCTTTGTAAAAGCACGCTAAAGAGACACCAGATATGATTGGCAACTGTCAAAGCACGCTGGCACAGGTCTGCAGAGCACACGCTGAAGTAGGCCTGACACCCAGACGCTTGCAGACAACTAACTGCTCTTCTATTACAGTGAAAAAAATTATTTATTTTAAATCTAAAGCTTAAGCTATTGTACAAACAGATATGAGTGGTGGCACTGGGCAAGAGAGCACAGTATCCACTGTGAAACTTACACAGAAGCTGGCAGGCAGGCAACTGCTCTTCTATTACAGTGGAAACAAAGTTTTGGTTTTAAAAGCACGCTATAGAGACACCAGATATGAGTGGCAACTGTCAAAGAACGCTGGCAGGGTTGTGCAGGGCACACGCTGAAGGAAGGCCTGACAGAGCCGCTTGAAGGACACTGACTGGCTGCTATTAGCTTACACTGGAAACCTTTTTTCTTTGTAAAAGCACGCTAAAGAGACAGCAGATATGATTGGCAACTGTCAAAGCACGCTGGCAGGGTTGTGCAGGGCACACGCTGATGGAAGGCCTGACAGAGCCGCTTGAAGGACACTGACTGGCTGCTATTAGCTTACACTGGAAACCTTTTTTCTTTGTAAAAGCACGCTAAAGAGACACCAGATATGATTGGCAACTGTCAAAGCACGCTGGCAGTGTTGTGCAGGGCACACGCTGAAGGAAGGCCTGACAGAGCCGCTTGAAGGACACTGACTGGCTGCTATTAGCTTACACTGGAAACCTTTTTTCTTTGTAAAAGCACGCTAAAGAGACAGCAGATATGATTGGCAACTGTCAAAGCACGCTGGCAGGGTTGTGCAGGGCACACGCTGAAGGAAGGCCTGACAGAGCCGCTTGAAGGACACTGACTGGCTGCTATTAGCTTACACTGGAAACCTTTTTTCTTTGTAAAAGCACGCTAAAGAGACACCAGATATGATTGGCAACTGTCAAAGCACGCTGGCAGGGTTGTGCAGGGCACACGCTGAAGGAAGGCCTGACAGAGCCGCTTGAAGGACACTGACTGGCTGCTATTAGCTTACACTGGAAACCTTTTTTCTTTGTAAAAGCACGCTAAAGAGACACCAGATATGATTGGCAACTGTCAAAGCACGCTGGCAGTGTTGTGCAGGGCACACGCTGAAGGAAGGCCTGACAGAGCCGCTTGAAGGACACTGACTGGCTGCTATTAGCTTACACTGGAAACCTTTTTTCTTTGTAAAAGCACGCTAAAGAGACAGCAGATATGATTGGCAACTGTCAAAGCACGCTGGCAGGGTTGTGCAGGGCACACGCTGAAGGAAGGCCTGACAGAGCCGCTTGAAGGACACTGACTGGCTGCTATTAGCTTACACTGGAAACCTTTTTTCTTTGTAAAAGCACGCTAAAGAGACAGCAGATATGATTGGCAACTGTCAAAGCACGCTGGCAGGGTTGTGCAGGGCACACGCTGAAGGAAGGCCTGACAGAGCCGCTTGAAGGACACTGACAGGCTGCTATTAGCTTACACTGGAAACCTTTTTTCTTTGTAAAAGCACGCTAAAGAGACACCAGATATGATTGGCAACTGTCAAAGCACGCTGGCAGTGTTGTGCAGGGCACACGCTGAAGGAAGGCCTGACAGAGCCGCTTGAAGGACACTGACTGGCTGCTATTAGCTTACACTGGAAACCTTTTTTCTTTGTAAAAGCACGCTAAAGAGAGAGCAGATATGATTGGCAACTGTCAAAGCACGCTGGCAGGGTTGTGCAGGGCACACGCTGAAGGAAGGCCTGACAGAGCCGCTTGAAGGACACTGACAGGCTGCTATTAGCTTACACTGGAAACCTTTTTTCTTTGTAAAAGCACGCTAAAGAGACACCAGATATGATTGGCAACTGTCAAAGCACGCTGGCAGTGTTGTGCATGGCACACGCTGAAGGAAGGCCTGACAGAGCCGCTTGAAGGACACTGACTGGCTGCTATTAGCTTACACTGGAAACCTTTTTTCTTTGTAAAAGCACGCTAAAGAGACAGCAGATATGATTGGCAACTGTCAAAGCACGCTGGCAGGGTTGTGCAGGGCACACGCTGAAGGAAGGCCTGACAGCCGCTTGAAGGACACTGACTGGCTGCTATTAGCTTACACTGGAAACCTTTTTTCTTTGTAAAAGCACGCTAAAGAGACACCAGATATGATTGGCAACTGTCAAAGCACGCTGGCAGGGTTGTGCAGGGCACACGCTGAAGGAAGGCCTGACAGAGCCGCTTGAAGTACACTGACTGGCTGCTATTAGCTTACACTGGAAACCTTTTTTCTTTGTAAAAGCACGCTAAAGAGACACCAGATATGATTGGCAACTGTCAAAGCACGCTGGCAGTGTTGTGCAGGGCACACGCTGAAGGAAGGCCTGACAGAGCCGCTTGAAGGACACTGACTGGCTGCTATTAGCTTACACTGGAAACCTTTTTTCTTTGTAAAAGCACGCTAAAGAGACAGCAGATATGATTGGCAACTGTCAAAGCACGCTGGCAGGGTTGTGCAGGGCACACACTGAAGGAAGGCCTGACAGAGCCGCTTAAAGGACACTGACTGGCTGCTATTAGCTTACACTGGAAACCTTTTTTCGTTGTAAAAGCACGCTAAATAGACACCAGATATGATTGGCAACTGTCAAAGCACGCTGGCAGGGTTGTGCAGGGCACACGCTGATGGAAGGCCTGACAGAGCCGCTTGAAGGACACTGACTGGCTGCTATTAGCTTACACTGGAAACCTTTTTTCTTTGTAAAAGCACGCTAAAGAAACACCAGATATGATTGGCAACTGTCAAAGCACGCTGGCAGGGTTGTGCAGGGCACACGCTGATGGAAGGCCTGACAGAGCCGCTTGAAGGACACTGACTGGCTGCTATTAGCTTACACTGGAAACCTTTTTTCTTTGTAAAAGCACGCGAAAGAGACACCAGATATGATTGGCAACTGTCAAAGCACGCTGGCAGTGTTGTGCAGGGCACACGCTGAAGGAAGGCCTGACAGAGCCGCTTGAAGGACAATGACTGGCTGCTATTAGCTTACACTGGAAACCTTTTTTCTTTGTAAAAGCACGCTATAGAGACACCAGATATGATTGGCAACTGGCAGGGTTGTGCAGGGCACACGCTGAAGGAAGGCCTGACAGAGCCGCTTGAAGGACACTGACTGGCTGCTATTAGCTTACACTGGAAACCTTTTTTCTTTGTAAAAGCACGCTAAAGAGACAGCAAATATGATTGGCAACTGTCAAAGCACGCTGGCAGGGTTGTGCAGGGCACACGCTGAAGGAAGGCCTGACAGAGCCGCTTGAAGGACACTGACTGGCTGCTATTAGCTTACACTGGAAACCTTTTTTCTTTGTAAAAGCACGCTAAAGAGACAGCAAATATGATTGGCAACTGTCAAAGCACGCTGGCAGTGTTGTGCAGGGCACATGCTGAAGGAAGGCCTGACAGAGCCGCTTGAAGGACACTGACTGGCTGCTATTAGCTTACACTGGAAACCTTTTTTCTTTGTAAAAGCACGCTAAAGAGACACCAGATATGATTGGCAACTGTCAAAGCACGCTGGCAGGGTTGTGCAGGCCACACGCTGAAGGAAGGCCTGACAGAGCCGCTTGAAGGACACTGACTGGCTGCTATTAGCTTACACTGGAAACCTTTTTTCTTTGTAAAAGCACGCTAAAGAGACACCAGATATGATTGGCAACTGTCAAAGCACGCTGGCAGGTTTGTGCAGGGCACACGCTGAAGGAAGGCCTGACAGAGCCGCTTGAAGGACACTGACTGGCTGCTATTAGCTTACACTGGAAACCTTTTTTCTTTGTTAAAGCACGCTAAAGAGACAACAGATATGATTGGCAACTGTCAAAGCACGCTGGCAGGGTTGTGCAGGGCACACGCTGAAGGAAGGCCTGACAGAGCCGCTTGAAGGACACTGACTGGCTGCTATTAGCTTACACCTGAAACCTTTTTTCTTTGTAAAAGCACGCTAAATAGACACCAGATATGATTGGCAACTGGCAAAGCACGCTGGCAGGGTTGTGCAGGGCACACGCTGAAGGAAGGCCTGACAGAGCCGCTTGAAGGACACTGACTGGCTGCTATTAGCTTACACTGGAAACCTTTTTTCTTTGTAAAAGCACACTAAAGAGACACCAGATATGATTGGTAACTGTCAAAGCACGCTGGCAGGGTTGTGCAGGGCACACGCTGATGGAAGGCCTGACAGAGCCGCTTGAAGGACACTGACTGGCTGCTATTAGCTTACACTGGAAACCTTTTTTCTTTGTAAAAGCACGCTAAAGAGACACCAGATATGATTGGCAACTGTCAAAGCACGCTGGCAGTGTTGTGCAGGGCACACGCTGAAGGAAGGCCTGACAGAGCCGCTTGAAGGACACTGACTGGCTGCTATTAGCTTACACTGGAAACCTTTTTTCTTTGTAAAAGCACGCTAAAGAGACAGCAGATATGATTGGCAACTGTCAAAGCACGCTGGCAGGGTTGTGCAGGGCACACGCTGAAGGAAGGCCTGACAGAGCCGCTTGAAGGACACTGACTGGCTGCTATTAGCTTACACTGGAAACCTTTTTTCTTTGTAAAAGCACGCTAAAGAGACACCAGATATGATTGGCAACTGTCAAAGCACGCTGGCAGGGATGTGCAGGGCACACGCTGAAGGAAGGCCTGACAGAGCCGCTTGAAGGACACTGACTGGCTGCTATTAGCTTACACTGGAAACCTTTTTTCTTTGTAAAAGCACGCTAAAGAGACACCAGATATGATTGGCAACTGTCAAAGCACGCTGGCAGTGTTGTGCAGAGCACACGCTGAAGGAAGGCCTGACAGAGCCGCTTGAAGGACACTGACTGGCTGCTATTAGCTTACACTGGAAACCTTTTTTCTTTGTAAAAGCACGCTAAATAGACACCAGATATGATTGGCAACTGTCAAAGCACGCTGGCAGGGTTGTGCAGGGCACACACTGAAGGAAGGCCTGACAGAGCCGCTTAAAGGACACTGACTGGCTGCTATTAGCTTACACTGGAAACCTTTTTTCTTTGTAAAAGCACGCTAAATAGACACCAGATATGATTGGCAACTGTCAAAGCACGCTGGCAGTGTTGTGCAGAGCACACGCTGAAGGAAGGCCTGACAGAGCCGCTTGAAGGACACTGACTGGCTGCTATTAGCTTACACTGGAAACCTTTTTTCTTTGTAAAAGCACGCTAAAGAGACACCAGATATGATTGGCAACTGTCAAAGCACGCTGGCAGGGTTGTGCAGGGCACACACTGAAGGAAGGCCTGACAGAGCCGCTTAAAGGACACTGACTGGCTGCTATTAGCTTACACTGGAAACCTTTTTTCTTTGTAAAAGCACGCTAAATAGACACCAGATATGATTGGCAACTGTCAAAGCACGCTGGCAGGGTTGTGCAGGGCACACGCTGATGGAAGGCCTGACAGAGCCGCTTGAAGGACACTGACTGGCTGCTATTAGCTTACACTGGAAACCTTTTTTCTTTGTAAAAGCACGCTAAAGAGACACCAGATATGATTGGCAACTGTCAAAGCACGCTGGCAGGGTTGTGCAGGGCACACGCTGATGGAAGGCCTGACAGAGCCGCTTGAAGGACACTGACTGGCTGCTATTAGCTTACACTGGAAACCTTTTTTCTTTGTAAAAGCACGCTAAAGAGACACCAGATATGATTGGCAACTGTCAAAGCACGCTGGCAGTGTTGTGCAGGGCACACGCTGAAGGAAGGCCTGACAGAGCCGCTTGAAGGACAATGACTGGCTGCTATTAGCTTACACTGGAAACCTTTTTTCTTTGTAAAAGCACGCTATAGAGACACCAGATATGATTGGCAACTGGCAGGGTTGTGCAGGGCACACGCTGAAGGAAGGCCTGACAGAGCCGCTTGAAGGACACTGACTGGCTGCTATTAGCTTACACTGGAAACCTTTTTTCTTTGTAAAAGCACGCTAAAGAGACAGCAAATATGATTGGCAACTGTCAAAGCATGCTGGCAGGGTTGTGCAGGGCACACGCTGAAGGAAGGCCTGACAGAGCCGCTTGAAGGACACTGACTGGCTGCTATTAGCTTACACTGGAAACCTTTTTTCTTTGTAAAAGCACGCTAAAGAGACACCAGATATGATTGGCAACTGTCAAAGCACGCTGGCAGGGTTGTGCAGGGCACACGCTGAAGGAAGGCCTGACAGAGCCGCTTGAAGGACACTGACTGGCTGCTATTAGCTTACACTGGAAACCTTTTTTCTTTGTAAAAGCACGCTAAAGAGACACCAGATATGATTGGCAACTGTCAAAGCACGCTGGCAGGGTTGTGCAGGGCACACGCTGAAGGAAGGCCTGACAGAGCCGCTTGAAGGACACTGACTGGCTGCTATTAGCTTACACTGGAAACCTTTTTTCTTTGTAAAAGCACGCTAAAGAGACACCAGATATGATTGGCAACTGTCAAAGCACGCTGGCAGTGTTGTGCAGGGCACACGCTGAAGGAAGGCCTGACAGAGCCGCTTGAAGGACACTGACTGGCTGCTATTAGCTTACACTGGAAACCTTTTTTCTTTGTAAAAGCACGCTAAATAGACACCAGATATGATTGGCAACTGTCAAAGCACGCTGGCAGGGTTGTGCAGGGCACACGCTGAAGGAAGGCCTGACAGAGCCGCTTGAAGGACACTGACTGGCTGCTATTAGCTTACACTGGAAACCTTTTTTCTTTGTAAAAGCACACTAAAGAGACACCAGATATGATTGGCAACTGTCAAAGCACGCTGGCAGGGTTGTGCAGGGCACACGCTGATGGAAGGCCTGACAGAGCCGCTTGAAGGACACTGACTGGCTGCTATTAGCTTACACTGGAAACCTTTTTTCTTTGTAAAAGCACGCTAAAGAGACAGCAGATATGATTGGCAACTGTCAAAGCACGCTGGCAAGGTTGTGCAGGGCACACGCTGAAGGAAGGCCTGACAGAGCCGCTTGAAGGACACTGACTGGCTGCTATTAGCTTACACTGGAAACCTTTTTTCTTTGTAAAAGCACGCTAAAGAGACACCAGATATGATTGGCAACTGTCAAAGCACGCTGGCAGGGTTGTGCAGGGCACACGCTGAAGGAAGGCCTGACAGAGCCGCTTGAAGGACACTGACTGGCTGCTATTAGCTTACACTGGAAACCTTTTTTCTTTGTAAAACCACGCTAAAGAGACACCAGATATGATTGGCAACTGTCAAAGCACGCTGGCAGTGTTGTGCAGGGCACACGCTGAAGGAAGGCCTGACAGAGCCGCTTGAAGGACACTGACTGGCTGCTATTAGCTTACACTGGAAACCTTTTTTCTTTGTAAAAGCACGCTATAGAGACACCAGATATGATTGGCAACTGTCAAAGTATGCTGGCAGGGTTGTGCAGGGCACACGCTGAAGGAAGGCCTGACAGAGCCGCTTGAAGAACACTGACTGGCTGCTATTAGCTTACACTGGAAACCTTTTTTCTTTGTAAAAGCACGCTAAAGAGACAGCAGATATGATTGGCAACTGTCAAAGCACGCTGGCAGGGTTGTGCAGGGCACACGCTTGAAGGAAGGCCTGACAGAGCCGCTTGATGGACACTGACTGGCTACTATTAGCTTACACTGGAAACCTTTTTTCTTTGTAAAAGCACGCAAAAGAGACACCAGATATGATTGGCAACTGTCAAAGCACGCTGGCAGGGTTGTGCAGGGCACACGCTGAAGGAAGGCCTGACAGAGCCGCTTGAAGGATGCTGACTGGCTGCTATTAGCTTACACTGGAAACCTTTTTTCTTTGTAAAAGCACGCTAAAGAGACACCAGATATGATTGGCAACTGTCAAAGCACGCTGGCAGTGTTGTGCAGGGCACACGCTGAAGGAAGGCCTGACAGAGCCGCTTGAAGGACAATGACTGGCTGCTATTAGCTTACACTGGAAACCTTTTTTCTTTGTAAAAGCACGCTATAGAGACACCAGATATGATTGGCAACTGGCAGGGTTGTGCAGGGCACACGCTGAAGGAAGGCCTGACAGAGCCGCTTGAAGGACACTGACTGGCTGCTATTAGCTTACACTGGAAACCTTTTTTCTTTGTAAAAGCACGCTAAAGAGACAGCAAATATGATTGGCAACTGTCAAAGCATGCTGGCAGGGTTGTGCAGGGCACACGCTGAAGGAAGGCCTGACAGAGCCGCTTGAAGGACACTGACTGGCTGCTATTAGCTTACACTGGAAACCTTTTTTCTTTGTAAAAGCACGCTAAAGAGACACCAGATATGATTGGCAACTGTCAAAGCACGCTGGCAGGGTTGTGCAGGGCACACGCTGAAGGAAGGCCTGACAGAGCCGCTTGAAGGACACTGACTGGCTGCTATTAGCTTACACTGGAAACCTTTTTTCTTTGTAAAAGCACGCTAAAGAGACACCAGATATGATTGGCAACTGTCAAAGCACGCTGGCAGGGTTGTGCAGGGCACACGCTGAAGGAAGGCCTGACAGAGCCGCTTGAAGGACACTGACTGGCTGCTATTAGCTTACACTGGAAACCTTTTTTCTTTGTAAAAGCACGCTAAAGAGACACCAGATATGATTGGCAACTGTCAAAGCACGCTGGCAGTGTTGTGCAGGGCACACGCTGAAGGAAGGCCTGACAGAGCCGCTTGAAGGACACTGACTGGCTGCTATTAGCTTACACTGGAAACCTTTTTTCTTTGTAAAAGCACGCTAAATAGACACCAGATATGATTGGCAACTGTCAAAGCACGCTGGCAGGGTTGTGCAGGGCACACGCTGAAGGAAGGCCTGACAGAGCCGCTTGAAGGACACTGACTGGCTGCTATTAGCTTACACTGGAAACCTTTTTTCTTTGTAAAAGCACACTAAAGAGACACCAGATATGATTGGCAACTGTCAAAGCACGCTGGCAGGGTTGTGCAGGGCACACGCTGATGGAAGGCCTGACAGAGCCGCTTGAAGGACACTGACTGGCTGCTATTAGCTTACACTGGAAACCTTTTTTCTTTGTAAAAGCACGCTAAAGAGACAGCAGATATGATTGGCAACTGTCAAAGCACGCTGGCAGGGTTGTGCAGGGCACACGCTGAAGGAAGGCCTGACAGAGCCGCTTGAAGGACACTGACTGGCTGCTATTAGCTTACACTGGAAACCTTTTTTCTTTGTAAAAGCACGCTAAAGAGACACCAGATATGATTGGCAACTGTCAAAGCACGCTGGCAGGGTCGTGCAGGGCACACGCTGAAGGAAGGCCTGACAGAGCCGCTTGAAGGACACTGACTGGCTGCTATTAGCTTACACTGGAAACCTTTTTTCTTTGTAAAACCACGCTAAAGAGACACCAGATATGATTGGCAACTGTCAAAGCACGCTGGCAGTGTTGTGCAGGGCACACGCTGAAGGAAGGCCTGACAGAGCCGCTTGAAGGACACTGACTGGCTGCTATTAGCTTACACTGGAAACCTTTTTTCTTTGTAAAAGCACGCTATAGAGACACCAGATATGATTGGCAACTGTCAAAGTATGCTGGCAGGGTTGTGCAGGGCACACGCTGAAGGAAGGCCTGACAGAGCCGCTTGAAGGACACTGACTGGCTGCTATTAGCTTACACTGGAAACCTTTTTTCTTTGTAAAAGCACGCTAAAGAGACAGCAGATATGATTGGCAACTGTCAAAGCACGCTGGCAGGGTTGTGCAGGGCACACGCTGAAGGAAGGCCTGACAGAGCCGCTTGAAGGACACTGACTGGCTACTATTAGCTTACACTGGAAACCTTTTTTCTTTGTAAAAGCACGCAAAAGAGACACCAGATATGATTGGCAACTGTCAAAGCACGCTGGCAGGGTTGTGCAGGGCACACGCTGAAGGAAGGCCTGACAGAGCCGCTTGAAGGATACTGACTGGCTGCTATTAGCTTACACTGGAAACCTTTTTTCTTTGTAAAAGCACGCTAAAGAGACACCAGATATGATTGGCAACTGTCAAAGCACGCTGGCAGGGTTGTGCAGGGCACACGCTGAAGGAAGGCCTGACAGAGCCGCTTGAAGGACACTGACTGGCTGCTATTAGCTTACACT
The DNA here is from genome assembly GCF_036172605.1 of Pelobates fuscus. Taxonomy (NCBI): domain Eukaryota; kingdom Metazoa; phylum Chordata; class Amphibia; order Anura; family Pelobatidae; genus Pelobates; species Pelobates fuscus. The sequence goes on from NC_086320.1 coordinate 19,062,159, forward strand.
GGAAACCTTTTTTCTTTGTAAAAGCACGCTAAAGAGACACCAGATATGATTGGCAACTGTCAAAGCACGCTGGCAGGGTTGTGCAGGGCACACGCTGAAGGAAGGCCTGACAGAGCCGCTTGAAGGACACTGACTGGCTGCTATTAGCTTACACTGGAAACCTTTTTTCTTTGTAAAAGCACGCTAAAGAGACACCAGATATGATTGGCAACTGTCAAAGCACGCTGGCAGTGTTGTGCAGGGCACACGCTGAAGGAAGGCCTGACAGAGCCGCTTGAAGGACACTGACTGGCTGCTATTAGCTTACACTGGAAACCTTTTTTCTTTGTAAAAGCACGCTAAAGAGACACCAGATATGATTGGCAACTGTCAAAGCACGCTGGCAGGGTTGTGCAGGGCACACGCTGAAGGAAGGCCTGACAGAGCCGCTTGAAGGACACTGACTGGCTGCTATTAGCTTACACTGGAAACCTTTTTTCTTTGTAAAAGCACGCTAAAGAGACACCAGATATGATTGGCAACTGTCAAAGCACGCTGGCAGGGTTGTGCAGGGCACACGCTGATGGAAGGACTGACAGAGCCGCTTGAAGGACACTGACTGGCTGCTATTAGCTTACACTGGAAACCTTTTTTCTTTGTAAAAGCACGCTATAGAGACACCAGATATGATTGGCAACTGTCAAAGTATGCTGGCAGGGTTGTGCAGGGCACACGCTGAAGGAAGGCCTGACAGAGCCGCTTGAAGGACACTGACTGGCTGCTATTAGCTTACACTGGAAACCTTTTTTCTTTGTAAAAGCACGCTAAAGAGACAGCAGATATGATTGGCAACTGTCAAAGCACGCTGGCAGGGTTGTGCAGGGCACACGCTGAAGGAAGGCCTGACAGAGCCGCTTGAAGGACACTGACTGGCTACTATTAGCTTACACTGGAAACCTTTTTTCTTTGTAAAAGCACGCTAAAGAGACACCAGATATGATTGGCAACTGTCAAAGCACGCTGGCAGGGTTGTGCAGGGCACACGCTGAAGGAAGGCCTGACAGAGCCGCTTGAAGGATACTGACTGGCTGCTATTAGCTTACACTGGAAACCTTTTTTCTTTGTAAAAGCACGCTAAAGAGACACCAGATATGATTGGCAACTGTCAAAGCACGCTGGCAGGGTTGTGCAGGGCACATGCTGAAGGAAGGCCTGACAGAGCCGCTTGAAGGACACTGACTGGCTGCTATTAGCTTACACTGGAAACCTTTTTTCTTTGTAAAAGCACGCTAAAGAGACACCAGATATGATTGGCAACTGTCAAAGCACGCTGGTAGGGTTGTGCAGGGCACACGCTGAAGGAAGGCCTGACAGAGCCGCTTGAAGGACACTGACTGGCTGCTATTAGCTTACACTGGAAACCTTTTTTCTTTGTAAAAGCACGCTAAATAGACACCAGATATGATTGGCAACTGTCAAAGCACGCTGGCAGGGTTGTGCAGGGCACACGCTGATGGAAGGCCTGACAGAGCCGCTTGAAGGACACTGACTGGCTGCTATTAGCTTACACTGGAAACCTTTTTTCTTTGTAAAAGCACGCTAAATAGACACCAGATATGATTGGCAACTGTCAAAGCACGCTGGCAGGGTTGTGCAGGGCACACGCTGATGGAAGGCCTGACAGAGCCGCTTGAAGGACACTGACTGGCTGCTATTAGCTTACACTGGAAACCTTTTTTCTTTGTAAAAGCACGCTAAAGAGACACCAGATATGATTGGCAACTGTCAAAGCACGCTGGCAGGGTTGTGCAGGGCACACGCTGATGGAAGGCCTGACAGAGCCGCTTGAAGGACACTGACTGGCTGCTATTAGCTTACACTGGAAACCTTTTTTCTTTGTAAAAGCACGCTAAAGAGACACCAGATATGATTGGCAACTGTCAAAGCACGCTGGCAGTGTTGTGCAGGGCACACGCTGAAGGAAGGCCTGACAGAGCCGCTTGAAGGACACTGACTGGCTGCTATTAGCTTACACTGGAAACCTTTTTTCTTTGTAAAAGCACGCTATAGAGACACCAGATATGATTGGCAACTGTCAAAGTACGCTGGCAGGGTTGTGCAGGGCACACGCTAAAGGAAGGCCTGACAGAGCCGCTTGAAGGACACTGACTGGCTGCTATTAGCTTACACTGGAAACCTTTTTTCTTTGTAAAAGCACGCTAAAGAGACACCAGATATGATTGGCAACTGTCAAAGCACGCTGGCAGGGTTGTGCAGGGCACACGCTGAAGGAAGGCCTGACAGAGCCGCTTGAAGGACACTGACTGGCTGCTATTAGCTTACACTGGAAACCTTTTTTCTTTGTAAAAGCACGCTAAAGAGACACCAGATATGATTGGCAACTGTCAAAGCACGCTGGCAGGGTTGTGCAGGGCACACGCTGAAGGAAGGCCTGACAGAGCCGCTTGAAGGACACTGACTGGCTGCTATTAGCTTACACTGGAAACCTTTTTTCTTTGTAAAAGCACGCTAAAGAGACACCAGATATGATTGGCAACTGTCAAAGCACGCTGGCAGGGTTGTGCAGGGCACACGCTGAAGGAAGGCCTGACAGAGCCGCTTGAAGGACACTGACTGGCTGCTATTAGCTTACACTGGAAACCTTTTTTCTTTTTAAAAGCACGCTAAAGAGACACCAGATATGATTGGCAACTGTCAAAGCACGCTGGCAGTGTTGTGCAGGGCACACGCTGAAGGAAGGCCTGACAGAGCCGCTTGAAGGACACTGACTGGCTGCTATTAGCTTACACTGGAAACCTTTTTTCTTTGTAAAAGCACGCTATAGAGACACCAGATATGATTGGCAACTGTCATAGTATGCTGGCAGGGTTGTGCAGGGCACACGCTGAAGGAAGGCCTGACAGAGCCGCTTGAAGGACACTGACTGGCTGCTATTAGCTTACACTGGAAACCTTTTTTCTTTGTAAAAGCACGCTAAAGAGACAGCAGATATGATTGGCAACTGTCAAAGCACGCTGGCAGGGTTATGCAGGGCACACGCTGAAGTAGGCCTGACACCCAGATGCTTGCAGACAACTAACTGCTCTTCTATTACAGTGAAAAAAAATTATTTATTTTAAATCTAAAGCTTAACCGATTGTTAAAACAGATATGAGTGGTGGCACTGACTGTGCAAATGGGCAAGGCATCCAACCTCACACATAAGCTGGCAGGCAGGCAACTGCTCTTCTATTACAGTGAAAAAAAAATATTTATTTTAAATGTAAAGCTTAACCGATTGTTAAAACAGATATGAGTGGTGGCACTGGGCAAGTGGGCACAGTATATGCTGTGAGCCTGACACACAGGCTGGCAGGCAGGCACCTGCAATTACATTACACAGGAAAAAAAAAAAAAAGCAGCCTGATGTTTTAGCCCTAAAAAGGGCTTTTTGGGGTGCTGTCCTTACAGCAGAGATCAGATGAGTCCTTCAGGATTGTAGTGGACACTGAATACCCTAGCCTAGCTATCAATTTCCCTATGTAATCAGCAGCAGCTAAACTTTCCCTCCTCTCACTAAGCATGCAGCTTCAGAATGAATCGAAAATGGATGCTGGGAGGGAGGTTGGAGGGTGTGGAAGGGAGGGAGTGCTGCTGATTGGCTGGAATGTGTCTGCTGACCGAGAGGCACAGGGTCAAAGTTTGCCCAATGATGACGAATAGGGGGCGGATCGAACTGCGCATGTGTCCGCCCGCCGCGGCGAACGCGAACAAGCTAATTTCGCCGGGAACTGTCCACCGGCGGTACATCACTATTTAGGTATATTTATTTTAAGTAGAATTAAAAAGTCGTGGTAACTTTACAACTGTTTTGCTAAAATTAGGGCCAAGTAAACATCTTGGAAAATAAATCTTGATTTTACTAAAATTGTTATATATTTTTTTCCAAATAGATATTTTAGACTAAATTGTAAAAGTTGGATTATAAGTCAGCACAATGCAGTTTTTAGTGAGCAGACCTCTTTATGTGGTTTGAGATGTGTTTGTTTTCTTATCTATGCCATTACACACTAATCATATTATTACTACTATTGTATAAATATATCACCAGCAACAGCTACACCACAGAATGAATTAAGTGAACATTACTGCAAGATTTTTTTTTTTTTTTTTTGACAGACAGATACAAATGGATTTCATTTCAAGTGCCCCGGCCAGCAGGCTTACAATCTATAGTAATCACTTAATGTAACTCTGATGACAAAGGAATAGCAAAAAGAAATACCTTTTAAGCATTTTACTTTCTTTTATGAGTACTTCGAAGCTCTGCCAACGAACACGCTTTGTACAATATAATTTCTGTCGAAAAATCTTTTTCCATTACTATTTGACAGATGATCGTTGTCCGCAGATCCCCATAAGGACACTTCTCAGCAAATCTAGAAGAATACCAAATGAATAATAAAGAGGAATTATGGTTAAGTGTTGTGCAAACAATCCTCTACTGTCTGCTTGATTTGATCGAATATTCTCTATACATCAATGGAAAAGCATTCTTCAAGAATATTGAGAGCTGGTCTTCTCATTGTTTTGACAACTGATACCACAGTAGTTAGAAAGGAATATGCATTAAAAATAATTAAAAAAAAAAAAAAAGAAAAGATTGGTTTGTGTAGTTTAAGAGAGATTATATGATACATTTTGAATGAGAAAAGAGAGTTTTAGTATAATTTTGTCTACAAATGCAGATATTTAACCTTTCTGTTTTCAAATGAAATACAACAAATGTCCCTTTTTAAAAGTATACATAGTGATTTCAAAAGATTATATTTATACTAGGAGCAATGTGAGCAATGTGAGCCCCCCCTTTTCCTACTTTTTTCCATCCTATTCTGATGGTGGCAGGAAGTTGGTGGTATAAAGCCAAACACAGCAGCATTTGACTGGAAAGACTCGCCTTTCCTGCGTAACGTTCCTTTTGTGAATAAAGTACAGAAAAATATTAGTCTTTATTCTCTAAAGAATTAGATGGATTACCTTAATTCTACCTACCAACTAAAATGTAAAATAGATGGTGTTCTTTATATACTTCTATTCTTAACAAAGAGAACAGGAATGATTAAATACTAGGGGACACGGTGACCAAGGGACATTTGGGCCATGAGTGAAATATCTTGTTGACCTGTGAAGCTACTGAACAGGCAAATTCATTGAACATACAGACTTCTGTTTTGATTAATCTTATCTTTGTTTCAAATTAGAGTTGCTTGATGAACCTATCCCAAAACAAACTACTTCCAAATAAGTCTACTCCAATTACACACCAACTACATGTCACTCTAAAATAATGATGTATTCTTCAGCCCCTAGTGGTAGGGGAAATAGGTCTTTAAATCGTCAACACCCTTGGGGTCCAAATTAAACTTGTCTTGCTGAAAGATAGGCTTATATTAACAATGATGCAGAATTATAAACCAGTTAAAACGTATTTACATAAATACCACTGTCCTAGAACACAAACCATCATATTTATATCTGTAACAATATTTTTAAAACCACCTCGAGATCTTCAATGTAACATCTCTTTCCCGTCCTGCAGTGATTGTATAAGTATTTGATGTTGCAATAACCCCGCTCCAGATTCCATGTGTGATTAACAGATAAACTGTCATCCGCATAACATTTCGAATCTCCTCCTGGCATCGGTTCTGTTGAGGTTTTATATAGCAGCTAGAAGTCATAACTACTTCTGACAAATGCTGTATTGATTTTTGTTACCACAAATAAACAACTAAACACATGATAACAAGTCTTGATTTGAGATTAATAGATGCCCTTTGCCTACACTTGATGAAATCTATGAAACAGATGGCTTCTTGTATTTAAGCATGGATCTTTTCCCAAGAGCTGAGCTGAGAAAATTGTAAAGTTTTATTTCATAAAAGATACAGTGTTTATCTGAAAAGTCTCCAAATAGGACAAAAATAAAACCCAATATAAATCTTTATTTATCGAAGCTATGAAATCGTACATTGTCTATTTGGTTTACCTAAAACCTCATTCTTCACTTTGATTTAGTCATTTTGACCTTGACTGTAAGTGGAATGCTTCAATGCAGAGATGATATCACTGTTATCGAATGCTAGCAGTGACATACTAAAAGGGATTGATAAGGCTTGATACGTTAGCATAAAACCGCAAAATGTTATTGGTTCTGTATGTAAGTGATGACTCTATACAATAGAGACAAATAATGAAACTATCAACATATCTTATGAACAATACGCGGATATAGCTTTGGAAGATGCATCGGATTTTTCGGAGTTTAAAACTGCAAGACCTTCAGTTCAGATCATATGAATTCTAAAGGCAAACAGATTATTTATTTATGTAATTGAAGGGTCTACCCGTCTCAGGATTTAGGAGAGACAAAGAGACCCTTTAAAACAAAATTTGTTAACACTTGTCCTCTATGTATGATTCTATTATTAAATCACCGACAGTAGGCATTTCAGAACCGATGGTGATGACTTTGGCAATTAGATTTTTCAGGCCATTGAACGTGTCAGATTTCTTTTAAGGGGAGAAAGATTCAGAGCCCTCTGCAGTAGATCTCCAACCACTCTGCTAGACCTGACACTATTAATAAACAGTTGTAAGTTGGCCATTAATTCAAATAGTGCTTATCTAGTTTCCATGTCAAATGTTTAACAGGTTATTTTTATTATTACTACAATGAAATATAGAAACATAAAATGTGACGGCAGATAAGAACCATTCGGCCCATCTAGTCTGCCCAATTTTCGAAATTCTTCCATTATTCCCTTGCCTTATCTTATATCTAGGATAGCCTTATGCCTATCCCACGCATGCTTAAGCTCCTTCACTGTGTTAAGCTCTACCACTTCAGTTGGAAGGCTATTCCATGCATCCACTACCCTCTCAGTAAAGTAATACTTACTGATATTATTTTTAAACCTTAAAAAAATAATAATATCAGGAAGTTTTGTTTTAATACTACATGCTACAATAGTTCATAGTCTTGCTACTTTAATAGTTCATTACACTATATGGGTGTTTTGCATTACTTTATACACAAGTAGTCACATTCATTGGTCCTGTCTCTTTAAATAGTATACACACTATATCTCTATGTACTCAATTTGTTTCTGCAGTTGGAATTGTTTATTTTATTTTTATTATTTAGGAAGCAAAGTTATAGGATTCCCAAATGAAATGTTCCTTTTTATATAACGTATGTTGTTTTGGTTTTCAGAAATTGATCATGTTCTAGAAGTGCCTAGTACAACTAATGATATATATATATATATATAGAGGACTCCATTTAATTCTGTTGGCAAAAATCAGTCAATAATTGAGTGATTATTTCCATGTTTTTTTTATTAATTTTTTTAATTTTAATTTTAGCTAGATTTATTGCCAGCCGAAATTCAAGCATCCACACCCTATAAATCAGTGGACAGATTGAGAAAATAAAAAACTCTTGCCCTAGTTATATTAATTTAATATAACCAGGTGGAGACCTGGTGTTTCCCCAAGCCAACCCATGGGTGGTAGGTAAGGGCTAATAATAGAAATCTACAAGTTGGGTGGACATACCATTTGCCACCCCTCCCCAAACTTTTTGGTCAGCTTTAAACACCCATCCACATGTGGCAAGGGGTCCTCAAGTCTCTAGGCACCCCCAAATAAAAACAAACCTGCCTACTCCCCTTACCCTAATAATAGTGAGGGTGGTCCAAAAATCTAATGGCTATAAATAAAAAAAACATTATACTTACCATCAAAACTAAAGCATAAATTCCCAGCAAGGCTAATTAAATAAAAAGGTCCTGATTGCAACTACACCTGCTAATACCCCCCCCCCCCCCCCCCCCACAAAAATAAAATCCATGTTAGCCCATTGAGAGCCCTGGATAGAATGAACTTGCATGACAAGAAAAGCCCTTATTTGGGTTTTTACATAATATACAATCTCTGGTTGGTTGGGTAGTAAGCTAGAAAACTCGTACAAGTCTCAAGCTGAAGGTGGCATTGGGGAACCTGTTCTAATAGCTGCTCAGTCACTAGTTTATTATTGCAGTGAATAGCCAATGACTGTTCACTGTTTAGTGGAATTATCCCAAACTGTGGCATGGTGGGTGGGGGCATGATCGTGGTTAGAAAACCTCCCTTATACTAATGTGGGGGTCATATTGTCCAACAAGCATTTATCAAATACTTTTACTTGTCAAATTTGAAGAGATCAGTTATCACTGATTAGGTCCCGGTTAAAGAATTAAAGAGACACTCCATGCACCCAGACCACTTCTGCACCCAGACCACTCCCTTAACCCTGCAACTGTAATTATTGCAGTTTTTATAAACTACAATAATTACCTTGCAGGGTTAACTCCTCCTCTAGTGGCTGTCTACTAGACAGCCACTAGAAGGCACTTCCTGGTCTATAGCAGAGGTTTTCTGTGCTATAGCGTCGCTGGACGTCCTCACGCTATGTGAGGACCTCCCGCTATGTGAGGACCTCCAGCTTTGCTAAAATCCCCATAGGAAAGCATTGAAAGCATTTTCAATGCTTTCCGATGCGGAGGTCTAATACGCGTGTGTGGCATTGCTGCGTATCCGCATTAGGTCTCCCCCGCAGGCGGCCGCACATGCGCAGTCGGTCTCCCCTGCCAGCTGACGTCGGCAGGAGAGGAGCGTGGGCGGGACCAGAACCCCCGCCGAGGGACATCGGCGGTGGCCCCAGGTGAGTCTCTGAATGGGTTCTAACCCCTTCAGTAACCTGGGATGGAAGGGTGGAGGTGGAGGGGACCTGCAGTGCCAGGAAAACGGTTTGTTTTCCTGGCACTGGAGTGTTCCTTAAAAATGCCATAGCCATAGTTTCCAAATTCAAGCTGATATTTATCGACGTAAGATAAGCCTTTATTGATGGTAATGCAAATGATCCAAACCATGAAAAGGCTTACTGGGAGCCGATACACTGCTGCTAAATGTGATCAGCTTTAATTGAATCAAGGTCAGAGTTGGAATTTCAATGAAATCACAAAGGAATGGAATTCACTGAAAGACTTTAGACAGGAAATGGGCAAGTCGCTAACAATGGGTGGACTAACAGACAAATATTTGTAACCAGACAAGTTTGACGCACAGGAACAGAGGGGTTGAGGGCCCTGCTCAGTGAGCTTTCATGTTAGAGGGAGTGGGTTATAGTGACAGTAACAGAGGGATTGAGGGCCCTGCTCAGTGAGTTTACATGTTAGAGGGAGTGGGGTATAGTGACACAGTAACAGAGGGATTGAGGGCCCTGCTCAGTGAGTTTACATGTTAGAGGGAGTGGGGTATAGTGACACAGTAACAGAGGGATTGAGGGCCTGCTCAGTGAGTTTACATGTTAGAGGGAGTGGGGTATAGTGACACAGTAACAGAGGGATTGAGGGCCTGCTCAGTGAGTTTACATGTTAGAGGGAGTGGGGTATAGTGACACAGTAACAGAGGGATTAAGGGGCCCTGCTCGGTGAGTTTACATGTTAGAGGGAGTGGGGTATAGTGACACAGTACCAGAGGGATTGAGGGCCTGCTCAGTGAGTTTACATGTTAGAGGGAGTGGGGTATAGTGACACAGTAACAGAGGGATTGAGGGCCCTGCTCAGTGAGTTTACATGTTAGAGGGAGTGGGGTATAGTGACACAGTAACAGAGGGATTGAGGGCCTGCTCAGTGAGTTTACATGTTAGAGGGAGTGGGGTATAGTGACACAGTAACAGAGGGGTTGAGGGCCCTGCTCAGTGAGCTTACATGTTAGAGGAAGTGGGGTATAGTGACACGGTAACAGAGGGATTGAGGGCCCTGCTCAGTGAGCTTACATGTTAGAGGGAGTGGGGTATAGTGACACAGTAACAGAGGGATTGAGGCCCTGCTCAGTGAGTTTACATGCTAGAGGGAGTGGGGTATAGTGACAGTAACAGAGGGATTGAGGGCCCTGCTCAGTGAGCTTACATGTTAGAGGGAGTGGGGTATAGTGACACAGTAACAGAGGGATTGAGGCCCTGCTCAGTGAGTTTACATGTTAGAGGGAGTGGGGTATAGTGACACAGTAACAGAGGGATTGAGGGCCCTGCTCAGTGAGTTTACATGTTAGAGGGAGTGGGGTATAGTGACACAGTACCAGAGGGATTGAGGGCCTGCTCAGTGAGTTTACATGTTAGAGGGAGCGGGGTATAGTGACACAGTAACAGAGGGGTTGAGGGCCCTGCTCAGTGAGCTTACATGTTAGAGGGAGTGGGGTATAGTGACACAGTAACAGAGGGATTGAGGGCCCTGCTCAGTGAGCTTACATGTTAGAGGGAGTGGGGTATAGTGACACAATAACAGAGGGATTGAGGCCCTGCTAAGTGAGTTTACATGTTAGAGGGAGTGGGGTATAGTGACACAGTAACAGAGGGATTGAGGGCCCTGATCAGTGAGTTTACATGTTAGAGGGAGTGGGGTATAGTGACACAGTAACAGAGGGATTGAGGCCGTGCTCAGTGAGTTTACATGTTAGAGGGAGTGGGATATAGTGACACAGTAACAGAGGGATTGAGGGCCTTGCTCAGTGAGGTTACATGTTAGAGGGAGTGGGGTATAGTGACACAGTAACAGAGGGATTAAGGGGCTTGCTCAGTGAGTTTACATGTTAGAGGGAGTGGGGTATAGTGACACAGTAACAGAGGGATTGAGGGCCTTGCTCAGTGAGCTTACATGTTAGAGGGAGAAAAAGGAAAGTGATTCTAAGACCTAGGGGTCTGGGATACACTTAGTCGGATACAGGTCTGAGTATAATGTTGCTTGTTAAAACCATAAATGTATTTAATCATAAACACGAATAGAAATAAAAATAAAAAATATAATAAACACACACAGTAAACCAAGAGGAGAAAAATGGAGCTCACTGAGCTATATAGGGAGTCTAACTCAAGGCTAGTTAGGAGGTATATCTGAAGGACATATAGGTGCCCAGTGTATGAGGCATAACATCTCCTGCGTTAAGCAACTGCTCAGCCAAGGTATAATACTAAATATAATACTAATATAATACTATAATACAGGACTCCCTCCTGTCCCAATTATAGTAACCCACCAAAATAGACAGGAAACAATAAAGCACTTTGTATCAGTGCTACAAAGTCACACACTATCTAGTGCTATAAGTAACAGTCCTGTATAAAGAGGGCTAACTAAAACTTCGCTCAAATACGGCTCCAACTCCCCATGGCTAAATAAACACCCCAAACAGTGCAGAAATGAAAAGTGCAGTGATTATAAAACCATCCTATCTCCTAACGCGTTTCGGCGCTACAACAAGCGCCTTTCTCAAAGGCTATCAATGAGGGTAGTCGTTTGAGCGGGTATTTATGCCATGAGTGACATAGTAAATGAACCAATCCGGAGATTCCGTGGGCGGCGTTACGTAAACACGCCTACCCAACAAGATAATACCACCCTTCTTTCAGAAGTACGTGATCACGCCAATCAGAATGAGGTGGGCGGAGCTACCACGCTTCTGTCAGACGTACGTGATCGCACCAGTCAGAATGAGATGGGCAGAGCTAAGTGCCGAACGTGGAAACACATATATATTGTGTTGTCATGGAAATAAGCTTTCGCCCACCATGGTGAAACAGTAACTTGGGCATTATAGTCAAAGCTTGTGTATACATCTATAGTTAGGGGACAATTCTAACTTGAATCGGATCTGTGCTGCAATGTGCATTCTTCAATTTTATTATATCAAAAATACTGGCTACAATAAGCCTAGAGGGGGTAGACAAAAATCTGTCCTAAACCCCAAAGTTGTTTTATCAACAATAATGTATATACAAAGTGCTTATAAATCATCCCAGAAAAATGGGAAGAATAATAGTTGATTATATTTCACAAAGGCAGCAGTACATAAGAAACGCCCTTTTTAAAGATGTATCACCAGGGGGGTATATTAAAGAGATATGGTTCATAGATTACACTCAGATAAGACAAAGCTCAATAGCCACATATGTAATAAATGTAGCTATTAGATCCTCAATGATTCATGATATGACTTGTATATTCAATATGGTATTTAAAGTAAATATAGGTAATGAAAAGAAACAAATGAACTAATATATATATACAATGGAAGGGAAACTAAGATGCAATAAAGGGGGTGAAGGTAAAGCCTTCATTAAGACCATTTGGGGACAAAGTGTCCAGTTTGTGAATCAAAAAGCATTCTCTCCTTCTTAGGGTGAGATCTAGGTCACTTCCCCTTTTCCCCATAGTTATTTTTTCAACACCAGCGCATTTAAAACATCTGGGTGAATCACTATGGTTCAGTCTGGCATGTCTAGCAATGGGGGTATCTCTTTCGGATGTAACTGAATGGATATGTTCCATCATGTGTCTTTTTAAGGGACGTATTGTTTTCCCTACATATTTTTTACCGCATTTGCAAGTAAGAAGTTAGATTACCCCCGCTGAATTACAGTTGAAGAACTGTTTAATTGAGATTTTCAATGTACCCGAGGAGTCAGTTACAAATTTTGAGTCTCTATCTATGTAGCGACATGCTACACACAGTCCACATTGGTAGGTACCCTGTACATTAATCCAGTTTTTCTTATTTATAATGCATTTAGAAAAATGGCTTGGCACCAGAAGGTCCTTGAGGTTTTTACATGTTAGAGGGAGTAGCTTTTTGACCAAAATAGATAAACTGGATGAACATTTTGAGACTCCCTATTCTGTTATGATAACAATTGCAACACTTCAACCAATCATCCACAATTCCAAGTTTAGGGATAAAAACTTACATCTCCATGTATCGCTCTATATATCTTTTTACCACTTCTGGGCCCTTGATTTTTATGTATATGTATTGTCAGAGTATCATTTAGTTCCTTGTTACTGCTAAGAAGATAAACTACAAGATGGAGAATTCAGTGGATGCATAAGCTGAGCTGCCTAACTGCACATATATAATCATTGAAAAAAGCAAACTAAGGTGTTTTCCTTGCAGAAATTAATGTTTTTAGCTGAATCACTTATGCCCAAAATCTTTAAAACATTTCAGGATGGATACATTTTGGACATATGGTGGCTCTCCTTATTAATGAAGAAAGATGTGGAAAAGCAAATTAGACAAACAAAAAAGCATCAACATTTGACAGTGTACGGCTAAAAAATATACATAATAGAAATGCTTTTCCCAACATTTGGTTCGCAGATCAAGTTAGAAAAAATTAACCGACAGAGGGAAAAAGAGAAAGTGTTTAGAAAATAACCAGATATCCACATCTGAACCAATATAAAGGAAAGGAATTGGACATTTATCAATGATAGCATGGCGGCCGAAGATAAGCCGAATGAATTCGTCAGGGTGCCCATTCGCAAATTATCATTCACTTACTTTTTGCTGACTTTATTGAATAACACTACAAGTTTGTTCCCTGCGTGTATTCACTAGGAGGATGTGGAAATGAATGGCTATTGTACAGGTACATTGAAGCAGTGGAGATCAAAATGCGACATCTTTGTTGGATCCTAAGTAACATAATCATATCTCTCAGAACTCTGCATGTTTATACAACCAGATACACGTTTCCAAAGTCACAAATGAAGGAGTGAATAAGTATTATAGAGTGTATTCAAGCATCTTCTTCTGTTTCAAAACTTTATCTTAATAAATAAATAAATAAATATCTAAAGCACCAAGGGCTGTTATTAAACAAGCATTGATAAATCATGTTACCCGTGAATAATGAGACTCTTCTCTCAAATTAATTTTTTGACGCAGCCTTATTAAATGTAAGTTGTTCACAAAATAAAAAAATCAAATGCTGACATTGTAACTCAACCATAACAAATCTTGAGTATTTTCAGGCATTATGGAAAAAGAAAATTAATTCTCTGTACCTTGAAACAGTCTTAATGTGTGATTAGCTGATAAACTGTTTTGGCGTCTGTGTAATTAGAAGTAATGGTTATTTTCTCATTGTACCCAAAGAGATAGGACTGACTGCACACTTTGTTTACCAGGCTGATAGGGATTCTATTTGAAATTTGTCCATAAATGTTTTTCAGCAGACACAGTTCTGATGAATAATACTACCTGACATGAACCAGATGTATAGGAAAGTTCATTTTTCTTCACTTAAAACCAGGATGATAGGATGTTGTAACACAAACGAACATGACTGTATTAATGGAGGATGCTGATCAGACAGTTTCATTCAGGAATATAATTGCTTTTATGACATGTGAATTTGTTGCTGGAAAACAAGCAAACAAACAAACATAATATTCAATCATTTAGCATCTAAAACCGCCTGCATTTATAACCTGTAATTGGTATTTTTAGGCATTAGGAATCAATGTCAACCTGTTGGCTAAATTAGGGGCACTTAAAGAACACAGCTGTGGGGGGGCGTGGCTAACTGCCGGACAAGATGGATGCATAATCCTTAGCTCCGGCACACGGGCTGACAATCCGACTCAATCTCAGCACACAGAACACGATCAAGACCCCAATGCGAAATATGTCGCAGCACAAAGGCAAGAAGACTTCGACGAAAGCAGAAAAACTGAATTTCTTCAGCCAAAAAAACAATCTACCACATTCGGGCCTTCAAACTGCCAGCCAAGATGGCGACGGCGGCACTGATGATGAAAGCACACAACAAAGCCACCCAGGACCTGGGGAAGCTCTGACAAAAGGCTACTTAGCCCAAGCGTTGGAGACCCTCTCCCAAAAATGTATTGGCTCCTGGCAACATTCCATGGACTCCCTTCATAAGGATGTCCAAGAAATAGGCAGAAGAACGTTGCACATGGAATTGAAAATGGATGAAGTGGCGGCAGCACATAACGATCTAGCAGCACATGTGGAAAACCTAGAAGAAAAACTGCTACTCACAGAATCAAAATTGGCGGACATGGAGGACAGATCAAGGCGAAACAACCTGCGACTGCGGGGCGTACCTGAGATAGTACTCCCAACTCAGCTGCAAGCATACGTAAGAGGTCTGCTGAGTGCTTATGCCCCAGAGGTCCCATCCGACATGCTGCTATTGGATAAGGTGCACAGAGTACCTCGCCCGCGCCACCTACCAGACTCCTCGCCTAGGGACATCCTGCTGCACGCACATTACTACTACATTAAGGAACACATCCTACGTGCTAGCAGAAACAAACCCAGGCCGCCAGAAGATTACGCCACGGTACAGATCTTCCCCGACATATCAGCAGCTACCCTCCGCAGAAGGAAGGAATTCGCACCCATCACCTCCGCACTCCGGAACAATGGCATGAGATACAGGAGGGGTTATCCGACGAAACTCTTGGCGACAAGAGAAGGCACCCCCAAAGCTATCCTAACCCCAGAAGATGGAATCAACAAGCTGAAGGCGTGGTGCATTGACCCACAAATAGAACACACACACCGCATCTCTGGGTCGGCTCTGGCTAGAATGGCAGGCAGTACCCGGCAATCGTTAACCAAGTTGCAAGCTGCAGGAAGGGACACGCAAGTATTGCACATCATATACATGACACATACAGGCATACTGTAACTGAAAGGGTTTTACGAGACTCTGGTCCCCAGCCCACCCTTAGTTCCACCTAACTGATCAAACGTTTATTCATCCCTATTGATAGTGGTCATATACACTGTGCAAAGCAGTATACCCCCATGTGAGGCCTCTGAAATGTGTTAAGTAATTCACATTGTCACAAAGACGGTAATTGCATCAGCAAACAGGAAGATTCTGGAAGCCATGAGACCCGAAGAGACCAGGCATCACAGACTCAAATGGACTTACGCTGATTTGTTTGTATGCGGGCGGCGTGGGCCCTGGCGCCTTCCCCCTGCCGTCCCCCTCCGAGGGGGGGTGGGGGGACGCGCGGGGAGCCTCGCGGTCCCAAGCAGAAACAAAGCATGGTTATTCTGCCTGAATGTAATGCTGTTGTACCTGTCATGCCCGTTACCAGTAATTCCTGTCTCTTCCGGGTTGACGCAGCTTAGCCACACCCCCTCTCTGACGCGGTCTCATCACGCTACATAATGCGACCGCGCCAGACACAAGACGCTGGATTAATGAACGGCGTACCGCGGGACTTAACCGGCTGAAAATCTCTCTCTGCAACTTACCTGTGTACCGAATCGGACTGAAACTCGTCTAACCGCCTTCTCCTCTCCTCGACCACGGCTTGTATCTGACTCCTCTCGTCCTGTCTCCCAAAGAACCTTCCTGGAGGGGAACTCTGGAACCCAACTTCAGCCTCAGGAAGCTAAGTTAATCGTTTCATCTGTTATGCAAACTTTTTCTCTCAAAGACTCCTGAGCACTCATCCTTTGGTCTGCTCTCAAGTCCTCAAATCAAATCTGCTGTAACCTGCTCTCTAACCTTCCAGGCACCAGCTGATAACGTATCCTGCTAGCTTAATTCCTCATTCAATTCACTGTTGGGTTAAACTTCATTATAGCTTCATTCAATTAACTTATTTCTTGCAAAAGCAACTTTACTTAATTGCAATAAGGAAGCCGCTTGCCAATATTGAAGTATTTAAAGATACAGTACCTATTTTCTCCTTCAACCGAATAATTAAAGATACAGTACCCGTATTTCCTATATTGTATTGCCAGTTCCTACATTATTCTCTTTAAATCTAAATCTTCAACTAAATCCAAGGAAATCTGCAGTTGAGCTCCATCTCAATCTATGTAAACGTGACAGTACCATATTTAGCATACAGAATGCTGCTCAACTTTGGGAAAGATAGAGGTATCCAATCAGCTCAAAATGGGGACGGGGGGTACCCCAAAGGGGTGAGGGGCACACTGACGATCTCAAAGACAACGACCAGGCACATGCAACCTTTCAAATGCTGATAGAGGACCCCATTAGTCCACTACCAACATAGAGCAATCTTGCAAGTACTCATATACTGCACCCAATACCACACTCATTCATGCAACACGACCAACTACGAAGCTTCCGCACTTTGCTACGCTCTAATACGACCTCACATGGAAAGAAAAAAAAAAAGTTCTGTTTACACCCAAAAGAAAATCATCCCATACGCCACACCACAGGAGACGAATGTTTCCGAACCCCACGGTGCGCACATATTGCACCAGCTCCCTGAAGCAGGGAACATGTACATATCCCTCTCTTACCCTTTCCCACACAATCCAAGTTATACCCTTCCTGGTCGAGGTATATCTGCTTACGAGACACTATGCCACTAAACATTCTTCTAATAGACAAACGAATTACACAACCTGAAGATACAAACTATTAATGCGTGCGGACTGAACACCCCGCACAAACGATGTGTCCTGATAGACACAGCTAAAAAAGAAAAAATAGATATCCTTTGTGTTCAGGAAACACATTTTACCCACACTAAAATTCCTATATTTGCACAACAGGAATATCCCACACAATACCACTCAACACACTCCACTAAATCTAGAGGCACCTCAATACTTATCCATAGATCATTATCATTCGAATTACTTCACATCAAAAAAGACCCCCCAGGTAGATTTGTCCTAATCCACTGCACCATAAATGACGTCAACTACACGATAACCTCAGTGTACAGTCCCAATACTAATCAAAGAAATGTCTTACTCAAAGTTCTCTCCAAAATCCCTAGCCCGCAACTACAAAACCTGATCCTCTGTGGGGACCTAAATCATACTCTAGACCCACATCTAGACACAACAGTCCTTGATGATACCAGGAGGCATGCTGCCCTAAAGCCCCAATGTACAGCTATGACAAAATTACTGCTTGAATTTAATGTTTATGACTCATGGCGCACAGCACATCCAAACATTCGCGAATACACACACCACTCACGAGTCCACAAAACCAGCTCACGTATTGACCACATTTTAATAGCAGTGCGCCTCCTAACCTCCATGACAGATTGCACGATAGGAGATTTGACATGGTCAGACCATGCGCCCGTATCCCTAACACTACAGGACAAGTTCTGCTTTAGAGGGACCTCTCCCTGGAAACTAAACGACAACATCCTATATGATCAGTCCTTCAAAGAAACATTAGAAAAGGAACTAAACCTATACTTCGAAACAAACTGCACACCCCAAACCCAACCTCAAAACGTATGGTTGGCCCATAAGTCTGTAATAAGGGGACTAATAATTAGCCAAGCAACACACCTAAAGAGAAAAGCACAACAGGAATATACCACATTAGTTAAAAGACTCAGAGACCAAACAAGTGCCCAACTCATTTCTCCAACTAAAGAGGGTCAAACCCAAATCTACCACACTACCAAATAAATAAATGACTTCTTATTCCAGAAAACATCACACATACTAACTAAACTAAAAATGAAGCAATACTCTCAGGGCAATAAAGCAGGGAAAGTCCGGGCATCCCTACTAAGGCAAAACCAAGTCCAATACAAAATACAACACATGTTCACCCCCACAGGCATCAAGCTTACAAATCCACAACACATAAACAACACCATGGCGGAATTTTATAATAAACTGTACAACCTAGCACAGGATGATAAAACGCATCAACCCACGAATCAAGAAATACAGAATTTCCTAAACAACGCTTGTCTCCCCTCGCTTAGCCCAACACAACAAACGATGATCCAAAGTCCGATTACCAGCGCCGAGATAGAAAACGCCATTCACACCTTACCACAGGGGAAATCACCAGGCCCAGATGGCTTTACAAACATATACTACAAATGTTTCAAATGCACATTAATCCCTCAATTAGAAAAGACGTTCAATGCCATCATAACGACGGGCCACATGCCCTCAGAAATGTTAATGGCCCACATTTCAATGAAGGATTTGTGAAGGGGAGACAGGGCTCAGACGGCACTAGGAAACTGCTAAATCTAATGTCAACAGCGCGGGTCTCGGGAAGACCCAGTGTGTTCCTTTCCTTAGACGCGGAAAAAGCGTTTGATAGGGTACACTGGGGGTTCCTTGAGGCTATGCTATGCAAATTCGGCCTCCCGCCAAACTTCATGTCGTTGATAAAAGCACTATACTCAACCCCATCAGCACAGGTAGCCAACAGCCTCGAAATTCAAAATTACGAACGGATCACGCCAGGGATGCCCGCTGCCCCCCCTGTTGTACATCCTGGTCTTAGAACCACTAGCGCAGCACATTAGGGGAAACGAGAACATCAAGGGAATACCAATAGGGACTACTGAACACAAACTCACAATGTTCGCAGATGACATTATGCTGTTCCTCGAGTCACCACACACGACACTACCACACTTACACCATGTCCTCGCCAGCTATAGCGCGTGCTCATACTACAAATTAAACATTTCAAAAACACAAGCGATGGGTATGCACATACCGTCGCACACTTTACAAGACCTGAGAACGACCTATGTGTACGAATGGCGCACTGACCACCTAACATTCTTCGGAGTAGCCTTCACAGCCACTTCGCATGCTATGTTGCATGCAAATTATATCAAACTAGTAAACTAACTGAAGAGCCAAATTATGGGGTGGAGGGGCAAGTATGTCTCCTGGCTAGGTCGCATAGCTGCAACAAAAATGCTACTTTTGCCCAAGCTCCAATATTTATTCCGCACGCTACACATCAAACTCCCAAACACCTTCCTACGCGAAACACAGGCCTTGATAAATGCATTCATATGGAACAACAAAAAAATGAGAGTGGCAGCATCCACATTACACAAACCTTTTAAACAAGGCCGTCTGGGGATACCACACCTTGACACATACTACTCAGCATCGCTCCTTAGCCCACTTATCATGGCATTCCATCAGGTGCCAGCACCGGAGTGTCTCACAATAGAGGCTGCATACACGGAAGGACACAACATAACTACACTGGCATGGATACCACGCCTCACTAGACCCAAATATAAATATATGCTACCAACCGCCAGGTTAACCCTGTCCATATGGGACATGCACAGAACCAAATCATGGCCATCAGCACATCCATCACCAGCCATGAAACTCCAAGCTCTCACAGCCCTCCTACCCCAATTCAATGCAAAAGAGTGGGCCATACACGGAGTCACATCCCTCCATCAAATAATGGAAAATAGCAAACTAGTCGCATTCGCATACCTACAGACAAAATACCAGGTGTCAAAAACCCTAAACTTTACGTGCACACAAATAAAGTCAAGGTTTCGCAAACACCACCCCCGGACACTCAACTCAGGCAGGATCGGCAACTATCACCCACTGAGCAATTGTGTATACAAAACAAATTCCCTACCAAACTCATATCTCAGCTGTACCACACGATCATCCACACGCTATATACAGCAAAACCCGCTTTCATCTTGGCCTGGGAATCAGATCTCAATAAACAACTGGAAGAATCCCAGTGGCTCCGCATATTCACAGCAAATAAAAACCTAACATTATGTGCCACACATATAGAAATGTCCAGGAAGTTGCTGTACCGCTGGCACATAGTCCCAACCAAATTACGGCACATAAATCCTCAGGAAAATGCTGGAGATGCAATGACCAACCTGGCATCACATACCATATATGGTGGACGTGCCCGAAAATTACAACATTCTGGGCGCAAATATCGCAGCTGATAGCAGACACAACTAAGGTGATAATGCTTTCCCAACCCGACCAATACCTACTACAACTACTCCCACAAAACACAACAAAAACAACAAAATACCTAACTATACCATATACTTACAGCGGCAATACAAACGATAAGCAGAAACTGGCTATCGAACCACACACCAACGCTGATGACATGCACCCAAATTATAGAATCTTCCAAAAAATACGAGATCATGGCTAGGAAGAAGGGACCCATACAAAAATTCTGGGTAGAAGCCTGGGAGTTGTGGGATGAATATAACAGAACCACAATTCCAAATAACGCAAGCCTGGACTAAAACACAACCAAAACCGAGCGATAAGCACTAATTACCTCAACATATACCCCTTCCCATCCCCTCCCCTCTCTCCCCCCCATATTTACTATCCTCCGTTCCATAATATATTGTGTATTGAATACAAAAAAAAAGAAAAGTGTACATAGTTCAGCACGATAAACCCCTACATGAAGTAGGATGATAAAAGCATGAAATCTGATGCAAAAAAAAAAAAAAAAAGAAACAGCTACGTTTGATATGTTAAAACTGCCAACTTGGAACACTGTCTGTAACAACATGCAATAATATGATGATAATGAACAGTATGCACATGCTGTAACTTTGTACAATTCCAAAATTGCATATAAAAAAAGAACACAGCTGTGAGCCTGTGTCCCTCATTTGATTCCCACCCCAGTAAAACAGAGACAAAATATCACAAATGTACAAACTGACAAGACGAAGACAAGGAGATTTAACAGGTAATATAAAACAATATATATAGACACAAAAAGGAATGAGATACGGCTGTGCATAATCTAGAACAGGAACAGAAAAACAAACATAGTGTGATACAGCAAGGTGAAAGACAATGCGCTAATACAATGTTGCACTCACGAGATCAAAGTGAATTAATCGCCAGAATAGGAGCCTGCCCAAATTGGTTTGGGTGGCTATACGTCTCCACTCTCCACTGGAACTCCAAGCGGACCAAAGATGGAATGAGACTTCAATAGAGGTAGGTATGATAAATATGCAGATTTATTGATATAAAAAAGGCTATATAAAATTGTAGCCGTATTTTAAATAAAGTAAAAGCAAAAACAACTGGAGGGAGAACCTGGTGCTCTGGCGGCGGTATATAGATGACGTTATTATTATTTGGCGAGGTTCCTCTTCTTTATTTCAAGATTTTGTCAATTTTCTTAATTCTAATACCTATAACCTGGTACTGTCCCCTGTCTGGAACAAAGATGTGATCCATTTTTTGGACCTCACCTTGTTCCTAGATAGGGGAGAGATTAAAACCAAGTGCTTTTTCAAACCCACTGACGGGAATGAATTTGTTCACCGGCAAAGCTGCCATCATAAACCCTGGCTTAGGGGCATTGCGAAAAGCCAATTCACACGCCTAAGGCGCAATTGCTCCGATAGCCAGGATTTTAACATTCAATCTACACATGTCAAAAACAAACTAATAGAGAAAGGCTACAAAAAGAATACTCTAGAGAGAGAGATTCGGTTAGCTAAACAGGTTAATAGAAACAAGTTACTGGGGGACAGACCCCAGATTGATATGCCTAAGGAGGAGAGAAAGTTTTCATTAGCTTTTCTAACTCAATACAATACTGATTATAATAAAATTAAAAGATGTCTACAACAACATTGGTCGATCCTACTACAGGATCCAGTGTTGGGGACCACTTTACCACAATTACCCACAGTTATTTACAAAAAGAATAGGAACTTCAAAAACATGTTAGCTCCCAGCTATGCCCTCAAACTAAAAAACCAAAAGGCCTCCGAGACATTGGGATCCTTTAGGGGATGTAACACGTGCAAGGCTTGTGTCACCAGCCTTGTACCCAGAACAAACCTTTTTTGCAGCTATAGCACGGGAGAAGAGTTCAACATAAAAAGTGATATTGGTTGCCACACGGACTTTGTCGTTTATTTACTGCAGTGTCCGTGTGGCAAGCAGTATGTAGGTCGTACAAAGAGGGTTCTCAAGATAAGATTCATGGAACATCTCAATAATATTAAAAAGAAGCTTGAGACTCACTCTGTCCCTACCCACTGTAATTCATGTCCCCATTTTTCTTTTTCCAATTTTAAGTGTGTGGGAATTGAGAGAGTATCACCTTACTGGAGGGGAGGAGATAGACTTAAAAAACTATCACAACGTGAAACCTTTTGGATTCATAAATTACAGACTCTTCACCCCAAAGGATTAAACCATGATATAGATCTCATATGTTTCCTAGATTAAACTTGGTCTTAACTCTTGGGTCATCCCACATCGGTGCCTTGATGGGAAGGATTTTCCCTTTTTTCCTCTTTTTTCCGCCCTTTTTCTTTTTCTTTTTCTTTTTGTCTGCAATTTTCTTGCCCTCCTTGTATAAGGGCTAAGAGATTTGTATTTCGTGAGATAAACTCACACTATTACAATTTAAGGAACAGGTTCACTGAAGGTATTTAATAGAAGGTTATTACCTAATTTGTAGGATATACCACTGGGAGCACTTTGTATTATGGAGATTATGATTTAAATTCCTCCAATACATTAAATATATAGACATACAGTATTAAATAAATTCACATAATATGGGTTGACACCTAAACGTATTTGATGATGTCATTCAGATTAAGGTGTCTCCACAGATGTATATACTTTGTAAATATATTTTCTCAATATTTTTTCTTTTTTGATTAGTGAAAGATGATTCATGAACAGCACTTATCAAATTGCCAGTCGTCTATTAATATGACGTCACTATATATTATTATTATTAATTTTTCTTGTATGTTATTGATAATCAAATCATAAGATGACTCACATGGTGGACTAATTTAGTCTTATATTAATATTATATTGGAGAGTTTCATAATACCGACAATACAAACAGAATCAGATTATTTTTTAAAATTAGTTTTCAAAATTTACTGTATTGACAAAGGACAAACTGAGATTCCTTAATATTGAATTATAATAGGAAGGCATGGTATTGATACTAAACTGATTTGGAAGTACTGTATTATTTATATTTAATCATTTTGATTGCAATCACACTTTGTCAAAAGAAGTTCACCTGTTATAAATATGTTATACTGTGCAGTAATATTAAAATTGCCATATCCTGGGCGACCTCTAGATGGCGACCTGTCTAACTGTTTTTCGTTTATGAGTTGGAACGCATAGGGCAATGGAACGCGGAAGTACAAACGGAGTGTTACTTCCGGTTTCCGGTTTCATCGGCTGGCGCCAGAATTACCCGTCGGAACACCCTCTCCACACCAGAACTAATCTGATGGACACTTCACATCTGAACCGGGTCATCAATCAAGGGTAACTCCCACTGGATCCACCAATGAACTGAAGGCTTAGGCCTATTTAAAGAGACTTATTGGGGGGGATAAGGTTGTATGCATTTTCTGTACTGACTGATTTTATTGAATTGTATTTTGGTCCCTGAGGAAGTTCCTTTGCATAGGAACGAAACGCGTAGGACCTTGTTTTTGCTTTTACTTTATTTAAAATACGGCTACAATTTTATATAGCCTTTTTTATATAAATAAATCTGCATATTTATCATACCTACCTCTATTGAAGTCTCATTCCATCTTTGGTCCGCTTGGAGTTCCAGTGGAGAGTGGAGACGTATAGCCACCCAAACCAATTTGGGCAGGCTCCTATTCTGGCGATTAATTCACTTTGATCTCGTGAGTGCAACATTGTATTAGCGCATTGTCTTTCACCTTGCTGTATCACACTATGTTTGTTTTTCTGTTCCTGTTCTAGATTATGCACAGCCGTATCTCATTCCTTTTTGTGTCTATATATGTTGTAAAAGGTCGGGAACTGGGCCACGACCTTGAGAGGCTGTTATAACTACATGAGATAAGTATAAGTGTATTCAGATACTATTGATACTTATTTGGAGGTATCATACACATATATACTGTTTGTATTTTTTTTAATATAAAACAATATTCTATTAACAGAAAGAGTTGTCACCAAGCACCTTGATCTATATTCTGCTACATTGTGCTACATTCCCACATTCAAAACCTATCTATATAGTGCTTACATATCCCCCTTTATAACCCGGTCCATGTCTCTCTGTCTGTCTGTCTGTCTGTCTGACTATCTATCTCTGTGTCTATCTATCTATCTGTCTGTCTGTCTGGCTGTCTATGTCTGTCTATCTATCTATCTCTGTGTCTATTTATCTATCTATCTCTGTGTCTATTTATCTATCTGTCTATGTCTGTCTATGTCTGTCTATCTATCTATCTATCTGACTATCTATCTATCTATCTATCTATCTATCTATCTATCTATCTATCTCTGTGTCTATTTATCTATCTGTCTATCTATCTATCTGTCTATCTTAATGTCTGTCTGTTTATCTATTTAATCATCTCCCCCTGGATTTTGTATTCATAATTATGTATAACTTATCACAAATTACTTTTGTAGAGTACAATAAATCCATAAAGAAGTTATACCTTTAATATCGCTGTACATTTTGCCTACTGTATTTAAGTGCCCACGTTACAGGGTTGTTGCCCAGCTTTATACCCTAGTTCTGTTGAAAACTAGTGGAATCCATAGCCAGTTAAACATCAAAATCAGTGATTTCTATTTTAAATTTTTGTCATGTGACCATTTAGTTCATGTAAGGCTTTTCAACATACCCTATTCTGTCCCTGCAGCTTGTGAATACATTACAGGACATCGCAGCATGTAAGAGTTTTAGCTTAGTAAACAACAAACTGGATAAATTGTTTTCTGTTTGTTACAATGCCTCTGGTTTTATCTTATTTTGTTCAATATCCAGATTGATGATGATATGGAAAGATTTCCCATGCAATCTTCTCATTTTATAAGTCACTTTAAAAGATGTCCTATATATTTAGAAATGCAGAGCACTCATCTTAAATTGTATATTTTTAAAGGAATGTAACATTTCATTTGACATATTTCTGTTGCTATCTAGCTAAAGTTTTATTTATAGATAATTGTAGAAAGCGAAAAGAATCTTCGGATATGTTTTTTGTTTTACTTTATGTCTATTATTTTCCATTATGTCGTTTTCGTGATTGTTCTAGATCATGATGATTTTGCTTTTCACATGTTAAGATATTCTAGGACCAACCTGGATTGGGAGAAGACTTTCGCCTTTGGTTCCTGGTCCCATTGAAAAGGATCAGGTAGAAACATGCAAGATCTTTAAGGATGGATCATATGGTGACAGAATAGTCCCAATAAAGACGATTCTTTCTACAATCCTTATCTGAGTTAGGACTCTTCCACAGACTAAATAATGCACTGTTTGGGTCCTCAAGCTGATATATATTGAGCACTAGGTTTACGGAATAGACACGGAATAAAGCCATGTTTCCCATGCTTAACCCATTCTCTTCCAGACTGTCAGGATTACTCATTGATCCAGCATGCAGAACTGTATCACACCTAGAACTAAAGGTTACGTCTTACCGGGCCTTAGATTGGCCGGACTTAATGTACCAGAGAATAGTCAGAATACTTGCCGAGGTCGGGGACACAGAATGGGACACAATGACAAGGGAAAGCCAAATGTCAGGGATACCAGAATACAGGGAAGTCAAAACGAAGCCAAAATCAATTACCAGAAATAAACGCTCAGGAACACACTCTTGGACAACCACTAAGGGAAACCATGACAGGGCAATGAGAATAAGGAAAAAATAGTTTAAATAAGCCTCCCTCAGATCCAATTTGCCGCACCCAGCCTTTGACCCCAGAATTTGCGTGCACTTCCTTTGCGTGACATCACACGCACGACGACGGCATCAACACCATTGAGGGCGGACGTGGGGCTACAAATAGGAATGGATCCGCAGCGGCCGGCGGCCGGCAATATGCCGCAGGAGTCAGATACACCCTCACAAGGTTGCTGAGTATCACCCCCGTTAATGCCATAAAGGCATTTGCCCTTACGGACACCACAAGGTGAGGATGAACATGTGACACAAACCTATGCATGTTTTTGTTTTCAAAAATATAATTAAATCCCCCTCTTCACAACGGGTGGTATTCCCATCCTACTTGCTTATATCCTCTGTTTACAATTTTCATTTTTTCTTTTGGGCCTCCTGTTTTGCCTTCTCTGCTTTTCTGTTTTTTGGGGGGTTTTATTATACAATTTGTGAAATTTGAGTTAAGTCTGAATTGAATTTGTCTGCATTTTGCCATTATTTTTATTTTTGGCTTGTCTCTTAAATAATGATTTATAAAAAAAGAGAGAATCAAATAAAGTGGTAACATATTATAACGTATCAAAATAAACACACTTGTGAAATCTCATTCTATATATGTAATTATTAACCCTGATAGTGACCTCAGAAAGTCAATGTTAGGGATAACCTGGTTGATTAGAATTATCTATTATATCATTCTTTTTTTTTTAAGATAAGTGTTAAAGGGTAAACCGTTATTGTTTTCTCGTGTGTAATAATTAGAACAGTGTACTCACATAATTTAAGAAAAAAGAACACATTTTTTTACAACTGTTTAAAAGGAATTAGTATTAGAAATTTGTTAAATGCAGTCATTTTGAAAGACCATTTTTATAAATATATTTTCAAGTTTAACATAAATTTCTTTTTTAAAACATAAACATATTCAAATTATCTCAAACAAGGGAAACACAAAATTAAACATAAAATAAATGCAAGTTTAGAAACGGATAGTTTATTCAGCTGCTTAGTGATGTGTGCTCCGAAATGCTGCAGCGATCCTAAGGAAATCAATTAGTTTTATAACAACCGTGAAATTAATTATTCACTGATTATGACTGCTTTTTTTTATCATTAAAACAATAATATTCAGAAATATGACTGAAGTTGACAGTATGCTGACTAAGGAAAATATTAATAGCAACTTATAATGAGGAAATCACAAACAGTATTATATCAAATGAATTTAAGTATCTAAATTAGTTAAGGATGCCTAGATCTTAAAATTAAGTCTGATATAGTTTCTTTATCTTTTGATTTAACTCAAGGGCACAGAGCTCTATAAATATATAAGTACTGCATTGTATTTATACAAGTTACATAAAACCGTATGGGATACTGAGGACGTGTGAATCAATGAGTCAATCAATTTGAGCATCTGGTATTTCATTTTCTACCTAGTTCAGGGTTAGGAGAAGTGTGATTTAGGGTTATAGACTAAAGATATATTTTGTAGCCAGAGCACCTCGTCAGAGCATGATATACAATTGCTCTACTGAGTACAGACTTATGAAGATCAGCAGAACAACAGCAGCTACATTTAGAGCTATGAATCAAGTACGCAAGGTAAAATAACACAGAAACAAGTCAAAGTAAACTCTGGGTAGCCGGACTGTGACATTGACTGGGGCATGATGTCTTTGTGTATCTTAAAGGGGATGGTGGGGAGACAGTGCCCATGGTGGAATGAATCCCATAGAAAACTTCTTGTTTAACACATAGATGTTTCAATTCCTGAGACACTGGTAAACGGAAGCCTTCCCCTGACACTACGCACCGCAGGACTAAATACATAGCACCCATAGGGGCTACACTGCTATAGTTTGTGTCATAGAAAATATTAACCCCTTACCAACTATGATTTTTCCTAGTTTACATACATTTTGGGCTTACGCTATTTATCCACTTATGCTGGAATTATTGGAGACTTATCTAAATTTCCACGGGCATCGCTTGGATGAGGCTGGAGGTCTCGCTATCTATTTTCCTGGCTGGTGGCAGTTGTGGAATTGCCACTTCAGAGCTTCCTCCTTGATCCTGCCTGACAGCCACTCATCCTTGCCAAACTGAAAGCCAGCTGAGCAGGGAAGCTGCCATCCAGCTAGCCAGGCAACCAGCCAGCTGGCCAGGCAAAATACACATGCTGTGAAGGTACCAACAGAAGTAAACACGTCCCCTTTGGAAGCACAAAGAACAGAAACACAAACCCTGTGCAATAAGGTACATTAAATGTGACACCTATTGTAATGCAAAATATGTATTCATTCACACTGGGAATCCTTAAAAAAGTTGAAGTACACACAAAGATCAGTACCATTTATGCTCATTCAAAAAAAAAAATGCTTAATTCACAAAATTGTACACTCACATGTACAGACTCCAAGATTAACCCTGAGTCTTGGTCAGACGCATTATTACTATAGTATAGTTACAGTCCTCTCTCCAGGAAGAATGATCTTTTTCATCAACACATTAACTAGCCACCATTGCAGTTACTGTGTGCCACAGATCGCAACCATAAAACTAACGCGTTTCATCTGTAAACCAGACTCCTCAGGGCAATGCATTTCTCCCTCATAGTGTCCTTATTTATATCAAACCCAATAAAAGGTTATCAGCTTTTTACAAAAATGAAATGTGTCACATTTAAAAGCTAATCACTTGAAAAAGCACCTAAATAGCATGTAAACAAAAAAGCTTTAAATATCTCTTAGTTAAAACTAAAAGAACGGAATGTAGTTAAATAAACCAACTCCACCCAGAGTCAAAATAATGCTTTAAAATATATGTAATAATATTTACCTCTTATTAATATTCCTTAAGGAGAACACTCTATCATCCCTCTTAAGGAGCTAATACCAATGCCCTTTATAGAGGGTCATTACTCTATAAATGCAGTGAGTATTAATCGTAGGGAAACGGTAAAAAAAAAAAAAAAAAAAAAAAGGAACAACCTCCAAAAACTTTAAGGAGCACTTTTCATGTAAAGCAGTAATCATATACAAATAGAGTGAAAACTGTCCATTTGTAAATATGGCTGGTTGGTATAGAATGGTCTAGGACTGTTCAAATACAACAGTACAGCACCCTAATAGAAGAGTGGGGTTGAGAAAGATTTCAAATAATTGAGTCTAATGAGTGAGTCCAGGTGTTCTAGGTGAGGTAACACTGTGTGTATATATATATTAGTCTTCTTTACCAGGAATCCTCATCCATGCAGGCTCCTAGTACACGTTGACCTGTTCGGAGATTAATATTCAGACCCAAGCTTTCTTAGAACTTCTTTTTCCAAGTATCCTAACTGGTCTGTAGAAAGTCTGCCCACGTCGAAGAACATTCAGCATTTACTTTGCTGGAAAACAGGGATAAATCTGCTGGTAGAAGTCCATAAAAACATTCTGAACAGTCACACTGTTACCAGCATCTCATTACCAAGAGCAGAGCAAAAGCCACAACATCCATATGGACACTAGTGCCAATCGTTACTTCCATCAGCTCAGCTGCAACAGTGCAGCTAGTCTAGGGTAAATCTAGGATATTAAGAGAGATCTCCTGGGAATGACACATAAACTGTCACACTATCAATGCCCTGCTGTTTTACAACACAGCACTTTACATCACAGCTTAAATTACAGCCCAACGATCAATCATAGGCTGCTAAATTTCATTCTTTTAAAACTTATTAGAATTGTACAGGTGTAAATCTTTCTGACAGCATCGAGCTAAGCATTGTCAAAGCTGTGGTGCGATTTAAAAGTGACCAAAATAAATATCACCAATTTAAAGGGACATTATAGTCACCTGAACAACTTTAGCTTAATGAAGCAGTTTTGGTGTATAGAACATGCCCCTGCAACCTCACTGCTCAATCCTCTGCCATTTAGGAGTTACATCCCTTTGTTTATGAACCCTAGTCACACCTCCCTGCATGTGACTTGCACAGCCTTCCATAAACACTTCCTGTAAAGAGAGCCCTATTTAGGCTTTCTTTATTGCAAGTTCTGTTTAATTAAGATTTTCTTATCCCCTGCTATGTTAATAGCTTGCTAGACCCTGCAAGAGCCTCCTGTATGCGATTAAAGTAAAATTTAGAGATTGCGATACAATTATTTAAGGTAAATTACATCTGTTTGAAAATGAAACCAGTTTTTTTTCATGCAGGCTCTGTCAATCATAGCCAGAGGAGGTGTGGCTAGGGCTGCATAGACAGAAACAAAGTGATTTAACTCCTAAATGACAGTGAATTGAGCAGTGAAATTGCAGGGGAATGATCTATACACTAAAACTGCTTTATTTAGCTAAAGTAATTTAGGTGACTATAGTGTTCTAAAATATTTTGTTCTACATAATTTAAATCTCTCAATACAGAGTAAAACATACAAAAAAAATTACAGCTGCTCTGGTAGATTGTGCTTTAGCTAGTCTTCGGGAATGCCATTTTAAATTGACATATACAGAATTTACTTTTTCAGATTTCTAACCCATATTTCTGGTGGTACATGGTGAACTGTTATCAACATAGTATAAAGAATCAAGATATAGACTTTGCTCAATGCCAATGCACAAGTGTCACGGTGGCGGTCCGGTGCCCGGGACCCAGACACAATCAGAATGCCTGATGTTTAGAGTAGGAGTCACAGTGTGTAGGTGGATTAGCAGGGTCTGGTGCAGGGTAACCGCACGCCCCCTTGTGTTGAGCACCAGCGTTTGTGCAGCCACATACCAAGACCCTGAATCAGCTTCTGCGGATACCAGGAACTAGGAGCTTAGAAATTAAGCAGACCTCCCAGGAGCTGAATAGGGAGGCTCTGCAACAAGATTGTATCCAGTACTAGAAACAAGGCAAGACTAGAGATAGGCACCAAACATGAAAACAAGACAAAACTAAGAGAACCAGAACCAGAGAAAGATAGTAATCTAAACCCAGAACATATACACAAGACATGAGGAAAACATGAACATAACATGGGCATGACTGGACAGGACTGTACATGGGCTGGGTATACAAACTAAAACAAGACAAGATAACATAGGCAAAACTAGAGGAGAAATAACTAAGTACTACATATGAAAATCATGGGGATTTAGTCACACTATATGATCATACATTGCATAAGTCTGCCAACAACGCCAATGTACCCCATATCTCGCAAGTCCTACACTGCCTAATGTATGCTAAAACAACCAAAGAAGACATATATAGCACTTACCTGCAAGAAAGGGCAGAAGCGGTGAGCAGCTGCCTGCAGGACACTGAAACAAAAAGGAATGATGGAAAACAAACGGATGTGGCAAATAAAACAAACATTTAAATGAATCCAAGAGACTGGGAAATCCAGGGACGGACTATAGGAATGAACCCAGAAATCCCAGCATAAAGAAAAGCAGACATAGAATAGAAAACCAAAAAAACAAGAAAAACTAAACAAGAATTGTAACAAGAGTACTGGATACCAGAAGCCATTGCCAGACATCTCCACAGAACAGAGCAGGACGTGACAACAAGGTAATGAATTAACAGATAAAATAAGAATCCTGTATCTAGGATTATAAGGTCATTTGTTTTTACCTGACTATTTGTCTGATTATCATATAGATATGACAATTTGATCACCATTATTTATTTATATATAAAATATTTTACCAGGAGATTTCTCTTGTTTTCAAGTATGTCCCTGAATACCCATATAGAATAAGATACTTCACATTTTATTAACAAATAAGAATTGATAGATACTTTACAAGAGGCAGTTAAACCAATTGGGTGCATAGGGATGCAGATGTAGAATTTTTTTTAAATATGTTTCTGTATAAGTTAACTAACTGCCAAAATAATACAGTAGTATAATCGTTTTTTTTTTACCATGGATGGGATGCCCAAATCCAAAGTGGAGCGTAAATATTGTAAGATTATATTGTGGTATGTGTACAGTATCTATTTTGTCCAATTCAATACTTTCTGCATTTGTATCTGTTTTCTCAGTATATTGAGCATGTATTACCAATTGTGGAATGCAAGGGAGTGCCAGTGGAATGTGTGCATCTCAGTGGAACACATGTGTAAATGAGACTTAGAACGCACGGATAATGATCTAGATGGGTGCTTCATACAATACAGCGGCACTCAGTAAGGGCAAAGAGATGGAGAGAAGAAGGAGGAAAAGCACACCTACTGAACAACCAATTAAAGCAATGTTAAAGGGCAATTTAAAGTGGTACTGTGGCTACAGGGTTGTATACTTGTTTTTATTGTTTTTTTTTTGTCTCTGACAAAGTCCCACATTGGGACAAAATACGGTAGATCTGTTTTTTAATATATATTTTTTAACTGTATTGAGCCAATAAAATATTTTAAATATCCTTACGAATCACCACTGGAGTTTAATTAAGTTCCAGAAGATGGCCTCCCAGCCCACCAAACTTATCAGGGCAGGCACCCTAAGACCCTACATATTGCTATCCTCTTGTGCGTGAAGCTTAACTTGCTTGGGATTTTGCAATAACTGTATTATACTGGTATGCATTTATTTTTATTTTAAGGTTATTTAAAACTGTAACCCCATATTGTTTTTTTTTTACTTTATGTCTACTGAGTGACAGATTGGGAAGGTCTAATGGAGAAGCTGCCCCCAGTTAACTGCTACCACCACCAATTGAAGAATCAGCTAAGTAAAAAGTGATATTTTTATATTTAAATTAGGCACCTCTTTTCTTGGTGGTGGTGTTTTTTTTGTTTTAGTATTTCTGTATCCGTTAGTGTCATACCCCAATACCTCCTCAACTGATATCGCAAACTATGCCTAAATGATGAATGCATCTGAATCTTTGATAATTAAAAACACTAGTATTCATTTGCTCATAAATCGGCCAACGTAGGCCTTGATCTAGCATTTCTAGAAAAGCTTTTTAAATTATTGTAAAAGCTTATCCAAAAATATTAAATCGAGGTAATAATCTCTAGATACAATTGATGTGTCTGTAAAAAAGCCATAGTTTTATTTTTGCACGCAATTTAAATGTAAATGTAGCACTTGACATTTTTAGATAAATACTTTGGGTAAGTCATTGAAAATCATATGTACGAACATACAAGAGGCTTAAAATCTAAATCTTACGGTGTCCTTAAATTTAGCAGATGGGTTCATATTAAACTCGAAGACTAATACGAAATGGAATCTCAAGGATTTCAAGTTCAAACATTTATTTGGCATAATGATGAATGCAGTCGTGTAGAAACTCTTCAAAATCTACACATAAATCAGCAGTAAAATGTTTTATTGGACATTACAGAAATTGGACCAGCTGTAAAATATACAGTTTTAATGATAATGATTTAGTCTATGTTAGACAAATAATTACAATAAAAGAGAAGGCAGTAAAACACTCCATCAGAATACCAACTATGATAAAGAATTAAATGACAAATCATACAATGCCATCGCTCCAGATTCCTTATTTATTTTAGGCAGATATTTTGTTTGAAATAAATATATTTAATTTTAGTAAATATCTTTATTTTTCCAAGGTAATTCCATTCAAGGACAAACTATAAACTGTGACAAACTGAAATTTTTTATTTATTCATTTTTTTTTTTTTTTTTTTTTTATTATTAGTAGTTTATATGAACTTATGGAAAAATAAATGAGTGACCTCTGCAGTGCAGGTTGTAGAGATGAAGAGCTATTTTAATTTCCTACTTAGGAAGAACTTGGTAGTGGTGGCATGGAGCGGCACCCAGCAGACCCCAGATAAGGAGTTAAGTCATTAAAAAATGGTTTGACTCCTTACAATGATGGAGCACCAGGACACTAGTAATAGTGCCTGGAATGTTCCTCTAACCTTTCGCAAGATGATCTATATTCTTTTACATTTGTATTAACGATTTAGCAAATTACACCATAATTCAGCTCATAAAAGACAGAGCCAGTGCCACTAATGCTAACCCTTGTGGGGGAAGGTTCCGGTAGCATCATCCAAGGCCTAAATTGGCGGTGAAGCCAGATTCCCATTATTTCTCCTCCGAGGAAGAAAGGCTCGATGCTCCTGACGACAGTCCACATACAGAGGGTCTAATCATTCCACAACTGGAGGAACTAGAAAAAGAGTTGACAGCTCCAGCCACTTAGGGAAATATCAAGGCCCTAATGAATAACATCCATATAGATAGATATCATACGAAAAGAGATCACTGTGGTCACTGCCAGAGTACAAGCAACTGAGGACAGCATCTACTCCATAGTTCAACAGCAGACAGGCACCAAGGAGCTGTTACAACAACTCCAGGCATCCCACAAACTGCCACAGTTTCTCAGATGCCTACTGGCTACTCTACTGCCACAATGTTCCACAATGTTCTGCAAAAGGCATTCAAGTTGGTGGCTGTTTTTGGCTCGCCTAGTCAAGCAGGACACCGGCTGGTGCCCATATTGATGTCCTGGTACACTTACTAATGCTTTGGGGTGCTGATCCACCTGGACTAGAGACTGTCCTTTCAACAAATTGCGAAGACCCTACGAACGTCACATACAAGTGGGGTCCCTCTCACACCCTAACAGTTAGCAGGCATGGCTGCTCTCACCAACTCTCCTCCGCAGAAGGCATCACAGCTTTCCTTTAGGAGTTATTCCTTACCTCATCTTTTGACACCATTGCTGGGCCTGGTCGCTCCTGGGACGTGTCTAGGATTGTCCTCTTTACTCCTTGCTCTGCTGTCAATACCAGTTGAAGAAGGGATGGATCCCAGTTGCTTGTGCTGTGATGTTATTTTCTGCTGTCCTTTTGTTGCTATAATTTCATGCTTTTAAAATTTAATTATTGCTTAATTCCCCAGATAAGCTTAAATGTCAAGGTGTATTACATGCCTTTCCCACTCCCCAAGCGCTCAGTGGTTATTGAGCAGAATGTATATGGTATAAACCATAGAGTCCTTACCCTATGTTACTCCCGATGAATCTATCGTTGGTTCCTTGCCCAAGGCCCACAGGGCTGTGCTGTTAATTTCCTCCATTTACATGGCACACATCCTTAATGGCCCTCTAAAGCTGCATTGTATCTTTGCCCAAAAAGAATACAATTTTGTTTTGCCCAAACAAGATAAGAATAAAAGTGACAGTTCTCTCTTTCAACAAGTTTATTCCATCCTTATTGTAGAGCAAGTTAATATTTAAATTTCATCCTGCAAAGTCTTAAGAAAGGGCTCTGGGGATACTGAGACATTGACCTGTATAGCAACGAAGAATGAAAGTTCTGACAGTGTTCTAGTTCCTATTGGATGACATCTATCTCTCCCTATCCCAACATCCTCAGACTTACTGCTCCTCCGTTTCTCATAATGGGCACTTGATACATTGTTAGCAGGCACTGCAGAAGAAAAGAACACACCTGCTATCTATCTTGCTACATAACTAACTATATTAAGCTATGGTAAACCCTAAAACCTAAAAAGGAAAGCCCTTCTTGTAACATACATTCAAGTTTCTCATTATGGAATAAATTGTAAAGAATGTATAATATAAGTGTACCTTTTAGTTTTGTATTGTTCTTCTGGGTTACTGACCCTCGAAAATTATTCTTCTGTGACTTTTTACTATTGTTTGATCTATTATGATGGCTGTATAAAATTCCTCAGAGCGAGTATTCAGTTGCAAAACAGTACCTACCACTAATATTAAGAAAGGTATTCACATTTCCTTTGAAGAGTGTGATAGAGTTCATTTAAAGTTTTAATGATGAATCTGAACTTTTAGGAGAATCTTGTTTACGATCACACCAAGACGTAAAACGGATTATTGAACAATATAAAACAAACACGGTTACCATCCGAATTCTAACCAATTATTCTCTATATAAAATAAGCTGTTATGGAAAAGAAGAACATCATTAGAGAGAATCTAACAGCGAACCTTGGGAAAAACTATTGATATATTTAGTTGCAGTAAGCAATGTCATCGGTTTTCTGGGCTATTTAAGAGGAATGTAAGGATTTGAGTGTTTATATGTCAATAATGACCGTGAAAGCAAGTTTCCAGCTGTAACTCAGAAACCTGAAAAGTTTAGCAAACATCACTGTGCAGGATTCACGTAACAATAATATTGGGACAAAGTTCTACACAAACAGCGTTATTTGCAAAAGTGAGAATTCAAAGTGAATTTCAAATTTAAAGGCATACTCCAAGCATCCTCGCCACTGCAGCTCCATGGCCATGGTTCCTGGTAATGGGGAAACCCATGGTAGGAAATATCTTAGATCAATACACTAAGTAGGCTACACCCTAATAGAAGTGGAGCCTCTAGAAGGAAGAATGTTCCGATATTTTATTAGAAGCAGGATTCAGGGCATTTAATGCCCAAACTAAGTCCTTGTGGTTTTATCTTGAATAAAACAATATTCAAACCCCTCCTGATTCACAAATGGTTCAAAGACATAAGCTGTTTCTAATTACAGTAGCAATTACAGTTATTTATATAGCATTTGCTGCTATACACTAGTTAAACAAGGCAAACATTTAAATCTAACAAAACATAGATCACATACGGGAACATTAGGTGAAGAGGGCAATGCCCAAACTTAGACTAAATGCATTCC
The DNA here is from genome assembly GCF_036172605.1 of Pelobates fuscus. NCBI lineage: Eukaryota > Metazoa > Chordata > Amphibia > Anura > Pelobatidae > Pelobates > Pelobates fuscus. The sequence continues at coordinate 19,099,174 of NC_086320.1, forward strand.
ATGCAATAAACAAAAACATATATAAGGAAAAGTAAAGTCCACTTAAGGAATGGAAGTGTAACTATGAAATAAAATAGTACTAAATACAAAACAAAAATAATCGCAATTACTAATAAAAAAATGTGTCAAATAGAAATATCCTCCTGTCATGGTCTACTCAGAAAGCACAAGGTTCCGATGTGATTCACTAGTTAATACAGGGCCTGCTCAATTGTCAGCTGGCTCAGTGTTATGTATTGTCAAGGGCAAAACTACTGGAGGTACAGCAGGTGCAATAGCATAATATCCCGACAGAGTTTAGGGGTGCACTCTTGGCCACCCATCAGGAGAGTGAGAGCAGTGATGGTGCCAGCAGAGGTGAGCTGAGGTGAAAACACACCCAGGTTTCTTACTATTGGGCAAGATCCCAGAAGTGGCAGGAAGCAATGGATTCTGAGTCAGTTGCTGCCTCCGTCTAGCCTCCTCCCTTCTTACTCCAGAAAGCATGCTGCCTTTCTTGTGGATGATGGAGAAGGCAACTGCTTCAGCCTGCTCTGGATGTAGCTTTGGGTTTGCAGCACAGGTTCCCTTGTGGTGACTGGGTGAGTAAGTCCGCTTGTCTGTTATAAGAAAGTGGAAAGGACTGGGGCTTCATGCCTGGCTTGGATGGATGGTAACGGCTGTTCGATACCTTGGTATTTTAATTTAATAAATTCATTCCATTTGTCTGCAAAGTTTCAAGCATGTGGTGTGTCTATGAACCACATGAGGTGTTTGTGAAAAGCATGGTGTAAAAAAGACAGTGTTTACATTGCTGCTTAGCACACCTCTAGTGGCAGTCAATCAGACAGCCACTAGAGTTGCATCAAAGTACAGTGCTGCGCAGTGTGCAGTACCTACATTGAGCGTCTCCACGCTCTGCATGGAGTCACTGAATGCTCTACATGAGATGCACTGATTTCTTGCATCTCTATGAGTAGATGTTGAATGGTGCAGTGCAGTGTTATCCCTATGGGAAAGTATTGGATTGGCTGAGATCATCAATTTTAATGATCTCAGCCAAAGTGAAGAACACAATCATAGGACTTCAAAATCAACAAGATAACATCATTTTCTTTTTTCAGCTGTGCATACAGCATACATTCACCATTTCAATCCCATTACTAAACTTTTCTTAATATGTCATAGTAGTTTGACTGAAACATTGCTTATATGAAAATGCACATCTGCTTATGGTAAAATCTGTCTTTTGTTTATCTTGAGTGCTTTCTGTCAAGTTGGAGTAATAGATTTCAGCTTTCAATTTGAAGTAATCTTTTCTGCCTTGATATCGGCCCACCACACTGGTGTGACACATTATTGGGCTTGTATAGACTTTGGCCCTGCATGAAGGAGCCTCAGAGCTCAGTGGGTGCTAAACCGTTTACCCCAATTCTGGGCCATCGTACTACAGCAAGCTATTGTGGTTATAATCCCCGAGTAATTCTTTAAACACTATGTTTTTATATTACACAATGGGAATTTGGAATAAAAGAACATTATCTGAATATGGATGAGCGGACATTGAGGACCTTTCTTTAGAAAGAGTTATAGATGCATTGACTTGCTCTCTGGTGGAGGTGGTAATACCAGTGTAGTGACGAGCTCTAGAAGACTTGCTATAGATAGTTTGCTGCTTTGAGCATGAAATATAATCATGAATAACTACTCTGCTGAAAGATAACGAATGGAAAAACAAGATAGGTCGAATGGATTTTATCTGCTGTCAAAATCTCTACTTCTATTTAACACTATTTCATTCACACTTTGTACTGAGTGCTCTCCTTTCATAGCTATTATACATTTTGAATTACTGCAATTCCCATAATCGACTGAAGGACAATCATCCAAAATGCCATTTATTACCAGCTGGATGGAGCAGCTGCAGGTAGCTTGCTCCCAGCACAGAGCCTGTTATTTAGGATTCACTAGCGATCTCGTATTAAAGCGATCCTTACAATCAATATTCACGACTGGGTGCGTTAAACTGTGTAGGACATCTTTTTCTTCATCAAAGGAAAAGAAAATAGAGGTCACTGGAGGTAATATATGCTTGTTCAATCAGTTTGACTTCAACTGCATCAAGAAATTTCCCCGGGGTAAAATCATTTTCAATCACTTTGACTTCAATATCATTGTCATGGGAAGAAATACTTCTGCTGAGTCTCCTGAAGAGACCGAAAGTTTAGTCAGGATGTGGAACAAAGTATTTGCATCACTCACAGGTCTCGCTACTGTATCCTTATCACTTTCAGTTATAATGCTTTAAACTCTCTGAGTGCAGGCAAGCCTTTCAAAATTAGCTAACCCTTGAATATCTCTGAATATTAACCCGTAAACATCCTACGAACAAAGAAACAACACTGTTCATCCAACTTGTACTTCTTAAATCAGAACTAAATAAAATGCGAATAACCTCCTTTTACTGCTCCTATTCCAGTAGATGAAGCTGTATACAGTATATCGCAAGTGATCATATTTAAAGTGGCACAACTCAAAGGTTTTGTATTTTCATACGTCTTTTTAAAAATTATTCCAAACATAATTGTATTGAATTAAATTATAGTAAGTTTATCTGTAATTCTCACATGAAGAATAGACTTTATTTCAGAGTAGATACTCTAAGTATCAATTACTTGCGGGATTATTCGCTAAAGTCCCAATGGTCCCTTAACAAATGTGGCAAAACCATTCGGCTGTTTATGGGGCCGTTAGGACTGCTAAACCTGGACATTGTTCACGCTATTGAAATACGGACTGAATGCTTCCACCTCGGGCCCAGATTTAAAAATGATTTACACTATTTCCCCCAAGCAGCTAAACCTATCAAAAAGTAAAAAACAAAAATCTTTTGCAATGCAAGAGCTAACTATAAAAACATTAATGAACACAGATAAATAAATAAAAAGCCTGTAAGGGTCAATAAAACCCCCACACTACTATAAGGGAGGTTTAAAACACATCTACTAACATATTCCATTGTAAACCTCCCATACATTAATATGGAGGTTTTTATGGCCGCCATATGTTTTTTTATTTTATTTATTTTTATTAACTTTAAAATTATAATTTTTTTTTTAAACTTTTTTTTTATGTGGAAGCTGGCTAGCCAGCGCCAGACAGACACCAAATAATTTGCAATTCTGCCTATTGCTGGATGCATTCGGTCCCAAATTTTATTAAAACCGGGGTTTTTGTGAATCTTCCATAACCTATACTTTGTATAGGTTTTAAATAGGAAAACTCTGATTTTAATCCAAACACTGATAGCAGCGGATTCGCTCGGCCTGATCCAATCCTGACCATATTTAGCTTTAGAAAATGTGTGAATTGCCACTGTGCTCGGAATGTTGTCATTTTCACAGGATTTCTACCATCCAGACAAAATGCGGTGTTTAGTATCCAATCTTAAACTGCATTATGCTGAATATCTATAAGGTATTTCTCAGGGCCAATAAGTAAAACTGTTCCACTTTATCATAATGTGGTGTGTCCCTTGTCCTCAGTAGAATCAAAGTTCTCTCTAGCAGAGTGTCTTGATCAATTTGTTACATAAATGACATCACCAAGAAATGCTCTCAGATTCATCCTTAAAACAGTTAAAACAAATTGGAAGCCGAAAAGGAAATGAGAAAGACACATTTCAAAATAATAGCCGTAGGGAAGCAGATCTAATTAAACCTTGTACTTTTAATAAAATGAAATAGATCGGATCTCTTTGTCCTAAGATATTCCTTTTTTTTAATTCTTCTCTCTAAAACCAGAACATTATTCTCACGGGCAAAATTATATGAAGTTACTGCTTTGAATTATAACATGAGAATAAAGCAGTTGTGTTTGTTTTTAAGTAATATCTAAATTGTGATCACACTTTGGAATTTGCTGGCAAACTTCACAAAGAGATGGAGAGGTATACAAGCTTCCCTAAGATCAATCTTTATTGGCTCTGCATCTCTTGTAGGGGAACTCTTGCTAGATCACAGATACATTATCTCCAGATTGCCTGGTCACCACGACCTCCAACTAAATAAGATGCATGCATTTTTAATTATTTTTATTATCATTTATTTACTGCCTATTTGAAGAAACCTTATTTATTTATTAAGGCTATTTTTAAAGCGCCAACAGATTCCGCAGCGCTGAACATTGCTGAAATCTAAAGGGTTAATAACATGCATAATTGCAGCATAACATCAGATGCAACAATAAATATCCATCACTTAGTTAGGTTTGACACATCCAGATCGCAAGTCCTTCCAGTGGATCCAATTTACATATTCTGATGCCTGGCCTGGTCTAGTTGAGCCTCACAGTAAGTGAAGTTACTTCCTAATGAGGTTATTTTCAATATCTCAAAAGAATGCACCACAAATACAGTCATGGGAAAAATAAAGTACACTCTCTTTGAATTCTATGGTTTTCAATATCAGGACATAATAACAATCATAAGTTCTTTAGCAAGTCTTTAACCCCTTAAGGACCAAACTTCTGGAATAAAAGGGAATCATGACGTGTCTCACACGTCATGTGTCCTTAAGGGGTTAAATTAGGTAAATACAACCTCAGATTAACAACACATGACATATTACACTGTGTCATGATTTATTTTACAAAAATAAAGCCTAAGTAGAGAAGCCATGTGTGAAAAACTTAGTGCACCTTGTGATTTAATAGCTTGTAGAACCACCTTTAGCAGCAATAGCTAGAAGTAATCATTTTCTGTATGACTTTATCAGTCTCTCACAGTGTGGATGAATTTTGGCCCACTCTTCGTTTTGATTCAGTTCATTGAGGTTTGCTGGAATTGGTTTATGCACAGTTCTCTTAAGGTCCGACTACAGCACTTCAGTTGGGTTGAGGTCTAGACTTTGGCTGGGCCATTGCAACTTCTTGATTCTTTTTTTTCAGTGATTGTAGATTTGCTGGTGTGCGTGGGATCATTGTCCTGTTGCATGATACAATTTCTTTCAAGCTTTAGTTTTTGGTTTTCACCAAACATGGCGCTGTGCATTATGGCCAAACACTTCCACTTTGGTCTTGGCTGTCCAAAGAACATTGTTCCAGAAGTCTTGTGGTTTGTTCAGATGCAACTTTGCAAGCCTAAGCCGTGCTGCCATGTTCATTTTAGAGTTCTTTTTTTCTCCTGGCAACCCTTCCAAACAAACCATACTTGTCCAGTCTTTTGCTAAATGTCATGGACTTTAACATTTACCATGCTAACTGAGGCCTGTATAGTCTGAAATAGAGTCTTGGTGGCAATTTCTCTCAGCATTGCATGGTCTGACCTTGGGGTGAATTTGCTGGGATGTCCACACCTGTGATGATTAGCAACTGTCTTGAATATTTTCCACTTTGGAATAATCTTTCTCACTTTTGAATGATGGACTTTAAATTATTATTATTATTATTATTATTATGGTATTTATATAGCGCCATCAAATTCCGCAGTGCTTTACAACGGGTGGACGAACAGACATGTAGATATAACCAGACAAGTTGGACACACAGGAACAGAGGGGTTGAGGGACCTGCTCAATGAGCTTACATGCTAGAGGGAGTGGGGTAAAATGACACAAAAAGGTAAGGATAGTATTAGACTAGTGACAGTTGCAGAAGAGGACTCAGTCAGGAGCTATTAACAGTTTAAATTATATGCTTTTATGAAGAAGTGGGTTTTTAACGATTTTTTGAAGGAGTGGAGACTGGGTGAGAATCTAACGGAGGAGGGAAGCGAGTTCCACAGGAACGGTGCAGCCCTTGAGAAATCTTAAAGCGAGCATCAGAGGTGGGAGTACAGACAGAAGATAGACGTAAGTCTTCAGCAGATCGTAAGGGCCTAGACGGGACATACTTGTGTATAAGGGAGGATAGATAGGTGGGAGCAGCATTATGTAGAGATTTGAAAGCAAGAACCAAAATTTTAAATTGAGCTCTATATTTTATAGGAAACCAATGTAGGGACTGACAGAAGGGTGAGGCATGGGAGGTGCGGGCGGTCAGGAAGATGAGCCTCGCTGCCGCATTCATTATGGACTGTAACGGCGCAAGTTGGGAGCATGTAAGACCACTGAGAAGTGGATTACAGTAGTCAAGGCGAGAAAGGACAGTGGAATGGACCAACACCTTAGTCGCATCTGGCGTAAATTGATGGGAAATGGCCTTATAACCCTTCCCAGTTTGATGGTCAGCAACATTTGCTTCTCTAAGGTCATTGCTGATGTCCTTTCTCCTTGGCATTGTGTGTACATACCTGAATGCTGCAGACCAGCAAACTGCTAAAACGTCATCTTTTATAGAGGTGATTACACTTGCTGATGATCAATTAATCAAGGGTAATTGACTAACAGCACCTGTCTACTACCTAGCCTTTTAATTTCTATTAAGGTGGTAAGAGTGTACTTAGTTTTTTTACACATGGCTTCTCCATTTTGGCTTTATTTTTGTTAAATATGTCATGTGTTGTTTTTCATCTGAGGTTGTGTTTAAAGACCTGCTAAGGAACAGATGATTGTCATTATGCCCAGATATGTAATTCAAAGAGGGTGTACTTTCTTTTTCCCATGACTGTACATGCTTTGATGATTTGAATCTTATTTAAAGAAGCACTACAAGAACCATAACCACTGCAGCATATAGGTTGTAATGCCAAGAGTGTCCCAAAGTAATCAAACTGCTTGCTAATGGTTTGACAACTTACCTGGGATTCTTTGGGCACAGTCACCTCCTCAATAACAACCAAAGTCTCTCTGCTCTGATCCAAGCCCTGCAGTTCCAGTCTTAGCTTATTGGCTGAGTTTATCAGCGGAGACATACAGAAGCTTCTAGCCCACAATGGAGGAGATACCCAGTGCCCAGCAAACCTTAGGTAAGTTGAGAAACTGTTAAGAAATCATTTGACTACTTACATTGGAGCGATACTCAGGAAATCCTGACACCATAACAACTACACTATGCTGCAGTGGTTATGGTGCTCAGTTTTCCTTTAAGAACATTTATTGGTAACTGAGGCAAATGTTTTATTTTCTTTAATGATTGTGTTTAATTCTGCCAAAGAATTCTGTGTTCATCCTTTTAAAATGAAAACATCAGTGTGAAATATTATTAACATATTATATTTAGTGAAACACTTAAATAGAGGTTGATTGATGAGATAGCTAATATAAAAGGATACAAGGTATTTGGGGATTATTTCGCGAAAGACTGATTAGCAAATAAACAAAGTATGGAGAATGATGTGCGAATTGTTACATAGAAAGCGGTGAAATGCAAGCATAAATTATCTAAATAGAATTGTTTGAGAGAGAAGAGGGAGTGCTGCTTAAAACGCCTATACGGTCTTAAACTAGCATATATTCTCCTTAAAGAGTGAATTACTGACATTATTAATAAACTTTGTTTATTTTGAGATTAATCAGTTTACAAGTTAAGGAGACACTAATATGAGGTGAAATGTAATGTTTTCTATAATGAAGAAATAGATACATCAATTTAGAAATGAATAACCTGAGATAATGCTTCCGCCTTGAGTCTGTACTGATATCTACGCCCAGGTGTCTGATCTTCTCTGAAGACATCAAAAAGGATGGGATGAGTTGGGGTCTATGTATAGCCCCTCAGGATTTTGTAAATAATTTAATTTTTTTTTTTTGCTATCACCTTTTGGTTTTCACACAATACTTATGATTTGATGTTCTATATATACAATAGAGTGATTTTAATTAACTAATAAAGGGTGTTTTTTTTGAGTACATGCTTTACCTATTCTTGTTTAATTATTTTATTCAATGGTGGGTTAGGGAACGTGGTTGCTTCAGTGACCATCTACTTCACACCGTTTGAGTACGTTTTCCATATTTAGTGAGACTGAAGAATGTTGTGATAATACTGGTCGTTCACACTTTGTTTAGTTAAAACTGAATTAATGTCTGGCCTGAGATTCTGGGAGACAATGTAGAGTTCGGCAGCTATTTTCTCCATATTCTATTTTGTTTTCCTGAAAAACACTGAACGAGATACTACACCTGTTTCTATTTAATAATAAATATCTTGGGAATGCCCTGAGCTCAACTCAATCTCTAGTGAAGGGGCCACATATGGTGAAATACATATTTATAAGGAAAGTGAGAGAGGAAATGAAAAAGAAAAAGAAGCACTTTTTTACTTTGTAGACTTTTTTATTTTTATTATATTTTTTGTTTAAAGCTTTTAAATAAAATTCATTTGTTTTGTTTTGAGATTTCTGTTAACCTTAGTAGAACCTGTTTCCTGTGAGCAGCTGGACCAGAGACTTAATTTTCTTTATTCAGTTTTATATTTCTTCCAGGAATGATTTGATAAAGAATACAGAAAGAAAAAAAGCATAGTGCGGTACTTTACATTATGTAACAACTGAATAGTGGAAATGGAGCTTTCATGCATGCAACACAAATGTATATCTCAGTCTCAATATACAAATACAGGAAAAATAGAAATATGAATAAAAAATTTAAAACGGCGTGCTGTGCAAATCAAATGGTGTCTATGAGACCATCTGATTGAATTAGCCGAGTTTCAGTGGACTATTGCGGTGAAAGCGACCTCTAGTGTCTGTCAGTGTGATAGCCACCATAGACATGCTAACCCTCTAATGAAAACATATCTTTCCAGCAAAATGGTAATGCTTTCAGTTGGAGGGCTAAACAGACAGGGACATGGCACCCAGACCACTTCCTGTTGATGTAGTGGTCTGGATGCCTACAGTGTCCATTTAGATAAAATAGTGTAACTTTTCAGGGTAGAAACACTTGCTATTTCACAAACTATATATAAAGTGACAACAATACTTAGTTAGTCATTCCTCTGGATGTTTCCATAATTTGTATAGTTTCAACCTGGAATTAAAATGGATTGAAGTATGCTTACCATTTTAGTTACACGTGTCTTTAACATATTAATTAATTTATACAATATTTTACCAGGATGGATTCATTGAAATGTCTCTAATTTTTAAGTATGACCTGGGTGCACAAAACATTGCATTGTGACAATAGGGTACAATATTACAAAAATATAATATACAAACAATATATATAGATACATGCATAGACACATATATACAGTTGCAAGAAAAAGTATGTGAACCCTTTGGAATGATATGGATTTCTGCACAAATTGGTCATAAAATGTTATCTGATCATCGTCTAAGTCACAACAATAGACAATCACAGTCTGCTTAAACTAATAACACATAAAGAATTAAATATTGCCATGTTTTTATTGAACACACCATGTAAACATTCACAGTGCAGGTGGAAAAAGTATGTGAACCCCTACACTAATGACATCTCCAAGAGCTAATTGGAGTGAGATGTCAGCCAACTGGAGTCCAATCAATGAGATGAGATTGGAGGTGTTGGTTACAGCTGCCCTGCCCTATAAAAAACACACACCAGTTCTGGGTTTGCTTTTCACAAGAAGCATTGCCTGATGTGAATGATGCCTCGCACAAAAGAGCTCTCAGAAGACCTACGATTAAGAATTGTTGACTTGCAAAAAGCTGGAAAGGGTTATACAAGTATCTCCAAAAGCCTTGCTGTTCATCAGTCCACAGTAAGACAAATTGTCTATAAATGGAGAAAGTTCAGCACTGCTGCTACTCTCCCTAGGAGTGGCTGTCCTGTAAAGATGACTGCAAGAGCACAGCACAGACTGCTCAATGAGGTGAAGAAGAATCCTAGAGTGTCAGCTAAAGACTTACAAAAGTCACTGGCAAATGCTAACATCCCTGTTAGCGAATCTACAATATGTAAAACACTAAACAAGAATAGATTTCATGGGAGGATACCACAGAGGAAGCCACTGCTGTCCAAAAAATAACATTGCTGCACATTTACAGTTTGCACAAGAGCACCTGGATGTTCCACTGGCAATATATTCTGTGGACAGATGAAACCAAAGTTGAGTTGTTTGGAAGAAACACACTATGTGTGGTCGAAAAAGAGGCACAGCACACCAACATCAAAACCTCATCCCAACTGTCAAGTATGGTGGTGGGGGCATCATGGTTTGGGGCTGCTTTGCTGCATCAGGGCCTGGACGGATTGCTATCTTTGAAGGAAAAATGAATTCCCAAGTTTATCAAGACATTTTGCAGGAGAACTTAAGGCCATCTGTCTACCAGCTGAAGCTCAACAGAAGATGGGTGTTGCAACAGGACAATGACCCAAAGCATAGAAGTAAATCAACAACAGAATGGCTTAACCAGAAGAAAATACGCCTTCTGAAGTGGACCAGTCAGAGTCCTGACCTCAACCCGATTGAGATGCTGTGGCATGACCTCAAGAAAGCGATTCACACCAGACATCCCAAGAATATTGCTGAACTGAAACAGTTCTGTAAAGAGGAATGGTCAAGAATTACTCCTGACCGTTGTGCACGTCTGATCTGCAACTACAGGAAACGTTTGGCTGAAGTTATTGCTGCCAAAGGAGGTTCAACCAGTTATTAAATCCAAGGGTTCACATACTTTTTCCACCTGCACTGTGAATGTTTACATGGTGTGTTCAATAAAAAACATGGCAACATTTCATTCTTTGTGTGTTATTAGTTTAAGCAGACTGTGATTGTCTATTGTTGTGACTTAGATGATGATCAGATCACATTTTATGACCAATTTTTGCAGAAATCCATATCATTCCAAAGGGTTCACATACTTTTTCTTGTAACTGTAAATGTAATACATAACAGGTGATAAATATATTCCACCATGACAGGTGCATACTGTATTGAGGTATATTGCCATAGATCTCTTAAAATATTTTAGATTGAATGAAGATTTGACTGTGTCCCTGAGGTTATTCCATAATTGCGGTGCTATGTAGGAAAATGAGGATCGAGCCACTTTATTTTTGTATTGTGGTATGCTAAATATCGTGCTAGTACTGGATCGGAGGTTATAGGAGGTGGGAACAGCTGGGGAGAGCATTCTACTCAGGTAGGGTGGGAGCTTCCCAGAAATGCTCTTCTGCACAAGGCTGGAAATATGAAGAGAGCGTTGGCATTCCAGCGACAGCCAGTTTAGCTCTTTTAACATGTCACAGTGGTGGGTAAAGTAATTACATTCTAGAACAAAGTGGCAGAACAAATTATATAACGTATTAAGTTTAATAAGGTGGGTTTGCATATACTACATCCCCATAATCAATGACCGGCATTAGCATTTGTTGCACTGTTTTTTTGCACTGTAGGGTTTAGGCAGGATTTGTTTCTGTACAGGGCACCTAGTTTTGGGTAAAGATTTGAAGAGATTTTTTTAATGTGAAGGCCAACATACCTAGATATTTAAAGAAACATACTGCTGTTAGTGTGCTATTTGAAATTGTTCTGATACACAGTTGTTGATTTTGTAGTTTACGTAATTTAGGTACAGTTCCAAAGATCATTGTAACAGTTTTGTCAGTGTTTAGGAAGAGTTTGTTATCCGCTATCCACTTTTCTGCCTCTGTGAATTGGTTTTGGAGCACAGCCTCAAGCTGCGGTAGCTTGGGATTACTAGCGTAGATTACAGTGTCGTCTGCATGCATGTGTACAGTTGAGGATTTGCAGATGTTAGGCAGATCATTTATAATTAATGTGAATAGCAGGGGGCCAAGTATGGAGCCTTAGGGAATACCACACGTGACTGGAAGAGGGAGGGAAGCGCTATCAGAAATGGCCACATATTGCAATTGGTCTGAAACATACACTTGAAACCAGGTTAGCGGACGATAACCAATGCCTGAGTTTTTACGTTTTTCCAAAAGCATGCCATGGTCTACTGTGTCAAAGGCCTTAGCGAAATCAAGGAAAATAGCTCCAGTTAAGTATCCTTGTTCCATGCCAGTTTGGATGCCATTGCAAACTTTTAAGAGGGCAGTCGAAGTTGAGTGATTTGGACTAAAGCCTGAGTGATCAGGGGTCAGATAATTTGATTGTTGATAATATTCACATAGTTGCATGTGGACATATTTTTCCAAGATTTTTGACAATATAGGGAGCAATGATATCGGGCGATAGTTAGAAACCAAAGTACTCTTACCACTTTTATGGATAGGTACAACTTTTGCAGTCTTCCAAATTTTGGGTATGTACCAGGGATCCATTGATAAGGGTAGTGACAGGTTTAGAAATTGCTGGTGCAATGAGCTACAGCAACATTGCTGGGATTTTTAAATTATTAAGATGTTTATTAACGACACTAACAGGCTAACACTGAATTTTTCTGTATGAATTACTATTATTATTATTTTTTTATAATTTAGATTAGCACCAGCAAATTCCATAGCGCTGTACAATAGTTTGACTAACAGACACGTAATTGTAAGCAGACAAATGGACGCATAGAAACAGAGGGATTGAGGGCCCTGCTCAATGAGCTTACATGATAGAGGGAGTGGGGTATAGTGACACAAAGGGTATAAGTGGGGGTAATAAAATAGGTTGCTAGAAAAGTATTCACTGGGAACTTAGTAGGTTATTTTTGACAGTTGCAGGAGAAGAGTCATGGGGGGAGGGGGAAATTAATGAATGAAAACCCACTAACAGTTTAACCACCTTAAGGACACATGACATGTCTGACATGTCATGTTTCTCTTTTATTCCAACTAAATGACCTCCATTTGTTTAAATATACATCGAGATTAAGGAGAGAGCGCAGGTAACTTTTTTCCTTTGGTTTTTACCATATGCATTGGAGCTGATGTGTACTGTGGTCGTTGCTGCCGCCCAGGAGTGATGGGAGTGAGCGCAGGACTTTTCTTTTTGTATTTGTATTTACTTTGTATCACACAGCTAGGTTACAATGCTGCCGCCCATCCCATGTGTTCCCTATGAAGGGTTAATAAGTATAGGGGTGTATATAAAAAATACCCCTTTCTGTCTCATTAGAGATATTTTTGCCAGAAGCTCAAGGAAGCAAGGTGAAGGGTCAGAGTAGGACCTGTCTAGGGGGGTCTGCCTTGACGTTGGCCGGGTGGCATTCCCTCCAGTGGCCATTGGAGCAACTAAATGACCTCCATTTGTTTAAATATACATAGGGATTAAGGAGAAAGCGCAAGTAACTTTTTTTATTTCTTTGGTTTTTACCATATGTATTGGAGCTGATGTGTACTGTGGTCGTTGCTGCCACCCAGGAGTGATGGGAGTGAGTGCAGGACTTTTCTTTTTGTAGTTGAAATAGTTTGTTGATTGCAGACATATTGACCCCCAATTCTTAGATGTTCCTAAATAAGTTGTGTTACAAATCAGTCAGGGTGACCAGATCCACCGTGTTTTCTGGGACACATCTCATATATACATATTGATGGGCAGCACGTGAAAAGGGTAGCCCTGTGGTATGTAGAAGGTGTATAAAATCAAGCAATTCGACAACCGTCATGCGTTTTCATAAATATGCCAAAATTATATAGCTCCAAGTAAACAAGGTAGAACTGGTCATCCTGGTCCCAGTGCTCTGATCAAGTGCTGGAAGGCATGAAAGGCATCAGTGGTGGGCCTTGGATGTCCTAGCAGCGTGTCTTTTTCATTGTAAAATAGGTAATTTTTTTTTTTTTCAATGTATTTTATTTTTCGTTTGTCAGAAATAATAATAACATGAAAAACCACATTGGTGAGGGGGGTACAGAAAAGAAAAAGGGAGGGGGAAGGAGAGGACAACAGCATATACCACATCTGTTTTGAATACACATCAGTTGTATACATACAAGGTTTCATCCAGTTTGAACATAGTGTAAAAACAAAAATTGGTACAGTTGACAGATTTACAGTTTAGTCACTAAGCATATAACCAATCAGTACAGGAATCCCTGATAGCGATGTGTAGGATGGCCTATACGCATCTTGTCCTAACTGGGTAGTGGGGGAGGAGGGAGGGAGGCAGCAGCGCGCGCTAACCTGTGATCGCTTACCATCTTCGTTACGCTAGGAGTTCACTGGCCCTAAATTAAGTATTATGTGTCGTTTGGCTGTTGGGCGCTTGTTATTTACTTATTTAAATTATATATAGTTCTATTTTTTATTTTATGTTTTAATCTATATTTTATTATTTATTTATTTTTTCATGTTTTAATTATTTACATGTTTCACCCTGCTGGTATTCCACCCATCTGTGCCAGCGTGTCATGTGTTTGGCTTGGTTACTGGTCAGACGACTAGCCATACATTCGTACGTGTAGGTGGAATCTAGTCTACTCAGGATCTCTGACAGGGTAGGCGTCTGTGTGGACTTCCATTTATGGGCTATAGCAGTCTTAGTTGCCAACAAGCAGTGGATCATCAGATAGAGTTCGTCTGCAGGGATGGTGTTCGGGAGGATGTGTAACAGAAAGCTTTCAGGCCTCATAGGCTCCTCAATCCCTAAGTGATTGCATAGGAATGACGCCACGTCACCCCATAGTGTGGAGATCTTTGGGCAAGACCAGAAAATATGGTAAAGGGTACCCACCTGGTTCTGACACCGCCAACACATGTTATCCGACCCTGGGTATATGTGAGCTAGCTTGGATGGAACCAAATACCAGCGCATAGTCAATTTGCAATATGATTCCCAATGGGAGAGGCTACGGGAGGCCTGTTTTGTTTTCTTTTGGGCATGGTACCATGTGTCTATCGGGAAGCAGTTCCCTATATCTATTTCCCACTTTGTCATGTATGAGGGTTTTGTTTGTATGTTTTGGGATAGCAGTGCATGATAACACATAGATAATGCTTTAACCTTCGGTAGTTTCCCCATACATTTTTGAATAAACGGCGGTAGGGAGGCTGGCTGTTCGAGTCGGAGTCCGCACTCCAGTGTGATATTTCTAATCCTTAGGTAAGGGAACAATTCTCGGGATGGTAGTTGGTATTCTCTAGCTAATTCCGGAAATGGTTTGATGCCTTGGGGCGTCAGGAGGGAGCGAACATATTGGACCCCATGCCTCAGCCACGGGTCAACCTGGAGGTTCGAAGTCCGGGCCGTCAGAGCCTGTAACGGCGCGGCCATAAGTAAGTCGTTTTCCCTGAGAAACAGTGGGGTAGTCTGCTTCCATGTATGGAGCAGGGTTTTCGTGACTGGTAATAAGGATTTTGAGGTGGGGAGCTTAGTGAGCTTAGTGCCCGCCCAAAGGGTAAGAGGGATCGTGGTCATGGGCATACATGCGTTTTCCAGCGCTAGCCATAACGGAGGAGATGCACACTCGAGGATCGTGAGACCCTGTGCCAATATTGATGCTTTGTAGTAAAGTTTTATGTTGGGAATGCCTAATCCGCCTTTAGTAAAAGATCGCCACAATGAGTTTTGTGCTATCCTCGGCGGTTTTCGCTTCCAAATGTGTGCGTTAATTGTGGCCTGAAATTTATGTAAAATGGGGTTAGGGATTGTGATAGGGAGGGTGCGAAAAAGATATAGTATGTGAGGTAATATCATCATTTTAATAGTGTGGATTCGCCCCAGCCACGAGATCTCCTTGTCTTCCCATTTTTTAAGTTGTTGGTCTAGTCTGTTAATAAGTGGTAAATGGTTTTCCTTTATTATCGCTGCGTGTGATATGGGTAGTTTAATGCCCAAATACGAAATGGAAGTTGATCGCCAATCAAAGGGATATTCTGATTTCAGCTGTGTTATGGTGGCATGTGGGAGCCCTATCGCTAACGCCTGCGTCTTTTTGGGTAAAATAGGTAATTTATCTTGATCTTTGGATTGAGATATCTTCCTTCTTTCATGTGTAGAAGATCCAGCAATTCAGCGTTTTTCGAGTGTCCTAATTAAACAGTTTGAAAATCCAATCAATCACGCCTGAGGAGGCCCCATAGGCGAGGAAAAACAACAACATACAAATAATGACACACAATCTAACTAAAACAACAACCACAATCTAACTAAATAACAATAACAACTGAACCTTGTAAAGTATCGGATCCCACTCACAGTGCACCATGATAACCTTAACTCATGTCTGTAGAACACCCAAGAAGGAACAGGGGGGAATGGAGATAGGGAGAAGTGCTTATCTCTTTCTGACTTGTAAATGTGTTGAATTACCTAAATACCATATCAAAGGTAAAGCATATCCCCCTATAAGAAAGGCATACATGACCTTGGTCACATGACCCCTGGTCACCATATTAGTTTGATGACAGAATGTCACCACATGGAAGAGTAAGTGTAACTGAGCAAGGACTTGGTAATACTTTGGGACCTGTGAGCCTATACACTTGCTGGGGAGTGACATGTTTTAACAATGATGTTTGGAATAAAGATTTGAGCTGATATCTTTTTTTGTGGTGAGTCTGTAACTCTATTGAAACATTGGACCCCACGCACTCAAGGGACTGATCCCCCTGTGCTTGAGAGTGTTGAGTGGCATTCATCTTGTGTGAGTTTGAGTCTTTTAGAGTTTTAATTGGATTTATAATTGTATTTATATATTGCACTGGGTCTGTCTCTTTTATGTTTGTTTTATATAGAACTCCGGGACCAGTATTAGGAATTTCTGTGCAAGTATAAGTGAATATTAGACAAACAAGGTATAGGCGCTCGCTATAGTAGTACGAGTGATGTAAAGTGGGCAGCAGTGACCAGCACAAGGATTCCCCACCTTGTGATAAAATAATGGTGAACAGAGAGAGAAAGGAAACCGCGCCCTTATTTTGATACGAACATACGTACTCAAATCCTTATGGTCGTATAATGGTAGACCTCAAAAAAAGAGAAATAAACAAAACAATAGTGTAACCCTGTAAATATTCTGGAAACAATAAAAAGCAAGTAAGGTAGTACACTCACATTTAGCAGAGCTAAATACAGAGCTCTGCTGTTTTAGCGCGTAGACGGAATGATCCCCGTCCTAGGATAAATATGAGGTAGTCCACGTCTTGATGGTCTCAAACAGAGAAAACAGACAGGAAAATCCACATAGTGTAGTATATACTGGTATAAATATAAATGGTAAGTGAATAGAAAATATCGTACTCACATTTACTAGAGCGTGCCTCGCTCTAGTTAATAGCGCATAGGTGGTATAATCCCCACCAAGGAATAAAGATGTAAACCAGGAGCAAAATATAATGGAAATCTCAGAGTAGTAAAAAAGTTAAGATTATAACTATTTATTATACATATAAATCAGTAAAAAACAATATATATAGAATACTCAATGAGAAAGTCCATAAAAAATCCACTTTACGCGTTTCACCTATAGAGGCTTCTTCAGAAGTGTGGATGAAGTCTTGGTAATGTCCAAATATATATGCAAGACAATAAGAGTAATTAGCTTCATGTGGTAGAGAATTAGTTTACTTACTGTATCCTGGTTTCGCGCGCGCTGTCAAACCGGAAGTGACGCGGCGCCATATTAACCAATCATAGGCTTAAGGAAGTGAGTTGTTCTAACCACCGGTGGAACGCACGCGTCATACCGGAAGTGACGCGGCGTATCAGGACGGTGGTAATCTATGCGTTTCAGCGTGGAACGCATGTCCTAAACGGACCAATCATGGGGCCATAATAACCTTCCATGCATCAAGGGGAAATACTGTCCGCATGTCTGCATTAGCAGATTCAATACAAATGTCCATGGAAACACTGTTTGTGTGTATGCCTCAGCAGATTCAACACAGAAGTCCATATTCAAAAGAACAATTGGCATATCGATACAATGGCTCAGCATATAGTATTCTTAAAGCAAAAGCATAATTCAAAACAGAATATGAGCCAAAATAGTGCGATCTGATAGTATGTGGTACAAAAAAATACACAAATAAGACATAATAGTAGTGTCTGAATGTAAAGAAAATTAGGAATTAGAAATTAAACAGAAACAAACATAAAAAGCTGTACTAATATAAATACAGAGCATACATATTAATATTTTCAACAATGTGTGCGTATTAAGGATACATGAGATGCACATAGAATGTGAGTGCAATCACAATTAGTAATCAGCATATACATATGTATATATAAGTATAAGCATCCATATAAACTGAAAAGAGTAGAAAAAGGTTATATATATAATTGACACTGTAAACCACATGAAAAATAAGTGGTAATGATGGATAAAAAATATATAAATAAAAATAAGTATAAAAATAAAAATAAAATTTAAAATGATGGAAATAAAAGAGAGACCTGTAATATAAATCGGTGACCATATACTAAAATGCAAAATGTAAGAAACTTGATGTATGCATGCATATATATACATATATATACGAGAAAAACATAAAAAACGAAGGGTATAAAAAGAGGAGGAGAGGGGATGGGAATAAAAAAATTGATACTATTAAAAAAGAGAAAAAAACAGCAACTGGTTAATAATAAATAAGAAAAATATATATAGGGAGCGGACATAAAAAATCTTATAAAAAATTAAAAAGATCAAAGTCGATATTTAATCCGTTGGGATGTAATGTATCAATTTTGAATACCCATTCCATCTCTTTTTGGCCAATTTTTTAAATAAAATCGCCTCCTCTCCAATGGCTTTTTACTATAGCAATTCCCATAAATGTGAGAAATTTGGGATCATTGTTGTGTTTACAGAAGTGAGCAGACACTGAATGTTTTTCGTATTTCTTTTCAATGTTTCTACAGTGTTCTGCTATGCGTATTTTTAATGGTCTAATGGTGCGACCAATGTATTGGAGGCCACAAGGGCATTCCAATAAATAAATGACATTTTTGCTTTCACAGGTGATAATCTCTTTGATATTAAAAATCTTATTATTATTATTTGACTTAAAAGTGGACCTTCTTTTTTCTGTTGGTTTTGTTTTTTTGCAAGCTATGCAATTGTTACATTTAAAAAAGCCATTGGTGATCACTAGACTTAGGAGGAACTGTTCGGACAATAAAGTTTTTTTAGAGCAGGCGAATAAAATTAAAAACTGTCTGATAAATAAAGGTTATAATAAAGAACAAATAGAGTCTACCATACAGCAAGCATTGGAGATCAACCAAAAAGAGCTCATACATAAAACAAAACCCCATCAACAAAACCAAGTCAATCTACCTATAGTATTAGATTACAATGATAAAAACAAACATCTAAAAAGAATAATGAACAAACATTGGCACCTCCTAAAAGAAGACCCTATTTTAAAAAGTATAATTCCAAATAAACCACGTATTGTGTTTAGAGGTGCTCCGAATTTAAAAATGCACCTGACGAACAACTACACTAAAGATCAAATAGGAGGTAAACCCATGAAGGATTTTTTACCCCTCGCCAATGGCTTTTTTAAATGTAACAATTGCATAGCTTGCAAAAAAACAAAACCAACAGAAAAAAGAAGGTCCACTTTTAAGTCAAATAATAATAATAAGATTTTTAATATCAAAGAGATTATCACCTGTGAAAGCAAAAATGTCATTTATTTATTGGAATGCCCTTGTGGCCTCCAATACATTGGTCGCACCATTAGACCATTAAAAATACGCATAGCAGAACACTGTAGAAACATTGAAAAGAAATACGAAAAACATTCAGTGTCTGCTCACTTCTGTAAACACAACAATGATCCCAAATTTCTCACATTTATGGGAATTGCTATAGTAAAAAGCCATTGGAGAGGAGGCGATTTTATTAAAAAAATTGGCCAAAAAGAGATGGAATGGGTATTCAAAATTGATACATTACATCCCAACGGATTAAATATCGACTTTGATCTTTTTAATTTTGTATAAGATTTTTTATGTCCGCTCCCTATATATATTTTTCTTATTTATTATTAACCAGTTGCTGTTTTTTTCTCTTTTTTAATAGTATCAATTTTTTTATTCCCATCCCCTCTCCTCCTCTTTTTATACCCTTCGTTTTTTATGTTTTTCTCGTATATATATGTATATATATGCATGCATACATCAAGTTTCTTACATTTTGCATTTTAGTATATGGTCACCGATTTATATTACAGGTCTCTCTTTTATTTCCATCATTTTAAATTTTATTTTTATTTTTATACTTATTTTTATTTATATATTTTTTATCCATCATTACCACTTATTTTTCATGTGGTTTACAGTGTCAATTATATATATAACCTTTTTCTACTCTTTTCAGTTTATATGGATGCTTATACTTATATATACATATGTATATGCTGATTACTAATTGTGATTGCACTCACATTCTATGTGCATCTCATGTATCCTTAATACGCACACATTGTTGAAAATATTAATATGTATGCTCTGTATTTATATTAGTACAGCTTTTTATGTTTGTTTCTGTTTAATTTCTAATTCCTAATTTTCTTTACATTCAGACACTACTATTATGTCTTATTTGTGTATTTTTTTGTACCACATACTATCAGATCGCACTATTTTGGCTCATATTCTGTTTTGAATTATGCTTTTGCTTTAAGAATACTATATGCTGAGCCATTGTATCGATATGCCAATTGTTCTTTTGAATATGGACTTCTGTGTTGAATCTGCTGAGGCATACACACAAACAGTGTTTCCATGGACATTTGTATTGAATCTGCTAATGCAGACATGCGGACAGTATTTCCCCTTGATGCATGGAAGGTTATTATGGCCCCATGATTGGTCCGTTTAGGACATGCGTTCCACGCTGAAACGCATAGATTACCACCGTCCTGATACGCCGCGTCACTTCCGGTATGACGCGTGCGTTCCACCGGTGGTTAGAACAACTCACTTCCTTAAGCCTATGATTGGTTAATATGGCGCCGCGTCACTTCCGGTTTGACAGCGCGCGCGAAACCAGGATACAGTAAGTAAACTAATTCTCTACCACATGAAGCTAATTACTCTTATTGTCTTGCATATATATTTGGACATTACCAGGACTTCATCCACACTTCTGAAGAAGCCTCTATAGGTGAAACGCGTAAAGTGGATTTTTTATGGACTTTCTCATTGAGTATTCTATATATATTGTTTTTTACTGATTTATATGTATAATAAATAGTTATAATCTTAACTTTTTTACTACTCTGAGATTTCCATTATATTTTGCTCCTGGTTTACATCTTTATTCCTTGGTGGGGATTATACCACCTATGCGCTATTAACTAGAGCGAGGCACGCTCTAGTAAATGTGAGTACGATATTTTCTATTCACTTACCATTTATATTTATACCAGTATATACTACACTATGTGGATTTTCCTGTCTGTTTTCTCTGTTTGAGACCATCAAGACGTGGACTACCTCATATTTATCCTAGGACGGGGATCATTCCGTCTACGCGCTAAAACAGCAGAGCTCTGTATTTAGCTCTGCTAAATGTGAGTGTACTACCTTACTTGCTTTTTATTGTTTCCAGAATATTTACAGGGTTACACTATTGTTTTGTTTATTTCTCTTTTTTTGAGGTCTACCATTATACGACCATAAGGATTTGAGTACGTATGTTCGTATCAAAATAAGGGCGCGGTTTCCTTTCTCTCTCTGTTCACTATAAGTGAATATTGTTTGACACCGAAACACAGAGGTTTTTGCGCTCATTGTGTTTGTTTTTTTATATCACTCTTACAAGAGCCTTGAAGAAGATGACCTCTGTACAAAAGCCACCCGTATCTCACTATAATCCCCTTTGTGGATGTGATGTCTGTCACTTTGACTGTCTGGCTTACCCTTACAGATACATTTTAAGCTTGCTGTTCATTTTATGATCTAAAATATTTTTATTCCAATTTTGGAGTTTGTTCTCCACTTTTTTTTTCATAATTAATTCCCCTCAAATATTTCACTTTGGATTAATAATTGAATTATCACATTATAGTTATAATCAATAAAAAGTGGAGCGATGTTTAGGTGGAAAACCCCATACCATACGCACAGATAGAAAACAAATAGCCATAATACTTATGTTCCCAAACTCAGGGTTATATAGTACATGTAAGCACTTTGTTTTATGATTTTTGTACTTTTTATCTGAATAAAATTGTTATTTTAATATAAGCTTACCAGCTATTATAGTGGATCTGACTATATTCTGATCACTGTATGTGCAGCCAATTACCTCCAACGGATCTGCACTAGTATTGCTATTTCTCTATTTTTTCTCTCATGCCCTATATTACCCTGAGTTTGGGATTGCCATATACTGGGATCATAAGTATTATGGCTATTTGTTTTCTATCTGTGCATGTGGTATGCACCTAAACATCGCTCCACTTCATATTGATTATAACCATGCTTTGAGATGTGGTGAAAGGTATCCATCGAAGTGTGTTTCAGAATTATTTTCACATATTTTTATTTGATTATTGTTTTTATAATATAGGCACTAGGTTCCTTTTTTTTCCATTTGAGACCTAAGTGTTGTTTAGCGCTCCGATATAGTCCAATTTTTTGCTGAATTATAACATCAGTTCTAGTTTTCGAAATAGAATTCTGGGAAAGCCCACACAGGTTGTTCGTACAAGAAGTTAATAAATACTTGTGTATACATCCTGTAAATGACACTTTGATATCATATAAAATAACCAGACCGATAAGTAGAACACTATGCCTGTTTAGTAATTCTCTCTTTAGAACATTGATCTGTCAGTTTGATGCATTGACGTTTTTCTTTTTGCCTGGAGCAAGAAAAAAATAAGTATTTTAGAAAAAATGTGCTTTTCCAGTAACAGCAAAAGTTAGTACTCCTTAGCCCTCAGAATCGTTTCCAGGCTATGATACATGAATCTGCCTCTCCATGCTACCAAAGATGTTTGAAATATGCTAGTGGAAAGGTAAAATGAACAAACAAAAAAATGTGTATGGATTTATATTGTTCTGCCATAAACGAGAAAAAACAAAATGTCATGGGGTTATTGTGTAGAGTGACCATTGAAGCACTTAATTTGTTTACTAAATAGCGTATTCCCTCAGTAGAATGAGATGTAGAATTAATAAGAAAACAAAGCAAGAACAATCATTTTGGATGTCAAAACCTTCCTCAAATTCCCAGCTAAACACACCAGCGTACCTTGAATTTAGGGACAGCCAAGGTTCCAATTGGCTTGTTAAAGAGTTAAAGAGTTAAGAGAAAGGTATCAGTGACTGCGACAAGCTCGATTTAAAGCCTGTGTCCTGCTAAAAATCTATTTAAATGTTGTTGGCAGAGTCTCATCGAGTTGAACAATTGCTTTTCATTGGAAATACAGTTTAGTAAATAAAGCCCCATATTCCTATTTATCTGATTCAGAAGTGTATTCTACACCATGGAGAAACAACTTTGCCTTAAACCATACTTTAAAATAATATAGCTATGTACCAACATAAGAGAATGCAGCATTATTTACAAGGGATTTATCTTGATTTAAATAAAACAATGTGAAAACCATTTCAGAAATATTGTTGGGGAAACATCAACTAAATATGCAAAAAAACAAGCATACAAAGAACGTGATGAAATATATTATCATTATGGGACAACTGTCATGCAACGAAGCCAGCATGCCGAGATCACTGGTGAGATATGCCCTGCTTAGGGATGCATGCCAACCAGGGCAAATCGAAGAAGAACAAAGATGGAGGGGTGGAGAATTACCAGAGGTGAGTATTAAATGAAGAGTAACAACTACAAAGCATGGAGATGGCAGTGTTGGAATGGTGGGAAAGTGAGTTAATCTCTATATTATTATTATTATTATTATTATTATATTTATAGAGCGCCGTCAAATTCCGCAGCGCTTTACAATGGGTGGACGAACAGACATGTAGTTGTAACCAGACAAGTTGGACACACAGGAGCAGAGGGGTTGAGGGCCCTGCTCAATGAGCTTACATGCTAGAGGGAGTGGGGTAAAATGACTTAATGAAAAATACACATTGGGTATCTTTCTTTGATTGGACGGCCCCAGAGAGCGATAATATTCCTTGACTTTGGATATCATCCATGAGTTCTAGTAATTAGGACATTACTGTATATATTTACTGTATATATTTACTATATCTATTTTCTTGGCACTAATGTCTATTAACATTATTCCTCCTTAGTAACTAACTATATTTGGATATTGAACTCTTTGTACCATTGGTCAGTGATGCAACTTAGACCTTTTCAATTTTGCTCACATATATTGTCCTGTGAACAGTATTTATATGTACTGCATTATACAGTATATGCATATATTCAGTTTACACATATGGACATTATGATTTGTTTTTGGCTAACAAAGCTTTGGATATATTATGTATGACATAGCATGATTAGGCTCAGAGACTAAGTAATAGGACTCTTAGGAGGGGACAAGCATGTGTATTATTGTAACATCTATTCCCTACGTATATTTTCCTCCAAATCTGTATACTCAGACATATGCAAGGTATACTATAATTCACTTTTGCAAGTAGACACTGCTTATCCAGCGTTTTACACATAGAGCCTTTATTTGCTTTTACCCCACAGTACAGATACAATCAGCACTGTCAGTAAGCACTGTGAATCCTTTGACTCCTCCCTCTTAATACATTCACCTCCACATTAGTTAGACAGCATGAATACATCAAAGTATTCAGGCTTCTGATGAGTTCTGGAGTCCGGTTTTATTATCATCCCCTGGACTCCTTTATTACATTAGGAGCATAGAGCCCTTTTTTTGTACTCTGCATAGACCCCCTTCATGTGCTATGCATAGCACTATGGGTCATTTTGCCACAAATGTCCGTTTTAGCTCCCTGCTTATACTGAACATCATGTTTGAGATCGGCAGTGTTTACCGATCGCTCTTCTCCCCTCCCATACACTGTATGTCCCCGCCCAGCCAGACACGAGCAACATGTTGCTATGGCAACATGTCAACAAACCTTACCGCGTTCCAGCTGACGGCCACGGCACCCACTGGAACGCGAGGTCAGACTGCAAAGCTGATCCAGCTGCAGAATACACACACAGAGGTTAATTTTAACCGCGTTTTTTTCTGGCGTTTTTTCTGAGAATCTCCATGGGGACTCCAATGGGAGAGGGGTAAGCACCACCTGTATTCAATACAATGTACTTATGTAATTTGTAATTTATTGTTATATGTGTTGGTTTATGTTCTGCTCCTTATCCTGACGAAAGTTCTGCACAAGAACTGAAACGTTGATATTTGTGGCGGTTGCTGAATAAAAGCTAAGTTATTCTTTCACTACATATTTCTTTGAGGTCCTTGGAGTGCTATTTTCTACTATTTTGCTATATTCTACATGCTTGACAAGCACCGGGCTCTACTTTGTAACTACAGGAGTGCAAGTACCTGGACATATATATATATATATATATATATATATATATAGATATCAAAATATACGTAGAACCAAATAATATATATATCTATATATATATATAAGTATATATACTTATATATAACTATATATAAATAAAAATTCTTAAAAAAAAAAATATATATATATATATATATATATCAAAATTCTATATATATATATATATATATATATATATTTATGTCATAATTTTACATAATTAGGTCATTTTATTAATTACAATATCTGGGACCTGCCTGACAACCCAGGACGAAATTCCAGGGATATTAATTTGCTAGCACTATATTTAGCGCTGTAACTTTCCAAGACACCCTAAAACCTATACATGGGGGGTACTGTTTTACTCAGAAGATTTTGCTGAATACAAATATTAGTGTTTCAAAACAGTAAAATGTATTACAATGATGATATGTCAGTGAAAGTGATATTTTTTTGCATTTTTCACATACAAATGGCACTTACATGGATGATATAATTGTTGCGATACATTTTACAGTTTTGAAACACTAATATTTGTGTTCAGCAAAGTCTCCTTTGTATAACAGTACCCCCCATGTACAGGTTTTATGGTGTTTTCAAAAGTTACAGCCTCAAATATAAGGCTTGTGTTTCAGTTTTTTCACATTGAAGTTCGCCAGATTGGTTACATTGCCTTTGAGACCGTATGGTAGCCCAGGAATGAGAATTACCCCCATGATGGCATACCATTTGCAAAAGTCGACAACCCAAGGTATTGCAAATGGGGTATGTTCAGTCTTTTTTAGTAGCCACTTAGTCACAAACACTGGCCAAAATTGGTGTTTAAATTAGTTTTTTGCATTTTTCACACACAAACAAATATTAACACTAAATTTGGCCAGTGTTTGTGACCAAGTGGCTACTAAAAGAGACTGAACATACCCCATTTGCAATACCTTGCATTGTCTACTTTGCAAATGGTATGCCGTCATGGGGGTAATTCTCATTCCTGGGCTACCATACGGTCTCAATTGCAATGTAACCAATCTGGTAAATTTAAATGTGAAAAAAACTAAAAAAAATTATCATGCTATATTTGACCCTGTAACTTCCCAAAACACCATAAAACCTGTACATAGGGGATACTGTTTTACACGAGACATTGCTGAATACAAATATGTGTATTTTATTGCAGTAAAAGCAAACAGTATTATGACATTCACAGTTAAAATGTCACATGGAACTAAATTTGTTTTAAAAATTCTTATTTTCTCCCATTTATTTTATATTTTATTCATATTAAATTATGTTTCATAGCTGCATATTTGATGTTAAATGAAAGCCCTGTTTCTCCTGAATAAAATGATCTATAAAACGTGTGGGTGCACATAATATGAAAGAGGTGAATTACGCCTGAGCAAACAGATAGTCAAATTCAAGGTTTAGTTTACGTTTTGTTTTGATCACAAGGTGTACATTTGGCTCAGTCCTTAAGGGGTTAAGGTAGGTACTTTTTTAACATCACTCCATCTTTATGGATCTTTATTATTATCTCTATTACATACAAAAGTAGAACATGACATCCAAATAGCAGGAAAACCTCATAAATAACAGGGTATGCCAAAATGCACAATAAGTTGTAGACATACCACAAAAATCAGTCCGAAAATAGAACTGTGTCTGCTGGAAGGGGGGTTGGGGAAGAAAATAATACAGAAAGGTGAAACACCTAAGAGAACTATCCTGTAATATTGTGGAAAGCCAAAAATCTGAAGATGTCCTTCACCCCTAGGATGTCTCAAAAATTAAAAGGGACAAAAGAAGCAAGATTAACACAAATGGATTTAGGAAATGTTGTACGTGTAAAGTGTGTATCTTTCTTAAAGGGACACTCCAGGCACCCAGACTACCTCATGCCCATTTGAGTGGTCTGGGTGCACACTCCCACTACCCTTAACCCTGCAACTGTAATTATTGCAGTTTTCATAAAGTAGACAGCCACTAGAGGGCACTTCCGTGTTTATAGCACATGAAAAGTGTGCTATAATGTCGCTGGACATCCTCACGCTATGTAAGGACCTCCAGCGTTTTCAATGCTTTCCTATGGGGAGGTCTCATGCGCGTGCGCGGCATTGAAGGGGAACTTGGGATGGGGGATGGGAGGGAGAGGGGACCTGCAGTGCATGGAAAATTGTTAGTTTTCCTGGCTCTGGAGAGTCCCTTTAATAATTGTAAAAGGAGTTTATTGGGCTCCTCACGCAGTCATTATACTGAGAGGGTTAAGCAGGTATTTCTTTTTTTTAGATTTAGGGTGGCTTGGGGCCCCTTAGCTAACAGGGGAGGTTTAAAATTTACACTGTGTCAAGACCCCCGTTTATTGTATTAACTACCCAGTCTATGAGCAGTCACTGGCTACTTGCTTCTTACTAGATATGTCCCGAACTGTAGACTGGCAGATGGGGGCATGAGAGAGGTTTCAAATCTCCTTAATACTAATAAAGGGGTATATAGGCCTTCATAGGCTTTTATTAATCATGTAGTTCAGAAGATACTACTCCTTAAATAATCTCACAGAATAACTTTAACTCCTCAGGGTAAGTAGGCCGTGGAGAGATCCCCTCACTACTTTTTTTATTTTTAACTTCTTAGCCACTGGCAATGAATGAAATTGAAATTAAAAATGAAAAATGAAATTGGTTTGTCTGAGTTTAGTTTGCAATAAAAAACCCATGTCCAAACTAAGAACTATATTCAGCTTACATGAATAATTTTTATGTTTTCAGATGAAACAAATCCCCATGAAAATTCCATCCCATCTGTACACAAGTCTTATAGAAACCTTCCATGACATTATTTATTTATTTATTTAATGATGTAACCTATTTATTGTGATATCACATAGAGACTTTAACATGGTGATCACTATTATTACATAATAAGGAAACATCCTTCATTTTACCACTCTGTAGCCTCTCTCTGTAACATTTATACCCTGGTCTCATTGTCAGTCTGCAATTAACGTCTTTTGAAAGGAGGTCGGGCGAGTCTCTTGTTAAATACTCTTAGTTTCACTGCTAAGATAAGGACTTTATCCAGTCAAGGCTGTCATGATACGAGTCTATAATATATAACACCATATAAGGCTATAACATAAAACTACATGTACGTCTATAATACGTATTCTATAGTACATCTGTAATACCATAACTACTTTGAATATGAGGATGGTATTAGCTAAAGGTTCAGGTTTCTTGCCAAACCTGGGGTCTTTTTAAAAGTCCTTAAAGATACAATTTTTTTTATAGACTACATACAACATAAAATTAAAACATAGATATACATTGATAACCAAACAAACAAACAAACATGCACATTATGTTATTTTCTTCAAAACCATAGAACAGCATATCAGCTTTCTGGATTGTGATTTCATGCTAACATACAATGCAGAGAGTAATCGTAACATATTTAACATGTTTAATGTACCAGAGTCACTATAACACTCTTGAAAAACATTCACTCAGTATGTGTAATCCCATAGGAGTTAGAGCAGATAATTCTTACGTTAAGAATAAAACAGATCCCATATCTAAATGAAATAACCAACATAATACGTTACTCAAGAAGTTCTATTCTAAGAAATATAATTTGTAAATGATTCTAAGAGAAATATTGTATGGCACCAATACTATCAACTAGACATTATTTTTAAAACTATCAATCAAGAGCTGGGTAACCCTACTGTGCATTCAATGTCATCCAAATTGCAATTCATCTGAATTTTAAATGATTAGTAGTTTGCCTAAAAATTCTGAAATGCAATATGGATGAATCACAAAACAAACAAAACGGGCAATGTATAAAACCATTTCATTTGATTTGTGATTAGCAGTTTTGTCCAAAAAAAGTAGATGGTTGAAGGTTGGGGGAATGGGGGAAAGCCATTAAATGTTGATTTTATTCATGAATCAAAGTGACCAAAAGAAGGACGAACAGAGGAAAATAAAAATCTAAATTACTCTTGTTCTCTCTATTGCTTACTTATTTTTTTTACCTTATTCTTACTTGATTTGTGAAAGAAATGATGTGAAATGCATATTTCAGAAGTTTTAAATCCAGGCCTAACAGGGTAACATAAAACAAACATTAAATAAATGCTCAAATCAACATAAACATTCCAGGGCATTCTGAACACTCCAGTATTCCAATTGAGATGTGCTGGAAACATCAAATGATCCACGGAGGCCCCATCTCACAACTTGCAGGACTTAAAGGATCTACTGCTAATGTCTCGGTGCCAGATAGCACAGGACACATTCAGAGGTCTTGTGGTACCTGTGGAGTACCTAGATGCCTAGATGAGGGGGACCTACATGATATTAGGCCGGCGGTTTTAATATTGTGGCTGATCAGTGTATAGCAAGTACCGTATATACTCGAGTATAAGCCGACCCGAATATAAGCGAGGCCCCTAATTTTACCCCCAAAAAACGGAAAAACCTATTGACTCGAGTATAAGACTAGGGTGGGAAATGCAGCAGCTACTGGTAAATTTCTAAATAAAATTAGATCCTAAAAAAAGTATATTAATTGAATATTTATTTACAGTGTGTGTATATAATGAATGCAGTGTGTGTGTGTATGAGTTCAGTGTGTGTGTATGGATGCAGTGTGTGTATGAGTGCAGTGTGTGTGTATGGATGCAGTGTGTGTATGAGTGCAGTGTGTGTGAATGAATGCAGTGTGTGTGAATGAATGCAGTGTGTGTGTGTGTATGAATGCAGTGTGTGTGTATGAGTGCAGTGTGTGTATGAATTCAGTGTGTGTATGAGTGCAGTGTGTGTATGAGTGCAGTGTGTGTATGAGTGCAGTGTGTGTGTATGAATGTGTGTATGAATGCAGTGTGTGTATATATGAATGCAGTGTGTGTATACGAGTGCAGTGTGCAGTGTGTATGAGTGCAGTATGTGCATATGAGTGCAATGTGTGTATGAGTGCAGTGTGTTTATATGAATGCAGTGTGAGTGTGTGTGATGCAGTGTGTGTTTTTGTATGTGTTGCAGAGCCTTGGTGTGGGGTGGGCATTTTTATTATTATTTTTTTTAAATTATTTTAATAATTTTTTTATTATTATTTTTTAAGTATTATTATTTTTCTTTTTTAACCCCTTAAGGACACATGACATGTATGACATGTCATGATTCCCTTTTATTCCAGAAGTTTGGTCCTTAAGGGGTTAATTCTTTATTTTTGGTGTGCACAAAAGGAACAGTAAGCTCTGGCACGCCGCAACAGAGATATCAGAGTATAATTATAAACATTTGCTTTACAGGTTGCGGTTATCAATAGTCTGGCACATTTTTTTGTTAAAAAAACAAAAAATAAAACAAGATTGCGACAGTATAATTCTTTGATTAGCTTAGACATTGAGTTATTCAGCGCAATGTTATAGTATAAGCACTAGCGTGTGTAATCAAGACATCAAGTGATCAACAGTGCTAACAAGTTCTAAATTAGCTGGATCATACTTTTCCCTGTGTGTCCTATGCATTTGGTACTACAGATTAGGTGGACAAATTGTGAATGGCTGTGTGGAAGCATGTTATGAGGCACGGGCAACAGGGGAGTAAGTATTATTATTTTATTATTATTTAATTTTTATTCGTCCCCCCTCCCTGCTTGCTACTCCCTGGTGGTCCAGTGGCATTGGCAGTTCAGTGGAGGGGGGCTGGCCAGGGTCAGCGCTACCTGTAAGGCGGACTAGGCAGCCGCCTAGGGCGCCCCTTGGGAAGGGGTGCCGCCAGGAGCGCCGGCCCCCCTCATGCTGCAGCCGCCCGAGCGCTCTGCAGAGAGCCTCAGGCGGCTGCAGCTTTGCCCGGGCTGGTGCGTCCATGAGGGCATGAGCGCTCAGCGCGCCCTCCTGTCACTCCCTCACTGTAGCATGGCCGAGCCCTGTATGGTCCGCGGGTACAGGGAGCATCTGTCTCCTGTACCACTCAGTGTCCACTTCCTTTTAGTCCGGCCGGGTACAGGAAACAAAAGCTCCCTGTACCCGCGGACCATACAGAGCTCGGCCACGCTACAATAGAGGTGGGGAGGGGGGGAGAAAGAAACAGGGAGGGAGGGGGAATTGAAAGGGGGGGATAAATTGAAAGGGAGGGGGGATTGAAAGGGGGGGGGGATAAATTGACAGGAAGTGTGGGGAATTGAAAGGGGGGATGAATTGAAAGGGGGGAGGGATAAATTGAAAGGGGTGGGATAAATTGAGAGGGAGGGATTGAAAGGGGGGATACATTGAAAGGGGGGGAGAATTGAAAGGTGGGGGGATAAATTGAAAGGGAGGGGAGGGTTGAAAGGGGGGGATAAATTGACAGGGAGGGTGGGGGGATAAATTGAAAGGGAGGGGGGATAAATTGAAAGGGAGGGCCGAATTGAAAGGGGGGAATAAATTGACAGGGGGGGGTGGGGGGATAAATTGAAAGGGAGGGGAGGATAAATTGAAAGGGGGGAATAAAATGAAAGGGAGGGGGGGAAGAAATTGACAGGGAGGGGAATTGATGGGGAGGGAGGGGGAATGAGAGTGGCGAGGGGAGAAGAGAGTGACAAGGGAGGGGGAGAAGAGAGGAACAAGCAGGGGAGAAGAGAGTGACAAGGGAGGGGGGGAGAAGAGAGGGACAAGGGGGGAGAAGATAGTGACAAAGGAGGGGGGAGAAGAGAGGGACAAGGGAGGGAGAGGGGGGAAAAGAGAGTGACAAGGGATGGGGGGAGAGATTGACACCCATCACACACACACACACACACAATGCACCCCTTACACACAGAAAAACACACAATGCATTACACACACAGACACACACACATAAGCAATGCAACCCTTACACACAATGCATCCCTTGCACACACAGAAACACACAATGCATTCCTTACACACACTCAATGCACCCCTTACAGATGCACACACTGCATCCCGTACATACACAGAAACATACCTTGCAGCCCTTACACATACAAACACAGATTCACACAATGCATTCCTTACACACATATCAGGACATCCCCTACACACTCCAACCCCTGTGAACAAACTCATTGGTGGAACATGAAGGTGTGACCCTGGGACCCAGACCTTGAGCTGTGTAAAGGACCCCAAAAAATGGAGCTGCTTCCCGTTCTCCCAGAACATTGATTTTTGTGACCACAGTTATTATTATTATTATTATTATTATTATTGCCATTTATATAGCGCCAACAGATTCCATAGCGCTTTACAATATTATGAGAGGGGATTTAACTATAAATAGGACAATTACAAATAAACTCACAGGAACAATAGGTTGAAGAGGACCCTGCTCAATCGAGCCTGTTCTACACCAGACCAGTGGAGCCAGACTGCAGTTAGAGCCCATCATCCTCATCTGGTTGTAAGTAGGCAATCTAGTATATTATTCGTGACACTAATCTCTAATTTACCTCACATTAAAGAAACACTATAGTCTCCAGAACCACTTCAGCTTAATGTAGTGGTTCTGGTGTCTATAGCCTGTCCCTGCAGGCCTTTTAATGTAAACACGGCGGCACTGCAGCACTGGCGTTAGTTAACATGGCAGATCATATGGGTGGGGCATTGTGATGTCACATGGGGGGGCGGCAAACTTTTCTTTTGCCTAGGGCGCCAAAAATCCTTGCACCGGCCCTGGGGCTGGCAGAGAGCGCTTACCTCTCCTGCGGCTCCTGTCAGCTCCCTCCTCCTCCGCGCCGGTCCGGTCAGCTCCCTCTGCAAGTCCCACAGTGTAAGTCTCGCGAGAGCCGCGCTATGACCCCGCGGCTCTCGAGAGACTTACAGTGGGAGCTGACAGAGGAGCTGAACGGACCGGCGCGGAGGAGGAGGGAGCTGACAGGAGCTGCAGGAGAGGTAAGTAAACGTTCTCTGCAGCCCCCACAGCCCCCTGTCTGTATTATGGCAATGTAAGTTGCCATAATACAGACATTGACTCGAGTATAAGTCGAGTTGGGTTTTTTTAGCACAAAAAATGTGCCGAAAAACTTGACTTATACTCGACTATATATGGTAAATGAATTGCAATTCTAATATGTTATGACAATGGTTTATATTTCACATCTCTTATATATACAGAGGTATACAACATTACCCTTAGCTTTACAGTAATTTCGGGTTATGTGCACGTGTAATATTTTCGTTTTGGACTCGTTCATGTGTGTCCCTGACCATTCTCAAGGTCAATGGTTAAATTGAATTTTAAGTGCTCTACTGTACACATTTCTAATAGAAAAATAATCTGAGGCTTTTTTTTTTAGATTTTTTTCCAAGCAATTTCTTGGATTTATTGACAGTAATAGATAACATGTTCTGTGTATATGATAGTGAAACAGAGTTCTAGGATTTTTATTGAATTTTTGTATAGTTGGAATTGCATTGTGCTAGAAGATCATTTGTGTGCGGGAATGATTGTGTTTGAAAGGCCATATTAATGCTGTGATTGATTGAATGAGTTTGCAGGATAAGTTTGATTGAGTAACAAGCAATAGAGTAGACACAATGAAAATAAAAGTGTGGAAGACATGGGTTAACGTTTAGAGAAAAAGTGAAGGGTTAGTTCAGCTAAAGGAAAGGCTATGATTATGCGTTTGCTAAAGTTATTTAACACTAAATAAAAGAGAGATAACAAGTAAAAAAATTAAAGGAATACTTAAGTCACTGAAAACTAAATATAATATAAGGAGCACTAAACATAAGAAAACGAAAAGACTTGATATATACAGTTTTTCCCCAAAAATAAGACAATCCCCCCAAAAAATTAAAATAAAAACCAGTATCAGCACTTAGCAGATATTTACTTATCAACCGAAAATAGGGAAACAAAACAACAAACATTATTTGGGTTAAGTCCACAATGTTAAAGTTCAAATGTTTGTATATTGAAGGATATATCCAGGTGGAATAACTATGATAACACAATAGTCTGTATGTTCCGAGGTTGAAATAAATCTCGGCCAATGCCACTTTGTATCCAACCTTAAATTAAGAGAGATACTGACATAGTGTAATAAAGTAACAATAATTTATTCCCTTAAAAACCCCTACTAAATAAAACTCTTACAAGATAAAGTGGTGGAACTTATCTCTAAGTGCCACTATGACAACGCTGGTGCAATACAGTGCTTTGGTCGGAAAGCATACGGATACCGCTCCTTAATGGACTCCTGCAGACTGGTCCTGTGCACTGGTACCGAATGTCCTTGAAGGAACGCTGACTTGCAAGTGCTGCTGATCGCTTCCAAGATTCAAAATCGGAATTCCCGACAAACTCAACCTACGCGTTTCGCCCATTAGATCGGCTTTCTCAAGATATGCCTTGAGATTGTCACTAGTTCACTAATTCGGTAATCGTAGACCTGCTTTCTTGCACATGCTTGTTACAGTTTTTACCCGAAAATTAAGACATCCCCTGCAAATAAGCCTTAGGGTGTTTTGTGGAGCAAAAATTAATATAGGACCCAGTCTTATTTTCGGGGAAAAAGAGTATGTAAAACACAAGATGTCAACTACGATACAATTTACTTATAAAATGAATGAATCAAATAAAAACAATAAATATCAATACCAGTTAAGTAAACAGTGACTAGTGATGTACCGAACTGTTCGCTGGCGAATAGTTCCTGGCGAACATAGCGTGTTCGCATTCGCCACGGCGGGCGAACACATGCGCGGTTCGATCCGCCCCCTATTCGTCATCATTGAGTAAACTTTGACCCTGTGCCTCACAGTCAGCAGACACATTCCAGCAAATTAGCAGCAGACCCTCCCTTCCAGACCCTCCCACCTCCTGTACAGCATCCATTTTAGATTCATTCTGAAGCTGCATTCTTAGATAGAGGAGGGAAAGTGTAGCTGCTCATTTGATAGGAAAATTGATAGCTAGGCTAGGGTATTCAGTGTCCACTACAGTCCTGAAGGACTCAACTGATCTCTGCTGTAAGGACAGTGTAACGGATCAACTGGCACCCCGACTTGGTACCTCCGTTAATGGATGCTCCTAGCGCTTCCTGAGGACTCCAAGCACTCTGGCAGACACCACAATCACCGAATCCGAGAAACCTTTAAAATTCTCCCAAGCATATGAATGCTGTAGACCATTGAATAGGAACCATACGAATAGGCTTGTACTCCTAGCAGTCAACTGGAACAGCATGCAATAAATCCTTCCCCCCCAATAATGAGACGACACATCACTTTGAGGGTAAAACAGGAACTCTGGACTGGCTCATCCAGCCTGGCTTTTATTTCCAACTCACACATACAGGCCACACCCAGGGGGAGGCATAAAAGAACCAATGACATAGATGTTACCTCCCACACATCCCCTCCCCTTAGTGTGACACATAATCCCATTATGCATACAGTGTAAAATATACTTTTACACAACTTTCATAACTTTAAAACCATACATCACATTCACATAAAAATACATATCCACAATCAATCCATTCAGGGGAACAACATATTAAAAAATGGCATGAATCCGACCAGGGGTTCAAAAGTTACTAAAAGTATCTTTTGTTCCTTTCTGGCTGGCAGAAAAACATCCCCACAACGCACCCTGGTTTCCTCCCTTCTGCCCTGGAGTTAATTGGAGAAGTAATCCAATTACCCAGGACTAGAGGCAGACTTCATTAACCACATGGTTGCAAAACAACATAAAACACTTTAAAATACATAAAGTCACATTTACACATAACACACAGACATTTCACCTATCCCCAGATAGCTGGGATCTGCACGCACAAAACTACCGAATAGCGCGCAAATCCTACTCACACAGTACAATTGCCATGGAGCTAAAGTCTTTCCCATAGTCTTTCATTATATGAATAGGCTCCATGGTATGGCTATCTGGGGTATCACATTCCCATAAAGTCTGGTCCATAGTCCAAAGGCAAGAGGCGGGCAATCAGCCCCCTCCAAGGACACGTGGCGAGGTCGGTTTCGCCACACTTCTCCCCTTTACCCCCCAGACTAACAGGGTACTTGACCTCCTGCCGGTCAGTGCCCTTGTTAGTCCAGCAGCCCACCCACAAGACAGAAACAGCAGAGCAGCCCACCCACAATAAACAGTTACTACACCTGGGTGAGGGAGAATCTTGTCCAGGTTCAGGTGCCTCACCACGGCTGTGTGGGGGACTGGTAGGCTGCCTTGGTAGGTTGCTGAGGGGGCAGAGACCAGCGGTACTCTGTCCTGTTGCCAGCACTACCACGGGAGTAGTCTGGTTGGAGCCTGGTTGCTGGAGACCGACTGTCTCCCCTTTAAATACACCGCTCTGCTGCTGGAGACCGACTGTCTCCCCTTGAGTTACACCGCTCTGCTGCTGGAGACCGACTGTCTCCCCTTGAGTTACACAGCTCTGCTGCTGGAGACCGACTGTCTCCCCTTTAGTTACACAGCTCTGCTGCTGGAGACCGACTGTCTCCCCTTTAGTTACACAGCTCTGCTGCTGGAGACAGACTTTCTCCCCTTTGGCTAAACAGCCCTGTTGTGGGGGGGCAGGACCGACCGTCCCTACCCCCTGTGATGGAAGTGCAGAGACCACGGTCCCATCTGCACAGGTGTGGGGCTTACAGTCTCCCCCTGGTACATTAAGCTGCCGCTGGGGAGAGGTGGTAACCAGCTCCTCTCCCATTAGAACACTCTGCCGCTGGGGAATGGAGACTGGGCTCTCTATTCCCTGTACATTAATGATCCGCCGCTGGGGAGAGGTGGTAACAATCTCCTCTCCCATGCATACTTCCCGTCTCTGCGGGGGG
This sequence comes from Pelobates fuscus, assembly GCF_036172605.1. Taxonomy (NCBI): domain Eukaryota; kingdom Metazoa; phylum Chordata; class Amphibia; order Anura; family Pelobatidae; genus Pelobates; species Pelobates fuscus. The sequence continues at coordinate 19,136,196 of NC_086320.1, forward strand.
AGACCGACTGTCTCTCCTCCCAGCACAGAGTCCTGCTGTGGGGGAAAGGGGGCTGGGCTCTCTATTCCCTGCTGGATACTCTGCCGCTGGGGAATGGAGACCGGGCTCCCAATTCCCAACAAATCACACTGCCGCTGGGGAGGGAGGACGGCTCCTTCAGCTCCCTGTAACTTGGGCGCAGAGACCCCGGTCCCATCTGCGCTGGTGTGGGGCTTACGGTCTCCCCTTGGTGGGTTAGGCTGCCGCTGGAGAGAGGGTGTAACAAGCTCCTCTCTCTGAACTGTAACCTGCCGCTGGGGATCTGGGCCGACTGCCCAGCATCCCTGTAGGGCCGGTAGAGAGACCGCAGTCCCATCTCCACCTGCCATCTGTGGGTCTTCCCAGGACCAATCCGTGAGGCCCCGCAACATTTGTGAGTAAGGGCCCGGTGGAGAGACCTTGGTCCCATCTCTACCTGCCTGTTGTGGTTCTTCACAGGACCAGTCTATGAGGACCCCCACTTCGGGTTCCTCCCGCCGCCTCAGGGAAAGACGGCTAACCTCCTCGGATGCAGCCTCTACTCGGCTGCTGTACCGCTCCTGCTGCTGAGCATACTTCCTCTCTTTTGCCAACCGGAATTCTCGGTCCAGCCTTGTGTTTCGCTCAGCCATGACCTGGTTCCAGATCACCCGGCGTGTCTCCATGGGTATATCATCCCCATACTCGGCCACTCGCTGCCTCGCCTCGGCCAGCCAATCATCTCCAGAGCCAGAACCTTCCATACTTGTCTGCTCCCAGGGGCGCTGCACGACTGCTAGCGTTGCCCTCAATTTGTAAATCCAAACAGTGTCTCTGAGCTGCTTTATCTCACACTAGGACGCCATCCCACCGCTTGCCACCAATGTAACGGATCAACTGGCACCCCGACTTGGTACCTCCGTTAATGGATGCTCCTAGCGCTTCCTGAGGACTCCAAGCACTCTGGCAGACACCACAATCACCGAATCCGAGAAACCTTTAAAATTCTCCCAAGCATATGAATGCTGTAGACCATTGAATAGGAACCATACGAATAGGCTTGTACTCCTAGCAGTCAACTGGAACAGCATGCAATAAATCCTTCCCCCCCAATAATGAGACGACACATCACTTTGAGGGTAAAACAGGAACTCTGGACTGGCTCATCCAGCCTGGCTTTTATTAACAACTCACACATACAGGCCACACCCAGGGGGAGGCATAAAAGAACCAATGACATAGATGTTACCTCCCACACATCCCCTCCCCTTAGTGTGACACATAATCCCATTATGCATACAGTGTAAAATATACTTTTACACAACTTTCATAACTTTAAAACCATACATCACATTCACATAAAAATACATATCCACAATCAATCCATTCAGGGGAACAACATATTAAAAAATGGCATGAATCCGACCAGGGGTTCAAAAGTTACTAAAAGTATCTTTAGTTCCTTTCTGGCTGGCAGAAAAACATCCCCACAACGCACCCTGGTTTCCTCCCTTCTGCCCTGGAGTTAATTGGAGAAGTAATCCAATTACCCAGGACTAGAGGCAGACTCCATTAACCACATGGTTGCAAAACAACATAAAACACTTTAAAATACATAAAGTCACATTTACACATAACACACAGACATTTCACCTATCCCCAGATAGCTGGGATCTGCACGCACAAAACTACCGAATAGCGCGCAGATCCTACTCACACAGTACAATTGCCATGGAGCTAAAGTCTTTCCCATAGTCTTTCATTATATGAATAGGCTCCATGGTATGGCTATCTGGGGTATCACATTCCCATAAAGTCTGGTCCATAGTCCAAAGGCAAGAGGCGGGCAATCAGCCCCCTCCAAGGACACGTGGCGAGGTCGGTTTTGCCACAGACAGCACCCCAAAAATGTGTAATGTAATTGCAGTTGCCTGCCTGCCAGCTTCTGTGTCAGGCTCACAGTGGATACTGTGCCCACTTGCCCAGTGCCACCACTCATATCTGGTGTCACAATAGCTTAAGCTTGCATTTAAAAACAAAAAAAATGTTTTTCACTGTAATAGATTGAATAGCAGTTAGTTGTCTGTCAGCTTCTGTGTCAGGCTCACAGTGGATACTGTGCCCACTTGACCAGTGCCACCACTCATATCTGGTGTCACAATAGCTTAAGCTTGCATTTAAAAACAAAACATTTTTTTTCACTGTAATAGATTGAATAGCAGTTAGTTGTCTGCCAGCTTCTGTGTCAGGCTCACAGTGGATACTGTGCCCACTTGCCCAGTGCCACCACTCATATCTGGTGTCACAATAGCTTAAGCTTGCATTTAAAAACAAAACATTTTTTTCACTGTAATAGATTAATTAGCAGTTAGTTGTCTGCAAGCGTCTGTGTGTCAGGCCAACAGCGTGTACTCTGCCAGTGTGCACAGTGCCACTCATAGCTGGTGGCACAATAGCGTGCATTTAAAAACCCACAAACTTTTTTTTCACTGTAAAAGATTGAATAGCAGTTAGTTGTCTGCAAGCATCTGTGTGTCAGGCTCAAAGTGGATACTGTGCCCACTTGCCTAGTGCCACCACTCATATCTGGTGTCACAATAGTTTAAGCTTGCATTTAAAAAAAAATAATTGGGGGGGCGGGGCCTGACCCCCGACCGGATCAGACGCATGTCGTCTGAGCTCCTGCACCAGAACCGGAATATCGGTGCTAACGGCGATCCGATCACAGCTACAGCCCTAACTTTGGACCCACAGGACTCACTAGCTGACGCTGAACACGGGGATACCCCTCAAGTTCAGATCCGGATTCAAAGTAACCTGATTGAGGTCTGCGGCCTAGGAAGGCTTGAGCTGGGGTGAGACGGCCGCTCTCCCAGTTCTCCGGTCGGCGCTCTGCTGCCCCGCCCCCCCCCCCCTTGGACCGGCGGGAGTCATCCCGGTCCCCATAGCAAACCACTGCTACGCCTCACCACACTTACCCATCCTGCAGAGAATCGCGGCCTGGACACGGCACCCTAAGATGGCGGCCGACTGACTGCCTCGTGCACTAGGTAGTGAGGATCAGAGGCGACACAGCAGAGCAGGGGCGGATAACACCCACTGGAATAGGCTCCTGACCAGGGCGGACTGCTGACACGGCGGGCACAGAACCTATTTGCAGCCATCCGCCTGCACCCTCAGACCTCAACTACATACTCACCTCCACCGCGACTGAACGCACAGAGACCCCACGCGAGGACCCAGCGCTTCCTTCACCCTCAGGGCAGGAACACAAGGCGACCTACAGACACATCGGCAGCCCGCAACCTCTAACGCTTCAAAAGGGGAAGCAGAAGAACACTCACCTCTACCTCCGCCGTGGAGGGGATCCCCTATGGCGGTATGTGAGTGGTGGAGATCTCGCGCGGCACCCGGCGTCTGGCAGCGAGCCGGGCACCCTGGCACAGCGACAGCGTGGTGGCTGAAGGGGCTACCTCTCACTCACTTCCAGAGGGACTTTTTATTCTGCCTCCAGCTCTCTCACCTTCTAGACCCCTGTGCCAATATCGATTGGGGGAGCAGCTCCCTGGTGGACGGTGGTATACCTATTCCTAAGCTGACTTATAAATCGTTCTGTAACCCTGAGCACTAACCTTGTCAGCTTAATTAGCATGTGTTTAGAAAGCTATTATTCCCTGCATTCTTAAAAGCGAGATTGTTTAATGTATACTTACCACTACAAGCGCAGAATACGAATGAGCATACTAGCGTCTGCATACCTTACTACTTTAAAATGCATAGCGTAACTCAGGTATTGCACCTATGTGACATAACATTTAATATAATCTTAAACGTCATTAAACTAGACAACTCATAGAATTGTATAGCTTAGTATGTCTAAATATATCTACTACTATTATAAAGCCAGATGTTCACATGTTTGTTTTACAAAAAAAAAGAAAAGTGCTGTCTAATCTGCCACAATATAGTTTGTAAAAATGCTATGAAAAGCCTGCAGCTGCTATCGTGGCTCTGCACGCCTGTTGTTATTTCATGCACAATGAAAATAAAGAATTTAAAAAAATATATATATTTTTTTTCACTGTAATAGATTGAATAGCAGTTGCCTGCCTGCCAGCTTCTGTGTCAGGCTCACAGTGGATAATGTGCCCACTTGCCCAATTCCAACCACTCATATCTGGTGTCACAATAGCTTAAGCTGGCATTTAAAAACAATTTTTTTTTCACTGTAATAGATTGAATAGCAGTTAGTTGTCTGCCAGCTTCTGTGTCAGGCTCACAGTGGATACTGTGCCCACTTGCCCAGTGCCACCACTCATATCTGGTGTCACAATAGCTTAAGCTTGCATTTAAAAACAAAACATTTTTTTTCACTGTAATAGATTAATTAGCAGTTAGTTGTCTGCAAGCGTCTGTGTGTCAGGCCAACAGCGTGTACTCTGCCAGTGTGCACAGTGCCACTCATATCTGGTGGCACAATAGCGTGCATTTAAAAACCCACAAACTTTTTTTTCACTGTAAGCTAATAGCAGTCAGTGTCCTTCAAGTGGGTGTCAGGCCTTCAGCGTGTACTCTGCCAACCTCTGCAAGTGCACTTTGCCACTCATATCTGGTGTCACTATAGCGTGCCTTTAAAAAGCAAAAAAGTTTTTCACTGTAAGCTAATAGCAGTCAGTGTCCTTCAAGTGGGTGTCAGGCCTTTTGCGTGCACTTTGCCACTCATATCTGGTGTCACAATAGCGTGCCTTTAAAAAGCAAAAACGTTTTTCACTGTAAGCTAATAGCAGTTAGTTGTCTGCAAGCGTCTGGGTGTCAGGCCTTCAGCGTGTACTCTGCCAGTGTACTTTACCACTCATATCTGGTGTCACAATAGCGTGCCTTTAAAAAGCAAAACAGTTTTTCACTGTAAGCTAATAGCAGTCAGTGTACTTCAAGTGGGTGTCAGACCTTCAGCGTGTACTCTGCCAGTGTACTTTACCACTCATATCTGGTGTCACAATAGCGTGCCTTTAAAAAGCAAAACAGTTTTTCACTGTAAGCTAATAGCAGTCAGTGTACTTCAAGTGGGTGTCAGGCCTACAGCGTGTACTCTGCCAACCTCTGCAAGTGCACTTTGCCATTCATATCTGGTGTCACTATAGCGTGCCTTTAAAAAGCAAAAAAGTTTTTCACGATAATCTAATAGCAGTCAGTGTCCTTCAAGTGGGTGTCAGGCCTTCAGCGTGTACTCTGCCAACCTCTGCAAGTGCACTTTGCCAATCATATCTGGTGTCACTATAGCGTGCCTTTAAAAAGCAAAAAAGTTTTTCACTGTAAGCTAATAGCAGTCAGTGTACTTCAAGTGGGTGTCAGACCTTCAGCGTGTACTCTGCCAGTGTACTTTACCACTCATATCTGGTGTCACAATAGCGTGCCTTTAAAAAGCAAAACAGTTTTTCACTGTAAGCTAATAGCAGTCAGTGTACTTCAAGTGGGTGTCAGGCCTACAGCGTGTACTCTGCCAACCTCTGCAAGTGCACTTTGCCATTCATATCTGGTGTCACTATAGCGTGCCTTTAAAAAGCAAAAAAGTTTTTCACGATAATCTAATAGCAGTCAGTGTCCTTCAAGTGGGTGTCAGGCCTTCAGCGTGTACTCTGCCAACCTCTGCAAGTGCACTTTGCCAATCATATCTGGTGTCACTATAGCGTGCCTTTAAAAAGCAAAAAAGTTTTTCACTGTAAGCTAATAGCAGTCAGTGTACTTCAAGTGGGTGTCAGGCCTTCAGCGTGTACTCTGCCAACCTCTGCAAGTGCACTTTGCCACTCATATCTGGTGTCACAATAGCGTGCCTTTAAAAATAAAAAAAAAAATTCACTGTAAGCTAATAGCAGTTAGTTGTCTGCAAGCGTCTGGGTGTCAGGCCTTCAGCGTGTACTCTGCCAAACTCTGCCAGTGTACTTTACCACTCATATCTGGTGTCACAATAGCGTGCCTTTAAAAAACAAAAAAGTTTTTCACGATAATCTAATAGCAGTCAGTGAACTTCAAGTGGGTGTCAGGCCTTCAGCGTGTACTCTGCCAACCTCTGCAAGTGCACTTTGCCAATCATATCTGGTGTCACTATAGCGTGCCTTTAAAAAGCAAAAAAGTTTTTCACTGTAAGCTAATAGCAGTCAGTGTACTTCAAGTGGGTGTCAGGCCTTCAGCGTGTACTCTGCCAACCTCTGCAAGTGCACTTTGCCACTCATATCTGGTGTCACAATAGCGTGCCTTTAAAAATAAAAAAAAAAATTCACTGTAAGCTAATAGCAGTTAGTTGTCTGCAAGCGTCTGGGTGTCAGGCCTTCAGCGTGTACTCTGCCAAACTCTGCCAGTGTACTTTACCACTCATATCTGGTGTCACAATAGCGTGCCTTTAAAAAACAAAAAAGTTTTTCACTGTAAGCTAATAGCAGTCAGTGAACTTCAAGTGGGTGTCAGGCCTTCAGCGTGTACTCTGCCAACCTCTGCAAGTGCACTTTGCCACTCATATCTGGTGTCACAATAGCGTGCCTTTAAAAAGCTAAAAAGTTTTTCACTGCAAGCTAATAGCAGTCAGTGTACTTCAAGTGGGTGTCAGGCCTTCAGCGTGTACTCTGCCAACCTCTGCAAGTGCACTTTGCCACTCATATCTGGTGTCACAATAGCGTGCCTTTAAAAATAAAAAAAATGTTTCACTGTAAGCTAATAGCAGTTAGTTGTCTGCAAGCGTCTGGGTGTCAGGCCTTCAGCGTGTACTCTGCCAAACTCTGCCAGTGTACTTTACCACTCATATCTGGTGTCACAATAGCGTGCCTTTAAAAAACAAAAAAAGTTTTCACTGTAAGCTAATAGCAGTCAGTGAACTTCAAGTGGGTGTCAGGCCGTCAGCGTGTACTCTGCCAACCTCTGCAAGTGCACTTTGCCACTCATATCTGGTGTCACTATAGCGTGCCTTTAAAAAGCAAAAAAGTTTTTCACTGTAAGCTAATAGCAGTCAGTGTCCTCCAAGTGGGTGTCAGGCCTTCAGCGTGCACCTTGCCACTCATATCTGGTGTCACAATAGCGTGCCTTTAAAAAGCAAAAAAGTTTTTCACTGTAAGCTAATAGCAGTCATTGTACTTCAAGTGGGTGTCAGGCCTTCAGCGTGTACTCTGCCAACCTCTGCAAGTGCACTTTGCCACTCATATCTGGTGTCACAATAGCTTGCCTTTAAAAAGCAAAAAAGTTTTTCACTGTAAGCTAATAGCAGTCAGTGTACTTCAAGTGGGTGTCAGGCCTTCAGCGTGTACTCTGCCAACCTCTGCAAGTGCACTTTGCCACTCATATCTGATGTCACAATAGCGTGCCTTTAAAAAGAAAAAAAGTTTTTCACTGTAAACTAATAGCAGTTAGTTGTCTGCAAGCGTCTGGGTGTCAGGCCTTCAGCGTGTACTCTGCCAACCTCTGCCAGTGTACTTTACCACTCATATCTGGAGTCACAATAGCGTGCCTTTAAAAAGCAAAAAAGTTTTTCACTGTAAGCTAATAGCAGTCAGAGTACTTCAAGTGGGTGTCAGGCCTTCAGCGTGTACTCTGCCAACATCTGCAAGTGCACTTTGCCATTCATATCTGGTGTCACTATAGCGTGCCTTTAAAAAGCAAAAAAGTTTTTCACAATAATCTAATAGCAGTCAGTGTCCTTCAAGCGGGTGTCAGGCCTTCAGCGTGCACTTTGCCACTAATATCTGGTGTCACTATAGCGTGCCTTTAAAAAGCAAAAAAGTTTTCCACGATAATCTAATAGCAGTCAGTGTCCTTCAAGTGGGTGTCAGGCCTTCAGCGTGTACTCTGCCAACCTCTGCAAGTGCACTTTGCCACTCATATCTGATGTCACAATAGCGTGCCTTTAAAAAGAAAAAAAGTTTTTCACTGTAAACTAATAGCAGTTAGTTGTCTGCAAGCGTCTGGGTGTCAGGCCTTCAGCGTGCACTCTGCCAACCTCTGCCAGTGTACTTTACCACTCATATCTGGTGTCACAATAGCGTGCCTTTAAAAAGTACAAAAGTTTTTCACTGTAAGCTAATAGCAGTCAGTGTCCTTCAAGCGGGTGTCAGGCCTTTTGCGTGCACTTTGCCACTCATATCTGGTGTCACAATAGCGTGCCTTTAAAAAGCAAAAACGTTTTTCACTGTAAGCTAATAGCAGTCAGTGTCCTTCAAGTGGGTGTCAGGCCTTCAAGCCGCAATGTTTTAGGGCACTAATCTTTTCTGCCTGTGAAGCAAACATAATTTTTTATGGCCGCTGCTACAGCAGCGGCTGCAACAATACCTAATTTTTCAGGCATGTGTACATGCCTAATTTTTCGGCCCTCTTGTGCTGCACTGTGGCTTCAAAAACCAAACCAAAAAAAAGGCACATAACAGGGATTAAACTGATAGGAATAGTACTACTTAACATACCACTCCCATCTGGTGGCACATTAGATTGCACGCGCAGTGCCCCAAATTTGAAGTAGGAGGACCAACCAAGCATCTTTTTCCATCTCCCGGTTCCTAAAATCGATGCCATATACACGTCCCCTGATAGGGCGCCAGCTCGTTATTCTCTTGGGCACCAGCTCGTTATTCTCTTTTTCACTTCACTAGGGACACTTTACTGCACTATGGGCACTTAGACCCACTCTTTGTCTTGCACACTGTTATTCCTAGCTAGCATCTGTGATGGGAAATCAGGCAGTCATCTAAACGTTTAGATTGAGCTTTAGCTTAGAACACCCTTGAATTTGTTTAAGGAAATTAGGGCTAGTTTAGAGGATTCTTCTTAGACCTCTCTGAGTCTTTATAGCCCTTCTACCTATCCAGCATTTCTGGAAACTAGCTAAGAGAAAGGGTGGCTGTGTGTCTGTGATACATTTAACTTTATATCACCTTATTGACACTTTATCACTCCGGTCTCCATACTCTCTGCCTATACCCATCTATTTAGAGGGAATTTCCTTGCCCCTGCCAATATTATATAATAGGTAATAGTATTACCATTATTACACAATTAGGTCTCTGAGGACAGGTGTCAATCCATATCTGCCAAGTGACCCTATGTAGGGGGAACAGTCCCTATTCTTCTCTGTGTCAGTGTGTATCATGGTCTCTGTGGACGGTGAACAGTCTCTATTCTGCTCTGTGTCAGTGTGTATCATGGTCTCTGTGGACAGGGAACAGTCTCTATTCTGCTCTGTGTCAGTGTGTATCATGGTCTCTGAGGACAGGTGTCAATCCATATCTGCCAAGTGACCTTATGTAGAGGGAACAGTGTCTATTCTACTCTGTGTCAGTGTGTATGATGGTCTCTGAGGACAGGTGTCAATCCATATGTGCCAAGTGACCCTATGTAGGGGGAACAGTCTCTATTATGCTCTGTGTCAGTGTGTATCACGGTCTCTGAGGACAGGTGTCAATACATATCTGCCAAGTGACCCTATGTAGGGGGAACAGTCTCTATTCTGCACTGTGTCAGTGTGTATCAGGGGCTCTGAGGACAGGTGTCAATCCATATCTGCCAAGTGACCCTATGTAGGGGGAACAGTCTCTATTCTGCTCTGTGTCAGTGTGTATCATGGTCTCTGAGGACAGGTGTCAATCCATATCTGCCAAGTGACCCTATGTAGGGGGAACAGTCTCTATTCTGCTCTGTGTCAGTGTGTATCATGGTCTCTGAGGACAGGTGTCAATCCATATCTGCCAAGTGACCCTATGTAGGGGGAACAGTCTCTATTCTGCTCTGTGTCAGTGTGTATAATGGTCTCTGAGGACAGGTGTCAATCCATACCTGCCAAGTGACCCTATGTAGGGTTAACAGTCCCTATTCTGCTCTGTGTCAGTGTGTATCAGGGTCTCCGAGGACAGGTGTCAATCCATATGTCAAGGTGTCAATATGTCATATGTCAGGTGTCAATCCATATCCATTGTGATTTAGGAATGTTAGGTGATTTATGCCCTTTATGGATTAAAACCAGACTCTGCATCAACTGTGTAATTTTCCATGAGAGTTTTGCCATGGATCCCCCTCCGGCATGCCACAGTCCAGGTGTTAGTCCCCTTGAAACAACTTTTCCATCACTTTTGGAAAGAGTCAGAAAGAGTCCCTGTGGGTTTTAAAATTCGCCTGCCCATTGAAGTCAATGGCGGTTCGCCCGGTTTGCCGATTCGCGAACGTCTGCGAAGTTCCCGTTCGCCGTTCGCGAACCGAAAATTTCGTGTTCACGACATCACTAACAGTGACCAGAGATTGTAATGTTACCCCAAACTAGTGGTGGATTGAAGCAGATTTACCATGTGAAAGGTAAAAAAATGGATAGTTTCATCACCAAACATGCAGAAATGCATTTGATCAGTTTTATATATCTTAGTTTTGGTTCTATGATAAAATATTTTTTTTGCTTTTGTTTTTAAATAAAAAATAAATAATGGATCATTCCACTCGTTAAACTCCTGCCCAATTACTGTACCACTTACCAACTGCTACCAAGAGGACTCAGTGAGTTAACGAACCGGACACATACAGTTTGCATTCCGTATTTAATGTGAATGGGGAGAGTATGTGCATGGACAGTAAAGCAGTGAATATTGCATTGTAGATGTCAGCAGGACTCTGCTAAGTGCAGGAATCAGCCTTGGGAAATTATATATTTATTTTCATTGTGAGTGTTTGTTAATGTGTTTAGAGTGTTGTAAAATGAAAAATAAGAAAGCTTACCTGTAATTCAATAGTCATTGCAGTGAAAATCCAAGGTTCCCTTTTCCATCGAGGTCAATCTGCTTGTGGAACAGTCAGAGTCATTTCAGTATTTGGGCTGGCAAGGCATCGAACGGTCTGTTAAATAATTCAGCGGCCACCAACCACAAACTCTTATTTCACACACCTAACACATACATCGACTAAAATTAATCCATCCACTAAATTACACATATCAACATTAGTACAGTAAGCCCCACACACAAACCATAGAATACCGCATGTACCCACACATACATAAATGCACTTGAAGGACACTCCAGGCATCCAGTGTCATATCGCCTCCCGGGCGCATTCTAGAAGAGGGAAGTCGGAACATCTGAAGGAAGCACTAAAAAATGATGCACCTAAATGCATTTGATGCATCATTTTTACTGTTGGACTTATTGTGGTGGCAGTAGTGTATAGAATTGTTTTTGTTGTTTTACACACTGCTTTCAAAAGTCATGTTTTATATATTTTATACTTCTTAATACCAAATAAAACTTTGCAAAGCATCAAGCCATTGTTGGTGTATATCCTAAGCCAGAATTGGCACCGGCTGACGACGATGGAGGATGGGTGCGACCCATCGCTGAAGGACATTGACGTTAGAATCAGTTAAGTGAAAGAAAGGACTTTTTGTAAACCCTTTAATGTACAGGCAAGGGGCGCACAGGCAGAGGGACACTATAGTGTTAGAAATACATCTTTGTATTCTTACATTAAAGTGTTTCTTTAAATGTACTCATATCTAACACTGGTAACAACTGTGTTCTCTGCTCATAATGTTAGAAAGGCATGTGTATCTGTGCATGTGTGCATGTGTGTGTGCATGCGTGCGTGCATGTGTGTGTGTGTGTGGGGGGGGGGGACATTGTAACAGTTTAATGGCATGATTTTCTTATACAAATATATATCCAAGCAAAGTCTTACTTTGATATTGTCTATATCACTTATTATAGTATACCATATGTATACACACATGCTCAGTTAGAAGGTGTGAAATGAATGGTAGGGTAATGTGGGAGTCGAGATTTAAATTCCATCAGGTTTTCTAAGTAAACAAAGGATTAACATGTTTAACCCTATAAAGTAATTTTTGCTATGTGTGTGTTCAATCGCAGTATCCATCTTTCTTATTTATTGCACCCACACATCTTATTCACTATTTTTAAATAACAGGAATGGCTTTAATTTGATGTGACATATACATCAAAATAAATGCATTTTAATTAATTAACAAATGTTAAAAAAATGCAATAATACTTTATTTTGCAGTTTTGGCAATAACAATGTGTGCATAATTAGTGTAGCTTAATAAAATAATTTAGTATAAATTAATTCATCATATGACTAGGATTTCAGTTTATTTTTGGTAGTTACAGGTCACAAAATACAAGGAGTAACATACAATTTTTATGTGGGACGATTTTAGAATTTGGAATGTTTGTCTTTCAAGCTTAATAGCCATTACAGAAAATAAAATGGACACACAAACGTATATATATATATATATATATATATATACAAAGTAGACATCACAGTCTATTTACTTAAGGGCATTCTGATACTTTCTATGTAGCCATTTAACTGCCAATCTCTGCAAAAATTAGTTGCAATTTTCTTTTTTTAACATTATTTTATTGAGACAAGAATGAACCTAACAATACAAGGTAGTAATAGACTTTGCAATGCCAGAGATACGTAAGCAGATTCTGCATGATAACACACTTCCTTTTATATTATAAGAACTAGTAAGACGAATATGAAACTAAACAATACATAAAAATAAAACAGGTAACTGACAACCGAACTCTGAGAGTTGAAGTTGAGCATAATAAACTAGGTACAACTAGTTATGAGGATCTTAATGATAATTAGAGCCCAAAGTGAGTAGCTGTGCTCGTTGACTGGCATTCACTGGAATGCTATAGTAAGGGCCAGGAGGCTCTTAAATGATTGGCACCCCCAAACCATGGAGCATAGGTGGGGGAAGAGTGGCAGTAAATTAGACAAACTTGTCCCTTATCCTACTCTGCTCAGGCAGTCAGAATACCATTTGCTAGTGGAGCTTTATCTCAAACATAAACTTTTCAATTATAGAGCAATAACTGAGATACCTCACTAAATTAAAATGTAAGGCTTTAGACTAACTGAGAAAGAGAAAAAAGAAAGTAAAAACTGGTTAAATATGCAACTTCATCTGAGAGCCGAGTCAATGCAGTGAGTCCTTACGGCTTCTGGGGACAAAGGTAGGTACTCGGGCAACATCCCAAAGTGTGGGTGAGTGTCTGGTTTTTCTCTTCAAGTGTTTCGTCAGTAAGGCCTAGTGCAGCAAGGAACCATGGGCCATCTTGCTTGTCTTAGACCTTGTATGCCTTCCCATCTTTGAGTACCCATAAGGCTCGAGGAGATGACCTGCATAGATGATACTGGCTTTTTGAAGTGTTGTTACAAAAGGGAGCTTTGATTTGCACCACTGTAGAGGTAGATCTGCTGAGGTCTTGAAAGTTTGGTATGAAGCAACCTTCACATTTGTATGCTGTGTCCCCTTTAATGCAGCTATTGAGGTTTGTCTCTCAGCCATTGACTGACTACATAGGATGATGTCTCAACGTGCAGAGGTAGGTTCTTGTGGTGATTTGTTAATCCTATAGATGCCATTGATTGAGAGGTGTTTGGCTTGCTTAGTCGGTAAGACTGAGGTGACTAAGTACTGAATAAAGTGTGGGGTGTTCTTCCAATGCACTGTCTCTTGCACTCCCAGACCTTAATATCTTTTCTCCTACCTCGGTTGTCAAGAAGGGCAACCTGTTGTGAGGTATGTATGTGGGTCGTTTGCTGTACATCTTCATCTGAAGCTTGTATGTGTGCAGTATTAGCTAGGATATGCACAAGGCTAACTATAAGATAAGGCCAGGGACTAATGAAAGTATTTTTAAAAAATTGGGCAGACTAGATGGACCGAATGGTTCTTATCTGCCGTCACATTCTATGTTTCTATGTTTCTAGGTTTGTGTCGCCATTGTGACAGCTGCTATCAGCTGTTCAGTTGTTAAAATTTGCTGAAATTTCTTCAGAAGATTCTATGTATCATCAGAATCCATCAGTATGCTCTGTTTTCACACCAAGGACACTGCAACAGTATTGGAAGACATCAGCCCACTCCCGAGGGGATACAGACCTACTCTATTCAGTCATTTTGTAAGTTTTCTACCTCCTGGGTCCTCTGGTGATATTATTGCGTACTTCACCCGATGTGGTTTCTTTGCTTTCTAGATTCTACACTTTATTGGCTTTTTTTTGTTTTTGTTTTTTTTAATTCTTTATTTTTGCTGTGCATGCAGTAACAACAGGCTTGCAGAGCCACAACAGCAACTGCAGGCTTTTTCATAGTATTCTACAGTGTGGCAGATTAAACAGCACATTTTTTAAGAACAAGAAAGTATCTGACTTTCGAACATCTGTAGATTGCTTTAACCCCTTAAGGACACATGACGTGTGAGACACGTCATGATTCCCTTTTATTCCAGAAGTTTGGTCCTTAAGGGGTTAAACATACTAAACTAGACAGGCTTTTGTTTGATTCCGTTACGTTAAGATTATGTAGAGTATATGGCATTACATTCCTAAGGAGTACAAACATTTATACATATGCCAGGATTATAATTGTTTGAATTCTTGCTTTAGTGCAGAAACAAGCAAGGTAAAAAGCATTGTTTAACAGGCTTATGGCATAGATAGTTACTGCACATATTGTTAAGTTAAGTTGTTGGGTTAGCATAATGCACTTGTCAGGAAAGAATATGCAGAGGAGTGACAAAGGGTGAAGACAGGACATGTGCAATCGTAATCTTAGCACAGCTATTCAATTAAGTTCATGCTAGGCTTGTCAATGTTGCATCTTATGTTACACTTATGCTAAGGTGTAGATGACTTAAAAACATGTGAGAGACATAATGGCAGTATTAACAGATAATATTAAACTTTAAAGGTTAGAGTTTAAAGTTCCCACCCCAAGGAGATCCCATGTCAGCCAGGTGAGGATCAGCGTTTGTATGCCAGGTCCTCCTTTTTTATATACAGTGAGGGTAACTTTTTCAGGATCAACGGTTAGGTGACTGCTTTAATACTTATAGACTCTTTGAGTGCTCATGTAGGAGGGAGATGGTCTCGTTGTGGGTAGTCCAGTCGGGTGCTTGCTTTGGGATGTCCCAGCAGTTTGTTAGGTGCAGCATGGCGGCTATGGGTGGTCAGTCCTTGTGTTGCGGCCCCCTTGTGGTGAGCTGTGCGGTGTGGCAGGTTAGGCTGGTGTGCGATAGGGTTGTCGCACTCTGTTATTGTTAGTCCCTGGCTTGCCAGGTGTTCGTGCTGCTTCTCTTTGGTTAGGCATGTGAGGTCTCGGCACTTACTCGCTGGTTCCCGCTGAGATCAAGTCTGCAATCCGCTTGTGTGGCGTCAGGGTAGATGGGTGCATCCAGCGAAACTCACATCTGTGCTGCTTGCCATGAGGTCTCCGCCATTTTGGAAGCGGCCACTATGTACTGGGTCTGCTCTGTCGCTGTTCCGAGCACTGATGTTGTGGCACTCCGATGGGCCTCAGGGTGGGGACCGGGATCACCCCCGCCAGTCCAGAGGGGGGGGGGGGACAGGGCCAGGCTCGCCTAGCCTCGCGTTTCTGCCTTACCACCGGTGGGCAGGATAGCTGGGCGGCGGCCGTCCACCCCGCTCACCACCCGAGCGGCCCCCATCCTGTGCGACAGGGATCGCCCCTCCGAGGGACTGGAACTTCGCAGCAAGCTTCTCCTCGGGACCAGGGTGGCTTCTTACACCGGGTAACAGCTGCCGGTCTCCAGGTAAGCAATAGGTTGATATTTAGGGGCTTAAAATTGGAGACTTTTGAATTTCTGTACCGACCGAGAAAAAAGCCGCAAATCGACTCCAACACCCGGCAAATGGGTCACCAACGGAATGCCACTGGCAAGGGCTACACGTTGATGCCAAACACCGGGCACCGACAACAGAAAACTCGGCAAAGCAACCCGAGGCCTAAGAGCACGACCGGCATGGTGAAGGCGGCCGCTCCTCCATTGCTGGCGACGGCTCACAGACAATGCCTAGGCCCACGTTCCCCCCCCTATGGACCGGCGGGGGTTATCCCGGTCCCGGCTACCCACTACCTGCTGTCCAGCGACGATGAGGTTACCCGCAAACGACGAACACTCCGTGTAGCTGCAGGCAAGATGGCGGACTCCACAGGGTCTCCCAATACAAGGGACCTACTGGAGCCGCTGGAGGTCCGCCTGGATAAACTATTCTCGGCCTTTTGGCAGAAGCTTGAAAGCAAAACGCGACACATGAACCCGCCGCATGACCCAATACACCCTCCCTGTCATGCACCAAGCTTCACCGGTCGCAAGACTCAGGAGACACCAACCGACAAGAAGCGGAAGAGACGAGAGAAACCCAAAGCACACTTAAGTCCGCTCCACTCAGGGAACGGAGTTCCTACCAAGCTCAAAGAAGCACCCCCTGGCCCAAGGCTCTATCTAGAAAGCTGGGGACGCGGCTCTGGGGCCCGTCCACAATGCCTTCCTGGGCTGAAGGCCACATGGAGTCAGACTCCATGGCACCAACCACATCGTCGGAGGCTCACACGCCGCTGGCGGCGGCAGAACATCAGAGCCCCACATGGCGCCCGAAATAGGGAAGACCCGGCCTCCTTGAGCAACCGAGTCTGTGGATCACAGGTGACGGCCTTCACGGGAGCCTGGGGCTGGCAGACGACGACCGCAGGCCTGCACCAAGTCCCATCATCATGGAACCTACAAATTACCGGGGCCATCTCCCCCACCTCTCGGACACGCACGGCGGTTCTGCCCAACAACGGTATAGGCTGATGCAGCCTCACTAACGGACAGCTACACCACCACCACACCTGACTAGGAACTGTCCGGTTGTTGACGAAGTTACCACTTTCTCTTACCTTAATCTGTTGAATGTAATATTTTGTGAAGCTACTATAGTTGAGCACAGTTAGTCGTATATGTCCATGTTGTGTGTCTTTTCAGCTCAATACTTTAAACAAGGAAAATGCATAGTTCGCCATATGATAGAATTTACCTGCCTCAGGCTGCATAACACTTATCGTGTAGATACTAGATGATGATCATACAGCTATGTTTTTACGTTCCAATCCGCAGAATGCATATTGATTTTCTGGCAAACGCTAAGCACAGTTAAAAATGCTATTGTATCGCACACATGTTGAGAGCAAAGGTTATTTGAATCTGTAGAAGTTTAACCTACTTCAGTAACCCCAGCGATGGCCCAGTTGGCATGACCTTACCTAAAGCATGCTTACCCTGAAGCAGCCCTGCATAGGAAACATTGTAATGCTATACTCGCTCCTTTTACCTACTCTTGCATGCTGGGTTCTATATGCGATGACTACTAACCTGTTCCCTCCCTAACTATGACTCCTCGCTGCATTGAATACAAATTGGCTCCTATAGCACTGTAGGACATGTAGGACCCTAGGAACACATAGGGGTAGCCGAACTAGCACTGTTTAGCAACAATTATTCTTGTTCTTAGAATCATTACATTAACCAAGCTTGTGTTATTATGTTTGCATGACACCTACAAAAAACAAAATATTGGCAGTCTTTCTTAGGGATGTATTGTATACCATCTTGCCGTCAATTACTCATGTTACCCCACAGTACACCCTCTTTATATTCTGTACCCCATAATGCAGATGCCATATTAAAAGAAAGATTTACAAAAAAAAAAAAAAAATTGGAGACTTTTACAGGAGCCACTCCAGTGTGTGACCATTCAGCCTGGCGGTCCGGCCCCGCCCCCCCACTTTATTGTTTTTAATCCTGAATTTCAAATTGTATATTTATGCATATATTCTTTATTTGTACCTGATACCACCAGTGCACATATCCTTTTTGGGTATATATTTGCATGTTTAATCCTGTATATCACACTTGGTGGAGTTAGCATTTTTATATGTGGACTGAGAGTCCTCCAGGGACTCATGGACTGAGGAGGCCTGCTGGGGCAGGTCGTCCATGCTGATTTGAGTGGGTAAGGCCTCAATTGGATCAGGTGCTTTGGCCAGTGGTGGCAAATACAGCATCTGTCGGATGTCTCGTTGGGCCCTGGGAATAGATTGAAGGGATTTCTGAGTTTTACTGTTGTTATACTGGGCTGTGTACACCACCTCATTCAGGGCTCGGAGCCCTCTTTCGATCGTGAATGGGCAGCCGCCCGTGTGGTAGGCTGGAAGGTCTCTCTTTCGTGTTTTTTGCCCGACTGGAGAAAGAAAGGCATTGGTGAGTTCAACCGGGTATAGAGGTATGTAATCTGGATGGTTCGCAGTGCTAAAGCACAAAATGGGGGAGATAATTGCGGATTGTCTGCCACCTCTGAGCAATTAAATATGGTGACTGCTCCTTTGTGCCGCTAGACTCCACCCCCATTTCTTTTCTTTTGCATACACACATATAACATTTTATTAATGTGTATTTTTAAAACCCTATGTGTGCTACTCCTGTAAAAACCCCAAATTGTAATCAACTACATCCGAGTACAATGATACCCCCAATGTATGCCTTGGTGTTTTACAGTTAGATTTTTGATAAATGGATTTGATGGACCTATGTCTCATTTTGGGGCACTATAGAAGCTTGACTGTTTAAATTATCTCACAAAGGCCTGCCATTTGTGAATGTAGACACTCCAGGATATTTTACATGGTGTATAATGTGGCTTAGTGCACCACCATTTTTCACCAGTTTACATCAATGTTTGTGGTAAAATTATTTGCCTATGCCACTTACTCGTTGCATTTATACTGGACATTTTGTAAATCTCATATATTGTCACGGGTGGTGGTCCGGAGACCAGGACTCCTGTATGCCTGATGATGGTAGGAGTAACAGTGTGAAAATGAACAATCAGGGTATGTTGCAGAATAACCACACGCCCTCTGGTGTTGAGCACCAGGTTTTGTGTGGCCACATACCACGACCCTGATGCAGCTTCTGTGGCTCCCAGGAGCTAAATAATATGCAGATACGTATCCAGTGCTAGAAACAAGGCAAGACTAGAATGGGCACCAAACCAGATAACAAGAAAAGACTAGAATAACCAAGAACTGGAGCAAGACAGAAAGCAGAACCTAGAACATGTACACAAGACATGAGGGAAACAAGAACAGGGCAGGACAGGACTGTACATAAACTGGGAATACACGACAAAATAAAACAAGACAAGAGATACAAGGCAAAACAAGAGGAGAAATAACCAAGTACTATATATGTAATACACTTTGGATATTTAGACATAAATAAATGGGCAAGATGTATGCAGCCCACCACTGCGCCAAAGTACTCCAATTACGGTGGATCCTAACTGCCTAGATATGCATGACCAAATAGACAATAATAGAACACACACAGTACTTACCTGCAAGGAAAGGAGCAGTGGTAATCAGACCACTGCTGGCAGGGAACACTGAAACAAAATGATAAATGGCAAAGGAACGGGTGTGGCAACAATTTTTTTTTTTTTAAGGAATCCAGGAGACTGGGAATTTCAGGAACGGAATAAAGGAATGAACCCAGAAAACCCAGCATAAAGAAATCCAGACATAGAATAGAAAACCAGAAAAATCAAGAAAAACTAAACAAGAACTGTAAAAAGAGTACTGGATACCATAAGTCATGGCCAGAAATGATCCGCAGACAGGAACAGGACGTGACATATATGCCACTATGATCAAACACTCCACATTAGGGTCAGCTAACTCTTAGAAGAAAACAATATCCACAATTTATGTCTTTGTCACCATCTTGTAAAATTAGGGTGTCATATAAGAGACCTGACTTTTTTTTAGTTTTTAGAGTTAATTTTTTTATATAAGGATTTGATTGGTTTATATGTCATTTTGGTGAAATTGTAGCAGTTGAACAGTTCAAACTATCCTTAAATGCATACAATTTGCATACATAGACACTATGGGGTATTTATTTTCACTTTTTTTTGTATGTGCACATTACAATTTAATGGTATATTTTGTAAACATGATATGTGCTACCGTAATTTAAATCAATAAATTGCACTCAGTTGTATCTCCTTAGTACAGAATGACCTCCTTTGCATATCTTCTGTAACATTCTTGTGAATGTTTGTGAAAATACAGGGCTGAATTAATTATCTTTGCAATTATTGACATCATTGAAGCTCTGACATGGTATATTGTGAGCTTTTAGAGAGGTGCAATTTTCTCATCAATTGTTTTCCAAAGTTTGCAGTATTTATTTTCATTTTAGAACTTTAACATACACATTTTACTTTTTCAATCTCATATGTGCTGCTGTGATACAATTCTCTAAACTGTACTCAGCAACATCTACTGAGTACAACAATCCTGTTCCCACTAACTTACAGAGAAACATATAAACATAGAAACATAGAATGTGACGGCAGATAAGAACCATTCGGCCCATCTAGTCTGCCCAATTTTCTAAATACTTTCATTAGTCCCTGGCCTTATCTTATAGTTAGGATAGCCTTATGCCTATTGCACGCATGCACAAACTCCTTTACTGTGTTAACCTCCTCCACTTCAGCTGGAAGGCTATTCCATGCATCCACTACCCTCTCAGTAAAGTAATACTTCCTGATATTATTTTTAAACCTTTGTCCCTCTTACAGCCATGGGAATTTAAATCCACCTTTAAATCACTGCTTTCAGGGCTCACTTTCAGCTCAAATGTCATGAGGAATGGCCCTAGCTGACAACCCCAGGTATAGGAGTAAAAATCCAATCATCCAATCCAATCCAATATTTTTTAATGCAAGCGGAGACATTGTAACTTTAGGGTAGCACAAATGTGTTCCAGCGCACACCAAACAGCACAGTTATGATCAATAGATCCTCTCTTGCAACTCCTTAGTTGACTTGTATCTTCTAATGTTTAGCAATTTCTAGTATGTAAGATATCCTACAATTGTTTGAGGTACAAGGAGTTAATCCAAATTGAGAACCTCTCTAGACCAATATTCCTAGACCTACATATCTCAAGACCAAGAAATGTGTATCATGCATTTAGTTTTGAACCTATTGGGGCCAAAGACTGTGAGGATCAAAGTGGATCTAACTCAAGATTATGGAACCACATTAAATAAAACATTTAGAGAAATTGACCCTTTGTAAATACCTTTTAATGCTACAATACAGCAACAAATTCAACATGAAGATCACTTTTTAGAATTAAAAGCATAGGGCTGGGGAAAGCATCCTTCATCATTCCATATGGTGTGGACTACATCTCCCATGATGCTTTGCCAGTATTGTGGCTGCTAGAGCTTTATAGGAGGTGTAGTCCACAACAGCTGGAGTTAAAAAGGTAGCTTACCCCTGACATAGGGGTTATGAATACTGATAAAATTGTAGAATGATTTGTATGATTAATCATGTTTTTAAATGTTTGGATCTACCAAATGTTTACGTGGTGTGTTGAATAATTTAATTGCACTATAAAATATTAATCTCAAAAGGTTTTTTTTTCATATCATGTTCATGATTTTTTTAATAGTATTTGTATTTGTTTGACTCGTCGAAGTAACTTTAATATTTTTTTTATTTTGTTTTAAAGAATGATGTCACAATAAAGCTAATGTTTATTCCATACCATTTGAGTACATTTTCTGCCCTTCATTCTTTTCAATTCCTGCAGTTGGCAGTTTTAAAACTCGTTCATGTTTAATTATTTCTTCCCAAGCAATGAGACAAATAGTCAAAGAGAAATTCAGAGTTTAAAGCAAGACTTTTATGAAGATTTTATTGAAGCCAATCTCACAAAATTATGACTTGCACATGAAAATACAATGCAATTTATTACACATTTATATTTGTGCTTTCTGTATCCAGTAATAAAACACTACAATGGAGATATGCAGTTAGCAATGTAGACTATTCGTTCAGAACATTCGACACGTTCGTGACATAAAAACTATGACTGACTGAGAGATTACTCATCGATAAATGTGTGCATGCGCTATCTTGGAACAAGTTCAGTTGCTTACTTAAAAAGAAAATAACTTTTGATATGATGAAACATTGATGAAATATATATTTTTTTTCATATATTCTTTATTTTTGCCTCATTCCAACATATTTTAATATTCATAACTTGTGAAACTGCATTGACAGCAGCCCTTTAGTGTAAAAGATTTCTTGTACAATGTAATTCTCCTCACTGTGTCGGAGGTTCTGTGTTCCCGGAGTATGGTTCACACAGCAGTTGGTCTGTCTAACTGTTTGGATCAGTGGCAGCAGCCCAATACGTGCTGCTTAGAAGAAGGCATTGACTTCAATAAATGGCAAAAGCTTTCATTCAAAACATGCCTTGTATTGTAACAAAACAATCAGTAACAATGCTATAGGACAAAGCCATCACAGCTCAAGATATAGGTTGGTGGGCCCAAGACATACTTCAAAATTAGAGAAATCTCAATGTATCCTTCCTGGTAAAATATTTTATAAATAAATTCATACTTTACGTCCTCACTGTAATGCCTGTAAACATGCAACATCTTATGCTAATGCCAACAAATATTCAGCTATACTCATACAACATTGACATATACTGTCTTGTACTTTCTATGCAAACATGAATCTGTTCATCGTATAACATGCCAGCCTGAACCCAATCAAACTGCCTACTAAGAGCACCCACTCACATCCAAAACGTTCAAACATGTCACTGATATCACCAATATATGTAACAGCTCCCTCTCACCCGCACAAAATGCACTCACTCACAGTCTCATTAAATCATGTGCTCACCTACCCTCAGGTCTTCCTTCCTTCTTCGCAGATTATACCCACTGTCTTCTTCCACTGTCTTCTGTGAGCCTTAGAAAGCTGATAGATAAAGGTCCATCCCATAACATCTTAAGCTTATTGAAGTTGTTATAGGGACAGGAGAGTCTAGACACCTTCTTACCCTCAGGAGTTAAAACATTGTCCATGTGACCCATCCTGTGACAGCCCATGTGAAACAAACCATTGTAGCCATGTGGGCCATTCCATGACATTTACATGCCTCCTGCGTATAAAAGAGAAAGTCCTTGTAGTGCTAAACATGTTTGATGTCCAGTTATAGAACAACTAAACGTTATATTGCAGGCATTTCGACCTAGTGACTTTATGGTGAACACAATATCACACTTTCAAATAGCTGATATGTATTCATTATTACATATTAAAAATCAGGTTTAAAGGTCGCGGATAAGCTTTTCCTTCTTCCATATACATTAAATATTGCTGACAACATCTCCAGAAACCTCGATAAACAACGAGACCATGGAATATACAGAACATATTGCCATTTCAACCTTTGCGTCTTGTGAGAGATGGGAAATTACTTTTATAAGTAATTACCCCCTTGGATCTTTCCACGTGTAGTGTCATAACCTGGAATTCAAATTCACACTTTTAAGATGCTAAATATTTAGGAGGTGAATATTTATATATTACGAGCCTGTTGTAATAGGTATTTTGTTTTGTGTCTTTGTTGAAATGTGACATTTTGGGCTGCGTACTGTCACATATTATGTGTTACTGTAGGTGACCTGCATTGAATGATTCTCTTTTCTTTCACACTGCTGGAATGTACAATTGATTTTTTAATAACTGTTTTTGCTATTTTATTAAAGAGTATATGAACAAAGGTAAATTTGTAATATAATGGTAAAGAGTAGCAGTGGCAGAAAATTTTAAATAATACATTAATGGTTGCTTTTCTCTAAATGTTATATAAATCTTACTTTATAGTGTATGTCACTACGATGTACTTGGTAAGATCGTAGGAGTTTTTTATCCCCACAGCATTCAGTTCTATAATATTTTAGATGTTAAATCACTTTTGTTTCTGTCCATACAGAACTAGTCACACCTCCCCTGACTGTGACACACACAGCCTGCATGAAAACATGGTTTCATTTTCAATGAGCTTACTTTAGATGTTTTTATCTCCTGCTGGGTAAGAAATTATAGATTCGAGTGTGCAATAAGGAAGTGTAAACATTAGAACTCTCTTTACAGGAAGTGTTTTGGAAGGCTGTGTAAGTCACATGCAGGGATGTGTGACTAGTGCTGCATACACAAAGTGATTTAACTCCTAAATGGCAGAGAATTAAACAGTGAGATTGCAGGGGATTGCATGATCTATACACCAAAACTGCTTCAGTAAGCTAAAGTTGTTTTGCTGTGTGTGGTGCCCCTTTAAGCTTGTTTTGTTTATCGAAAACAAAAGCATTTTGTAAAAGTTGTGTTTAGTCTACTGACTTTAGCTTGATACTTTCAGATGAAAGAGGGTAAATGGAGTAGTTGAGCATCTCCCTTTACTACTTACCTGATTCTTGGCTCTGCCTCCTCCAACTTGCCCTGACGATTGGGCGCTAATGCACATGCACGTCGGATGCCGCGTTTACATTAGACCTCTCCATGTCAACACTTCCCTATGGGGAAATAGCTGAAGCTGGATGTCCTCATGCAGAGCATGACATCCAGCGTAAGTTACCAGACCAAAAGTCTGTTCACTTCAAGGAAGCTCCTCCAGTGACTGTCTGGCAGACGTAGTCCTGCATTGTAAACGTTAGTTTCTCTGGATATACTTTCAGTCTTTCAGTCTGTGCCACCGAATACTCATATCAGAGGCTTCTTGTTGTTAATGCTCTGTGCTGGAGCCAAAAGTTTGTATACAATTGTGTCTTTTAGGTGCTAATCATTGATAAGGGGGGAAAAGGGAAGCAAAGGTAGGGGTGATGTAGCAGAGCAGGCCGGTCACTTCCGATAGCTCCATGCATTAATAGCAGAAGAAAATTTCCCTGGTTGTTTATACATTCAAATATAAAAGTTCTGACTACTATGACACACTTTAAATACATAAAGCACTTCAACATATAAAGCATTTTATGTTTGTGGAGTGTTTCTTTAAATGCTTCGTCATGGACCTGCATCTGCTTTATTTCATTTTAGTTTCCCACCAAGGTGCCGGACTAGGTTTGAGTTATTCTGCAACATAATTACAGTGGAGCCTATGTCTGTATAATGAACCACGTGGCTCTTTAACAATGCATCAATGAATTTAGATCCATGCAGTCTATGTCCAACTTGTAACGAAAATATACCCCAACACGCAGGATTCAGCTAAACAGAAGACAACAGAGAGGGGAGATACGTCTACCGGACCTTAGAGTGGCTGGACTCAACGTATATAGGAGAAGTACAGAGTCAGGAACGATCCGAGGTCAAGGGCACAAAGAGACAGTGTAAACTAGGACTAGCCGGGGTCTGGTACACAGAAAACAGCAAGTCGGCAAACAGAACAGATAAGGATAAAGAGATAATGTAGTCAGAAAACAAAGCCAAGGTCAAGTACGAAGGAACACAACTGAACACAAGAAGCGCTAAAGGGAACTGAAACAGAAACCACGATAGGGCAAGGAACTAAGGGAAAAAGGTGAATATAAATAACTAAACACCTATTTTGATTGGCCCCTGTCATATCCACGCCCCCAAAAGGTAAGTTTATGGGGATGGTGGTATGACAGGGACCAATGGGAGGCCTTTTCCAATTTAGGCTCCCACTGTCCCTTTAAGAGCGCGCCCGAGAACCACGGCGCGCTCTTAGAGTCAGGCGGGACACGTGACCGCTTCTCACGGTCACTGCCCGTCCTCCTGTTCCAGTCATCGGATGAGCCGCGCGCGGCTCATAAAGCAGCAGTACCGCGCGCGGC
Organism: Pelobates fuscus; assembly: GCF_036172605.1. Taxonomy (NCBI): domain Eukaryota; kingdom Metazoa; phylum Chordata; class Amphibia; order Anura; family Pelobatidae; genus Pelobates; species Pelobates fuscus. The sequence continues at coordinate 19,161,774 of NC_086320.1, forward strand.
TCGAACAGAGAACCCCGGCCGGCCCCTGGAAAGGGTAAGTACCGCTACACAACTATTCAGTATTTCTCAGCATGGCCAAGGTAAGGGAAATGTGTATATTTTCAGTGCAATCATGTGCCCAGTTCTTACTGATTGTGTTAGAACGTGGCATAGTCTTTGTTTGTAGTTCAGCCACATGATACATTCATTGTTTTGTGCATTCATAAATTACCTTCTGTAAATCACTGTTAGTATATCCCTCATTTAGGGCCTCATTTACTAAGGCACAACAATTGGTACTTTATGATAAATGTGAACACGTTTCCATAGAAGCCAACAGAATGATTTATTTGCTTGCTCTGAGTTTGACACTTTATCCTAAAATCACCATAGCTGTGCCTTAATAACCCTGTCCATGATTACGTATTTTAGTGAGGCCGGTTGTATGATAGCATTTATATGTATCATGTAAAGCAAACATGTTTTGTTTTTAATTTTTTCCAGATAATATAATACTTTCTGTCTCTAACATTGTATATGTTCTCGGGCATTCCAAGGTAATGACTTTATAAAACAACTATGATTTGTGAAATTAAACTCAGTCATGTATATACAATAAGCTATAATGCAACCATTACATGTATAATTTGTATTCATTCTGTTTCATTCCTAATCTTAAACAATCTAAACTAAAATGTTTGAGCCACAGCTGATTACAGAGTAAATTGTTAAATCTTTTTTTAATCAGCTTTCATTCACACGCATAACAAAGACTCAACATTTCATAATTGTTATGGCCATTGTATTCATGGTTGGCTAACTGTCTCTGTTGGTTTTGCTTTTCCAAATAATCCATTCTCCCGCTGCCAACACAACAAGTACAGCGCCACCTCGAACTCTCTGTTGCTGTGTGAATTTCACTCTATGCCTTTTATTTATCTGATCCTTGTCATTTCCGATGGCAATCATTCAACGGTCTTTTTAATTAATAAAACATTTCACAAGTTTAGATTCACGGATGAAGAATTATGTCCTCAGGAAATTAGGTATACTTCATTACCAGAAGGCATTTTATTTGCCAATTATAATGTTAGAAGAATCTGAAATAGATAATATAGACACATTTCCGGGTTATATACTGAAGTGTGAGCTATCGAAAGGGAACAACAAACAATAACAGAGTATAACTGGGGGATAGGATGGCTAGAAGGTTGGAGGAGATTTTAAACTAGTGGTAGGGGGGGAGGGTCAAAGCAATCTAGAAAATGGAGATAGGATGGAAAGGAGATGGGCTTTAGCTCAGAACAAAGGGGGTGGAGATGAGGGGAGGGGAAAGCTCAGAACAGAGGAGGTATGTAATATTGATAATTCACAAAAGTACAAAAGACTTTGCTGCAGAGGGATTTGGATAGGTTGGGGGACTGGGCACTAAAATGGCAGATGAAATTTAACGTAGAGAAATGCAAAGTTATGCACTTCGGGGTTAAGAATGCACAAGCAACTTACACACTAAATTGTAGTGAATTAGGGATAACCACACACGAGAAGGATTTGGGAATTGTTATAGACAACAAATTAGGCAGCAATATGCAATGTCAATCTGCAGTTGCTAAAGCCAGTAAGGTTTTGTCATGTATAAATAGGGGCATAAATTATCGGGATGAAAATATAATTTTGCCTCTTTATAAATCACTGGTAAGACCACACCTTGAATATGCTGTGCAATTTTGGGCGCCTGTTCTAAAGAAAGATATCATGGCACTAGAAAAAGTCCAGAGACGAGCTACACAATTGATAAAAGGAATGGAGCATTTTAGTTATGAAGAAAGGTTAAAAAAATTAAATCTGTTTAGTCTTGAAAAATGGCGCCTGAGAGGGGATATGATAACTTTATACAAATATATTCGGGGCCAGTACAAACCTTTATCTGGAAATCTATTCATAAACAGGGCTATACATAGGACACAAGGTCACACATTTAAGCTGGAAGAAAGGAGATTTCATCTAAGGCAAAGAAAAGGTTTTTATACAGTAAGAGCAATAAGGATGTGGAATTCTGTGCCTGAAGAGGTGGTTTTGTCAGAGTCACTACAGATGTTTAAACTGCAATTGGACAAAAAACTATTTAGGCTCCCACTGTCCCTTTAAGAGCGCGCCCGAGACCCGCGGCGCGCTCTTAGAGTCAGACGGGACACGTGACCGCTTTTCACAGTCACTGCTCGTCCTCCTGTTCCAGTCATCGGATGAGCCGCGCGCGGCTCATCCGATGACTGGAACAGGAGGACGGGCAGTGATACTTACAAAAACATAACATACAGGGATATAATTTCTAATTAGTGGGGTAATAGCTGCTTGATCTAATCTGACTGCTATTTTGGGGTCAAGAAGGAATTTTTTTCTAGTTTGTGGCAAAATTAGAAGCGCTTCAGACTAGGTATTTTGCCTTCTTTTGGATCAACAGCAACAACATATGTGAGGAAGGCTGAACTTGATGGACGCAAGTCTCTTTTCAGCTATGTAACTATGTAACTATGTAACTACATTTTACAGTAAAACCGAGGTTGTCAAATAAATGATGAATGATGAACACCCCTTTCCAGCAGCATGTTGGGTCATCAACTTCAGGATGAAGGACTAGAGAAAAAGTGGTTAGAATAGTTACATAGTTACATAGCTGAAAAGAGACTTGCGTCCATCAAGTTCAGCCTTCCTCACATTTGTTTTTTGCTGTTGATCAAAAAGAAGGCAAAAAACCCAGTTTGAAACACTTCCAATTTTGCAACAAGCTAGGAAAAAAATTCCTTCTTGACCCCAGAATGGCAGTCAGATTATATCCTTGAATATTCTGTTTTTGCAAGTATGCATCTAGTTGCTGTTTAAACATCTGTATGGACTCTGATAAAACCACCTCTTCAGACAGAGAATTCCACATCCTGATTGTTCTTACAGTAAAAAAACCTTTCCTTTGCCTTAGACGATATCTTCTTTCTTCCAGTCTAAACGCATGGCCTCATGTCCTATGTAAAGTTCGGTTTGTGAATAGATTTCCACACAATGGTTTGTATTGGCAAATTGGCAAACTGGCAAATAGTGGTAAACTGGGGGGCGGGGCCTGGCTGCCGACCCAGCAAAGTCACATGGTGGTGGGGCTCCTTGGTTTCTTAAGAACATTAAGCCTGAAATAAACAATATATGTCTGTTCTCTGGAGAGTACTGACCATTATAGGTCCATTAAGTGCCTTTCCATGGTTCGAGACTGACCATTAATTATAAGTCGGCTGCAATCCATGGTGGTCCTTAAAGCCTGCTGGGTGACTCGAGGCGTGTGAGGCCTCACTTCGCAGCTCTCCAGTATTTACCAAGGCTCTGTCCCCCTCTTTGGGCCAGAACCTACACTGACCGAGACCAGTAATCCACGAGCCCTGTCACAGTTTTGTCATATCTAACCGCTGCCTGATAAGTCACTTACCTGGTGACCCCAAAATGGCTGCCATCCATGATCATTCTGCCTGGTACTTGCTGCGCCTATGTGAGGCATTCTGGCAGAGGCTGGCTGCAAAATCTGGGCTATCTCACTCCTCAACCCTTATCTGAAAACCCCTCACGCCTCCTTGTACCAGCTTACCAACTCAGGAGTTAGGAAGACTTCCAGAGCTCCCAGTGCAAGCTGGTGCAGGGCACAGGAGTGCTGGATGGCTGATTTTCTGCAGTCTACAGTCACGTAGACTTCTCCAAACCCTACACGGCCCCTGCCTCAAGAGAGCTCTGAAGAAATGGGGGGCGCACCGCAACTGTGGCTCTGGGGCTACCCGACATGCCTGAAGGTCACAAGGGGAGAGCCAGGTGGTGATACCTGCAGGATGGCCAGGGACTGTCCTTCGGCATCTAGTGGTTCTGGGCCTGGTGATGGGGATCTCTACAGACTCTCCACTTCCCTGGCCTCCGGTCCTATTCCGACAGGGAGTCGGATAGTATTGCTGGGACACTTTATTTGCATAAATTAATTTTGAAGCTGAGAATTCTCTTTTCTTTTTAATTTGGTTTATACACATGGATCCTCTCTTTCATTTGATGCTTTACAGGGCCTCGGAATAATTATTAATTCAGTGTACTACTACTCTATTAGCAACAATACTCCAAATATAAGCATGTCTACTTTAGCTTTGTTCTCAACACACAACTGTCATTATAATCTGTTATATTTACTCCTCACGCTCTCTAACAAGTTGTTTGTATAGCCTGTTATTTATAGCTTTCAAAAATGTGCGGCATCTGTGACATAGGCAAATACTTTTTATTGTCATGTAAAGTTTCGCTGTCTTTGTCCATACAAACATGTCTGTAATCACCGCACAACAACAAAAAAGAATGTAAAAAAAATACAAATGAAGAATAGATGGTGAGCCACATTAAAGCAAAACATAGGGTTGGTAGGGTTGGCAACTTCAAATAAATATATTATTTAGACACCTGATTGCAATAACAAGATTTCCTAATGGCCATTATCACACATGTAAAATTTAGCATGAGTTGGTAAAGAGTTAAATGGAAGCCCTATGCACTATTATGCATATAAAAAAAATCATTGAAAAAATACACATTCACTAATAGTTTTACAAATATTTCCCAAGCCTTTGAAATCTAACTTTTATTATCTATAGAGCTAATCTCTGCAGTTAAAATTCATCCCCTTTTTACCATTCTCTTACTTCATTTTTAGTGCTGGATATTGGCCAATCAAATACTCATAGAAAAGTATTAAAAACAAATCTCCAGTCCATAGCTTCCTTTAAAGAAGGTTGGTTTTATTGAAATTAATTCATATGCTATCATATATTGTCTATTCATATGAAATAGTTTATCATTTATTGTTGTGTTAGTTCAAGTGCCATTTTGAAGTGTTCATTTTCATGTGTCCATTAAAATTGTGATTTTCTCTCTATATTGCTATAGTGGTCCAAGATACTCATCAGGCTTTATTGAACAACTGGATGATAAGCTGTTTAGCAACTGGTTGTCCACAAGTTGTCCACAAGTCTCAGACAGAATTTTACTGAACATGACAGGAGTCGTAGTCCAGGGAAAGGCAACTTATTGCATTCAATGACATTAATTCCCAACAGAACAACTGTGTTTTTTTTCCTTTGACCTCTGCACATTGTACCTAGAACTTTATATATATATATATATATATATATATATATATGAAACATGGAGGATGTTACATACATACATACATACATACATATAAATATATATATTTGTGTAAGGGGCAAATAGCCGTATATGGAGTAAGGATCCAGCATAAGCGTAGGATAGTATAAAGGGAGCAAGTCGGTTGTGGTGTGCCGAGACCGACGATATGGTAGGCCTGTAAATAAAGAGGGCCCACCAAGGAGTAAGAAAGTAAAGTAAATGAAGAAAAGAGAAAGTGTTGAAATGAGGAGTGGGTGGGAGGGTCATTCTTATGCTGACCTCAAGCGATATGAGTCAGGTAAGGGGTGTCCCTTATATAGGGGAGTTAATTAATTTAAGCCCCTCCCACAAATACAGGCCAAACGGCCTTAATATTTGTGTAAGGGGCAAATAGCCGTATATGGAGTAAGGATCCAGCATAAGCGTAGGATAGTATAAAGGGAGCAAGTCGGTTATGGTGTGCCGAGACCGACAATACGGTAGGCCTGTAAATAAAGAGGGCAAAAATGAATAATCAAAGATTTAATACAGTCAACAAATATATACAAATTAACCAGACATTTCCTTAAATGCATTACAGTATTTAATTCCTGGAAGGATTTTGAAGGTAGGAATCTAGGACCGAAAGTGGACACCATTTGTTGTGGGTAGGATAGTATGTTATCTCTACTGTTGGTGCGTGTTAACTCGTTTCGGAATGTGGTAGAGCCAATAGGTAATGATATATGTGTTTATGTACATGGGATCATTGAAGACAATGATCTGTCTGAGTGGTGGTGATGGTAGTGGATTCTCTGGCCTGAGAAAGGCATAAAAGGCAATGTGCATGGCTGGTAATGGCCGACTTGGTAGTATAATTGGATGGTTGTAGATCTAATAGGTCCGATAAGGATGAAAAGTTGGATGGCTATTGGTAATCTCTGAGAGGAACGTGGGGGAATGGATTCCTAAAAAAACCTCTGAGTATATTCTTGTCTGGTATGATAGCATGAAGTCATGGTAGTTTTGGCCATAGGTTATCCTGTGTTGTTGAATGCCTGTAAAATATATAATTAATGGTGTGTGAGATAGTTTAAGTTTAAGGTGGCAAAAAGAAGTAAAACCTAGGAGAAATGTTATGACACAGGTTGAGCTATGTCGTGTTCCAATGAGATTCTTTAAACCACGTGAAAAGCTGTGTTATGCGTTCTACAAGTATGGGACGAAAGTGCTAGGTGGGATAGTGCATGCTATGCTGCATGAGTATGTCTAATCCATGATTTTGTTTCTGGAACAAAAGAGTGGCCATGACTGTATGGGTGGCTGTAGGAAGCGTATGATGAACATGCCTGAAATATAAATGAGACAATTGTCGGCAGGGATGTATACCCCCTCCTGGTACGTGAAAGTAAAAGAAATGTGATAGGTGACCAACCAAGTGAGTTCCCCAGAAATATCATGACCTTATGGATGAGTAGTGGCGTTTGTTGATGATATGACATGTGCTTAGTTGTCTGAGTAACAATGGATTGATGACCCTGACCATAATTTACCCCATGCCACAGCAGCTGCTACAATGGGGTAGATCCCCCAACGGGGCTGAGGTGGTGGAAAAATGTCCAAACCTGGATGCCATGGCCAACAGCTCCAAAGCAATCGTTCCCAGTAGATCACTACCAAACCCGTGGTAGACGCCGCGTCTGACCATCTGGTTGGAGAAGTGTCAGACAATCCTGAAAGGAACATGCTTTTACCATGCCAAGTGGTTAAGAAATTCCCCCCCATGTGCTGTTGCTGGGGTGTCTAGGGACATCCTCTGATCGTCATGTTGGAAGTGTGGAAAAAAGGGGAAAGTACTCTGGATGTGAAAGTGTGGTCTTGTGGTATGATTGGCATGGCAAAATTAAGGAACCTGGTATGGATTGTAGTTCCTTGCAGTTGTAAGTACTAAGCAGGAGGTAGTGATTGATGTGGTTGAGAATGTTCCCTATTTGTCTTGTGGTAACTTGCGTGTATGGATACCGACTCAAGTCGTATGCCCAGTAATGTGATGATAGTGTCTGGGCCTTCTGTTTCTTATGGGGTACTGGGACGCCCAAGTGGTCAACCAGACTAAGCTGCCGTGAGGCTTCTAGTGAAAAATATGTTATCTTTGATCAACAAGAAGTCTTCTAAATAGTGTATGACTGTAAGGCCTCTGGATATGTTATCATAACCAGCACAGAGTATCTGCGAATATTGATAGTAGGCTAATCTGTAGCCCGAAAGTTGAGCAGGGAAAGGATTGCCCATTTTATGCCATGTAAGTGCCAGTGTGTAGGGTAGATGGTAGCTGTTTACTGCGTTGATGATATTGGTCTTACTTAACCAAGCTTCAACACATGCTTGGGTGATAGCTGTAAAGGTAGATCAATGGTGTTGTATAGTAAGGAAACTCCTTGGAGGGTATGAGGGAGTTGAGACTTGGGGAGCAGAGGTGTGTGGTGCCAATAAGTCTATGGTTAGTCTTTGTTTAAGGGAAGATTCCTTGTGACAATACCAACGTGTTTGTGTTTTGTGCCATGCTGTAAATGGTGGAGATTGGAAGACCCCTCTGCAAATCTTGGCTATGAGTGTGTTTACAGCCAATGGTTCTGTTGTGCTGACTGTAAGTGAGGGCATGCTATATTCCTTGAAGGTGTATTTATGATACCTGTATGGGAGCCCTTTGAAGCTCCAGAGCTTTAATAAATCTACTACAAGTCTGGAAGGGTGATAAGTCAGTAGTGTCGAAAATGCATTGGTGTGTACAGAGGCTGAGTACGTTATTTGAAAGTTGTATTGGGACACATGGTTTGTCATGTGCCCTGAACCATTTAAACATATATGCAACAGTCTATATGCAATGCAACTACTCATATCAGTTGTCTCTGGTAGTTCAGAGGTGCTGGTACCTGGAGCCTGAGAGTGCTCGTCCATTTGTTTGGGACAAAATCCCTTCTGTATGGGTACCTGCACAAATAAACATCTCTACATATTCCAAATCCCAACCCAACCAAGGGATGGTCAGTTCCCGATTTACCTGGAATCCCTGGATCTGACCATCACAGATACATCATCATACATATATATGCCTTGCTTCCCCAATGTGCTGGGATCATCCGTGCAGGGTTAACGTCTTGTGTGTCATAAGAATTGATTGTACCAGGTAACCGAGTTTCGTTTGGTGCTGGTTGTACAGTAGCGTGCGGGCTGTGTTGTCCGACTTGAGATTGCCAGTCTGTCATAAATTGTTTGGCTCATGAGTTTATGAGTGAGGCTAGCATGGCCTGGGTGTCACCTGAGTTGGTGTAGCTAGGCCTTCCCCTGCCTCCGTGTTGTCCGTTGATGTATGGAGGAGTTTGAATAACTCTGCTTTCCTTGCTGTAGCAGGGTAGGGGATTTGTCACCTTCTTAGGTCGGTGGTAATGTGTGGGATATTCCAGGATCTGATTGCTGCTGGACTAGCAACATCTCCTCTGCTTGAAGGTGTATCAATTCTAGGGTGCTAGGAAGAGGTGATTCTTCACCATCTTTTTGAGAAATACTTAAATAACAATAAAGATTGCAATTATTATTTGTACCCAGGGGTCTTGTACTGGCTTGCTAGCTAAGCCGTAAGGCGAAACGATTAGGCTTGGTGTTTTTTGGTGGCTGGTGAGGCCCTGCTAGTTGCCAAGTGGCTTGAGAGGCTCTATCTATGCTTGGCGCGAGGGGATTTTGTGTGGCCACCGAACGTTGTGGCAGGATGTTGGCCTCTCGGTGACAGTAACCATAAAATAGGAAGGGGACTGACAGGTGAAGCCCTCTCTATGATACAATGCGAGGCGGCTAGCTCACGAGTGGCCCGAGGGGTGTATGCCTCCGAGTGTGAGGCAGGGTGTTCGCCTTGCGGGACCACTAACCGAAGCATAATGCAGAGAAAAAAGGGGGTAATACCTATTGGGCCCTAGAACCCTAATTGTCAGTACACTATTACTATTCCAGGGAAGGTAAGAGATGGATAAGTACTGAGCAGGTGTATGTACCTGGTAGTATGGTATTGAACCTGACAATCCGTATAGGTTTTTTAGTAGTAACTGTAACCTAAATGGATAAAATCGTATGGCATAAGCAAATATGGAATACACCAAGCTTATCTTAATACGTACAGTATATGTGAAAAGTAAAGTGTCGTGATGTGTAAATATTAAACATCGTAGCCATACTGGTTAAATATGTATAAATCTTAACCCATTAAGTGCCGTATGTACAAGTGAAAAAGTGGTCTGTCCCCACCTTGTATGTTGTATGTCCCCTTGCTAGGGGAAAGTCTGTCGTGTGAGCAGCGTGCTGTTAAAAATGTATGTGAACTATATTACCAGTTACGTATATACAGATGCGTCTGCTACTGTGTAATAATATATGTATTTATACCAGATGTATGTCTTATTGAATGGTAGGGGTCAGTGAACATGGTGTTGCAAAATGCAAGTGCACTGGAGATCTGCCGAATGCCCTATAGGTGGCAGTGTAGTTGGATACTGATTGGTATGTGAAATGTTGTTTGTCTGTTGACCTAAAGGTGTCAGTGTTTTGGTGTTTGTAAAACCCCATGAAAATTGTCAATGTACTTGACAGACCTGTAGGTGGCAGTGTTGATAGAACCACTGTTGGTCTTGATGTGAAATGTAAAATATTGTTAATTAAACCTGAAGTTGAGCCCGTGCTGGAGTTTCATTTATGGTTTATGGTTATGTTTAAAACAATCTTATGTGTAATTTATATTGGCTGGTAAATCCAAGGTTTCTGGGGCTAGTATGAGCTGATACTCAATGCAAGTTTTACACAAGCGATATTGGCACACAGGAAGAGAGAATTCTAACTGGCTGATTGAGGCGGCCGTACACAAAGAAAAAAAAATGTAGTTGTGAAACATTGTTTTTTTTTTTTTATGGTTTTACACCTTAACTACTTCAGTATGATGAGACAAAAGAAGTATATACTGATATATATATATTGGTACTGACATTTTAAAGCTGGCTATTAGTGTTGTCGCGAACCCGAAATTTTCGGTTCGCGAACGGCGAACGCGAACTTCCTCAAATGTTCGCGAACCGGCGAACCGCGCGAACCGCGCGAACCGCGCGAACCGCGCGAACCGCCATTGACTTCAATGGGCAGGCGAATTTTAAAACCAACAGGGACTCTTTCTGGCCACAAAAGTGATGGAAAAGTTGTTTCAAGGGGACTGACACCTGGACTGTGGCATGCCGGAGGGGAATCCATGGCAAAACTCCCATGGAAAATTACACAGTTGATGCAGAGTCTGCTTTTAATCCATAAAGGGCAGAAATCACCTAACATTGACACCTGTCCTCAAAGCCCCTGATACACACTGACACAGAGCAGAATAGAGACTGTTCCCCGTCCTCAGAGACCATGATACACACTGACACAGAGCAGAATAGAGACTGTTACCCCTACATAGGGTCACTTGGCAGATATGACGGGGTCGTGGGAGGGGGAGGATGACTTTCACCTCTTCCCCTGTTAGATTCCCGTTGTGCTGTGACATCACCCTTATACGCTGTGTAAAGCATACTATTTAATTTGATCAGCATGGCCACTTGAGTTTTCACGCTGCTTGTAGTTTATATATGGTTCACAAAAATCAAACAAACGATAAAGTAAACAAGTAAGGATTCAGAATATTCTTTCAAACCCTTACACATTGTGTGTACATACTTTTTGTCTTAAGTTTGTGGCTTTAAAGAGGTTCACGTTGTTTCTATGATGTGCATAACATGTTCTTGTAAATGTTTGTTAAATTTTTCCTGGAATTGTAATTTTTGAATCTGAATAAAGATAGTCAAATCCCTGATACACACTGACACAGAGCGGAATAGAGACTTTTCCCCCTACATAGGGTCACTTGGCAGATATGGATTGACACCTGTCCTCAAAACCCCTGATACACACTGACACAGAGCAGAATAGAGACTGTTCCCCGTCCACAGAGACCATGATACACACTGACACAGAGCAGAATAGAGACTGTTCACCGTCCACAGAGACCATGATACACACTGACACAGAGCAGAATAGAGACAGTTCCCCGTCCACAGAGACCATGATACACACTGACACAGAGCAGAATAGGGACTGTTCTCAATACATAGGGTCACTTGACACCTGTCCTCAAAGCCCATGATACACACTGACACAGAGCAGAATAGAGACTGTTCCCCCTACATAGGGTCACTTGGCAGATATGGATTGACACCTGTCCTCAAAACCCCTGATACACACTGACACAGAGCAGAATAGAGACTGTTCCCCCTACATAGGGTCACTTGGCAGATATGGATTGACACCTGTCCTCAGAGACCATGATACACACTGACACAGAGCAGAATAGAGACTGTTCCCCGTCCACAGAGACCATGATACACACTGACACAGAGCAGAATAGAGACTGTCCCCCCTACATAGGGTCACTTGGCAGGTATGGATTGACACATGTCCTCAAAGCCCCTGATACACACTGACACAGAGCAGAATAGAGACTGTTCCCTGTCTACAGAGACCATGATACACACTGACACAGAGCAGAATAGAGACTGTTCACCGTCCACAGAGACCATGATACACACTGACACAGAGCAGAATAGAGACAGTTCCCCGTCCACAGAGACCATGATACACACTGACACAGAGCAGAATAGGGACTGTTCTCAATACAGAGGGTCACTTGACACCTGTCCTCAAAGCCCATGATACACACTGACACAGAGCAGAATAGAGACTGTTCCCCCTACATAGGGTCACTTGGCAGATATGGATTGACACCTGTCCTCAAAACCCCTGATACACACTGACACAGAGCAGAATAGAGACTGTTCCCCCTACATAGGGTCACTTGGCAGATATGGATTGACACCTGTCCTCAGAGACCATGATACACACTGACACAGAGCAGAATAGAGACTGTTCCCCGTCCACAGAGACCATGATACACACTGACACAGAGCAGAATAGAGACTGTCCCCCCTACATAGGGTCACTTGGCAGGTATGGATTGACACATGTCCTCAAAGCCCCTGATACACACTGACACAGAGCAGAATAGAGACTGTTCCCTGTCTACAGAGACCATGATACACACTGACACAGAGCAGAATAGAGACTGTTCACCGTCCACAGAGACCATGATACACACTGACACAGAGCAGAATAGAGACTGTTCCCCGTCCACAGAGACCATGATACACACTGACACAGAGCAGAATAGGGACTGTTCTCCCTACATAGGGTCACTTGGCAGGTATGGATTGACACCTGTCCTCAAAGCCCATGATACACACTGACACAGAGCAGAATAGAGACTGTTCCCCCTACATAGGGTCACTTGGCAGATATGGATTGACACCTGTCCTCAAAACCCCTGATACACACTGACACAGAGCAGAATAGAGACTGTTCCCTGTCCACAGAGACCATGATACACACTGACACAGAGCAGAATAGAGACTGTTCACCGTCCACAGAGACCATGATACACACTGACACAGAGCAGAATAGAGACTGTTCCCTGTCCACAGAGACCATGATACACACTGACACAGAGCAGAATAGAGACTGTTCACCGTCCACAGAGACCATGATACACACTGACACAGAGCAGAATAGAGACTGTTCACACACTGACACAGAGCAGAATAGGGACTGTTCCCCCTACATAGGGTCACTTGGCAGGTATGGATTGACACCTGTCCTCAAAGCCCATGATACACACTGGGGGGAGCTACTGTCCTCCCCAACCACTGCGCGGTGGGTGGGGGCCATAAATCACAATGGGGGGACCTACTGTCCTCCCCCCCTCGGCCCCCATCCCTGCGCGGTGGGGGGGGCATAAATCACAATGGGGGGGGCCTACTTTCCTCCCCCCTGGCCTTCATCCCTGCGCGGTGGGTGGGGGGCATAAATCACAATGGGACGGACCTACAGATAGGAGTGGAGTATTGTTCATATCAGTTTAATACCTTCCGCGTCTCCTATCAGTGGACGTGTATATGGCAGCCATTTGAGGAACCGCACACCTGGGACCCGAGCAAGGTCACCTCGTTCAAGCTGCTCTGGTTCCTTGATGAGCCAGCTGCCCGTGAGTTAACATGTCCCGTGGAGAAGCACTCTGTCCTGTAAAGCCTCACCACAAAAAAATTAAATAAATAACAGCACTCGTAGTGGTGAGTTTAGTAAATGTTCATATCAGTTTAATACCTTCCGCGTCTCCTATCAGTGGACGTGTATATGGCAGCCATTTTAGGAACCGCACACCTGGGACCCGAGCAAGTTCACCTCGTTCAAGCTGCTCTGGTTCCTTGATGAGCCAGCTGCCCGTGAGTTAACATGTCCCGTGGAGAAGCACTCTGTCCTGTAAGGCCTCACCACAAAAAAATTAAATAAATAACAGCACTCGGAGTGGTGAGTTTAGTAAATGTTCATATCAGTTTAATACCTTCCGCGTCTCCTATCAGAGGACATGTATATGGCAGCCATTTTAGGAACCGCACACCTGGGACCCGAGCAAGGTCACCTCTTTCAACAGGCGACATGATTTGGCCCTGTAAAACTATCCTGGATATTCTCTACAATTTCTATGGATATGGCATTGATTTATGTAACAGGGAGATGGAAGAAGATGCTTGGTCGGTCCTCTTACTTGAAATTTGGGGCACTGCGCGGGCAAGCTAATGTGCCACCAGATAGGAGTGGTGAGTTTAGTATTGTTCATATCAGTTTAATACCTTCCGCGTCTCCTATCAGTGGACATGTAAATGGCAGAGATTTTTAATTGTTGAATCACCTCCCCTTTTTAGGCCAAGGTGGGAAGATGCTTAGACCACTGGTATATTGGTGCCATCTTGGAGGATTTTTTTTTGGTTTGGTTTTTGAAGCCACAGTGCTGCACCAGTGGGCCTAAAAATTAGGCATGTACACATGCCTGAAAAATTTGGTATTGTTGCAGCCACTGCAGTAGCAGCGGGCAGAAAAATTGATGTTTGTTTCACAGGCAGAAAGTGCCCTAAAACATGGCGGCTTGAACCCTAGTTGGTGGCGGATAAGTCACGCAAGTCAAATGTCATTCAGAGCTAAAATACAGCAGCGTGTGGACCATTTTTAGCCCAAGGCAGCTCATCTCATCAGGCCTTTTTTAACCGAATGTATCGCCCAGTGTCAGTCCCTTCGGGATCCATCCCTCATTCATTTTAATAAAGGTGAGGTAATCTAGACTTTTTTGACCTAGGCGACTTCTCTTCTCAGTGACAATACCTCCTGCTGCACTGAAGGTCCTTTCTGACAGGACACTTGAAGCGGGGCAGGCCAGAAGTTCTATCGTAAATTGGGATAGCTCAGGCCACAGGTCAAGCCTGCACACCCAGTAGTCAAGGGGTTCATCGCTCCTCAGAGTGTCGATATCTGCAGTTAAGGCGAGGTAGTCTGCTACCTGTCGGTCGAGTCGCTCTCTGAGGGTGGATCCCGAAGGGCTGTGGCGATGCATAGGACTTAAAAAGGTCCGCATGTCCTCCATCAACAACACGTCTTTAAAGCGTCCTGTCCTTGCCGGCGTGGTCGTGGGAGGAGGAGGAGGAGGATGACTTCCACCTCTCCCCCTGTTAGATTCCCGTTGTGCTGTGACATCACCCTTATACGCTGTGTAAAGCATACTTTTTAATTTATTTTGCAAATGCTGCATCCTTTCCGACTTGTTGTAATTCGGTAACATTTCCGCCACTTTCTGCTTATACCGGGGGTCTAGTAGCGTGGACACCCAGTACAGGTCGTTCTCCTTCAGCCTTTTTATACGAGGGTCCCTCAACAGGCAGGACAGCATGAAAGACCCCATTTGCACAAGGTTGCATGCCGAGCTACTCATTTCCCGTTCCTCCTCCTCACTGATGTCATTGAAGGTATGTTCTTCCCCCCAGCCACGTACAACACCACGGGTACCAGATAGGTGACAACGAGCACCCTGGGATGCCTGTTGTGTTTGGTCTTGCTCCTCCTCCTCCTCCTCCTCAAAGCTACATTCCTCCTCTGACTCATCTTCCTCACAATCCTCTTCCAGCGTTGCCGCAGGTCCAGCAAGCGATGCTGATAAGGCTGTTTCTGGTGGTGATGGTGACCACAACTCTTCCTCTTCCTCTTCACGCTCATCTACAGCCTGATCCAGCACTCTTCGCAGGGCACGCTCCAGGAAGAATACAAATGGTATGATGTCGCTGATGGTGCCTTCTATGCGACTGACTAGGTTTGTCACCTCCTCAAAAGGACGCATGAGCCTACAGGCATTGCGCATGAGCGTCCAGTAACGTGGCAAAAAAATTCCCAGCTCCCCAGAGGCTGTCCTAGCACCCCGGTCATACAAATATTCATTAACAGCTTTTTCTTGTTGGAGCAGGCGGTCGAACATTAGGAGTGTGGAATTCCAATGTGTAGGGCTGTCGCAAATCAAGCGCCTCACTGGCATATTGTTTCGCCGCTGGATATCGGCAAAGTGAGCCATGGCCGTGTAGGAACGCCTGAAATGGCCACACACCTTCCTGGCCTGCTTCAGGACGTCCTGTAAGCCTGTGTACTTATGCACAAAGCGTTGTACGATCAGATTACACACATGTGCCATGCATGGCACATGTGTCAACTTGCCCAACTTCAATGCCGCTATCAAATTCTTTCCGTTGTCACACACCACTTTGCCGATATCCAGTTGCTGCGGAGTCAGCCACTTTTCCACCTGTGCGTTCAGGGTGGACAGGAGTTCTTGTCCGGTGTGACTCTCTGCTTTCAAGCAAGTCAAACCCAAGACGGCGTGACACTGCCGTATCCGGGATGTGGAATAGTACCTGTTGAGCTGGGAGGGTGCCGTTGATGTGGAGCAAGACGCAGCAGCACAAGAGGACTCAGCCAAGGAGGTTATGGAAGAGGATGGAGTAGGAGGAGTATAGGAGGTGGCATTAGGACTGCCTGCAATTCGTGGCGGTGTCACCAACTCCTCTGCAATGCTACGCATTCCTTGCTTGTCAGCCGTCAGCAGGTTTACCCAATGTGCAGTGTAGGTGATATACCTGCCCTGACCATGCTTTGCAGACCAGGTATCAGTGGTCAGATGGACCCTTGCCCCAACACTGTGTGCCAGACATGCCATGACTTCCTTTTGCACAATCGAGTACAAGTTGGGGATTGCCTTTTGTGAAAATAAATTCCGGCCGGTTACCTTCCACTGCGGTGTCCCAATAGCTACAAATTTTTTGAACGCCTCAGACTCAACCAGATTGTATGGTAAAAGCTGGCGGGCTAATCGTTCGGACAAGCCAGCTGTCAGACGCTGGGCAAGGGGGTGACTTGGTGACATTGGCTTCTTACGCTCAAACATGTCCTTGACAGACACATGACTGTGGGCAGATGAGCGGGAACTGCTCAAGGCGGGAGATGGAGTGGCGGATGGTTGAGAGGGGGCAAGAAAGACAGCAGTGGTTGACGTGGCTGAAGATGCTAGACCAGGAGGAGGATGGCGGCTTAGAGTAGGCGTGCTGCTTGTACTCATGTGTTGATCCCATAGGCGTTTGTGATGTGAGATCATGTGCCTACGCAAAGCAGTTGTACCTAGGTGGGTGTTGGACCTCCCACAACTCAGTTTCCTTTGGCACAGGTTGCAAATGGCATCGCTGTTGTCCGAGGAAGACACACAAAAAAAATGCCACACTGCTGAGCTCTGCAATGACGGCATGCTGGTGGTGGACACAGCATGCGTTGATTGGCGTGCTGTCGGGCTGACCCCGGGTGCCAATGCATGCTGTCTGACTGTGCCACTAGCTCCTTGCGACGACCCCCCCTGCTTCCAACTCGTCTCCTCCTCCTCTCTGTCTCCCCATCTGAACTTTCGCCCTGTTCTTCTTCTTGCCGAGCGGGCACCCACGTGACATCCATGGACGCATCGTCATCATCAACCGCTTCGCTTGTATCTGACAACTCAGAAAAGGAAGCAGCAGCGGGTACAACATCATCATCATCACACCGTACCTCCATGTGTTTAATGCTGGCTGCCTGATACATATCCCTGTTATCTACATCCTCTAGCAATAATGGTTGCGCATCACTCATTTCTTCAAATGGGTGTGTGAATAACTCCTCTTACATACCAAGTAAAGCGGCTGTGGTGCTAGTTTTGGTGGTGGCGGCAGGCGGGTGAGTGGTATCTTGAGAGGTGCCTGAAGCTAAGCTGGAGGAGGATGGTGCGTCAAGGTTCCGAGCGGAGGCTGTACAAGATTGGGTGTCCTGTGTTAGCCAGTCAACTATGTCCTCAGAACTTTTCAAGTTCAGGGTACGTGGCTTCTGAAAACTGGGCATTATTCTAGGGCAAAAGGGAATCACAGCACCACGACCACGACGGCCCCTGCGGGGTGGCCTGCCTCTGCCTGTCATTTTTTTGGGGATTAGTGGTACTATGCGTGCAAGCTACTGTGAGACCAGATATGATTGGCAATGTGAACTGTAAGAGTTCTGCAGAGCACACACTGTAGGCCTGACACACCCGCTTGAAGACAAGTAACTGCTATTCAATCTATAACAGTGAAAAACAAATTTTGGTTTTAAAAGCACGCTATAGAGACACCAGATATGATTGGCAATGTGCACTGGAACAGTTCTGCAGAGCACACACTGTAGGCCGGAGACACCCTCTTGAAGACAAGTAACTGCTATTTAATCTATAACAGTGAAAAACAAATTTTGGTTTTAAAAGCACGCTATAGAGACACCAGATATGATTGGCAATGTGCACTGGAACAGTTCTGCAGAACACACACTGTAGGCCTGAGACACCCGCTTGAAGACAAGTAACTGCTATTCAATCTATAACACTGAAAAACAAATTTTGTTTTTAAAAGCACGCTATAGAGACACCAGATATGATTGGCAATGTGCACTGGAACAGTTCTGCAGAGCACACACTGTAGGCCTGAGACACCCGCTTGAAGACAAGTAACTGCTATTCAATCTATAACAGTGAAAAACAAATTTTGGTTTTAAAAGCACGCTATAGAGACACCAGATATGATTGGCAATGTGCACTGGAACAGTTCTGCAGAGCACACACTGTAGGCCTGAGACACCCGCTTGAAGACAAGTAACTGCTATTCAATCTATAACAGTGAAAAACAAATTTTGGTTTTAAAAGCACGCTATAGAGACACCAAATATGATTGGCAATGTGCACTGGAACAGTTCTGCAGAGCACACACTGTAGGCCTGAGACACCCGCTTGAAGACAAGTAACTGCTATTCAATCTATAACAGTGAAAAACTAATTTTGGTTTTAAAAGCACGCTATAGAGACACCAGATATGATTGGCAATGTGCACTGGAACAGTTCTGCAGAGCACACACTGTAGGCCTGAGACACCCGCTTGAAGACAAGTAACTGCTATTCAATCTATAACAGTGAAAAACAAATTTTGGTTTTAAAAGCACGCTATAGAGACACCAGATATGATTGGCAATGTGCACTGGAACAGTTCTGCAGAGCACACAATGTAGGCCTGAGACACCCGCTTGAAGACAAGTAACTGCTATTCAATCTATAACAGTGAAAAACAAATTTTGGTTTTAAAAGCACGCTATAGAGACACCAGATATGATTGGCAATGTGCACTGGAACAGTTCTGCAGAACACACACTGTAGGCCTGAGACACCCGCTTGAAGACAAGTAACTGCTATTCAATCTATAACACTGAAAAACAAATATTGGTTTTAAAAGCACGCTATAGAGACACCAGATATGATTGGCAATGTGCACTGGAACAGTTCTGCAGAGCACACACTGTAGGCCTGAGACACCCGCTTGAAGACAAGTAACTGCTATTCAATCTATAACAGTGAAAAACAAATTTTGGTTTTAAAAGCACGCTATAGAGACACCAGATATGATTGGCAATGTGCACTGGAACAGTTCTGCAGAGCACACACTGTAGGCCTGAGACACCCGCTTGAAGACAAGTAACTGCTATTCAATCTATAACAGTGAAAAACAAATTTTGGTTTTAAAAGCACGCTATAGAGACACCAGATATGATTGGCAATGTGCACTGGAACAGTTCTGCAGAGCACACACTGTAGGCCTGAGACACCCGCTTGAAGACAAGTAACTGCTATTCAATCTATAACAGTGAAAAACTAATTTTGGTTTTAAAAGCACGCTATAGAGACACCAGATATGATTGGCAATGTGCACTGGAACAGTTCTGCAGAGCACACACTGTAGGCCTGAGACACCCGCATGAAGACAAGTAACTGCTATTCAATCTATAACAGTGAAAAACAAATTTTGGTTTTAAAAGCACGCTATAGAGACACCAGGTATGATTGGCAATGTGCACTGGAACAGTTCTGCAGAGCACACAATGTAGGCCTGAGACACCCGCTTGAAGACAAGTAACTGCTATTCAATCTATAACAGTGGAAAACAAATTTTGGTTTTAAAAGCACGCTATAGAGACACCAGATATGATTGGCAATGTGCACTGGAACAGTTCTGCAGAGCACACACTGTAGGCCTGAGACACCCGCTTGAAGACAAGTAACTGCTATTCAATCTATAACAGTGAAAAACAAATTTTGGTTTTGAAAGCACGCTATAGAGACACCAGATATGATTGGCAATGTGCACTGGAACAGTTCTGCAGAGCACACACTGTAGGCCTGAGACACCCGCTTGAAGACAAGTAACTGCTATTCAATCTATAACAGTGAAAAAAAAAAATTGGTTTTAAAAGCACGCTATAGAGACACCAGATATGATTGGCAATGTGCACTGGAACAGTTCTGGAGAGCACACGCTGAAGGAAGGACTGACAGAGCCGCTTGAAGGACACTGACTGGCTGCTATTAGCTTACACTAGAAACCTTTTTTCTTTGTAAAAGCACGCTAAAGAGACACCAAATATGATTGGCAACTGTCAAAGCACGCTGGAACCGATCTACAGAGCACACGCTGAAGTAGGCCTGACACCCAGACGCTTGCAGACAACTAACTGCTCTTCTATTACAGTGAAAAAAAATTATTTCTTTTAAATCTAAAGCTTAAGCTATTGTAAAAACAGATATGAGTGGTGGCACTGGGCAAGAGGGCACAGTATCCACTGTGAACCTCACACAGAAGCTGGCAGGCAGGCAACTGCTCTTCTATTACAGTGGAAACTAAATTTTGGTTGTAAAAGCACGCTATAGAGACACCAGATATGAGTGGCAACTGTCAAAGTACGCTGGCAGGGTTGTGCAGGGCACACGCTGAAGGAAGGCCTGACAGAGCCGCTTGAAGGACACTGACTGGCTGCTATTAGCTTACACTGGAAACCTTTTTTCTTTGAAAAAGCACGCTATAGAGACACCAGATATGAGTGGCAATTGTCAAAGTACGCTGGCAGGGTTGTGCAGGGCACACGCTGAAGGAAGGCCTGACAGAGCAGCTTGAAGGACACTGACTGGCTGCTATTAGCTTACACTGGAAACCTTTTTTCTTTGTAAAAGCACGCTAAAGAGACACCAGATATGAGTGGCAACTGTCAAAGTACGCTGGCAGGGTTGTGCAGGGCACACGCTGATGGAAGGCCTGACAGAGCCGCTTGAAGGACACTGACTGGCTGCTATTAGCTTACACTGGAAACCTTTTTTCTTTGTAAAAGCACGCTAAAGAGACACCAGATATGATTGGCAACTGTCAAAGCACGCTGGCACAGGTCTGCAGAGCACACGCTGAAGTAGGCCTGACACCCAGACGCTTGCAGACAACTAACTGATCTTCTATTACAGTGAAAAAAAATTATTTCTTTTAAATCTAAAGCTTAAGCTATTGTTAAAACAGATATGAGTGGTGGCACTGGGCAAGAGGGCACAGTATCCACTGTGAACCTCACACAGAAGCTGGCAGGCAGGCAACTGCTCTTCTATTACAGTGGAAACAAAATTTTGGTTGTAAAAGCACGCTATAGAGACACCAGATATGAGTGGCAACTGTCAAAGTACGCTGGCAGGGTTGTGCAGGGCACACGCTGAAGGATGGCCTGACAGAGCCGCTTGAAGGACACTGACTGGCTGCTATTAGCTTACACTGGAAACCTTTTTTCTTTGAAAAAGCACGCTATAGAGATACCAGATATGAGTGGCAATTGTCAAAGTACGCTGGCAGGGTTGTGCAGGGCACACGCTGAAGGAAGGCCTGACAGAGCCGCTTGAAGGACACTGACTGGCTGCTATTAGCTTACACTGGAAACCTTTTTTCTTTGTAAAAGCATTCTATAGAGACACCAGATATGAGTGGCAATTGTCAAAGTACGCTGGCAGGGTTGTGCAGGGCACACGCTGAAGGAAGGCCTGACAGAGCCGCTTGAAGGACACTGACTGGCTGCTATTAGCTTACACTGGAAACCTTTTTTCTTTGTAAAAGCACGCTAAAGAGACACCAGATATGATTGGCAACTGTCAAAGCACGCTGGCACAGGTCTGCAGAGCACACGCTGAAGTAGGCCTGACACCCAGACGCTTGCAGGCAGGTAACTGCTCTTCTATTACAGTGAAAAAAAATGATTTCTTTAAAATCTAAAGCTTAAGCTATTGTTAAAACAGATATGAGTGGTGGCACTGACTGTGCAAATGGGCAAGGCATCCAACCTGACACAGAAGCTGGCAGGCAGGCAACTGCTCTTCTATTACAGTGAAAAAAAATGATTTCTTTAAAATCTAAAGCTTAAGCTATTGTTAAAACAGATATGAGTGGTGGCACTGACTGTGCAAATGGGCAAGGCATCCAACCTGACACAGAAGCTGGCAGGCAGGCAACTGCTCTTCTATTACAGTGAAAATAAATGATTTCTTTAAAATCTAAAGCTTAAGCTATTGTTAAAACAGATATGAGTGGTGGCACTGACTGTGCAAATGGGCAAGGCATCCAACCTGACACAGAAGCTGGCAGGCAGGCAACTGCTCTTCTATTACAGTGAAAAAAAAATGATTTCTTTAAAATCTAAAGCTTAAGCTATTGTTAAAACAGATATGAGTGGTGGCACTGACTGTGCAAATGGGCAAGGCATCCAACCTGACACAGAAGCTGGCAGGCAGGCAACTGCTCTTCTATTACAGTGAAAAAAAATGATTTCTTTAAAATCTAAAGCTTAAGCTATTGTTAAAACAGATATGAGTGGTGGCACTGACTGTGCAAATGGGCAAGGCATCCAACCTGACACAGAAGCTGGCAGGCAGGCAACTGCTCTTCTATTACAGTGAAAATAAATGATTTCTTTAAAATCTAAAGCTTAAGCTATTGTTAAAACAGATATGAGTGGTGGCACTGACTGTGCAAATGGGCAAGGCATCCAACCTGACACAGAAGCTGGCAGGCAGGCAACTGCTCTTCTATTACAGTGAAAAAAAATGATTTCTTTAAAATCTAAAGCTTAAGCTATTGTTAAAACAGATATGAGTGGTGGCACTGACTGTGCAAATGGGCAAGGCATCCAACCTGACACAGAAGCTGGCAGGCAGGCAACTGCTCTTCTATTACAGTGAAAAAAAATGATTTCTTTAAAATCTAAAGCTTAAGCTATTGTTAAAACAGATATGAGTGGTGGCACTGACTGTGCAAATGGGCAAGGCATCCAACCTGACACAGAAGCTGGCAGGCAGGCAACTGCTCTTCTATTACAGTGAAAACAAATGATTTCTTTAAAATCTAAAGCTTAAGCTATTGTTAAAAGAGATATGAGTGGTGGCACTGGGCAAGTAGGCACAGTATCCAATGTGAACCTCACACAGAAGCTGGCAGGCAGGCACCTGCAATTACATTACACAGGAAAAAAAAAAAAAAACAGCCTGATGTTATAGCCCTAAAAAGGGCTTTTTGGGGTGCTGTCCTTACAGCAGAGATCAGATGAGTCCTTCAGGATTGTAGTGGACACTGAATACCCTAGCCTAGCTATCAATTTCCCTATCTAATCAGCAGCAGCTAAACTTTCCCTCCTCTCACTAAGCATGCAGCTTCAGAATGAATCGAAAATGGATGCTGGGAGGGAGGTTGGAGGGTGTGGAAGGGAGGGAGTGCTGCTGATTGGCTGGAATGTGTCTGCTGACCGAGAGGCACAGGGTCAAAGTTTGCCCAATGATGACGAATAGGGGGCGGATCGAACCGCCCATGTGTTCGCCCGCGGCGGCGAACGCGAACACACTAAGTTCGCCGGGAACTGTTCGCCGGCGGACAGTTCGGTACATCACTACTGGCTATGAATGATCAATTTTTGACAACCAGTCACCATACTCAGATCTTCAGCACTGCACAAGCGGAAATCAACTTCAGTAGCAAGCAAAACAGAAATACCCATTGGAAGGTTTGACCTCACAGCAGATTAAATGGTTTCTTCCTTAAAATTGCAATCACCTCTTGCAAAATAATAGGGAGTCTTCACTTTAGTCATTAATATTTGTGGCGGGCTGACTGGGTACCTCCTCCAATCGCTGCTTCCTTGTATCACCGAGTAGCATAAGCACTGCATCGGACACCAGAAGCACCGTAGACCCCTTAGCCGCTGCTTCCCACCCTGGACCAACACCTGGATCCAGCTCCCAGTGGGAAGACCTCTCCTCAATGAGAGTATAGCCGTATACCCCTTTAAAGGGCTAGTGATATAGCAATCCAAAGAGCAGGGCTATAGCTGGTATAAATAGAAGTACTCCCTAAACAGGAAACCCAATAGGAAGTACGAAAAGATGGATAGATGCAAGGATGTAGCTGTAATAGCATGTATCAATCCCAAAACAATGTAACAGTCCAACTCATAACAGAGTTATTAATAAAGGCAATTGTTGCAATATAAACTAAACCTTGCAGAGCATCACTAAGGACCAAGGAGGCAGTAAATAAAGAGCTACACAAATATAATGGAAATCGAAAGGACAGAGGAGAGCATGTAGTGGGAAAAAATAGGAGTAACTTCCAAGGGGGTCCGAGCTTTACAGAAGCTGGACAACTCCACCTAGAATAGCCCTATACAAGTAGCCCAATATCCCTATTTTACTGCTTCAAAGACCGGCCAGCCCAGGTTCCAATGTAGCACAGTACAAACTGCCAATATGAGTTCACTAGAGTTTAAATAAATGATGGCAGCATCGGAAAAGCCCGACACGTTTTTCGGCGGTCTAACCGCCTTTCTCAAGGGCAGAGCAAACCAACTTTGAATGTCCCCCCTCACCTGTTTAAATACCTCCTATGTACCTCCCATCTGCTGTCATTGCATCCCAGGTAGCCAATGCCATCTATCCGTCTCATGGGGAGGGGTTGTAGTTAATGCGCATGTCGTGCCGAAATATCGGCGCATGCGCACAAGACAGAGCCTCTCACAATCCATGGGCTAACTGTGCAAAATGAAGATTTTACAAACCTTACTGTGCCATGTGCACCCCAAGCGAAGATACCTGTAAATTAATGGTGGCAACTGCAACGTTCTACAAACAGTTTTAAGAAACTAATTAAGTGACATTTTTTTTTACAATATTAATGAGTATGGTTAAAGGGTAATTAAGCCAATGGAAATGATTAAATGTTTAATATTTTGCCATTATCTGAAAATGCTCACAATTATTTATTTTGCACGTTGCATGCATTCTTCTATTTGCTGCGATATTACTGCGGTTTAAGAGAATCAATTGTCAGCGTTCTCCCCTGCTTTTCAGGGTTGACAATATTTTACTTAGTGCGTAATATGTGGAAGTTATAAATGATCCTGTCAAAATGTCCTGAATGGCTCAGAGCATGAATTAGTCATTATCTCCCCATCTCTCGCATCTTAGTTATCAAATACAGCCAGAACTCTCCCCAAGTGGAACCATTTGTAAACATAGCTATTTGAAATTGTACCGCTCTAAGGCGAGGACAGAGTGCAGAGTGGCATTGAATTTCAAGAGGGGATACATAAATTATGAATGACAGTCTCTAATAAAACCATTATCTAACAAAGCCGTAAACGAAAGAAAGAACTGATTATTTTAAGATGCTACTAAATCAAAAGTACCAATATATTCTAAAGTATGATAAACTTACATTTGTTGAATATTAAGTACGCAAGTGTACTTTCTCGGCATCAGAGAAACTTTATTCATTATGTTGGCTATTAGATTATTAATGTGAGTATTCGGGACCTCTTAGGGGGTAATTTATTATAAAAGATGCTTCTTTCACATTGATAAACTTTTGATTGATCAGTTTCGTGTAAGGGTATGGACTTGCTGACAGTTGCGCTCTCAAGGTGGTAGCGGTTATGATTCATGAGTATTTAGTACTCAACAGATGTGGCAGGAGTAGCTTTTATTGTAATGTGTAGTATGTTGCTTACCAAGACATAGGTTCAATTAACCTAATTAAGCTCCACGTTAATTAAGTAAGTCTTAAAGGAACAATCCAAGCACTTGGACAACATTGAGACATGCTGGTCAACAATGTCCTGGTCTTGTGAAAGAGACAACCAACGAAACTGACAAGAACACGCAGCCTAACTTCTGTTCTTGGGATCCCTGGTCACACATCGATTTCCAGGAAACTGCAGTTCACTGATTTTTATTGGATATCCATAACTTCCACTCATGCAAGCACAATGAAGTAGTGAAAGAGATTTATTTCAATGAAAAGATGGGCAAAATTGTGAATGTGAATGAAATTCTTATATTTAGTTTTTTGTTTTTTTTATGAGCTGTCTTCTAAAGAAAATGTCACAGGATCACAATAAAGAAACACATAGGGTACAATCAAACATGTTTGTGTAACATTATGCACACACTTATGGGCTTATGCACTCAATGCTTATTGAATGAAAAGCTAAGAAACAGCAGTGATTTAGCTACAAGGTCTCAGATACCATTTCTTAGATACCAGAGCCCGACCATAACTATACTGTACAGACTATAAGCAAACATCTTGTTATTAAAATACATTTCAGTAAATCACTACAGAATAAAAGTGCTGTTTGACAGATGGATTAACTATTTGGCCGCATGACTCTAATTAGAATATTTTGCCAACTAGCAGTCAATGTTTATAAATATCTTAACCTGACATGTGCCAAAAATTTGCACATTTATTTTTTATAAATAAGATAAAGGGTTTAAAAACAAAGAAATCAACTATGTGTTCATTAAAGTATAATGATACATATTGGTTTCTGGTGAAGGTTAAGTGGCTGAAACAGTACTTTTCTGTTTGTGAGTGTAATAAAGTTTTAATGATTTAATTAATCATCTGAAGCTGGATAGATTTGTTTGCAGTCTATAAAATTGTAGGATAGCTCGGAATCCTCAGAGACATTTTAACCAATCCCTGGTCTCCCATTGCTCTCTAGAGGATAATTAGTGTCATACACGCATATGCTCAGTAATTTATCCAAGTGATGCATGAATTGCTGCACATGCATGTGAAATTCAAGCTTGTTAGAACTGATGATTAAGTTCTCCTAGCAGAGAGAAATATGTCTGGCTTTTTGTTTCACTGCCCTAATCTTGGACTGAGTACATTACGAGAATCTACGAAGTAGAAAATATATATTTTTCCCTTAGAGGAACTGGGAATCTCATTATTTATTTATTTTTCTTTTGATAAAGATAATCACAATCACACACATACAATCCCGATGATTTGTCATAGGTATCACGTTGCCACTGGTGCATGTGAAAATCTTCCCTAAGATATAATCCATTATTTCAAAAAGATTTGAAAATATACCAACAGAATGGAGAATTGCATTGACATGATCATTATCCTCTAGAGCCATGCCCTCAATTCTTTAGCGTTCTGAACAAAATGCTCATTACATATACAGTATATATATATATATATATATATATATATATATATATAAATAAGGTTACTCCAACACCATGAACACTTCTGTGTTTCATAGTGGTCATGGTGCCTGCAGTCTGTATGTATAGATGCACATACAGAGATATGGCACAATGCTGCCAGAGGTTTAGTGAAAAATTCAAAAGCACCCTGAGGAAAATCACTAAAGCTTGCTCAGTGCAATTTCCAGAGTATTCTTTGGTGACAACAGTTTCAACTATTGTATAAGTGTTGTATCAGTTGACAACCCTTATCCAGGACTTTGTGCTGGGGTGTTAAGCAGCAAATTACACAATGAAAATCAGATGTCCAGTAATCAAAGCAATATTGTTGTTAATTCATAAAAAGATTTTCTTCTATATTCCAAAATATTTTTTGAAGGGGTGCGAGGAGTGAGTTTCATGGTGATTAGTTGCAGCTTGCTGTAGCTCCTACACAGAATCCTGTGCAACCATCAAGAAACACGACTTCAACCACCTCTAGCTGGCATCGCTATTGCTCTACAGAGCTTTGGGCCAGTATCAGGCAGTAGCTGCCCACATGCTCTATCGCAGAAGCCGTGAGGCATGGTGTAAGCCCTGTCTGGGAGAGACAGTCGATCACCAGGGCCTGTGTGGCTCCAAAACTTGCAGAGTTTATGCAATACCCTGTTTACTCCTTCTCTGGGCATGGTTATCCTGGCCCACCACTGAGCTGACCAACATATTTATACTCACCTCTGATACCTGTTTTTTCTACTACTTGTGCGTAGTCACATTCACAAGATGGCGACCGCACTAAGTGCAAGGAAGACATTAAGTTGACCTACATGGCTCAGCATAGTTCCAGTGTGACCCCCCCTGTGAGACTGGAGGAACCCCTTGACCGTTGGTTGGAGAAGCGTGCAGCTGCACCACTGAGTTTGCCCCTCAAGAGTGATCAGCAACCTGTGAAGCAGAGCAAGGGGAGGCCCCACCTGGGCCTAATAGCAGTTCAAGTGCCTCTCTCCTCTAACAATCACCCACCTGAGCTGCAGGGCAAAAAGGGTATAGGTCCGAAGCATCACCCACATCAGCTGAAGAATGTCAGCTGCAAGACTAGGTCCTCCAGCTATTCCCGGCACCGGAGGGACTTGGACTCTGGGATCTACTGGGTCTGTGGGCCTGAGAGCCATTGTGCCTATAACAACTGTTGTATTCACAATATGTGTAATCTATCATAACTTCTTTTCATCTGCATTGTACTACGGCAATGCCTCAATAATGCTCCCACCTCTGATGCTCATATCCAAGACTTCATTAGGGCTGCACCGTTTCTGTGGAACTCCCTTCCCTTTTCCGTTAGATGCTCACCCAGTCCCAAACTCACTTTTTCACAAAAGCATAACAATTAAACTGTTAATGGCTCCAAAAAAAAACCCACACTAAGTCTTCATTGAATACTATTCTACCAATCTACTTCCCTAATACTTGCCTTACATTTTGTGTCACTTTACCCCACTCACTCTAGCATGTAAGCTCACTGAGCAGGGCACTCAATCCCTCTGTTTCTGTGTGTCAAACTCGTCTGGTTACAATTACATATTTGTTTGTCCTCCCATTGTAAAGCGCTACAGAATTTGTTGGCGCTATATAAATATTATAAAATTAATATTAATAATAATAAAAGAGTGAAAAAAATATGGTCACATGGCCAACAACTCACAGAACAATAAAGTGACTACAGACACACAAATAAATAAAAAATTGAAACCTTTTGCATTAAACATACTTCCTCTTTGATTACGGGACGTCTGATTTGTATTTAGTGATTCAGTGGCAGAGGTGTAACTCCACCACAGTAGCATATTTAGCTGACTAATGGGAATTCAGTGCATAAAAGTCATCGGTTGTCAGCACGCAAAGAATGTTGGCAACAGACAACAAATGCAGACATGGCTCCCCTCTATGCCAGCCAAGACACTACCTCTGCCGATTCGCTATGATATGCCTCTCCTTGCAGTAAGGGGCGAGACTATGGGATTGCAGATAAATGTATTATTTATGTGTTTACTTTTAGAGGGGGCAGAAGCATACTAACGTAGGGTGGGGTGTCAGTCAACAACAGTTGACAGGAGGAAGGCAGCTGCACAGAACATCCCTAACTAGAGCAGGTGCCTGCTCTGCTGCTGTCTTAAATCTGTAAGCAGAGGGAACTACTGCAATCTCTCTGCACTGATTACCCAGATTATTCACTTGCCCAACACATTGATGCTTGAGACAGGATGTGACATCACTCCAGTCACCCCAGCACCAGTACAGAGCAAAGAGGAGCTGGACAATCAGTAAAGACTGATCTTGGGAGCTCCCACTGGACCCCAGGGTTTAAGTTCCACTCCAGCTCTCCCTTTCAGGCTATGAAAGGTGGGTGAACCTCATTGGGTTCATGAGTGCATATATGAATGTATTTGTGTACATGAAGCAAAGTACATTTGAATATGAATGTCTATGTATGTGCATGTATATGTGTATATAAATGTCAGTATGTGCGTGTTATTTCTCTTACACACCTTTTTTTTTGTGTGTGTTATTGTCCAGGGGAGTCAATGGTGTCCTGATTTTCTACATAACACAATATGTTACACAACTGCTAGAAAATGGGGCAAAACATCTATTTAACCTAATCAGTGTGCATCTTCAGTATTATTGCCACTGAAATAGATAAATCAGTTACTTGATGATAAAAAACTGTGCAATTGGCATGCCCTCATTCCACTTTCGACTACAACTTTTTTTTTGGTCAAACTTTAAGGCTGCATTCTAGGGCATGAGGAAGGGTTTCTCTAGGATAATGAATATACTCGAAGCATCTTTAAAAATGTCATGCGGACATTATTTTTACATTTTACATGATATTTTTGGGAAGCTACATTTACAGATTCTCACAAGCAGCATATTTTTCCATGTTTATTTATCTATTTTTTAATATCTTTTATATTTACAAAAATGTTATTGTTGCTTCTTTTATAATTCAGACCCTTGTTGAAATACTGCGCAATATGTGATATCATATAAAATTCTTACATTTTTTTTAGCTATTTAAATATTTCTAAGAAAACAATTAGGATTATTTACTAAAATGGGAATTGTTGGGTATTAAATGTGAATTTCATATTTTGGATCAAAATAGCAAAACTAGAAGCATAGCTAACTTGGGAAGAGTTCCCAATTCTGCTATATAAGTTTGAAATCTACTTGAATTCCAGACAATACCCACTTTAGTAAGTAACCCCTAATATGTTACAGGTTTGCTAGAAAATGAGGATTTAAACAAAATCACATCCTAAACCTACAGAGTAAACTTGTGCTTAAACCCATTTTACCAGCGACAAACAAATCAAATTCCTGTTAATCTACTTCTGAATTATTCGATCCGTCATGTAAATCCCAGACGGATGGATTCATTTGGGTGTAGATTAACAGGAATTTGATCCGTTCGCCAAAAAGTGAAAAGGATTTGTGCACAAATCTATTAACGAGTGAATCTTAATAACCATTATTATATTTATACTAAGAGTCGCCCAGTGGAAATACCCAGAAGAAGTTGCATACTGGGTCAGCATGGATTCAAAAAATTGCCCCTTGACTTTGAGCCTTTCAAATACTGGTCTGAAGAACATTAACAAAACATTGTGGTATGCTACAGCAGGCTGCATCTCACTGTGACAGAGGACAAGAAAATAAGGCTGAAGGACACTTGATAAAAGGATATTATTATGCACCTTTTTTCTTTTCCCTTTCTGTCTGTTGTGATTGGGGGGAGATATCCAACTGGATATCCTGCCGTGGGCAGCCGGAAAACAAGGCTTTTCACTAATCTCTAATTTCAATGAAACATTTTGTTCATTTCTAATGGTTGAAAAGATTACCATTTCTATTAATAACAACAATGAATGCATTGAATACTTTTTTCTGTAATCATGATTACATCAAAAGCAGACAGATAATATACGTAATAGTGGATCTTAGCGAAAAGTGCACAAATTATGAGTCAGAAGAAGTGTATTGAGACACTTTAAGAAAACAAAGCGTGAAGCCCTTCTGAAAACAACATACGTAAGAGTAATATGTTTATGGATTTCCAATATTTATTGATTTTTAAACAATAGTAAAAAATAAAATGTTATATGAAAGGATAATTGTGATTGTGAAGCTTCAAATTTGTTGTTGAGATATTTTCTCTGTGTTGCTTACCTAAGATGTGAACTATCCATCTTCTTTTTAGTTGCAATACAACAAATCTAAAATTGAAAAGTACTTGTATTTATACAGATCGATGTACTAGTTCCTGCAAAAATTTATCTGAAAAAAAATGTGTTTTATTCAGAAAAAAGGTCCGTGATATTTGCTGGACCTGTGCAAAAGTTCGATTCAGCCAGTTTGTCCAAATCAAAATGCTTTTAATCCAAACCTGAGTGAATCAATTCACCCAGGATTTACCTGGGCTCAAATACATTTTTGCCAAGTCTAGGATAGCTCATAGACTGAGCACTGAGTTTAACTCATCAATTTCCGTTGTGGAATTGAAATAGTTAAAGGAACACTGTGGTGTATACAAATGTGTATTCTTATTGCTATAGTGTCCTCTAGCAGTTTAGTTTTTTTCACCTAAGTGCAGGAATAAGGTAGCTTACTTACTTTTTGTCCCTTGCTAGTGGACTGAGAAAATAAATCTCAGTCATCTCAGCCAAACCAATGCGTTTCCATAGGAAAGCATTGGGAGGCTAGTGTATATGCATGATAAAACTCTGCACTCTACGAGACTATGGGATTGAAATAGTTAAGAGAACGCTATAGGGTCAGGAACACAAACATATATTCCTGTTAAAAACACCATTAAGCCCCCTTGGCCATCACTTGCCCCCCTAAATATAGTATAATCTTACCTTTATTCCAGTCTGCTGCTGCTGGCTCTTCCCCTGCTTGGCTGACATCATCAGAATGGTGTTCTGAGCCAATCGCAATGCTTTTACATAGGAAATTAATGAAGCCAGAGTGACAAATTCAGCACAAATTGGCAGGGAGATAAAAAGATCTCCCAGACCGGCACTATGCCGCTTCTTTTTACTTTAGCATTGCACCAATTGATTCTGATTGAACCAGCCACAAGTCAGTAGGCTCTTTAAAACTCCTTAACCCCTTAAGGACTGGACTTTTTTTGCGATGTTGTACATTTGCGACCAGGCATCTTTTTACACTTTTGTGGTGTTTGTGTTTAGCTGTAATTTTCCGCTCTCTCATTTACTGTTCCCATACAAATTATATATTGTTTTTTTCAGGACAAAAGGGGCTTTCTTTACATACCATTATTTATATAATCTCATCTAATTTAATTTAAAAAAAATGAAAAAATATGATGAAAAATTGAAAAAAATACACGTTTTTTGAATTTTATGTGAAAAATCTTTTACTCATCTACAAAAGCGAATGAAAAAAACTGCTAAATAGATTCAAAATGTTGTCCTGAGTTCAAAAATACCCAGTGTTTACATGCTTTTTGCTTTTTTTTTGCATGTTATAGGGCTATAAGTACAAGTAGGATATTGCGGTTTCAAAACATACATTTTTAAAATGTATCAATAGTGACATTGTAACACTGTTATCTGTCATAAATTGCTAAATAACACCCCACATGTACATATTTTTTTAAAAGTAGACAACCCAGGGTATTCAATATGGGGTATGTCCAGACTTTTTTAGTAGCCACTTAGTCGCAAACACTGGCCAAAGTTAGCGTTCATATTTGTTTGTGTGTGAAAAAAGTAAAAAACTAAATTGAACGCTAATTTTGGCCAGTGTTTGTGACTAAGTGGTTACTAAAAACGACTGGACTTACCCCATTTGCAATACCTTGGGTTGTCTTCTTTTGCAAATGGTATGCCATCATGGGGGTAATTCTCATTCCTGGGCTACCATACGCTCTCAAAGGCAACGTAACCAACCTGGCCATTTTCAATGTAAAAATATTTGACCTATATATTTGACCCTGTAACTTTCAAAAACGCTATAAAACCTGTACATGGGGGGTCCTGTTCTACTCAGGAGACTTTGCTGAACACAAATATTAGTGTTTCAAAACTGGAAAATGTATCACAACAATTATATCATCAGTAAAAGTGCTGTTTGTGTGTGAAAAATGCAAAAAAAGTCACTTTCACTGACAATATCATCGCTGTGATATGTTTTACTGTTTTGAATCACTAATATTTGTGTTCAGCGAAGTCTCCCGAGTAAAACAGTACCCCCCATGTACATGTTTTAGGGTGTCGTAGAACGTTACAGGGTAAAATACAGTGATAGCAAATTAAATTCTCTGGTCTTTCGGCCTGGGTTGGCAGGCAGGTCCCTTAAATTGCAATCAATAAAATTACTTAATTATGTAAAAATATTACCTAAATACGCACGTAGAATTTAAATATATATGCATATTTATATATTTGAAGTCTACGTGTATATTTATATAATTATTTATGTAATTTTGTATATCGACATATGAATAGTTCGCATTATTTTTATTTATTTAAATATACATAGATATATATACAATTTCATTCTAAGTGTATTTTGATATAAATATATATATATTAATATCAAAATACAGTTAGAATACAATTTCGTATAGATATATAATTTTTTTCAATTTTTTATTATTATTTTTAATTTTTTTAATTTAATTTAAATTATTTATTATTCGTATTTTATAATAATATATATATACAATATATATAGTTATTATATATATTATATATATACGTGTGCAAATTAATTATAAGTGTATTTTTATATTATTATATGTACATATTAATATAAAAATACACTTAGCATGACATTATATATATGATATATAGACATATATTATATAGGTATAATATATGTCTATATATCATATATATATACACATATATAATAATATTTTTTTTTTTTATTAACTATAACTTTATTTTTTTTTATGATTTTACACATGCAGGGAGACTGCCTGTCAGCACAGACAGTCCCCCTGCAGGCAGAGACTAGGACACCTATTGTGACCATGTGGTCGCCCTGTTGGGCGATCACATGGCCCCAGGGGTCCTAAACCGCCATGGGGAGACTGTCTGGGCTGCAGGCAGTCTCCCCACACCGGGAGCACCGCCGATCGCCGCTGGGGGAACGACGGCGATCGGGTAAGTACATTTTAAATTTAGGACGGTTCAGGACCGTCGTCGGTCGGCAACGCAAAAATGCCGATGACGGTCCTGAACCGTCCTGCGTCCTCAAGGGGTTAAAGGGATAAAAATACTCCATATAGTGAAGTACAGTAAAAACATAGGTAAATTTGCAATCCAGAAATGCACTCACAGGAAATTTAAGAGTTTGGCACCTTGGGCTGCCTCCTCTGTTCAAGGCTGGGGGGCTATCATGTTCTTGACCTCCTTACACCAATTATATTGTTCAAAAAAAATCTCTACTTTTACTCCAAAAGGATTTATTGTATACAAAATAACAAAACAAAACAAAAAACTGGAGACACCAGGAAGTTTTCTCCAGCCATCACTGCCCAAATACATAATTTGATGCACTTGCACTGTGCAGGTGGCTCTAGGACCATGCAGAGAGCACTCTAGCACCGCTCTCTGTATGTAGTTCTCTGGGCCAGCAAGGAGACGATCAGTCAGCATGGTGTGCATTTATGCCAAATTGACACACCCCTTCTGTCAACGAGCCCACCTCCTCTCCAAGTTGAGCTACCTGTTCTAAGCATTATCAGTGATACAAGCTGCCTCACTGACATGCCTCCCCAGGGCCAGCCCACCTGGTGCACACCCTAATAAAATGTGCTGCGCATGCCTATGATATTAATATCCATTTTACCTGGTCTGCTCTCCATAACTATGGAGAGTAGCTACAAAGATTTACCTGCTCAACTGACTGATGAAGGCAAGCTAAATGAAAAATAATAGAGGTAATTTTAGGTGAGTACATGTGACCGTATACTAAGGCTATTAGCATACACTGATCAGCCACAACATTAAAGCCACCTGCCTAATATCATGTAGGTTCCCCTCATTCTCTCAATGTGTTGCATCACGGACTCCACAATACCTCTAAACATGTCCTGTGGTATCTGGCAACAGATCCCTTAAATCCAGCTATTTGGTGGGGCCTCCATGGATCGGATCTGTTGTTCCAGCACATCCCATAAATGCTCAATTGGATTGAGATCTGGGGAATTTGGAGGCCAAGGCAGCACCTTGAACTCTTTGTCATGCCCCTGGGCAATTTTTGCCATGTGGCAAGGTGCTTTATCCTGTTGAAAGAGGCCACTGTCATCAAAAAACACCATTACCATGAAGGGGTGGATGTGCTCTGCAACAATCTCTAGATAGCTGCTAGATGTCACATGAATGCCAGGACCAAGGTTTTGAAGCAGAACATTGCCGTGATAAAACACTGCCTTCACCAGGCCTACTTTTTCCCTATAGTGCATCCGAGGCCATATTTTTCACTAGAATAGACTCCCAAGGGGTCGGAGGATATACTCATCTAAGAATCTTTCTTCATTTCTGTTACCATCTTCCATTAGGTACCTCTGGATGAGTACAAACTGGGAATCCATGTAAAATTCTGCTAGATCATGGAATTTCCTCCAGATCTTATCAAGCATGGATGCGCATGTAATTACATAAGTCTTACTTATAAAGGGTTATGGTGGTACACATAAGTCCAATTTATTCTGAACAGACACACCATTCCATATGCGTTTTGTCCAAAAGGACTTCTTTAGGGGTTATTATATCATGTTATATCATGTTAAAGTGCAGGTAAATAGCTATAAAACTGGTATGGTATTTTGAAATATCAAGACTAATATTAGTTGCCCATGAGAATCAAACTCCATCCAGATAGCCTGAAATTAATTTCACTGCTTCCATTATTTTGTGGTTTGTGAGTTGAACTAATTGCGCCATTTTGGGGGATGATCAGCTAAACAGTGCTATATTATGTGTTTTTTTTTTTTTTTTTGTTTCATTATTGTAAGTTTGCTATATTGCTATAGATTTGTCTCTAGTCTTGTGTATATCAGGATTCGGGAATCCCGAGAGAAACTAACAATTGCTGTGCTAAATATCCACTTTCTTGCACTTTATCGGAGTTTGAGTGTGTTGTTTTTTGTAACTTAACAAAATACATTTTTTTCACAAGTTTGTTTTAAAGCTGCCACTGCCGACCCTTTTGTGAATAGACCTTGAGAGTGCCTGTTTGAGATTATCTTTGCTCCATATGGTGAACATTTTAATATTAATGAAGTTAATAATTTTGTAACATATATTCCTTAATTAGATTCCTTACCTTTACTGCCACTGTTATATTGGACAGTACTTGTTATAAATGTGCTTGGCAATGAATCCATTTTATCAGCATGCATGCATTGCAGCACACAATTATGAAAATAACATTTCAAATCTCCAAGTTACACAAATCATTTAAAAGAGAGATCAGGAATACATCCGCGGTATTCAAAAAACATGGCGAATATATTGGCATTGTTCCCATCATTTTGTAATTATGTCATTACAGAACTCATTTAAATTCCAGATTTGATTTTTATGAATGCCTACAAACTGGCTCATTTCAACACTTTGATGCAGTGCCATTAAACCCAATCGGAAGCCATATAAACTCTTTCTTTGGTTTTCAAATCTGTAATCATATCAACAACAGAACTGAGCAAAGCATTTACATGTGTTCATATGAAAACGGACTTGGGGGAAAAAACAGCTTAGCACATTCAAACACACAGCATCTTAATTCTAGTTAGGGGGGATCTGCTCCATTCATTCCTTAAGATAATAAGGACTAGAAATCTTTATTATACCAGGATGACTGATCACCACAAAATATACCAGTGATCAGCAAGGAAAGTCATGTAAGTTCAAAGCAAATTCTGAATAATGCAGTTAATTTGTAGATGCTTTTTATATAGTGACACAAATTCCAAATGCATTTTGTGCCATCAATGTATCAGTTCTACCATGTTTCACTAAGGAGACCACATCATAGAGAGGAGGACTGTAAATCTAGAAAGTATTTCTGATTAAAACTCCAAGTGGTGTGGGATCCTCATCACCTTCATTATGAGTGTAAAACAGGCAGGTTTGGTTCCAGAATTCCAGGATCATGCAAGGGTCGCGTCTTAGTGTTGTAGAACCAACAGACACCTAAAATATCTACGTTTGAGAACCTACAAACAGCTAGTGGCTGTGAGGATATCAGCAAACTACAGCAGGACACAGGAATACGAAATCTATTGGAAGTACCTTTATGACAGTCTTTCCAGGTTTTCCTGCCTAGACAAGTGTAGTGGGCCTCTTCTGTACACCTCAGAGAAGACAGCGCCTGTTTTTAGATGTCTAATTTGGAATATATGGTTAGTTTACATAGGTTAGTGTTATAAGGATTAAAAGCTTGAGGAGATCGATTGCTGTGGTATACGGGATGCTTCAAACTATTCAGCTTAGAGTAAGAGTTTTATTACATATTGTATTGGGGTTCATTATTCACTTATTGTTTAAGAGGGGTTAAACCCAAGATAAAGGATTTCTTCAGGTTTACACTTTGAGTGCTTATAATAATAATAATAATAATAATAATAATAATAATAATAATAAGGAAAGGATTTGTTTAGGTTTAGGGGGTTACAATTAGGGTTAGGGAAAAGGCGTGTTTAGGGCTTGTGGAGTTTGAAGGGTTATTTGCAAAGTACTCACACTCCTATGTCTTCTGTAGTCCAGCCAGTCTTTTATGATTGCTAATAGAGTTGTTATACAGTGTGCATCACTCGGTGCTGTCCCTACTATTCCTGCAAGGCTCTTCTTGTATGAGAAGCTGTTAGTGGGCAAATGGGAAGTGATCCCTTCCACTTCCTGTCCAGCCTCAGACATTGGAGATGCTGGGACAGAACTGAGTTTTACACCCTCTTTAACTGTTCAAGCATAGGAAATTGACTGCTACAGAGGACACTGGCCATACTCCTGGTAATGATTTTGTCATTCACCACCAGCCCACTTGAGCTCTAAAAAGGCATTAGAAGTGCTGAAAACAGGAGTCCCTAGTGGGAAATCCAACCACATAATTGGCGAGTAACAGGGAGTCGCCCCAGCTTCCCCATGATTTTGTAATTGTGTTTATATTGTTATTAGGCAATCATGGCAGCCATTGTGACCATCTGATAACTAACTCGATAACTAAACCCTCATTTAAAAGAAGCTACTTTCCATTGTGTGATAATTACCTGCAACTTAAAGGGACAAGAATCTTCAAGCAGGGACTCTCTTAAAGCAGGGACTCTCTATCCCATCTCAGTTGTGCAGGCAGTGATGTTTTCAATGGAATAGGCTACACTGCATTACTGCAATGAGGACAAGGCTGTAACTCATTAATATACTAAAGGTCTCAATAAAGTGGTCTGGGTGCAGCAATCCTGTAGTTTTAACCATGCAAAGTACAACATTTAAAGAAACTACAATGTTTCCATTGCATGGTTTAATGCATGCCTAGAGTATTCCTAAAGATATAAGTAGTAAAATGCCAAGAAATTGATCTCCTCAAATTATACTTTTTTGACATAGAAATGTGGCACATGACAATTTGTTGTTCTGTTCATTTTAGAAGCACTATAGATGAAGACACTGTCGTGATCCGCAGTGAAGGGGTTAACGTATAAATTTGCTTTATTGCATGAGAAGTGTTTCTGAACTGTTATATCTAAGTAAAACGCATGAGTAAATAAATGCTACATATCGTTTATGTAAAGATCACACCTCAATAAAATGTACCTATATCAGCAGAAACACAGCAACTGTTACAGTAAACATGTACAAAGTCTTCAGGAAATCACTGGAAAAATGTCCTCGGAGTCTGCAAAGATATAAAACCTGTTATAATTAAAATCTACTATAAATATTATACTTAGAATTAAACTTTTCAGCCAAAGTTTATGAGCTAGCTTGTCCCATTTTTAATTTAACATAGTTTTTAGAGGAATGGCTCCAAATGTGGATGAATACATTTTATAGAAAACAAAATGTATCTTTTGTGTTGTATCACCATAATTAATTCTGTAATCCCCAATTTATTTTTTTCATTTATGTCTCGCTGTCTTCTATGATAAGGGAAAATAATTAGACTGAACATAACTCTAAACAAATTGCTTCCTTGTAAATATTCAATGCTTACAAGTGATTGAATAAGTTGTTTTCTTTTATCTGAGATCCCTGAAATATTCCTTAGCTTTGATGTCATATTTAAGCTGTAACATGCGTTGCTTGTTGCATTTAGAACACCTTCTTAAAAACGGATTTATTATAAATATGAGGGTTAGAAGGGAGGGGGTAGAGGGTGGGGGATTACACTTACATCAATAAAATAATAATGTTTAAACAAGACATAGAGTTATTTTCTTATACTTAATGATGTTACCCATACCCTTTGTTAGATGCAGAGAAAAGTCAACAAAAAAGTATTAAAAAGGAGTGTTCCTAAGACAATGATACTAAATGACAGGAAAATAGTAGATTTGGAGATTCGGTTAAGTCCAAACTGCAATTTGGCCAAATTCGGGCAGATTGACCAAAATTCTGATATCCGAGCTGTCGTGTGCTGGTATCTCGGGGGAACCGACTTGTGCAAGTCTGAGCATGCCCTGTCTCATTATGAATTAGAGCACCAGAAAAGAGGAGGATGGAATGGAGAAGGGGCTGTTTTTCTTTGGTGGGGGGCGAACAAGCAGCTTAGTTTGCCATGATGGACAAGAGATCTGACCAGTCATGCGAGCTGGATCTCATGTCCAATCAAGAGATAACAAAAAAAGAATGATTAATGCTTAGGGGACTGCCTGTAAGTGTTGAAGTTACAAGTGAAAAAAGGAGATGCAGTAAAACAATCTATATTTTAACGCAAGATTCTTTCATTGACCTGGACTGCAGCTGCTGAGGAAGGTAGACCAGCACAGTGTGTTAGACCCTTATCGTGTCTGTGTGGCAGTGGGTGATAGCCTGGCGCATAGCTTCGAAAAAAAATCCTATTTCCACCACCAGCAGTAGTGCCATGGCCTCTGAGAATGTGAACACCTGTTCCTCTGCCTTGAGAACTGCTGATATGTTTGCCACCACGACCTCCACCGCTATCGCCGCTATTGGCAGTATTCAGCCTCAAGATAATGGGATTAGCAG
Organism: Pelobates fuscus; assembly: GCF_036172605.1. Taxonomy (NCBI): domain Eukaryota; kingdom Metazoa; phylum Chordata; class Amphibia; order Anura; family Pelobatidae; genus Pelobates; species Pelobates fuscus. The sequence continues at coordinate 19,202,091 of NC_086320.1, forward strand.
CATGTCTGTATTGTCTGATTCAACAAGCAGGAAACAAATACTTTTTCTTATCCTTTTTATGCGGCAACAACTTGTGCTCCATCAACCACAGCTAGTTCAAGTATTACAACTTTATGACTGCTCACTGTAATGAAAACCTAGCTCACTAATAAAATACAGGGAGGACCTGGAACAGATCCACCCATGCGCCTACCTATGGCTATCCAGTGGGGGCTGAAAATTAAATAATGGGTGGTACACATCTCACTGTTTACTTTTCTTCCCCTCAGTGTCCGGCTGGTGGTGGCTCTATTAAATAAAAAATAGGTAGTGACTTTCTAGTGTTTCCTCCAGCCCCCAACTATGGGTGGTGTTTGAGTGCGATTAATATAATAAACAAGGGGGGCCTATTGCCCCTCCCCCCAGCCCCACCCGTGGTGGCTAAGTGAAAACGTTGGAGAAGAGGGAGTGCTCTTGCTTGGAAATATTTCCACACAAGTCTCAAGAAAAGTCAGATTTGCCTGTCAGAGTGCTCTGATTGGTTGGCTTAGAAGCTAACCTATTAGAGTGTTCTGCCTGAACTTGCAAAGCATGGGGAAGCTTTATAATGGCATTTTCTTACTCTTACTTACTCTTGTGCAAATAAAACCTCTAAAAAAAGCTCTGTCATAACTCAGACGTCACATAATAAGTTTAATGTAATCTACTGGTATTTAGTAAAATGTTGTATGCTCTTAATTTAAATGCACCTATTTATGGGAGGCCCAAAGTTTGCTATGGAGCACATCTAAACAAATATCATCACGAAGACCAAGGAACTATCAAAAAACGTCTGTGATGAAGTAAAGGAGGAGGATTGGGATGTAATTATATGTAAAAAACATTCATTTAATACCAATCTACTATTGAAAACTGGAAAGAATAGGCCACTACCTACCTGGAGAAGGCTACCCACCAAACCTGAGTGGTCAACAGAGGAGATGTCCACCAAGAAACCAACAGTAATTCTGAAGGCGTTGGACTGTAGGTAAATTGGAAGAAGCCATCTACAGGTCAAATGTAAACCAGAAATGCCAAAGAGCAGGTCTTCATTGGCTCATGACAAAAATACAAACAATTCTGTCTTTCAAAACAAGACAAAAAGTATCAAATCGCATTAGGAGTTTGCCAAAATGTATATGGGAGACTCATCATACATGGAAAAAGTTACCAAATCTTATACATGGAAAATGTTACCAAATCTTTAAAATTTTCGACTACACGCAAAATCCCATCCTGTTTAAATTTTAGTTAGTATTTTTCCAGGGGGATGAGAACACAGTATTTTAATCATACATTATGGGGACAAAGATTATATGGATAGAGCTTGGAGCCATCTGTTGCATAAAGATAATATTTAAAGAGATGCCGAGAAATCCCAGTGAAATGACCACAATATATAGTTTTGTTTAATGATCCTGCCTTGCCCCAGGCCAATGAGATTCATTTGTGACTATAGAGACTGTAATGGAGGAATCTGAATATCTTGTATGTGTTGTATCATACAATGTGTTTCAATTGAAGGATGATTCACTCAGCTCACTTTACAGTTGAATGGGACACCAAGTCAGCACAGTGTGTAAAATGTGTCTCCCTGACAAAAATGGTATATCCATAATATGAATGGGATTCTGTTTTTCTCAGCCTAAATTATGTAACTATAAATTTATAATAATAACACTGCATTTTAAATGTACAATTGTCAGTATTATCAGTTCTTTGATATTCTTCATTCAGCAATAAAGAGTCTGCAGCTTTGGGAGCTCGGAGGACAGGATAGTAAAAAGATAAAAGAAATGATAAATTAAACTGGATTAGTAGATCTGTTATGGTATAATTCTACCATAGCTAGCTCAGAGTTAAATTTAGTCATTGTTTTGATCATATTTCCGAGAATAAAAAAATGAAAAAATGAAAATAAAAATAAAAATTGATACCTCTATTGGCTAACAACAGAGGGATACGTTGCAATGATTCAGAATACTAAGGTCCATTCTTCAGGTTAAAAAAGATGTTACAATATTTTTGTTACTTTATTTTCAACTATTTGTTATTACTTTATTATCTGGCTAACATAGTAACAATAAACAAGTGATCATTCTAGTGATTTTAATTAATGGTTCATGTAATAAATAAACATAATAATGTTACTATGTTAGAGTGACCACTAGGGGCAGTATGTAGGATTAATGAGGGTTTCCTTATGCCATGTGCTTCTGCCAGTGACCGCATAGGCCAGCCTACTCCACTGGGAATGAAAAGCAGAGTTAATAGACACTCTGTCTCGACTGTGCCCAGGATCAACCAAGGGCCTAGCAACATTTGTAAGTTATATGTTGATAGTTTGTTCTGTATTGTATTGCACTGTAATCCATTGTTACTGCTATCCTCTGTTATAGACTGTTACTGCTAAAATTATGATTGTAAATTGACGTTTAATATAACAACGTTTCATGTATTTTATATCCACAATTTCAACCATAATGCCAAGAACTATCAAATAATATTAATGTTGTAACTTATTTTTAATTATTGTATATTCATAAAAAATATTAATATTAATATTTAAGCTAAGGCCACAACAATTATATTTATAAAAGTGTTCTAAAAGTGATCTAAGACATCATGGGTGCAATCACAGTAAATTTTGCCAGTTTTCACAAAATTATCCATTTCACAAGACCGCCAAATTTGGAGTGACAGAAACAAGGGAAACAGAACATTTTAATGTCAGAAAAGTATAAGAAAGATCGGTAAATCTGCGGTATCACCAAAATGTTGTGTACTCTGAAATGACAGATTTCAAATGACGCAACAGAAGAAAATATCTGACAGATTTAATAAATTGCATCAAATATTTGTGTGAGGGGCAAAATAAGGCCGTATAAGAATTAAAGGGGAAATAAGTCGGTTGGGGTGTGCCGGAACCGACGTCGTGGTAGGCCTGTGTTACGGACCGTTTCAGCATAAAAGGGGAAAAATCCGTTTAGGCGATAATCCCCTTTTCCCAAACAAGGCACAGCTACTGTAAAAGCACCAAAACTCACGAATTGGATATAGGTGAATGCACCAAACTCCCGAACTGCATACAAGGGAATAAGGTAGCACTCCAAACTCCCGAACTGGAACCTCACGAATTGATGCTAGCAGACGAACAGGAAAAGCTCCCAAGCGGCTTACACTCCTGGCAGTCAGTCCCTATCAGCATACAGTGAATCCCCCCAAGAACGAGACAAGGCTCCGTGTTGAAGGTCAAGCAGTGGTCTGTTTATTCAGGGCTACCTGTCCCTGTATTTATGCAGGTCTCCCACCTGGTGGACACTCCCCTAGGGGACCAGATGGAAGACTGAAACAGCAGACAGACGTATCACTTTCGTACACTCAGCCACAATACTTTCCCACCATGCATCTTGGTTTCCTCCTCCCTGCCCTGGAGATAATTAATGAAGTAATTCAATTATCTCCTAGGACAAAGGCCAGACTCCATTATGCACATGGTGACACAGAAACAGACTATCACTTTAAAATACATACAGACACATTTTATACACAAAACACAGACATGTTACATATCCCCAGATAGCTCAGGTCTGGGTGCACATTATTAGGTGAGTGGCACCCAGACCACACAAATACATTTTAATCGCCATGGAGCCAAAGTCTTTCATTATACGAACAGGCTCCATGGCATGGCTATCTGGGTTACTACAGTTCACATAAAACATAAAATACCGAATTTCTCTGCATTCACCAAATTCATACGAATGAGAACCAGGGGCTGGAGGTTCAGCGGTGCCTGCACGTAAAAGTGTCCGATTTTGGTGCAGGAAAGCCGGGCTGAAAAGTGCTGGCTGCCCGGGGAGCTCCAGAACAGCGCCACCTAGCGGCCGCTAAGTGTAACAGCGGCCACACAGTTAGCAAGCAATTAAGCTCCGGTTAACCGCAGCTTCAGGGAGGTAAATTGGCAGCACACTCCAGCTTCTGGGTGGCCAATTAACAACGCCGGCCGGCTTCCCACAGCTCTGGGGAGGTTGGTGAACGGCTGTTTGTTCGGTAGATGAAATCTACCGAACTGCTGTGCAGAAAGGGAGAAATAAATCCTTCTGCACAGTAAAATTAACCCTTTAGCTGCCGGTCCATAATCCAAAGGCAGCAGGCGGGCAACCAGGCTCCTCCAATACAATGTGGCAAGATTGGTTTCGTCACAGCCTGTAATAAAAGAGGGCAAAAATTGGATACCTGTCAGAAACAAAAACAATCAACAAAACCTAATTGCCTTGCTATATGGTAAATGCCAAGCAAGTAAATAGTTGCCCGGCGCTTTAACCGGCACTCTTAATTGTGCAAGGGGAAGTAAGGTATGGTAAAACATGTTGGCCCTCTAGGGTAGACTAAGTGTGGGGGTAGAGAAAGTAATCAATAGACTGCATGTATAGGTGAGACTTCCTGAGATAATGCTACGTGAAGGACGAGGTGGCTGTGGGAAAGTATGTGATACCCAAAAGGAAAACAAAAAACTGAGGAGGCAGGTATAGCGGCTCAAAACCTAGTTTACATAGTTGAAGTGACTAGTTCCCCCCAAGTACAGCCTTACTGACATTTGTGTTTAAAAACTGTTGATCCAAAAGAAGGCGAAAAACCCAGTTTGAAGCGCTGCCAATTTGCAGCAAGCTGGGAAAAACTCCTTCTTGACCCCTATAATGACAGTCAGAATTTCCTTGAATCAAGCAGCTATTGCCCTACATTGAAAGTTGATGCCCGGTTCGTAGTGGCATTTAATAGGTCTGATAGTGGTTAAGATACTTGGATGTTAATGTGAAAACTGTAAATTTGAAATTTACAGAACCTAAAACGCCTTGAGTATAGTATGAGGACATGAAACTGCGTATGAATGGTAAACCTGTACAACATGTGGAGTTGTAAACCGGATAGGTAGAGTTAATGCAAGTTAGAGGTGGCAAAAGAAGCAAAACCAAAAATGCAGACAACATAGCAACAAGAACAGTATCGGTATACGCGAAGAAGCACATCCGAGGCCAGGCGGACGGGGTGAAAGGAGCAAGCCCGGCAATAGGTAGTAGAATCCATGTTGGTGTGAACCCATGGGGATCACGAGACCCAGTGCGAGAGTGTGTGTGTGAGCTTGCGTGTGAGTGCTGGCATACTAGCTAAAGCCAACAGTCGAAAGAATTAAAACTAGGTTTGGTGACAGGTGAGGCCCTGCTAGATGCCAAGCGGCGTGAGAGGCACTATCTATGCGTTGGTGCGAGGGGATAACGTGGCCAATGAACGTTGTGGCGGGGTGTTGGCCTCTCGGTGACAGTTTAACCATAAGATAGAATGGGAGTGACAGGTGAGGCCCTCTCAATGCCACAATGCGAGGCGACTAACTATGATTTGGCCCGAGGGGCTTAGTACCTCCGAGTATGAGGATGGGTGTTGATCTCGCGGGACCACTAACCTAAGGCAAAGAAGCCAGGGGGGAATTACAACTAGAGGACACCTAGAACCCTGACAACCAGCAACAGCTAACTAAGAGGGGAGGGTAACGAGTGAGAGAGGGCACGTACTGTGTGATGAAAATGAGGGGGGATGTGAGAAAATCGTAAGGCCGACCGTAACTGGAGGGCAGAGTGAGCCTGTCGGGGTCCAGGTGATCAGGCTGTAAGGAGTACGCATGGAGAATTTTTTTTATATTAATAGGAAATAGAATGCTCATTCGTGTGTGTCCGGTAACAAAACATAGCGTTCTGTCTGGAAAAATAACGTAGCACAAGTATGGTGGGCAGACGTGGCGCAGCCAAGCAGGGAAACGTAATTTGTAATCCCACCAGACTGGGTTGATAGCAAAATCAGAGCGAAGATATTTAAGGACTGAGATGTGCGTTTTTTTTTTTTTTTTGTGCCATAACAGAACAACTATGAGTCCCATAACCCTCAGACATTTATAAAAGTGAATCTCATAGAAACGCGCCCGTTTTGCACACAGTGTAATTGACATTTCGTGGTGTTAAAATTGAACTCCCTGAATTTATGTTTGGGAGAATTTATTTTTAAGAAATTATAGAAAGGAAATAAAAGAAGAAAACAATCACCATTACAAGTTTTAACATGCAAGCCAATGTTATGATAAGCTATACTGGTTAGCACTTGGACACTGTAAAAAAGAAAAATTCAGAAAATAAAAACGAGAGATAAAAAATAACATATCTGAAGTGAGAAATTGTTATAACAGTTAGAAAATAACTTGGTTTCAGTACTGAGTGAGGTAGCGAAGCTTAGCTCTGTAATGCTTCCCAAAACAAGTCCTCTGGGATTAGGAGCCACTACTTAACATTAATTGAACGCCAAGAAACTAAATAAGGCCATGTCAGAAGCCACCTGGGCAGCTGGTGGCGAGTACATAACGGCAGTGAGCACTATGAGATAAATGCTGCAACACGGAGCGTCTGCCTGCACGTGGCTCGTCTAGGGACGAGTACCTGAAAAACTGTGGGATGTTCGCGGGGAAAACAGGCGAATCGCCTGACAGTCACGAACCCCAAACGCGAAGCCAAGCGAGCAACATGAACATGAGGAAGGAAAAACTCCTGAACAGAGAGCCTAAATGCGTTCGGGAGTTTGCGACAAAAAAACAACATGAGGAAACGAAAACACGAAAAGGGAGAATAGACCCAGAGTGTTACGACGCCGTGGGACTGTGACCGTGGTGCGACGGTAGGGTAAGTAACTAACGACACCAGAAGAGTTATCTGGACAACGGCCGACCGGAACAGACCCCAGAAAGGACCATGGACATACGAAACAGCAAGGGAACGGTAGGTCAGGTAAGGAGAAGCACGAGGAACCTGGCAAGGAAAAGAGGCGACCGGGAATAGCGACATGTGAGTCGCTGAAAAACTTACGGGACGGAGGAAGGTGAGTAGGGGGGTTTAAATAGGGTAACATGCCCCTCCCACAACTGCAGGAAAAAGCCTTTACATTTGTCAAAAATGTGATGCAAAAATGTGGGTGACACTCTGATAAATAACCCCCGTCGATTGCATATAGCTTATGGCAGGTCTCTCTACTGTCATTTACTGTATTATCAGGTCCAGATAACCCAATGCAAATCTGTTATATTTGTTGGTTCACTGAATACAATAATTTAGAAGGTAAATAATATTTTAAATAGCACATTTGGCAAATATGCTCCAGAAAAATCCCTTTCCTGGAATTGTTCCTTGGATTTATCCAAAACCAGTAGACATATTATTTGGTTACTTAAAATATGACATTTCTGATGTTAGTGCTTCACATGTTGACATATGACAGATCTATATTAACACTGAGCTAATTACTTGAACACTTTCTATTCCATCTGTTATTATCATTGTAACAATATTTGAGTGTGTTAATGTTAAAAAGGTGGTCAATTCTAGCTTCCAAGGAGGCCACATCATAACTGTAATAGAATCATTCATCAGGACAAACGTGTTCCACATCTATTCTTTGGGATCATGAAACCTAGCAACATGTAATTAAGTGGTTCTTTCTATAGTAAAGTATAGATACAAAATTACATCTATTAATAGTAAGAAAAAACAGAGTAGTATAATCATAAAGCCATAGCTAATGCATATTCCATGTTACCTGGCAGATATGTACGTTGCGGCTTACAGTATTCCTTACTTATGCATTTATTTGTATTTTATTTTTTTTTGCAATTGCATAATAATACCTACTGCATCTATTATGTCACTATCATACCACAAGGAGGTATTGTTCCAAAGCAGTTAATTTTCCAAGATGAACACCAAGTGCAGTTGAGCAGGTTTGTCATGGATGGTATTCCTCGGGGGCATTGTTGGCTTCTAGAAACACCTGGGATTGGAGTCCAACGCAAAAACTCAATGACTTCGCTGCTAAGGCTACCCGTTAGGAGTCACTTCTCTACCGATCACTGTGCTAATGATCTTTATTTGACATCCGGGGCTGGTTTAAGAATCAGCTGCTTAACATAAAAGAATTACAAAAGAAAAATTAGAATCCTGCCTCCTCTTCACTGCCGGTAGACATCTCTGACAAAAAGCCCCCACTGTGCTTCAGAGCAGCGTCACTATGGTCCCATAATAAAATATTTGTTTATTCTCTCTGATACTTAACTGGAGCATGGACTACAAAGGGTTAAGAGAACTGAACAGAAACACACAGGAAGGTTTTTGTGTGTCCTTTTTTGCCAAGTACAGTTTTTTCTGTATCTTGGGAGCTAAAAGTAAGGACACATTACACAATAATGGAGCCTTCATCTCTGTCTGATTTATTCTAATATTAATTGATACCTTGCCTTTATCTATAGTCATCTTTTTTTCTGTAGCTTTTTAGCACCATAAGCATATTCTTGACATTTTTATTTTCCATTAATCTGTTCATATGATTCGTTGGCGGAATTTCTTTTTTTTTTTATGTGAAGTAGTAAATAAATTAGATATCTTAACTGCTGTCTTCGGTTTCATTTTCCTTGATGCATATATTCTGGATTCTGAGCTATTACTATTTTTATAAAATGGCATTCTTTAATATTACAAGTCTCAATTATTTAATACAGCAACGTCTTATTGTGTTAATTGTCTCCTCCTCATAGCTAAATATCACCATATAAACCTTTCTGTTAGAAACAGTTTCTGGGGAGATAGACACAAGTGTCCTTGTGTTAGGTGGAGGTGGTCCAGAGATTTAATAGTCTTGAATGTCCAATCAATCCTTGCTTATCAGTTCTTGGAACTCTTTGATAGTGACAAATGAAATATCTTCCCCACCAAAAAATGAACAAGATGATAGTTTCTTCTGCATTGAGCAAGATGACACTAAACTACAAATTCTATGTTAACTAAAATGTTCTGTGAAGACTAAAATGTTCTGGGAATTCCCACAACTCCCGCACCACCCCCCGACTTTTATCTTGGACCTCTTGTGTCACTGATCAGCAAGTAATCTAAATAACATTGATAGTAGTGGTCATTGTGACAAGGGCCAGTAAAAAGAGAAGGGGGAATGATGGAAAATGTTATGTTAATAAAGAATGTCATATTTTACTTCTTGACCGAACCATAAGTGCTGTCGGGTTTGATAAACCATTGTCTTTTTTTTAAAACAAATGTATCAATATTGATGGTTTCGTCTAGCACACTGGCTTTAACCTTTACCAGTTTGAGGTGCGGAAATCTTTTCAGGACTTGCTGATCAGTTACTTGAAATATGCAAATTATTGATAATATGTCCTCTCTGGGGTAAGGAAACATTTGCAGGACTTGGGGAATAGTTTCGTAACATAGATTGGATTTGTGAAGTAGTGTAGAGTACTATTAGGTAACAAAATTTGAGGTTACCTACTGGAATGAAAACAAATGTACAATGCTTTTGGGGAACACTTATAGTTATTGTACAAATATTTCCTGTCTTGTTCATTATGTTTACACATTGTAATTCCATTTGCTTTATTTTTAAACTTGTGGTCACTATTTTTGTTTTGTTTGTTTTATCAATTTGTGTTTTGTTTGTTGAATATTGTTTCAAGCACACAGGATGTTAAGGCTAATACATTTGTAACAGACTGCTATATTTTACTAATTTTACTTTAAGTTTTGAGATATTGAACTTTGCCCTTTGCCCTGTCTTGTGAGGAGGAGGGGCTAGGAGGGCAGGAAGAAGAGGACAGGGGAGAAGCCTGAGTCTGCTATAAAGAAAGTGTGTTCCTACCTGTTTTAATGGTCTATTACTGCTGGGACAGTGAAATAATAACAGGGGAAGGCTAATGCACTGCAACTACAAGAAGTTGGAGACTGTCTACTGCTCTGCTAGGAGAATTAGAAGACTGTCATTTTATGTTCAACTCCCTGCAGATTCTGGAACTTTCTGCAGAAGTGTGAATGAGCTCTTGCATCCTGCCAGCGGAACAAAGAGAAAGGATTGCCATTGCTGTTCTGCTGCTGTCCTACATTCTGCTGGATCTCTCTGGAAATATCTGCAGTTACAGAAGTCACTCAAAGGTACTGTCTCCAGAGATTGCTTCAGAATTCTCCATTATAACTGTACCTGGGTAGCGCTACCTACACCTAAGGGCCCCAATGTTGTGCACATAATTTACCTGCAGGTACCTAGAAGTTTAACTGTTCAGATGTAGTTATTAATATTAATAAGAGAAGCTTGTTGTCTGCATTCCTGCTGCTAAAGACTCCTGTGACTGTGTTTAACATTAGCCAGGGACTGCATTGTTATTTCTGCTGTTATATGTATATCCCTTTGACCACAATACAGTGTTTATTCCCATGTCTGTATTTATTTCATGTCTCTGAGGTATTAAGTGGAGGGTACTCATCTACTCAGTGGGTTGGGTTCCCCATATATAGAAGTTGCACTGAGTGGAGGCACTGCATCAGAACAAGATGTCCCGATCTCCCAACTATAGCGGAGGCTCAGGATCCCTGTCAGCCACAGAAGAAGGTGTAACTGCTGCTAACTACGGCTTGTTGCCAGGAGCAGGGCAAAAAAGGGTTACAGATGGAGGCACTGCGTCAGAACAAGATGTCCCGATCTCCCAACTATAGCGGAGGCTCAGGATCCCTGTCAGCCACAGAAGAAGGTGTAACTGCTGCTAGCTACGGCTTGTTGCCAGGAGCAGGGCAAAAAAGGGTTGCACATTAATTGTTGAAGAAAACATGTCGATTGAGTATATTCTAATTAGAGATACCATACAACTTGGGTTAAGGCATTTAGGAACAGTAGACTAGTTTAGTTTTAGAACAAATCATCATTTTGGAAAAACAAGTTGCAGGTCGAAGTGCTCTTGTTTGTGTCATGTCATCTCATGTGCATGTTGAGTTGTGTTTTCCTTTTTTTAATAAACCTTCTCATCATTCCTTTTTTAGATTCAGTATCTATTATTAATCCAAAATCATGCAAAAGAAACATTCCCTTGTCATTACACTCATAATAGATTTCAACATATCCATATGAAGATGATCCTTGAATTGTGTATAACAAACATGTTTAATATTTAAAATGCTCATAGGCATAAGTCTAAAAGGGAGAACCGGCTGTTAAGTCAATTGCCTAGTGTGTTCAAACTCCGCGACTGTACATTCAACATGATCCAGTATCCAGCGGGCAACATGAATTATTCGCTTTTACATGTTTATATTTGTATACTTCTTGCAATTGCACAGCTGACATTTACATAAAAGGTTTATTTTTATACCAATTGTCTTGATTTCAGATTCGGCTAAGCATTAACTAGTTTAGACACCAATCAATTGCAGAGATCATCAATTAAAATGAAGAGGGTGCTCCGCTGGATTACATTGATCTGTTTGCTATTTATAGATCCTCTCTTAATTTCGTTCCACCGCTCAGCAGTTTCTGTGCCACAACAGCCGACAGAATGAAAAACTGAAAAATGCTAATGATGAATGTATTTCTGATTGTTTGAGTAGCACTGTTTGTTGCCAGCAAAAAAAAAAACAGAGACATTGCTTGGTTCCAAAACCTCCTGGACTTGATCCCAAATCAAAACCCAATGACCCCCTACACTAACAGAGGTGGGGGTGTCATGAGACATCTTTATGGTATATCCTTTCTTCTCTACACATGAACAGCTTATTGCATAATCTTTCCAGGATTTCAATGAAAGCATAACCAGAAAAAAGCCTATGCTGCCCAGACTGGTATTCAATGTAATCCCACCACAATAGCTAACCAATTGAAGAATGTGCAGCAAAGGTCTGTTCCCCAATACTCCCTTCTGAAAGTCACTTCAGGGGACCACCCTCCTCTTAGTAGCCTAGGAGAGCATTATATGGTGAATATTATCTCAGATGTATAATATGCTTGTAATAAAGGATGTATGTTGGTAGATGGAAATAATAGGCAACTAGGAGAAAATGTTCCTATGGACAACCAACTATTTGTATAGCAAAATATATTCTATTAACAGTCTCAGTAACTCCCTACAATATTGATGAGGACACATTCTGATAATAATCTCAGTTATTCCAAGTTCTCAGCTATAGAACAAAGATGTCAGAATAGGTGGAATAATTCCATGTTTGCTGACTACTGTTGGACAGTGACAAGAGATGCCCCAGACGAGGAGTACAGCGACAAGCAAAGAGAAAGTGCTCTTGTGTATATACTACTATTTCAGATAGTAATTTCAATTGCTGTATGTTTTTTTTTTGTTTTGTGTTGTTCTTTGTGATTGATTGAATGAAAAATAAACTTTAATTTATGTTGTATCAAGAACATACCAGATTTTTGTAATGTTGCTTTTCAATGTTGTTACTGAAGCAAGTTGTGTATCTCAAAAGCTAGAGGTCATGTTAGATTTGTTTTACCCAAAATTAGTAAGGTATGACTATTTTTTAGTAAAGAAACAAATTACAAATATTTTTTGTAGAACTGTGAAATGGGTGCAAAAAAAGACTAAAATATTGCCAGTAAAATGACATGATTCTGAATAAATCCCACATGGAGACAGTGTATAGTCAGGAGGAGCGGGCTTAGTCTATCTACCAATATCCATACAAATATATTATCATTAATAGTAATCAAATAATTAAATATTGGTCTATAGATGCTGCACAACATGCAATCTCTTTCACCCTTGAGTAAAACAGTTATATTAGCTTCTAGCATCATCTTAGGTAATCTCTCACCATGAAGCACAGCTTTAATGAGATGTTTGGGTCACAGGGATAGTAAATAATGAAAATTCTTGTAAAACCCTGATGTGAATATGTTAGGGCAAGGTGCCTTTTTGCTCTTCAGGTTTTTCATCACAGCCAGTATCACTTATTATTATGTTATTATTATTTATATTACTTCAACAAAGATATCTTTCATAAGTTCCCCTTCCAGGAAGGTTTGTATCAGCAGGCCTTTCAAGAACTAATGCACTTTTAGCACTCTATTTTTCTAGACGTGAGCCACTGTAGATCCATCTCTGTAGAGCATTCTGTAAAAATCTGCAAACCTCTATGAAATCTCTCTTGGGTCTACCATTAACTGACTTATGTGGTCATGTTTTCCATCAATATACCTTGATACACTTGAGTTGAGGGATTGCATTTCTCTCATCTGTCCCTGTTCAACAAAACTACCCAGTTTGCACAATCATTGAAATGAAGAGTCTAATAGATGTTTTTTTTTTGTTTTGGTTGGAGAGAAGATACTTATACTCCTTACAAGGCTTCTCTCATGCTGGAACCCTAGTCAGGCTTCTTGAAAGGTTCTTCATCTTCACCCCCCCTGTTCATCTCAGGCCTTAGGCTTCTCACAAGATCTGTGTTACTGCTTAACTTTGCATGGCACGTAAGTGGACAGGTTTAAGACACTGTTGAGGAAAATTAACTTTGCTAACAATATTGATGGTTTGCCAGCTGATACATAAGGCAACATGCATAATCACAATAAAATTTGGCGCCCTTGGAAGGAACATTAAAACTCCCTGTCTTCTACCTAACCCGTTCTATTACAGTTTTTGTAGGTTGATTAAATACCTTAATTATGTACTATTAAACCATGTTTAGTTCTCCCAATACGTAGCCCTAGCACTCTTTTTTTTTAATTAGTTATCTATTTTTCTTTTTTTATGTCTTTTCTACTCCCCCCATATAAGTGTTCTCAGCTTGGTCTCTTCTTTTAGATTTCTTTTTTTTTGCCCAAGCACTTGAGTTTCTATTTGGTATTGTTGTATTTTATAATTTCTTCCCATTTGAATATAAAAAAATTGGTTTCCTCCATCATGTGGAGAAGACACATTTTATTTTGCTCTTATTTTTCTAGCTTAAAATGTAAACATATGACATTATTATTATTATTATTATTGCCATTTATATAGCGCCAACAGATTCCGTAGCGCTTTACAATATTTTGAGAGGGGGGATGTAACAATAAATAAGACAATTACAAGAAAACTTACAGGAACAATAGGTTGAAGAGGACCCTGCTCAAACGAGCTTACAGTCTATAGGAGGTGGGGTATTAGAAACATTAGGATAGGAAATATCAAGTAGGAGTGAAGCAGAGCTGGAGGAGAGAGCAAAGCACTATCCCATAGGAGAGAGCAAGAGACAGGTATGTAAGGGAGAGATTACTCTGGGAGGCCATACGCTTTCCTGAAGAGATGGGTTTTAAGGCCCTTCTTAAATGATTGAAGACTAGGGGAGAGTCTGATGGCAGTAGGCAAGTTATTCCATAGGAGAGGAGCCGCCCGTGAGAGGTCCTGCAAGCGCGAGTTGGCCGTACGGGTGCGAGCAGCGGTCAGGAGGTGGTCGCGGGCAGAGCGGAGGGTACGAGGAGGGGCATACCTCTGGATCAGTGAAGAGATATAAGAGGGGCTGGAATTGTTCAGTGCTTTAAATGTATGGGTTAGCACTTTGAATTGACTCCTATAGGATACAGGGAGCCAATGTAAGGACTGGCAGAGGGGCGAGGTGTGAGAGGACCGACTGGATAGGAAAATCAGTCTAGCTGCAGCATTCATTACAGACTGTAGCGGGGCAGTACGGCTTTTGGGGAGACCAATCAGGAGAGGGTTACAGTAATCCATGCGGGAAATTACTAGAGCATGAACAAGCTCCTTGGTAGCATCTTGCGTAAGAAAGGGGCGGATGCGGGCTATGTTTTTGAGTTGGAACCTACAGGACTTGGCAACAAACTGGATGTGAGACTCAAAGGTGAGACATAAAACATAAAAGATATGTAGGAGCTACATCATCATGATTGTTTGAACATACCTCTTCCAATCCCCCCACTAGATTATCAGCGGAGTTTTGTACCCCTCATCTCACTGTTTCCTACATCCATGACTTTTACCATTAATATTATTTTTATCATTAAAAGTTGCTTGCATGTTCTAAAGTGCAAAGTGGTGCAAAGTGCCTGTGGTTGATGTTCCATAATTATGTTGAGATAATTCAGGGCTCTATCTCTACCACAACCCAACTGATAATTCTCAATTTACCCGCCATGCATTATCAGTGATTGACTGCGAGCACAATGTCAACCGTTTCTCAGCGTATCACAGCCGCAAATTGAGCATCGCAAGAAATAAGCAAACTGGATCTTAACTCGAGCGTTTTGAATTAATATGGTAATATAACCACTGTGGGCAATTTACAGCCCTGTTTTCTGTAAATTACACTGCTACTGTAGGAATAAAAAGCTTTTTAGCAGTTTTACTGAAAATCGGTGCTGTGTGCTGTGTGTGTATGTGAGGGGTGAGATAAACAAATATATTATGAATTGTAATATGTTAAAGCTCGCTAACACTACCATAACTCATAAATTATTCTATACTTTAGAATGAAAGGCTGAATATAGAGTCATTTCAAAGAAGTAACTCTCAGCTTAAGGGCATAGAAGCAGGCCTTTCATATTGAAATTATGATCAGCAGCACCATCAAGCATGTGATTACAGAACAAATTGCTTTAACTATATAAAAAAAAACAGCTTGCTTTAAAGTTTGACAACAATCATAACCCTGATGTGATTAAAGATAAACCTTTTATCTGTGACATATTTTTGGGAAATAAATTATAATGGAGAAGAGAAATCTGCTGAGCCGCAGAAAAATTAGGACATCACAACAATGCAAATTGCTCTTTTGTTAATGCCAATGGGTAAAAGGCAAATATGAGCAATGCAAGCTGTTAATACTGTCATCCGAAAAATAATGACTTGAACTTCCAGATAAAGAGTTTTTTAACAAATCATCTCTTTTGAAATTTGCTTTACTTGCCAAATAAACTCTCTGTCAAATGATGCAATTCCATAGTATATTCAAAGGACATATATCACAAAAATGATGTTTTTCGGGTGATCCCGAGTCGAAATGAAGCCAGATCACAAACCAAGTGAAACGCTCAATGGACAAGCATGTTCGATTTGATTCACCATTCCGTATTCTGCCCATTGCACCAAAAAGAGAGCTGATTTACATTAAAAAAAAAAAGACGATTGATGGGTAAGGGTCAGTCACTAAATGTTGACTTTATTCACAGATCAATTAAGGAGTTACCAATAGAGAAAGAAATTAAAAAAAACAGTAACATCTATAAAAATCTATACTTATATATTATATATTTATGAAATATATAATATATTAGTATATATAGTTTTTTTCTTATTCTCAACTTTTCCCCATTATTGCTTACTTTTTCTCAGCTGATTTGTGAACCAAATGACCTATTGGTGTACTGCAAAATATATAGTTAAAGTGTTACTCCAATGTCCATGAACACTTCAGCTGTTTGAAGGGATAATGGAAAAAAGGAATGTGGCTGTGTGGTGTTTCTGCTTGAAACTCTGCATGACCAGTGTTATTGGCACTTGTTTTCCACTGGCTAATTATACCCCCATCACACAAGACCATGAGGAGCCAGGCAAGGCCTAGGCAGAATAGGGACATGTGAATGTGAGGGTAGTGTATACAGAGGAATGTGGTAAAGTGGTCCTAGAACAGGGGGTGGAGTAGTAAGGGGTAGATGAGTTAGATAGTATAAATAGGTTGCCATCTTACGAGATAGCAGCCATCTTAAGTGTATCAGTTGGTAACAGTTTCCTGCCCTCCCCTGATTTGTTTTATTTTTGTTTGTCTGTGTGTTTTGTCTGTCACAGCTTGATTGCCCAGATGTGTGGGCATGTGTTCGCCCAGCAGGTATGGTGTGTGCCCAGCGGGCATTGTGGGAGCTCAGCGGGCTATGTGGGGAGCCCAGCAGGCTATTTGGGTGCCCAGTGGGAATGTGGGATCCCTGCAGGCATGTGGTCACCCAGCGGCATGTGG
This sequence comes from Pelobates fuscus, assembly GCF_036172605.1. NCBI lineage: Eukaryota > Metazoa > Chordata > Amphibia > Anura > Pelobatidae > Pelobates > Pelobates fuscus. The sequence goes on from NC_086320.1 coordinate 19,218,932, forward strand.
CGGTATATGGCCCTTGTCAACCGGTGGTTGGACCAGCAGTCTGTTGAAAGTGGATGGGTAGGACTGTCTCTCCCCTAACCTCAGGTAAAGTTATGGATAACAAACGTGCCTACTGAGCCAATAAATGGCTAGTGGTCAGCATTACATCATGGAAGGCCCCAAAAAAAGGCCTTGTACTGGTTGGAACGAGGGGGCAGCTGCCCTAAGTTATGTTTGGTTGGAAAGGTGGTACTCAGTAACGTATCTATTTACTGAGTAATTATGTATATAGTGTATATGTTAAAGCTGCAATTTTAATATTTATATATTTATAATAAAGCTGTGGCCTATTTACTCCAAAGCAAGTTTGTTGTGTTTCATTTTGGGAATAAATGGTGGGTATCAAATGGTGGTAAAGGTTTATGCCCATATGCAGTTACCCTCTACCTACACACATGACTTTGTAAATTCTGTGCATATTTTACATCTGTCATCAGTGTACACCTCATGCTGACAACGGAAGTATTCTGCTTCCCCCATTGCAGGCAGAGCCCTTTCCTTCCTCCCTCCTGCTTTCCTATACTGTCTGCTAAGTTTTTTCCCCAAAGACTGTGCATATGCACTCTAAACCAGATAAACAATACAACCAAAGGCTTCGCTACGAGAACCCTTTGATTGGACTACATGAAAGCAGATGTAATGTCAGAAGGGGAAGTGGAAAGCAGCGAGAGGAGTTTTGTCTGGCACTGGATTTCAGGTAAGTAAAAATTTATTTTATTAGTTCTTTGTAGTGTTTGGGAGGGGGTAAACCTAAAGAATAATGCACAATAGGGCATTATTATAATTTTTTTTAAAGTTATAAGGGTTGGAGAAACCCTTTAATATTTATTTCATGTATATGTTTTGCAGTACACTGATCGGTCCATTTTCTCACATTCTGGTTTATCTGATTTATTTTAATAAACATTTGTCATTAACAAGATTCAGCCAAGCCAAACTGCCAAGTGGTCAAAATGTAGCTGTCTCAAATGTGTTTTTTTACTTTTAGGGAAAATGGCTTGGCCAATTTTTTTTTGCACAAATCTAATAATTATTAAAAAAATAAGCAACAACTCGCACTTGGAACTATACACTAACCTTGGATAGACTAAGACGCATATATTCCTGTACAGCCCAATGCCCCCTGTGCACAGTGGTAAACCATGTATTACTCCCCTTTATTTCAGGAAATAATTGCATTAAAATTAACCTTACATGTTCTACGGTGATGTGACAAATTCAAAGCCAAAATATCCAGAAGAATGGACTTGAAAAACCACACAATGTCAAACATGTTTTTTTGGGGAGTGGTGTGGAGTCAATATTCTGAATTCTGTTCATGGCACCAAAAAAAGAGTGAATTGTGGTGAAAAATTGATGTCTAAGGGACAGTCACTAAATATTGATTTTATGTGCCGATCAAGTGGGAAAAATTAACCAATAAAGGTAAAAACATGAGCAGCAGTGACAAAATTAAATATATATTTATATATTTATTTATTGTAACTAATATATGGTATATAAATATAATTTTTTTGACTGAAGCTCTTGTTTTCCCTCTATTGCTTACTTTTTCTAAATTGATATGTGAACCAACTCCCTAGAAAATGCTCCTGTTAGTGTACTGCAAAATATAAATATATTATTACATTACATTAGACTGGCCCATTTTCACAACTTTTTTTTTTCAGAATTGTTTTTTTGTTTTTTTTTTAGAACCAAACTTTCTCGCCATGCACAGGACCAGTCATTATTCATAGAACCCATACAATATTATTTAATGTAAAGCAATAATGACTGACTCGTCGGCATTTAAGAAATGGCTAATTTATTTCTACAGAGCACGAACTCCAGGTAAAGTGAATCCACTAGTTCTACAAAAGCCAGACAGTATGTTGTCAGATTTACTAAGCAAAGTGATGCCATGGAACGTTGCTTTTAATACACTTGATCTATGTGGTATCAGGATGGTTTAAACTCAAGGTGGTCATACCGGGGAGATAACAGGCTTTTATTTCTCACTTTCAATATGTAAACACATTAAATTATTAGCCCTTGAGGGTAGGATAATGGTGACACTTGGGTAGTGAATGCAGGGGAATAGACAGAAGACAGAAACGATATCTCTCTCAACCTTTGGAGATATTGCAGCCTTTGCTATAATCCACAGAAAGTATCAGATGTCCATTCATTCTTTACTAGTAAATTTTAGAATGTTTGTCTATATATTGGGGAAAGATGGACAGCCAGGTACCCTTAGACTCACATTTTTGTTTAGAAGTTTAGACTATTACGTAATGACCCAGAGTGAAGTTGTTAAAAAAGAAAAATATCAGGTGCAGGCATCCTTCGAAATCCAGAAGTCCAGATACTGTGGACTACATTTCTTCTGATGCTTTGCCAACATTATGGCTGCAAGAACATTATGGGAGATGTCGTTCACAAGATCTGAAGTGGCAAATGTTGCCTACACCCGCCCTAGACCTTGTGTCAACTATTACAATCCTAGAATATTGAGTTCCAAGCAGGTTAGACTTTCTAGTAAATCAACCCTGTGCAATTTCAAAATGAAAACTTCAGGAGTAAAGAAATCAAATATAATTAGCATAGTGGAGCCGGGCAGAGTGACTAAATAGAATTATATTTTATATAAGAAATTATACTTTTATTTAACATTCCCGTGCATGCCAATGCAAGGCATATACAAAACACAACGCTTTCTGAATAAATTCATTCCAAAAAGGTTTCAAAACCTCAAATTTCATTCTGCATAGCAGTAAAGAAAAATGTTTGTTGATCAACAAACAACACTTTTTTTAGTTTCTTTTCTTTCTTTTTGTGTTTGTGAATAAAAGCCCTGACTGTTTCTTCTTAATCTGTTAATTTGTCAAAAGTAAAAAAAAAGAAGACAAATCGAGTAAAGGTAAGAGATAAACTAGAAAGTGTAAATATCCAATTTAAAAATGAAAGCTGTTATTAAACAAAAAATGCAAACAAATAAAACAAAAATCCTTTTTTTTAGCTTTTGGAAAAGGAATGTTCTTTTAAAATGTGAGCAAAATACTGGGGTCTGAGAGAAGTACTCGATTCCAAGACGTAATTTAAGATCATTGTAAACTTGGCATCTTGTATTCGATGTTAGAAGAATTCACTGTAGCTAAAAACTGGAGTAGGCAGCTTCCAAGACGTTCCTCATTTCAAAAGCTTTCAGCTGTCTCCTTTTGATTTTAAAGATGTAAAAATGTGTAATTTGCTAGATGATGATGTAATTTATTAAGAATAATATTCATCTGACTTTTCAGATACATTTACTAAATTCATGGAAGATCCTGATTCATATGGAACAATCCCAGAGCACAGAGTAAGAACATCCCATTGGTTTACATGGTGATTGCGCAGTGGTAAAAAAGCATTTATTACACTCAATATTATATTAATATTATAAATATTTTAACATGAACATTTTGTTTTAGTTTTTTTTGCACACTTTTTGCCAGCTTTATTTTAAATTCAGAATTTCCTTGATTATTCTTAGAAATTCATAGTTCAGTAAATAACCAGATACGTAGACAAATTATCTTATCTCGCTTATCATAACAAATCCATACACTTGTATCATAGGATGAGTGTCAGTGTTAAACCATTTAGATAAATAATATAAGCAGCACCATATAAATGTAACCTCTCGGTTCACCTACCCAACATGAATGACAGATTGGGCTAATGCTCTTGGCTCTGAGCTGGCACACCCGAACATCATCTAACTAAACATTCGTGGAATTTCGTGGTTTTTACCATTGCACCTTAACACGTGCTGTTTTTCAGGTTTCTCACAAAATGCACAGTGTACGGATCTATCAAATAAACATTTGATCTATCATTAAACATCAGTAGAGCATAACCCCTAACATTGGAAAATAAAATAAAATATTTACAAACTAGCATTACCTGCGCAAAGGATTTCAACCTCTTATACTGAATTTGAAGTCAGACAGTTCGTATGTCAGTATTCAAACTGATATAATAAATAAATGGGCATTATCTCCGATATATGACTCTAGAAACAGTCACATGGTTGTTTTCACTATGAAATCTTATCATCTAGTTTATGCACTTGTGAAGATCTGCTGCAGTGTGTGTTTAATCCATTCACTTTATGTGTAATCTTCAAGTCATGAAGAACACATGACTTGTATTTGGGTACCATCCAAAAACAGGTGGCTTCTGATATGCAGACCTCCAATGACAGCATGAGAACATCCGTGGCTGAATCATAAAACCGGAGTCTCTATTGCCCGCCTATGAATAATTGTGGTACAGATTCTTCAAGTTGTCCTTTAAAATGTATTTTTTATTAGTCCAATTAATAGAGACAGGCAAAAACAAATATCAATTCCTAGAAAATCATTCAGATTTTGACACCAGTGATGTGATTTAACAAGAATTAAAATGAGGCAAAGTTCTTTATACAATCCGAGTCGGCATCCAAATATCAATTAGAAGTAAGGGCTGAAACACAGGGCATAATCACCTTTCCATGCCAATTCATTAATTAGGTAATCAAGGAATAGATGTAGAATCTGAAAAGCAAAATCATTTTCCAGGCCAAGTCGTAAACCAGATAAGTAGGATAATCTGAGAGCCAAAGAGTCCTTTGTACAAATCCAAGTCAAAGTCTTGTAGTACATTGAGAGGAAATCATTTAGTAGAGAAGTCCTTTTGCTGGTCTAAGTCGTTAACAGGAGATCATTGGTAAGAGATGAATATTTAGGGTAGAGTCGATAGAACGCTCTATTGTAAAGTGTTGTGGCCTGCAGTAGTAATTCCTGAGGAGATGGAAGTATGTTACAGGCATTCAAATAAAACACATTAACAGTACACCAAGGCACAAACTTTAATTATGTTGCATGAGGGCCATCAGTGTCTCTTAAAGTAAAAGTAAGAATTAAAATAAAAAGGTATATCGATATCATAACAACAGGGCAGTTAATCTCAGACCAGTTATGAAGGCACAGAAACCAACCTATGATATAAACTGCAAAACTTGGACTGTTCATATGTCTTGCTGAGTTGATCGGAGACTACTTTAGTGATGACTAGTGATGTACCAAACTGTTCGCTGGCGAATAGTTCCTGGCGAGCATAGCGTGTTCGCGTTCGCCACGGCGGGCGAACACATGCGCGGCTCGATCCGCCCCCTATTCGTCATCATTGAGTAAACTTTGACCCTGTGCCTCACGGTCAGCAGACACATTCCAGCAAATTAGCTGCAGACCCTCCCTTCCAGACCCTCCCACCTCCTGTACAGCATCCATTTTAGATTCATTCTGAAGCTGCATTCTTAGATAGAGGAGGGAAAGTGTAGCTTCTGCTCATTTGATAGGGTAATTGATAGCTAGGCTAGGGTATTCAGTGTCCACTACAGTCCTGAAGGACTCATCTGATCTCTGCTGTAAGGACAGCACCCCAAAAAGCCCTTTTTAGGGCTAGAACATCAGTCTGCTTTTTTTTTCTGTGTAATGTAATTGCAGTTGCCTGCCTGCCAGCTTCTGTGTCAGGCTCACAGTGGATACTGTGCCCACTTGCCCAGTGCCACCACTCATATCTGGTGTCACAATAGCTTAAGCTTGCATTTAAAAACAATTTTTTTTTCACTGTAATAGATTGAATAGCAGTTAGTTGTCTGCAAGCGTCTGGGTGTCAGGCCTTCAGCGTGTACTCTGCCAACCTCTGCAAGTGCACTTTGCCACTCATAGCTGGTGTCACAATAGCGTGCCTTTAAAAAGAAAAAACGTTTTTCACTGTAAGCTAATAGCAGTTAGTTGTCTGCAAGCGTCTGGGTGTCAGGCCTTCAGCGTGTACTCTGCCAACCTCTGCCAGTGTACTTTGCCACTCATAGCTGGTGTCACAATAGCGTGCCTTTAAAAAGAAAAAACTTGTTCACTGTAAGCTAATAGCAGTCAGTGTCCTTAAAGCAGGTGTCAGGCCTTCAGCGTGTACTCTGCCAACCTCTGCAAGTGCACTTTGCCACTCATATCTGGTGTCACAATAGCGTGCCTTTAAAAAGAAAAAACATTTTTCACTGTAAGCTAATTGCAGTCAGTGTCCTTAAAGCGGGTGTCAGGCCTTCAGTGTGTACTCTGCCAACCTCTGCAAGTGCACATTGCCACTCATATCTGGTGTCACTATAGCGTGCATTTAAAACCAAAAAACTTTTTCCACTATTATAGATTGAATAGCAGTTAGTTTTCTTCAAGCGGGTGTCAGGCCTACAGCGTGTACTCTGCCAACCTCTGCCAGTGCACATTGCTGGTCTCACAGTAGCTTGCACGTAGCTTGCACGCATAGTACCACTAATCCAAAAAAAAATGACAGGCAGAGGCAGGCGACCCCGCAGGGGCCATCGTGGTCGTGGTGCTGTGATTCCCTTTTGCCCTAGAATAATGCCCAGTGTTCAGAGGCCACGTACCCTGAACTTGAAAAGTTCTGAGGACATAGTTGACTGGCTAACACAGGACACCCAATCTTCTACAGCTTCCGCTCGGAACCTTGACGCACCATCCTCCTCCAGCTTAGCTTCGGGCACCTCTCAAGATACCACTCACCCGCCTGCCACCACCACCAACACTAGCACCACAGCCGCTTCACTTGGTATGTCAGAGGAGTTATTTACACATCAGTTTGACGAAATGAGTGATGCACAACCATTATTGCCAGAGGATGTAGATAACAGGGTTATGTCTCAGGCAGGCAGCATTACACACATGGACGTACGGTGTGATGATGATAATGTTGTACCCACTGCTGCTTCCTTTGCTGAGTTGTCAGATACAAGCGAAGCGGTTGATGATGACGATGCGTCCATGGATGTCACGTGGGTGCCCGCTAGAAGAGAAGAAGAACAGGGCGAAAGTTCAGATGGGGAGACAGAGAGGAGGAGGAGGAGACCAGTTGGAAGCAGGGGGGGGTCGTCGCAAGGAGCTAGTGGCACAGTCAGACAGCATGCATCGGCACCCGGGGTCAGCCCGACAGCACGCCAATCAACGCATGCTGTGTCCACCACCAGAATGCCGTCATTGCAGAGCTCAGCAGTGTGGCATTTTTTTTGTGTGTCTGCCTCTGACAACAGCGATGCCATTTACAACCTGTGCCAAAAGAAACTGAGTTGTGGGAAGTCCAACACCCACCTAGGTACAACTGCTTTGCGTAGGCACATGATCGCACATCACAAACGCCTATGGGATCAACACATGAGTACAAGCAGCACACAAACTCAAAGCCGCCATCCTCCTCCTGGTCCAGCATCTTCAGCCACGTCAACAACTGCTGTCCTCCTTGCCCCCTCTCAACCATCCGCCACTCCGTCTCTCGCCTTGAGCAGTTCCCGCTCATCTGCCCACAGTCAGGTGTCTGTCAAGGACATGTTTGAGCGTAAGAAGCCAATGTCAGAAAGTCACCCCCTTGCCCAGAGTCTGACAGCTGGCTTGTCTGAACTATTAGCCCACCAGCTTTTACCATACAAGCTGGTGGAGTCTGAGGCGTTCAAAAGGAAGTAAAGGATTGTGCAAAAGGAAGTAATGGCATGTCTGGCACACAGTGTTGGGGCAAGGGTCCATCTGACCACTGATACCTGGTCTGCAAAGCATGGTCAGGGCAGGTATATCTCCTACACTGCGCATTGGGTAAACCTGCTGACAGCTGCCAAGCATGGAATGCGTGGCTCTGCAGAGGAGTTGGTGACACCGCCACGACTTGCAGGCAGGCCTGCTGCCACCTCCTCTACTCCTCCTACTCCATCCTCTTCCATAACCTCCTCGGCTGAGTCCTCTTCTGCTGCTGCGTCTTGCTCCACATCAACGGCACCCCCCCAGCTCCCCAGGTACTATTCCACATCCCAGATACGGCAGTGTCACTCCGTCTTGGGTTTGACTTGCTTGAAAGCAGAGAGTCACACCGGACAAGCACTCCTGTCCACCCTGAATGCACAGGTGGAAAAGTGACTGACTCCGCAGCAACTGGATATCGGCAAAGTGGTTTGTGACAACGGGACAATTTTGTTGGTGGCATTGAAGTTGGGCAAGTTGACACATGTGCCGTGCATGGCACATGTGTGTAATCTAAACGTACAACACTTTGTGCATAAGTACACAGGCTTGCAGGACATCCTCAAGCAGGCCAGGAAGGTGTGTGGCCATTTCAGGCGTTCCTACACGGCCATGGCGCACTTTGCAGATATCCAGCGGCGAAACAACATGCCAGTGAGGCGCTTGATTTGCGACAGCCCGACACGTTGGAATTCAACACTCCTAATGTTCGACCGCCTGCTCCAACAAGAAAAAGCCATTAATGAATATTTGTATGACCGGTGTGCTAGGACAGCCTCTGGGGAGCTGGGAATTTTTTTGCCACGTTACTGGACGCTCATGCGCAATGCCTGTAGGCTCATGCGTCTTTTTGAGGAGGTGACAAACCTAGTCAGTCGCACCGAAGGCACCATCAGCGACATCATACCATTTGTTTTCTTCCTGGAGCGTGCCCTGCGAAGAATGCTGGATCAGGCCATAGATGAGCGTGAAGAGGAAGAGTTGTGGTCACCATCACCACCAGAAACAGCCTTATCAGCATCGCTTGCTGGACCTGCGGCAACGCTGGAAGAGGATTGTGAGGAAGAGGAGTCAGAGGAGGAATGTGGCTTTGAGGAGGAGGAGGAAGACCAACCACAACAGGCATTCCAGGGTGCTCGTTGTCACCGATCTGGTACCCGTGGTGTTGTACGTGGCTGGGGGGAAGAACATACCTTCATTGAGATCACTGAGGAGGAGGAACGGGAAATGACTAGCTCGGCTTCCAACCTTGTGCAAATGGGGTCTTTCATGCTGTCATGCCTGTTGAGGGACCCTCGTATAAAAATGCTGAAGGAGAACGACCTGTACTGGGTGTCCACGCTACTAGACCCCCGGTATAAGCAGAAAGTGGTGGAAATGTTACCAAATTACAACAAGTCGGAAAGGATGCAGCATTTGCAAAATAAATTAAAAAGTATGTTTTACACAGCGTATAAGGGTGATGTCACAGCACAACGGGAATCTAACAGGGGAAGAGGTGAAAGTCATCCTCCTCCTCCAACGACCACGCCGGTAAGGACAGGACACTTTAAAGACATGTTGTTGATGGAGGACATGCAGAGCTTTTTAAGTCCTATGCATTGCCACAGCCCTTCAGGATCCACCCTCAGAGAACGACTCGACCGACAGGTAGCAGGCTACCTCGCCTTAACTGCAGATATCGACACTCTGAGGAGCGATGAACCCCTTGACTACTGGGTGTGCAGGCTTGACCTGTGACCCAAGCTATCCCAATTTGCGATAGAACTTCTGGTCCTGTCAGAAAGGACCTTCAGTGCAGCAGGAGGTATTGTCACTGAGAAGAGAAGTCGCCTAGGTCAAAAAAGTCTAGATTACCTCACCTTTATTAAGATGAATGAGAGATGGATCCCGAAGGGACTGACAGCGGGCGATACATTCGACTAAAAAAGGCCTGATGAGATGAGCTGCCTTGGGCTAAAAATGGTGACCCTATGTAGGAGGAACAGTCCCTATTCTGCTCTGTGTCAGTGTGTATCAGGGTCCCTGAGGACAGGTGTCAATCCATATCGGCCAAGTGACCCTATGTAGGGGGAACAGTCCCTATTCTGCTCTGTGTCAGTGTGTATCAGGGATCATTAGGATAGGTGTCAATCCATATCTGCCAAGTGACCCTATGTAGGGGGGACAGTCCCTATTCTGCTCTGTGTCAGTGTGTATCAGGGTCTCTGAGGACAGGTGTCAATCCATATGTCAAGGTGTCAATATGGCATATGTCAGGTGTCAATCCATATCCATTGTGATTTAGGAATGTTAGGTGATTTATGCCCTTTATGGATTAAAACCAGACTCTGCATCAACTGTGTAGTTTTCCATGTGAGTTTTGCCATGGATCCCCCTCCGGCATGCCACAGTCCAGGTGTTAGTCCCCTTGAAACAACTTTTCCATCACTATTGTGGCCAGAAAGAGTCCCTGTGGGTTTTAAAATTTGCCTGCCCATTGAAGTCAATGGCGGTTCGCCCGGTTCGCCGGTTCGCGAACGTTTGCGGAAATTCGTGTCCGCCGTTCGCGAACCGAAAATTTTGTGTTCGCGACATCACTAGTGATGACCACTTGTGTTCTTTGTTCTTACTGACCAAGTAAGAAAGGAATTTGTGATTGGCTCTTACACACACTTAAATCACTATATAAGTAGAAGATTTACATTCTACCATTTCAAGAACCGTGGAAACATTTATCATTTACAAGATAAATAATTATAAACTTGGAATAAATGCAGAAAATAAGACTTCTTGGTTCAATGTAACTTTTGGCTTTGATCAGTATGCAAATAATGATTTGTGTGGCAGCCAAACCGGTGTCATCAGGTGTTGAGAAAATATACTTAAGACAATTTGGCAGTCGTCTGATCCCTGAATCTTCGTTTTTTTCATCATAGAATGATTTGAAAATATATTTCTGACACATATAAACTCCTAACCTCGTGTTTTGTCTGTCAATAGTGCTATGAAAAGCATTTAAAATATAACAGAATTGAAATTAGTAATTAGTAAAGAGAACAGAAAATGCTTTTAACATAAAACATAGATGAAAACTGATTTTTTTATTTTTTTATTAATATGTACAAGCTGATCATCTGCCAGGCTGGGAATAAATGACATAAAGGAGTAGGTATTGATAAAACCATAGACATCAAAGACTGGAAATAATTGGATGGATACAGTTGATTTTATGGACCAGTTCAGCAAAGGTCAGTTATTGAGGGAATTCCGTCATCTTAGAGAAAGGGATGAAATAGACTGTAAATATTGTCTCAATATCGTATTGTTTCAGTCATACTGCACATTAGCATTGCGGATGAATACAATTGGGAGACCATGTTGATGTTAGAGCCAGAAAGTAATACAGAGACTTAAATTGGGTCTTTTCTTGAGAGTCAGACATTCTGTTCTGTTGTTGTGATGATCATATTTATGTTAGGTGGTAGATTGATTATATAGTTCATCATCATATCATCTCAAACTCTGAATAGCATAGCCAATGACTTTGGGTGTTTTTTGTTTGTGTTACATTTCTACTGTATGGATTTGGCACATAAGAGAGGTACTGACATATCAGATTCTCTTTTAATAGTGATGTCGCGAACATAACATTTTCGGTTCTCAAACGGCGAACGCTAACTTCCGCAAATGTTTGCGAACGGGCGAACCAGGCGAACCGCCATAGACTTCAATGGGCAGGCGAATTTTAAAACCCACAGGGACTCTTTCTGGCCACAATAGTGATGGAAAAGTTGTTTCAAGGGGACTAACACCTGGACTGTGTCATGCCGGAGGAGGATCCATGGCAAAACTCCCATGGAAAATTACATAGTTGATGCAGAGTCTGGTTTTAATCCATACAGGCCATAAATCACCTAACATTCCTAAATTGTTTGGAATAACGTGCTTTAAAACATCAGGTATGATGTTGTATCGATCAGGTAGTGTAAGGGTTACACCCGCTTCACAGTGACAGACCAAACTCCCTGTTTAATCTTACCGCAAACAACTGCAAACAGTCCATTTGCACAACCGCAAACTCCCAATTTGCACAAGATTGGATATCAAGCTAGCCATGTCCCGTTCCTTGCCCTCACTGATGTCATTGAAGGTCTCTCTTCCTCCACCCAGGAAGCGGGAGATGGAAAAAGATGCTTGGTCGATCCTCCTACTTCAAATTTGGGGCACTGCGCGTGCAATCTAATGTGCCACCAGATAGGAATAGTACTACTTAACACACCACTCCTATCAGTTTAATCCCTGTATATAAGGCATCGATTTTAGGAAGCGTGAGATGGAAAAAGATGCTTGGTCGGTCCTCCTACTTCAAATTTGGGGCACTGCGCATGCAATCTAATGTGCCACCAAATAGGAGTGGTGTGTTAAGTAGTACTATTCCTATCAGTTTAATCCCTGTTATGTCCCCTATCAGGGGACGTGTATATAAGTCATCGATTTTAGGAAGCGGGAGATGGAAAAAGATGCTTGGTCGGTCCTCCTACTTCAAATTTGGGGCACTGGGCGTGCAATCTAATGTGCCACCAGATAGAAGTAGTGTGTTAAGTAGTACTATTCTTAGCAGTTTAATCCCTGTTACGTCCCCTATCAGGGGACGTGTATATAAGGCATCGATTTTAGGAAGCGGGAGATGGAAAAAGATGCTTGGTCGGTCCTCCTACTTCAAATGTGGGGCACAGCGCGTGCAATCTAATGTGCCACCAGATAGGAGTGGTGTGTTACGTAGTCCCCCTCATCAGGCCTTTTTTAGTCGAATGTATCGCCCACTGTCAGTCCCTTTGGGATCCATCCCTCATTCATCTTAATAAAGGTGAGGTAATCTAGACTTTTTTGACCTAGGCGACTTCTCTTCTCAGTGACAATACCTCCTGCTGCACTGAAGGTCCTTTCTGACAGGACACTTGAAGCGGGGCAGGCCAGAAGTTCTATCGCAAATTGGGATAGCTTAGGCCACAGGTCAAGCCTGCACACCCAGTAGTCAAGGGGTTCATCGCTCCTCAGAGTGTCGATATCTGCAGTTAAGGTGAGGTAGTCTGCTACCTGTCGGTCGAGTCGTTCTCTGAGGGTGGACCCCGAAGGGCTGTGGCGATGCGTAGGACTTAAAAAGCTCTGCATGTCCTCCATCAACAACACGTCTGTAAAGCGTCCTGTCCTTGCCGGCATAGTCGTGGGAGGAGGAGGATTACTTTCACCTCTTCCCCTGTTAGATTCCCTTTGTGCTGTGACATCACCCTTATAAGCTGTGTAAAGCATACTTTTTAATTGATTTTGGAACTGCTGCATCCTTTCTGACTTGCCGTAATCCGGTAACATTTCAGGCACTTTCTGCTTATACCGGGGGTCTAGTAGCATGGACACCCAGTACAGGTCATTCTCCTTCAGCCTTTTTATACGAGGGTCCCTCAACAGGCACAACAGCATGAAAGACCCCATTTGCACAAGGTTGGATGCCGAGCTACTCATGTCCTGTTCCGCGTCCTCAGTGATCTCTCTGAAGGTATGTTCTTCCCCCAGCCACGTACAACACCACGGGTACCAGATAGGTGACAACGAGCACCCTGGGATGCCTGTTGTGGTTGGTCTTCCTCCTCCTCCTCAAAGCCACATTCCTTCTCTGACTCCTCTTCCTCACAATCCTCTTCCAGCGTTGCCGCAGGTCCAGCAAGCGATGCTGATAAGGCTGTTTCTGGTGGTGATGGTGACCACAACTCTTCCTCTTCACGCTCATCTACGGCCTGATCCAGCACTCTTCGCAGGGCACGCTCCAGGAAGAAAACAAATGGTATGATGTCGCTGATGGTGACTTTGGTGCAACTGACTAGGTTTGCCACCTCCTCAAAAGGACGCATGAGCCTACAGGCATTGCGCATGAGCATCCAGTAACGTGGCAAAAAAATTCCCAGCTCTGCAGAGGCTGTCCTAGCACCCCGGTCATACAAATACTCGTTAACAGCTTTTTCTTATTGGAGCAGGCGGTCGAACATTAGGAGTGTTGAATTCCAACGTGTCGGGCTGTCGCAAATCAAGTGCCTCACTGGCATGTTGTTTCGCCGCTGGATATCAGAAAAGTGCGCCATGGCCGTCTAGGAACGCCTGAAATGGCCATACACCTTCCTGGCCTGCTTAAGGACGTCCTGTAAGCCTGGGTACTTATGCACAAAGTGTTGTACGATCAGATTACGGCACATGTGTCAACTTGCCCAACTTCAATGCCGCTAACAAATTTCTTCCGTTGTCACAAACCACTTTGCCGATCTCCAGTTGGTGCGGAGTCAGCCACTGATCCACCTGTGCGTTCAGGGCGGACAGGAGTGCTGGTCCGGTGTGACTCTCTGCTTTCAGGCAAGTCAACCCCAAGACGGCGTGACACTGCCGTATCCGGGATGTGGAACAGTACCTGGGGAGCTGGGGGGGTGCCGTTGATGTGGAGCAAGACGCAGTAGCACAAGAGGACTCAGCCGAGGAGGTTATGGAAGAGGATGGAGTAGGAGGAGTAGAGGAGGTGGCAGCAGGCCTGCCTGCAAGTCGTGGCAGTGTCACCAACTCCTCTGCAGAGCCACGCATTCCATGCTTGGCAGCCGTCAGCAGGTTTACCCAATGCGCAGTGTAGGTGATATACCTGCCCTGACCATGCTTTGCAGACCAAGTATCAGTGATCAGATGGACCCTTGCCCCAACACTGTGTGCCAGACATGCCATTAATTCCTTTTGCACAATCGAGTACAGGTTGGGGATTGCCCTTTGTGCAAAGAAATTTCGGCCGGGTAGCTTCCACTGCGGTGTCTCAATAGCTACAAATTTTTTAAACGCCTCAGACTCCACCAGCTTGTATGGTAAAAGCTGGTGGGCTAAGAGTTCAGTCAAGCCAGCTGTCGGACGCCGGGCAAGGGGGTGACTTTGTGACATTGGCTTCTGACGCTCAAACATGTCCTTGACAGACACCTCACTGTGGGCAGATGAGCAGGAACTGCTCAAGGCGAGATACGGAGGGGCGGATGGTTGAGAGGGGGCAAGGAGGACAGCAGTGGTTAATGTGGCTGAAGATGCTGGACCAGGAGGAGGATGGCGGCTTTGAGTTTGTATGCTGCTTGTACTCATGTGTTGATCCCATAGGCGTTTGTGATGTGCGATCATGTGCCTTCGCAAAGCAGTTGTACCTAGGTGGGTGTTGGACTTCCCATGACTCAGTTTCTTTTGGCACAGGTTGCAAATGGCATCGCTGTTGTCAGAGGCAGACACACAAAAAAAAATGCCACACTGCTGAGCTCTGCAATGACGGCATTCTCGAGGTGGCAACAGCATGCGTTGATTGGCGTGCTGTCTGGCTGACCCCGGGTGCCGATGCATGCTTTATGACTGTGCCACTAGCTCCTTGAGACGACCTCCCCCTGCTTCCAACTCGTCTCCTCCTCCTCCTCTCTGTCTCCCCATCTGAACTTCCCCCCTGTTCTTCTTCTCTTCTAGCGGGCACCCACGTGACATCCACGGACGCATCATCATCATCAACTGCTTCACTTGTATCTGAAGCAGCAGTGGGTGCAACATCATTATCATCACACCGTATGTGTGTAATGCTGCCTGCCTGAGACATAACCCTGTTATCTACATCCTCTGGCAATAATGGTTGTGCATCACTCATTTTTTCCAACTGATGTGTAAATAACTCCTCTGACATACCAAGTGAAGTGGCTGTGGTGCTAGTGTTGGTGGTGGTGGCAGGCGGGCGAGTGGTAACTTGAGAGGTGCCCGAAGCTAAGCTGGAGGAAGATGGTGCATCGAGGTTCCGAGCGGAAGCTGTAGAAGATTGGGTGTCCTGTGTTAGCCAGTCAACTATGTCCTCAGAACTTTTTTTCAAGTTCAGGGTACGTGGCCTCTGAACACTGGGCATTATTCTAGGGCCAAAGGGAATCACAGCACCACCACCACGACGGCCCCTGCGGGGTGGTCTGCCTCTGCCTGTCATTTTTTTTTCGATTAGTGGTACTATGCGTGCAAGCTACTGTGACAACAGATATGAGTGGCACTGGTGTGACACTGTGCCCTGGCAGGCCCTGAAACACACACTCGTGAAGGAAACTGACTGCTATTATATTACAGTCCAAAAGTTTTTTTTTTTGTTAAATGCAAGCTATTGTGACACCAGATATGAGTGAGTGGTGTCACTGGGCAGGCCCTGAAACGCACACTAGTGAAGGAAACTGCCTGCTATTATATTACAGTCCAAAAGTTTTTTTTTTGTTAAATGCAAGCTATTGTGACACCAGCTATGAGTGGTGGCACTGGGCAAGTGGGCACAGTATACGCTGTGAGCCTGACACACACGCTGGCAGACAACTAACTGCTATTCAATCTATTACAGTCAAAATTGTATTTTTTTTAAAAATGTACACTACTGTTACACCCAGGGGCGGGCTGGGCCGGGGGGCAGGGAGGCAATTGCCCCCCAGGCCACCCTAAATCCTATTAAGACCGGCCTTTAAATGCTGCAGCCGCCTGAGCGCTCTGTAAAGAGCCTTAGGCAGCTGCCGCACTGCCTCACCTCCCCTCCCCTGTAGCGTGGCCGAGCTGCTCTCCGGTCCGCAGTGCCCGGCCGGAGTGATGGGAAGGTGCACGCTCAGTGTGCACTTCCTTTCAGTGTGGCCGGTTACAGGAAACAGAAACTCCTGTTCCGCGCAGAGTTTCTGTTTCCTGTATCCGGTCGGACTGACAGGAAGTGCACACTGAGCGTGCACCTTCCCATCACTCCGGCCGGGCACCGCGGACCAGAGAGCAGCTCGGCCACGCTACAGGGGAGGGGGTAAGAAGAAGAGGGGAGGGGAGGAGTAAGAAGAGGGGAGGGGGAGGAGTAAGGAGAGGGGAGGGGGGAGAGTAAGAGGAGAGGAGGGGTGGGGAGGAGTAAGAGGAGGGGAGGGGGGAGAGTAAGAAGAGGGGAGGGGGGAGAGTAAGAGGAGGGGAGGGGGGAGAGTAAGAAGCAGGGAGGGGGCAGTGTAAGAGGAGGGGGGAGAGTAAGAAGAGGGGAGGGGAGAGTAAGAAGAGGGGAGGGGGGAGTAAGAAGAGGGGAGTGTAAGAGGAGGGGAGGGGGGAGAGTAAGAAGAGGGGAGGGAGGGGAGAGTAAGAAGAGGGGAGGGGGGAGTAGGAAGAAGGGAGGGGGTAAGAAGAGGGGAGGGGAATAAGAAGAGGGGAGGGGGGAGTAAGAAGGAGAGGGGGGAGTAAGAAGAGGGGAGGTGGAGTAAGAGGGGAGGGGGAGTAAGAAGAGGGGAGGGGGGAGTAAGAGGGGAGGGGGAGTAAGAAGAGAGGAGGGGGGAGTAAGAGGGGAAAGGGGAGTAAGAAGAGGGGGGAGTAAGAGGGGAGGCGGGAGTAAGCGGAGGGAGAAGTAAGAAGAGGGGTGGAGTAAGAAGAGGCGAGGGGGGAGAGTAAGAAGAAGGCGGGAGTAAGAAGAGGCGAGGGAAGGAGTAAGAAGAGGGCAGGGGGGATAATAAGAGGGGGGAGTAAGAGGGGAGGGGGAGTAAGAGGGGAGGGGGGAGTAAGGGGAGGGGCAGAGTAAGAGGAGGGGGGAGTAAGAAGAGGGGAGGGGGAGTAAAAAGAGGGGGAGTAAGAAGAGGGGGGTGTAAGAAGGAGGGGAGAAAAGAAAAAGAGGGGGGAAGAAGAGGTGGAGGGGAGTAAGAAGAGAGGAGAAGGGGGGAAAGAAGGAGAGAGATAAGAAAAAGAGGGGGGTAAGAAGAAAAAGGGGGGGAGTAAGAAAAAGAGGGGGAAGTAAGAAGAAGAAGAAGAGGAGGGAGTAAGAAAAAGAGGGGGGAGTAAGAATAAGAAGAGTGGAGAGTAAGACGAAGAAGGGGTAAGAAGAAGAAGGGGGAGTAAGAAGAGGGGGTAGTAAGAAGAAGGGGGAAGTAAGAAGGAGGGGAGACTAGAAAAAGAGGGGAGTAAGAAAAAGAGTGGGGAGTAAGAAGAACAAGAGTGGGGAGTAATTAGAAGAAGGGGGGGTAAGAAGAAGGGGGTAAGAAGAAGAAGGGGGAGTAAGAAGAAGAGGGGGAAGTAAGAAGAAGGGGGAGTAAAAAGAAGAGGGGGGAGTAAGAAGAAGAAGGGGTAAGAAGAAGAAGGGGGGTAAGAATAAGAAGGGGGGTAAGAAGAAGAAGGGGTAAGAAGAAGAATGGGGTCAGAAGAAGAATGGGGTAAGAAGAAGAATGGGGTTAAGAAGAAGAAGTGGGGGTAAGAAGAAGGGGTAAGAAGAAGAAGGGGGAGTAAGAAGAAGTAGGAGGGTTAAGAAGAAGAAGGGGGAGTAAGAAGAAGAAGAAGGGGGGTAAGAAGAAGGGGGAGTAATAAGAAGAAGGGGTTAAGAAGAACAAGGGGGGAGTAAGAAGAACAAGCGGGGGAATTAAGAAGAACACAGGGAGGAGGGGGGTAAGAAGAACACAGGGGGGGTGAGGAGAACACACAGAGGGAGGAGTGAGAAGAACACATGGAGGGTGGAGGGCAGGGCCGTTTGAAGGAATTTGGGGGCCCCAAGCAAAACGGACATGGAGGCCCCCCCAAACTCCAACGCCCCCACCCCCCACATGCACGCAAGGCCTACAGGGCGCCTGCACCCGAGTCCTTTCCCCCCTCCCCCCCCAAGTCCGCCCACAGGGATGCAGTGTCTGCAGGGCTGGTGCAAGGATTTTTGCCGCCCTAGGCAAAAGTAAAGTTTGCCGCCCCCCATGTGACATCACAGTGCCCCACCCATATGATCTGCCATGTTAACTAACACAGTGCTGCAGTGCCGCCGTGTTTACAATAAAAGGCCTGCAGGGACAGGCTATAGACACCAGAACCACTACATTAAGCTGCAGTGGTTCTGGGGAATATAGTGTCCCTTTAATGTGAGGTAAATTAGAGATTAGTGCCACGAATAATATAGTAGATTGCCTACTTACAACCAGATGAGGATGATGATGGGCTTCAGCTGCCGTCTGGCTCCACTGGTCTGGTGTAGAACAGGCTCTCTGGAGGCGGTTTGTAACTGTGGTCACAAAAATTCAATGTTCTGGGAGAACGGGAAGCAGCTCCATTTTTTGAGGGCCATTTACACAGCTCAAGGTCTGGGTCCCAGGGTCCACCTTCTTGTTCCACCAATGAGTTTGTTCACAGGGGTGTGTGTGTGTGTGGGGGATGTCCTGATGTGTGTAAGGAATGCATTGTGTGAATCTGTGTTTGTATGTGTAAGGGCTGCAAGGTGAGTTTGTGTATGTATGGGATGCAGTGTGTGTGTCTGTAAGGCAGTGTTTCCCAACCCAGTACTCAAGGCACACCTACCAGTCCAGGATTTAAGGATTACCCAGTTTTGTCTAAGGTGTTTTTAGAAAAAAAAGAAAAAACACCTTAGACACAACTGGGTCACCCCTAAATCCTGGACTGGTAGGTGTGCCTTGAGGACTGGGTTGGGAAACACTGCTGTAAGGGATGCACTGAGTGTGTGGAAGGGGTGCATTGTGTGTTGCTGTGTGTAAGGGATGCATTGCTTGTGTATGTGTGTCTGTGTGTAATGCATTGTGTGTTTTTCTGTGTGCAAGGGGTGCATTGTGTGTGTGTGTGATGGATGTCAATCTCTCCCCCTACCCCCGTCAATTTCCTTCTTCTCCCCCCTCTCCAATTTCCTTCTTCTCCCCCTCCCTCTCATTGCCTTCTCCCCCTCCAAATTCCTTCTTCTCCCCCTCCCTCTCATTTCCTTCCTTCTCCCCCCTCCAATTTCCTTCCTCCCCCCTCCAATTTCCTTCCTCCCCCCTCCAATTTCCTTCCTCTCCCCCTCCAATTTCCTCCCCCCACCTCAAATTTCCTTCCTCTCCCCCTGTCTCAAATTTCCTTCCTCTCCCCCTCCCTCAAATTTCCTCCCTTCCTCTCCCCCTCCCTCAAATTTCCTCCCTTTCTCTCCCCCCTCAAATTCCTACCTCTCCCTCCCCTCCCTCAAATTTCCTTCCTCTCCCCCCCTTAAAATTTCCACCCTTCCTCTCCCCCCCCAAATTTCCTTCCTCTCCCCCTTCAAATTTCCTCCCTTCCTCTCCCCCCCAAATTTCCTCCCTCCCTCTCCCCCCCACTCCCTCAAATTTCCTCCCTCCCTCTCCCCCCCCACCCACTAAAATTTCCTCCCCCCCACTCAAATTTCCCCCCCCCCAAATTTCCTCCCCCCCACCCACTCAAATGACGTCATCTTCCGGCTCCGGCATCTGTACGGTGCGCGAGGGAGCTGAAGAGGAAGCACTCAGAAGAGAGTGCTCCCTCGCGCGCCTGCCGGGTGTCAGCAGGGCCAGCCTCTGGGGGGCCCTGAGGTGACCGGCTGCTGGGCCCCCCAGGAGAAGAGGCTGGCCCAGTGGGTACATACCGGGGTCCCAGGACCCCCTGCGACCCGGTATGTACCCACTGAATGTGGGGTCCGGACGACCTGCCGGCTCTGCTTGGGGCCCCGGGCCAGCTCGGGGTCCCAAGCAGTTGCTTGGTTTGCCTGTCCGGTAGCAACGGGCCTGGAGGGGGGAGGGAGGAAATTTGAGGGGGGAGGGGGGGATGGAGGAAATTTGGTGGGGGGAGGGAGGAAATTTGAGGGGGAGGGAGGAAATTTGAGGGGGGAGGGAGGAAATTTGAGTGGGTGGGGGAGAGGAAATTTGAGTGGATGGGGGGGAGGAAATTTGAGTGGGGGGAAATTTTAGTGGGTGGGGGGAGATGGAGGGAGGAAATTTGAGGGAGTGGGGGGGAGAGGGAGGGAGGAAATTTGGGGGGGAGGAAGGGAGGAAATTTGAAGGGGAGAGGAAGGAAATTTGGGGGGGAGAGGAAGGGAGGAAATTAGAAGGGGGGAGAGGAAGGAAATTTGAGGGAGGGGAGGGAGAGGTAGGAATTTGAGGGGGGAGTGGAAGGGAGGGAATTTGAGGGAGGGGGAGAGGAAGGGAGGAAATTTGAGGGAGGGGAGAGGAAGGGAGGAAATTTGAGGGGGAGAGGAAGGAAATTTGAGGGAGGGGGAGAGGAAGGAAATTTGAGGGAGGGGGAGGAAGGAAATTTGAGGGGGGAGGAAGGAAATTGGAGGGGGAGAGGAAGGAAATTGGAGGGGGAGGAAGGAAATTGGAGGGGGGAGAAGGAAGGAAATGAGAGGGAGTGGGAGAAGAAGGAAATTAGAGGGGGGGAGAAGGCAATGAGAGGGAGGGGGAGAAGAAGGAAATTGGAGAGGGGGGAGAAGAAGGAAATTGACGGGGTAGGGGGAGAGATTGACATCCATCACACACACACACAATGCACCCCATGCACACAGAAAAACACACAATGCATTACACACAGACACACATACACCAGCAATGCATCCCTTACACACAGCAACACACAATGCACCCCTTCCACACACTCAGTGCATCCCTTACAGCAGTGTTTCCCAACCCAGTCCTCAAGGCACACCTACCAGTCCAGGATTTAGGGGTGACCCAGTTGTGTCTAAGGTGTTTTTTCTTTTTTTTCTAAAAACACCTTAGACAAAACTGGGTAATCTTAAAAATCCTGGACTGGTAGGTGTGCCTTGAGTACTGGGTTGGGAAACACTGCCTTACAGACACACACACTGCATCCCATACATACACAAACTCACCTTGCAGCCCTTACACATACAAACACAGATTCACACAATGCATTCCTTACACACATCAGGACATCCCCCCCCCCACACACACACCCCTGTGAACAAACTCATTGGTGGACCCTGGGACCCAGACCTTGAGCTGTGTAAATGGCCCTCAAAAAATAGAGCTGCTTCCCGTTCTCCCAGAACATTGATTTTTTGTGACCACAGTTACAAACCGCCTCCAGAGAGCCTGTTCTACACCATACCAGTGGAGCCAGACGGCAGCTGAAGCCCATCATCATCCTCATCTGGTTGTAAGTAGGCAATCTACTATATTATTCGTGGCACTAATCTCTAATTTACCTCACATTAAAGGGACACTATATTCCCCAGAACCACTGCAGCTTAATGTAGTGGTTCTGGTGTCTATAGCCTGTCCCTGCAGGCCTTTTATTGTAAACACGGCGGCACTGCAGCACTGTGTTAGTTAACATGGCAGATCATATGGGTAGGGCACTGTGATGTCACATGGGGGGCGGCAAACTTTACTTTTGCCTAGGGCGGCAAAAATCCTTGCACCGGCCCTGCAGACACTGCATCCCTGTGGGCGGACTCGGGGGGGGGGGGGAAAGGACTCGGGTGCAGGCGCCCTGTAGGCCTTGCGTGCATGTGGGGGGTGGGGGGGGTGGAGTTTGGGGGGGCCTCCATGTCCGTTTTGCTTGGGGCCCCCAAATTCCTTCAAACGGCCCTGCCCCCCTCCCCCCTCAAATTTCCTCCCTCCCCCCCTCCCCCCTCAAATTTCCTCCCTCCCCCCTCCCCCTCAAATTTCCTCCCTCCCCCCTCAAATTTCCTCCCTCTCCCCCACCCCCACTCACTGAAATGTCCTCCCTGACACCCGGCAGGCGCGTGAGGGTGCACTCTCCCTGGCTGAGTGTTTCCTCTTCAGCTCCCTCGCGCGCCGCGTACTGATGCCGGAGCCGGAAGATGACGTCATCTTCCGGCTCCAGCATCAGTACGGTGCGCGAGGGAGCTGAAGAGGAAGCACTCAGAGGAGAGTGCTCCCTCGCGCGCCTGCCGGGTGTCAGCAGGGCCAGCCTCTGGGGGGGCCTGAGGTGACCGGTTGCTGGGCCCGCCAGGAGAAGAGGCTGGCCCAGTGGGTACATACCGGGGTCGCAGGGCCCCCTGCGACCCGGTATGTACCCACTTAATGTGTGGTTCGGACGACCTGCCGGCTCTGCTTGGGGCCCCGGGCCAGCTCGGGGCCCCAAGCAGTTGCTTGGTTTGCCTGTCCGGTAGCGACGGGCCTGGTGGAGGGGGGGATGAGAAGAGCACAGTGATTACTCTTCACTTCCTCCCAGCCTACAGAGCAGTGCATGGGGGAGAGAGAGGAGGAGGCATGATTTAATCTTACAATAAATCCTCTAAGCAAACCTTTATAAATTTGGGGGCATCAGCTCTGTTTCCACAGTTTATTGGTGTTTACTCTGATGTCTGTATTAATATTGAGGGATGTCTAAGTAGTAACGTCAGTGTGTGTCAGCAGGGCCAGCCGTTGGGGTGGGCAAGCTGTGCGGTCACGCAGGGTGCCATGACAACAGAGGCACCCGGCGACCAACACAGCTCACAAGTTGGGTACACCAGCATATTTAATTTAAACGATTCGCTGGTGGACCACTGGTGCGCACCAGCAGTAGGTGCAGTCAGATCATATCCTCTCCCTTGTGGTTCCGGCGCTCAGTTAGTGAGTCAGAGCACAGGCTCAGAGATTCTCAGCCTGTGCTCTGACAACATTGAAAGTCAGAGCCGTGAAGGAGCGGGTATGGCAAAGAGCTACTGATTAGCATAACATCAATATCCGTTATAAAACCAGGAAAAGGTGGGCATGGATGGTGAACTGATTTGGTTTCCGCAATGGGCCACTTGACTGGTTTTGCCCCCCAGGTCTAAGGCTGCCAGCCCCCCCCTGGTTACACCAGATATGAGTTGCACTGGTGTGACACTGTGCCCTGGCAGGCCCTGAAACGCACACTCGTGAAGGAAACTGACTGCTATTATATTACAGTCCAAAAAGTTTTTTTTGTTAAATGCAAGCTATTGTGACACCAGTGAGTGAGTGGTGGCACTGGGCAGGCCCTGAAACGCACACTAGTGAAGGAAACTGACTGCTATTATATTACAGTCCAAAAAGTTTATTTTGTGTTAAATGCAAGCTATTGTGACACCAGTGAGTGAGTGGTGGCACTGGGCAGGCCCTGAAACGCACACTAGTGATGGAAACTGACTGCTATTATATTACAGTTAAAAAAGTTTTTTGTTTTTTTTAAATGCAAGCTATTGTGACACCAGTGAGTGAGTGGTGGCACTGGGCAAGTGGGCACAGTATATGCTGTGAGCCTGACACACAGGCTGGCAGGCAGGCAACTGCAATTACATTACACAGAAAAAAAAAAAGCAGACTGATGTTCTAGCCCTTAAAAGGGCTTTTTGGGGTGCTGTCCTTACAGCAGAGATCAGATGAGTCATTCAGGACTGTAGTGGACACTGAATACACTAGCCTAGCTATCAATTTCCCTATCAAATCAGCAGCAGCTACACTGTCCCTACTCTCACTAAGAATGCAGCTTCACAATAAATGTAAAATGGATGCTGTCCAGGAGGTGGGAGGGTCTGGGAGGGAGGATCTGCTGCTGATTGGCTGGAATGTGTCTGCTGACTGTGAGGTACAGGCAGGGTTAAAGTTTACTCAATGATGATGAATACGGGGCGGACCGAACAGCGCATGTGTTCACCATCTGTGGTGAACGTGAACAAGCGATGTTCGCCAGGAACTATTCGCTGGCGAACAGTTCGGGACAACACTATCTTTTAACAGTATAATTATATTGAGGACATCTCCTTTACCTTGCCTCAATGCTATGCCCTGTTACTAGTGCTCTATGTCCTACCGGTGAAACACTCCTTTAAGATCTCTTCACGTCCCTAAAAACCAAACTGTCCATTAATAATTATAGGCCACCACATTCCCTTGCTGCAGTGAGTTTCCAGACATGATGAGCCTCCCATGCATTGCTGGGATGTCACCAACATCACTCATTTGTGCCTGCTGGGGGTCTCTCTATTTTGACTGCAGGCCCTGCCAAACAAAACAGCCGACTGTTTCCCCAATGTCATTATCGCTGTTGGTTTAATTTGTGTTTTATTGAGAAAGCTTTATGGCTCCTAGTCATTTAAATGACCCCGTAGCAGCTACAATTATAGTTTATAGCATTGATCCCGCAAAGGTTTACAATGGCTGTGTTCTTTTTATTGATTATGCAGTTCCCCCCCCACTGTGCATTATATTATAATAAAGCAGTACCTGTTATTTCAGCTCATTGTCCCTACATAATGACTGCCTTTTGTCATTACAATTTGCAGCAAACGTGTCATATTTGATTTATTATGATTTATCCTCTGTTACTCTATAGCTGCATCTCAGAATGATTTCATATTTTAAATTGTGTAATTTCACTATTTATTGCCTGCTGATTGTATTGCTCCACAATATAAATAATGAAATAAGAGATGTTTTAAAGAAACAAGCCAACTGAAGAGTTTAAAATAATCCCCTCTTTCTCACTCCATAGAGATGCAGATTTCAAGTGAAATTGGCACTTCTATAAAGCCTCTGAGTTGTACCTCCCTGGCGATCAGGGCCGGACTGGGACAAAAATTCAGCCCGGGCAATTAAAGGCAGAGTAGCCCACTATTAAGGGCAGGGTCAGAAAGGGGGCATGTCATGTCACCACCACCAAATGAGTATGTTAATGTCACGCTTCTCCAGAGCATCCAGTGTTTTTAGATGGAAGTAAATGCAATGTTGTTTCTTTTGGGGCCACAATAGTGTCCACAATAGTGGGATACCAGAGATCAAAACAGGAACAGGGCTGTTAAAGTGTTGTGCATGTGTGGGGATGTTCCCTGTGGTGTTGTATATGTTTGGAGGTTGCATGTGTGTAGAACAGACTTTTTGTGTTGTATTGTGTGTAAAGGGGTCTGTTTGTGGCGTACTGCATGTGGCTAGGGACTGCAGTCTGTGTTTCTGGGTTGTAAAGTATGTGTGTGTGTATTTATATAGGGCCTGTGGAGTGTGTGGGCCTAGTGGATGTAGTGTGTGCATGTAAAGAGCTGTACTGTGTGTTTGTGAGTGTATCTAGGGGCTCTAGTGTGTGTATGCATATAGGAGCTGTACAGCGCATGTGTATAGGTGCAGTGATGTATGCATAGGTGGTGTAGTGTGTACAGGCGGTGCGGAATATGTATTTATAGGGGATATAAATTACTGTGTTTGCATGCAGGAGGTGTAATGTGTGTGTTTAAAGGGTCATAACGCATGAAAGTGCAGCGAGTGTAATGTATGTTTAGGGGGTATAGAGTGTGTATGTGAGTGCCGGGGGTATAGTGTGTATATAAGGGGTATAGAGAGTGTGTGAAGTGTGTTTGTGTGTAAGTGCAGGAGGTGTAGTGTGGATATAGGGCTATAGAGTGTGTGCTGTGTGTTAATGCAGAGGCTGTAGTGTGTATATAGGGGGATAGAGTGTGTTTAGTGTGTTTGTGTGTTTGTGCAGGGGGTGCTGTGTGTGTAGTGTGTTAGTGCAGTTGAGCAGTATGTTTGTGTGAGTGCAGGGGGTACAGTGTGTGTGCTAGTGCAGGGGGTGCAGTATGTTTGTGTGTTAGTGCAGGGGCAGTATGTTTGTGTGTTAGTGCAGTGTGTGTATTGTGTTTGTGTGTTAGTGCAGGGGGTGCAGTGTGTTTGCGTGTTAGTGCAGTGTGTAGTGTTTGTGTGTTAGTGCAGGGGCTGCAGTGTGTTTGTGTAGTGTGTAGTGTGTTTGTGTGTTAGTGCAGGTGGCTGCAGTGTGTTTGTTAGTGCAGGGGGTGCAGTGTGTTTGTGCAGTGAGTTAGTGAAGTTTGTGTAGTGCGTTTGTGTGTTAGTGCAGTGTGTTTGTGCAGTGTGTTTGTGCAGTTTGTGTAGTGTGTGTGTTTGTGCAGTGTGTGTAGTGTGTGTGTGTTAGTGCAGGGGCTGCAGTGTGTTTGTTAGTGCAGGGGGTGCAGCGTGTTTGTGCAGTGAGTTAGTGAAGTTTGTGTAGTGTGTTTGTGTGTTAGTGCAGGGGGTGCAGTGTGTTTGTGCAGTGTGTGTAGTGTGTGTGTTTGTGCAGTGTGTGTAGTGTGTGTGTGTTAGTGCAGGGGCTGCAGCGTGTTTGTTAGTGCAGGGGGTGCAGTGTGTTTGTGCAGTTTGTGTAGTGTGTTTGTGTGTTAGTGCAGGGGGTGCAGTGTATTTGTGTGTTAGTGTAGTGTGTTTGTGTGTTAGTGCAGGGGGTGCAGTGTGTGTGTGTGTAGTGTGTGTATGTGAGAGGGGTGTATATAGTGGATGATATGGCCATACATTATAAATGTAAGAATTAAACAAAAAAAGTAATTAAAAAAAAAATTATAATACCATTTACCCCCCCCCTTTTAACTTGGCAGGGGAGAGAGGAAGCATTTACATACCTGGTGGTCCAGTGAGGGGGGGACACACGCAAAGCACCGATCCCAGGTGGTCCAGCGGCAGGTAATTCAGTCTGTACCCCGCATGGTACAGACCATGTTTCTCTCCCTCTCGCGAGCGCTGTTTTTTCAGAGCGTTGCCACGGGTTACCATGGCAACGCTCTGATAATCTCGGAGCTCGCGAGAGGATGAGAAGGAAGCTGCTCGGCGTTCTCCCCTCCGGCCCATGATGGGAGACAGGACTCCACCTTGGGGCCGGTGCTGCCCTGCATGGGCCGGCAGGAGAGATCTCTTGATCTTTCCTGCCGGCCTCGGCCCATGGCCATCGCGGCCCACCGGGCATTTGCCCGGTTAGCCCGATGGCCAGTCCGGGCCTGCTGGCGATAATATAAAGTAGATGTTAGTGTTTCTCATAGCAAAACATTGGATTTTGGCTTCTCATTGAGAAGTATTGCAGACACAATACAGTGATTAGTGTGCATGCATTCTACATTCCAATTCTATTGACCAAGAGATCATTACTATTGATGATCTACCAGAGTCAGACCAGAACTGGATTACATGTATGTTAACTCATTTTTTTTTTTTTTTCAATTTGGCAATTTTTATTTTGTCATAAAATAAACGTAGATGGGGTACAGAAGAAAAGGTATGGGAGCGATCAAAAATGTGAGACTTATTATATACATACTTCATTGTTGCATATTAGAACAAATACACATCACTGCGATGTGCAATATAATGCCATGTGCATAACCAATAATGACTACCATATCACAGAGACCTAAGCTCGAGCATGAACAGAGTGTGCTACATGTGTCGTACAGGACCATAAAGCTTCTAGCACCCAAGCTGTAAATACACCTTCTGGTAAGTACTCATGACTTGTATCTGTAATATAGCAGGGTTACTCCCCATGCTACTAGGTGATATTGGATGTGTTGTCATGCCTTGTGTGAATCATAGAGGCTATAGAGAAAAGTGTCTTGTGTCATATCAGTCACTGTGTCTGTAAGGATGAAATGGTTTGTTCAATTGTAAGAACTATGCACAGTGGGCAGCTTGTCTGTGAGTTCTTCTCAGCCAAGAGTAGCTCAACCAAGATGAGGGGGAAAGGGAAGGGAAAGAAATAAAAGATAACTGTGAAAGGTGGGAAGGAGGGGGGCGGACATCCAGCCTAAAAGGACTGCAGAGCCCTTCAATTACTTATAATACTTATAATAAGGCGACTCCTTAATTCAAGAGTCGTTGTGGATCTTGTCCTACTTCCAAAGTTTTTAACATTATCTGGGTGTGTTAGCACGTAAAAAATATATTTGTTAACAGGTAAGACCATTTATGTTAAGGTACACAGCTTAGTGTCATTGTTAACCTAACATTCGGTGTTCAGGTTGCGTGTTTTAATGTCCAGTTTTCCCAAACTTCATGTCTCCAACTATTGCGGGTTGGTACTTGAGTCAATTGGACTCGTATTTACCAATTTATTATGTATACGAATGGGGAAAGGGGGCATCCTTGCCTAGTTCCATTTGTGATGGGGAAGGGGACCAATTGAAAACCTGATGTAAATACCCGAGCTTCTGGGTTACTATACAATGATTTAATGACTTAAATGAAATGGGTGGGAAAGCTGAACTTGGTCATGACCGCCTGCAAGAACGACTAATGCAGGCAGTCAAACGCTTTCTCAGCATCTGATGACAGAAGGACCCTGTTGGGCGATTGTTTATACATGGTATGTAAAAGTGCAAGGGCTTTACGCTTTCCGTCTGCTCCCTGTCTACCGTGCACAAAACCTACTTGATCTGAGTGTATGATGGTCGGGAGAAAGGAGGTCAATCTGTCAAACTTTGGCTAGGATTTTAACATACGAATGAAGTAAAGATATGGGTCTAAAGTTGGCGCATTTGATGGATGGTTTGCCAGGTTTAGGTAGGGTGGCAACATTGGCCATGAGCATATCAGTCGGTAGGGATTTCAGGTCTGTACTTAATTTGAAAAGTGATACCAATTTTGGGGAAAGGATGGAGGAGAAACGTTGGTAGTACGCGTTGGGGCCTGTCTGGGCAAGGTGCCTTGTGTGATGGCAGGTATTTTATAACAGTTTCTACTTCCTCTAGTGATATAGGCTGTGACAGGGATGTTGCTTGTGAGGTTGACAGAGTAGGTAAATGAACGCTGGATGAAAAAGCAGTTATTTCCTCCTCAGTGGGTTGGTGGATCAGTGGGTCATTTTTAAGGTTGGAGAGTTTGCTATAGAATTCTGCAAAAAGATTGCTAATCTCCTGAGGTTTGATCACTTTTTTCCCGTCGTCAGACAGGAGATGGGATATTTTGGAGTGGGCCTGTGCGTCTCTAAGTCTACAAGCTAAAAGCAAACCTGCTTTATTACCCATGATGTACTCCTTGGTTTTAAGTCTATGAAGGGTATGGGTTGTATGAGCAAAATTAATGTCATTTAATTTCGGTTCGGACTTGAGCTAAAGTCATGGCACTGGCGAGGTTAGGGTTGAGCAAATGCGAGCCTAAGACGTCCCGCAATTATGTAATAGTGTGAGAGATCCATCTGTACAGAGTAAGATTGCTGGTTCGTCAGTTTGCCTCCCTTTCGTTTAACTGCCTGTCCGTATGCCCCTGTTCGTGTGTTTCCTAAGTACCGATTGAAACTACCGAACGGACGGCCACCCAGGAGAGGAGTGTGCTGCTGGTTAACCTCTTGGCCCCAATTAGAACGTTGTGGTTAACCACAGACACCTCTCCATTCCATCCTTACGGGGGGTCGTCGTTCGAATGCCGACCACGAGGCGGCGGCCATTTTGGGACACGCGACGGATCAGCAGTGTTCTGCGAGGATTCCATGGAACTAATAACGGACACTTTATCTACCGAACACTGCTGAAGACTACTGACCGAATACGAATCCCGGTCTGTTCGGGAGTTTGTAACGTACGCATGGGCTTAACCCAGATAGCCATCCCATGGAGTCAATCGTATACCGAAAGACTTGTGAAAGACTTTGACTCTGTAGCAGAAGCCTGTCCTATAATTTACCTGTGTAACTGTATTTGTTTATTGTATTCCTGTATTTATGTATGCTTTCGTATGTGGGTTCGGTAGTTTCATGAGAATGAAACTACCGAACCATTAGACCACCCCAGTGAGAAGTGTGCGCCTCGTTAGGCGTTCACACTTCTCACAAAAACCGCAACTTGAACCTTAATTACTGATGCCTGGGTGGCCGCTGTTCGGTATACGAACCACGTGCCGGGGCCATCTTACGCATCAAAATCTCAGCGGTGTTTGGTCATCGAGTGTCTGGAACTCAAATCGGACACTCAAACAACCGAACACCGCTGAGACCTCCAGAGCTCCGTAACTACCGAACGGAGGGACCTAACGAAGCTCCATTCGGTAGAAACCAAGTACCGAATTAGGGAACTGTAATGCAGGTGAATTTAAGTGTGGATGGCTAAGATTATTGTATATTTCAACTGCCGAACGGAGACCGACCGCAGGGCCCAAACGTATGGAACCCTTTTCGGCTACCACCTCGTGTGCGGTCGGTCAAACTTCACCCTCCACCTAACTACCGAACCCCTGGTCCGATCTGGGTGAATTTTGGATATATTGTTCACCCAGATCAGGGCTACCTAGCGGTACCCTAATATTAATGTTATGTACTAGTTTGGGGGTACATCCAGGTTTGGGGTAATGTACTGTATAAGTTAAGGGGATTATGAGTCACTCTGAGGGGAGGAGATGTGTGGGAGGTAACAGTTACAGTATTGGTTACTGTCCTAATTGAGGTGAATCCCTCCCTTGCATGGGAGCATGCTTTATAAGGAACCCTGGAATAAAGATTGTCATTTCTGCTCCTGAAACTGTGTGTCGTCCAGTTATTGGGATTGCTGTTGGGATATTGCTGTGTTATTTTACCTGCTGGAAACTCTGCTTGTGGATTTACAATTGCCTTGTTCCTGAGCCTCACTGGGATCTTAAAGTGGAGAATAGCTGTGGGATATCAGCTCTCCTCTATCCCTGGAGATAGTTAGGTTTCTTCCCAATTATCTCCAGGATAGAGAGGAGGGATTTATGTGTGTAAAGGGGAGTGCCTATACCTAAGCCACTGTGATTGGCTACTGTCCAATATGTGTTACAGTCTTCCATCTGGTCCCCTAGGGGAGTGTCCACCAGGTGGGAGACCTGCATAAACACCGGGCAGGTAGCCCCCATTAAACAGAATCCTGTTTGACCCTCAAGACGGAGCTTGGTCTCGGTTGTGGGGGGAATTATTACTTGGAAAGCGCATGTCGTCTATTTTAGCCATGAATGGAGTTCGGCTGATTTTGTGTTCGTGAGTTAACGCATTCCCTTACACTCGGTTCGGGAGTTTGGCGGTTGGCTGTGCAAAGCCTGCATTTCTACAAAAGGGGATTATCGGCTAAACAGCGAACAGCGGTTTCATCTATTTAAGCGGTGAGTGTCTTAACAAATAGGTCTAATGATTTAGCTTGAAAGATCCATTTGAGAAAGGAGGCACGTCTTATAAACAGTCCCCTGATGGCGGCTTTATGAGTGTGCCAAGCTAGTAATGAGGGCGTCTCAGGTATGTCATTTAGAGAGAAATAGGACAAGAGTTCAGATTCAATTTCTGTGCAGAACTTTTCATCTCGTAATATGGAGTCATTAAAGCTCCATGGATCACAGCCCCTAAATGTAAAATCATCCCTAAACGATGTTACCAGTTGTGCATGGTCCGACCAAACAATGTCCCCTATGGTACAAGACTTAACTAAATTGAGAAAAGGACCTGCCAAAAGCAACACATCTATTCTAGAGTATGTCTTGTGGGATTTTGAATATTAGGAGCAACACCTGTCTGAGGGTTGTAGCGTCCTCCAGCTGTCATACAAGTTAAATTGGACCGTGGTTTTAGTGGCTGAAAACTATTTATCTCGCAAGGGATTCCTTCAAACCTCCATCAGATGTAATACTGTGAGGAGACCTCGGTAACTAATGTCATTGATCCATTCTGCAAAATACAGATCATTGAACAGCGCACACACAAAAATACAGTTTTGAATTTTATAAGCCCACTTAAAATCTCCTATCTGAGCAAACAAATACAGGGGTTCAGTTCCACCATATGACTATATCGTGTTAAGATATACTATTAAGTCCCCCTGAGAGAGACACTTGTCATGTTGATGGGGTTAACACAAATATCACAAAAAGAAAAACACTAATTCCAAAACTCCAAAGCAGGGAGTATTTGCAAATAATTAAGTCCCTACAATAAATTAAATCCAAACAAAAAAAATGTAAATATAGATAACTTATTGTTAATTACAATAACTTGGGACTTGTATAATCTGTCCAAAAACAAAACAAAACAAAAGATACATAATCACCCATTAAAAAAAAAAGCATTGAGGATGAGGAAGGGCTCACTTCTAAATATAACTCCCTCTACTTATTACAATATAATTCTGACCAGGGGACAAGTCTGTGACTAGTCGCAATTCCTTTTAGATTAATAATACTTCACACGCACCTAGAAAGCATTTGTTCATATAAATTATTATTTTAAAATGAATTGCAATGTTTTTTGACTGATTATCCAACAATTAAGTTATCTATTTTTACATAATTTTCTTTTTTTTTGTTTGGATTTACTTTATTTCGGGGACTATAGTTCCATTCTGCGACAGACTGTGTGAAAAGCAGGTGAATGTTTGCTCAGTATCATGTTATTGGGATTAAATGTCTGTGACCATAAAATAGATAGAACATGACAGCGTAATCTAAAAGGAAGCAGGAGGAATGGAGCAGGACATTACAGTATAAGAGTTAAGCTATATTCTGTGCAGCATTATAGGCCCCCTGGCAAGGCAGTGTACTGGGGCCCTACCTACACAACCGCAGGAATAGAAACGTAAATTATTGATAAAATGTATCTTAGATTTATTGGTACCTACAACAAAATCAGTGTTTAAACATGAAACAAATATGCTGTAATATGCAGAAATTAATCCACACAAATGTTTGGACAATATAGCATGAGCCTTGAAGTTGAGAAAAGACTTAAAAAAATGAGGTGTGTTGATTTTGTCTTGCTTACGTACAATCATGGCCAGCCCGTCCATAGACGTCCATTTTGCTGCCTCTAATCTAAAACAGGATTTCCCAACCCTTAGTGGCAGTGCAGCAGCACTGCACGTGTTGGGAACCTGTGTGAGGGTCCATCAGGTGGCCAATGCCCTGGGCCACCCGATGAACATGTGCAATGAGGGGCCCAGTCGTGTGCTGCGGCACTTTAGCAGCATGACCAGGCCCCTTCCTATCCGCATGGAGAGCTGGGAGGATGTGACAGCATATCGCTGTCACTTCCTCCCAGCTCACACAGAGCCAGCTGCGAGGGAGAAGGAGGATGGAGCAGCGAGGATGGGGATGGATCGGCAGAGCAGGACCCCAACTCCCACCAGCCACAGCCAGTAGAAGGTAAGAATCTACTGGGTGGCTTATTTTTTTAATGTGTGTGTGTTTGTGTGTGTATGTGTGTGTGTGTATCTGTTTGTATGTGTGTAATGTGTGTGTATCTGTATGTAGTGTGTGTATCTGTGTGTGTATATCTGTGTGCTTGTATGTGTGTGTGTGTATGTGAAGTGTGTGTATCTGTATGCAGTATGGGTATCTGTGTGTGTGTGTGTTTGTATGTGTGTAGTGTGTGTATCTTTGTGTGTGCACATGTGTTTGTATGTGTGTATCTGTATCTGTTTCTATAAGTGTAATGTGTTTGTGTCTGTGTATGTGTAGTGTGTAGTGTGTGTATCTGTGTGTAGTGTGTGTGTGTATCTGTATGTGTATCTGTGTAGGGTGTGTATCTGTATGTAGTGTGGGTATGTGTGTAATGTTTGTAGTGTGTGTTTGTATGTGTGTCTTTGGGTATGTGTAGTGTGTGTATCGTGTGTGTAGTGTGTATGTGTATGTGTGTGTGTCTGTATGTGTGTAGTGTGTAGTTTGTGTATACTGTATGTGTGTAATGTGTGTCTGTGTGTGTAGTGTGTATATCGGTATGTCTGTGTATCTCCATGTGTGGCAATGTGTGTATCTGTATGTGTCAGTGTCTGTATGTGTCTGTATGTCTGTGTATCTGCAGGCGTATCAGTGTGTCTGTACATCTGTATGTATGTCAGCATATGCATGTGTGCCAGTTTTTGATACATATACTGACACACATATAGTTGTACAGACACACCCACACATGCAGATAAATAGACAATCAGATACAAACACTGACACACATGCATATACACAGTGTATAGGTAATTGTATTGGCTGCAGTGCACACACAGACACAAGCTACATCCCCAGCATACACACAGACACATGCTACAACCCCAGCATGCACACAGACACACGCTATATCCCCAGCACACACAGACATATACTATATCCCCAGTACACACACAGACACATACTACATCCCCAGCACACACACAGACACTCTACATCCCCAGAACACACACAGACACACTACATCCCCAGAACACACACAGACACACACTTCATCCCCAGAACACACACAGACACACACTTCATCCCCAGCACACCCACATAGAGACACTACCATTGCAGAATCATATATGTTTTTTTGTTTTGTTTTTGTGGGGTGGAGCAGCATTTCATACTTGGATCCAGGCAGCACAATGTCTTGGGCCGGCCCTGTGTACAATTAGTATGTGTACTTTATTTTTGTCAATGTTAAGATATATATTCACAACAACAAGATTGCATATACAGATAACAGCTGATACTGAGGTGTTCAGTCCACATAAAAGTTTTAATAAAGAGAATATGAATGTTCGTTATAAATCTCCTGGAATAATATACTGAAAAGTTGGCAAGACTATGGGACCCTATGCTCATAGGGCCCCCAGCAAATGCTCAGCGGGCCCATACATTAAGACAGCTCTGAGTCTGTGTGAAGACTAACACTGCACTCACTGTGGCATGCAGAATTCATTGTAAATAAATGCAAAACAGAAATCCAATAACTGCTGGACTTCTTTGTTGTCTTCTGGTGTTGACCATGCTACAACAAAACGTTCTTCTCTGTTATCAATCTAATTTATCTATTGAATAAAATCCAGGAAACCAACCACCTTTGCCTCAAGAATAAATTTTTACAACTTGCCAAAAACTAAATTCTTTTAATTTCTCCCTACCCATATGTATTTTCTTAAAGGTTTTTCAAACATTATGATATTTTTACATTGTCTGGATTGAATGTTAGTCTTCCTAGTGAAATGCATCCACAGAGAGAAGTGAGTTTCAGTAATTAGATACTTATACCCAAATATTCGGACTACCCTCTCCTTTTAGTGTTTCAGCTCAATACCAGTATTTCCCTATGTACATATATAACTGCTATATAAATCAAACTGGTTTTTGGTCCAGAGTCTACTTTTTCAAGATACCGTAATGCAGAAAATCGTCAAAAATTTTGGACTTTTTTATATGGACAAAACTACAATAAATAAATAAATAAGCCGAGGATTTACAGAAAATTCAATATTTATGAAGAGAGAATTAATGCACTGTAGTTGGGACATTTGCAATATGAAATATAGATACGCAATTAATAGATAGGCTGGCAATGCTCCCATATTAAAGTGCTTTATAAAATCTAGATGTTTAATTAATGGGCATGGTAATAGAAATCCCTAGGTTATTTCTAAGTGATTTTATTAAAAGTAATTTAACACTTTAAATAATCTTTTGAGATGTCATACAAATTTATTTAGAGTGCTATTGAAATAAAAAAAGGCTCTGTATTACATATACGTAATGTGTAATTGAGTGTTCTATCTCACAATGTCATAGGTATTTATAAATATGATGCCATTCCCATTTGCTGCCAGCTAGTGGGAAGGAGAGGGGACAGGTAATGGGATAAAGGCACAGTCTGTACATTGTGTCCTAAACATGGACCTTAGTTAAGAGTTTTCTTCATGTAGACTCCACCTCTGAAATCAGAAAAACCTGGGTGTAGGTATCAGACCCTGGTTTTGGAGAAATGCTTAGGATAGAGGCTTGTATCTAGATTAGAAAGAAAACCAGATTTGTACCAAAGAAGGTAATTAAAAATGACAATATTTTGTGGTTATAGTGTAATTAATTTTACTTCACAATCAATCAAAAAAAGAATCGATGGTCAAGCTTAATGTTTCACTAGATAGCTGTACATTACTCGAAACATTCAATCAACGATGTAGTCAATGAAGCAGGGGTATGCCAGAAGAAAGTTCTTTAATGCATTTTTTGTGAAAATCCCTTAGCCAGAAGCTACTAAAAAACAGCAATATGTACAATATTAAAAATCCTTAAACTGCACAAGAAGAAAACCCATAGATCCCAAAGACACACCACAGCTTCCAGACTCTCAAAATTAAAAATGCTAGTTTCTAAAGCCAAATATCCCATCACAAGAATGATGGTTGCTACCGATTGCTTTTTCCATAAACTGTTCCCTCCTATTATGTTATGCTATGTTCTCATTATCATCGCCCTCCACTAGAAGAAAGTTTAGTTTATTAGATACGATTGTATATAATTAATAGTTTACCACTTTTCCTGCTATTATTGGATGGTAATGAGATTCCGACCTTGAAAACAGAAATCATTGAAAGATGGCTTGAAACATTTTGCAATGGTGGGGCAACCAACAAGAATGTTGTAAACAATATGAAAAGTCTAATGGTCAAACAACTAAAACAATAATTAAAATAAGTTGTAGGTCTACTTGATAAACTAATAGGCATACAGCACGGCCATGCCCAGCCTCTCCAAGATGCACAGTTAAAGGGACACTGTAGGCACCCAGACCACTGCAGCTCATTGAAGTGGTCTGGGTACAAAGTCCCATGTCCCTTAAGCCTACAGTGGTAGTTGTTGCAGTTTCTGTGAAACTGCAATAATTACCTCTAAGGGTTAACTCTAACTCTAGTGGCTGTCTACTAGACAGCCACTAGAGGGACGTTCGGGTTATGGCAACCAAAAGTCTCCTAAATGACATCCATAGCCAATCAAATCCCCATAGGAAAGCATTGAAACAATGCTTTGCTATAGGGAATACAAATGCGAGTGTGGTACTAACACAGGCACATCAAAGCTGGATTCAGCTAAATTACTGAAGGGGTTTTAACTTGGGAGGGGGCACTGTAGGAACCTAAAATGTCAGGAAAAAATTTTGTTTTCCTGGAACTATAGAATCCCTTTAGGTGTGGGCAAACAGAAATGGGCATAGTGTTCCGTAAACTCCTATTCATCATTTCCCTCTTTCTTCCTGCAGTTTGCTTCTGGTATACAGGATAATCATAATGTGTGGTGACTGAGACGACATTCTGTTCCTTTCTCAATACAATGGTTGGATTATAATACATATGTGCAGGGTCTGCTGCTTCCCCTATTTAAAGAGCTAGAACAACCCTATGGTAATTACTATTTAACTATGAGTCAAATTATATACACCGGCAACTCCACTTACTCAAGGTGCGAGGCACCTTGTTATCCAGTTATATTTGTTATCCAGTCATAGTCATATTGCTGTGGATAGAACCATATGGATATGTGTCAGGTAATTTCAGAAGTCTGTTCCACTCAATACCACTTCCCTTTTTCACATCTGCAAAATGTAAGGAGTTCTAACGAGACACGTCTCCATTAAAATAAGGAGCAAGGAGTTCTAACGAGACACCTCTCCTTTAAGCTAAATAATTCCTACACAGAAACTAAAGACAATGTATTTTAAATAGACATGAGTGCATTCTAGCTTTAATTGTAATTAATATACATAGAGAAAGTTGAAAACATAAAATGATAAATATTGCATGCGTACTAATTATGAAAATTCCTTCCCTTCTCCCCTTTATGTGTCTGAGTAAAAACTGATACACATTATCTTTAGATTGTGTCAGTCTCTTCTTCAAATTTACCATCTACAATTAAAAGCTGTAAAAGCTTTGATCTAGAGCATTGAATTTTTGTTGCTAACAGTATCAGAAGACCTTCTTTTTCCTTAAATTCTCTAAAGTCACTGAACTTTCAAAACCCAATTTGTGCAAGCACTGTAAAAGCTACCAAAAGTTAATTACAATTTTAATTACATATTCTTTGAGGGAAAACAGAGTATGACTAATCATGTTCAAAGTATTGGCCCTCCTCTAAAAGATTCATTAAATATATATTTGTCTTTGGCCAGTATAATATAGGAAATCGTGCTTTGCAGTAACTGCCGTCAGCTAACATCACTTGATATATCAAGCTACGGTTACTTTCTGAGTACTTTGAACGTCGAATAATATCATATCAAATACATGACATACTTTTATTTTATTAGGGGCAAATATCATTCTCTATGAATCTTGATGTTCACTTTCCCTTCTGTTTATTGTGTTGTAAAGTTTATTTATAGGGGGAGAGGAGCTCTCCTGGTTTTTTGCCAACACTCTTCATGTCGGACAGGGGTATACTTATTGCTTGAGAATAGTAAGGGAGGGCCCCAAGCGTAAGCCACAGACCACACGGCACACCACTTATGTATATAACTCATCCCCCTGGGGCACCCACTTTACAACTATAGCATGTGTAATACCGCCCCATACCAGGGAGACCTGGGGTTGAAGCGGAAGGAGCCACCAGTCAGCGTGCTGGGGAAATGGGGGTGGGATGGGGGGAATATTGATTTTTGTTTTCCAGCCCATGTGACACAGCACAGAGGGCTTATGAGGGGGACCTGCCTGTCTCACACAACAGGGGAGACGCAGCCGTACCCAGGAGACCCTTTGTAATGATCTAACACTGTATATAGTTTACTTTTACTGTTACTTTTACCACGGGGGCTGGGAGAGACAATTTTACTTCGGAAACATTTCACTGATTAGAACTGCCTACGATTATGAAACTTGGGGTGGGGCCCCATGGGTCGCTGGGGGGCATCTCCCTGGGGGTCGGAGTGAGGGGGATGGTGGAGCTCTTGGGCCCGGCTCCACTTCTCCAGGTAACAGACTGGAGGCACACACAAATTTAAGCTGGAGAATGTCCCAAACTACCAGTTGAATGCCTAGCCAGGACGGGACAGTTCCCTTCCTCCACAATTGCTATCACACCTGGGGAGGGCCCTATCGGGTACAAGTCATTGTCCCCCACCCTTCTGGGTGCCAGGATTCCAAGGGGAAATAAGAGGGACTCTAAAGAGGGCCACTGCCCAACATGGAGAACATACATTTTTATAAAGCCTATGTGATATAGATGCATATGAGGTTTACACCTTGATGCACAGTGGGATGGGGTGGGACTTTGCCACCCTAGAGTGAGAACAATATGTTGTCCATAGGGGGGGACATCAACTCCTACTTCGTTCTGGCAGAAAGTAAGAAAAGACAACAATATTATTATGCGTTAAGTTTATTGTTTTCAATGTTTTATTTGACAAGATGTTCCGAAAGGCAATGCACAGAGATGGGTGCTACTTCTACCACACCCAGGTCTCAGACACCATATCTCTCACAGCACAGTCTACACATGCCCATCACACTACAAATGGAAAAATGACTGCACCACATACCTACTCAAGCATGGCGCTGAAGCTCATATCACTCAATGTCAAAATACCCCATATAAACGTAAGCTCCTACACAGGAATTTAAAGGCTAAGAACATTGCTCTGGTTCAGAAAACATACCTCCCCTGGTCGGCCCCAGTTAGGTTGAAAAACAGGGTATATACTACAGTCCATGAAGCAAGAACACTGCGCAAACGTGCAGGAGTAGCCATATTAGTCTATAAGCGCTGCCCCCAACAATACCCCACAACCAAATAGACCCTGAGGGGCGATACCTGGCGATTACAGGCACCCTATACAACATGAAAATATGCATCATCAATGTATATGCCCCTAATCAGCCAGATGCCTTGTTCTGGTCATCCCTAGTGACATTAACTACCATTAGTGGAGGAGGAGTACTCATCGTGGGGGGGAAATTTTAATACGGTACCGAACCCGGCGCTAGATTGGAGCATCAAACCAGGAATAGACATGTCACAGGGTAGGGGGGGACAGGACAAGCTATTACACAACTACTTAACAAGTACAGGCCTACTACATGGACACATGGAGACTACACCACCCTAGCACACTTTTTACTCCACCCCACACGACACCTACTCCAGAATCGACAACATCTTCTTAAACAGCATGGGACTGCATAAGGTAATACACACAGAGATCAATAGCATAACATAGTCCAATCATGCAGACATAATGGTTACACTCAGCAAAATGCAATACAGCTCAAACTGGTCATGGACACTGAAGACCAACCTGTTGCAGGATGAGGAAATACTCACCTCAACTAAGGAAACAATCACCGCCTATTTCACACAAAATGACAACCCTGACATGAATCCCACAATGGTTTGGGCAACCCACAAGACAGTTATTAGGGGCCACCTGATAAAACTAGCCACCTATAAAAAGCAACCCCAAAAAAACTTTTATTAGAGCTACAATCAGCCCTGAGAAAGGCTGAACTACAACACAAAGCGAACCCAACTAAGGCTAAACCCGCTGACCTAAATACTCTACGAATTCAAAACTCTCAAAGAATTATCACTCAAAGAGGTAGGCCATTCACTGCAGTGGTCGAAGCGTCTGTACTATGAAAAAGCTAACAAAATGGACACTATCTTGGTTAGAACACTTTGACCTAGGACAGGGAGAAAACTGATAATTAAACTACACACAGCATCCGGTGAGATGGTCACCACACCTGCGAATATTGGCACTCACCTGTGGAACAGAGACGATGGGTGGACATAGAATCACTGATGACCGGCGCAGACTCATCTCAATTTTACATGTGGATCCCCAAAGCGCACAGAACAATCCTCAGGACACAATACCCAGCTATACTAAACTCCATTCGAATATGGGACCACACAGCCAAAAAATATGCAGCACTAAGCCCCATCTCTGTATACTCAAAGCAGCAAATAGACCTGCTGCACTGATATCACGGAACAAGTTGATATCCAATGTATTTATCTTTATGTTTAAAAAAGTTAAGTATTAGCCTACATTCCAACATACCAAAATAAAAATGACAAATATGGGCACACGGGCGGACTTTGGAGCTCGGGACGGCCAAGAAAACCCCACAGATACGCCCGCACATAACTGCTTCACATATCCCACTATCCTAGATCAAAACGAGGTAGACTAACATTGAACATATACCACCAGCAACAGTATGCAGACTGATATGTCATGCCCTAGATACAGCACTTAAAAACACAAGAGGTCATTAAAGCAGAGGGAAATTCCGGGGGTGATATGGGGAGGGTGGCGAACAATGCCCATCTCCCATCCTTATGAGCTTTTCAGAGGGAGTACCGATTAGGGTCATGGCTTTAAGCTAACAAAGGAGCCCTGGCTGGGGTGCTGTCGGGGACGCCCAGGGTTGGGAAGGAGAGTGAGTGAGATCTGGGGTTATGGCTATTAACCCTAGCCAGAAGAAAGCTGGAAAAACACAATAACACTTGCCAATTTTTTGAGTTTAACTATTTGTTTAAATTGTTATGATATAACAGTAAAAGTAGATGACGGATTGTAATCAGGCTTCACTCCAATGTATACTGTCATGTCTACCCTAACATGATAAGAATGTATTCTGTAACACTGCATTGACTTTTCAA
The DNA here is from genome assembly GCF_036172605.1 of Pelobates fuscus. Classification (NCBI taxonomy): domain Eukaryota; kingdom Metazoa; phylum Chordata; class Amphibia; order Anura; family Pelobatidae; genus Pelobates; species Pelobates fuscus. The sequence goes on from NC_086320.1 coordinate 19,260,444, forward strand.
AGAATTGTCTTTTGCACAAAAAAATTAAGCCTGAGCATAAAACTTTGCCACAAAAAGGCTCCCACTAAACACCAGAAGTCCTCTGATACTCCCAAACCATTGAGATCTTGAAGGCAAGAGGCTCACAGAATAAGCCAAGATGGCGAACGCATGGAGGCTCCATCTCCTAAATCAGACACGGTGTCTGTATCTGAGCTCTGGCCTCAAATCTCAGAGACATACTGTTTGGAAATTGAAATTTATTACATGCTACAAGATCTTAGATCCACCCTGCCGGCAGACGCCTGCCACATCACTACAATATGTGGTGGAATGCAATGACCAACTCAAGCACCTTAGCTACTCCCAAACTCCATTCTAACTTCTGCCCTCCAACCATGCTTTCACTGGCCTAGGAAGGCTAACTTATATGTATAGTCGCTCCCTATCAGAGTGCACACACCATTTCCACCCAACTGTGACTAATTTAACAGACTTTAAACGTTCTACAGGCATGTAGAGCATTTTATATTTAATTTTTCAGTCTCCCTATGGAGACATGTTTATGTGTTACTTCAATATTGTTTATTTACTGTAAAGTTGCACAGATCCTTTTCTCGCTTTGATTACATATCCCCCTCATTTCCTTTCCTTTGACCCATGGGCATTTTTTCAGACGCTGAGCTCTCCCGGCCTTATGTTAGCTTTGATACACTACCCTTTGATATACGAAGGCAAGCCATGGGTAACTGCAAAATGCATCATATGTACACATGGTAGCAGACCCAATTTTATCAAATTTAGAACACGTTGGATGTCTACCACAACCAGCTCAATGTTAATCCCTGACCTCCCTTGCAAGCCCTGTGTATACTGGAGAATTCTATCAAAACTAAACACGTAAAAAAAAGTTTATTTATAAACCTTATTTTGTGTAGTATTCTCATTTTAATCAATTGATATCAATATTGAAGCAGCCTATATAATACAATTGAGTAAAATTGAGTAAAATCCCAAATATCACTCTGCAAATTGTGGTTTCAGATGTTTCTGGTTTCTGTGTACCCCATAACGTACTGGTTTCCAAACCAGTCCACATGGAGCAGCAAAAGTCCATGATTTATGCATTTACCTTTCCTATTCCAGTGGAGATACTGACAAAACTTGGACTGCAGCTGGGTCATGAAGACTGGTTTGGGAACCCTTGCCATTAAACAAACAAAAAATATCAACCTAAGTATGGACATTGGAAATGCATGGACATGTAATCCCATCTTTCTCTCAGTAACAAGGATATTCCATGACTATCTAATGAACATTCATAAGTTATCCAGGAGTGCAACTTTGACATTCTTGTGAATATAACAATAGATTTGAACAATTATTTTGGTAAAAATACTCACGCTACAATATATGCAAGATAGTGATAGTGCCACAAGCCAGAGAGAATTCTTCAGCAAGCCACAATGTATCTGAAGCTTCTAGCTAAGACTTCAACATACAAACATTCCTTGAACATTTTCCTTCTAAAGCCAGCATATCCTCCAAGAGGCTACATTTGATATTGAGATATCTGAAATTGTAGCAGATATACACCATCTTTGCTCATGAGATATCTGAAATTGTAGCAGATATACACCATCTTTGCTCATGAGATATCTGAAATTGTAGCAGATATACACCATCTTTGCTCATGAGATATCTGAAATTGTAGCAGATATACACCATCTTAGCTCACGAGTATGAGAATCTGAGGAGGATAAAAATACCATTGCTACCTTTGGCAACAATTTTCAATCCCACTCGTTTTTCCTATAATTCCTCCACAAGGTATGAAATATATTGACATGTTTGGATGCAAAGACAACCTTTTTGCATGAATCAATGTACATGCTAAACTTTAAAGGTGTATAATAAAACACACAAACATACTTAATTTGCAACTAATTCCTCAGGACTGGGGGAAGTATTTTAGGGCCTCGAATAAATATATTGTTGGATAAGCTTTCCAAATATTTTTATATTTTGATATTTTTGATACATTGATGTATATTTTATAATTAAAAATATAATTTTTTTTATGTGTAATACCTTTTTGTTATATTTTCTGATATTTTAACATGTGGAAAAAGTAAAGAAGGTTTACCCAACAATATAAGTTTACCTGTTCCCTTCAAAAAAAAAATTGGACTCATATATATTTGCATATAGAAATTCCTCTATAACTCTGCACAAACCAATTTACCATTCAGTCACTAATACACTTGTAGATGTCTTCCTACCTCAAGTCCACAACTGCCTCAGACACCCTTGTTTTGCTCCTTCTTAATTCGATTATTCTCTCTCTTATTCATAGGAAAGCTTGCCGGAAAACATATGATAAAGGAAGAGAAAAGAAATAAGAATTGAATAAGGCCCTAATTGTCATTTCTTTCTTGCTGATGAGATAACTTCTTTCTTGTTGATGAAAGTACCTTCAACTTTATGGTTAGGTTTCACCTGCATTTGGCTAATTATGGCCTTTAGACACAATGACATTCAGTTCTACCTTTTAGCCCATGAACACAGAAACAACCTAATTTATTCCTTTCTTTCCAACCTCTGAACCTTACCTATTCTTTTTCAACTTCTTGAACTTTCCATTATTGACTCCTCATTATTGTAGCAGACTTCATTCCCTTGTGTTCGTCTCCTGGATGGATGGTGTGTGGTCCCCCTTTCATACCTCCCCTAACAGTGACTCCCCTGGCTGTTAACTAAAAATTAAGTAATTAACTCGAGTGCTTTCCCTGGGTGGTTGCCATTCAAATAACTGAATGCACGTGGTCCAGTGCATGGTGGCCATTTTGTCTCCCGAATGCTGCCTGTTCAACTTTCCGACCAACTAGACGAATGACGTTCAGGAGATAGGAACTACCGACTGGGAGGAGCATTCAGTCCCTATAAGCGTTCATTGGTGTTTGCACAGGAACCCGCACAAGGAGACTCAATTCCCTGGAACTATTTTGGGCCGGTCAGAACTTTACCCGAATGGCAATTCCATTTTACCAAAATGGATCTGAGCACTATTTGGGGATATACAATTTGTGGGATTCCTGTAATTTATGAATTTGTTTTTGGGGTGTTTTTGTATGTTTTCTGTATTTTACTGTAACTGAGAGACTCAATTTTGACTCAATTATCTCTCAGACAATAGGGTCACCGGGGAGGAGCTTGTATATACTTTGTATGGGGATCCAATGCTGGGGATCAGTAAAGGGCTGTGTTTGAGCAAAATAAATCAGGACTAGCGCTCTGCTACATTTATCACCTGACCTCACAGGACAACACTCGTTCATTAATTTCTTCCCTATGCTTCATTAATAATAGGAGACATTCACGTATCTGTTAAACTGCTCAAAATTAGATCACAATCTCAAAAACAAAAATAAAACATCCATAAATCATGCAAGGCGCTTCGGATACGGAAATATAACTTCATAGCATTTAATCTTATTTACTAAATCTAATTCACTTTAAAGCTAATATATGAAAAATAAATGTATTACGATTTTGTACACAGGAGTCTAACATAATCTAAACTGTTCTTGTGCATGAATATATGGATATTTTCAATCTCAATTGGTAACATACACACCAGCTGTTACATATATTCTAGGAGAGTGTAGGAAGAATGGATACATTTTAATTATTGGATTTTATCACATTATTTATTTATACTCAGACAGTATATTAAAATGCGGAGTGAATAGCAAGTGACTTCTATGTGACAGCTAAACTTTTCAAAATAAATTATAATACATGTGAGAAAAACAAAAATTGTAGCACAAGTACTAGGTTTTGCTTTGGTTCTGAAGAGGAACAATTGCTGTTTTGTTTCATGTGTCTGGGGTTTGTCATATTTGTGACAGTTTATAAAAGTGACGATTTTCATGGAGATCAACACTTTTTAAAACTTTCTTGAAATGCCTCCCTAGCTATCAATCAAACAGCCAGGGTGAGTTTTTTTTCTGAGTTGCTTTGCATGGAAAAGCCACGTTCGCAAGCGTGCTTACTTGAGGCTCTAGCACAGAGGTTGCTCAATAAGACGCCTTAGATTAGAGAAGTCCCAAGCACTGGGAAAGAGTGGAAGGTATAAAAAGACTGCAGAAAGCAGGTCTGCAGCTTTTTTGAAAACTGTTGAATCATATACCCCGAACGAAAACGTGCAAGTAAAAATGTATGCATGTTTAATTTGGAGGTTTATCTATTATATCAGATTAACTTCTTCAGTTCTAAATGCGTTTGTTGGTTCGCTTGTTTTATGGTGAAATATGTGCATCTGTTATTTGCAAACTTAGATGCAAACCTAACACATACAACATCAATTTCAAATTATGCATGTTATCAGACTCCACTGTAAATAGATGCAGTGTCTCCTAGCCATCAGTTGTTCACCTTGGTATGAATTTCAATGGTAATAAAGCCATTAAACTATGTAAAAGTTAATGATCCACTAATAATTATATAATTACTTTATACTGTTCTGTTCTGAAATGTGTTTCAAAAATAAAAAGGAAAGCTAACTACTATACAAGAGGCAGTATATTAAAGAACTAATGCCACCCAAATAAATTCTAAACTAACACACATTTAAACTAGAATTGTGCGCAAATTCTTTTCAGCTGGTATAAACCAATCACATTCCTTTTAATCCATGATGGAGCAAATCGATGCGTTTGGGATTAACCTGTGGAATTTTATAGTTTGAGTGAAATTAAAAGGAATTTAATTCGTTCATACAAGCTGAAAATAATGTGTGCATTAGTTTAATTTAAACCATATTTATGGAGATTGGCAGGCAAAGGCAGGCAGAGTTAGCACGGTATTTTAGTTTATAAAATGTATTTCCCATGCCACTCATGCTGCTGTGAAATTGCATCTCTCATCATGTTCAGTCAATGGCCACAGATGTTAAAGTGGCAGAAAATAGGCAACCTATCGGCACCATGTACTGAAAAACCATCATTTCTAAAATGTGCCTGAGCCACATGGGATTTGTATCCAGCAGTGATAAAGAAAGTCAGTCATGTGTATTAGACTCATGATGAATAATAAAATACCACACCATAAATAAAAATAAATATTTTGTCTATTATACGGTTTAGTGAGTACAATTATTAGGTATTGACTGATCATTCACATCATTAAAACCCCTGACAGGTGAAGTGAATAACATTGATTATATTGCTACAAGGAGACCTGTCAAGAGGTGGGATATGCTAGGCAGCAAGTGAACAGTAAGTTCTTGAATTCCATTTGTTGGAAGTAGCCAAAATGGGCAAGTGAAAATATCTGAGTGCCTTTTACAAGGGGCAAATAGTGATAGCTAGAAGACTGGGTGAGAGCATCTCCAAAACGGCAAGTCTTCCTGGTGTTCCTGGTATGCAGTGGTTAGAATCTACCAAAAATGATGCAAGGAAGAACTGGTGAACTGGCGTTAAGGTCATGGGTGCCCAAGGCTCATTGATGCATGTGGGGAGCTAAGGCTAGCCTGCCTGGTCCAATCACACAGAAGGGCTACTGTAGCTCAAAATGCTTAAAAACTTAAAGCTGTGCTAGAAAGATGTCAGAACATAGACTGTATAGAGTGCCTATGATGATTCCTGTCCACCACCAAAAATGCTATCAGTTGGGATGTGAGCATCAGAACTGGACCATGGAGCAATGCAAACAGTTTGCCTGGTCTGATGAATCATGTTATCTTTTAGATCAGGAGGATGGCCGGGAACATGTGCATTGTTTATCTGGCAAAGACATGGCAGCAGGATGCATTATGGCATGAAAGGAGGCTGGCAGAGGCAGTGTTATGTTCTAGGTAATGTTATGCTGGGAAACCCTGCTCATGGAGTTCATGTGGATGTTACTTTGATATTTACTAGAGCTGGTTGCAGGCCACTTACACCTCTTCATGGCAGTGGTGTTCCCTGTTGGCAGTGGCCTCTTCCAGTGGGATAATGCACCCTGCCACACTGCTAGCATATGTTAACAATCTCATTCAGACAGGGCTTTATGTTAAAGTGAGACATGCTGGGAATTCAATATTAAGTAAATTTCAATTTTAAGACTAAAATGGCTGACTTGGAGACATTTTTCAGTTTAGCTAATTTAGCCTTAACTTTAAAATTCACTTTGGAATAGGAACAATTAGTGAATAAATCTGACAATGTCACCACCTAGTCCAAACAGACAGTAGGTTCAGGAGGAGAAATGATGGAGGTAACAACTGCTCTTCAATGCTTTCCTATGGTGATTTTAGCGATGCTGGAAGTCCTCACACAGCATAGAAACATAGAAACATAGAATGTGACGGCAGATAAGAACCATTCGGCCCATCTAGTCTGCCCAGTTTTCTAAATACTTTCATTAGTCCCTGGCATTATCTTATAGTTAGGATAGCCTTATGCCTATCCCATGCTTAAACTCCTTTACTGTGTTAACCTCTACCACTTCAGCTGGAAGGCTATTCCATGCATCCACTACCCTCTCAGTAAAGTAATACTTCCTGATATTATTTTTAAACCTTTGTCCCTCTAATTTAAGACTATGTCCTCTGGTTGTGGTAGTTTTTCTTCTTTTAAATATAGTCTCCTCCTTTACTGTGTTGATTCCCTTTATGTATTTAAATGTTTCTATCTTATCCCCCCTGTCTCGTCTTTCCTCCAAGCTATACATGTTAAGATCCTTTAACCTTTCCTGGTAAGTTTTATCCTGCAATCCATGAACCAGTTTAGTAGCCCTTCTTTGAACTCTCTCTAAGGTATCAATATCCTTCTGAAGATATGGTCTCCAGTACTGTGTACAGTACTCCAAGTGAGGTCTCACCAGTGTTCTGTACAACTCTTTCTACTGCTAATACCTCTCCCTATACAACCAAGCAATCTGCTAGCATTTCCTGCTGCTCTATTACATTGTCTGCCTACCTTTAAGTCCTCAGAAATAATCACCCCTAAATCCCTTTCCTCAGATGTTGAGGTTAGGACTCTATCAAATATTCTGTACTCTGCCCTTGGGTTTTTACGTCCAAGATGCATTATCTTGCACTTATCCACATTAAATGTCAGTTGCCACAACTCTGACTATTTTTCTAGTTTACCTAAATCATTTGCCATTTGGCTTATCCCTCCTGGAACATCACCCCTGTTACATATCTTAGTATCATCCGCAAAAAGACACACCTTACCATCAAGACCTTCTGCAATATCACTAATAAAAATATTAAAGAGAATGAGTCCAAGTACAGATCTCTGAGGTACCCCACTGGTGACAAGCCCAAGCTTCGAATATACTCCGTTGACAACCACCCTCAGATGACTGTCATTTAGCCACTGCCTAACCCATTCAACAATATTGGAATCCAAACTTAAAGATTGCAGTTTATTGATGAGCCTTCTATGTGGAACAGTGTCAAAAGCCTTACTGAAATCTAGGTAAGCAATGTCTACTGCACCACCCTGATCTATAATTTTAGTTACCCAATCAAAAAAATCAATAAGATTAGTTTGGCATGATCTCCCTGAAGTAAACCCATGTTGTCTCTGATCTTGGAATCCATGTGTTTTTAGATGTTCAACAATCCTATCCTTTAACATGGTTTCCATCACTTTCCCCACTACTGAAGTAAGGCTTACTGGCCTATAGTTGCCCGACTGGCCTATAGTTGCCCGACTCCTCCTTATTACCTATAGCACAGAAAACCTGTGCTATAGACCAGGAAGTGCCCTCTAGTGGCTGTCTGGTAGACAGCCACTAGGGGAGGAGTTAACCCTGCAAGGTAATTATTGCAGTTTATGAAAACTGCAATAATTACACTTGCAGGGTTAAGAGTAGAGGGAGTTGGCACCCAGACCACTCCAATGGGCAGAAGTGGTCTGGGTGCTTGGAGTGTCCCTTTAATTTCATTTTAAATCAACTATAAATAAATATACACATTTATGGGCTGTCAGGGAAAGCAGAAGAGGTGTCTATGAAAGTTGAAGGAAAGTAAATAATAAAATGTTCTTACCATGTTTTGGGGACATACTGTAATCTTTAACAGGAGACAATATTTACAATGGAATCAGTAATAAAATATATAAAGCAATGTTATCACTGGCCTCAGTAATATGTGGACACATGCTTCCTTTTTACTGCTCCATCATAGCCAGCATTGCCTTAAAAGGACACTGTAACTGCATCATCTCTTTGAATTGATTATAGTGTCTGGAATCCACTGGGGGTGTCCCTTCATTCACTGTTAAACCTGCTAAACCAGTCCCCAGCAGCCCATCCCCTCTGTATTCCTTGGGCTAATGAGCATTGGCTTAGAGTGTCAGCTGGCCAGCTTCTGCCTATGCCATTACAGTTATGAATCAGTATGGCTAGAAGGAAGTGTGTGTTCTCTGCTTTAGCCATACCTCCAGTTGGGGCCAGCGATTCTTACCCACAGCCAGGCACAAATAGAACTTTTTTTAATCCTGGGTTACTTTTTGGTGGTGAGTGGAAGTTTCATTTTATATTCTAATGGAAAAAAAATACAATTTTGCATTAGTTGTATATATTTGCAGAGGTTTTGGATAGTAATGTCACTTTAATTATATTTTTATTCGATATAGAGCGGATATATGATATGCATTGTGAGTATATCCAATAGTTCTAACATTCCATTTTAATTGTGTTTTTACAACATTAATTTTACATTATGTATATTCACAATGTACTTACAATGGATTAAATAAAGTTTAATTCATTTAGCACTACAACTATTTAATTTGTCTCCCATGTTGGAATTAGTGTTGGTCCCACCGATATTGGTGTACTGTGAAGTAGTGGTGGGCTTAACACAATATGGCCATATGGTGGAACTCCATCCCAATATTTGATTGCTGAGATGGGTGATTTTCAATGGCCTTATAAAATGTGTGCGCTGTTCCTTAATCTGTATTTTGTAAAAGTTTTGGTCTCTACAGCAGCACCATTACTGAGAAATGCATGTTCTGGTCGTGCCCCCAATTATCTATTTATATGACAGTTTTTTTGAAGAGTGAAATAACTGAATTAATAGTGTATTTAATAATTCAGTTATTTAGGCTTAAATCTTGTAGTTAGGTATCATCGTGTTTCACAATTTAGTCAGTAAATTTATTTTACACTCAGAAAGCGGGGAGTACATGCACATTTGGGGAAACGTTTCAAGCAACATGAATAAATATGTTTTTAATGGGTTTAGCAAATACAACAATACAGAAAGGACTATTAATCAAAACGGACCTTACCTTGAAGAGCACAACAGATAAAGACAGCAAAATATGTTGGGATTAAACACACAAGGTAATAAAGTAGAAAGTTCAAAAAGAAAGGGTATTAAAAAGAAACTCAATAAATGTTAAGTGAGAAGAATAAACCTTCAAGGACCAATTTAAAAGCATGTTGTCACAACCAAGGTTGTGATGCGAAAATACAAAGATTTCAGTCTCTGAGTGCCCTGTGCATGGTAACATATTGGGCACACTTCTTGAACTCAAAACGTTAAAGTGACCGTATTTGACAACTGAGGTAGGCACTCCAGATGTTTTGCACTACATCTCCCATACCTCTTTTACAGGGAGATGTAGTCCACAGCATCTGGAGTGTCGAAGGTTGCTGGAGTGTCGAAGGTCCTGTTGTAGGGGAACACAAGCAAAAGTAGAAACATTCTGGGGTGAAAAAACGTTATAATTGGAGTATGAATTAAGTGGAAAATAGTTCAAAAGGCGAATGTAAAAACTACAATGCATCACTTTGCCACAAAGAGGAACAAGCAAAAGGTTGACACATTTTCTGTTATGTCAGTAATGTATTGGAGTAAATTATGTTTGAAAAATGAAAAGAAAGAGTTAATATGAAACGGAAAACATTTCAGCTTCCAGGGTTACCGTAGCAGTAGAGAGAACAGTGTGTGGCAGTAGAGTGGGTGTTTATTGGTGGGTGAGCAATGTGACAATGTATGCACAATCCCACATGTGTCTATGTGTATGTAAGAGAGAAAAACAAGTAGCAAGAGAGGTGGGAATGGACAACAGCTCAATTAACCTGCCCTTAGGTAGGTCCCCACTCAGATCTCAAGCTGGGTTTAGCTCATCTTGTGCCATTACAGAGAAGGGCAGGCTAATTGAGCTGCTGTCCGTTCTCACCTCTCTTGCTACTTGTTTTTTCTCTCCTTATGTGTATGTATGAATTCATGTACTTACACTCTATTTCAAACACATTTTTGTTGTTAATGTTCTGATCAATCTGAGCAACGTTTCAGGCACCTGCCCCTTCATCAGGCTTGTGTGAGTTCCTCCCTATACTGTATCTCCGGTCAAGAGACCCCCCTGGTTAATAGAAGATCCTGGGACTCCATGAATTTCACTACATCCCTCTCTCTCCATGTGATGTGAGAGAAAAGCCAAAAACGCAAAAAAAAAAACGATGAAATTATTGTTTTTTTCCTACCTGACTGAATGTTTTCTGTATGCAAGTGTGTGTCAAAAATAACTAAGCAATACATCAAATGGTAATGTTACTGAAACGGTTACTCTACATTCTCTCATAACACTATTCAATGCCTTCCAACAAAAATATTCTAATCTAAATCAGGTAGAACTTGAAGGAACAGGCAATTAATCCACTTAAATAAAAAAAACTGAGTCTCACAGAATCCTTACAAAACTAAGGACCTTCAGACACAATCTCCATTGGGTCCCCAGGATGGTGATCATTTGGCACTGCTGACTGCTCTATCAGAAATAATTGGAATTTAAATGAATCACGTTTTTTTAGTTGACTAAAAGGAATTTTCATAGAGAATACGAATAGGCCACCAAATCCATCATCAGACCACAATGTATTTAAAGGGAGTATAGAAGCAGTTTATCTTAAAGGATCAATAAAAGCACACAGACCTCTTCATTGAGATTACGTGCTTGGGTGCAGTGATCCTGTAGTTTAAACCCTTTAATATAAAACATTGACATTCTGAAGAAACAGCAATATCTCCATTGACGGGTCAAATATACCTCTAGTGACTGTCTTCCTCAAGCAGCGTTGCATTTTGTCCCCAATGCGTCTCTATGAGAGTCAGCAAGGAATGTTGTAGAAGATAGCGGCAGAACAGGCAGCTGAATCAGAGGAAGCAAGACCAGTAATCTTTATTTGACTTACATTTTTACCATAAAAGTGGTTGAACAGTGATCACAGTGATAGAAGGGGACCTATAGTCTAGAAAAAATTACGGGACCAATGGTTCCATTTAAAAGTAACCTTTATCTCTAGCTACAGAGATGAAATATGCATAATATAGCATATAAATGTTTGGATGTGGTACCTATAAATCAGTCTTTAACTTCTGGTTCTGCAATAAAAATGATTAGCATATAATGGATTCACTACTCATTAATTAGTATTATTATTAATATTTATTTATTATTGCTTATTGCTAGTAAATAAAATAAATACATTCTCTCTTCTGTCCTATACTATGGAGAGGCGAAGAAATTATGCTGTAGGTTTTTAACTGGCTGTTATTTGGGGAAGCAAGAAATAAATGCAACAACCTGTATAATCCTATAATTAGTTGGTACAGCCAGTAGGCAAGGCAAATGTATACAAGAAGCAAAAAACAATAGCTTGAAAAAAATATAGAAGACATACTTTGCGTTATATTTGTGATAGGGCTTTAACACGTTTTCCAAATGGAAACCTGTTTAGTTCATTCTAGAACTCGTGCAAATATGTTTGAAGGCAAGTTTTACAACTTAGCAACAATTTTATTAGAAAACATAACTCTCTTTGTGGATTGAGCAAAGTGTAATGAACTCTAGCGCTATTCTCATTTTAGATTTTGTAACTTCATGTGTTGCATCCACCATTTGTAGTATTAACGAGGTTCCCCAAGATATTATTTACATAAATGAATGATCTCCTTCCGTCTTCATTATCAGATTGTAACCACCTCCAGCAGAGCACCCAGGTTAAAATTCTCAGAGGGATGGAAAATAATTGACATTGATGAAAAATACTAAGAAAAGCAAATATCCAGGAGAACAGTGTTATTCACATATATTACACGGAAAAGTCTACATTTTCCCTAGGCTAATAGCAGATTTAAAAGCATATTAGAGATAGCACAAAGGCATTTGCTTATAGAACCAGACGCCTTGTCCATTCCCTGCCATGTGTTTTATCTAATCTGTTCAAACAGGATAAAAGACTTGCTTTCTGAAATTGGCTTCTTTGCAGTTTGGGATAGTCTTTTCTTTTATTCTTTTTATCATAAAATGGAGATACACGGGGAATTTTGATTAAAATGTCTGAGTTTCAACATGAATAAGAGTCTTATAGAAATAATCTTGAAATTTAAGAAATGTGCATGGAAGTTCTGAAATACCCAAGGAAGTTATAATATGAGCAACTTCTTCTCCATTGATCGTATGTGGTTTTTAGTGCCATTGTTACGTTGATGATATGTGGATCGACAACTCTTCCTTATACCTGTCATCCTATATGCTGTGTATCAATTATTTTTAATTGGAATTCTTGTCAGCCAGCTTCCCCCATTCACTCAATACATAATACCGGTGAAAGACTTATCTGCCATTACATCTACTACCCACCAGCTTACTACTTTCAGCATTTGCTTATAACCTCATGGTTAACACTCAAAACTGGTCCTCAGTTTTCTAATTTATAAATCTTCCTCTTCTATCCCACTCTTAATCCTCAATATAACCTTACAAATATTTTTTAGTACATCTGTGACCTTTATCTCTCTTCTTCTCTCATTATGCCTTCACCTCACCTCTTCTGGATTTATCTTGTGTTCTCCTCTGGCTAAGGAATTTTCTGCCTCGCTACATTACATTCTCTATAAAATCTCTCAGCTTCAAAGGTTCCTCATAAGCTTATGTTTTTTAAAAAGACCTATCAATCACTTACATGAAACCTCTAGAAAAATTGACTCACCCAATAGCAGTCATTTGTCTCACCTGTGCCCTACATATCCTCAGGCAGAAATCTCTCTTTGGAAGAGCTCTCATCACGTTTCATTTTGTGTAATGTTCACCGTGTGTCTACTGGATTGGAATTCCAATGTTAAAGCTGACCTCTGCAGAACGTTGTGGTGCTTTCTAAATAATAACAGTGAAAGGTCCAAGCTATCTTTGGCCGTTTACTTCGGTTTCTCCTGGACCAGATTATTCTAGAATATGTAGGTCATTGTCAATTCATAAATCATGTTCAGTTTGATTGTAGCATTTACATTTCTTCTTTTTGCGTGTGCGTGTCTGCGTGTGTGTTTGAATACATACAGATAAATTAGAACAACACAGTTCAGGACAAGATAATATTGTTGTAGAAACAGGAACTATTAGAGCACAATAAAGATTACACTGTTTTCAGACTAGTACTGTTGTTTTTGTGATTTACTGATTTTTTTTTCCAGTCGACACTCTTTCTCTTGGTTTTGTTTCTAACTCTCTAGAACTTGATTATTCTTTGTTGTTGGAACATGATGCTTAGAAGTGTCAAATCTATTACAATCTGATGAAAAAAAAAACAAAAAAACAACACATTTTTCTATTAAATTGAACAGCTGGTCAAAATACCTTTCTTTTGGGAAAGTTCCTGGTAACTTTTCTGACAGTTTGAAGTATTTCCACGTGTTAAGATATGATAGGTGGAGGATGAATATTTTTTATGGGTTGTGCATTAATAAAACCTTTAATATGAGGTTACTATATAGAAAGGAGTTAAAACCATATCGCTATTACCATCTAAAATTAAATTGAGCAATAATTAGCTAAAACAATAATAATTTGTACATTTTGAAGGGCACACGTAACCTGACAGGTCATGTTTATATTTTCTTCGTACAGAATATCCCTTTTCTTTTTTTAAATTTTCAGTTTATGGAAAAAATATAACATACATGGCTGAGATGTACAGTTGTGAGTGCTTACTCTTTACTCTGCAAACAGAATTGAAGGCATCGGGCTGCACTATTTACATATGTAAATTCTGGAATAATGAGGCAACGATTAACGCATTATAACCACTTATTTTAGTTTGACAAATATAAGCTTTTAAAATGTATATTTATTTATTTATATAATATTTTACCAGGAAGGATACAATGAGATTACTCTTGTTTTCAAGTGTGTCCAGGGCCCACAAAACATTTCATTATTACAATTAGTGATGTACCGAACTGTCCGCCGGCGAACAGTTCCCGGCGAAATTAGCGTGTTCTCGTTCGCCGCGGCGGGCGGACACATGCGCAGTTCGATCCGCCCCCTATTCGTCATCATTGGGCAAACTTTGACCCTGTGCCTCTCGGTCAGCAGACACATTCCAGCCAATCAGCAGCACTCCCTCCCTTCCACACCCTCCAACCTCCCTCCCAGCATCCATTTTCGATTCATTCGGAAGATGCATGCTTAGTGAGAGGAGGGAAAGTTTAGCTGCTGCTGATTAGATAGGGAAATTGATAGCTAGGCTAGGGTATTCAGTGTCCACTACAATCCTGAAGGACTCATCTGATCTCTGCTGTAAGGACAGCACCCCAAAAAGCCCTTTTAGGGCTATAACATCAGGCTGCTTTTTTTTTTTTTTTCCTGTGTAATGTAATTGCAGGTGCCTGCCTGCCAGCTTCTGTGTGAGGTTCGCATTGGATACTGTGCCTACTTGCCCAGTGCCACCACTCATATCTGTTTTAACAATAGGTTAAGCTTTACATTTAAAATACATTTTTTTTTTCACTGTAATAGAAGAGCAGTTGCCTGCCTGCCAGCTTCTGTGTCAGGTTGGATGCCTTGCCCATTTGCACAGTCAGTGCCACCACTCATATCTGTTTTAACAATTGGTTAAGCTTTAGATTTTAAATAAATATTTTTTTCACTGTAATAGAAGAGCAGTTGCCTGCCTGCCAGCTTCTGTGTGAGGTTCACATTGGATACTGTGCCCACTTGCCCAGTGCCACCACTCATATCTGTTTTAACAATTGGTTAAGCTTTAGATTTAAAATAAATAATTTTTTTCACTGTAATAGAAGAGCCTGCCAGCTTCTGTGTCAGGTTGGATGCCTTGCCCATTTGCACAGTCAGTGCCACCACTCATATCTGTTTTAACAATAGCTTAAACTTTAGATTTTAAAGAAATAATTTTTTTTCACTGTAATAGAAGATCAGTTAGTTGTCTGCAAGCATCTGGGTGTCAGGCCTACTTCAGCGTGTGCTCTGCAGACCTGTGCCAGCGTGCTTTGACAGTTGCCACTCATATCTTGTGTCTCTATAGCATGCATTTACAACCAAAATTTTGTTTCCACTGTAATAGAAGAGCAGTTGCCTGCCTGCCAGCTTCTGTGTGAGGTTCACATTGGATACTGTGCCTACTTGCCCAGTGCCACCACTCATATCTGTTTTAACAATTGGTTAAGCTTTACATTTTAAAGAAATCATTTTTTTTCACTGTAATAGAAGATCAGTTAGTTGTCTGCAAGCGTCTGGGTGTCAAGCCTACTGCAGCGTGTGCTCTGTAGACCTGTTCCAGCATGCTTTGACAGTTGCCAATCATATTTGGTGTCTCTATAGCGTGCTTTTAAAACCAAAATTTGTTTTTCACTGTTATAGATTGAATAGCAGTTACTTGTCTTCAAGCGGGTGTCTCAGGCCTACAGTGTGTGCTCTGCAGAACTGTTCCAGTGCACATTGCCAATCATATCTGGTGTCTCTATAGCGTGCTTTTAAAACCAAAATTTGTTTTTCACTGTTATAGATTGAATAGCAGTTACTTGTCTTCAAGCGGGTGTCTCAGGCCTACAGTGTGTGCTCTGCAGAACTGTTCCAGTGCACATTGCCAATCATATCTGGTGTCTCTATAGCGTGCTTTTAAAACCAAAATTTGTTTTTCACTGTTATAGATTGAATAGCAGTTACTTGTCTTCAAGCGGCTCTGTCAGTCCTTCAAACACTGTGGGGTGATTTCACCAAGGACCACACGACGGAACAGGATCTGATTTTTAGGGTCCTTCAAATTGAAAAGGAGGATCCGGTATTTATTCTTATATCTGCTGTCAGTACACAGGAAAAGTTTAAATATTTCTTGTTCTACGTTCTCTGCAACTCCACGCACCGACTCATCCAATACGTGAAGATCTGGGGTTTCTCTGACTCTCCTCAGTAGTGTATCAAACAGAGTCTGCACTGTGGTAACACGGACATCTTCAGGACATAACTCAACTATTTGCAGATAGGCAGTCTGCAGCTTCTCTTTTTCACCGGTTCTCTTCTTTCTCTTATGCGTATTCTTGTCTATATGCAGGTGGTCTCTTGCCTTTCTTTTAACCAATTCGTTCCTTCCATATGGTTTCAAAAGATCTCTGGCATCATTACTTTCAACGCAAATAACGTCATCATAGTTAGTCTCCTCATTATTCACCGGGAAGAGAGTGTTTGCACTGACTACCCACAGCATGCTCTTGCCATTGCCTACTCCACCTTCAACGACAGGGTGCAAGTCCCAAGGAGAAGGATCATTCACTTTATTATCTGTCTTTATTTCACAAGTAGTGCCTGGAACATTCTCATGGGTCACAAGATGTAAATCTGGACTAATGTCAACCCCAGGGTCTGGAAAATCATCAATTTGAAATTTTTCGAATAATCCCAGTGGGCTGCCACATTCTTCCTCCTCTGATGGTATTAAAGTTTGCAGAGATTCACTATGGGGTGGTGTCAAGCATTTTGGAGAACAATTAAGCATCTCCATCCCAATACGTTTCAGATGTCCTATCAGCTCTTCCACCCTATGCGATACTATGGGCAGGCTACCCGTGATGTCATTACTCACGGCCCTATTTCACGCGGACACTCTGTGTCAGTGTGTATCATGGTCTCTGTGGACAGGGAACAGTCTCTATTCTGCTCTGTGTCAGTGTGTATCAGGGGTTTTGAGGACAGGTGTCAATCCATATCTGCCAAGTGACCCTATGTAGGGGGAACAGTCCCTATTCTGCTCTGTGTCAGTGTGTATCATGGTCTCTGTGGACGGTGAACAGTCTCTATTCTGCTCTGTGTCAGTGTGTATCATGGTCTCTGTGGACAGGGAACAGTCTCTATTCTGCTCTGTGTCAGTGTGTATCAGGGGTTTTGAGGACAGGTGTCAATCCATATCTGCCAAGTGACCCTATGTAGGGGGAACAGTCCCTATTCTGCTCTGTGTCAGTGTGTATCAGGGGTTTTGAGGACAGGTGTCAATCCATATCTGCCAAGTGACCCTATGTAGGGGGAACAGTCCCTATTCTGCTCTGTGTCAGTGTGTATCATGGTCTCTGTGGACAGGGAACAGTCTCTATTCTGCTCTGTGTCAGTGTGTATCAGGGGTTTTGAGGACAGGTGTCAATCCATATCTGCCAAGTGACCCTATGTAGGGGGAACAGTCCCTATTCTGCTCTGTGTCAGTGTGTATCATGGTCTCTGTGGACGGTGAACAGTCTCTATTCTGCTCTGTGTCAGTGTGTATCAGGGGTTTTGAGGACAGGTGTCAATCCATATCTGCCAAGTGACCCTATGTAGGGGGAACAGTCCCTATTCTGCTCTGTGTCAGTGTGTATCATGGTCTCTGTGGACGGTGAACAGTCTCTATTCTGCTCTGTGTCAGTGTGTATCATGGTCTTTGTGGACAGGGAACAGTCTCTATTCGGCTCTGTGTCAGTGTGTATCAGGGGTTTTGAGGACAGGTGTCAATCCATATCTGCCAAGTGACCCTATGTAGGGGGAACAGTCCCTATTCTGCTCTGTGTCAGTGTGTATCATGGTCTCTGTGGACGGTGAACAGTCTCTATTCTGCTCTGTGTCAGTGTGTATCATGGTCTCTGTGGACAGGGAACAGTCTCTATTCTGCTCTGTGTCAGTGTGTATCAGGGGTTTTGAGGACAGGTGTCAATCCATATCTGCCAAGTGACCCTATGTAGGGGGAACAGTCCCTATTCTGCTCTGTGTCAGTGTGTATCAGGGGTTTTGAGGACAGGTGTCAATCCATATCTGCCAAGTGACCCTATGTAGGGGGAACAGTCCCTATTCTGCTCTGTGTCAGTGTGTATCATGGTCTCTGTGGACAGGGAACAGTCTCTATTCTGCTCTGTGTCAGTGTGTATCAGGGGTTTTGAGGACAGGTGTCAATCCATATCTGCCAAGTGACCCTATGTAGGGGGAACAGTCCCTATTCTGCTCTGTGTCAGTGTGTATCAGGGGTTTTGAGGACAGGTGTCAATCCATATCTGCCAAGTGACCCTATGTAGGGGGAACAGTCTCTATTCTGCTCTGTGTCAGTGTGTATCAGGGCTGGGCTTTGAGGACAGGTGTCAATGTTAGGTGATTTCTGCCCTTTATGGATTAAAAGCATCACTGTGCAATTTTCCATGGGAGTTTTGCCATGGATCCCCCTCTGGCATGCCACAGTCCAGGTGTTAGTCCCCTTGAAACAACTTTTCCATCACTATTGTGGCCAGAAAGAGTCCCTGTTGTTTTTAAAATTCGCCTGCCCATTGAAGTCAATGGCGGTTCGCGCGGTTCGCCGGTTCGCGAACATTTGCGGAAGTTTGCGTTCGCCGTTCGCGAACCGAAAATTCCAGGTTCGCGACAACACTAATTACAATATAATATTACATAAAAAAATTATAATATTATTATTATTATTATTATAAGAGTATATTTTTCTTTTAAATTTACATTTACAACATGAAAGCCCTACTCTATGTTGGTAAGATATTCACATTGCCAGATACTTTGTCTACAGGTTGAGCTTGTGGATATTGGTGGCATTTGGAACGTTAGCGCTAGTTACAAGGTTAGGGTTCAAGAAGACAGAAGCTGGAAATGGATTTGAGTAAGAAGAAGACTGGAATAAGGCATGATAGAACTACAAAATTACTGGAGTTGGACTACGCTTCACTGACAGAAGTGGCACAAAAAAAACTAGATTGAAATAGTGGTCAAAAGCAGACATGATATAAAGAGGTGCAAGTGGGAGTTACCCTCTCCTAGGAAGAAAAACAAAAGTACATTGCAGCTCCAGCAAAACTTTCATTGAAGCCAATTTAATGAATTTTGAAGAAAAAAAATAACAAAAGCAACCAAGCAACATAAATAACAAAATGTTGTATGAGGTATGAAGTAATACACAAGGTCCTTACGGAATCATAACTACATAAAGCTTTAATTTCAGACTCTAAACCTTTATAATATTTATACATAGCATAAACCTAGAGTTCTGAGCCAAAACCCACCCTAACACTTTTCCCAAAAAATTCAATATTATTCAGTAAAGTGTAAATTTACCAACAAAGAAAAGTGAATTTTATATATATATATATTTGAATTTTTTATTTTTGTTGTGCATGGTTTGACAAGATGATATACGTTGCCACAACAGCAGACATAATGACAGCAATATCACAGGTTTCTACATATGTGGCATTGGAGTGTAAGCACATTTTTTTAACATTTTTAAAACGTGGTAAGTCATTCTAGTGATTTGACATGCAAGTATCAGCATTAGAAGATATGTTCTTTAAGCATTGTCATCAGTAGTGTATTTAAGCTATAAACAGGCTTGAACAGTTATATCCTTAAGTTTACATAGCTATGTCTAGACGCTTTATGCTGTAGGTGTTTAGGTTATTAGGCATGGAAAACATAGGCTAACAACATACTATAGGTACATAAACATTCTAAGTGCTGGCTGGCATCTGAGGCTGGC
This sequence comes from Pelobates fuscus, assembly GCF_036172605.1. NCBI lineage: Eukaryota > Metazoa > Chordata > Amphibia > Anura > Pelobatidae > Pelobates > Pelobates fuscus. The sequence continues at coordinate 19,280,217 of NC_086320.1, forward strand.
ACTGAGGTGGGTTACGGTAGAGTCACCCTGCTTCGGTCTATCAACAAGCTTTAATTCTAATGTGCAATTAGGTCGGTTTTTTTTAACCCTGCCTAGCTGGCTGAAAATGTGAGCACGGTTCCTTGTAGGCATGGCATTAAGTCAGCAACATATTGTCATTAACTAAACATGTAATATATGCAAACCTAAAATATAAACTAACATAAGGTAGCATTAGTTCAGATGCATACTAGGGGTGAACACTAGGCAAGACCTGGTCAGCGGTGTCTGCAGGAGAAAGTCTCGGCTTGCGAGTATGCATAGCTCGCGTGTCATTCCTCCGACCTGCCCTCTCCTCGTTGGAGGGTTGGAGCCTCACCAGTGTGGCCCGTTCAGCCGATGCCCCGCTTGTGCGTGGGTGTTGCAGGTGATGCAGGTGTCTGGCTGGGAGCTGCTATGGTCGACTGCTCGCAGAGTGGTACAGTCTCTTGGGTAAGTGATCTTCGGGGTGCTGTGGGTGTATTGCGGGGACTCCTTGGTCGGTTCCGTCCCGACCGGCTGTCATGATGGGGCTGTACCTGCTCGGATCCTCCAGCCTGGGTTGTAGCGGAGACCACTTCCCTGTGTCCTCGGGTCCCTTTCCCATATGTGGGGGGACCGCGGGCCCTCTGGAGCCTCGGTCTCCCGATGCCCCTTTGGGTGTGTGGACGGTGGGTCGGATTTTGTTCCGGTATGCTCCCCTGCCCAGAAGGAGATTTGTTACTACGAGCGGTTAAGCGAGATCACGGTCGGGCTTGTTGGGATGGACAGGAATGTTTGCTTTACTGTGCTCGCTTTGTGCCGGTCATTTTCTGCCCTCCTCATGGTTGCGGTGAGGGGTGAGTGTCACGCTTGATTTCAGCTGGAATGTGCAGGCGCCGTGCCAGCCTGCGCCAGAAAGCCGCAAAGATTTTGTTTAGCCGTTCTGTGTAGTCAGCTTGGTCAGTGAGGTTTATGTGTGGCTCCCTAGTGCTCTCTCCGGGTTGCTTGGGCGCCATCCTCACCTCAATCCCAGGGGGTGTGTCAGGCTGTAGTGCAGGGGTAGTCGCCCCCAGCGAGGACCGGGATATCCCCCACTGGTCCAAAGGGGGGGTTGCAGGGCCGTGCTGATAGTTTGCTTGCGAGCATGGCCGGTGTCAGGGGATCGGCCGCCTCCCCCAAGTTGCAGGCTCCGCTCCGAAGTAGGCCTCGTGGCCGGTCCAGGTATGTTCAGGTGATTTCGACGCGGGTCAGGGATCATTGCGTGCCCCTTGTGGTCCTGTGTCGTTCTCTTGGCTCTGTTTGTTGTTGGCACCAGTAGTTCGTGCAGGATTGCCATTTTTGTGCCCTCTATTGCAGGAGCCCTCAGAAAGCACGACCGGCCATCTTGGCTGTCAGGCCCCGCCCCCAGTGAATTATATTTTTGATTATAATTTTGACACTCTGTCTATCTTGAAAGAATTGTGTATGCGAGATTGACAGACTTCCTCGAGTCCAACTCTCTGCTAGACCCGCTTCAGTCTGGTTTCCGCGCTAAGCACTCTGTGGAAACGGCACGGACCAAAGTATCTACTTGTTGCAAAATCTCGTGGTCACTACTCTATCCTAATTCTCCTTGACCTGTCTGCGGTTTTTGACACTGTTGATCATCAACAGCTTCTTCTGATCCTCCGCAATATCGGTCTACAAGATATTGCTCTCTCCTGGTGCTCCTCCTACCTCTCGCGCTCTTTCAGTGCTCTTTCAGTGTTTCTTTCTCTGGCTCTGCTTCTTCTCCCCAACTCCTCTCTGTTGGTGTCCTCCAAGGTTCAGTCATTGGTCCCCTACTGTTCTCCATCTATACTGCCTCCCTTGGAAAACTCATTAGCTCCTTTGGCTTCCAATATAATTTCTATGCAGATGACACGCAAATCTACCTGTCCTCTCCTGATCTCTCCCCGTCCCTCTTGACTAGTGTCTCTGACTGCCTCTCTGCTGTTTCTAACTGGATGGCTGCCCACTTCCTTAAACTAACCTTGACCAAAACTGAAATTCTGGTCTTTCCTCCCTCAAGTGTTGTTACTCCTGTGTCTGTCTCCCTCCAAGTCAACGGTGCTACCATCAGCTCCACCATGCAGGCTCACTGCCTAGGTGTTCTCTTTGACTCCGACCTCTCCTTCAAGCCTCATGTTCAATCTATCGCCAAATCCTGTCATTTCCATCTCAAAAACATTGTGCGCATCCGCCCCTGCTTAACGCCAGATGCGACTAAGGTGTTGGTCCATTCCACTGTCCTTTCTCGCCTTGACTACTGTAACTGCGCCGTTACAGTCCATAATGAATGCGGCGGCAAGGCTCATCTTCCTGTCCGCCCGCACCTCCCATGCCTCACCCTTTTGTCAGTCCCTACATTGGCTTCCTATAAAATATAGAGCTCAATTTAAAATTCTGGTTCTTGCTTTCAAATCTCTACATAATGTTGCTCCCACCAATTTATCCTCCCTTATACACAAGTATGTCCCGTCTAGGCCCTTACGATCTGCTGAAGACTTACGTCTATCTTCTGTCCGTACTCCCACCTCTGATGCTCGCCTTCAAGATTTCTCAAGGGCTGCACCGTTGCTGTGGAACTCGCTTCCCTCCTCCGTTAGATGCTCACCCAGTCTCCACTCCTTCAAAAAATCATTAAAAACCCACTTCTTCATAAAAGCATATCAATTAAACTGTTAATAGCTCCCAACTGATTCCTCTTCTGCAATTGTCACTAGTCTAATACTATCTTACCTTTTGTGTCATTTTACCCCACCCCCTCTAGCATGTAAGCTCATTGAGCAGGGCCCTCAACCCCTCTGTTCCTGTGTGTCCAACTTGTCTGGTTACAACTACATGTCTGTTCGTCCACCCATTGTAAAGCGCTGCGGAATTTGATGGCGCTCTATAAATATCATAATAATAATAATAATATCTCTCATTCCTACCTGAGGCAGAAAAGGCATCCTAGACAGGTTGATTTATGTTCATATTTGGCGATATTTGGAAATAGGTGCTGTTAAAACCTTAATAGTGCCACATATGTGATGAAAGCATTTCAAACCTACATTATGTATTATGCATTAATAGCACAAGCCAAACTCTACAAAAAGACAATCACATCCTGAAGATTTGGTACTCATTCTATTGCCTGGTATATAACCTATGATTGTATTTTATCTTGTGGCTTTGAAAAAACGGACATAAGAATGGATTATATAGCCTCGAAATGCAGCTTTGGCTGAAATTCCCTATTGATAGGGATTTTCGCTCAAAGCAGTCCTTCCAGTGGTTGCAGATTTATAGAATTAAATTCCCTTTCTCTATAATTCGATGAAAAGCTCTCAAAGGCATCGATTTATTGTTCTTGCAAAATTATTTACAGAACAATCTGCCAACGCTACGAGAAAAAGTATGTATTATCGGCTTAACACACAATCTTTCAAAACAGGTATTCACTCTATAAAGACTTTTTCTTGCTTATTATTGACCTGAAAGGAGTCACGCCAATGATATTTTACAGGACTGCCACAAAGAAAACCTTGGCTTGCTGTGAAAACTACATAAATAATCGACACCATATTTTAAAGGCGCAGTAACGGTGGTGTTTAGCTATAGGCTCATCTGTTAGATAAAACAAGTGCTGTTTAGTTCATGGCAATTCTTTCAGGGTTTTGTGACAGAAACACACATATGAGTAGGTACATACATAACACAATATTTATTTACATACACATATAATTAAATACCGGCACATTCATTCATGTTGATACACCCATTGTTTTCAATGAGATATGAGAGTACATAATAAACACTTGCTAGCAGTAGTTTGTGAGAAACATAGTTCTAAAGTTGTTCAACTCATTAGATAAGATAAACGGAACTGCTGCCTAAGCTAGCAGCAGCATTGGCTGAATTGGATTAATTTATCTGGACAGCCTCAGTCCATGAGATGTAAATTGAAACCTGACTGTGAATGGAAAAATATAGAGTTGCCCACCCAAAGTATAAATAATAATAATACAGATAAAATCATTGCTATTTATACATATGAACTAGACAATGCAGGCATAGTTAGAGCCATCTCCATGTGCATATATAAACGTGACATAGTCAATGTGCTTGTTGACAATCACTTTGATAAAGCCATTGTGTTGCGAAACGCGTTAGTGATATACTCTGTTTTATTTTGCTTTTTTATTTGTATTATTATTTTTCACTTTAAGATTGCTATAGTTGGGCGCATATAATAACTCATGCATGTATCAACTGAATATTGCAAACATACATTAAACAGATGCTACAAATACAAAACCTTCTCCCGTATATATATATATATATATATATTTCCTGACCATTATTCATGGCAGCATTTACTTATGTGTTAGCTCCTCCCCTTACAGCAGAAAGGACAGGAAATAGAACTTTGAAAACTGGTATAAATAGATCCTCCCCCTTCCCATCAGGCAGTCTTTGTAGCTAGCTTCACAGCTCTCATAGTAGATGGGTGGGAACGTGATACTGCCATGAATAATAATCAGGAAATGGAAACAATTTTCCTGACTACGGTTATGTTGGTGTTTGTAAAGCTATTTCCTGCGTATTTATAACTGGACATGCCGGCGTATATAAACCATCTCCCTGTGTGTTTGTGTGTCATGTGAGATATTCCGTAATGTGAAAATTGCCAGAAATTCAGAGTGAATTTCAGTTTGACTATATTGGCCTTAAATTTGAATTCACATTGAATTGCTGTCAATTCCCACTTTAGTAAATAACTCTGTGTATTAATGTTTAGTGGATTGTGTGTAGTGTAAGATGATGAGTGTTTGCATGATATAATGAATGCTTTAGACAGCTGGTGTTTTCTTCTAAAATGTCTACATGTTTATGTGTTCCTACAGGATCTCTTCTTAATGCCTTCTAATAGTTTGATCAATGTTCCTCCATGTGCAGACTGCCTTTTATTATAACATTGCCAAAAAAGGAAAGTTTACAGGAAAAAAATGTCAGCATAGGACCTTACCCCCATTACAACCACAGGTAATTAAATAATTGGTCCAGCATTTTCCACTCTCCACCACATAAGGGCTCAGGAAACATGAATCATGACATTGGACATGGGTGCCAAAGACCCTCTATTCATTTTGGGGAGGCTGTGAAATGCTCCCTCTGGTATCGCATCCTGTATGTGTATTTTATATAAGATGAGAGGACCAACCATTTGATCGTCTGGTTTTAGGATTCAGATGCTTAGTTTTCAAGAGCAGCCCATTCAGTGCTGCCTGCTGTTGGTTACTCCATGGCAATGAAAGGGTTAATTAAGGATGCTCATATCCCCCAAATGTCCCTAGTTAGGAGAGACAGACCCTATTTTGGTCCCAAATCCCTTGGTCATTATTTTCTCTCCTAATGTCCCTGTTTTCTAGAAGCTCCATATTGTTGGTGTGTCTGAGTGTATAATAGAGCTCCACAGCTAAATCAGTCTGTGTAAATAAGATACATTGTTCTTGCTCTAATTACACTTAAGTTGTCATTAGTAAATAGTTATTAGTAAGTCACCTAAAATTTCTCCAAACAGCCCGCCATTGGCCACATCCACACTGACATGAAAGTGTCCATTTGAAATGGTGAGAGGTATACATACTTGCATTAGAAAATGAGGGCTAAATGGGATGTTTAGTGGACAGTTATATGTTCTCACTAGTTAAGGTATGGCATGGAGTAATGTTTGGCCTTTAGAGTGTTTATTATTATTTATCATTATAATTATTTATAAAGTGCCAACAAGTTCCGTTGTGCTGTACAATGGGTGGACTAACAAACATGTAGTTGTAACCCGACAAGTTGGACACACAGGAACAGAGGTGTCGAGGGCCCTGCTCAGTGAGCTTACATGCTAGAGGGAGTTGGGTATAGTGACACGAAAGGTAAGGGTAGGGTAAAAAAGTAGGTTGCTAGAATAGTATTCACTATATGACAGTTGGAGGAGAGGAATAAAGGTGCGGGGACTAAGCTGTTAACAGGTTGTTTGATACGCTTTACTGAAGAAGTGAGTTTTCAATGATTTTTTTCATATCTCCAGCAAATTTCTATATTCACCTTTATTCATGTTGAAAGTAATAGAATGAGGCACCTGATCTGAAATATTTAACAGTAACTTCAGATTATTTCAGCAAACCATATGGCAGCTAACTGTCACACTACTAATTCATTCCACTAAGGAAACGACAGGTTACAGAATCCACATACACAACCGTCTGTCTGTTTGGCCCATATATGTCATATAAATCTGGCTGTGGATATTTGTAGCATTTGTGTATAATGCTAGGCATTACATTTGAGAATTAAATTAATGGGCTATATGTTTACTTTTTGACCACTCCAAAATTTTGATAGCATACATATTTTTCTGTTTATTCTTAAAGAAATGTTTCCTTCATTTTATATTTCTAAACAATATGATTAATAATATTTTCTGTTCTGTGTTGATATAAAAAAAATGTCTCTTAGATTTGTTGGAGTAGTACACACAGCTTGATGCCATTTGATATGTCCTATCTTTATTCTATTGGTTAAACGTGTGGTATTAAATACATGTTGTGGGAAGTAAGGCAAGTGAAACCAATCTTTCTAAAAATCCACATTTGGAAGATAAGATAGGGTTTGAATAAAATGAGTCCACAACAAGAAGATTTAATGCTACAATAAGCAAGACATGATTATATCATTCCAAATAGATTCTTCTGTGAATTATAGCAGTGATACTTTCAGTGAATAGGAAATGCCAAGAAGAGGATTCGGGTTCTTGGCACATCACAAACTATTTGCTACCATTTCAAAAGGAAGACTATGAACTGAATTCACACACAAGACAGAATAAAAAAAAGGTCTGAACGTTGAAACCGTACCATTCATAGCAGATGACTGTGGATCTGCTAAGAAGGCTTTGATCTAGAAAACAAGTGGCGCATTTCTATACATAACGCCAATTTAGACATAAGGTAGCGAGATAATTATCTGAATTTATTATATACTGTTACAATGCACTCTCATGTTTAACAAAGTGTTCCTGAGCTACAGATGGTCACAACAACAGTTCAGTATTCCAAGTCTCTGATGCGCAATCCCTCCTCACATCTTCTCCCTCGGAATAGCACAACAAAAGTCATGATTTTCAACTTAAGGTAATTCAAAAACACAGCACCAGATTGGAAACAATTTGTGACAGACAAAGGAATGTTTTGAAGGTTCTGTGTCTTTTAACTACATAGAGCAGTGGTAGTAATGATGGTCTTAGTCCCATATGGTTTTAAACAAATCTTTTTATTTTTTTTGCATTATCAAATTCTCCTTTTATTCCTGTCGGTATGTTGAGTTTTGTTTGTTGAATTCCCAGTTTAAGTCATTGTTGTGCAAATGTAGAGATTATTTATTCTTATGAGAATTCATTCTGAATGACACGCTACATTCTTGAAAAAAACATGTATGTATTTAATTATTTTAAAATATGTGTAAAATATAAATTACATGGCATGGGGAACTAACAAACTGAACTTGTTTTGCTGATAGGTGGTCTATATCATCATGACGAAGTGTTCTTTGGAGATTCTAGTACAAAATACAACCATTTAACACATGCATGGCTCTTTTTATAATTCTTTATTTTTGTAGTGCAAATAATAAAACATACACTTTTATACATGGGAAATACTGCACAGTTTTTGTGTTTTTGTTTTTATAACAAACAGAGAAGGCCCATATGAGAGTTTGACCAATAACAGATTAGATCAACAGTTGTGTGCCAAAGATTGAGGTATATAAAACAGGTATGCATATATACACAAGGCCTGTCTGTCACGATTCGGGGAACCCAACACGCTAACACACACACAGACACACACACAGAAAGTGTGCAGTACCGGACCTTAGAGTGGCCGGGCTAAGCACACACAGAATAGTCAGGAGATAAGCCGAGTAAGGGGAACCAGAAAACAGAATAACGAGAAACAAGCCGAGGTCAAAGGGTAGGAGAAAGTCACAAAGTCAGTATAACAAGCCAGAGAGTACGTAACCAGAAAGCACACGTTCAGTATCAATACATAAAGCAAAGACCACAACAGGGCAGGGAGGAACAGGAAAGGTAAGTATTTAAACCATCAGGTTAATTCTGATTGGATAATTTCCAATCAGAATTAACAATCACACGTGGGAGATATCTAAACCTCCCACTGTGATTGAGGCACTGTGCCTTTAATGCCGGGTCAGGTGACTGACCCCGGCGTGACATATCTTGGGCAGTCTTCCAGCGTGCAGCGTCATGCATGCTGCCGCTGGGGGGCGTGGAGGAAGACGCGGGCGGCATCCGAGGCTGGAGGGATGCCGCTCGCCGAGCCCACGTGGAGAAGGGGACCGCGGACGGCTGGAGGGTGAGTGCCGCGAGCGGACTGCAGCCTCCCCTTGCAGCCGCCCGCGGGATCCTGACATTACCCCCCCCTCGAAGACCGCCCAGAGGGCGGGAAGCAGAAGGCTTCAAAGGAAACCTGGCATGAAAGGAGCGGACCAAAGAGGAAGCGTGCAGATCAGAGCACAAAACCCAAGATCGCTCCTCAGGGCCGTACCCCTTCCAATCCACCAGATATTGCAGCCGACCCCTAGAAACACGAGAGTCGAGAAGGGCAGCCACTGCGTACACATCACTGGGGACAGCGCGAGGGGAAACAGGCTGCCCGAGGGGACGAGAGAACCGGTTGCAAAGCAAGGGCTTCAAAAGCGAAACGTGAAACGTGTTCGGAATGCGCATGGAAGAGGGCAAGTCCAGGGAGTAGGAAACGGGGTTAACCCTACGTAACACCTTGTAGGGACCAAGGAACCTGGGAGCGAACTTCATCGAGGGAACCTTGAGGCGGAGGTTCCTGGAGGACAACCATACCCTATCACCCGGGCCGCACCCCTATGGCGATCAGCAAACTTCTTCTGAGCAGCCGCTGAACGGGACAGCGCAACATGGACCTGATCCCACATCTTCCGCAAAGAGGCGAGGTGCTGGTCCAAAGCGGGCATTCCCTTGTCGGAGAACGCACCGGGAAGGACGGAAGGCCGAAACCCATAAGCAACCTCAAAAGGACTTAAGCCAGTAGACGAATGAGACACCGTATTCCTGGCAAATTCAGCCCACGGAAGGAGGCGAGACCAGTCATCCTGGTGCGCATTAGTGAAGCAGTGCAAATACAATTCCACAGACTGATTAGCACGTTCGGCTGCACCATTAGATTGCGGGTGATAGGAGGAAGTAAACGACAAGGAGACCCCCATCTCAGCACAAAAACCCCTCCAAAACCGAGAGACAAATTGAGGACCCCTGTCAGATACTATATCTTGAGGTACCCCATGCAAGCGGAACACTTCCTTGGCAAACACATGAGCAAGTTGAATCGCAGAAGGCAGTTTTCTAAGCGGAACAAAGTGCGCCATTTTAGAGAACCTATCCGTCACAGTTAATATCACTGTCTGACCATCGGAAGGAGGAAGGTCTACAATAAAATCCATGGATAAGTGGGTCAATGGTTTCTTGGGTACCGATAGAGGCATCAGGAGACCCTGGGGTCTCACATTAGGGGACTTACACTGCGTACAGACCCGACAAGCCTGCACAAAATCCACTACGTCTCGCTTGAGTGAAGGCCACCAGAACTGTTGAAGGAGGCCCTTATAAGTCTTGGTAACCCCCGGATGACCAGCAGTTTTGGCTGTGTGAAATAAAGTTAACAACTTCTTTCTGTCATTCACTTTAACGTATAGTCTGCCAACAGGCGTCTCAGGGGGTGCTTGAGTTTGGTATGTCTTAATATTATCAAGAACAAGAGACGAAACAACCAAACGGGTAGCAGCTATTATCTGAGACGCAGGTACAATAGGTTCAGGGGTCGGGTTAACAGATTCTAGAGGTTCATACTGTAGAGAGATAGCGTCAACTTTGGCATTACGACAACCAGGTCTATAGGTAATAACGTATTGGAAGCGTGAAAGAAATAGAGACCATCTAGCCTGCCGGGCGGACAACCTTCTAGCATCAGCTATATAGGAGAGGTTCTTATGATCTGTTATAACCATAACTTTGTGTCTAGAACCCTCTAATAAGTACCTCCATTCCTTAAAAGCTAACACAATAGCTAATAGTTCCCTGTTCCCAACATCGTAATTCTTTTCCGGATCAGATAACCTTTTTGAAAAGTAGCAACAGGGATGGAGGGGTTCGTCATACGATGACCTCTGTGACAGTACTGCTCCCACACCTGATTCAGAAGCGTCCACTTCCATAACAAAGGGAAGAGAAGGATCAGGGTGGCGTAGTACTGGAGCAGAGGCAAATGCCTTCTTGAGAGTGTCGAAGGCCTTAAGGGCTTCAGAAGTCCAAACCCTAGGGTGTAGACCTTTCTTAGTCAGCTTCGTTATAGGGGAGATAAGTGGTGAAAAGTTTCTTATAAATTTCCTGTAATAGTTGGCAAATCCTATAAAACGCTGGATAGCCTTAAGACCTTGGGGAAGCGGCCAGGATAGTATGGCTTCTAATTTAGCAGGATCCATACTGAAACCCTGTTCGGAAATTATATATCCTAGAAATTGCACCGAGGTCTGATCGAACAAACATTTTTCTAATTTACAATAAAGTCCGTTCTGTAATAACCTTTTAAGCACCATCCTAACATGATTATGATGTGTCTGTAAATCAGGGGAATATACAAGGATGTCGTCAAGGTACACCACGGCACAGACATGCAATAGATCCCTGAGGACATCGTTTATGAGGTCCTGAAACACAGCGGGAGCATTACACAGTCCAAAAGGCATGACTAGATACTCATAATGTCCGCTACGTGTATTGAATGCTGTTTTCCACTCATCATTCTCCTTTATACGAAAAAGGTTATAAGCCCCCCTGAGGTCTAATTTAGTGAAGTATTTAGAACCTTTGACCCGGTCAAACAACTCCGTGATGAGGGGAATAGGGTAGGCGTTTTTAATCGTTATATTGTTCAGGCCCCTGTTGTCTATACAAGGCCGTAGGTCACCCTCCTTTTTGGCAACGAAAAAGAAACCAGCCCCAGCAGGAGAGGAGGACCTTCTGATAAAACCTTTACTTAAGGCTTCCTGTATGTACTCCTCCATTACCTGGTTCTCTTTTTCAGAAAGAGGGTATACCTTACCCCTAGGCGGCATAGTACCAGGTAAGAGGTTTATGGCACAATCATATTCACGGTGCGGGGGTAGTTTATCTGCCTCCCTTTTTTCAAACACCTTAGCTAGGTCTGCATACACAGGAGGAACATAAACAGAAAGTGGTTTGGCTGTGGGTACATTAAGCAAGCCAACAGGACAAACACGAGTCATACATTCCCTTTGACAAGATTTCCCCCAGGAGAGAATCTCCAGACAACCCCAATCAATCATCGGATTGTGTTTAACCAACCAGGGGAAGCCCAAAACGATAGAGGCTGTAGGGGAGTTGATTATTTGAAAGGACAATCTTTCCTTGTGCAAGGCACCCACAGACATAACCAGTTCTTTGGTCTCATGGGTCACCAGAGGTTTCTCCAGTGGTCTACCGTCTATGGCCTCCACAGCCAAGGGAGTGACCTTTTGGATCAGAGTCAACGATGTGGTTTTAGCAAAACACTCATCCATAAGATTGTCAGCAGCCCCTGAATCTATCAAGGCTTTGGTAATCACGGTAGTATTTCCAACAAAAAGGGTAACCGTAATAAACGGTCTAGTAATGGGGACGTGAGGGGTAAACGACATAACACCCGAGGCCGACCCCTCTATAGGCCTTGGGTGCTGCAGTTTTCCCCGCATTTCAGGGCAGGTTCTTAGAAGATGTCCCCTTTTCCCACAGTAAAGGCATAACCCTTCCCTTCTTCGGTATTATTTTTCTACCTCAGTTAACCCAGTAACACCCAATTGCAAGGTTTCAGGGGGAGGCTGGCTAGAAGGGGGTAATGCCAGTAACGCAGTACTGGGTAAAGCAGGTAACATCTGTGTATACATACGCCTCTGACCACGTCTCTCTCTAATACGATTATCAATACGGTCGATATAATCTATAAGATCGTCCAGAAGGACAGGCAATTCCCTGGACGCTATTTCGTCCAGGATGTAAGCGGCCAAACCCTCCTGAAAGGCTGTAACGAGGGCATCATTATTCCAAACCACCTCAGCTGCTAGAGTGTGGAATTCGATAGTGTAATCCGCTACAGATCTGTTAACCTGTCGGACCCTAAGCAGAGCTTTGCCAGCAGAAGCAACCCTACCGGGTTGATCAAACGTGCGTTTGAAAGATGTCAGAAAATCTGCGAAGGACATAGGAGACGTATTCTCCCACATGGGGTTGGCCCACGCTAAAGCTCTCCCAGACAAGTGGTTTATCAAAAAGGCAATTTTAGTTCTGTCAGTGGGATAGGAACGTGGATTCATTACCAAATGGATGTCAATTTGATTGAGGAAACCACGACACAAAGCTGGGTCACCACTATAGCGCTGTGGCGGTGTCATATGGACTACATGAGCAGGAACGGGTACTGGAGTGGCAATGGGTTCGGGCACAGCAGCAGCCACCTCCTGGACGGCAGGCTGCAAGTGTGCAGTACGAGCCAGTATGGTCTGTAAGGCTTGAGCAAACTGATCCATACGGTGGTCCAAGCCATCCATTCTAGCCTCCTGATTAACTAAAAGCTGGGGTATGTCAGCAGGTTCCATTATGGCCCTGTTGTAATGCCACGATTCGGGGAACCCAACACGCTAACACACACACACAGACACACACACAGAAAGTGTGCAGTACCGGACCTTAGAGTGGCCGGGCTAAGCACACACAGAATAGTCAGGAGATAAGCCGAGTAAGGGGAACCAGAAAACAGAATAACGAGAAACAAGCCGAGGTCAAAGGGTAGGAGAAAGTCACAAAGTCAGTATAACAAGCCAGAGAGTACGTAACCAGAAAGCACACGTTCAGTATCAATACATAAAGCAAAGACCACAACAGGGCAGGGAGGAACAGGAAAGGTAAGTATTTAAACCATCAGGTTAATTCTGATTGGATAATTTCCAATCAGAATTAACAATCACACGTGGGAGATATCTAAACCTCCCACTGTGATTGAGGCACTGTGCCTTTAATGCCGGGTCAGGTGACTGACCCCGGCGTGACATATCTTGGGCAGTCTTCCAGCGTGCAGCGTCATGCATGCTGCCGCTGGGGGGCGTGGAGGAAGACGCGGGCGGCATCCGAGGCTGGAGGGATGCCGCTCGCCGAGCCCACGTGGAGAAGGGGACCGCGGACAGCTGGAGGGTGAGTGCCGCGAGCGGACTGCAGCCTCCCCTTGCAGCCGCCCGCGGGATCCTGACACTGTCTAACTGATGGACAATAGAGAACCAACCCTAACGTTGATTCATAGCAAAGCTTTTCATACAAATATACGGCAGGTGGAAGCAGAATTACAATAAAATATGGGGGAACAGACTTGAGTCACTGAGTAAATAGCAGAATATAAAGCCACTGAAGCTCCCCTGGACAAACAATGCAGTCCGATATGGAAGTCGTGCTGGACCCAGTGAATGGCACCTCAGCCCACTGCTGTTTAAGCAAAGTCACAAAGAGGAAAGAAGTCTAGTCTAGCTCCCCTCCGTCCCCCCCACTGGCCCATGGGGGGGGGGGGAGGGCACGGGACTGGCAGGATGATTCTTTGTGGAGCTGCAGGGAGGCAATCAGGAAGAATATAAAGCGGCGGCTGTCCACCCAACATCCAACTAGAGTAGGCCGCAGGCTCCATATTCTCGATCTCTGGACAGGGCTTCACAATGCCAGACTGGGACTCCACATTGCTGTAGATGCTTATGCTACACATGTAGGCTGTGAGGCACGAAAAGACTCAGTTCACTGCTTATTATTCAAGTAACAGGCGAACGTTTACAGGAGTCGATCGGACAAATGCGACCTGTGGCATAGTGATCTGGCCCCGCCACCTGACTCTTTTTAAATCCCATAACTAAATAAGCAGATGGAGCAGGAGCAGACTATGATAAGAGCAAAATGTAACACTTGGAACAGGATGTGTAAGTTAAAACCAGGACAGGTGAGTTTGTGGCTAGGACTGCATAAACAGAAATAAATGTGATTTAACTCTTAAATAGAAGGGAATTGAGTAGTGCTGATTGGGAGTAAGGTAAGTTAGTGGTGGAGTTCCCACAGCCATGTGGGAACGCACCATGAGAAGATGCAACTGCCAGGTCAAAGACCGCTCTTGCGGAGGAGCAGGACCTGCGGACCCCGTGACAATGTGACATCTTGTTGTAAAAAAATAATGCACCTCCTTGGTCAATACTGTGTTATTTGCTTGGTATGAGTTACATCCTAAAATGTGAGTAAGTGAAGTATAAAGCCAATTAAATTGTGCAAGATACTATTCAATTGTTTATTCTTGTTTTTAAAGTGCATTTGAAAGTCCTTCTAGCAGGATTTGTTAACTTTAAATTCCAATGCATATACCTGTATACATATTGATAACCTTTGTCTGATGATCCATAAACTGTTATTCAACTATAGTTACAAAATAAAATAAAAATCTCTGAAATAAAACCTAAAGTGTAGTTAGTAAAATGATTACTGCAACAAATTAAATGTTAACCGAATGTGAAAATTATTGACATAAAAATTAATCTAACAATGTAAAGCTAATAAAATGACAAGGAACGCATAAAATGTGCATATTATATTTGTCCCACCCGCATGTGAGTCCAGAACCAAAACACCTTCATGTGACTTACAGGATTATTTTACTTCAGTCTAAATTCAGTTCTAGTCTAAATTCAATTTAAATTTAGTTCAACTACTCCTTTTCTCATTTTCTTTCAATTGTTGCAAGCAAAATAATTTGGATCAGCCAAGTGGCTTAGTCTGAAAATAATATTTAGTTTGAGTAGTCCGATAGTCGTCTTTGAGGTGGTTCAGGTGGTCTGAATATTGTCCATACAAAATGTTCGTATAAGCAATTCAGACAAACTAAATTGGTGCAAAAATGGGTCAATCTGTAAACTGCAAATAATATACATGATATAAATATTATGTATGTATTTCGCAGTACACTGGTAGGAGTTTTTTTTGCGCCAATTGCTTCACAAACGAAGTGAGAAGAGTAATCAATACGAGGTCTGTTTGGAAAGCATCCAGCCACGTAATATGAAAAATAGAGCCATTAATTGAAGAAGATACAAGATACAGGAAAAATTGTGCATAGCACAATGACTCGGTCCCCTTCAAGGTAGGCAACTTGGGACCTCACACAGTTCTTCCAGCTTAAAGTAGTCATTGTTCACGCATGTGCATTCCAGTCCACGCTCCTTGGCTTCCAGGTTCCATAGATGTCGCTCAAACCAATTTTTTTATTACCAATATATATATATATATATATATATATATATATATATATATATATATATATATATATTTATATATATATAAAAAAAACTGTAAGAGTCCTTGCACACAAGCTATATATTTACAAATTTCTTTGCCGGGTGCCAGCCAGGGTTCAATTATCCAGAAAAACAATAAATATAGCTGTACTCACGGTTGGAGATAAAAATCTTTATTTCATTCATTAAAATTAGATCAACGTTTCAGTCCAGCTTGTGGACTTTCCTCAGGATCAAGACAAAGTATATATATATATATATACTCCTCCTCCTTTTTCCCATCCATTGGTTACTTCTCCCTTAATCTGTGAATAAAATCAACATTTAGTTGTTTCCCTCTAAAAATCAATCGTCTTTTTTCCCCATCAATTATCTCCAAAACATAAATCAACATAAATTGTCCAATACACAAGTCATTTGTTCTGTTAGATGTCCATACTATGCTTCAGAGGTTCAAAATTCAGAACACCCACCAATTGAACTAAATTCAGACATTTTGCAATTTGTCTGTTAATCGCTATAGCTACCTTCTGCCAAACAATTTACTCTTAAATGCTCTAATTAACTTTTTTTTTTTTTATTCTGAATTTGCTTCTGAACATTTAGCCTTTAGTAAAAAAAAACCCTTGTTGTAGGTGCCTCATGAAATAAGGACAAAATAAAAATGTTGTGAATAGATTGCTGTTTGGGGACACTCAAAATGTGAAAATAAGGCTAATGTACATAAAATGTATTATTAAAACTATTTCACAGTCAAATGCAAAAATATTTTAACAGATTAAATTAGCACTAATTACAAGCACTAATTACATGGTATCTTGTCTAATAGCCATTCAAAACATTCACAGTAACTAATTCATAAATACAAATATTACTTTTAGATTCTATAATCGTGCAAAAAAATAATCAAATGTGTTGTTTGTGAGTTGCACACAAGTCTGGAGATAAGGATTTGAAGTGCAGTAATGGGTCTGGATATTAATGTCAACAACAACAGACTGTGAAAAAAGGAAATGTGTATATATAACCAAAATCTTAGGAGAAGCAGTTCATAGCAGTTCATCCCCCGTGGATAAAACGTCAGCTCACGGCCTGTGGAAGCCACATAACTGTTGAGGGCTGATGAATTGGAAAGCTTCAATGGCTCAAAAAGTTTTAAAGGGAGAACTTCCAGAGGTTTCAGGCAAGAGATCTGCAATGTTTGCAATCTGCTTTTAGATATACCCCGAACGAAAAAATACATAATTAAATGCATGGATGTTTTCATTTATGGTATAGCTACTAAATAATTATTTGTTTCGTTTTGTATACACATTTCTGGGTGTTTTATTGCCGTGGAGCTCAGGTATTCACTCACAGGGTAGTTAACTAAAGTTATACAATTCAAAGGGGGCCCACATCTCTACGCCCTTCTTTTATATCCTAGTGTCCCTCTTTTCTGCTTCATATCATTGGTGTGTCTCTCAGAGTTGCAAACGGAAAATGGGTAGTACTAGCGCTAATCTTAGAAGTGCAAAACAAACCGAATGAGCAGCTGAAACACCAATTCTTATCTTAAAAGTAGATCTAGTGGTAAAAGTGCTGGTGCAGCGCTATATATTTATAACAGTCATGAATACGTATAAAGTAAATCAACAATACCTTCTAGGTATATACAGAGAGTCCTAAGTAGATATTCAATACCTTGAAAATAAACAAAATATACCAAACATAGTGTAAACTGTGACAATAAAAAAGTTAAAATAAGGGTGAAAAAATTCCCACTCACACTTTGGAGAGCTAATAGTGTATAGCTCAATTTAGTAGCCCATGGGGTCCGTGAAGGCGACCCTATCCCTTCTTTTATACTGGGTGTTCTTTCCTTTGACTCCTGAAATGTTGAAAAACATATATGGTGCAATACCTTATGGTTCCAATACGGTAAAAAATGAACAAGTTTGTACTTACAGACACAGAGCCATCCACATCGGCTCTGATCTAGGGTATATGTGGATAAGGCCCACACGCCTTCTTTAAAAGAGCAGGAACAATGCCAGCAGTGTTATAAAAATATAAATGTACTTTATTTACATAAAACTATATATAACAATATAAAAACACTGACTAGGCATATAAAAAGTCCAAATCAATAAAGACCGATCTTCTCCAGATTCCAGGACGCGTTTCGCTGTAGCAGCTTCTTCAACTGGATATATCAAAAATCGGAAAAGTCTCTATTTCTTCTGTGGGACCGGTTCCTGCTTTTATACCTCTTTAAAAGTCCAATCTTTAGTTCTAAGTCCATGATTTCACGGTCATTCACCATGGGAACGGTGACGCCCTGCGGTTCACGTCTCGTTTTAGTTTATTTCCTGGTTTCCGCTTCACTTCAGGTCACGTGTCTGTCGGCCGATACGTTGTGCGTTCCACCTTGCGGTTCACTCGGCCGATACCCGGAAGTGTGCAATATAGTAGAATAACAATGGGAGGTAGATGTAGAATAATTTTTAGACGCATAAATGCAATAATCAAGTGAATAGAAGCCTTCTTATTCTAATATCTATTAGAGGAATAATTAAGTATTTACTAGATATGTTGTACAGAGAGATCTAAATATACCATATAAATAAGCTAGCAAGTTAAATATATATACATAGAAACTTATATGACATAGGTAAAAAAATATGTCTTACACACATATATATTCTAATATAAATGAGCAATTTTGATAAATAACCATTACCTAAAACAGCAAATTGAAGCATTTTTTTTATCTGTATAGATAAAATATAACCATTAATATATAAAAATATTTACATTTGAATACCCTGCTCAAATGAGCTTACAGTCTAGAGGATAAGGGGTATAAAAACACAATAGGGCCACAAGGGGAACAGCAACCATAACTGATTCAACGATATCAAAAAGAATGCAAAAATCTGCAAAACATAACCCTAATTTGATAATGTGCTACTAATTGTGACCAGAACCATGTTACCAGAACCAAGTGGTGGGATGGGAAGAAATCTGAGCACTATTTTTCACAATCTAAGTGAAACCTTTTTGGGAACCTCAAAAATATATATTTTAATGGACTATTTTCTCTTTCAATTATGAGGAAAACAACCGTGTGTCCTTAAAGGAATACAATAGCATCATGAATGAACTTTACAAACAAGGTTCTATACAGCCCCTCTCCCCTCCATGGGCCAAAACATTAATAAAATAAAACTTACTTACCTTTTCCAGGACTGCATTTCAGTGTTAAAAGGACAGAGCCGCTGTGTCATTGAGATGAAGTTGCCACTTTCAGTCTCCCTTTAAAGTTTGTCCTAGACCTAGAGCATCATACATATTCTGACATGGGTGAAGACTTCTAGATTTAGTTTTCACAGACACAATAATTTTTTATGTCATCTAATAAAATAGATTAAGAAAAGAGTCAGAATATAATCAAAACAATTTATGTTCTATTTTATTCAGCTGAATATTAAATTGTATTTGGAAGGTTTGGTGCATTCACATTTAGTAGTGATAAGACCATTTGCTTTAGGAAAATAAAAGACAAGATCGTTTAAGAGACATCATGGTGTGCCGCGTAAAAGTAAAAATTAAGACACAGAGTGAAATCAGATTTCGTTTCAGATTAAAAATATCCAGGCCATGCAAGCAAGAGGAAAAAAAGCTTTCTAGCTGAGATGCAGGAAATACAGACGACAGTGAGTACTTAATAGATGTCAAGTAGAAAACCGTAAGTACCATATGTAAACGCATGGAACACGGCCAAAAAGATGTGAAAGGAAGCTTCTGTTTACCAGATCATGGTACCTGGGACAACGTGTTTTGTTAATACTAGAATTTTTTTAGACTAAATTATGTTGACATTACTTTGAATGAGTGGGGACATTGTCACATACATTGTACACATGTGACTTAGGCCAAACCATTGATATGAAGATGTCTGAGCTTTGGTTTGAGCTTGAGATGTTAACCAATGTGAGCGAATAGAGTCTTTACCACTAAGTTTGTCTATTGCAACAAAGTGACATCTATCTGCACTGTATTAGGTAACTCATACTCATTATTAGCAGTGCTATTCTAGAGGGGAGATAGAAGGCAGATCCAAATTAATCTGGGATGTGAACTAGCCAACCATTTGCTAGAACTGTACAGCTGACATCTCAGTGATGGTATACTCATAGATATGATGAAGCTGTACTGACAGACTACTGCAATGAAGGGTAAAAGGTATATGGCACTGAAATACATAAAACCAATAACCCACACAAGCACACAGGAATACAGACTCAAATTTAAATAGGTTATGTAAAAATTTTAATTTTTTGAGCAAACCAACAAATTCCACAATGCTGTAAAAATAACAGGATCACACACATCGGTGTTTGATAGATTTAACATGAAATTTAGCAGTTGTGTGGCTTTCCAGTCAACAAGATGGACTTTTGGTCTCGAAGCACTGAAGCATGACACCATAGAGCATACCTTTTTTGCATAGGCACTTTGTTTACAGGTCTCTTCCACACGTTCACTATAATCTTCTCCACAGCCAACATAGGGAGGTCTGCCTTCAGCTTAGATCCAAAGCTTTATACAATCCTAAGTGATGGAACCAGAGTCCATGTAGGACAAGATGATGATGTCCTCCCTTTCTTCCTCCTTATCTGAAAGAAGTGCTGTGATGCCACACTCCTCCAAATCTTCTATAACCATAAATACAAAATAAGGGAACCTACAGATAAAATAGATAATATACACATTAAATTATATTGTAAACGTGAGTAGGTGGTTTTGATTTTAAATTGCACTCATAAAATTTCAGAAACAAGTGAGCGTATCTCCCCTCCTGGGGTATCCAACCAGGAGGTCTTTTCAGTATTGTTAGATGCACAGACAAGGAAAAGTATTGCTTAAAATGCAATACCTTTAAATAAAATTGCACTTACAAAAATTATTTTCTCAAGGAGCGTATTACCATAAATGCATGGTAAAACAAGAACACAGGAAACAATCCCACAAGTCCCACAATAAATACAAGTATAGGCAGGGCCGCCATCAGGGGGTGACAACCATAACGGTTGTCCCGATGGGCCCTATATCTTCAGGGGCCCGGTCAGCGCTGTGGCCGTTGTATAGCGCGACCGGGCCCCTTTAAAAAAAAAAAAAAAAAAGCAGCCGCAAGTGCTACTGGGAGGAAGTGGTCACTTCCTCCCAGCACACTCCGCGCGGGAGGAGCGCACGCGCGCCAGTGAAGAGGCAGCCAGGCCGGCGCCGACTCCCATCATCCCCAGCCACCCTCCTGCAAAGAAAAGGTAAGAGACAGGAGGGTGGCTGGAAAATTAGCTCTGTGTGTGTCTGTCTGCCTGTATGCATGTATGTCTGTTATATGCTTCCTTGATTAATGCAATTCTCTTTCGTTGGTAACCCCACGGCGGTGCCCTTATGGGAAGGATTTTCCTTTCTTCTTCTTTTTTTACTTTCCTCTCCTATTGAGATAAAGGTTAGGAAATCTGCAATATGTGAGATATACTCACATCATTTAAATATAAGGAACAGCTTCACTGAAGACACTTAACTAATGGATATCATTAGGATCACTAAGATACATTATATGTAGGAATTTAAAAATAGATAGAAAGAAAGGGGTGAGTGTAGTTGGACTAACCAACTTCCACACACTCCGAATGGGTTACTGGAGGTATATATAAGGGGCTTAACCCCAAATAATATCAAAGGAAGAAAAATTTGAAAAACAAAATGTGGAGAACACTCATATACAATGAGTGTGGACCAAATTTGCCTTCAGATATATATACCTCAAAATAGTGAAAGTCACATATAAAGGGAGGGGGGAGGGGGGGTAAAAAATTGGGGTAAACCTTTATTGAAAAGACAAATACGATTAAAGTTAAAACATGGCCACAGAAAATGGCCACAAAAGTACCAATACACACTAGGACCTAAAAGGTGGGCAAAACGAGTATCATAGAACAGATATTAATGGGGAGCCAAAAGGCTCCAAAGTATAAGTTTCTGAATAAAAAACTAGGTTGAAAGGATAGCAAGGAGGGGCAGGAGAGAAAAAACAAAGACTATCAATATAGACACTATAAACCCCTATAATCGAGGTATGTATATAGCACTATATACATGAGAATGCATGAACTTATCCTGGGGGGTAAAAGGGCTATAGTTCCTGCCGAGGGCAAGTGTGTGGAAAGTGGGATACACAGGAGCGAGAGAAATGCTCCAACAAAGAGAGACACAGGCTAACTACTACACAGCGCAGCTAGTATCCACACCTCTCCCAACTGACACAACCCACACAAAAACGTCTCAGAACTTGCCCTGGGCTAGCTGTCTAACTCACATCAGTGAGTGTCAGAACTAACTGCTACTTCGAGGCAGCCTCAAGATGTCCCTAGCTCCCCAGACAATATAGCATGCAAAAATGTATCGAAATCTCTCCCACCCCTTAGTGGATAAACCACATAACAAGAAATTCCCAATATACAAATTGTTAGCCCATCCAGATAGGAAACATAGAAGTGTAAATAAAGTATAAAAAGTATACACTCAAGCTTAGAAATTAGCGTCGGCTAGAATCATTCCCAGTTAAAGAGTGCAAAGTCTAGGTATGAGCATCGGCTCAATTCAAACGCTCAACGCGCGTTTCGGCGTATCTGCACGCCTTTGTCAAGAGCCATTAATATCTGTTCTATGATACTCGTTTTGCCCACCTTTTAGGTCCTAGTGTGTATTGGTACTTTTGTGGCCATTTTCTGTGGCCATGTTTTAACTTTAATCGTATTTGTCTTTTCAATAAAGGTTTACCCCAACTTTCCCCCCCCCCTCCCTTTATATGTGACTTTCACTATTTTGAGGTATATATATCTGAAGGCAAATTTGGTCCACACTCATTGTATATGAGTGTTCTCCACATTTTGTTTTTCAAATTTTTCTTCCTATGTAGGAATTTATTTTATGGATGTTATGACCCATCTTTTCACAATATATGTACTACACGATTACACATAAGTATAAAATAAATAAATTCACAGGATATTGGTTTATACTCAAAATGAATTTATCAACATGGTTTACATCAAGGTGTTGCTATTGATAATTGTCTTAAATATTGTATATGTACTTGCCGGTGGTCTATAAGTATGACACTATTAATTATCACCATAAGTTTGGAACTTATATATAATACGATCATTTAAGCTGTAAGATGTTCCATCCAATGTACTGATTGAATCTAATATCAAAATGCCACTCAAAAGATTTCTCAATAATGATAACACATATGGAATTTAGTCAATTTTTTTGGATAAAGAGTTTAACGGTGATCCCTTTATATTTAATTACAACAGCAGAGTATTAAGTAAGCACTGATTGGTTTTAGGAGTTTTTTCTGCTCTACGAATCAAATTATTTGGATCATAGTTGTTCTCCATTACTAGGAAAATATTTGTCATAAC
This sequence comes from Pelobates fuscus, assembly GCF_036172605.1. Taxonomy (NCBI): domain Eukaryota; kingdom Metazoa; phylum Chordata; class Amphibia; order Anura; family Pelobatidae; genus Pelobates; species Pelobates fuscus. The sequence goes on from NC_086320.1 coordinate 19,303,175, forward strand.
ATGCTTGATTTTCCATTAACATTTGGACCGTTATACCCTGGGCGACCTCTAGGTGGCAATATGTCTAATCCCTTTTCACCTTTGAGTTGGAACGCATAGGGCAATGGAACGCGGAAGTACAAACGGAATACTACTTCCGGTTTCCGGTTTCGCCGTTTGGCGCCAAAATTGAACATCGGAACACCTTCTGTACACCTGAACAGGTTTGATGAACGCTCTGCAACTGAACAGGATCTACAATCAATGGTAACTCCCACCGGATCCACCAATGAACTATAGGCTTAGCCTATTTATAGAGACTCATGGGGGGGGATAACATTGTATGCATTTTTGTATGTACTGATTGATTTTACTTGAATTCTGGTCCCTGAGGAAGTTCCTTTGCATAGGAACGAAACGCGTAGGACCTTCCCTTTGCTTTTATTTTCTATTGAATGCGGCTATTATCTGTAGCCTTTTTTTCTACAATAAATCTGCATATTTATTTTATCTACCTCTACTGAAGTCTCATTCCATTTTTTTGGTCCGCTTGGAGTTCCAGTGGAAAGTGGAGACGCTCAGCCGCCCAAATATATCGGGGCAGGCACCTGTTCAGGCGCATTATTGTCAGTATCGGGACAGGGATCCAACACGCAGAGTACAAACAGTAGCCAGATACGTATACCGGACCTTAGAATGGCCGGACTAACGTAAGTAGTACAGTATAGAATGGTCAAAGACAAGCCGAGGTCGAGGGTAACAGAAGACAGGTAAGCGAGAGACAAGCCGAATCAAGGGTAACAGAGATAAGCAGAGTAAGGTAAACAAGCCGGGTCAAAACCAAAAGGGATAATAGAATACACAAGCACTGAGTGACTAGAACAAGCTAGAACCACGACAGGGCAATGAGCTAATGAAAGAAGCTCTGTTAAATACCCTGTTCAGAGCAGTAACCACGCCTCCAAGGCATCCTGATTGGTCCTGCAGCCATTGACTGACAGGTTGTTCCGGGGGAGTGTCCTGATGACTACTTCCTGCCTAGATGCTGTAAAAGGCAGTCACTCCCTCGCGGTCGGCCAAGCATGACCGGATAGACCGCGGGGAAGGGAGCCATTAGACCGTCTGGATGGAGGAACAGCTAAGTCTCTACCTCTTTCGGAAGTAGAGACCACAGGTACCCTGACAGTACCCCCCCTCTCAGATACGCCCACCGGGCGGAATGAACCGGGACGAGATGGGAAGCGAGAGTGATACGCCCTGCGGAGACGGGGAGCATGAACATCCTCCTGAGGTACCCAACTCCTCTCCTCAGGACCATATCCCTTCCAATCAACCAGATATTGTACTCTCCCCCGGGAGATTCGAGAATCAATAATAGAGTTAACCTCATACTCCTCCTGACCCTCCACCTGAACGGGGCGAGGAGGGGCTATTGTGGAGGAAAATCTGTTACATATGAGTGGTTTCAGCAATGAAACGTGAAACGAGTTCGGGATGCGTAAGGTATTAGGAAGAGCTAAACGATACGCAAATGGATTGATACGGGTCAGCACCCTGTAGGGTCCAATATAACGAGGAGCGAACTTCATGGAGGGCACTTTTAAACGGATGTTCCTCGTGCTCAGCCATACCCTATCACCTGGAACAAAGACCGGAGCCGCCCTTCTACGTTTATCAGCGTGTTTCTTGACCAACATAGAGTTGTGCACAAGGATTTGTCGAGTTTGATCCCACAACTTCCTCAAATTGGCAACATGAACATCAACCGACGGCACCCCCTGGGAAGGGGAATCCGAAGGAAGAATAGACGGATGAAAACCATAATTCATGAAGAAGGGGCTTGAATGAGTAGAATCGCAAACGAGATTGTTGTGTGCAAACTCCGCCCAAGGAATCAAACCGACCCAATCATCCTGGTGTTCAGAAACAAAGCATCGTAAATATTGTTCGATTTTCTGGTTGGTACGTTCAGCAGCTCCGTTAGACTGAGGATGATAGGCAGAAGAAAAGTTTAATTTAATACCAAGTTGAGAGCAGAAGGACCTCCAAAAGCGGGAAACAAATTGGGAGCCTCTGTCCGATACAATTTGAGAGGGTATCCCATGTAGGCGAAAAATCTCCTTAGCGAATATCTCTGCCAATTCGGGAGAAGACGGGAGTTTAGGCAGGGGAATGAAGTGTGCCATCTTAGTAAACCTGTCAACCACGGTGAGGATAACAGTCTGTCTTTTAGAGATAGGTAGATCAACAATAAAGTCCATGGCCAAACAGGACCATGGTTTTTCTGGAACCTCCAAGGAGTGCAGGAATCCACATGGAAGCGTATGGGGTTGTTTGGTTTTAGTACAAACTTCACATGCAGCGATGAACTCCTCAATATCCCTCCGTAAAGCAGGCCACCAGAAGTCCTTAGAGATCAACGCGTAAGTTTTGCGAATACCAGGATGTCCCGCCATCTTGCTATTATGTAAACACTGTAAAAGTTCCAGTTGAAGAGCAGGAGGAACGAAATGACGGCCCGCAGGAGTCTGTTTAGGTGCTAGATGTTGCAACTTAATGATCTCGGCCAGTAATGGAGAATGAATCCTGAGATTCGTATTAGCAATGATATTGCATTTCGGAACTATAGAAGAAAGAACTGGTTCAGGTACAGTAGAAGGTTCATATTGGCGAGATAATGCATCGGCTTTAGAGTTTTTAGAACCAGGTCTGTAAGTCAGTACATAATTGAAGTGAGTCAGGAATAAGGACCAACGAGCTTGTCTAGAGGATAAGCGCTTAGCCTCCCCAATATAGGACAAGTTTTTGTGGTCCGTCAAAATCGTAATAGGGTGTAGGGTCCCCTCCAACAAATGTCTCCACTCCTTTAAGGCTTTAATGACTGCTAACAGTTCCCTTTCCCCGATGTCATATCTGCTCTCAGGCCCAGAAAATTTCTTAGAGAAAAAACCACAAGGGTGTAACGGTTTATCCACCCCTAACCTTTGAGACCGAACAGCCCCAACTGCTGTCTCAGAGGCATCGACCTCGAGCAAGAAAGGCAGAGTCGTATCAGGATGGACTAGAATGGGAGCCGAGGCAAAAAGTTCCTTGAGAGTCTTGAAAGCACCAAGAGCTTCTTTAGACCAGAACTTAGTATCAGCCCCTTGTTTGGTCATATTGGTAATAGGCGCAATGATAGAGGAGTTTCCTTTAATGAAGCGCCTATAGTAGTTGGAAAAAACAATAAACCTTTGGATAGCCTTGAGTCCTTTGGGCAAGGGCCAGTCTAAAATAGATTGGAGTTTTACAGGATCCATTTTAAAACCCTCCCCAGAAATCACGTATCCAAGAAAGTCTACCTGAGACTGATCAAAACTGCACTTTTCCAATTTGCAATATAGACCATGTTGCAGCAGCTTGTGTAATACCTTTCTGACCTGTCTATGGTGAGTCTCAATCTCCTTAGAGTGTATTAGTATGTCGTCCAGGTAAACAATAACACAATCATGCTGAAACTCCCTAAGTACCTCATTAATCAAATCTTGAAATACTGCAGGAGCATTGCATAGTCCAAATGGCATAACAGTGTATTCGTAATGGCCATACCGGGTATTGAATGCCGTCATCCACTCGTGACCTTGCTGGATTCTCACCAAATTGTAAGCCCCTCTGAGATCTAACTTGGTGAAGATTTTGGAGCCCTTAAGACGATCAAATAACTCGGTAATCAGTGGGATAGGATAGGCATTTCTGACAGTTATTTTATTCAAGCCTCGGTAATCGATACAAGGTCTCAGCGTGCCATCCTTCTTCTTAATGAAAAAGAACCCAGCCCCGGCCGGAGAAGAAGACCTCCTGATGAATCCCTTTTCTAAATTCTCCCGAATATACTCCTCTAGAACCGAGTTTTCCTGAACAGACAAAGGATATACATGGCCCCTCGGAGGCATAGTGCCGAGTAGCAGCTTAATCTTACAGTCAAATGACCTGTGTGGAGGCAAAGAATCAGCATTCTTCTTGTCAAACACTGCCCTTAAGTCTAGGTAAAGGTCTGGTATTTGTCTTTCTGTGGACTGAGTAGGATTCTCCGGTATGTTAATATTAGCTAATGGAGAAACCTTGCACAAACACCGATCCTGGCAGCCCTGGCCCCACGAGAATATCTCTCCTAACTCCCAATCGATAATAGGGTTATGTTTTTTCAACCATGGGTACCCCAGAACTATGGGAACGGAAGGAGACGAAATGAGCAGAAGAGATAAATTCTCCACGTGTAGGATACCAACATTTAAATCAATGGGTATGGTCTCACGAAAGATAACAGGGTCTAGTAGTGGTCTACCATCTATGGCCTCAAAGGCCAAAGGTGTCTCCCTTAGCTGGGATGGAAAATTGTTCTTACTTGTGCTTGGTCGATAAAATTCTCAGCAGCACCGGAATCTATCAATGCCATAGCCCTTACTACTTCCTTCCCCCAAGTTAAGGAAACTGGTAGCAGAAGCCTGTGATCCTTATAATTAGGAGTAGAGGACAAAATAGAAACACCCAAGGCCTGTCCTCTAGAGGGACTTAGGTGCGAGCGTTTCCCGGGCGGTTAGAACAGTTCGAGAGTAAATGACCCTTGGCTCCACAATACATACACAAACCCTCTCTTCTCCTGTGCTGTCTTTCCTCCTCAGAGAGGCGGGTATACCCTATCTGCATAGGTTCAGTAAGCAAAGATATCGTGGAGTCAGGACTTGGAAAAGCAGGAGCTAACCTAAAAGAAGGTCTCTGGTTCCTCTCTCGAGTGTTCTGTCTCTCTCTTAGACGTTCATCTATACGAGAGATGAACAAAATTAAATCCTCTAAATTCTCAGGGAGTTCTCTGGTAGCAACCTCATCAAGGATTACATCAGATAGGCCATTCAAAAATACATCCATATACGCCTGCTCATTCCACTTGATTTCTGCCGCCAGAGACCTGAACTCTAGTGCATAATCCACCAGTGTTCGGTTCTCCTGTCTCAGGCGCAACAGTAATCTGGCTGCATTAACCTTTCTACCTGGAGGGTCAAATGTTCTTCTAAAAGCAGCTACAAATGCGTTATAGTTATAAACTAATGGGTTATCGTTCTCCCATAGTGGGTTGGCCCATCTCAGAGCTTTCTCAATGAGTAGGGTGATAATAAATCCTACTTTTGCCCTATCTGTAGGATAAGAGCGAGGTTGCAATTCAAAGTGGATACTAATTTGGTTTAAAAAACCCTGACACTTCTCAGGAGCCCCACCATAGCGTACTGGGGGGGTAATGCGAGAAGAAGCACCCACTGTGGTTACCTCTAGACCTGAACAGACAGGAGAAACAGGGGTATTACGTATCTCCTCTGGTGGGTTATTGGCACAAGCTAATAGAGCCTGTAGCGCAAGCGCCATCTGATCCATTCTGTGATCCATGGCTTCAAACCTAGGATCAGGAGCAGCCAGCTGACTGTTTGTACTTGCAGGATCCATTGGCCCTGTCGTAATGTCAGGATCGGGACAGGGATCCAACACGCAGAGTACAAACAGTAGCCAGATACGTATACCGGACCTTAGAATGGCCGGACTAACGTAAGTAGTACAGTATAGAATGGTCAAAGACAAGCCGAGGTCGAGGGTAACAGAAGACAGGTAAGCGAGAGACAAGCCGAATCAAGGGTAACAGAGATAAGCAGAGTAAGGTAAACAAGCCGGGTCAAAACCAAAAGGGATAATAGAATACACAAGCACTGAGTGACTAGAACAAGCTAGAACCACGACAGGGCAATGAGCTAATGAAAGAAGCTCTGTTAAATACCCTGTTCAGAGCAGTAACCACGCCTCCAAGGCGTCCTGATTGGTCCTGCAGCCATTGACTGACAGGTTGTTCCGGGGGAGTGTCCTGATGACTACTTCCTGCCTAGATGCTGTAAAAGGCAGTCCCTCCCTCGCGGCCGGCCTAGCATGACCGGATAGACCGCGGGGAAGGGAGCCATCAGACCGTCTGGATGGAGGAACAGCTAAGTCTCTACCTCTTTCGGAGGTAGAGACCACAGGTACCCTGACAATTATTCACTTTGATCTCGTGAGTGCATTATTACATTGGCGCATTACTTTGTGTTTTATTGTATCACACTATGTATCTTTTTCTGTTCCTGTTCTAGATTATACACAGCCGTATCTCATTTTTCCCCTGTCTATGTATATGCATGTATGTCTGTCTGTATGTATGTCTTTGTATGTATGCATGTATGTCTGTCTGTATATATGTATGTCTATGTATGTCTGTCTGTCTGTATGTATGTCTGTATGCATGCATGTCTGTCTGTATATATGTATCTCTATGTATGTCTGTCTGTATGCATGCATGTTTGTGTGTATGTATGTAGGTATGTCTGTCTGACTGTAGGTATGTCTGTCTGACTGTATGCATGCATGTATGTCTATGTATGCATGTATGTCTGTATGTATGTGTGTGTATGTATGTCTATGTATGTATGTATGTCTGTATGTATGTATGTATGTCTATGTATGTATTTATGTCTGTATGTATGTATGTCTGTATGTATGTGTATGGATGTATGTATGTATGTCTGTATGCAAGTATGTCTGTCTGAAGGTATGTCTATGGATGTATATATGTATGTCTGTAAGTCAGTATGAATGTATGTCTGCATATTATTATGAACGTATGTCTGTGTGTATGTGTATATGGATGTCTGTATGCATGTATGTCTGTATATATGCATGTATGTCAGTCTGAATGTATGTCAGTCTGAATGTATGTATGTATGTCTGTATGCCATTATGAATGTATGTCTGTGTATGTCTGTATGCCATTATGAATGTATGTGTGTATGGATGTCAGTGTCTGTATGTCTGTCAGTATGAATGTCTGCATGTATGAATGTATGTGTGTGAGTATGTATGTATGTCGGTGTATGTATGTATGTGTCTTTATGTCCTCGTGCATGTGTGTCTGTATGTATGTTAGTATGTGTCTGTCTGTCACTATGTATGCCTGTGTGTATGTCCCAGTATGTGTGTGTCAGTATGTATGCGTGTATGTCTGTTTCAGTATGTGTGTCTGTTAGTATGTATCTGTGTCCGTTTGTGTCTGTGTGTGTATTCCTGTGGGCAGTATTTGGAGGCACTATGCTGGCAGCCGGCAGGGGGAGGGAGAGAGGACCTGGGAGCTCAGCCTGCAGCTCCTCCGGGTCCTCCTCTTGCGAGCTTGGAGCGTTGCCGGGGTTACCACGGCAACGCTCCAAATCTCGCGAGAGTGAACTCTAGCCCTGGAGCTACGGGCTAGAGTTCACTCTCCCCACTGGAACCACCAATGAATCCCACTGGGACCACCAGGGATCAAGAAATGTCCCCCCTCCTCCCAGTAAAGGTAAGAAGGGAGGGGGGGGACATAATTAATATTTCTTTTAATTAAATAAATGTAAAAAAAAGCATATTATAAAAAAGACCCCCATGCCTTATAACACACTCTCACACCCTACACACACATTGCCCCTCCCACACATATACTGCCCCCCCATTCACACACACTGCCCCCATTCACACACTGCCCCCCATTAACACACTGCCCTCCCATTCACACACTGCCCTCCCATTCACACACTGCCCTCCCATTCACACACTGCCCTCCCATTCACACACTGCCCCCCATGCACACACTGCCCCCCATACACACACTGCCCCCATACACATACACTGCCCCCTATACACACACACTGCCGACCATACACACACACTGCCGACCATACACACACACTGCCCCATACACACACACTGCCCCCATACACACACACTGCCCCCATACACACACACTGCCCCCCATACACACACTGCCCCCCATACACACACACTGCCCCAGACACACATACACTGCCCCCCATACACACATTGCCCCCCATACACACATACACTGCAACTGTCACACACACATACTGACACACACATACATTGCCCCCCTAGCACACACACTGCCACCCTCACTCACACACTGCAACCTTCACACACTGTCCCCCTCACACACACACACACTGCACCACTCGCACACACCGCTGCTCCTATGCCCTATGACAGCCCCATTTCCCAGCAGACCTCAGGTAAGTTGTCAAACTGTTCTTAAACGGTTTGACTACTTACTCTGGGAGGGGGTCCCAGCACTATTGGCACTATAACCACTACACTGAGCTGTAGTGGTTATCGTGTCTGGATTATTTAGTTAAATAATCTACAAGTGCCCCTCTCGAGATCAGGCTCTGGATCCGCCACTGACCCAGTGGGCATATTTGGAGGCGGGCCCCAGGGGGCCCAGACCCTGAGCTGAGTTAGGGGCCCCAAAATTTCTGGTGGCGGCCCTGAGTATAGGTATCCCAACTCATTTCATCTGCTTTGTGCCAACTTCTTCAGTGGATGTAGGTGAATATATACCTTCAAATTGTACACCATTTTAAAGCGCTAATAACTTGTAATCAACCAATTGTCCTGGCCATCCACATCATTTCTCTGTTTCAAGCCTTGCGTTTATTGTTGCCATATTTACACTTGCGTATTGCGTATATATACGCTCCATCTGCTTAAAGAAGGCCAAAAAGTTGGCTCTTCATGACTGAGGGAATATTTATAGTCCCAAACAGCCTGTACAATAAAAACAATAATGGCTTAAAGCAAAGAAAAACATATTAGCAGTTACTGCACAGTACAACTTCCTTATCAAAAATGGACATCAATGTGACCTAAGATGAAATATGAACTTAAAGAGGGGATATAACAATAATCATAAAAACAATTATGACAAACAAAAATACATAAAATATGTATAACGAGAAAAAAAGAAAAAAGGAAAAAGGATTCACATTTCAAAATCCACATTTATTTACTGCCTTTGAGCCTGATGCCTCTCACCAGCTGACAGGATGAGGAGAACAGCCTGGGTAGTAGGTACGTCAATGCAAACACCCTCTCTTTAAATCCACCATAGGCCACTACCACAACTTTACCAAGATTGTGTGGTAGCCATTGATTTGCATCTTCATTTAGTACAGACCAACAGACCACTGTTATTATTTCCTAGCGGTTAGATGCTGATTAATGAGATTAGGACTTCAAGGGCGTGCTTACTGTGGTTTGCACCCACCGGAGGTCTAAATCCCACACTCTACAGTTAAGAGCTTTGCCCCTGTATCAGCCATGTGGCAGTAAAGGGACAGACTGGTGTTACAATTACACTTTTTTTTCTCTTCTTTACATTGTCTGCTATTTGCATACTGTGCTTATAAAATACATAATGGCTAAGTAATTTAACTAGAAATAATAATCTATTGGTCCATATACCCTCATCAAAAACAGTGGTACAGCATTAAATGACCCGACTGTAATGCCAAAGAGTAACTCCAATAGATACTGTAGGGTTACCAATATTTGTAGCAATCAACTGGACGTAATTCTCCAAGTTCTTGGTGTACTGATTGCAATGTTGATGGGCTACATTTGACATCTTTGACAAGACAGGGTTTATGTACCTCCACACACCCTCTCTTTTCCCTCCTGCATGTGATAACGGAAAATTGGTAGTAAAAATTGTGTCTTGCTGTGGGAAACATCTCATGGGATCTTGTATGGTTGTTTTTTTTTTTTTCTTGCATTGATTTAGATATCATTCTGTGTTATATGGTCTCAGAATAAGTATGTAACCTTTTCTTGCTTTTGTTCTATGACTTATTTATACAGTAGCAAATGCTGCCGCCAAGGAGTATTGGGAGCACGGGGCTTACTTTTGTATGTTTGCATTTGCATTTGTATTATACTGCTGTCCACTACATATGTGTGTTATTAAAGGTTAATAAATGTATTGGGGTTTATAAGAATATCCTTTCTGTCTTATTAGAGATTTCATTTTTTAGCTGAAAGCAGCAAAGTGAATTGTTAGTGTAGGACTCACCTAAGAAGTTTGCCTTGACGTGGCAGATGAGCTTACGTTTTTACATCTTTTGGAGTGGTATCAAAAAAATCTCCTGTTATTTAAATACGGGGTTTGGCATAGTGAGCATGTATTATTTATTTTTTTGCTTGTGTCCACACTAAATATTTGTTAAAATCAATGGGCCAAATTTATAACCATATGACATTTAAGTTATTTTTCTAAAGAAGTCAATGAGAGAACTGCTATTCAGTTACCAGAGTTAAGTTTATCTCTAGTATAGAACACAAAAAGCAAGTGTGGAACAGCACTACAATAATTGATCACAAGGGGGCTGCACACCTGAATAGGAAGGTAACCCTCAAAACCTTCAAGGATAAATCAAACAAACAGAACAAAGGATACAGGTAGCGCCAAAATAAATACAATATTGTGGTAAGTAATCAAAAAAAGGTACCAATTAAAAGATAAGTAGTAGTAAATTAAATGTACTTACAATTATGAGAGCAGACACACCGCTCTATGGTAACAGCGTGGGTGGAACAATCCCCACCTAGGATACTTTTGATGATGGACCTGATGTAACAATGCAATGATTTGTGGACCCAGGACATACTTGAAAACGAGAGAAATCTCAATGTATCTTTCCTGATAAAATATATTATAAATAAATAAATAATGAAACCACGTTGTACAGTGTTTAGCAGCTAATACATAATATTACCTCTTTACATATAATTCTACATATTTCTTACATATCAGCGCTGGTACCTTTCCCCCCTTTTTTAAATAAATAAATGTGCATGGGAAATAGGATGTGCCAGGTACAAATAAAATAAAAACGAAATAAAAGTATTAAAGACTGCCCTAAAGCAAATAGGTAGTCTAAAAATCTTACTTTTATTTAAACAAATTATAAAATCACAATGCGTTTTGCCTTATTAGGCTTCTTCAAGTGATATAACGTGAAGAAGCCTAATAGGGTGAAACGCGTTGTGACTTATTTGCAAATATGGAGAGCACTATGGGCCTTCTTTTTCTTTAATCGCATACAAACTACACTACAACTACCGTTTAAGGGATATCCTACAAGTGGGAGTTGAAATACCACTGTAAGCTGTTTTATTGAAAGCTGGTTATAGCTCTGAAAAACATGAGTTGACAATTTTTAGTTCTACGTTGTCTATAGTCCATAGACTTACAATACTTCACTATTGGTCTCCTATTTTCTCTTTTGCATATGCCATTGATGAGTGATACCACTCCGAAAAACATCTTATTTAACATTTGAAGAATTTTAAAACCTCAAAAGCACATTTTTATCTTTTAATTGGTACCTTTTTTTTTTATTACTTACAACAATATTGTATTTATTTTGGTGCTACCTGTATCCTTTGTTCTGTTAAGTTTATGTCTGTTAATAGAATCCAGCAATATTATGAAACCAGTCACTACAAAGTGTGATGATGTTTGCTTACATTACCAGCTGCTTTCTGGAAATATCATTAGAACTCAACTTACAGATTCATGTGGTTATGACCTGAAATTTATCCAAAATTGCTTTGATCAGGTGATCATACCAGATCCTGAACTCTGAGCAAAAAAGTGGCCCAAAAACAAACCAAAAAAACTGTGCGATGGACAAGCATGTTTGTTTGATTCAAAATTCATAAAAACCACACATGGTGCCAAAAAAGAGATGATTGTTGAGAAAAAGATGATTGATAGCTATGCACTGGTTCGTCTGATCCATTTTCTTGAAACTTTTTTTAGTTAACAAAATTTAGACAAGCTAAATAGTCAAATGGTCAAAATTTGGATATCCTGAATTTAAAAAAAAATATTTTTTTAATTGTTTTAATGAAATTGTTTGGTCAAACCAGTTCTATTTTTACCCATGCACAAGTTTAATTGACACATAGTAGGTCAACATATAGAGAAATGAATGCGAACAGTCTGAAGACAATTAATGAAGAAGGGCAAAAGGCCTTTCCATTTGACTTTCTGATAGTTTTACTCCATTGTCTCTTCAGTAAGTCAATTTATTTTAGGTAATGCATGGAAATATCCTCTTCACCTCTTCAGATTATGATTCCTCACACCCTATTCTCCTTAGATGTAACATAGCAGATTGGTCTCACATTCGAATTTTAGTACCCTATTTAAATTGTGCTATACATAGATGTTTAAACTTTAGTATTTTATGTTCATTTAAATTTTTTATGTTTTCGCTTTGAATGTTTTATTATATTCATTTTCCTGAATATTTTTTTTGTGTGTGTAACAATTTAACATTTTATAGTTTCAAAGTAACCCATTCTTTTAATACTACACTTATATCCTTTACTCTAATACCGTGAAGATTTCATTTTAGCGTTTTCAGGAGTCAAATAACTGTGTAATGGGAGCATAAAAATGTATTTCATTTTGAAGAAAGCTCAATGTTTCTATTTAAAAAATCTGAATAATTGGTTTTCTGTACGTTAAAAAAAAAAATCTTTCCTGCAACCAAAAAAATCCATTTAATGTTGAAAGATAAATCTGCATTATTCATCTTTAAATAGAAATGGACAATCAAGCATATGTTCCTTGCCCTAAGAAATCTGTATTGTATGAAAATATGTCAAGGAATTACTCAGCTGTTTTTTTAAAGGCCAGCTTTCCGAGCCATATGGTGACTGTTTTAACATTCATATTTCTATTACATTTTCATTTTAAATGGAAATTGGAAAAAAAAAATACTCTCGTTTTAATATGTCTAAGGGAACACTCAAATGATTGCTAAAGGCTTTAAATAATTTAATTGCTCGCTAACTGTGTTACTATACATTTTGCATCTGTAGTCGGCAAAATTTAGTCAATATATTCCATTGATTCTCGAGGAACTAATTTGTAGCACAAACCAGGAGATAGATATTTTGCAAATGATAACAGTTGCATTGATAAAAACTGACTTTCCCTAACCAAGGTGTCAGGTAGTGCTATCTTAGAAAACCTTAATTCATTCTACGTATGTAAACTAGTTTAAAAGTTATCAGGCATAGAATGACATCTTGTAAAATATACTTTATCCTTTTGTGATATGTTGGAGCCATTTATAGAAACTTTCTACAAAAAGGTTTTATTGAGTTTAAACTCAGTATTCTCATTGATAAATTCACTGCATAATCAAATGTAATTGTGGAAACCTAGTACACCACAACGTTTTATCAAGATCACATTCACGACTTTACATTAAAAAAATCTAAAATTAAGAGGTATTTTGTTAAGATATAATAACTTGAATTTTTTGTTGCTGTATTTTTTTCACTGTCACGATGATCTGATCTATAACAAATATTTTGAGTATTATTATTTATAGTTTGTTAATCCAAACAGAAATCTGGAGTTTGGAATCGTCATCTGATTTAGAAGATTTTATCTTTTCAGAATAGTAACAATTGACTATCAGTTGTGTTTTTTTTTTTTGTTTGTTTTTTTATATTTAACTGCACCAAGGCTGCATAACTGTTTGAACGTTGATCATCAGTAAGCTACCATGCTGTGCAACGTTTTAATAACAGCAGGAATATAAACATAATTGGTCCTGATTGCCCCACTGAACCTTCAGAGTTCATAGTGGAGTTCTGTCGCTTATATCTGCGTGATGTAGGGTAGATGCTATATCATGTTACATATGTTATATGTGTGATAGGTAATGGGTAGTATATTGATCACCACATATACATTTCAGGATCAATAATTAATTATGTTCCTGCCCAGCACTATCAATGCACATCTGGTTGGGTACTTCTGAGTATTCTCTAAATCCAGTTTCTAGTCTTTTGATCACTGATCTATGGTTTTTATTTTGAACCTTAATCAAGCTTTGACTTCTGGATTATCCCTTGGTAAATGTTAGCCTCTGCTTGCCTGCACTCTACCGTGATGAGGTAGTCCATGTGGGTCCCTCACTGTAAATTACCTTAATCTCAGTTTGAAGATTAATCCAATAAAAACCGAGGCAATTCCTCTGTGTATTTTTTTTTAGATATTTTTTATCAGGTTAATGTCTATCAGAGGGAGAGTACAAAGGTAAAGTGTGCAGGATCGAACAAGTAACTGATTTAATGTATCCCTATGAAAAGATGCTGATTGGCTCAGCATTGCATTTTGTCATGTATGCACAATAGCCTTCCAATGACTTCCTACGGGAAAGCATTAGATTGGCTGAGATCATCAAGATTGATGATCTCAGTCATGGAGGCAGAGCATGGAGTGGAAGAAAAAGAGTAAAATCACTTTTTTATGTTGATCGGAGTGGGATTAGTCACCTACAATGCCACATCATGACTATAGTGTCAGGAATACACATTTGTATTCCTTTAACAGAAACAACTCAATATTATATTTTACATTATGTGTAAAAAATCTCCAGTTAATACTTGTGATTTCAAAACTTCCTCTCATTGGAAGCAACATAAATATTCCAGTAAATATCCCACTGGTGATCTCTTTATTACTAGCAGCAACAAATGGAAAGATAAGATAAATAAAAGCTTTCCGAAACATTAGACATATTTTTGTTCTAAATACTATTTTATGAGACTCCCACAATTCAGAAAGGATATCATTTACAGCTTGTTATATGACTTGGTTTCCTGGATAATAAAGCAGTAGAGAAAAATAAATGTGTTCACAATAAAATTGGTCGTATAAGTGCAGTATGTTTAGTATTGTGAAAAGATTAGATAGACAGACAGACGGATTGATGGATGGACAGATAGACAGACAAATAAATAGACATCTCTATATAAATAGTGCATAAACAGCAAGCTAACCAACCATAGTATACTGAAAGCTAGAGAGGTCCTTTTTGAGCACTCAGTCAAAGGGCTAAAGAGTTAGCAGTGTTTTTTTTTTTTTCTTGTTTCTGGTGTGTTTTTATTTTTTCCGATGGAATTTTGGGATTTGGTATTATTTTGTATTCATGTTTTTATAGTTAGAGAAAGCAGCAATTCCAGAAAGAGTTTATTACAGAATTTACATGCACTTATGAGCTGGTAGAGCAGTTATTATGGGCTTTACGTGTGGTTTAGTGATTGTCTGCTTAAGCCACACATTTTTTATTTAAACTCTAGGACTTTTTCTGTGCCAAATCTGTGGATATTTTTGCATTTCACATCTAATTATGAGACAGTTGTTCACTGTGCAAAGTACCATTGTTGCTAGGCATTGTAAATAGTGGTTGCTGGGGCATACATGCTGGGTCCAAAGTGAGCCAAAGTTCCTCAATAGCAATGGAGACTGATTGACAATTACAAAACTTAGTCCTTTGCAGATATTGCTGATTAAGCAGTTTTTAAGTTCAAGGAAGCAATTACTTTTTCAAAGAGGTCTACCTCTATAACTTACATAGTTACATAATTACTAAAATTCAAAGTCAAATCCAGGTTTCTAGAATGTCCTTTCCTTTTACTAGTTTTGTAACTCACCTCTGCACTTTGTCTAGTTCTGCAATATTTTCCTTTAAAACTGGTGCCAAAAATTGCACCACTAATTCAAGGCGATGTCTTACCATTCATTTACAAAGAGGCACACTTATATTTTGATCATACAAATCTTATTCTTTAAATAAAATAATAAAATAAAAACTACATTTTTTGTTTACTGCGGTTCTTTTTCCAGCCAAATGTAGGGGCTGATATACCCTTACACAGTGGAGTACCTGCGACCAGCATAGCTTCAGAGCTGGTGCACAGCCACACTGGCCAGGGATGCATGGTTACTGGATGGCCGGCATGAGGGAGCACTCAGCACAGTGTCCCCCTCCTACCGGTCACTGTATATAGCATGGTCATGCTAAATGGAGGTGAGTGGGGTGGAGGAGAGACATATAAAGGGGGAAGGAGACACATGGAAGAGCTGGGGGAAAGAAATGGAGATGTAGGAAGGGGCTGGGGGAAAAGGAGACACATGAAGGAGCTGTGGGGAAGGAGACACATAGAGGGGCTGTGGGGGGAAGACACTTGGAAGGACTGGGGGAAGGAAAAGAGACATATGGAGGGGCTTGGGGGAAAAGGAGACGCATGGAGGGGCTGAGAGGAAAGGAGACACATGGAGGGGCTGAGAGGAAAGGAGACACATGGAGGGGCTGAGAGGAAAGGAGACACATGGAGGGGCTGTGGGGAAGAGACACATAGAGGGGCTGTGGGGGGGAAGACACTTGGAAGTACTGGGGGAAGGAAAAGAGACATATGGAGGGGCTTGGGGGAAAAGGAGACGCATGGAGGGGCTGAGAGGAAAGGAGACACATGGAGGGGTTGGGGGTTCATGTAATACATATGAAAAGTCAGAGGTATGAGAAAATTAATCAAAAAAGATTAGAAGGCAAGCAACAGGAATAAGAAAGAAGACTCAAGGAGAAAAGGGAGATCCATACATTATCTATACAATTTTTTTTTATTATTATTATTATTATTATTATTATTATTATTATTATTATATTATTATTATTAGTATTATTATATAAGATAGACAGACAAACAGATAAATTCATTCATACATATATTACTCTAAACTCTTCTGACATCTGTTAAATATTTTCGTTTTCTAAACATAAATGAAAGAGTTTATCTTGTTTAAAAAAAACCTTGAACTAATATATAGACTTTGTGTAAGATGCAGTGTAAGGAGAGACATACAATCTCCAAGGCTCTCAAATGCTAAACAGTTTTCAGATGTTTCCTAAACTACTTTAATTCATATTTGCATAATTTAAAAGCTGTCAGACTTTATATATTTCGACATAATGTATTGTAAAAAGCAAGTGGCTTTGTTAAATGTATTAAAAGTTAACTTAAAGGGACACTATAGTCATCTGAACAACTTCAGCTTAATGAGGTTGTTCAGGTGAGAACTATAGCTCCTGCAGCCTTTCTCATGTAAACACTGTATTTTCTGAGAAAATACAGTGTTTACATTGAAAGCTAGGAACACCTCCAGTTGCAGTCACTCAGAGTGAACCAGAGGGACTTCCGAGTTGATGGAGTCATAAAATATATGTCCAACAAAGCCTTGACTTTAATAACGTTAGGATGTAATTGCATGTCCTCTTATCTCTTAGCAGTGAGACCTAGGAATTAACTGATACCCGTGGCTCCCCTCTGAAAGCCACATGAGCTGTATGCAGTGCTCAAGGTGAGATTTAAATCCTCTCGGAACAAGCTGTAGGCAGAGGTAAAGTTCTGCTCACATCGGGGAGCCCAAGCTATTAGTCGATACCTATGGTTCCTGACTGTAATCTGTGATCATATTTTGTCAGATAGACAGATTAACTATATACAGTGGTCAAAGTGAGTCCTACATAGAGCTATATAAATCTATTTAAGTTCCCCCTCCCCCAAAAGTCTTGTGTGAGCAGTGTTAAATCCCTGCTCATACTAGTGAATGTCAGGTGTCAATCGCAACTTGGAACTCCCATCTGTCAACTCGGGCCATACTAAGCAGGAAAAGGCACTTTGCTGCAGCTTCAGCATTAGGAGGAGATCTCCTTGTCATGCCATTAACAGCAGCTGATGGAGGTCACAAATGCTCTATACTGCTAGAAAATCCCTCTGCCAATATCAGTTCTGATATCAGTAGAAAGAATCCCTTTTGGTTAAAGGTAGGCTTAGGGTTAGTGTCAGTGTACAGTTAGGGTTAGATGAAGGTTTAGTGTACGGTTATAGTTCATTCTGAAATGAGGTTAGGGATAGTATAGAGTTAATATTATGTTTGGTTAGGGTAGTTGTATGGTTAGAGTTAGTGTAAGCATAGGGATGAGGGTATAGTTGGCATAGAGTTGGGGACTGGTATAGGGCTAATAATTCCATCAAATATCTATTTGAATGCTAGATGCATGAGCATTTAACAAGCAGGACTGAAACATGGATCCATTTTAAGTTATGTTTAATTAGTTGCACAGGGTTTGTAAAAATTATTATTAGCAAAAATGTGAAAAAAAGTTTTCCATTTATTTCTTATTTTTAATATTTTATTGACTCCTAATGTCATACATGTAGGATTTTACAGGAAAGTCTGTTCAGTCTTTTAAAAAAACAAGAAAAGCTAAAAGCCAAATATAATTTAGATAATTCTATAATCCTTCAATATAAATTTTTTTACCGATTTTTAATTTAAAATTAGGGATGCGCGTTATACTCGAATAAATATACCTCCCAGGACCGCCGGGCTCATTACAAGCCCGGCGATCCTGGGCGGGCGGGCAGCAAGCGTTTACTCACCTCCGTGCAGCTCCTCCAGCTTCCCAGTGTAAATCTCGCGAGACCCGCGGCCAGCTCTGACGCTCGTCGTCAGAGCTGGCCGCGGGTCTCGCAAGATTTACACTGGGAAGCTGGAGGAGCTGCATGGAGGTGAGTAAACGCTTGCTGCCCGCCCCCCAGGACCGCCGGGCTTGTAATGAGCCCGGCGGTCGGTATTATCGAGCACCCACTCGAATATTTATTCGAGTATAACAAGCACCCTAATTTTAGATTAAAAATCGGTTTAAAATTTTATACCGATTTTTAATCGAAAATTAGGGGTGCGCGTTATACACGTGTGCGCGTTATACTCGAATAAATACGGTAGGTGGATTTTATTTTGTGGGGAGTTGGCCCACATTTGGTGGCAGTGTGGAAAATTATGATTATTTTGGAGATCTGTTCTCTAACCTCTTTCCTCCAAAATGAGTTTTCCAATATAAGTGAAATCATCTCACTCGTTCTCGAAAATAATGAACTTGCTATTAGATACAACTGGTCAACTGGTCAAACATGGGAAACTTGGGATGATAAAGGTAGAAAGAGGTATATTAGGTAAAATGTTGCTTATTTTTTTTTTTTCAATAATATCCACTCCCTGATTGAAGTCAAAATATAAAATTATACAAATACTTGGTAACTGATACTTGGTAATTAGCAAAATGTCTGTATAAATCAATGTATCGTTTATTGATGTCTGTAACATTATATACAATGTGTATAATTATTACCCCTTCTTTTTCTTTTTGCTTCACTCGTCCTCTCCTTACATTCATATTATGTATTATTACATTTATTACATACTAAACATGTTATGTTAATACTTAAAATATTAAAAAATATAAAAAAAAACTTAAATTATGGTAGAACAAACACATAGCACATGTTCTAGCTTTTGTTTTGGTTCAGAGCTTGGACAATTCATTAAAGTGGCACTGTCATGGCCGCATTCAGTTTTTATTTTAACCCCCCTCCAGACTCCACTACATCTAATTGTCCCCCTAGTCAACCCCAAATGCCCATAAGCCCCCCCATATTACCTATTTTTTATCTTTATTTCGTGCCCGGACCCAGGTCCTGGGTGCCACCATCTGTGTGTGGGAAGATGAAGTCCCTGTGGGATATGTCATCTGCCCACACTAGATAGGTCTGTGAAATTCCAGCGCATGCCCAGTTAAACAATTGGGCATTCTCTATTGTCCTAATTTCAGATGGGAATTTCATCTATTAATTTGGCAGAAAGGCGAAGGAATGAGTAGAAATTTCAGACGAACAAACAAACACCGAATATCGAATATAGTTCGTATATGTTTTAAAGAAAAGTAGATTAGATAAGGAGAAACGGAGAACAGATCCTGAGAGAGAGAGAGAGAGAGAGAGAGAGAGAAGGGGAAGCGATTAGAGATAGGTAAGTTCAGCATGACAGTGACGCTTTAAGTGGCTCAGTAACTGAAACGGTATCACCTATGGATGGTGTTGATTTACATACCACATCTGAAATTGTATTTAGTGTAACCACATTTTTATTAATATTTTTGTTTGCCTTACTGTAGCAGTATTTTTCTTTGCAATTTGCTTGTAGATAAAAATGGGAATTGTATTATTTTTATTACAAAATGCTACAGACAAAATGTAATGTATTAAAATTTAATATTTCAAATATTATTAAACATTAACAATAATTGTAGCTGCTTTTAACCAAATATATTTCAAGATTCTTAATTCTACTGGCAAATTTTGCATTTTCTGGAAACGTCTTGAGCTACGTAGGTAAAAATACAGCAGATAACAAGGGGGAGGGTGGTAGAAGGAGACTGGAATACTACACAGTCCAGTGGTATAAATGTTCAGGATGACTTCCTATAGATATTTTCTGATATCTAGCAGTTAAGAACTATTTGAACCATAGCATTCTTATAGTGCATCAATTAAATTCAGAGTCAAAGGATGCAGAGAATTATAACAGAAACTTGTCTATTGCAATTAATCTGTAGTTCAATCAAAATGTATTACTTCTGTCTCTGTACTATTTCATCTGCTGGATGCTGTCTGGAACAAGCCATGGATGTTTTTTTTTATTATCAGTTAGCTTGCAACAAATCACCCAAAGGATTTATCTAAGAAAAAGGTTTCTTGGGATTAGACTGCAGACAGTTGTTGAGGGGACCAGAGCTTGATATCCCTGCTCTAAAGAGCATTGCACTATTTTGATATAATTAATGTCAATTACACCTATATATCCTAGGGCAGGGGTAGGCAACATTTAACACTTCAAATGTGAGCTTCATCTCCCATGGCATTCCGAGCAACATGTCTGAAAATGTATTTCGCTCAGTTATAAATATACTGAGATTAAAACTTGGATTTAGGCAGATTATACTAGTCAGTACTTGCTGAAGTGCTTTATGTGCCTGGAGTCTGTCATATCTATAACAGTTTATAAAGGGTTGATTTCTATAGTGAGTAATGCTTTTATAAAGCTTTGCTGAAACACCTCCCCAGATGTCAATCAGACAGTCAGGGAGGGTTTCTTCCACTTTCGTGGTAGTGCACACCTACCTTCTCCCCTATAAAAGCAGCTATTGCTTGCGGACCCAATTCTGAGCTTGGAAAAGAGGGAATGGCTTGAAAAGGCCGCAGACAGGAGGTCGGCAGCTATTGCAAGTTGTTGTTTTATATACACCCAAAGAAAATACACATAAAAAAATACCTGTGTGTATATATATACAACAACCCACAACTTCACCCTTAGTGCTAGGTGTGGATAAAATACATTTATCTCATAGAATTTAACAACACATTCATAAGGTAAAAGTTTTGAATTAAATAAACAAACTACTCACATTGTATAGAGCCATGTCTAGGCTCTATATAAATCACACAAGGGTGCTCCTCACAGGCTATGAATAAAGATATAAGAAACAGCAGGTGCCACTTGGTGGTATCATAAAAATATTTATTTGGCAAACATAAGAGTGTTTCTTTAAGGTTTTAAGCTTTAAGGTTTTAAGTACTTGTTAATGTTGCTGTATTTAAGATAAAACATGTGTGTCCATCCAGTCAAATTTCTACAAAGTCAGCTATATATGTTGATTATGAATGGCTGGAATAACATATAGAGCAATCAGGTCCCATTCTGACATTTCCTTTAGCTAGATATCCCGTAAGGCTTGTTCATGTTTTTCCCAATATTTGATATTTGTTTATTGTTATATTTATTGTTATTTATATTGCATGTAAGAGGTGTTGGGCTTCCCTGACACAGGGCAGCAGCTATTTTTCTTGTGGAATTTATCATGATAAATGTATTTTTAACATTGCTCTGTTTATAGCTGTTGTTCAGTTTAAGAACATTCTATTAGCTACTTTTTTGAACAGGAACTTAAATGTCACCGATCACTTACATATAACATAAATAAAAATCTAGCAAGTACATAAGGTAAGCTGGAAGTGTTATATGTGAATATAAAACTAATAATCTATCACAGTGGAAAAAATAGCAAGACTGTCCGTAAACTTTAACCTTCTGCCAAACTCAAGCCTCATGCATTTATTAAACGTATAGAACTCAGAGGATGGAATTGCTAAGTGTGAAAAATTGGTTTCATTCAGTATCTGTCATTTCAGGCCCATAACACACAAGAATTACTTAGAAAGAACTTGCACTCACACAGCAAAGTATTTTCCCACAGCTGTTTGAAGCTGTAAGCAACTGAAAATGAGAATGTGAATGAGAATGTCTATGAAAATTCTATTTCTTCTATTTTTTTTTTTTTTTGCACTTTCCTTGGGTCTATACCCAGCTAACATGGAAATGAAAGCAACATATTTCTTTTAAGGTTACTCATTTTTTTCACGTATTAGAAATGTGTCTAATATCTGTATGACACTCTCATATTCATATTATAAGCTAAGGTATCCTAGGTACTAATAATATCACAAATAATCCAGATATAACAACAGCTGTTTGAGCAAATTGAGAAAGCTGCAAATCTGGGTAACACTTTAATTATTGGAGATTTTAATTACCCGGACATAAATTGGGACAGAGGGACTAGTAGCTCAGCAAAGGGAATTAGGTTTTTAAACTTGTTAAATTACACCTTCATGTCACAACTTGTACAAGCACCAACTAGAATGGACGCTTGTCTGGTCCTGGTTTTAACAAACACCGTTGATCTTTTGACCAACATTCAAGTAGGTGAGCACTTGGGAAATAGTGATCACAATATAGTGTCCTTTGAAATAAACTCAAAAAAACAAAAGCACATGGGGTATACTAGAACATATAATTTTAAAAAGGGCCAATTTCAATAAGTTAGGGAAGCTTTACAATATATTGACTGGCATAAAGTCTTTAGTGAAAAGCACACTGAGGATAAATGGATCATATTCCAACAAATATTACAAAGGTACATTTCTCAGTATGTACCATTGGGAAATACATATAAAAGAAACAAATTAAAACCAATGTGGCGTAGTAGAGAAGTAAAACAAGAGATTACAAATAAGAAAAGGGCATTTAAAGCATTTAAATCGGACAAATCAGATGCATCTTATAAAACATATAAGGAAGCAAATAATGTGTGCAAAAAGGCAATTAGACTTGCTAAACTTCAAAATGAAAAAATGATAGCTAAAGAGAGCAAAACCAACCCCAAAGCATTTTTTTAGTACATAAATTCTAAAAAGCCCCAAAATGAAAGTGTAGGTACACTAAAAACTGAAACGGGGGTGTTAGTTAATGAAGACCAGGAAAAGGCAGGAATTTTAAATAACTATTTCTCCTCTGTATATATTAAGGAAGAACCCATGGCAATAGATGTGCAAATGATTGCTACTAAAAACTTGCAGAATAATTGTAATTGGTTAACTCAAGACAAGGTGCTGCAGCAACTAAAGAAAGTTAATATAAACAAAGCTCCAGGGCCTGACGGTATCCATCCACGTGTACTTAAGGAACTAAGTGTAGAAATAAGTGAACCTCTGTTTTTAATCTTTCAAGATTCTTTTCTTTCAGGAAGTGTTCCGGAGGATTGGAGGAAGGCAGATGTGGTTCCTATATTCAAAAAGGGTTCAAAATCCTTGCCTGGAAATTATAGACCTGTGAACTTAACTTCTGTGGCTGGTAAAATATTTGAAAAGTTATTAAGGGATAATATTCAAGAATTCCTTGAGAAGAACATGGTTATCAGCAAAAATCAGCACGGTTTTATGAAGCACAGGCATGTCAAACTAACTTGATTGCGTTCTACGAAGAAGTAAGTAGAAGTATAGATCAGGGTGTTGCAGTGGATGTGATCTATTTGGATTTTGCCAAGGCATTTGATACAGTTCCACACAATAGATTAGTGTTCAAATTCAAGGAAATCAGTCTAGATGAAAATGCTTGTTCTTGGGTAGAACATTGGCTTAGAAACAGAGTACAAAGAGTTGTCGTTAATGGTAAATTTTCAAGCTGGACAGAGGTGGCAAGTGGTGTCCCTCAGGGGTCTGTTCTGGGACCCCTTCTATTTAACATGTTTATAAATGATCTTGAAGACAGCATTGAAAGTCATGTTTCAGTGTTTGCAGATGACACAAAACTTTGTAAAATAATACAATGTGAGCAAGATATTACTTTGCTGCAGAGGGATTTAGATAGACTGGAGGACTGGGCGCTCAAATGGCAGATGAAATTTAATGTTGAAAAAAGCAAAGTTATGCACTTCGGCGTAAAGAATACATAAGCAACGTATACCCTTGATGGAAGCAAATTAGGGATAGCAACACACGAAAAGGACTTGGGAATTGTTATAGACAACAAACTATGTAACAATGTGCAATGTCAATCAGCAGAGGCCAAGGCCAGTAAGGTATTGTCATGCATGAAAAAGGGCATTAATTCTCAGGACGAGAATATCATTTTGCCTCTTTATAAATCACTGGTAAGACCACATATTGAATATGCTGTGCAATTTTGGGCACCTGTTCTAAAGAAGGATATTATGGCACTAGAAAAGGTGCAGAGGCGGGCTACAAAATTAATACAAGGAATGGAACATATCAGCTATGAAGAAATGTTAACAAATTTAAACCTATTTAGTTTAGAAAAACGTCACCTGAGAGGGGATATGATAACATTATACAAATATATTCGGGAACAAAACAAACCATTGTGTGGAAATCTATTAACAAACCGGACTTTACATAGGACACGAGGCCATGCGTTTAGACTGTAAGAAAGAAGATTTCGTCTAAGGCAAAGGAAAGTTTTTTTTTACTGTAAGAACAATCAGGATGTGGAATTCTCTGCCTGAAGAAGTGGTTTTATCAGAGTCCATACAGATGTTCAAACAGCTACTAGATCCATACTTGCAAAAACAGAATATTCAAAGATATAATCTTTCAATGTAGGGTAATAACTGCTTGATCCAAGGATAAATTTGACTGCCATTCTGGGGTCAAGAAGGAATTTTTTTCCTAGCTTGTTGCAATATTGTGCTTCAAACTGTTTTTTTTTTTGCCTTCTTTTGGATCAACAGCAAAAAAACAAATGTGAGGAAGGCTGAACTTGATGGACGCAAGTCTCTTTTCAGCTATGTAACTATGTAACAGGCTATAGCAGCTCTGTAAAGTTATCAAACAGGTCTTTTGATTGGTGTGCAAGCAAATAGAGGCACAATAATCTAGTAATTAATTAGGAACAATATCATTTTAATGTATTTTTTTGTATTTAACAGATGCTTAATTAAGTGTATAGTGATGTGTTAATTTTAAGGGAAAAAGTTAAAGAATTATAAAGTAAAATAGATTTTATATATAAAGTGACTGTCTCACCCCACCAGGTGGTATTTTTGAGTATTTCTCATTCTTGGGTAATGTAAAAGATGCCTGGGAGTCTGAGGGTTCTGGACAGGGCCGGATTGGGGATACAAAGCAGCCCTGGAAAAAAAATCTATGCCAGCCCCATAAGTCATTGCGCCATATATGGCCGTATGTAATATGTAAGGCAATGTCTTGCCAACCCAGATGGTTGAGTAATATATATATATATATATATATATATATATATATATATATATTGCTTTTTCTAATATATAATATTGGTCCTTTTAGAGTAAAACATTTGTAGCGGAGCAGCAATATTAAATCCCACGATCTCCGCTGGTATTAAAGGTAATCCGCAGTCAGTGCTGAAAAGTAAGGCAATATCCCAAATCCCCCAGTAACCTGACGAAACACAGTTCTGGGAGTCAACTGAGGTCTTTATTCACAGATTCCAGTATTTATGCAAGTCCCCATGCAAGGGGTTTCCTTACTGACATAGCAGGGGTAATACAGTGAGGGACTACATGGGGGACTTAACATTTGAAGCAATTCTCCCATCAGGCACTGCTGCACGAGAGGGACCCTCCCACTGAAATAGACCGTTAAGTGGATTATCCCGGACGTTCGGTAGATAGCTGGGGTCCGAGTTCACCTTTCGTGAGAGTACCGCTCAGATCCCAGCTAAAACAACCGAATGCCGCATGAAATATACTTTATTATTAATGTTGTCTGAAAGTACCGAACACCGATGGGGAACCACAATAGGAGAAGACCGGAGCTCCCGAACGGCCTGGAAGTACAGCGGTGTTCGTGCCGTCGAGTAGCCGTTTTCAGTTCCAGGCACTCGACAGCAAAACACCGCTGAGGAGACAAAGGATCCAAGATGGCCGACCGCCGCGTGGTCGGTAGTTTAACGACGGCCACCCAGGAAAGCACTTAACTACCGATTGCAACAATGTTGCAATCTGGTAATTGGTGCCACAAGACCCTCAGTGTGTGGACTTGGGTTCGGTACTTAGTTCGTTTCACGAACAGCCGATAAAGTTGCTGTTTGTGAAACAACCATGTAAATGCTAGCGGCTTTCGGCTGCTATCATACGAATGCTTTAAGGATTACAGGCAAATATACATTTCCATACAGAATGCAAAGTACATTCAAACATAATATGGCAGCAGTGTGTAGGACAACCTTTAGAGTCACAGTTCTATAGTCTGAAGTGGCTAGGTTTGCCACAACGTTTAATTATACATTAAGCATTCTCACATGCAGTGTTTATATTGCTTCCTAGTGACACCTCTAGTGACAGTCACTCAGACAGTCACTAGAGGTGCTTCCTGTGTCAGTGCTGCACAGCGTGATTGCACAGTGTGCAGCACCTACTATCAGGGCCTTTGCAGCCAATCCTATGGCAGAGCATTGGATTGGCTCAGATCATCATGCTTGATGATCTCAGCCATAGAGGCAGGGCCAGTTGAGGGGAGACCAGCACGGCGTGGTGAGAAAAAAAAGGTGAGTAAAAACACTTTTTAAATACACACAGACACACAGATACACCATGACACAGACACACACACACACCATGACACAGACACACCATGACACAGACACAGACACACCATGACACAGGCACAGACACACCATGACACAGACACACACACCATGACACAGACACACAATGACACAGACACACACACCATGACACATACACACACACACCCCATGACACAGACACACACACACACCATGACACAGACACACCATGACACAGACACAGACACACACAATGACACATACACACACACAATGACACAGACACACACAATGACACAGACACACGCACCATGACACAGACACACACACCATGATACAGACACACACACCATGACACATACACACACACCATGACACATACACACACACCATGACACATACACCATGACACAGACACACACACACACACACACACCATGACACACACACACACCATGACACAGACACACACACCATGACACATACACACACACACCATGACACAGGCACACACACCATGACACAGACACACAATGACACAGACACACACACACCATGACACATACACACACACACACACCCCATGACACATACACACACACCATGACACAGACACACACACAATGACACATACACACACACAATGACACAGACACACACAATGACACAGACACACACACACACACACAATGACACAGACAAACACACAATGACACAGACACACACCATGACACAGACACACACAATGACACAGACACACACACCATGACACATACACACACACCATGACACATACACACACACCATGACACAGACACACACACCATGATACAGACACACACACCATGACACATACACCATGACACATACACCATGACACAGACACACACACACACACACACACAATGACACACACACACACACCATGACACAGACACACACCCAATGACACAGACACACACACACACACAATGACACAGACAAACACACAATGACACAGACACACACCATGACACAGACACACACAATGACACAGACACACACACCATGACACATACACACACACCATGACACATACACACACACAATGACACACACACACACACACACACACACAATGACACAGACACACACACCCACATTGACACAGACACACACCATGACACAGACACACACCATGACACAGACACACACACAATGACACAGACACACACACAATGACACAGACACACACACCATGACACATACACACACACCATGACACAGACACACACACAATGACACAGACACACACCATGACACATACACACACCATGACACATACACACACACATACACTCACACTGACAGATTTACACATTTTACCTGTGGGTGACCGGCTGGGTGGGCTAGTGGCCACAGGCCCTGGGGCCGGGCAGACAGCTGGGTCTGCTGGCGGCTGCTGGCTGGGGGAGGTCTGCTGGCGGCCGCTGGCTGGGGGAGGTCTGCTGGCGGCCGCTGGCTGGGGGAGGTCTGCTGGCGGCCGCTTACTGGCGGCCACTGGCTGGGGGAGGTCGGCTGGCGGCCGCAGGAGGAGCTGGCTGTTCTGTCTCTGCTCCCCTGCCCTCCCACGCTAGAAAGAGACCGGGGCCGGAATATGACGCGAGGGCGGGGGTGCAGAGACAGAACAGCCAGCTCCCCCTGCGGTCGCCAGCAGACCTCCCCCAGTCAGTGGCCGCCAGCAGACCTCCCCCAGCCAGCGGCCGCCAGCAGACCTCCCCCAGCCAGTGGCTGCCAGCAGACCCAGCTGTCTGCCCGGCCCCAGGTGCTGACGGCCCACCGGGAAATTTCCCGGTATCCCGGTGGGCCAGTCCGGCCCTGGTTCTGGACAGTATTTTAGCTATTCCTAGAACTGTACTCTTCTATGCATTGATCTCAGATGTCCCTCTTGGAATCTGCTGAAGTCACTCAACTAATTTGGGGGTCACAGCCCTGAATGTTCCTATAATAACTGTGGCTACTACTGTCCTCACTTTCCATATCCTTTCTAGCTCCTCTTTCAGTCCTTGGTATATGTCCAATTTCTTATGTTCCTTCTTCCTGATGTTATGGTATGGTATCGCCACATCCACCACCACTGCAGTCTTCTGTTCTATGTCTACCACCACAATGTCAGGTTGTATGGCCACTACTTGCTTTTCTGTCTGGACCTGAAAGTTCCACAGAATCTTAGCCCTGTCATTCTACCCTTTGTGCTATCTCCCGACTGGACTTAGACAGGTCCAGCCCATATTCTGTGCAGATATTTTGCCACACAATCCAAGCAACTTGGCTGTGCTTCTCAGTGTATGCTATCCCTGCTGACATCTTTCTCCCGGCTACTATAGGCTAGATTGTCTCAGAGGCCTCTGCCAGGAATCCTGGAACCTGAACACAGACAGAATCACTAAAGGAATAAGTCCGTTATGCAGGTCCTTAGAATGGTCGGGTTAAATGAACATAGTCAGTATAGCAAGCCGGGGTCAAAGGAGCACAGAGATCAGAGAATACGATTAAACAAGCCAAGGTCAATGGACAGGATAAATATAGAGAACAATATACCAAGAAACACAAGAGGAACGCGCTATTGGGCTATCAAGAAACCACAACAGGGTAACAAGGAATGGGTGAGGTAAGTGTATATATAGGCATCACATACCATTTGGAATTGACCACTATTTGTGGAAGGTACTTGACCTTTCTAATCTGTCCTCTGACATCATTCATGTGTGCCAAATTCGGTCTACCAAATTCCGCGTTCGGTTTACCGGCAGTTTGTTCGGCCGCACATATATACAAGCACTCAGAGCTTCGTTGGGAGGTAAGCGGGCAGGAAGCCTGACAGCCTCTTTGCACAGTCTGCACCTTGGGTCTTGTCTGTTGTGGTAGACCCCCACTTCTATTGATCTGGTCGTTGAGGAGCCAACTCGTAAAGAGGCCATACTAGATTTAGTGTTAACAAATGGAGATTTGGTATCAGATATTACTGTAGGTGAAAGTTTAGGATCCAGTGATCATCAGTCAGTGTGGTTTAATATAAGAACAGTGACAGAGTCACACCACACAAAAACAAAAGTTTTAGACTTTAGAAAAACAGACTTTTCTAAAATTAGAATATGTGTAAAGGAGTCATTATCAGACTGGAGCAATTTAAATGGAGTCCAAAAGAAATGGGATTATTTAAAAGTTGCACTACTGAAGGCAACAGAAAATTGCATTAGGCTTGTCAGTAAAAGCAAAAAATTCAAGAAACCACTGTGGTACTCCGCAGATGTGGTCAAAATAGTAAAAAACAAAAAGTTAGCATTTAGTAATTATAAAAAAACCCAGAGTGAGGAAGACAGAATGACCTATAAGATTAGGCAGAAAGAGGCTAAGCAAGTTATAAGAGCTTCCAAATCACACACAGAAGAGAAAATAGCACAGTCAGTAAAAAAGGGGGACAAAACTTTTTTTAGATACATAAATGAGAAAAGAAAAGTAAAACAAGGATTAGTTAGATTAAAAACAAAAGAAGGAAGGTATGTAGATGAGGATAAAGGTCTAGCTGACTGCCTCAATGAATATTTTTGTTCGGTATTTACAGCTGAAAATGAAGGAAAGGGACCTCTGTTAAAAAAAAAGGATAAATGAGTCATTTATTACACGTGAGTTTACAGAGGAAGAGGTTCTATTTCAACTGTCAAAAGTAAAGACAAATAAGTCAATGGGACCTGATGGAATACACCCAAAGCTATTAAAATAGCTTAGTGGTGTACTAGCAAAACCATTAACAGATTTATTTAACCAATCATTGTTAACAGGAGTAGTCCCAGAAGATTGGAAGTTAGCGAATGTTGTGCCGATTCACAAGAAAGGTAATAGGGAGGAGTCGGGCAACTATAGGCCAGTAAGCCTTACTTCAGTAGTGGGGAAAGTAATGGAAACCATGTTAAAGGATAGGATTGTTGAACATCTAAAAACACATGGATTTCAAGATCAGAGACAACATGGGTTTACTTCAGGGAGATCATGCCAAACTAATCTTATTGATTTTTTTGATTGGGTAACTAAAATTATAGATCAGGGTGGTGCAGTAGACATTGCTTACCTAGATTTCAGTAAGGCTTTTGACACTGTTGCACATAGAAGGCTTATCAATAAACTGCAATCTTTGAGTTTGGATTCCAATATTGTTGAATGGGTAAGGCAGTGGCTGAGTGACAGGCAACAGAGGGTTGTAGTCAATGGAGTATATTCGAAGCTTGGGCTTGTCACCAGTGGGGTACCTCAGGGATCTGTACTTGGACCCATTCTCTTTAATATTTTTATTAGTGATATTGCAGAAGGTCTTGATGGTAAGGTGTGTCTTTTTGCGGATGATACTAAGATATGTAACAGGGTTGATGTTCCAGGAGGGATAAGCCAAATGGCAAATGATTTAGGTAAACTAGAAAAATGGTCAGAGTTGTGGCGACTGACATTTAATGTGGATAAGTGCAAGATAATGCATCTTGGACGTAAAAACCCAAGGGCAGAGTACAGAATATTTGATAGAGTCCTAACCTCAACATCTGAGGAAAGGGATTTAGGGGTGATTATTTCTGAGGACTTAAAGGTAGGCAGACAATGTAATAGAGCAGCAGGAAATGCTAGCAGAATGCTTGGTTGTATAGGGAGAGGTATTAGCAGTAGAAAGAGGGAAGTGCTCATGCCATTGTACAGAACACTGGTGAGACCTCACTTGGAGTACTGTACACAGTACTGGAGACCATATCTTCAGAAGGATATTGATACCTTAGAGAGAGTTCAAAGAAGGGCTACTAAACTGGTTCATGGATTGCAGGATAAAACTTACCAGGAAAGGTTAAAGGATCTTAACATGTATAGCTTGGTGGAAAGACGAGACAGGGGGGATATGATAGAAACATTTAAATACATAAAGGGAATCAACACAGTAAAGGAGGAGACTATATTTAAAAGAAGAAAAACTACCACAACCAGAGGACATAGTCTAAAATTAGAGGGACAAAGGTTTAAAAATAATATCAGGAAGTATTACTTTACTGAGAGGGTAGTGGATGCATGGAATAGCCTTCCAGCTGAAGTGGTAGAGGTTAACACAGTAAAGGAGTTTAAGCATGCGTGGGATAGGCATAAGGCTATCCTAACTATAAGATAATGCCAGGGACTAATGAAAGTATTTAGAAAACTGGGCAGACTAGATGGGCCGAATGGTTCTTATCTGCCGTCACATTCTATGTTTCTATGGTGCTGAGTATCTGTTCCTGTGCTGCTAAGATTATGCCTCAGTGCTGTTGTTCAGTCCTACATTTTCCAACCACTGGTAGGATTTTGAAAATGCACAGTGGTATCAGTGAAAAATACCCTAATACCGATAGTGGCACACTGAAATGATAGGGTTGCTTACCATTAAGTATAACTTGATGTGTAGTTTACACCAAAAAAAATATAGTGCAGATGGTAATTATATAAAAAAAAACATACATATGAGAGAAGTTAGTCACATGTATCAGAGTCTAAATCAATTAGCTCAGTAGTCAGTGTATTAGTGCGTTTAAGGTAGTACCTCACTGTTCCTCTGGTTTGATTGGATAGTCTCAATAGAAAAAAGAAAAGAAAAGGATTTTGGTAGGATTTTGTAATGTGAGCCTCATGCACTATCTTCCGGTGTTACACCCCATCGATATATTTGTCTTGCTATGGATCCTCCTCATTTCTGCATCCTCTGTCTGTTGTTAACTCAGGCACTCCCAGTTCATCTTTGGGATCCATCTTCATGATGTACGTATGGATGCTCTATGATTCATCCAGGGCTGTGGCCTTGACACTCATCAGCCCCGACTTTCTTTTCACCTGGCTGGTGTACAGTCTCTGCATGTTGGATTTCACTTGGAATCCTCCATTCATAGGGAGTAGTTTCCGGGTCATGGAACGGCCATAGTGCTCATGATTGTAATGAACGCTGGTATTTCGTATACCGTTTTTTTCATATGCTCCCAAACTGCTAGGTACTTATTGATTATAGCCAGCAGTTCGGAGCGCTGATTCGTACGTTATCCAAGAATCAAAGTACAGCATACAAGTAAATCCAGTGGTTCGTCAGACACATACCCAAACATCAGCCTAGACTAGATGAAGGGTACAACAGGATTGTTTTACTCAGGCCAGATGGCCGGCTTTTATGCAAGTCAAGGGTACATTATACACACTCACAGAAACTTCCACAACACACCCACAATGCCGAGTCACAATGACTCGGCATCAAATACAAAATATGAAAAGTACATAATAATACACATAAAATGTATAGGGACCCCAATAAATGTCATATCCCTGGATAGCCTGGATCTGAGTGCTCAAGTTGTCCAAATAGAGCTCAGATCCCACGAACACAGCCAAATCACCACCAGGATAAAAGTTTAAAGTTTAGACCGACCTCAATTTCTTGAGTCCCAAACCGAACAAAACCATGAACGGTTCCACTGGCTCATAGGTAGCGTTTGTTCACTGTGTTCTTGTGAACAAACCTACCGAACAGCACTTGTCCGTGAAAAGAAGCAGGTGTTCACGAAGTTGAGCGTCCAACTTGGAGTTCCAGACACTCGACGACCAAGTTCCGCTGCCTCTTTTTGTTGCGACGAGATGACACGAATGGTGGCCACACAGGGAGAGCACCAATTCCTGCAGTTTTCTTTGAGCTTAATGAGCCAGGGGGGTGGTCAGTGTTTGGTAGATTTATCTACTGAACCAAAAAAGTAAAGTTTGTAAAACCAAAGTATGTAGTTTTATTCACAATGATGATACCTGTCCATCTCTGAAAATGCCTTCAAAGGGGACATGTGCTCCAGGATACCTGGTCTAAAGAATAATGTTTTATTTTGTATCAGATGGATGGCCGGGTGTGTGTACATTGTTTACCTAGGGAAGAGATGCCAGCATAATGCACTATGGGAAGAAGGCAGGCCAGCAGTAGCAGTGTTGTGCTCTTGGCAGTGTTCTGCTGGGAAACATTGTTATTCATGTGGATGTTACTTTGACACTTTACCTAGAGATTGTTGCAGACCTCGTACACGCTTTCATGGCAATGATGTTCCCTGATAATAGTGCTCTCTTTCTACATGATAATGCATCCTGCCACACTGCAAAAAATAGTCAGGAGTCGTTTGAGAAACATGACAAAGAGTTCAAGGTGTTGTCTTTGCAAATTAAATTGAGCATCTGTGGTATGTGCTGGAACAACAAATCCGATCCATGGAGGCCCCACCACACAACTTGCAGGACTTAAAGGGTCTGCTGCTAATTTCTTGTGCCAGATACCACAGGACAGGTTGAGAGGTCTTGTGGAGTTCATGCCTTGATGCATCCGAGCTATTTTGGCAGCACTATATTAGGCTGGTGGTTTTAATTTTTTGGCTGGTCAGTGTATGTTATCATGAAAAATTCTGCATGATACCAATCCTGTGAATGCCAGTATATGTATAGACATACTTTGTAATTCTGGGCTAAGCCACCCCCAGCCAATCATCAATACCCAGGTTGGATGGAATGGATATTGGAAATGCGGAGGTATAAGTTTCCATTATCAATGCAGAAAGAGCTAAAGAATGCTATGAGAGAAAGCCCCAGTTTGCAAAGGAGAGACACAGTTTTAATCAAATCGCTCCCTAACAGACTGACAAAAATTGTGTGATGGTCCCCAGAGACTCTTGGCAGCTCTCAGTCTGTATCTTTATATATGAAACATAATATATGTGAACAAAATCTAAAACAGTTTGAGAAATTATGAAATGTTATTTTTCAACTTCTGCATGGAAGTTTAGCTGTGAATGTCATAATACTGTTACGTTTTACTGCAATAAAATAAACATATTTGTGCTCATCGATGTCTCATGAGTACAAGTACAAGTTTGGAAAGTTATAGGATTTAATATAGGGCTTTCCAGTTTTCAGTTTTTACACATTTAAATTTGCCAGATTGGTTTCCTTTGCCTATGTTCCATTTAAGACCATATAGTAGTCCGGGAATGAGAAGTACCCTCATCATGGTATACCATTTGCAAAAGTAGACATCCCAGGGTATTCAGAATGGGATATGTCCAATCTTTTTAGTAGCCACTTAGTCACAAACCCTGGCTAATGTTTTTATGGTTATGGTTTTATGGTGTAACAGGATTAACTGTAGGGCTTGCAAATTACTTACTGCCTGGTTTGACAGGTCCCTCAATATATGATTAATAAAATCACATATTTATGTAAAAATAATACCTAAATACACAAGCAGAATTAAAAAGACATATACATATATATAGTGTATATATAAAAATACACTATTTTTATATAATACTATTATATAATTAAGTGCCGATATATTTAGGGATATTTGATAATTATTCTTTCCAATTAATTCCTGGCTTAGGGGACTGTCTGACAAACCAGGCAATCCCACTGCAAGCAACATGATTAACTAATACAAAAAGAAGTCCTGCGCTTAAACTTACTACTCTTGGGCAGCAGCAAAGACTATAGCCCCAATACATACAGTAAAAACCAAGGAAAAAAGTTACCTGCGCCCTCTCCTAAATCCCTATGCATATTTAAAAGAACACTCCAGGCACCCAGACCACTTCTGCCCATTGGAGTGGTATGGGTGCCAACTCCCACTACCCTTAACCCTGCAGCTGTAAATATTGCAGTTTTCATAAACTGCAATAATTACATTGCAGGGTTAACTCCTCCTCTAGTGGCTGTCAGCCACTAGAGGGCACTTCCTGGTTTCTAGCACAGTGAACAGTGCTCTGTGCTAGAGCGTTGCTGGACGTTCTCACGCTTTGTGAGGACCTCCAGCATCGCTCAATTCCCCATAGGAAAGCATTTAAAGCATTTTCAATGCTTTCCTATGGAGAGGTCTAATGCGCGCACGCGCATTGCCGCGCATGCGCATTAGGTTTCCCCTGCCGGCGGCTAGCGGGGAGGAGCGTGGGTGGACCCGAAACCAGGGGGTCTCAGGTAAGTCCCTGAAGGGGTTTTCACCCCTTCAGCAACATGGGATGGGTGGTGCGAGGGAGAGGGTACCTGCAGTCCCAGGAAAACGGTTTGTTTTCCTGGCACTGGAGTGTCCTTTTAAACAAATGGAGGTTATTTAGTTACTCCAAAGGCCATGAGAGGGAATGCCTACATGCCACGTCAAAGCAAACCTCTTAGGTGGGTCCTACACTAACCATAAAGCTTGCTTCTTTGAGCTTCTGGCAAAGATATCTCCAATAAGACAGAGAGGGGTATTTTTTATATAAACCCCTACATGCTTAGTAACCCCTAATAAGGAACACATGGGATGGGCGGCAGCATTGCAACATTGCTGTGTGATACAAAGGTGAATACAAATACAAACAAAAAAAAACAAGTCCTGCGCTCAAATTCCCACTACTCTTTTTACAACATGATCAACTGCCGATCCGGGCATGTGATTGCGATGTTATCACGATGACATTGCCAGGAAATGCTGGGTTAGCTGCACGGGGCTGTCTGGGTTGTCATGCAGTCCCCCTCTGATGGTAAGTTTACACGGCTAGGGAAGGAAGGGGTGATCAGGTGGGCGTGCTATGCCACCCTGCGGCATTAAAGCCCACATTTTTCAGGAAGGCTTAGCACACCCACTGTCCTTAAGGGATTAGAGAAAGGTGTGTCCAATTTTATCACATGACAGGAGGCTTCCTATTTTGCATATCTCTCTTTACTAAAACTCCATAGCAGTAAAGAAAGTAAAACGTTTTAACCAATCAAAATGCAAAAGAGGGTTAGGTATTCCCAGAAAATAGGCTCCTCCTCCTCTTTCTTTACTGCTCCATCGCAGACAGGTCAGAGTTTTGGGCTCTTCCCTAATATATATATTTGACTATTATTTTTACTGTGTTGTATTTTTACATCTGTTTATTTTATATTCATTTATATATATATATATATATATATATCTTTATTGTGTACTGAATTATTTTCCTATCTATCGTTTGTACAGTGTACTGTCTTTAAATATACTTTTTCCTTTACTTTATTTCCATCTACTCGGTATATAATTTTTCTCTCCACTTGCCGCCCGCGGGCGGACCCGCCGAGGTATTTCTTCCCCACCCTACCTTCTAACGCCGCATACATACGGCTGTTCTACCCTCTTTGCCGCTCTCGCGGCTTTCTTCACGCTCGTCTCCTCACTCGCGCG
Organism: Pelobates fuscus; assembly: GCF_036172605.1. Lineage (NCBI taxonomy): Eukaryota > Metazoa > Chordata > Amphibia > Anura > Pelobatidae > Pelobates > Pelobates fuscus. The sequence continues at coordinate 19,339,930 of NC_086320.1, forward strand.
TCGGCCATTTGCAATCTCGCGTCTCGCGAGATTGCGGCCGCCATCTTGTTTTTTCTCGGTGCCGCGAGGGACACGCTCAGGAGACCGGCGGTTAATTACCTGCACTTAGTTTGAGGTCAGTCTGTTAATTTACTCATTGCTGTACACAGGCACCAGGAAACTTTTGACTGTGCCTGTCTGGAGTGCTGCTCCATTTAAAACTGCTGCTTATCTGGAGGTCGCCCTGTGGCCACCTCTGTTTTTCTCTGGGTGAAGCCCAGCTCATTGAAAAGCCCAATTGGTGTGGTGTTTTGGCTTCCAAAAGCCTCCTTTATTATCACTATCAGTGCATTACAATATATTTTTTACTATTCACCTGTGATACACTTACCTGTATATATATATCCTTAGATCCTGCTAGGATCATTTTTTCAATGCACCACAGACCCTGCTGGGGTTATTATCACACTATAATTTTGTGATTATATCTGTTGGGACACCACTGCACCCTGCTGGGGTCAGCCAAGTGTTACCTATATAAAAATACGTACAGCTGCACTGACCTCTATAGCTACTATATAATTATTTCGCCCTGTGCCATATATATTATGTGCTAGTAATAAAACATGGAAGCTTCTCAAAATACAGCAGACTTCCAGACTATGATAAACGAGGCAATAGCAGCCTCCATGGAGAAAGCCCTCTCCAAAATGATGGCCTCTACTACCGAAAAGAGAATGCCACCAAAAACCCACCAATCCCGACACGATTCAGATTCCGAGGATTTGGAACCACATAAGAGCCAGGAACCTTCCACTGGCAAACGCCACTGGAAAGGGGAAAAGGGCAAACAGAACCCTACTAAGGAAAAAAACCCAGCTAAAAAGCGTAAGCCCTCCACGGTCGCTACTCCGACCCCACTACTTAATTACTCCTCCGATGAGGACGACATGCAGTCCAAGTCCTTGGCCATTTTAGACGAGTGGCAGGCTGAAGTATCAGACGGACAGGAAGACTCTTGGGGCTCTGAATCCGAGTCCCAACCCGGTCTACTTCCACACACACTACTGGGGGACTCCCAAGTGACCGATGCCGCGGTTAACCTGCCAGAGGACGAAGATGCCATCTTCGATCCATCAGGCCAGAGACTGTTCAACCCACGAAATCTAAGGCACCCCCGATCAGGGGACTGGACGCCCCCAGAACACTTGTCAAAATTTATGCACCTCTGGCTTCGAAAATCTATGGACAAGACGGTCCGCAATAGACTGCGTTCCGAATGCCCAAGACCCTCGCTACCAGACCATGTAGCGGAGACGCCCGAGTTTGACCAGGTGATGACCACCTTTATGTCCCGCGGTGGCCGTGACCCACGCAAAGGCGTGGAAAAAGGTTTCAGGGCAGTCCAAGACAAACTCCTGGACTCGGTGGGGCCACTTTCCAGGATCATGTACCTGGCAGATGACGCTCTCACAAAAGCAGACCAATTTGACGCGACCATGGTTCGCGAGTGGGCTCACGATGTACGGGAGTGGGCACAAAGATGCTTTTGCTTTGTGGGAAATACCAATGCTGCCCTTTCTTCTGAGCGGCGCAAAGCAGCTTTACTCCGTATTGACGGAAAGTTGGTGGAATTGGGCACCAAAGAATTAGGTCCTTTGGCACAGGGCAAACTATTTGGAGATCCTTTCCTCAAAGACTTAAACAAACATGTAAATATTTTTACTTCACTAAACAAGGCCCAATCGTCCATGAGGAGAGTGTTTAGAAATAACCCCACCAGGGGTGTTTTTGGAAGGGCTGGCCGCCAAAGGGGCCTTGCTGCCAGCAGATTCTGGCCTTCAGGCCCCCGCAACTCGAGACCTCAACCTTTCTACCCCGAAGTGGGGTACCGTCAACAGTTCCCTTACACCAGAGGAGCAGACAGAGGACGTGGACCACGTACCCGTGGCAGAGCTCGCTTTTCCACAGGTAAGCAACCAATTGATTCCTTCTTTTTCCCATCGTATTGCAGGTCGCATCTCCCTTTTCTTTCAGGAATGGCGAACCATTTCCACAGACAGCTGGATCCTACAAACGGTGCAAGGCTATATGATCGACTTCACGTCCCAACCACGACAGACGGTCGCTCCATACCCCATCAGATGTTCAACCGAGAACTCCGAACTCATTCACAAAGAACTACAAGACCTACAAGCGAAAGGCGCAATCGAACCCGCCTCCGGACCACAAGGCTTCTTCAGCAATATATTCCTGGTGAAGAAGAAGACAGGGGACTTTCGCCCGTCATCAACTTAAAACGACTCAACGAATATGTTACTTACAGGCACTTCAAAATGGAAGGCATACACCTCCTGAGAGACCTATTACAGGACAAAGATTGGTTCACGAGATTGGACCTAAAGGACGCATACTTTTCAGTACCCGTCCACCATGCCTGTCGACAATTCCTGCGATTCCATTGGCAGGGCTGCCCCTGGCAATTCACATGCCTCCCTTTCGGCCTCAGCTCAGCCCCATGGTGTTTCACCAAACTACTCAAGCCCGTGGTCGCTCACCTTCGTGCACAAGGAATTCGGTGCATCATATATCTGGACGACCTCCTGCTTTTCTGCTCCGACAAGTCCAGACTAATACACCACACAGGATATGCCACAGACCTTCTTTCATCCCTGGGCTTCATAGTAAACTTCCACAAGTCAGCCATGACACCTTCTCAAACAGTACAATTCCTCGGATTCGAGATAGACTCCACCACAAGCACTCTACGACTACCGGCGTCAAAAATCTCAAACATTCGCAAAGAACTGCGCAAGACCATTCGCGCCCACACCATTCCACTCCGTGCCCTCGCTCGAATAGTGGGACTCCTCTCAGCTTCCATACAAGATATTTTCCCGGGCCCGCTCCACTACAGGGCAATGCAACGCCTCAAGGCTTCTTTCCTCAGGCAGAACCCATCTTACGACCAACCGATTCCAGTAACGGAGGAGGTCCGACAAGAACTCAGTTGGTGGCTGGACAGCATGGAAGCATGGAACGGTCGAGCCATCTTTGGGAACACACCCGACATAGTCCTGGAATCAGACGCCAGCCTCTGGGGTTGGGGCGCCACAAGCAACGGTGCATCAACAGGCGGAGCATGGACCTCTCAAGACCTCCACATGCACATAAACTGCTTGGAACTCCTGGCAGGATCTTTTGCCATCCGCAGCCTTGCAAAAGAAAAGACGGACTGCTGCATCCTCCTTCGGATGGACAACATCTCAGCAGTCCGCTACATCAACCGCCTGGGCGGAGCGCGCTCCCGGATTCTGTCAGAAATAACGAAAGAGATTTTCGACTTCTGCTTACCCCGAAACATCTCCCTCAAAGCGGAATATCTCCCGGGGGACACGAACCTCACGGCAGACTGGTTCTCACGACATTGGAGGGACACCAGCGATTGGAAACTGGATCCCCAAATATTCCAAAGTCTGCAACAACATCGAGGTCCATTTCACCTAGACCTATTTGCGTCTCGCAACAACAGGCAAACACAGACATACTTCAGTTGGCTACCGGACCCGGAGAGCGCAGCAACAGATGCTTTCCTCCAACCATGGCCGACCACCGGGGCATACGCCTTTCCCCCATTCGCCATGATAGCCAGGACCATACACTACCTGAGGCAACAACGAGTATCTCTTCTACTCATCACACCTCTATGGATGGGACAACCATGGTTTCCAGACCTCCTAGCCCTATCTCATCAGGATCCCCTCCTACTGCCATCGCACCAGTATACCCTCAGGGATCCGAAAGGGAGCCCCCACCCACTGATCCTAGCCAACCGACTCAATCTGGTGGCCTGGACACTTTCCGGGGTACCTGGCACGTCGGCGAACTATCGCAGGCTGCTAAGGACCTCCTATGGGACTCATGGGCTCCAGGAACCAGACGATCCTACCTGTCCGCTTGGAATTCCTGGTCCGATTGGTGCATGGAACGGAACCTTGATCCATTTACGGCCTCTATCCCTTCCATTTTAAACTACCTAACACATCTGTTCTCAACAGGACGGTCATATAGGACAATTAATGTAGTCCGCTCCGCCATCTCGGCGGCCCACGTTCCTATTATGGGGACCCCAGTTGGTAAAGACCCACTAGTATGTCGACTCCTCCGGGGCATCCGCCTACAACGGCCCCCCGAAACTAGATATTCACAACTCTGGGATGTCGAGATAGTCCTACGCTTCCTGAGGGAATGGCCGACTAACGATAGACTATCACTCCGACAACTATCAGCAAAACTAACAATTCTGCTCTGTCTAGTGTCCTTCCGCAGAGTTTCAGACGTCCGGGCGTTTGACATAGACGCATTCTCGGTCTCCCCGGAGGGGGTCACATTCCACATATCACGTCGCACGAAATCGGATTCTTCTACAGTTTTCTATCCCTTCTTCAACTCCGACCCACAGCTCTGTGTCGTAGCCACTCTCCGACGATATGTTGAAGTTACGCTCCCGATTCGGACACCACCTACTGGACAACTCCTCGTGTCGTATGTTCGACCACATGTCCCCATCACTTCCACTACACTCGCCAGATGGGTTCGCTGGATACTTTTGTTGGCAGGCGTAGACGCTTCCTTTGGGGCCCACTCGGTACGAGGAGCAGCTGCATCCACAGCCTTCTCTGCGGGCGCATCATTATCGGACATCCTACGTGCCGCAGACTGGTCGAGAGAATCTACGTTTCGTACCTTTTACTTTCGACCGAACTCTAACGCGGCCATGTCACTCTTACTACAGCGTTAAAAATGCAAAATAGGAAGCCTCCTGTCATGTGATAAAATTGAAGATTATGCTTACGTCAGTGTACCTATAATCTTAATTTTAATAATGACAGGAGGCGAGTATTTTCCCCCCCTTTCCCACCCGGGGAAGATAGAACTGTTAGTACTATCGCTATGTAAGATAGAACTGTTAGAACTAAACGCTATGTTCTCTCCCTCTATTTCATATCTGTCTCTAAGCTATTATCTGTCTCTAAGCTATTTTCTTCATCGCCTGGGGACAGTAAACTGTTATCTTTTGTGTCTTTCATTTCGCATATGTTGCTGATATCATTGCTGGGTCACTGCCATTATAACAACCAGTAGGAGACCAGAGTCTAACCCATTTCACACTCTCATTTCAGTTTAACTTCATCAGTCTGGAGTTTCAAGAGCCACTTTGGCGAAGTTTCAAGACAACAACTCTCCATGAGGACTGTCTACTGTTGCACGCTCACCCGTTGACGTTGGTTGCAGTTTGATCATGTCACTACTGCCGTTTCTGCTGTTGTGCCTTCCAGATCTCCTTGAAGAACTTTCTCTATGTTACAATATTAACTTTTCTCTGTTACGATGTCGCTTTGAAAGAGGAGGAGGAGCCTATTTTCTGGGAATACCTAACCCTCTTTTGCGTTTTGATTGGTTAAAACGTTTTACTTTCTTTACTGCTATGGAGTTTTAGTAAAGAGAGATATGCAAAATACTCGCCTCCTGTCATTATTAAAATTAAGATTATAGGTACACTGACGCTAGCATAATCTTCAATTTTACTTAATGTTTTTTTGTTTTTTTTTTGTCTTTATTCTTATTCTTAGACTATTTTATCTACTTTAATTATTTATACCTATTAATTTCTGATTAAGACCAATATAGCACATTTTACATATTAAAAGTCTTAATGACTGGTGAGGAATCATACATTTGATTTGTTTTATGTTAAATTTTAAGGACATAATTGTATATGTTGAAAGTCAATACTAATGTTACAGAACAATGTTGCACTTTAACGGCCTTCAAACATATATAATATAAATCTAAAGTTACATTTACCTTCCTTACTTAGATCAAAGTTAATAATTGCTGCAAATCCATTCTGATCTACAAGTATATTTTCCAATTTCAGATCTCTAGATTAACATTTGGAAACAGAGAATTTAATAATTTTTACATAACACTACCAGAGGACACTTAGATACAGATATTAATGAGTTTCCTTGTTTGGACTTTTTGTTTATATTTAAAACCCGAACTGCCCACTCCACCTTTAGTTTTTGCTTAAAACGTACATGTGGATAATCTTTTGTGCATGTAGATATTCCAGGCCAAGTACAACACAAGCAACACAATCTGTGAAAAAATGAACGAGTCAGCTACTTTGAAGAGACAGAAAATACATTTGTAGTGCTGAAAGGTTGTATTCCAAGACAGTATAAAATTATTTCTTTAGCTTCACTGTATAGAATGGAAAGAGCACTGACAGAGCCAGGTAAGTGTCAAATATTCCCAATAATCTAACTAGACATTTTTGGAATTTAGAGCCCACCAAAAGCTTGCAGCTGCCAAACACTGCATTGCACTGCATTGCAGGTATACACTTACATAGCTCTGGAAATTCACCACGGTTTTTGAAAACATGTGATAAAAGGTCCGCGCCACAGACACGCACACTAACATACAGGTACATATAAACACTGACACAGGCACACAGTGATATACAGATAAACACTGACATAGACACACACACTGACATAAAGATACACAGACACACTAACACAGATACACTGATATATATACACATATACACTACCACAGACACAAACACACTGAAATAGATATACACATAAATACAGTCACAGACATACAAACTGACATACATATACAAATAAATATTGACACAGACACACACACACACTGACACACAGATAACCCTAACCCTACACATTGACGCAGACATACACACACTGACATACAGGTACATATAAACACTGGCACAGACACACTGACATATGGATACACATAACATCGACATAGATACACACACACTGACATGCAGATACACATAACATTGACACACACACTGACATACAGGTACACATAAACCCTGACACAGACACACTGACACAGACACACACACATTGACATACAGGTACCCATAAACACTGACACAGACACAGTGACATATAGATACACATAAACACTGCCACAGACACACACACTGACATACATATACACATAAATACTAACACCGACACAGACACACACGTTGAAATACACATTAACCCTGACACAGACACACAGACATAAATATATATGTATATATTTATTTATTTATAAAATATTTTACCAGGAAAGATACATTGAGATTTCTCTCGTTTTCAAGTATGTCCTGGGTCCACAAATCATATAAACAGCAACACAGACACACACACACACACATTTGCATACATAAACACTGACACACACACACACACACACATTTACATACATAAACAAAGACACAGACACACCTCAGCTCTGCTATTGGACCTATGGCAATAAATGCTATTTTGTGAATCTCTAATTGCATGCAGAAAAATAGTGTTTAAGATGAAAAATGCATTATGTCAAATGTTAATTTCAAATATTTATTTTGGGAGGTTTAAGGAGGTTTAATATCATAGAAACAGAGCAGTGTTTAAATGCTTCTAAAAGACTGTAAGGTTTTATTCCAGATCATGATATACAGATACATATAAACACTGCCACAGACACACTGACATATAAATACACATAAACACTGCCACAGACACACACGCTGACATACATATACACATAAATACTGAGATACACACACACTGACATACATATACACAAAAACATTGACCACTGACATACAGATACACAAACACTGACACAGACACACACACACACACACACACACAGTAGTGCCTCTTATTCACCCACATGTCCCCCACTGACTGTGGCTCAGGACCCAATCCACTCCCTCCAATCCCAGTTTAGCAATTAATAATAACCACTCGGTGGTGGTGAGAGGCAGCAAACTTGTTCCCTAAACTCAGTACTTTTGCAGATGGGCTCTGGCTCCTCCTGATCCTAGAGACTCATGGCTGTATCACATGGGCTGGTTTAAATTGACTTGGGTGGAACTCAGTCTCTAAACAGTCTCCTTGAGTGCATTTCAGCCGCCCTCTCCCTGTGCAGCTATGGCAGCAGGATCTTCTAGTGGGATGTGGAGAGGTCTGGAGGCACCAGAAATATTGTCTGTCAAATGTGCTTTGGCTTATTTTAATGACTAACCTTGTAAATCCCAAGGCCCCAAGGCACCGCCCCCCGCCCCCCCAATAAAAATAAAGAGGTCTACTACCTCACCCTAATAATTAATATAACAACTGTAATATATATATATATACTGTAGAGGCACTACAGTATATTACAGCTATATAATATATAAGAGTGTGTGTGTGTGTGTGTGTGTGTGTGTGTGTGTGTGTGTGTGTGTGTGTATATATATATATATATATATATATATATATATATATATATATACATACACACCATTAGATATCCTCTTTAAACTAAAACAATCCAAATATTAGTCCATTAATTCCTGTTGCAATAGATTGCAAAAAAAAAGACTGAAAAAAAATCATAAAAATAAGTTGTCCCATCAATGGCACCAGGAAGACTCAGCTTCCATAGTGGAAAAAGCTTTTGTAATATTTTAATTAGAGCCCCACTGTGGAGGCAGGTGGGGTGATCTGCCCACCTCCCTGTTCTAATTCGAAGCCCCTAACTAATGACTATGAGTGTTACTAATGACTGGGAAGGAATAGCTTCCCAGTCTCTAGTCTTGTATTACCTTAAGCCGCCCCTGGCTGCTCGCAGTTTAGCGGTTATGGCTTTACTCTAAACTAGTAGTGCTGCCAGAGGAATTTTTTTTTTTTTTTAAAAAAGCAATTTGCCAACTTCTTGTACTCACTATTTTCAAGTCCATGCATTGATGCTTATGTCCTCGAAAAATGGCAATGGGTCATCAGATCTGATTATTTCAATGCTAACAGAGTCATTCACTAAAAAAAAATATTTTGTCTAAATGGAGACTGCTTTCAAGACCTGACTGTCAACATCTTACTGATATTGCATAGTGGGGAAATTTTCCCATCTGTGGGGGCCAGGAAGGACACAATATTTCCCCAACTTATATTGCAATAACCTTTACTCACTGACCAGAGTCATAATATTCCACATAATAAAAAGCACTAGGGACTTTTTCAGTACTTTGCATCTTGCTGCAACTTGCTGTAAATTCTAATAATGGAGAAATTACCATGGAAACCAACTGAATTAGCAAAAGTATTCTTTATTGATTACTCCACTATTAGACGTTTGCAGGTGCATTTATTATTCTTCCCCTATAATTTAGCTCCATAGGTTTTTGAACTGACCAAAGACCTCCTGTTCTGATGACGTTTTAAAGAACCTTTACACTACACAAAGCACGAACAAACGTCTGTGATTTAATGATCTTTTAACAATTGTAATTTAGCTCTGAAAAAAAATACTTCACCAAAAATGCTTCACAGTTAAAAGTAGATCGGTGATAATTATTGTCATAGCAAATAAACTGAAGAAACATTTTCAACATAATAATCGAAAACCTAAAGTAAAAAAAATGTAACAAAAAAAAAAATTGCCACAAACCAAGAGTGAATGATTGCTTTTTCGGGAAATGAATGTACGGTAAAAGTAATAATATTATTGGCTGATTGTGTGACGGCTGTCAGGATAAGTTAAATCTCGTCAGGCGTGTTATGGAGTAAATATTGCATTCCTTCATACACAGACACACTCCAACAATGTGTTTATAATAAAATGAATGCAAATATACCATGAGAAGAAAGTCGAGAACGAATCAGTCGTATGCAGTCTGAGGAATTATAGATATGTAGAATCTGTATTTCGTGTCAATTGAATTAATTTCCTTCTTTGTTTTAAAATGTCACAATTTATTATCATTCTGTCGTTTTTTTTCAAATGACAACAAAAATCAAACCGCCAATTAAAATCTCTTGAAACCTAGTGCAATGGTAAAGACCTCCGGTGCGATATATCCTTTGCAGCAAATGGCTGTAGGTCACATGGTATGGTAGCCATTTTAATTTTGGCAACCAATTTATGTCAAAATTTAAAGGTCATTAGAGAGCCATGCTACAGTGCTCCTGACCATTACATATGTGCTCTATTAAGGGTTACTAAGGAATAACATCCAGGGCCAGATTAAGAGCCCAGTGGGCCTGGTGCTGACAATTATGATGGGGCCTAATTACAGAAACTTATCGACTAAAAACACTAAAACAGTCATACCTCTCAAGAGTCGTGTATCTGATGGAGTTGGTGTTGGAGCAAAAACTCAAAGGATGCAGCTATAAGAAAACACATACTCTATGCTAATCTCTTTATCTAATTAATGCTTTCATCTTTCAAGTAAATCCATACCCCATAACAGCAGTGTCCATGGGCGGGGTAAAAGGGTGCACCACTGATGCGAATCACTTGACCAGAACTGCCAAAAGGGGCGAACATGCCCAAAAAGGGGGCATGTCTGTCCAAAGAATTGGAAGGCCAGCCTGGCATCAGTGTCCCTATGTATCACAGTGTCAATATCCCCATGTCGTCCAGTCCCCTAGTCTCCCAGTGTCTGTGTTCCCATTTCTTCCAGTGTCCCCATGTCTCAGTGTGTACCGTGTCACTAGGATACTAGGGGACACTGAGAGACATGGGGACACTGAGAGACCCAGGGACATTGAGAGACATGGGGGCACTGGGAGACATGGGGGCACCTGTGAATACAGACATGGGGACACTGGGAGACATGAGGACACAGACATTTGGGGACACTGGGAGAAATGAGGAGACAGACACTAGGGACACAGACATGGGGACACAGACACTAGGAGAGATGGGTACACAGACACTAGGGACACTGGCTGGGAGGCATGGGGACACAGACACTTGGGGACACTGGGAGACATGGGGCACTTGTGGACATAGACATGGGGACACTGGGAGGCATGGGGACACTAAGGACACAGAGACATGGGGACACAGATACTGAGAGACCATGGGACATTGAGAGACATGGGGGCACTGGGAGACATGCGGGCACCTGTGAATACAGACATGGGGACACTGGGAGACATGAGGACACCGACATTTGGGGACACTGGGAGAAATGAGGAGACAGACACTAGGGACACAGACATGGGGACACAGACACTAGGAGAGATGGGGACACAGACACTAGGGATACTGGCTGGGAGGCATGGGGACACAGACACTTGGGGACACTGGGAAACATGGGGCACTTGTGGACATAGACATGGGGACACTAAGAACACAGAGACATGGGGACACAGACACTGGGAGACATGGGGACACTGAGACACTAGGGACACTGACTGGGAGACATAGGGACACTGGGAGACATGGGGACACTGAGACACTAGCTGGAAGTCATGGGGACACAGAGACATGGGGACATTGAGAGACATGGGGACACAGACACTTGGGGACACTGGGAGACATGGGGCACTTGTGGACATAGACATGGGGACACTGAGACATTTGGGGACACTGGGAGACATGGGGACACTAAGGACATAGAGACATGGGGACACAGACACTGAGAGACATGGGAACACTGAGACACGAGGGACACTGGGAGACATGGGGACACTGGCTGGGAGTCATGGGGACACTGGGAGACATGGGGACATTGAGAGACATGGGGACACAGAGACATGGGGACAGAGATACTGGGAGCCATGGTGACACAGACATTTGGGGAAACTAAGACACTAGGGACACTGAAAGACATAGGGACACAGACACTAGGGACACTGGCTGGGAGGCATGGAGACACAGACACTTGGGGACACTGGGAGACATGGGGCACTTGTGGACATAGACATGGGGACACTGGGAGACATGGGGACACAGACATTTGGGGACACTGGGAGACATGGGGACACTAAGGACACAGAGACATGGGGACACAGACACTGGGAGACATGGGGACACTGACACTGGCTGGGAGACATAGGGACACTGGGAGACATGGGGACACTGAGAGACATGGGAACACTGAGAGACATGTGTCCCCATGTCTCCCTGCAGCCTTTCCCCCATCCTTCACATACCTGAGCTGTAGTCTGTCTCTGCAGGCTGGGAGCTGCTGTCTGGACTCTCTGTGCTGTGTAGCTGCTCCCCCGCGGATCAGTGAGCAGAGAGAGGCAGAGAGGCAGGGAGATGCTGTAACTTTCTATCCCTGCCTCTCTCCACACACAGTGACCCCTACTGGCCGATGCTGGTATTGCAGAGTATTCTCCGTTTATACGGAGAAAAATATTTGCATTTGTATTGCTGGTATTACTGCAGTACCTTCAAGTGGTAAACCTAAGAGTAGTCTGTAAAAAAAAATTAAAAAAAAAAAAATATTTTTTTTTTTTTTTTTTTTTTTTACAATGGGCCTATTCCATGGGCCTGGGCCTGGAGCTGCAGCTCCATCAGCCCCTATGTTAATCCGGCCCTGATAACATCCCTTCCAGTCTTTTTAGCGATTTTGCTTTTTAACTGAGAGCAACAAGGTGAATTGCCCTAGTATATGTCTTATGGTCTCATGACCACATTAGTTTTCATGACAAATGTTGCGTAACATACAAAAAAGTGTTGTATTCCTGCTCATAGGCTTGGTCACCTCTTTTGGTCAAGCAGGCATACGTTTTGGAACCCATTTTGAAACAGTCACAAATGTTTTAATGTTTTATGCAAATAAACACAAAATCAAATTTGCCTGGCAAAAACTCTTTAAAATTAGAACAGTGATACCTTTAAGGGGTCCTCCAATTACATAGATTTACATTCACTTCATTATTGATATGCCAGCTTGTTAAGTATGTGATTTATCAACAGTCCAAGAGCAAAATGTAGTATCAGTGTTAAAGGTCACAAAGGTCAGCAGACATTTTACCTTTAAAAATGTTAAAAGTTATGCAAATTTGTGGAATTGTAGACAACTATGGTAAGCTGTTGTATATGAAATATGTGATTTTATATATAATCTTTCATATATAAAGATCAAAACTGAAGAACGGTCAGTTTCAGAATTCAAACTTGAAATTTCGGCAGCTTAATTTATCGGGCCAATGTTGTATCACCTAACTACAAAAAGGGACCCATTATGGCATATGATTTGCATACTAGAGACCTCATTCTTCTATTCAATCATGTCCGTGATCCTATCTTACCTAAAGCTCTGTTTCCCCCAAGATCTCAGCACATTTAAGGTGTGACAGGATGCTTTTATCATGCCCCTATATATGACAGGTCCATCACTCTTCATTCCAATCCCACTTTTTGTATGTCCTTCCCATTTTAGATATCTAGATAGACATCAGATTCTCTCTAATAATTTGTCTGTTTTTGTTTAACTCTCAAAGCACCCATGCTGACAAAGGTGACCTTGCAGGAGACAAATGCTAAGTGTGACCACTAAGGGCAAAGGAGTCATCACTTGCCCTCAGCTCTGCTATTGGACCTATGGCAATAAATGCTATTTTGTGAATCTCTAATTGCATGCAGACAAATAGTGTTTAACTTGAAAAACGCTTTATGTCAAATGTTAATTTAAAATATTTATTTTTGGAGGTTTAATATCATAGAAACAGAGCAGAGTTTAACTGCTTCTAAAAGACTGTAAGGTTTTATTCCAGATCATTTTTTTCAGTTAAATATCATTTTATCCAAGTTTTCAGTATTTATGTTAAGGGTTCTTTAACACTGAGTGCTAGGAAAATGAATATAGTCTTTCTTGGCTGCTTTGGGAATGTATTTCCGTTTCACAATATAGTCAGTAAAGTATCCCCTCTGGAAGCAGTAAAACATGAAATAATATTCCTCTGTAGAGCTGCTGCATTTAAGAATGATAGTTAGAGGAAAGGCCAAGATTTGCAGAGCTCGATCAGCTACGTTTCCTGGCTCATACTTACTGTCAAACAACATTTCAATTTTCAAAGAAATTCTTTAATACAGGGTGACACCGGAATCAACTAATGGCAGAACTTGGATAATTTCACTAACTTATCAAATACAATGAATTCAAATAAACTTGTAACTTTATTACAATTACATGTTTAAGGTATAGTATGGGAACTACAGCAGTTTGATTTAATGTGTCTCTAAAAATATTAGTTGCTAACATACAAATATAGAAAGAGAGAAAAATCCCGGAATGAAATTATGAAAAATATTTCTTGCATTAGAGGGAAACTATACTGCCCCCTCTTCCCCTTCCCCCCAAAAAGCACAACTTAGTAGAATACCCCCCAATGAAAACATGAATGAATTTAATTACACAATTTTTCATTGGATTATATCTGAAAACAGATTGATTGATTATATTGTTGCAATGTCACCTCTCAAGGGGTGGGATATATTAGACAGCAAGTGAGCAGTCCATTTTTTTTAATCTCATGTGTTGGAACCAGGAAAAATGGGTACGCAAGAATATCCGAGTGACTGAGTCACTGCAAAAATTGTTCAGCGATGGATGAGGAACATGACAAAGAGGTTAAGGTGTTGCCTTAGCCTCCAAATTCCGCAGCTCTCAATCCGATTGAGTGATTGAGCTTCTGTAGGATGTTCTAGAACAACAAATCCGATCCATGGAAGCCCACCTCCTAGCTTGCATGACTTTATGCTGCTAATGTTTTGGTGATAGATAACACAGGACATGTTCAAAGGTCTTGTGGAGTTCATGCCTTAACTCACCACAGTTTTGGCAGCATGATTGAGACCATATTAGGTAGGCGGTTTGTAATGTTGTGGCTGATCAGTGTATATAGTGATGATATACACTGATATAGTGATGATAATTTAGAAAAATACACAAGTCAATAGTAAGTCAAATAAGAAAGAACATACCCATATGTTTGTAATATATAACAAGGTGAATTCAAGATATAAATTGACTCAGGCAATGGAATTGTAGTTCTACCAGTGATCTATATGATAAATTATTTTTATCTCTAGATTTGAGCCAAGTCTATGATGTATGCTAAGTACTGCTGAATCTAATTCTTAATAATATTAACCTGCCAGGCTTGATACCATTAATTATCCAGGTAGATGAATAGTGTGAGAATCCACATTTGTATGATCTAATTTCCTAATATATTGATTACATTTGTAATTTACATCCATAACGGTCAGTTCACTAATTGCTGTGTAGCTCAAATGAATTATGTTTATAATTCAGAAAAAAAAAAACGGTGGTGAGAAAATAAACTGTGTATCCAACCATATCATACATTACCGAAATTCAAGAGAAGCTCTACAAAAATCACACTATGCATTGACACAGCAATGTAATCTGTGTGCAAGGTGGCAGTTTCAAAAGAAAGAAAGAAATCCAGAAAAACGCAAGTCAAAAAAGTTGTAAATTAATTTGCATGTCAATGAGTGAAATTAGTATTTGATAATCTATCAATCAGCAAGATTTCTGGCTCCTAGTTGTCTTTTATACAGGTAACGAGCTGAGATTAGGAGCACTCTCTTAAAGGGAGAGCTCCTAATCTCAGCTTGTTACCTGTATAAAAGATACCTGTACACAGAATCAATCAGATTCCAAACTCTTCATCATGGCCAAGACCAAAGAGCTTTCCAAGGATGTCAGGGACAAGATTTTAGATCTACACAAGGCTGGAATGGGCTACAAGACCATCGTCAAGAAGCTTGGTGAGAAGGTGACAACAGTGCGATTATTTGCAAATGGAAGAAACACTGTCAGTCTCCCTCGGTCTAGTGCTCCATGCAATATCTCACCTCGTGGAATTTCAATGATCATGAGAACGGTGAGGAATCAGCCAAGAATTACACAGGAGTATCTTATGAAATATCTCAAGGCAGCTGGGACCATAGTCACTAAGAAAACAATTAGTAAAAACCAAAGAAAAGAAAAAGTTACCTGCGCTCTCTCCTTAATCCCTATGTATATTTAGACAAATGGAGGTCATTTAGTTGCTCCAATGGCCATTGGAGGGAATGCCCGCCTGCCAACATCAAGGCACTGACCCTTCAGCCTGCATCCTTTAGCTTCTGGCAAAGATATCTCTAATGAGACAGAGAGGGGTATTTTTTATATACACCCCTATATACTTATTAACCCTTAATAGGGAACACATGGGATGGGCGTCAGCATTGTAACCAGGCTGTGTGATACAAAGTAAATACAAATACAAAAAGAGAAGTCCTGCGCTCACTCCCATTACTACTGGGCCGGCAGCATGTGTTCCCTATTAAGGGTTAATAAGTATATAGGGGTGTATATAAAAAATACCCCTCTCTGTCTCATTAGAGATTTCTTTGCCAGAAGCTCAAGGACGCAGGCTAAAGGGTCAGTGTTAGGACCCGCTTAGGGGGGTCTGCTAAGAAAACAATTAGTAGCACACTACGCTGTGAAGGACTGAAATCCTACAGCGCCCGCAAGGTCGCCTTGCTCAAGAAAGCACATGTACAGGCCCATGTGAAGTTTTGCCAATGAACATCTGAATGATTCAGAGGAATACTGGGTGAAAGTGTTGTGGTCAGATGAGACCAAAATCAAGCTATTTGGCATTAACTCAACTTGCCGTGTTTGGAGGAGGAGGAATTCTGCTTATGACCCCAAGAACACAATCCCCACCGTCAAACATTATGTTTTGGAGTTGGAGGGGGGGGGGGGGGTGGTTCTGCTAAGGGGACAGGACAACTGTACTGCATCAAAGGGACCATGTACTGTCAACTATTGGGTGAGAACCGCCTTTCCTCAGCCAGGGCATTACAAATGGGTTAGGAATTGGTATTCAAGCATAACAATGACCCATAACACACAGCCAAGGCAACAAAGGAGTGACTGAAGAAGAAGCACATTAAGTTCCTGGAGTGGCCTAGCCAGTCTCCACACCTTAATCCCATAGACAATATGTGGAGGAAGCTGAAGGTTCGAGTTGCCAAACGTCAACCTCAAACTCTTAATGACTTGTAAAGGATCTGCAAAGAGGAGTGGGACAAAATCCTTCCTGAGAAAAAAAAAAACAACAACTTTTTTTACATGCGTTTTTCTGGATTTTCTTTGTTTTTTTTTTATTCTGTCTCTCACTGTTAAAATACACCTACCATTAAAATTATAGACGGATCATTTCTTTTTTCAGCTGGTAAACGTTCAAAATCAGCAGGGGATCAAGTACTTTTTTTCCCCCTCACTGTAAATTTGAATAGGTATTGTGGTATTGTGAAATATCAAATGCATGGTGCTTTAGTAGTAAATGTGAATTGGCATTTTGGTATATACTGGTAATGTGATATATCAACCTCATGGTCCCTTGGTAGTAAATGTGAATTGGTATGGTGGTTTCTGTACATTTACTGTGGGACTTTTCTCAGTCTTAGAGAGTGTTTTCTTTCTGCAGGCTTTTTTTGTTATTAGCATTAAACAATGACTCCATTATATTTTTGGCAGGTGGTTTGTCTAGTTAGCTCTAGTAATATTGTATGACTAGGAAATGCATGACCAATATAAGAAATGCAGCAAAAAATAGTAGCTACGTTTTTTTTATTTTTTCCTTGCTTCTTTCGAACATTTGGAAAAATATTGTTCTCTGACAGTGACAGAGTCAGGAACGTTAACAAAATAGCAGTTTATAGTATGTGTGGTTTAACATAGGGCAAGCATTAAAAGGCCCTTTTATAGATCTGGCTACCTGTGAGGATTTGCTTTGTTTTATATATATATATATATATATATATATATATATATATATATATATATATATATATATATATTGCCATAAGTCAAGAAATAGTACATTCTCCTTCCAAATGATTTTATTTTATCAGATATATATTTTAGAAGATGGAATTATTTAGATTATTTATTTCAATAAGTTAAGGTAGTGTGTATTCAGGGACATTGAGGGAAAAGAAGATAGGTTATTGTTGTGGTTCACCACTGCAATGACAGTGATATACTGTCTGTCTACCACTGATATCTCACTGACCACCTTCTCTTCCTCTTAGTGAACTGCATAATTCAACATTTAAGGTCTCATTTTATTGTAAACCTTCCTAGCCACCACCGTTTGCCTTTACCCCTTGTGTCGTAGTAGCCTACTTCTCTTAAGATATCAGTTTCTTTCAGTAGGACCCTCGACATCTTTTGTTCCTGTGTGTCTGACTTGTCTTGATGATACTACTTTGTTGTTAGTTACCTAATTTACAGCAGTGCTTAACAAATAATAATAATTATTATTATTATTATGATATTTATAGAGCGCCATCAAATTCCGCAGCGCTTTACAATGGGTGGACGAACAGACATGTAGTTGTAACCAGACAAGTTGGACACACAGGAACAGAGGGGTTGAGGGCCCTGCTCAATAATGACAGTAATAATAAGGGTATGCCCTGCTAATGCAGCACGTCAAGCTGGTTATAGGCTGCAATGTCCTCCTCTGTCCAAAAGATGGCAGCCAATAATATAAATTTCCATCCATAACAGGAAGGGGGAGAAGATGTCTATGGCTGAATGTCTATTTTATGACAGATGCATATTATTCTTAGTAGATGAATGCTTTATAGAGTCACTGTATATTTGGCATCCGTATACACTGTTCGAGCGTCATAGGTTTAAAAAGCAGTAACTATGCAGAAAACATTCAGTTAGGTTTCTGTTCTGAATTTAAGCCCAATATAGGCAGTATTTACTTATTTACTAATAACAATTTAATAGAAATTGTTCATTTAATCCATACGGGTTTGTAGACTGTAGCTAGATTCCGTGTAGAGTACAGCAGATTTTAATTAGAAATATTCACCTTCAGGGTGTATTATGACTGGAATTATTGGATGTCCCTCAAAATTGTTGGAGATTCTGCTTTGTAATAGTTTCTTATTTATACAATTTTGATTTTCTAGTTAGATATATGACTGATGGAGAATAAGAACAAATTGATTCTGGTTTTCAATCGAAAATGCGTAAATACATTCTAATTCAATTGGAAATCTTGAGTAAACACCACACTTTTTCCCTAGCATTTGACACCTGGGTATAGTAAATTGTACAGTGATTGAGTTGTGTGTATTTGTAGGGGAATAGTGTTTGTGTTTATAGGGGGCGTAGTGCATGAGTTTAGGGGTATATTGTTGTGTATAGGGGTTAAGTGTTTGTGTGTGTGTGTCTGACATTGTCTATGCAGCTAAGTGCCTAAAAGTGTGCCTGACAGTGTTTATCCTTGTATGTAAATTATTGTATCTGTGTCTCTGAGCATATGTATCTCAGTTTCTGGCAGTGTATGTATGATGGGGGGCTGCTTGTTCTGTCTTGTGTGTATGGGTGGCTACTTATGTTCTTTTTTTCTACAGGATGAGTAGAGAGGTGACTGAGGCATGGTGTGGATTGTGAGTGTGGCACGTTAGGGCAGTGATTGTAACAGGGTTGAGGGGGTGAATGTGATACGGTTGGGTGGGGAGTATGACAGGATGAGGGGATGTCTGTGGCAGAGTGTTGACAGTGTGTGGGAGGCTTTGTTTTTTGTACCCATCCTCCCCACACTGTAATGTATTTTTAGAAATGTATATCCCCCTACTTACATCCTGGGTAGGGAGGGGGAAATAATCAATTTATTTCCAATGGTCCAGAGAGCTAACCGATGGTCCGGTGGCCTAGATATCAGGTCTCAGCCATGGTACTAGAAGTGTAAGAGTGTTGCTGTGGTAACCCACAGCAATGCTTTGATTGGCTGGAGCTCTGATGACAACTACTCGTGGTCTACAACTGGTGCAGGTGCAGACCAGAGGTTGCAAAACTCACTTGCCCTGGGAACATTGCATGGATCCATGAAAGTGCCATCTTACTTGGTGGCACACTGAGTGCCTCCATCTGACCAGATGACACAAAACTTTGTAAAGTAATAAAATGTGAGCAGAATATTGCTTTGCTGCAGAGGGATTTGGATAGATTGGGGGACTGCGCACTAAAATGGCAGATGAAATTTAACGTAGAGAAATGCAAAGTTATGCACTTCGGGGTTAAGAATGCGCAAGCAACGTACACACTAAATGGTAGTGAACTAGGGATAACCACACACGAGAAGGATTTGGGAATTGTTATAGACAACAAATTAGGCAGCAATATGCAATGTCAGTTTGCAGTTGCTAAAGCCAGTAAGGTTTTGTCATGAGTAAAGTAAAGTAAAGGAAGGATGCTCTCTTACTAAGAATACAACTGTATTATAGGGGCATAAATTCTCGGGATGAAAATATAATTTTGCCTCTTTATAAATCGCTGGTGAGACTACACCTTGAATATGCTGTGCAATTTTGGGCGCCTGTTCTAAAGAAAGATATCATGGCACTAGAAAAAGTCCAGAGACGAGCTACAAAATTGATAAAAGGAATGGAGCATTTTAGTTATGAAGAAAGTTAAAAAAATTAAATCTGTTTAGTTTGGAAAAACGGCGCCTGAGAGGGGATATGATAACTTTATACAAATATATTCGGGGCCAGTACAAACCTTTATCTGGAAATCTATTCATAAACAGGGCTATACATAGGACACGAGGTCACACATTTAGGCTGGGAGAAAGGAGATTTCATCCAAGGCAAAGAAAAGGTTTTTATACAGTAAGAGCAATAAGAATATGGAATTCTCTGCCTGAAGAGGTGGTTTTGTCAGAGTCACTACAGATTTTTAAACTGCAATTGGATAAATACTTACAAAAACATAACATACAGGGATATAATTTCTAATTAGTGGGGTAACAGCTGCTTGATCCAAGGAGACATCTGACTGCTATTTGGGGTCAAGAAGGATTTTTTTTCCTAGTTTTTGGCAAAATTGGAAGCGCTTCAGACAGGGTTTTTGCCTTCTTTTGGATCAACAGCAACAACATATGTGAGGAAGGCTGAACTTGATGGATGCAAGTCTCCTTTCAGCTATGTAACTATGAATGCAAAGATTTCAGAATCTGTATAGGAGACTGAATTCAAGTGTATTGGTCTAGTTAGGGTAAAATAAATATACCTATATGAGACGAAAAAAAACGTTATAGTCACACTTCATGGCCATAAAAATAGGGAATTATTTTCTCCATCACAAGTACCTAAACTGACCATAACCACACCACTGCACCACTTGGGCTATTTTGGCACAAAATAGGGGCATTATTTACCAAACAATGAATTGGGGAAAATGATAATCTGAATGTCAAAAGATAGACAGTTTGGCGTTTAGTAAATAATAGCGCCTCTGTTTAATGAAAAGACACCTTTGCTCTTTACTGAGTATGTCTGTTCGGAATTATAATTACAGCTATGTGAATCAAGTTACTCCAATTATGATGCTATGGTTAAATATGCTGTATTTGTCCTGCATCTCTGAGTTCAAATGTTCATCATTATTAATTAGCTCGATAATTCCCATTCACTGCAGTATCATCTTCATTCCAACGTCATTGCTCAGTCACCTTAACGTGAGAGTCCAATGGGAATAGAAAATATGAGACAGGATTATATTAAAAGCCAGAGGGGGATATTTGTAATATCCTGTGCACATTATATCAGAGACTAAGATCAGATCATGGCATTGAGTTACTGGATCTAATCCTACAAAACACATTTTAGTTTCTGTTGTTTCATTCAAAAATCATCACATTGTTTCTTAAGGTTACGAAAAATTTAAATAGATTTAGCACCCAAATCCCAAGTTTTGCTGACTATGATGATCTTTGAATTTAACATTTTGAAGAGTATTATAAAACTATTTTAAAGTTTACAATTAAAATATTTTGATATTACAAGGCTTTCCATAGACATTCCTCGGCAGGGGAGGGCTGGCAGCCTTTGGCCTGGGGGGCAAATCCAGTCAAGTGGCCCATTGCACCAAGAGGAGAGTAAAAACACCTTTCCCATGTGATTGAAAGGGGGGGCGGGGGGAGCAGTCACCTAAACAGACACTCAATGACAAGCACACACACACTTGCTGATTTGGCGCACACTAAAAAACACAAACACACTGACAGGCACACGCACACACTCACTGACAGGCACACAGACACACACATAAAGACACACTGTTACAGGCATACTGACTCAGACAGACAGACATACTGACACACACACACACACAGGCATACTGGCTGACATACACACACACAAACTGGCACACACTGAGACATACTTGCACGCACACACAGACATACTGGCGCACGCACACACACAGACTTTACACTTTTAAAACCAGTAGACAGTGGCTGAGTATAGGGACAGGGCTGTAGTGGGGGGACAGGGGCTGTAGTGGAGGGTATAAACTGTAATTGGGGGGTTTAGGAAATGTAGGTGGGGATAGGGGCTTAAGTAGGTTGATGGCTACAATTTGGGAAAGGGGTTGTGGTGTGGGTGATATGGGTTGCAATTGGGGGAAGAGGAGCTGTAGTGGGGATGTTATGGGGCTGTAGTGGGAGGCATGGGGCTGAGAAAGGGGGCAGGAGCTGAGGGGGAAAAAAGGAGCAGGGAAAGGGTGGGACAGAGCCTTACTAAGGGACCAGAGCCTGACTAAGGGACAGGGGATGGCTGAGGAGGGGGCCAGGGATTGAGGAGGGGGGGAAGGGGCTGAGGAGGGGGAAAGGGGCTGAGGAGGGGGGAGGGCAGGGCTGAGGAGGGGACAGGGGCTGAGGAGGGGGGGCAGGGCTGAGGAGGGGACAGGGGCGAGGAGGGGACAGGGGCTGAGGAGGGGGGGCAGGGCTGAGGAGGGGGGAAGAGAGGGGGCAGGGCTGAGGAGGGGAAAAGGGGCTGAGGAGGGGGGGCAGGGCTGAGGAGGGGGGAAGAGAGGGGGCAGGGCTGAGGAGGGGACAGGGGCTGAGGAGGGGGGCAGGGCTGAGGAGGGGGGAAGAGAGGGGGAAGGGCTGAGGAGGGGGCAGGGGCTGAGGTGGGGGGAAGAGAAGGGGCAGGGCTGAGGAGGGGGCAGGCGCTGAGGAGGGGGGAGGTAGGGCTGAGGAGGGGGAGGGGGAGAGGGGGGAGGTAGGGCTGAGGAGGGGGGAAGGGGGGCAGGGCTGAGGAGGGGAATAAAAAAAAAACCTAAAGTGTATTTCCCCCTCCCTGAGTCTTACCTTAAGCCAGGGAGGGGTGGGCAGCAGCCAGCATTCAGCAACAGTCAGTGAAGTCTGTAGCCTGCAGTCAGTGGAGTCGGCTGGCCTCTCCTGATGATGTCAGGAGGAGGGGGCGTGGCTTCCTCTGCTCTTCTCCCAGACTCCCCAGCGGTCCTGGGAGAAGAGCAGTGAAAGTCACGCCCCCTCCTCCTGACATCATCAGGAGAGGCCGGCAGACTCCACTGACTGCAGGCTACAAGAAGAGTGAGGTAAGTTGAAAAATCTGAGTCCTCAGCCAGAGGCAGGGGATTCAGATTTTCCTTTTTTGGTGGATGTGGGCAGCCCTGGCCCCTGGGTTTAGGGTGACCTGGGGGGCAATTGCCTCCCTGCCCCCCTTCCCAGCCCGCCCCTGTTCCTCGGTCACACATTCACATTCATACACATTCAAATTCACACATACTTACATTGATGCATGGACATGCCTTCATACAAACATTGAAAATATACTTAACACCAGGTGCGGCTAAGGTGCTGGTCCATGCCACTGTCATCTCTTGGCTTGTTTACTGCAATCCACTTCTCAGTGGTCTTAGGTGCAGATCCCTCAACCACTCTGTTTCTGTGTGTCAAACTTGTCTGGTTACAATTACATGTTTGTTAGTCCACCCATTGTAAAGCGCTACGGAGTTTGTTGCTGCTATATAAATATAATAATAATAATATACACATACATGGATACATACACACAGACACACATTTGATATAGGGATGTATATAAAAATACCCCTTTCTGTCTCATTAGAGATATTTTTGCCAGAAGCTCAAGGAAGCAAGGCAAATGGTTAGAGTTAGGACCCACCTAAGAGGTCTGCCTTGATGTGGCAGGTGAGCTTACCCTCTCATGGCCATTGGAGGTAACTAAAAATGTAAATTTGTTAAAAATACATAGGGATGTGGAAAGGGCGCAGGTAACTTTTTTCTTTGGTTTTTACTATATGTATTTTGGCTGATGTGTACTATGGTCATTGCTGCCGCCCAGGAGTAATGGGAGTTTGAACGCAGGACTCGTTTCTTTGTATTTGTACAGCTAGGTTGCAATACTGCTGCCCATCCCATGTGTTCCCTATTAAGGGTTAATAAGTATAGGGATGTATATAAAAATACCCCTTTCTGTCTCATTAGAGATATTTTTGCCAGAAGCTCAAGGAAGCAAGGTGAATGGTTAGAGTTAGGACCTACCTAAGAGGTCTGTCTTGATGTGGCAGGTGGGCTTACCCTCTCATGGCCATTGAGGGTAACTAAAAACCTCCATTTGTTGGGATGTGGAAAGAGCGCAGGTAACCTTTTTTTACTTTGACATTTGATATAGATACACACAGATGCATACACAAACAAACATAGACACAAAAACACGCACACAGCACATATGTACATCTATCACTCATTATTGTTACTCATATTTGTCTTATCTTTAATGGGAGAGCGGGAGTAGAACTGCATCCTCGGGGTCCTATGGTTTACTGTAGAAATCAGTCTCTGTATTGATTGCCCATCTCCCTGCAGTTTGATACCGATGCTGGGGCTGAGGTGACATCATGAAGCTGAGGTGACATTAGTACAGGGTACGTGAGTGAGCTGGGTAATAAGTACAAAGTGAGAACCTAAGTCCCCTCAGCGCCATCTCCATAGTCACCAACAGGATAGTGATGGAGAGGTCAACTGCCACGCAGAACTTTTCTAAGAAACGTTCCATAGACAGGGGCCTGTTCTGACATATGGGGGATGCTATTTGCACCCATCCCTCAATTAGTATGACATTGAAGTTCTCTAGGCTGTTTCACATTGTAAATATTTCTCCCAAAAGTTATCATATATATTTTTAGAGTTTTGGTTGGTGACTTCTATATACAGCAGAACCTACATTCTGGCAGGGGCATCATTCGCTGGCAAACCTGGCGATGAAGAATGCTTTTCCAGCAAGGTGAGTGACAGTACGGTCTGTAGAGAAATGTACAAACAGGGCAGTGAAACCGATGTAATCAAACACATATCCAAGGTCAGCCTGGGCCAGTTAGGTCATCCCAGGTTCATTAATAGCATGTACAGGAAAATTCTCTAGGTGATTAAATTTCCCATACACACCGAATCGGATCAGAGCAAGGTCTTACATAGTGGGTGAGAGGATGAGGTTAAAGTTCAAATAATTAGAGTAGACACTGTAAAAACCATGACATTTTAACTCCGAGTGTGAAGCCACAAAAAAACCCAAAATGAATAAATAAAATAATGTGCGTATTTATATATATATATGAAACACAATTGCCATTTCTATAATGTTCCATTTATTTATTTGGAGATAGACATTTTAAAGGTATAGAATGATTCCACCAAATCTTTAATACATGTGCTTATGTTGAGATGATGGTTTCCATTTGCACATCTAACATCATGTTAGCAAACTGTTGAAAGGGTTTCTTTTTTATTTTCCAAATAGCAACTACAGATATTTAATTGGACCATTGAGATCTGACTGCCAACCCCAGGAAAGCAGCATTCATACTGTGCATGATTTGTAGCTTATTTAAGAAATGATAGGGAAATTCAGATTTATCGCATTCTAAAAATTTACATTTCCACTTTCCTGATAGTTGATCCTTGACTACTTAATTTTCGGAAAAATGTGTGAAATTATAAAAAGAACTGACAAAAAAAAAATCCTTCCTGGAAGGATTATGTTCCTTGTTAAACTTCATTTAAAATCCACTCTTGATCCTCTTAAAGTATTTGTGTTGTGATTAAGATGGAAAAAAAATACAACTGAATGGACACTAACGCATATTTCTCTCTCAGCAGACAGCCTCAGGGATTTACATATTTATTGTATTTTATACTTTACCTGATCTTCAAAAAAAAAAAATCCCATTTTATTTTCCTCCTCTTTATATAGTGAGGTTTTTTTTTTTTCATATATCTGCAACATGTCTTCACTGCACATGAGCACAGTTCAATTATTTAGGATAGATTTTTCAGAGCCAAATATTTCTATTTTCGAAACTCATTTCTACAGCACTGCATCCAAAGTTTAGAATGCTCTAATTCTGAATTAAAAAAAAGGTAGTATGTGTAAATGTATTATGTGTATGTCGGTATCCACAGAGAGAAACTTATCATTTTAAAGAATATCTCTAGTACCGCATCAAGTCAGTAAGGTTTAAAAATAAATAATACAAAGAAGAAACAGATAGCAGTGATCTTTAGAATGGTCTTAATGATAAATGTCCAAAGAGGAGAAAAACTCAAGAGATTGTTGTAACGGACAGTTGTAAACAAGACAACTAGTGATGTTTGAAATGCTAGAGAAACATGGTATCAATAACTAATCAAGTTAAGGATTTTAAAAGTAAAGATCAAGGGGACATTTATTGGGTCAAACCCGAGACACTTTCACAAAAATGAGCAACAGAGAAAGAACTCTAAAAAGCCATCCAGTAGCCCTCTTTTACATCAATGTTACAAAAATGATGTCTGTATACATAGTGCTGGTGGTTTTCATCAATATTGCATGGTCCAAAGGTGTGAGTGCTCCTCTATGGAAATTATACAATAATACTGTTACGGTTGCCTCCAGGCTGGCTGGAAGTTGAACTGTAGAAAGGATGCTCCTAGCGCTCACCAAAGGAGCATCAGCACCGCAGACACCATAACTACTGCATATACACCATAAGTACTGCAGACTCCACTTACCACCGCTGCTGGGCTAGGATCTCGCCATCTGCTATCCACCCTGGACCTACGACCAGGCTCCAGGTTCCAGTAGGTGAACCTCTTCCTTCTGTAGAGTGAAGCAGGATCAGGAACAAGAGCTCTTACAAGAGCTCAGTAGCTAAGGGAGTATGAAGAGCATAGCAATCCCTGTAGTGATTATAGCTGTCCCCTACAAACATGAGTCAAGGCTGCAAGTTAGAGGGTCAAGTCATTCTGTTTATTGGCACCCAAAGGGCTTTCTTTTATGCAGATTTCCCTTAGATAGGACCACCCACAGGGTTTTACAAAACAACCAATCATACACGTACATTACAGAAAACACTCCCAGCAATTACACACAAAATCCTCCCCCTCTGCCTGTGATATAATTATGGTACACAATACTTAACAGGCAGGAAAAATACAGTTTTTATGCATACACTGTAACTTTAAAACCATACATCCAATCTCCATAAAAATTACATATTATTAATCAGCACAATTAAATATAAACATAACCAAAAATCACACAAATCCCTCCAGTGGATAAAAAGTTAGACGGAAGTCCTTTATGACCGACCGCAAGCACATTTTCCTGCCCAAAACAGTTCCATAGATTTGGGCTGTGCGGTCAGTCAATTTTATGCAGAAAAACGACTAAGTCCCATTCGAACGTGCGTTCGAATCTTCGAACGGGACTTAGTCTCTGCAGCTGAAAGTTCAGTGTAGGAGAAGGTAAGGGTCAGCGGTGTTCGCGTAAATGTGTAGCCAATTTTAGTTCCATGGATTTGGCTACACATACCGCTGACCTTGTTCGAATGAACAAAGATGGCCGTCGCCACGTGTTCGTTTGCACGAACAGCGGCCACCCAGCGCTCGGCAATTAACCTGCAGTAACCTCACAGCCTGGGAGGTAAATTGCCTGCACACTTCCACTTCTGGGTGGTCCGCCTGTGTGGTACCTGGTTCAGTAAGCCCCATTTACTGAACCAAGTGGGAGAAAGCCAGGAACACAATATATTAAAGGTTTGGGGACACCGTCTTAAAGGGGCATTGTTCACCAAAGTCACAATATGTCCCCAGACGGTTCTTAAAGGGCCATACACACCCAATAAAAGTCCATAAGTCTTCAGGGGCACAATCTCCCAGGGGCCATAGTCATGAGGAAGGAGGCTGGCAAATAGGCTTTTCCACAACCCAGGGAAGCAGGGTAATTTGTCATTAAAAGGGCCAGTTACAAATGGCAGTTTGTAACAAATACCATGTAAGATACATAGAAAGGGAGTGACTGGCATCACAAATAGTGGCAAATGGCTATGAAAAATTATTTGCGGAGACATGAAGGACACAAGTAGCCCGGATGAAGTGGAGGAACATAAGTAAAATATCTAAACTACAAACGGAATGCCTTTTGGCCATCTGCGTGTGACCAAAACTGCAACATCTCTACTCTAAAACACATGATAATAAATTATGAAATAATTTCACATTCCTGTTATTTAATATCAAATAGCTACTTATGAGAAATTCGTTTTTTTTACTGATCCCTCACTTCCTAATCTGAGCGCTTCTAATCTTGCAGCTTACTTCTCAGATGAGATTGCTGAAATCAAACAACAGATCTCAAAACTCACTCCCTAACTCACAGTCACCTAGCCCTATTCTCTCCTCTTACCTAAGCTAACTCATACCCACTACACAAGAATACATTTCTGCTATACTTCTGTCCTTCAGTCACACCACCTGTTTTCTTGACAATATTATTTTACATCTGATTCGTACTTTGCACCCTTCTCTTGCTCTTCTTCTTACTAAAATGTTCCCTCTCCTCTGGTGTCTTTCCTGCTCTCTTCAATTATAACATCAGTCCTATAAAGTTCAACCTTGACCCACACTCCCCAATCCAACTACTGCTCTATCTCCATATTAACATTTGCCTCTAAATTCATGAAGGTAGTTGAATATATAAGACTGACAGCTTCCTTAAATCTAATTCTCCATTTGACTCAGTTGAGTCTTGGTTCTGCACTCTTCTGTGATCTTTCAGCTGGAGGATCACATGAGGCTCATAGCCCTGCCATTTATGACACATATGCTTATTTCTACAGGTAAACATAATTGTATTTCAAGAATGGTCACATTGATCATCAGAGATGTTGGAGGAAGATATCCTGTTTTATTCTTAGCAGGAGAACAGCTAGTGGAGAGAGGAGGGGGAGGGGGACACGGATAAGCATTCATAATACTTGCATTTACATTTACTGAACAGCAGAATTAGCAAATAATGCTTTTAAACACAATCATATTTAACAAAGTCATTGACCCGGCTACTTTGTCCTGCCTTCTAGCTTGCCTCTAATAGACCCTAGATAAGGATGTGTTTGCCCCGGTATCGTGTCTTCAAGATTATCATCTTCTTCATCGGGGAGGAGCGATGACGTAGGACGTGAACGCACGGGTGCGTACGTCCTCGCTCGCGGAGATGCTGGCGCCCTAGGGAGACGAGCCGCAAGACGCCTGGATGGACGAGACGAGACCAACCTGAAGGTGAAGCCCTGAAGCCCTGAAGCCCTGAAGCTGGGGGCGAACCGAAAAGCTGACTGTAAACGTGTTCGCAAGCCCGCAAGCCCACAAGAGAAGTCACCAGACATAGACCCACTCGAAGGGAAGCACTGACTGCTGGAGCCTTGCTTAGCCGACAGCTGGGAACGAGGGAGAGACGCACCAACGGCACCAACGGCACCCGTGGAGGCAAGGGGAGCGATTACTGTCTGTGCCCCGATCAGTACACCCAGAGAAGAAATGTAAGTGCCACGGTGGGAAAAAAAAAAGCCAGAGGGCTCCAGTGTATTGAGGCAATACTGTAATGAGGTAATAGCCTCACTAAGCCTCATTAAGCCTCATTAAGCAATTTAGCCCCACTAAGCAAGCTAAGGGAGAATCTCCTATAAACAATACAATATCTATTTACATAAGACGGATGAATTAAGATTTATAATAAAAGAGAAACGATAAAAGAGAAAGGAAAAGAAAGGGAAGGGGTAATAAAAAAAATAAGAAAAAAAAAAATACATATACATAAAAGAAAGAAAAGGAGAACATTTCTATGTGGGCAGCGAATACTGAGATAGGAAGGCTGCTGAAAGTAAATCAGCGAGGCAAAAAACTGGTTAAGACAAGCGAAACCGACACAGAAGTGTATAATCTGCCAATCAGAAACAACTAAGAATTGATTTGCAACTTAGAGGCCTGTAACACTAGGAGGGAAAAGAAAAGAGAAGGAAAAGATTTAAAAAAAAAATGACACATGGAAAATACAACTCTTTCTGCTGGCCCTTTTAAAGTATAACACTTAAGATACTGGCTTCAGCAAAAGAAAGCTAACGATTGATATATCAACGGCCTCAAAGAAGCGATTTAATACTATAAAGGTCCGTCTGAATCTGGTTTAACCCCTTAAGGACACATGACATGTGTGACATGTCATGATTCCCTTTTATTCCAGAAGTTTGGTCCTTAAGGGGTTAAAGGGAATTTTTTTTTGGTTTTTTTTGGGGGGGGTGTTTTTTTTTTTTTTTTTGTGTGTCCAAAATGGCGTCCAGGAAAGGGCAAGATAATAAGCAGCTGATGAAGAGAGAAAGAGATAAGAAGCTAGAAAGCAAGACAGACAGAAGGCTCTCCTCCTCTGCTCCGGTCCAAACACAGAAACAAGAAATAGAGCAACAAAATATATCGGACTCCTCATCCCAATCATTTAAAGAAGCAGATAACTTATCCCCAAAGAATATATTTACAAAGCTAGGTCCAAAAGAATATAGCTCGGACGAACTACTCCTGCATCTCGAGTCTTGCTTTGAACGCCAACTAGAAAAAATAAAAAAAGAGATTCATGAAGGCTTTATGGAATGCAAAATGGAGCTAACAAAGATGGGAAAGAAACTTAAGCAGAACGAAGAAAAAATAGAATCGATGGAATTTCAGCAAGCTTCAATAGAAGACACCATGAGAAAGTCAAACAAAAAAATAGAGGAGCTGGAACTTAAAATTGCAGAGCTAGAAGATCGCTCACGGCGCAATAATCTCAGAATTAGGGGAATTCCAGAATCCATTAACATCGATAAACTGCAAGACTATATAATGGAGATTTTTTCTCAACTGGACATACAAACGACAGGCTCATCAAACTGTTTGGAAAGATGCCACCGAGTTATGAAGCCTGACTTCGTGGCTCAAAGTGAACCTAGAGATGCAATGATATGCTGCTCGTCATACAAAATGAAAGAACAAGTGCTAAAAGCATCAAGACTCATTAGGATGAAGGACTCCTATAGCAAAATTATGATCTTTCCGGACATTTCCTATCATACTAGGATTAAAAGAAAACCGTTCGAAAATTACACAAGGATTTTGCGTCAGAAGAATATTAGATATGCTTGGCGATACCCCTGCAAAATCATTGTTTCGCATGATGCAAGGACATACTCCTTTTCGGATGTTACAGCAATTTCGAAATGGTTCACCGAGCAGAATTTTGATCTGGATAACACAGCAGAGGAGGATAAAGGACGGAGGAGAGAAGCTGCAACATAGAAAGAAAAGAGTTTTTTTTTTTTTTTTCTCTCTCTCCGCCTCTCCCGCACTATCTACAGCCGACCAAAGAGACAGACAAGCAAAGGCAAGGAAGAGATACTACACAAAGCTCAAAGGACCACAACTACTGAATATCCAATGCTTATGATGAAGGATAGGGGATTGACCCCATTTTCAGAGACTCCTTTAAACTCCGCTCATCTAGGGCGCAAATTGACTTTGAAAATTGAGAATCAGTACTAATGTAGCTAGAGGGATTTACTATACTGTAGACACAAGTAAAATTAGGATACACAAAGAATTAGAATTTAAGAATGACATTTTTTTTTCTTTTTTTTTTTTTTTTTTTCTCACTACTCACCTGAAGATAATAGTTCTTCACAAAGTTGGTCCACTTAAACTTTTTTGAATGCATAAGCACTGGAATTAAAGGCTTTCTGCTACTGAATTGTAAAGAGACAGAGCGGGAGATGAAGCCCAGGGGATAAAAATGTCCCTGATTTAATAAGTTACAAAAAAGCACGAGCTTTAAGAGGATGGAAGGATTAATTAAGCTTAACACTGAGAAATTTGAGCACTGAGCACTTATAGATATAGCTTGAGAAATGTAAGGCGTCATTTAAGAAACGGGTGTAATTTGATAAACTATAGTTAGAAGAATTGAAGGATATATATAGATAATTGAATGTAAATAACTAGAATTAATTAAGGATAGAATGACACTGGTGGATATGACATATTAATTCTTGATAGGGGTCGTTTAAAATATCAAGGGACATAAGGAACTATATAATAACATATATTTAATAGAGTGCAAAGGATGAAGAAGGTCCGGTACGATGATAAAGAGTTAGGTGGATAGATGCAGTGGAGGGGGGGGGAAAGGTAGAGGATAAAGATAGCTTTAATGGAGACAGGGTCTGTGTTTTTTTTTTTTCCCTTTCGATAGCTCGAAAAATGCATAAGTCCGGGGTATAAATGAAATATCTGGCCAAATGCTCTCTAAGAGGGGCAGCATAGCATCACAATATTGATCCTGTACTGGATCTGATTGGAGGCTCTGCGGAAGAGGGTATACCGCAGGTCCATCCATACTTCCTCGAAGGGATGATTTTTGTAAATGTGTTAGTGAGTGTAAATGTTGTGAGGTTTGGTGAACGGTATAAGTTGACTACGAAAGACAGAATTCAATTTCAGAAAACAGTAACTAAAGATATCTTTCCTGATGGGAACGTAACCTTGAGTAAGTGGAAGGAAAAAGAGAAAGGGAGACAAGGAGAAAAGTAGGCTAAAAAACCACATGCTAAATGTTGTTTCAATCAATGCGCAAGGTTTGAACTCCCCACAGAAAAGAAGACTCCTATTTGATCAAATTAGAAGGGAAAAGGCGCAAGTCGCAGGCATTCAAGAGACCCACTGGTGCAGAACAGACGAAGGGAAATTTACTTTTAAAGATTTTCCCAACTCAGTATGTTCTTCTCTTAAAGATAAAAAAAAGCGGGGAGTAGCCATTTTTTTTTCATCGACATTAAATGTCGTGATTAAACACATAAAAACTGATGCGCTGGGCAGATGGATTATTCTAGTCTGTATAATAGAAGATAAACTTTATACAATTGCTAATATATATGCCCCGAATACCTCTCAGATTCAGTTTCTATATAAATTCTTTACACAATTAAATAAAATCAAACAAGGTCATACATTAGTTATGGGGGATTTTAATCTGGTAACAGATCCCAATATAGATAGAAAATCCGAAAAAGTCAAAACTCCTTCAAGGAATGCTTTTAATTTGGCAAAAAAAAATCGGAATATAATACAAAGAGAAGCCCTCCTCGATTGCTGGAGGACCTTCAGAGGTGGATTTCACTTGCTTCAGTAAGACTCATTGTTCTTACTCAAGAATAGATTTTATATTTGGTGATCGAAATTTAATAGAAAATGTGAAATCTACAAAAATAATTACGGTGACATGGTCAGATCATAACATGGTGAAAATACAATTAAAGAACAACCGTTTAAAATATAGGACAGACTGGAAATTGAATGATAAGCTATTAATCACCAAACCTAATAGGGAACAGATCGCAAAGGCGATAGACATGTACTGGTTGGATAATGACAATAACGAAGTCTCCTCAATTACAAAGTGGTGTGCATTCAAAAGCGTCATAAGGGGACACCTTATTAGTTTAGAAGCACAGGTTAGGAATCCCTTTCCAGTCTATATATTGAACTAAGTGACTGTTACAAAAAAAATACTACGATACCGTCAAGAATGACCTCGAATCAAATTAGGATAATAGAAAATAAAATAAATGAAATACTGATAACTAAAATAAATAAGAATCTCCAGTATATGAAAACAAATTATTATTATAGGGGAAATAAGGCGGATAAATTACTTACTAATAAAGTTAAAAATATACAAAAAACTAAACTAATTACAAAAATAAAACAGGGAAATGAAATTATATTAGAACCCAAAAAAATTGGAGAAGCATTTAGAAATTATTATTATAAACTTTATAATTTGTCGGCCACATCTTCCCAAGAGGAGACAGATTGTTATTTTCTAAATATTCATCTCCCTAGGCTAGATGATTCTCAATTAGAACAATTGAATACAGAGATTTAATTCCAAGAAGTTCATGACGCAATTCTCGCCATGAAAAAAAATAAAGCACCGGGCCCAGATGGGTTCACAGATTTTTTTTTCAAAACATATAAGGACAGGCTGATTCAGAGACTGGTAGACAGCTATAACTTAGCGATGAATACAGGTAAACTACCTAAAGAGATGCTGGCTGCAAATATTCTACCTATTTTAAAAAATAATAAAAATTCGGAAGAAATTAGTAATTACCGGCCAATAGCACTCTTAAATAATGACTATAAAATTTATGCCTCTATCATCGCTAAAAGGATAAAGAATATAATCTCCTCCCTGATCTCAGAAGACCAGGTAGGATTTATACCAGGAAGGATGTCCTCCAATCATATTAGGAAGATATTAAATATACTTACAAAGATTCATAAGAACAAAATCCCCTTTCTAACGATGGCCTTAGACGGAGAAAAGGCATTCGACAGAGTCGGATGGAATTTCATGCAAGCAACTCTGAAGGCTTTCGGGTTTTCTGGGCGCATTATCCCGGCAATTATGGCCTGTTACTCCTCGCCATCCAGTAGGATTGTTGGAGGGGGGATCAAGTCTGACTGGTTTATGGTATCAAACGGCACCCGCCAAGGATGCCCTTTATCCCCATTATTATACATCTTAACAGCTGAACCCCTGGCATATGAAATACGTAAAAACACGGCAATAACAGGGCTAAAAAAAAGAGACAAACATTTCAAGATATGCCAATATGCGGATGATACACTGCTAATGTTAACCAACCCTCTCAAGTCTGTACCAGCTGCTATGCAGGCAATTGAAAATTACAGCCGCCTGTCAAATTATAAACTTAACGTCCAAAAAACGAAGGTTTTACCCTTCTATATGCAAGAGGAAGAGTATCAGTATTTATCCGAACATTTTGCCTTTAGGTGGGAAAAAAAGGGATTTGTTTACCTCGGGATCAATATAGTGAAAAACCCTGCAAATATAATGACGGCTAATGTAATCCCCCTGATTGAAGAATGTATTCAATCTTTAAAACACTGGAACTCCATGCAGTTATCCTGGTGGGGGAGGGTTAACTTTATTAAGGCATACATTTTTCCCAGGTTTATTTACCTCTTGAGGATGATTCCGATTCAGATACAGCCTCAACGACTTAAACTTATAAATAAGATTTTTAGAGATTATATATGGCTACAGAAGAAACCTAGACTGGGCCAGGATCTCCTGTATATGAAACACAAACAAGGAGGCATTGGCTTTCCAAATATCTTTATATATCATCAAGCGGCTCAGCTAATGCATACCCTGCCATTAATCAAACAGGATAAAATTTCACAAAATTGGTTTGAAATAGAAGGGGAAGATATCACTACCCCTTATAATAGTGTAGATCTAATGTGGCCTATAAGGAAAAAAAGTCGAATTAAAAATACAGGATGTACTACAGATAACATGATAACAAAACCCCTTGTAAAATTTTGGACTCAATTCAAAAATCAATTAGATCTAAAAAACAAAATATTACCCGCTGTGCCCTTTAAAAGTTTAGAGGTCTGGATAGAAAATCTGGACACAACAGAATGGATTGGAAAGGGGATTAAAAAAGTAGCGGACATATTAGAGGATGGTAGGATTATACCTTTCTCTGAGTTACGGAGAATTTATGGTCTCTCAAATGCACAGACTTTTAACTTTATTAGGATCAGGAGCTTTCTGTTAAGCTCCCTCAGTAGTAAACTGAAGTCTCCTTTAGTAGTCAAATTAAACGAATTAATTGACACAGAGAAGGACATAAAACTACTAACCAGATGTGCTGAGATCATGAAAAGTATAAAAGGATATGTTCAGCCCCTAGCAAAATGTAAATGGGAAAGAGATCTACTGATAGAAATTAATATAAGGGATTGGAACAGGGCTCTCCAAACAGTATATTCTACGATACACTGTTTAAATATTAAGGAAGCTCATTATAAGCTTTTAAATCGATGGTACCTGACCCCAAAAAAGATCCAGAAGTTTTCGAAGGGAGAGACCTCTAGCTGCTGGCGATGTGGTGGTGAGGGGGCTAACGAACTCCATATATGGTGGGATTGTCCTCCAATTAAAGCAGCATGGGTTCAATTTATGGGACACATTAACATTCTTTTAGATACTACGCATAGTTGGACTCCTGATACTTTGCTCCTTCATATAAATTTACCGCAACTAACAAAGGAGAAGAAGTGTTTATTGATACACGCTTTGATGGCATTTAAATTAGCCATAGCAAAAAATTGGAAAAAAACAAGAATTGAATCTTGGCCACACATTAAGGCGATTATCTTAACCCAATGTAAAATGGAAAGGGGTATAGCATCACATTTAAATATTAATACTCGCCTATTTGAGATATGGGATGAATGGATAAGGGTGCTTGAAAACCATACCGAGGATAGTTTCCTTAACTAGGAGAGGTATAATTTACTAAATGACAGATATAGAAAAGAAATGCCAACTTTACTGTTTGTATGTTTGTATATGTATGGGTTCAGGGACAGTATGGCTGCAGAGTAAGAAGATAGGGGCGGAGCGCACTACAATTTTGGCACTCCTTCCTCTACCAAAGCTTACTTGTTAGAAGTATTTTGTGGAGAATAGAGAAATGCTCAAACATTCTTATAGGGTAATACGATTTGTATTATTGAGTATATGCTTCTATAATCTTATCTATATACACAATGTACTGTACCTGTTCGACGAATGTTTTACTTGTTTGTCTTTTATATTGTAAAAAAAAAATACCAATAAATAGAAATTAAATAAAAAAAGATTATCATCTTCTTAGCTGCTAATCTAAAGAAACAAACACTTAATAATGAATCATGTTTTAGTCTATATTAGTTAATAACCATTATAGCATTATTAAATGATAACTAACAGACACTTATATAAGTAAATAATAAAGTGGGACGTCTACAAGTTTGGAGTGCATAACAAACTGGAGATAGTTTAATACTATCACTATATGATCTTCACATAAAAAGGGTCAAGTGTTATACAGCGAGTCCAGCAATACCCTTCTCTTCATCATGGAGCTGGAAAGGGCAGATAATATACTAGGCCATGACATTGTTTAATTTTGTGTTACCATTCATTAAAATACAATGAATGAAATGTCTATGAAACCCCTGACTTTTTGCTGAATAAATGAGAACACTTGCATTCAGACATGCTGTCCATGTGAACTAATTTCTTCTCCCAGTGATTTGCCTGTCAAAGCTCACCATGACCTTTTCTGCTCAGACCTAGGTGTATGTTGGCCAACAGGTGAATCAGAAGCAGTGGCGTACTAAGGGGGGGGCGGTCCGCCCCGGGTGCCATCCAGTAGGGGGGTGCCACACTCTGTCCCTCCTGCTGGTCGTCCTCTCCCTCGCGGCTCAGGCGCTCAGTGAGTGAGTCAGAGCACAGGGAGGGGATTCCCAGCCTGTGTTCTGAGTCATCACTGAGCACCAGGGATGCTGTTATGGAGTGTACCAGCAGGGGGCGCAGAGCGTGCATTCTGCAAGGTTTCTCCCCTGCGGACACTCTGCCTGCACCTCCTGCACTGCCTGGGATGGAGAGAGTCAGCCATTGAATCATGGTAAGAAAATATTATTGTAAATTCACCCTCACTCCCTCCCTCAGTCACCCTGTCACCCCCCCTCACCCTGTCACCCCCTCCCTCAGTCACCCTGTCACCCCCCTCACCCTGTCACCCCCTCACCCCCTCCCTCAGTCACCCTGTCACCCTCCCTCACCCTGTCACCCCCTCCCTCAGTCACCCTGTCACCCTCCCTCACCCTGTCACCCCCTCCCTCAGTCACCCTGTCAACCCCTCAATCACCCTGTCACCCCCTCCCTCAGTCACCCTCTCACCCCCTCCCTCAGTCACCCTGTCACCCCTCTCAATCACCCTGTCACCCCCTCCCTCAGTCACCCTGTCACCCCCCTCAATCACCCTCTCACCCCCTCCCTCAGCCACCCTCTCACCCCCTCCCTCAGTCACCCTCTCACCCCCTCCCTCAGTCACCCTCTCACCCCCCACACAGTCACCCTGTCACCCCCCCTCAGTCACCCTCTCAACCCCTCCCTCAGTCACCCTGTCACCAGTCACCCCCCCTCAGTCACCCTGTCACCAGTCACCCCCCCTCACCCTGTCACCCCCCTCACCCTGTCACCCTGTCACCCCCCTCAGTCACCCTGTCACCCCCTCCCTCAGTCACCCTGTCACTCCCCCTCAGTCACCATCTCACCCCCTCCCTCAGTCACCCTCTCACCTCCTCCCTCAGTCACCCTGTCACCCCCCTCAGTCACCCTCTCACCCCCTCCCTCAGTTACCCTGTAACCCCCCCTCAGTCACCCTGTCACCAGTCACCCCCCCTCACCCTGTCACCACCCCTGAGTCACTCTCTCACCCCCTCCCTCAGTCACCCCCCTCAGTCACCCTGTCACCAGTCACCCCCTCAGTCACCCTGTCACCCCCTCCCTCAGTCACCCTGTCACCCCCTCCCTCAGTCACCCTCTCACCCCCTCCCTCAGTCACCCTCTCACCCCCTCCCTCAGTCACCCAGTCACCCTGTCACCCCCCCCAGTCACCCTGTCACCAGTCACCCTGTCACCCCCCTCAGTCACCCTGTCACCAGTCAACTCCACAGTCACCCTGTCACCCCCCTCAGTCACCCTGTCACCCTGTCACCAGTCACCCCCCAGTCACTCTGTCACCCCCTCCCTCAGTCACCCTGTCATCCCCCCTCAGCCACTCAGTCACCCCCTCAGTCACTCTGTCACCAGTCACCCCCTCCCCAGTCACCCTGTCACCAGTCACCCCCTCCCTCAGTCAGCCTGTCACACTGTCACCAGTCACCCCCCCAGTCACCAGTCACCCCTCCCTCAGTCACTCCCCCTCAGTCACTCTGTCACCAGTCACCCCCTCCCTCAGTCATCCTGTCACCCCCTCCCTCAGTCATCCTGTCACCCCCTCCCTCAGTCACCAGTCAACCCCTCCCTCAGTCACCCTGTCACCCCCTCCCTCAGTCACCAGTCAACCCCTCCCTCAGTCACCCTGTCACCCCCTCCCTCAGTCACCCTGTCACCCCCTTCCTCAGTCACCCTGTCACCAGTCACCCCCTCCCTCAGTCACCCTGTCACCCAGTCACCCCCTCCCTTAAATGTCCTTAAATATGTCAATCCCACATAAGGATAACAAATAAGTGAGTTATCTACTAAACAACCTAAAGATTAAAATTAAGAAAAAGGCTTTTTAAATTTTGATCTTTTAGCTGTTTAGTAGAGAATTCCCTAAATTGGTGCCCTTATGTGAGATTCCATAGGTAAAGATACCAAATTAGGGTGCTGTTTAGCAGATAGCTCCCTTATTTGGTGTCCTTAAATATGGCAATCCCACATAAGGATAAGAAATAGGGGAGTTATCCGCTAAACAAAGATCAAAGTTAAGAGGTGTCAGCCATCCCTGAAATCTAGGTCGCTAATGTGAATTCTATGCAAATGTGTTGTCTGATGCCAGCATGCACAACATGCTGTCGTCAGACAGCCAATGGCATTACATTCCCCCATTACCTAGTGAAAATTATTCATGCTTCCAGCCTCCACTGTTTATGTGCCTCCCCTATATATTGTTCCTAGAGTCACCACTGCTTCAGGGACCCAGTTGTGCGCGGTGGTGCTTTAATGGTGCGACCAGGCTTCTGTAATAATATAATGGCAGCCCTGGGGGAAGTGAAATTCAGTCACTTCCTCCCAGCTAACACTGAGACACGCAGGATGGAGGGCGGCACTGATTGGGAGAGAACTAGAGCCCAACTCCCAACAGCCTCAGCCAGCAGGTACTAAACAGGAGGATGGCATTGTGTCTGTGTAGTTGCATGTGTGTAAATGTGTGTCTGTATCTGCATGTGTGTCAGTGTGTGAATATATCTGCATACATCTCAGCATCTTGCCAACACTACACACAAACACATCCCTGCATTCCGGTGCAAACACTACATACAAACACACCTCTGTATTAAAACATCACCATTATATATAACCACACCACTGCATCTCGCCAACACTACACACAAAAGCATGCCTGCATTAAAATGCCAACACTACATACAAACAGACCCATTCATTCACTCACACTTACTCCATACAAAAGCATGCTTAAAACATGCAAGCACTGCTCAATGCTACATACATTAAAAAAATAGTGGGTGTTTTGTACATTTTAAAGTGCAGGGGGGAGAGGGGGGTGGGGTGCCAAAACTAGGACCCGCCCCGGGTGCCATATGCTCTAGGTACGCCCCTGATCAGAAGTACTCCCTAGTAGGAATTTGGTCCCACCTCTTCAATCAGTCTTCTATCTAAGACCACCCCTACCTTATACCAATGCAGCTATAATAACCTTCTATGCAACAATTCTCTCAACTCAATTATAGCAATCTGCTTCTCACTGGTCATATACATTCCCAGCTCACTATGCTCCAGTAATGTTCATTTTTGGTCCTCTCGTAATTCCCAAACCTCGACCCTCTGTTGGGCCATACAGTAAGATCTAGGGTCAAATTTTAAATAACTTCATAACACAGACTCAAACATTCTGCAAAATTATTGTGCTGGCCCTCTACTCATACTCACACCTTCGAGTCCCACACTTCAAGGACGTCAAGGGCTCCATTAGACACTATGCCGGTATCAAATCCTTACAAAAAAAAAAAAAAACTAGCAGTGTTATTTACTAAAGTGAGAATTCAAAGTCAATTCAAAGGGAGTTTCAAATTTACAGCCAGATTAGCGGAACCAAAAGCATAGCTGACAATTAATTTTCCAGTTCAGCTTTTTGGATATTCATTTTAAAATACACTTTGAATTTACTTTGAATTCTTGCTTTAGTAAATAGCCCAATAAAATAGTTAACATCTTTCTTTTCCTCTCCTTCCCTACACCTTCTCTTTCACTCCTCCGAGCTGCATCTGCCAAGAATTAATGGAATATATTTTGTGAAATGCTTGACAGACATAAGGGTCATGACTTCCCAAAAAGTTTCAGGTTTTTGCCAAGTTTTTAAAATAAATACAATATATATATATAGAAATTTTATATAGTTCAGGAAATGTACCACTTTCTAACTACTCATGATGCAACATTTTAATCAAAATGTCACTTTAAAAAAAATAGTTAAATTACTTTTTGGTAAGAGAGCTAATGATCTGTATCTATTTGATTGACACTTCGAACACAGAAGAAAACACTGGAAAATTTGTCGAAAAATGGTCTATAGCTACAGTAGAGTGTGCTGCTTTCACTAACTGGATGATAATTGTCCGAGAGTTATCACTGACAAAATTGGTTCATGTGCTGAATTTATGATGAATGGGAAAGTGCTTAAAACATCGTTAGAGTGACTGTCAACTATTAAATTTGCATTGCCAACATATCCATGAAATGTCACAGCAATATCTGTTATAAGCTATTACCTTCCCCACATTCTGCTTCTGTAGATTTCTACCAGGCTTGAAAAAATGATATGCCTTTACTTAGGTCTGCCGTCACTTTATCATTGGTTCATGTTAAATTATAATAGGATGTACAGTACATACTCTATAAAACCAGCTTTTTACGAGTGATTAATGCAATTTTCTGCTATTGTTAATCTTTGTGCCTCTCATATGAAAACATGTAAAATTCAGTCATTATTTATGGGAGTTTTTCTTTTCCACTTGAAAAAATGTTTTATTCATTTTACAGAATTCAAGTATACAGTAAAACATGTCAGCAAAAGACATACAGGTGTCTGTTCTCAACATTCTCAGTGTACAATATGGCATTGAGATACAAATTATAACAATCTATAGCATACAGCCAAAACAATATTAAAAAAAGACATATATTATTTAAACAAACAAAAATAGCAAAAACATCTTTAAAGAAACTGAAATATACCACTGATATATGTTGCAGTACTATTAGTATATCTTTTAGAATCTGGGTTTACTAGTTTGCCTTCAGGGGGGACCACATTTTTTGAAAGGTCTGCAAGGTGTGTGTAACATTTCTTCCCATTTTCTAATCTCGGAAAGTAGGAAGATTACGCTTCCCATAGTAGGTATCTGCTGAGAATTCCAATGTGTGACCAGTGATTTTTTTAGTAGCTACAAATATGCGTATGCAGAGATGAGAGAGTCCTGATGCATCACTCTTCCAGATAGTCCCAAGGGGAACATTCCTTACTGTATATTCCTTACCTTAGGCTGGGATTATCACACTGCATGGATTGATTATCTACATGGAACCATGTTTGGTAGGTTGAGTCCAATTACATGATCCTCTCATTATTCTTATAATATAGAGGGTAAAATTCACTAATATTTGAATTGATGAGAACTTAACAGATAATTTCAAAATGAAGGTGTAATAGATGAGCTAAAACTAGATGAGTGGGAGATTATATTTCCTATTTAGTTATATTGTCTGAAATCTGACATTTGCTGACTAGTTCCTAATGTTTATTAGTTTATTGAATTACCATGAATAATTTTCAATATTGACTTTTTGTATAGTTTATCTTTCTGCAGGGTTGATTAACCTTACATCAGGATAGTGTGTATTTTGTATTGTAAAGTGAATAGTCTGCTTTACCAGGCATAAAGATGGTGAAATCCTAGAATGCAAGAGTTTTAGGGGACTATTTATTTGTATATATATATATAACTAGTGATGTCCCGAATGGTTCGCTGGCGAATAGTTCCTGGTGAACATAGCATGTTCGCGTTCGCCACGGATGGCGAACATATGCGATGTTCGGTCCGCCCCCTATTTTTTTTGTGATCTTTCAGCCAAATTTACTAATACTAAGTAAAAATTACTTAGTATTAGTAAATTGTGCCCCTACTCGCAATACCGCGAGTAGGGGCATGTCTATTAAACAGTGAGCAGCCTGTGGCTGCTCACTGTTAAAAAAAA
The DNA here is from genome assembly GCF_036172605.1 of Pelobates fuscus. Lineage (NCBI taxonomy): Eukaryota > Metazoa > Chordata > Amphibia > Anura > Pelobatidae > Pelobates > Pelobates fuscus. The sequence continues at coordinate 19,382,851 of NC_086320.1, forward strand.
AAAAAAAGGGTCCCCCCTCCCTGAGCGGGTGGGGGCCCTAAAGTAAAAAAAGGGGGAGGACTTATTGTCCTCTCCCCTGGCCCCCACCAGTGAGCGGTGGGTGGGGGCCCTAAATACCAATGGGGGGAACCTATTGTCCTCCCCCCGGCCCCCACCCCTGAGTGGCGGGTGGGGGCCCTAAATGCCAATAGGGGGGACCTATTGTCCTCCCCCTGGCCCCCACCCCTGAGCGGTGGGTGGGGGCCCTAAAAAAATGTCCCCCCCAGGTGACTAGGGGTCCCCAAACCCCTAGTCACCCCCTCCCCCCCAAAAAAATGGTCCCCCTACCTACCCCCCTTACCCTAAAAATAATGAGTGGGGAGTAAATAAAGCTAAAAGCCTGTAAATAAATAAAAATAAACTTACCATTAGATGTCTTCTTTTTTCTAAAATCTTCTTTCTTCAGCCCCCAAAAAGGCCAAATAAAAAGCCAATACAACCGTCGCACTTTGAAAAAAAAAAAACGAGCGCAACATTTTTTTATCCTTCTTCACCCTTCGAGGGCATGCCATGTACTGAGCTCTGCAGGGCGGGTCAAGGCTTATAAAGCCTTGCCACGCCCTGCAATTAGACTTAGAACACTCTGATTAGTTGGTTTAAGCCAATCAGAGTGCTCTGTGTCATTTTACACAGCGTGGGAAAATTCCAAAGAACTTTACCACGCTGTGTAAAATGACACAGAGCACTCTGATTGGGTGGATTTCAAGCCACCCAATCAGAGTGATTTGTGTCATTTTACACTGCGTGGGAAAGTTCTGTGGAATTTCCCCACGCTGTGTAATTTGACTCATAACTCTCTGATTGTTACTTAATCTACCAATCAGAGTGTTATGAGTCAAATTACACAGCGTGGGAAAATTCCACAGAACTTTCCCACGCTGTGTAAAATGACACAGAGCACTCTGATTGGCTTAAACCAACCAATCTGATTGTTCTAAACCTAATTGCAGGGCGTGGCAAGGCTTTATAAGTCTTGACCCGCCCTGCGGAGCTCAGTACGCGGCGTGCCCTCGAAGAGTGAAGAAGGATACATTTTTTTTGCGCTTGTTTTTTTTTTTTCAAAGTGCGACGGTTATATTGGCTTTTTATTTGGCCTTTTTGGGGGCTGAAGAAAGAAGATTGTAGAAAAAAGAAGACATCTAATGGTAAGTTTATTTTTATTTATTTACAGGTTTTTAGCTTTATTTACTCCCCCCTCATTATTTTTAGGGTGAGGGGGGTAGGTAAGGGGGCCATTTTTTGTGGGGGAGGGGGTGACTAGGGGTTTGGGGACCCCTAGTCACCTGGGGGGGACATTTTATTTAGGGCCCCCACCCGCCGCTCAGGGGTGGGGGCCGGGGGGAGGATATTAGGTCCCCCCATTGGTATTTAGGGCCCCCACCCGCCACTCCTCGGTGGGGGCCGGGGGGAGGACATTAGGTCCCCCCCTATTGGTATTTAGGGCCCCCACCCGCCGCTGAGGGGTGGGGGCCAGGGGTGAGGACAATAGGTCCCCCCACCAATTTGTGTTTAGGGCCCCCACCCACCGCTCAGGGGTAGGGGCCAGGGGGGAGGACATTAGGTCCCCCCCCTTATTCTTGTTTAGGGCCCCCACCCACCGCTCAGGTCGGTGGGGGCCCATCACTATTGTGGCCAGAAAGAGTCCCTGTGGGTTTTAAAATTCGCCTGCCTATTGAAGTCTATGGCGGTTTGCCGGGTTCGCCCGTTCGCGAACATTTGCGGAAGTTCGCGTTCGCCGTTCACGAACGGCAAATTTCATGTTCGCGACATCACTATATATAACATACAAAATACAAAATACAGCACACTCGCTTATTCCCTAAGCAATGATTTTTAAATCTTACAGATTGTAATAGTTTTATTTAAAAATCACCTAGGCAAAAAATAATGGGGGCTTAGTTACATTATATGATCATATATGGCATAAGCCTGCCATAATGTTAATGTACCCCCCATGTTCAGGTGAGTGCAGCCCTCTTGGTTTCATATATATGTATTTAAAAACATTAATAATAATAATAATATATAGTCTGCCTACACAATGTTTGAGTTGAAAATAATTTAAATTGCATTTTTGTTTAGGCCTTCGTTATAAGGAGAACATGGAAACCACAAACCGTAAATAATTCTACACCGAAATTAGCCTTCCAGAAATACCTTATTGTATCAATTAAATCGAAAAAAAAGACCATTTTGTAATTTATACCGGAGAAGGTCTTCAAATGACAAGCATTCCTTTGTCTAATTACATTTCATTGAGACAAAGATGTACGAGTGTTTAGGCAAATTTTCTAGAGCATGAATTAATGTTTATTTCGTCATTAAAATAGATTGTTACAAAATGTTTTATGAAATCCTTATTTTATTTAATTAGGAAGTATGTGCTTTTAATTTATAGCATTTTATTTCATTTTGAATGCAATTAAATCCATGCAAATGTATTTAAGGTAAGAGGGAAATTTCTTACAGATATTTTAATAAATAAAGAGTGGAGGAAGATATTGCTACTTACTAAAACAAGCCTGAGTCCGACATGAAAGTTACAGCACATACTGTTGCTGCTGACTCTCATTTTCTATTCTAACTTAAGTGCATAGATTTAAAAAATCTCGATCGCCAACAGCAGTTGCTGTTTTTTTTAAACCCTGTAAAACAAAGGACGGCTACGATTAGCTAAGGCAATACTTTAGGCCGTGTTTCTTGTCTGTCTGGATCTTTTGTGAACTCTTTTTTATAAGTTTTCTATGATGTGCTCCTGTTTGAGTGCTAGTGTCTATGTTAGAGAAACTCGATTAAACTTGATGTGAAAGTCAATAATAAACACAGTTTGGGCCTGGATTATTGATTTAGCTTGTTATTGGGATCCCTTTTTCAACAGAATTTTCAATCTGTTTCTGCAAAAAGCACTGGAGAATCGATCTGATGTTATATTTTTACCGATTCATTGTTTTCCCAAATGGCCAAAAAAGAAACAATGAGTTATGCATATGTTATTAATACGTACCGTGCAACACTTCAGTAAAGTTGTACTGATGAGCATGGTGTGCACACAATCACCCTCTGAAGATTGCAAAGTGTCGGTTGATGCAACACAAACTATCTGTAGAACAAAAGAAGAATGGATAAGATATATATAACACATTATATTTAAGATTTTCCAGCTTGTTGCCACTCAAAGAGTAAAATAAACAAAAATATCCTTATATCATTTGTCTCCACCAATAATATGTATCAGGGTAACGTTATCTGAGTAGAGATGACTATGATCCTCGGAGGTGCAGGACACCCAGCCCTAGACCAGTGCTTTCCATCTCAGTTCTCTAAGTAAAGAATTAACCAGGATTTTTGAATTTTCCAGTCCATTCCCTGTTGGGATATTTGCAATACCTGGATTAATAGTGTGCCTTGAAGATTGAGTTGGGAAGCACTGCTTCACACATGAAGAGAGAGGACAGTGTCTTCACACCCAGTGCTGACCTACCATTTCAGCCTCCTCTCGTACTTTCCCACTTTATGTCTCTTGTCTTCCAGTGTATATCAGCAAGGCATGCTCTATGTGTACAACAGCAAAAAAACAGGTGTGAGGAAGGCTGAACTTGATGGACGCAAGTCTCTTTTCAGCTATCTAACTATGTAACTATGTAACTATGTGTACGATAAATAAATCCATAGTCACAGAGAAAGAATGATTAGATAGTCTTGTGTAGAATATTGCATATTCTATGTTTCTATTGATTATATATATGGATGTGTGGATTGACATAAGTAACAGATGGTATAAGTCACAAGGCTTTCTTTGTCTGAGAGCTCTGGAATGTGGATTTGGGGGTCTTGTCCTTACATGGCAAGAGTTATGCTCTGATGTCAGTATGGGCACATATATATAGTAACAGAGGGACACGAGGTCTCTCTCTCTTCTCTCTTGGCTCTTGGCTCTCTCTTGTCTCTCTCGCTGGCTCTCTCTCGATGTAAAGATGTAAGGATGTAAAGAAGTCCAGCAATTACCATCTGCTGTTGAATGTCCATTATCCTGTAACATCATTTGTTGTTTTATTATGTATCCGTAACTAGGAATAAACCTGAAGAAACTGTAAGTCAGATTGCGTATTAGTACTTTTCAATAATATAGACATATATTATTGTGGAGAGCATTTGGCCCAAGACTATATACACAAAAGACGTATATAGATCAATCAACTGAAGACAAGAAGAAATCATGAAGATTTAACAGTGACGAGTCCAAACCAGTTTTTACATCTTGTCTGATTATTAAAAAGCCAGCAATATGGCATCGGAAAATGTTTCTGAGTTTGTTTAATTTCTTTAAACTTCTTGGATTATAATATAAAGGATCACTTGCTTGGTCTGCTGGACATTTGCTCGGAGTAACATTAAGCTGTTCTCACTTAATCTAAACTACTACAGCAACGAGAAGTCAGACTTACTGAACAGCCCTTAGCATCTTTAAATTAAACTGTTATTATTATTATTGGCATTTATCTAGCCCCAACTTATTCTGCAGTACTTTAAAGTATTATAAAGAAGAAAATTAAACAATAAATAGAAGAATTACAAAATCGTTCAGGAACAATAGGTTAATACTATAACTATGTATTGTTATTTAAAAGAAATGCCTGCATATATTATAGTTTCTGTGTGTTATTTTGCATAGCATTTACAAGTAAATACTGTATTTCAGTGTTCCCTATGACATCCCTCTTAAATTCCTGTTTGGTCAAAAGCACAATTTATCTGACCAGAAAAACATGTAGGCACACCAGAGCTAGTGCTCATTCATCAATACTGATGTTATGCACAAGTGTCATTCATCTTGAAAAAATGTGCTCTGAGCTGATTTAAGTCGTTCAAAATGCGCATAGTCTTAGTAGGTCCGCAGTGCATCCAACTAAACAGGAATTAAAGGAACACTCCACACACAGCTTGCTGAATCGCACTATGTGTCTGGAGTCTGTCATATTTTTAACAGTTTATAAAAGTTCCGATTTCTATAGAAAGGTCGGAGTGTCAGCCAGGAATGTGTTTCTGCCCCCAGCTATCATCATTATTATTATTCCTGGCATTTATAAAGCACCAACATATTGCATAGGGCTGTACAAACATAACAAATTCCCAGTCACCGTCTAACCGTCACACAAGTAAAATGTTGTTATTAAAGACAAACTGTGATTGATGTTACTCTGGATGATGTGATGATTATTGTGTGTAAGTACTTATTTTAGTGTTATGCCTGTCCTCTCACCACAGCCTTTTGTTTCATTCTATTATGTTCTATGCTCGTCACATAATCTTTAACAAGTGTTATATATCGAAAATTGAAAAATGAATAATGAAAAATTGAGTTCCTTTTCAATATACAATATACAGTTAGTAAAGAGGGCTCTGCCCGTAAGCACACATCTGGCACCTGAGGATCTTTTATACAGAGTACTTTGCTAGATACCCCGTGAGCTTACAATCTAAAGGTTAAAATCAGGAGATGAGACAAGAGGGGGCTAGGGGTATGTCGAGATGATGGTAGAGAGAGTTAATGATATGATTGCAGTCACTGGCTATGTGTAAACTGAATGGGGAATGATTGAATGTGATGTCAAACTGCTCGAAAAGCATGCTCTAAAGTTAGAAGGAAAGTTATGCTCCCATTGACTAAGGCTTGCATCGGAAACAACGGCGGGGCATTTGATATTCTCCTCTTCTTACTACTACAAATGTTTCTTGTTTATTTATTTTTTCTGCTACGTATTTTTTGGCATTACATGCAAATTGTTGGCATTGTCTGTTAGTTTATATATTTTATTTTTTATTTTTTGCTTTTTTTTAACTCCTCTTTTTACTGATATTGTGTATGTCACTGTACGTTTTTTGTGAGATACATGGGATTCAGGCATATATAGACAGACTGCTGTAGGATATGTAGTTTATGAATTATGTGTTTCATGTTTTTTCTATCTGTTCATGGGTACTAGGTACATTTTAGTCTAAGGAATAGAGAAACAGTAATTTGAAGACATTTACAACTGTGAGAGTCAAGGAATAGAGGGGGTTAGAGCAAAGCATAGAAACATAGAAACATAGACTGTGACGGCAGATAAGAACCATTCGGCCCATCTAGTCTGCCCAGTTTTCTAAATAATTTCATTAGTCCCTGGCCTTATCTTATGCATAAACTCCTTTACTGTGTTAACCTCCACCACTTCAGCTGGAAGACTATTCCATGCATCCACTACCCTCTCAGTAAAGTAACACTTCCTGCTATTATTTTTAAACCTTTGTCCCTCTAATTTAAGACTATGTCCTCTTGTTGAGGTAGTTTTTCTTATTTTAAATATAGTCTCCTCCTTTACTGTGTTGATTCCCTTTATGTATTTAAATGTTTCTATCATATCCCCCCAGTCTCGTCTTTCCTCCAAGCTATACATGTTAAGATCCTTTAACATTTCCTGGTAAGTTTTATCCTGCAATCCATGAACCAGTTTAGTAGCCCTTCTCTGAACTCTCTCTAAGGTATCAATATCCTTCTGAAGATACGGTCTCCAGTACTGCGTACAATACTCCAAGTGAGGTCTCACCAGTGTTCTGTACAATGGCATGAGCACTTCCATCTTTCTACTGCTAATACCTCTCCCTATACAATCAAGCAAAGCAGACATTTGTTATATACAATTGAAAAATCTACAAATAAAATAAGTCTGTAGTGTGTACAATTTAAAATTCTATCAGCTAAAATATTAATGACTGCATGTAACTGTACAAAATATGACAGCAGCATTACAATAGTAAACTGTAGATAAAAAATGGTAAAATGGTATTGTTATAGCAAATAAATAACAAACGTAAAATAAATCTGGTGGAGCAACTTCCAAAATGCAGTCCGCATGCTCAGTTGCAGGGAGAGGTGGAAATGAAGGGACTTTGTCTTTTAGATGATAATTGGCACTTATTGATACTTTCAGTTATAAAAGTATCCATATCCACAGAGCTAATACAAGTGGTATCCACACCGGACTAGTGCCTACTCTCCTCCCTTCTCAATGCTGTATTGCAGGTCATTGAGAAGAATAGGAAAGTCGTGGTTACTTGCATGCGCACAACTCCAGCACAAAGGCTTCTCAATGATCTTCTGTAAGTCTGTGCCTGGGACAGATTGCCAAGGCTGCAGCCAGCACTTCTTCAGCATTTACAAGCTGTTTATTCATAGACTTTAACTAAATTGTTAAATGTTTAATTGAGTGTGCGTTAAAGATGGCCATCCACCAAGAGAAAGGCTAAGCCTGAAGTTGCATTGAAAGAAGATATTTGAATTACACAATAATATAGACATTGAAAAGAAACTAGTAATTTTTCATTATCCATTTTTCAATTTTCATTATATAAAAATTATCAAACATTATATAACGAGCATAGAACATAATAGAACTAGAAAAGCTACAATTTCTGGGGAAATTGTGTGAAGCGTTCTTGCCTCCACCAGTAGTCTACAACTGGAGTGGGCGGAGTAACTGGGTGGAGTGGCTTGAGTAACTGTTGTGTGGTTGGAGTGGCTGGAGTAACTGTGGAAAGGTTGGACTGGGCAGAGTAACTTTATGAAACATTGATTAGCTGTATTGTTGTAACATTGTATGTTACTGTTTTTCTGTTACAGGAATAACAAATTGACTAACATGGAAATATATTTATTAAATGTGATAGTGCTCACTTTTGTTTTATAAAAACTGTAGGAATTACAGCAGTTTAGAGAATGTGTTTCATCTAGCAGCCTCTGTGTTCACTCTGCTGGCTGCTCACACACCTGGGTTCCTATGGCAACTCACTCTACAGCAAGGGCAGACAAGAGCGGTTAAAAACAAACTGCTCCAAATTGCTCACTTCACTGGCGGTTGCCATCTTCAAACGGTCACAGTTTTAAAAACTATAAATCCTACAGTGAAGATCTTTATATTGTGAGAATCACAAGACCCAGACCTACATTTTGATGCATAGTATGCCTCGGAAATATAAAAAATGAAGGCACAGTCGCAGTTTAGAAATTGCCCTTCAAATTTGAGGTGGCTAGAGTGGAGTTTCAATGAATGTCAATAGATGGTGTGAGCTTCAAACAAATGGTCAGCCGTGGACATTTTTAGTGGCAGCAGGGATAGCTGAACGTTTTGATATAAGATTTGTGTAGGTGGGCTTGAAAATGTCCTGCTTTTTCAGCTCCCACTCTAGTTTTGAACATTCCGCCATTCATTCATATGGGACCAATTTCGCCACACAAACGCCGATATTTCGTGAACCATTCGGCGAAATGTTCCACAAAGTAATAGCACACCGATTGGGAACAATCCGCACGTTTTGGTATATTACCGTCTATGTAGTATAAAAACTGTGGGAGGAGTTAGGGTGGTAAATTTGGCTATAATAATAATAATAATAATAATATATATGTGAGATAATAGTAAGTTGTCTTGCCATGCAAGGACACTTAATAAAACAAAAGGCTATGAGTGGAAAATAATAACGCTAAAAGAAGTCCTCACACAATAATCATCACATCATCTACAATAGCATAAATGACAGTCTACCTTTAATAGAAACATTTTATTTATATAGCGGTTAGACGGTGCCCTGGAATTCCTGATGTTTGTATCTTCGTTCATTAGGGTTTCATTTTTTGAAATCACTCGATAATTTATGTGTTATTGATATTCTTTCCTTATTCCTCTGTGTATTAGTCTGACCACAGGGGAAAGATGGGAATTACGGATAGAATGCTAGTTCTCCCTGCTCCCTTTTTGTATTTTTTGTGAAATTGATTTTTAGATGTTGCAATTTAATTAATTAAAATACGTGGAATCATTGCTCAGTAAGTGACTCCTTCTTTGCTTAAAAAGTGTTAAACTATTTTCAAAACTTCTTAAACTCACAGAAATAGTATATAAAATGTGTGGAGTGTATTCTGAATCATGGTGAAGCGTATATTATTATTAAATGTATTTAGATAGCGTTTTAGATAGTATCATTGACGTATTTCACGTTTTCAAGTGCGTCCTGGGAAGCTCAAACAATTAAATCTACAATGAACCAGTTTAAGTTATTAAATGATATTGTTACATAATAAACTTGGCTGAAAACTCATGTCAATCAAGCTCAGCCTTTCAGACATTTGTGCTGCTGCCATTGATCCAAAAGAAGGTGAAAAGCCCAATTTGAAGTAATTTCTGATTTTGTTAACATTCGGGAAATAAATCCTCATTGACGCACAAATAGCAGACAGATTTCTCTTTTCCAAAAAAAGTTCAAGATATCAGCATATCTAGTTACTGATAGGTACAGGCAGTCCCCTCTTGCTGTTTCTAAGTGAATTTGTGAAATTTGTTTATCCCTTCCCTTGGTGTCTCCCCTCTCCCCTCTTTTCCCGCTTTGCCCCTTTCCTTTACTCATTCTGATTCTACCTTCTGTTGTGAAAAAATATAAAATTGTCCATGCATGCATAGGGTGAACACGAGTGAACTAAGTGCAGGCAGACTCAGAGTAAACTCAATTGCAGCTATACATCGAGGGCAATGGGCTAAATTACCCTTGATATAGCGTAACTGTCACACCTTTGTGCACGAATGAAGTATGTAATATAGACCAGTTCACTCAGAATATGAAAAGGTTGTGAAGTGTATGTATGAAGCTATGATTAGTGATATACCGAGCTGTTCGCAGGCGAATAGTTCCCCGCGAACATAGCGTGTTCGCGTTCGCGTTCGCCACAGCGGGCGAACACATGCGCGGTTTGATCCGCCCCCTATTCGTCATCATTGAGCAAACATTGACCCTGTGCCTCACAGTCAGCAGACACATTCCAGCAAATTAGCAGCAGACCCTCCCTTCCAGACCCTCCCACCTCCTGTACAGCATCCATTTTAGATTCATTCTGAAGCTGCATTCTTAGATAGAGGAGGGAAAGTGTAGCTGCTGCTCATTAGATAGGGAAATTGATAGCTAGGCTAGGGTATTCAGTGTCCACTACAGTCCTGAAGGACTCATCTGATCTCTGCTGTAAGAACAGCACCCCAAAAAGCCCTTTTTAGGGCTAGAACATCAGTCTGTTTTTTTTTCCTGTGTAATCTAATTGCAGTTGCCTGCCTGCCAGCTTCTGTGTCAGGCTCACAGTGGATACTGTGCCCAATTGCCCAGTGCCACCACTCATATCTGGTGTCACAACAGCTTAAGCTTGACATTTAAAAAGAAAACATTTTTTTTGACTTTAATAGATTGAATAGCAGTTAGTTGTCTGCCAGCTTCTGTGTCAGGCTCACAGTGGATACTGTGCCCACTTGCCAAGTGCCACCACTCATATCTGGTGTCACAATAGCTTAAGCTTGACATTTAAAAATAATTTTTTTTTCACTGTAATAGATTGAATAGCAGTTAGTTGTCTGCCAGCTTCTGTGTCAGGCTCATAGGGGATACTGTGCCCACTTGCCCAGTGCCACCACTCATATCTGGTGTCAAATAGTAATGTCGCGAACACGAAATCTTCGGTTCGTGAATGGCGAACGGGAACTTCCGCAAACGTTCGCAAACCGGCGAACTGGGCGAACCGCCATTTACTTCAATGGGCAGGCGAATTTTAAAACCCACAGGGACTCTTTATGGCCACAAAAGTGATGGAAAAGTTGTTTCAAGGGGACTGGACTGTGGCATGCCAGAGGGGGATCCATGGTAAAACTCCCATGGAAAATTACACAGTCTATGCAGAGTCTGGTTTTAATCCATAAAGGGCAGAAATCACCTAACATTCCTAAATCACAATGGATATGGATTGACACCTGACATATGACATATTGACACCTTGACATATGGATTGACACCTGTCCTCAGAGACCCTGATACACACTGACACAGAGCAGAATAGGGACTGTTCCCCCTACATAGGGTCACTTGGCAGATACGGTGTGGTCGTGGGAGGAGGAGGATGACTTTCACCTCTTCCCCTGTTAGATTCCCGTTGTGCTGTGACATCACCCTTATACGCTGTGCAAAGCATACTTTTTAATTTATTTTGCAAATGCTGCATCCTTTCCGACTTGTAATTTGGTAATATTTCCGCCACTGTCTGCTTATACCGGGGGTCTAGTAGCGTGGACACCCAGTACAGGTCGTTCTCCTTCAGCCTTTTTATACGAGGGTCCCTCAACAGGCACGACAGCATGAAAGACCCCATTTGCACAAGGTTGGAGGCCGGGCTACTCATTTCCCGTTCCTCCTCCTCACACAGAGCAGAATAGGGACTGTTCCCCCTACATAGGGTCACTTGGCAGATATGGATTGACACCTGTCCTCAGAGACCATGATACACACTGACACAGAGCAGAAGAGAGACTGTTCCCCCTACATAGGGTCACTTGGCAGATATGGATTGACAAATGTCCTCAGATACCATGATACACACTGACACAGAGCAGAATAGAGACTGTTCCCCCTACATAGGGTCACTTGGCAGATATGGATTGACACCTGTCCTCAAAGCCCCTGATACACACTGACACAGAGCAGAATAGGGACTGTTCCCCCTACATAGGGTCACTTGGCAGGTATGGATTGACACCGGTCCTCAGAGACCATGATACACACTGACACAGAGCAGAATAGGGACTGTTTCCCCTACATAGGGTCACTTGGCAGATATGGATTGACACCTAACCTAAGGATCCATGATACACACTGACACAGAGCAGAATAGGGACTGTTCCCCCTACATAGGTTCACTTGGCAGATATGGATTGACACCGGTCCTCAGAGACCATGATACACACTGACACAGAGCAGAATAGGGACTGTTTCCCCTACATAGGGTCACTTGGCAGATATGGATTGACACCTAACCTAAGGATCCATGATACACACTGACACAGAGCAGAATAGGGACTGTTCCCCCTACATAGGTTCACTTGGCAGATATGGATTGACACCTGTCCTCAGGGACCCTGATACACACTGACACAGAGCAGAATAGGGACTGTTCCTCCTACACAGGGTCAACATTTTTAGCCCAAGGCAGCTCATCTTATCAGGCCTTTTTTTAGTTGAATGTATCGGCCCCACTGTTAGTCCCTTCAGGATCCATCCCTCATTCATCTTAATAAAGGTGAGGTAATCTAGACTTTTTGACCTAGGCGACTTCTCTTCTCAGTGACAATACCTCCTGCTGCACTGAAGGTCCTTTCTGACAGGACACTTGAAGCGGTGCAGGTCAGAAGTTCTATCGCAAATTGGGATAGCTCAGGCCACAGGTCAAGCCTGCACACCCAGTATTCAAGGGGTTCATCGCTCCTCAGATTGTCGATATCTGCAGTTAAGGCAAGGTAGTCTGCTACCTGTCGGTCGAGTCGTTGAGGGTGGAACCCGAATGGCTGTGGCGATGCATAGGACTTAAAAAGCTCCGCATGTCCTCCATCAACAACACGTCTTTAAAGTGTCATGTCCTTGCCAGCGTGGTCGTGAGAGGAGGAGGATTACTTTCACTTCTTCCCCTGTTAGATTCCCATTGTGCTGTGACATCACCCTTATACGCTGTGTAAAGCATACTTTTTAATTTATTTTGCAAATGCTGCATCCTTTCCGACTTGTTGTAATTTGGTAACATTTCAGCCAGTACAGGTCGTTCTCCTTCAGCCTTTTTATACGAGGGTCCCTCAACAGGCACGGCAGCATGAAAGACCTCATTTGCACAAGGTTGGATGCCAAGCTACTCATTTCCCGTTCCTCCTCCTCAGTGATCTCAATGAAGGTATGTTCTTCCCCCCAGCCACGTACAACACCATGGGTACCAGATAGGTGACAACGAGCACCCTGGGATGCCTGTTGTGGTTGGTCTTCCTCCTCCTCCTCATAGCCACATTCCTCCTCTGACTCCTCTTCCTCACAATCCTCTTCCAGCGTTGCCGCAGGTCCAGCAAGCGATGCTGATAAGGCTGTTTCTGGTGGTGATGGTGACCACAACTCTTCCTCTTCCTCTTCACACTCATCTACGGCCTGATCCAGCACTCTTCGCAGGGCACGCTCCAGGAAGAAAACAAATGGTATGATGTCACTGATGGTTCCTTCGGTGCGACTGACTAGGTTTGTCACCTCCTCAAAAGGAAGCATGAGCCTACAGGCATTGCGCATGAGCGTCCAGTAGCGTGGCAAAAAAAATCCCAGCTCCCCAGAGGCTGTCCTAGCACCCCGGTCATACAAATATTCATTAACGGCTTTTTCTTGTTGGAGCAGGCGGTCGAACATTAGGAGTGTTGAATTCCAATGTATCGGGCTGTCGCAAATCAAGCGCCTCACTGGCATGTTGTTTCGCCGCTGGATATCTGCAAAGTGCGCCATGGCCGTGTAGGAACGCCTGAAATGGCCACACACCTTCCTGGCCTGCTTCAGGATGTCCTGAAAGCCTGTGTACTTATGCACAAAGCGTTGTACGATCAGATTACACACATGTGCCATGCACGGCACATGTGTCAACTTGCGCAACTTCAATGCTGCCAACAAATTTTTTTCCGTTGTCACAAACCACTTTGCCGATATCCAGTTGCTGCGGAGTCAGCCACTTTTCCACCTGTGCGTTCAGGGCGGACAGGAGTGCTTGTCCGGTGTGGCTCTCTGCTTCCAAGCAAGTCAAACCCAAGACGGCGTGACACTGCCGTATCCGGGATGTGGAATAGTACCTGGGGAGCTGGGGGGGTGCCGTTGATGTGGAGCAAGACGCAGCAGCAGAAGAGGACTCAGCCGAGGAGGTTATGGAAGAGGATGGAGTAGGAGGAGTAGAGGAGGTGGCAGCAGGCCTGCCTGCAAGTCGTGGCGGTGTCACCAACTCCTCTGCAGAGCCACGCATTCCATGCTTGGCAGACGTCTGGAGGTTTACCCAATGCGCAGTATAGGTGATATACCTGCCCTGACCATGCTTTGCAGACCAGGTATCAGTGGTCAGATGGACCCTTGCCCAAAAACTGTGTGCCAGACATGCCATTACTTCCTGTTGCACAATCAAGTACAGGTTGGGGATTGCCTTTTGTGAAAAGAAATTTCGTCCGGGTACCTTCCACTGCGGTGTCCCAATAGCCACAACATTTTTGAACGCCTCAGACTCCACCAGCTTGTATGGTAAAAGCTGGCAGGCTAATAGTTTAGACAAGCCAGCTGTCAGACGCTGGGCAAGGGGGTGACTTTCTGCCATTAGCTTCTTACGCTCAAACATGTCCTTGACAGACACCTGACTGTGGGCAGATGAGCGGGAACTGCTCAAGGCGAGAGACGGAGTGGCAGATGGTTGAGAGGGGGCAAGGAGGACAGCAGTGGTTGACGTGGCTGAAGATGCTGGACCAGGAGGAGGATGGCGGCTTAGAGTAGGCGTGCTGCTTGTACTCATGTGTTGATCCCATAGGCGTTTGTGATGTGCGATCATGTGCCTATGCAAAGCAGTTGTACCGAGGTGGGTGTTGGACTTCCCACGACTCAGTTTCTTTTGGCACAGGTTGCAAATGGAATCGCTGTTGTCAGAGGCAGACACACAAAAAAAATGCCACACTGCTGAGCTCTGCAATGACGGCATTCTGTGGTGGACACAGCATGCGTTGCTTGGCGTGCTGTCAGGCTGACCCCGGGTGCCTATGCATGCTGTCTGACTGTGCCACTAGCTCCTTGAGACGACCTCCCCTTGCTTCCAACTCGTCTCCTCCTCCTCTCTGTCTCCCCATCTGAACTTTCGCCCTGTTCTTCTTCTTGCCGAGCGGGCACCCACTTGACATCCATGGACGCATCGTCATCATCAACCGCTTCACTTGTATGTGACAACTCAGCAAAGGAAGCAGCAGCGGGTACAACATCATCATCATCACACCGTACGTCCATGTGTGTAAGGCTGCCTGACTGAGACATATCCCTGTTATCTAAATAATCTGGCAATAATGGTTGTGCATCACTCATTTCTTCAAATGGATGTGTAAATAACTCCTCTGATAGATAAAGTGAAGCGGCTGTGGTGCTAGTGTTGGTGGTGGCGGCAGGCGGGTGAGTGGTAACTTGAGAGGTGCCCGAAGCTAAGCTGGAGGAGGATGGTGCGTCAAGGTTCGAAGCGGAAGCTGTAGAAGATTGGGTGTCCTGTGTTAGCCAGTCAACTATGTCATCAGAACTTTTCAAGTTCAGGGTATGTGGCCTCTGAAAATTGGGCATTATTCTAGGGCAAAAGGGAATCACAGCACCACGACGGCCCCTGCGGGGTGGCATGCCTCTGCCTGTCATTTTTTTGGTATTAGTGGTACTATGCGTGCAAGCTACTGTGAGACCAGATATGAGTGGCAATGTGCACTTGTAGAGGTTGACAGAGTACACGCTGTAGGCCTGATACACCCGCTTGAAGACAACTAACTGCTATTCAATCTTTAACAGTGAAAAAAGTTTTTTGGTTTTAAATGCACGCTATTGTGACACCAGATATGAGTGACAATGTGCACTTGCAGAGGTTGGCAGAGTACACGCTGTAGGCCTGACACACCCGCTTGAAGACAAGTAACTGCTATTCAATCTATAACAGTGAAAAAAGTTTTTTGGTTTTAAATGCACGCTATTGTGACACCAGATATGAGTGGCAATGTGCACTTGCAGAGGTTGGCAGAGTACACGCTGTAGGCCTGACACACTCGCTTGAAGACAAGTAACTGCTATTCAATCTATAACAGTGAAAAAAGTTTTTGGGTTTTAAATGCACGCTATTGTGACACCAGATATGAGTGGCAATGTGCACTTGCAGAGGTTGGCAGAGTACACGCTGTAGGCCTGACACCCGCTTGCAGACAAGTAACTGCTATTCAATCTATAACAGTGAAAAAAGTTTTTTGGTTTTAAATGCACGCTATTGTGACACCAGATATTAGTGGCAATGTGCACTTGCAGAGGTTGGCAGAGTACACGCTGTAGGCCTGACACACCCGCTTGAAGACAACTAACTGCGATTCAATCTATAACAGTGAAAAAAGTTTTTTGGATTTAAATGCACGCTATTGTGACACCAGAAATGAGTGGCAATGTGCACTTGCAGAGGTTGGCAGAGTACACGCTGTAGGCCTGGCCTGACACACCTGCTTGAAGACAAGTAACTGCTATTCAATCTATAACAGTGAAAAAAGTTTTTTTGGTTTTAAATGCACGCTATTGTGACACCAGATATGAGTGGCAATGTGCACTTGCAGAGGTTGGCAGAGTACACGCTGTAGGCCTGACACACCCGCTTGAAGACAAGTAACTGCTATTCAATCTATAACAGTGAAAAAAGTTTTTGGGTTTTAAATGCACGCTATTGTGACACCAGATGTGAGTGGCATTGTGCACTTGCAGAGGTTGGCAGAGTACACGTTGTAGGCCTGACACCCGCTTGCAGACAATTAACTGCTATTCAATCTATAACAGTGAAAAAAGTTTTTGGGTTTTAAATGCACGCTATTGTGACACCAGATATGAGTGGCAATGTGCACTTGCAGAGGTTGGCAGAGTACACACTGTAGGCCTGACACCCGCTTGCAGACAAGTAACTGCTATTCAATCTATAACAGTGCAAAAAGTTTTTTGTTTTTAAATGCACGCTATTGTGACACCAGATATGAGTAGCAATGTGCACTTGCAGAGGTTGGCAGAGTACACGCTGTAGGCCTGACACACCCGCTTGAAGACAACTAACTGCGATTCAATCTATAACAGTGAAAAAAGTTTTTGGGATTTAAATGCACGCTATTGTGACACCAGAAATGAGTGGCAATGTGCACTTGCAGAGGTTGGCAGAGTACACGCTGTAGGCCTGACACACCCGCTTGAAGACAACTAACTGCGATTCAATCTATAACAGTGAAAAACGTTTTTTGGATTTAAATGCACGCTATTGTGACACCAGAAATGAGTGACAATGTGCACTTGCAGAGGTTGGCAGAGTACACGCTGTAGGCCTGGCCTGACACACCTGTTTGAAGACAAGTAACTGCTATTCAATCTATAACAGTGAAAAAAGTTTTTTTGGTTTTAAATGCACGCTATTGTGACACCAGATATGAGTGGCATTGTGCACTTGCAGAGGTTGGCAGAGTACACGTTGTAGGCCTGACACCCGCTTGCAGACAATTAACTGCTATTCAATCTATAACAGTGAAAAAAGTTTTTGGGTTTTAAATGCACGCTATTGTGACACCAGATATGAGTGGCAATGTGCACTTGCAGAGGTTGGCAGAGTACACACTGTAGGCCTGACACCCGCTTGCAGACAAGTAACTGCTATTCAATCTATAACAGTGCAAAAAGTTTTTTGTTTTTAAATGCACGCTATTGTGACACCAGATATGAGTAGCAATGTGCACTTGCAGAGGTTGGCAGAGTACACGCTGTAGGCCTGACACACCCGCTTGAAGACAACTAACTGAGATTCAATCTATAACAGTGAAAAAAGTTTTTTGGATTTAAATGCATGCTATTGTGACACCAGAAATGAGTGGCAATGTGCACTTGCAGAGGTTGGCAGAGTACACGCTGTAGTCCTGGCCTGACACACCTGCTTGAAGACAAGTAACTGCTATTCAATCTATAACAGTGAAAAAAGTTTTTTTGGTTTTAAATGCACGCTATTGTGACACCAGATATGAGTGGCAATGTGCACTTGCAGAGGTTGGCAGAGTACACGCTGTAGGCCTGACACACCCGCTTGAAGACAAGTAACTGCTATTCAATCTATAACAGTGAAAAAAGTTTTTGGGTTTTAAATGCACGCTATTGTGACACCAGATATGAGTGGCAATGTGCACTTGCAGAGGTTGGCAGAGTACACGCTGTAGGCCTGACAAACCCGCTTGAAGACAAGTAACTGCTATTCAATCTATAACAGTGAAAAAAGTTTTTGGGTTTTAAATGCACGCTATTGTGACACCAGATATGAGTGGCAATGTGCACTTGCAGAGGTTGGCAGAGTACACGCTGTAGGCCTGACACATCCGCTTGAAGACAACTAACTGCTATTCAATCTATAACAGTGAAAAAAGTTTTTTTGGTTTTAAATGCAAGCTATTGTGACAACAGATATGAGTGGCAATGTGCACTTGCAGAGGTTGTCAGAGTACACGCTGTAGGCCTGACACCCGCTTGCAGACAAGTCACTGCTATTCAATCTATAACAGTGAAATAAAAGTTTTTGAGTTTTTAAATGCACGCTATTGTGCCACCAGATATGAGTGGCATTGTGCACTGGCAGAGTACACGCTTTTGGCCTGACACACAGAGGCTTGCAGACAACTAACTGCTATCACTCATTTCTTCAAATGGATGTGTAAATAACTCCTCTGATAGATAAAGTGAAGCGGCTGTGGTGCTAGTGTTGGTGGTGGCGGCAGGCGGGTGAGTGGTAACTTGAGAGGTGCCCGAAGCTAAGCTGGAGGAGGATGGTGCGTCAAGGTTCCGAGCGGAAGCTGTAGAAGATTGGGTGTCCTGTGTTAGCCAGTCAACTATGTCATCAGAACTTTTCAAGTTCAGGGTATGTGGCCTCTGAAAATTGGGCATTATTCTAGGGCAAAAGGGAATCACAGCACCACGACCACGACGGCCCCTGCGGGGTGGCCTGCCTCTGCCTGTCATTTTTTTGGGATTAGTGGTACTATGCGTGCAAGCTACTGTGAGACCAGATATGAGTGGCAATGTGCACTGGCAGAGGTTGGCAGAGTACACGCTGTAGGCCTGACACACCCGCTTGAAGACAAGTAACTGCTATTCAATATATAACAGTGAAAAAAGTTTTTTTGTTTTAAATGCACGCTATTGTGACACCAGATATGAGTGACAATGTGCACTTGCAGAGGTTGGCAGAGTACACGCTGTAGGCCTGACACACCCGCTTGAAGACAAGTAACTGCTATTCAATCTATAACAGTGAAAAAAGTTTTTTGGTTTTAAATGCACGCTATTGTGACACCAGATATGAGTGGCAATGTGCACTTGCAGAGGTTGGCAGAGTACACACTGTAGGCCTGACACACCCGCTTGAAGACAAGTAACTGCTATTCAATCTATAACAGTGAAAAAAGTTTTTGGGTTTTAAATGCACGCTATTGTGACACCAGATATGAGTGGCATTGTGCACTGGCAGAGTACACGCTTTTGGCCTGACACACAGACGCTTGCAGACAACTAACTGCTATTCAATCTATAACAGTGAAAAAAGTTTTTTGGTTTTAAATGCACGCTATTGTGACACCAGATATTAGTGGCAATGTGCACTTGCAGAGGTTGGCAGAGTACACGCTGTAGGCTTGACACCCGCTTGAAGACAACTAACTGCTATTCAATCTATAACAGTGAAAAAAGTTTTTTTAGTTTTAAATGCACGCTATTGTGACACCAGATATTAGTGGCATTGTGCACTGGCAGAGTACACGCTTTTGGCCTGACACACAGACGCTTGCAGACAACTAACTGCTATTCAATCTATAACAGTGAAAAAAATGTTTTTGTATTTAAATGCACGCTATTGTGACACCAGAAATGAGTGGCACTGTGCACTGGCAGAGGTTGGCAGAGTACACGCTGTAGGCCTGACACACTGACGCTTGCAGACAACTAACTGCTATTCTTTCTATTACAGTGAAAAAAATGTTTTGTTTTTAAATGCAAGCTATTGTGACACCAGATATGAGTGGTGGCACTGGGCAAGTGGGCACAGTATCCACTGTGAGCCTGACACAGAAGCTGGCAGGCAGGCAGGCAACTGCAATTAGATTACACAAAAAAAAGCAGACTGATTTTCTAGCCCTAAAAAGGACTTTTTGGGGTGCTGTCCTTACAGCAGAGATCAGATGAGTCCTTTAGGACTGTAGTGGACACTGAATACACTAGCCTAGCTATACATTTCCCTATCAAATGAGCAGCAGCTACACTTTCCCTCCTCTATCTAAGAATGCAGCTTCAGAATGAATCTAAAATGGATGCTGTACAGGAGGTGGGAGGGTCTGGAAGGGAGGGTCTGCTGCTGATTGGCTGGAATGTGTCTGCTGACTGTGAGGCACAGGGTCAAAGTTTAGTCAATGATGACGAATAGGGGGTGGATCGAACCGCGCATGTGTTCGCCCGCCGTGGCGAACGCGAACACGCTATGTTCGCCGGGAACTATTCGCTGGCGAACAGTTCGGTACATCACTAGTCTAGATTCTTATTATATTTTTAGAGTCATGTAACTGTGTATTATATGCTTTAGCTTTTTAAATGTGTGTATTTGCCATGAAAATAAAGATAAGTCTTTTGACTGTTTGTGGAGTCTACAGAACCTTTGTGATTTCCAAGTTGAGGCACTAGACTTTCATCAAAACCCCAGATGCCAATGTTTTCTCCCTAGTGTTCCGAATATGTGATCTGAAATTCAGGTCACTGGCTGATGGGTAACGTGGACAAACTCTTCCGTAATATAAAGTTTTCTCTGAAAAGTCACACCTTATTGCTGCCTGTTTGAAAGTTATATATGACATGTGTCTACTGGAAGATATATATCTTCAAACTATATAGATGTATCAAAAACAAAACCACCTGCCATCCTGTGTTATAATCATTACAGAAAAGGTAAGTTAACAAAGAACCAGCTACAGCTGAAAGTTCAACACTGAAAATTTCTCAAATGTCACAAACTGTATTGCCTTTAGTATCACAGCAGGAGTCTTCTTCACAAACAGCAAAAAAACAAAGGAAAGGAAACATAACCGGCAACAAAGAATATGTCGTATCCATATTTACTGAAAGAGAAATACACATTGCAAGTTCTTTAAACTTTTCACAGAGTAGAATAGATAGAAGAATCCAAGAAATGTAACAAAGTCTCATTACACAGCAGATGACGTCATTAATTGTTTTGCATATTGTGTATTTCATTTGGAGTTTTCAATTTTCATGAACATCTGCTGTAGTTACTGGTAGCCTCTTGAGAACTTTTTAATTTCAATTTAAATAGATTTTAGCTTGCCAGTCAGATGGGGAGCATAAAGGAATCCTATAGTGCCAGGAAAACAAAGCTGTTTTCCTGGCACTATCGATTTCTAAGGATTTCTAAGGTCCCTCCCCCACCATCCCCCTCCCAACCCCTTCAGTCACTTACCTGAATCCAGCATTAATGTCCCTCAGTGCTGGGTCAGGCTCCGCCCACACTCCTCCGATTGGCCGTGCTCGCATTAGTATTACAGCATTGGAAAGCATTCAATGCTTTCCTACGGGGAAAAATATGATGCTGGAGGTCCTCATGCAGAGCGTGAGGATGTCCAGTGTCAGATAATGGGCTGAAGCTCTGTTTCAATTCCGGAAGCACCCCCAGTGGCTTTTTTTAGACAGCCATGGTGGGCAGACTTAGAGCTGCAATGTAAACATTGCAGTTTCTCCCTGGAACTGCAATATTTTACATTGCAGCACTAAGTGCAAAAGGGACAAAGCACCCTGACCACTTCAATTGTCTGAAGCGTCTGGGTACTTACAGTGTCCCTTTAATGAAACTAAACCTAGTTTAGTCACACACAGAAAGCTTTTCAAATCTATATTCCTTGAGAGCATTTTTATCCTTGCAGGTCCGTAAAGAAACAACAACATTTTAATTGTTTGTCTAAATATTATTACTATTAATAATATTATTATTATTATTATTGGTTTTTATTTATATAGTGCCAGCTTATTCCGCAATGCTTTACCATAAAAGGGGAATTTACCAAATGAGACAATAACAAAATGTAACAGGAACAATAGGTAGTTGAGGACCCTGCTCAAACGAGCTTACAGTCTAATAAAGGCTTGAATATCAGAACTGGACTAGATTTGTAATAAACCTGCATCAGGAATATGTTAGGACATTTAATATTGAATAGTAAAAAAATATTAGAATTTAGTAGATAATCATTATGTGCTTGATCCCGGCACTGAACAGTGATCCTGGAATTCCAAACCATGATCATTTGATAGCTCTTAATATGACTGGCATAGAATTTAGCAAATATAGCCAAACAGGTACTGGGCAAAGCTTGGACATATCTTAACCCCTTAAGGACCGCGGACGCATGAGGTACGTCTGCCAAAAAACGGTCCTTAAGGTCATACGCTTCCAGCGGCTCTAAGGGTATTACACGATGCCTCGATATTGAGGCATCGTGGAATATCCCCACCACACTGCCGGGCCAAACCACCATTTGAAATACCCTATGGTGTCTACTTATGTCTACAGAAATTTATGGTTTGATGGGGGTAAATTACATTGGCCGACTTCAAAAATGTCCCAAATTGGACATGGGTGCATGATGACCAGCTGAGAAAACTCCAAGTTGGAAAACTGGAATGCGCAACCTCCAAATAAGGTATTTTATCCCCCAGAGAACCCGGGGGTATTACTGTACTCAGGAGATGTTGCTGAACACATATTGGGGTGTTCTTTGGCAGTAACCCTTAAAGTTCTCCGTACATGTATTCTTAAATTGCTATGTGTGTCAAAAAGTCACCAATTATTATTATTTTTTTTAATTCGGCATAGATTGGTGGTAAAATGTTTGCATTAAAAGAGACAAAATATCCCAAGTTTAATACCTTAGATTGTCTTCTTTAAAAATATATATACATGTAAAGGGTTATTCGGGGTTTCCTGACAGATATCAGTGTTACAATGTAAAACGTTAATTTTGAAAAAAACATTGGAAATAGCAAAGTGCTACTTGTACTTATAGTCCTATAACTTTCCAAAAAAAGCTAAGAACATGTTAACATTGGGCATTTCTAAACTCAGGACAAAATTTAGAAACTATTTAGCGTGGGTGTTTTCTGGCGGTTCTAGATGCGTAACAGATTTTGGGGGTCAAAGTTAGAAAAAGTTTTTTTTTATATTTTCAACATATTTTATATTTTTTTATAGTAAATGATATGATATGATGATAATAATGGTATCTTTAGAAAGACCATTTAATGGCGAGAATAATGGTATATAATATGTGTGGGTACAGTAAATGAGTAAGAAGAAAATTACAACTAAACACAAACACCGCAGAAATGTAAAAACAGCTCTGCTCCTCAACAGTAAGAAAATTTAAAAATGGTCTGGTCACTAAGGGGTTAAAAAAAGGGCACTCATTTTACATTTCTCCATCAATTAACTTAATTTATCAAAATGTATTTTATTGCATTTACACTTATATTTTGCACTTATGTTTTTTTCTACTTTTTCCATTAGATATTTCGTAAATACATAAGTACTTCTTTAAAATTGTGTATTCTTAAAAAAGGTACCTTTGCCCTTGACTTTTATTTATACAAAAATGATTAGGTATTTTTGCGGTATTGTAATACAATACACCGACCTCATACTATACATCTACGACTATTATAACTGAGTTTCTTATTCACTGACAAATAAAGATGGGAAAAAAGTAACAATGTCTAACATTTCAGGTTCTCTTGCCAAAGACTGAGATTATAAATCGTGTTTCATAGACCTTGTTGTTTGAGTCTGGTGGGAGATAACAGAAACTGTCTGGCTGTGAATCATGACTCTTACATTATGGCCTAAACCTATGTTATATATTTTAAAATGCATGTGACCCTTGGGTCATGTTGAAGGGCAGCAGAAAAACTAATGACAGGTCTGACATTTTTTTTTTATTGATTTCTGTTGGAAACACTGCTTTTAGTCGAACGTGCTGTATTTCACTATATGCATGAATGATAGGACTTGACTTCAGATATTCTTTTACAATTGCTTCCCATGTGGCATTTTCTAAAAAGGTTGTAATATTTCACAAACAAGGGCATTGCATTTCCGCAGTGATAAAGAAAGTGAAGATGGTACATGCCTTAACATTACCAGCTGTAACGTCTTTCTAAACCTGCCATTCAGTACACAA
The DNA here is from genome assembly GCF_036172605.1 of Pelobates fuscus. Classification (NCBI taxonomy): domain Eukaryota; kingdom Metazoa; phylum Chordata; class Amphibia; order Anura; family Pelobatidae; genus Pelobates; species Pelobates fuscus. The sequence continues at coordinate 19,406,802 of NC_086320.1, forward strand.
AGACGTCTTTTATTTTTATTTTATTATTTTAAAGGTGTGTATTTTCTTAACTAAAGTGGATTAAAAGAGCCCTAAAAGAAACATCGGTTAGGGAAGTTTTTATGTTTTTAATATGAGAGAGAACAAGTTCAGCAATGTTTATATTTTAAATGGAAATAATATTACAGGATTATTTTTAAAAAACGTTGAATAAGATCCAACGATTTAATCGCTGCTAAATTTCGCGGCCATTACCTTATCCTTATTCTGCTTGATATTTCTGCTGCCTTTGACACTGTTGATAATCAACAGCTTATTTTAATTCTCTGTAATCCCCGTCCACAAGATATTGCTCTCTCCTGGTGCTCCTCCTCCCAGCGCTTATTCAGTGTATCTTTCTCTGGCTCTGCCTCTTCTCCCCAACCCCTCTCTGTTGGTGTTCCCCAAGGTTCTTTCCTTGGTCCCCTACTGTTCTCTATCTATACTGCCTCCCTTGGTAAACTCATCAGCTCCTTTGGCTTCCATTATCATTTATATGCATCATAAAATAAGTGTTACATAGGCAATCAATTTAAATGTGAAAATCTACAACTTATCCCTGTGAGTTAGTAGTATATATATTAAACTCTATGTATCACAATACGTTGAATTATACACAAAATTAAATTAAAAACTTGCTTAAGGGTCCAAAAGTTCTGAGTAAAAAGTCTTTAGGGGGTTAATCTTGTCTTTCAGCAGAAATCCGTAGATACACTGTAGCTCAATGTAGATTGTACCTTGAAAGGTTATAAAAAAAGCTTTCCATAGTGTGAAACTGCTTTTATTAATATAAAAAGATACCCTTACCCCCCAATAAAAAAAACCTTACATTAGCAAGTGGTGGTACTCGTCTCCAAGATACCACAAACACATCTGAGAAAATCAGAGGCTTGACAGCCGTTACCGTCCACTGTTCCCTGCAATGTAATCTCCCGCCCGATCTCAGCGCTGATGAGGCGGAGTCTTGCATGTGGATTGAAGACCTTGGTGTGTGGTCGATATGGATTAGGTTGTCCTCATCAGACCTCTGTTCTCTGTAAGCCGATTTCACTTCAACATGTTTCGCTTGCTATTCTAGGCTTTTCCAAGATAGCGTTATCGGCTGTGGGGAACGTCCTTCAATACGAAACCCTAGAGTGATAAGTGTGAATATGGGATTTGTTTGCCCTAATTTGCATATCGGTTACATTATTGGATTGCTGACTTTTTCGGATATATTTCTCTTTACCATCTGTAGATATGTTGAGATGGCCATGAAAGCTTATATTTTCTGATTTTGGATGTGTTTTTCTTTTTTTGTCCACTGCATATGAGTGTAGATAAAGTTGGGGGTATACTAATAGACGTCTGCATTGTGTAAATTAAGCAGACGAGCAGGCATAGTAGTAGTGTGGAGACGTCTGCAATTTGTAAAATAAGCAGACGAATACTCATATGTGATAACACCAATGTGGCGAATGTGTGTACCCTAATATATGCTTATAAGAACAAGCTGACCTAAACCTATAGTAACATATGTACTTACAAATTGTTTATACGCTTATAAGAACAAGCTGATTTATACCTATAGTAACTGATGTACTTACAAATTATTTTATGCAAACAAAATGTGTATATCATGTTCTACATGTATTTTCCACCTTATTATTTATCACCTTATTATTTATTAACTTATACTCTTGCCGACAAGTTTCTCTAGAAATAATGACATAAATCCCCATTTTATGTTTTTTATATATTTTATGATTAGTTATGTATTGCTTATAGCATGGTTCTTATGAAATGTAATTACATATTTGTTAAGAGAGAACATTATTTGATATAACAGATTATGTTTTAAATACAAAATATGTTTATGAGCACAATATGTATAATGTAGAAATCTGACCAGCAGTTTGCCATAAGCAAATTAGATAGAAACGTGTTGAAGGATGTTCCCCACAGCCGATAACGCTATCTTGAAAAATCCCGGTATTGCGGGCGAAACGCGTTGAAGTGAAATCGGCTTACAGAGAACGGATGTCTGATGAGGACAACCTAATCAATTTCGACCACACACCAAGGTCTTCAATCCACATGCAACACTCTGCCTCATAAGCACTGAGATTGGGTGGGAGATTACATTGCAGGGAACAGTGGACGGTAACGGCTGTCAAGCCTCTGATTTTCTCAAATGTGGTTGTGGTATCTTGGAGACGAGTACCACCACTTGGTAATGTAAGGTTTTTTTTATTGGGGGTAAGGGTGTCTTTTTATATTAATAAAAGCAGTTTTACACTATGGAAAGCATTTTTTATATCCTTTCAAGGTACAATCTACATTGAGCTACAGTGTATCTACGGATTTCTGCTGAAAGACAAGATTAACCCCCTAAAGACTTTTTACTCAGAACTTTTGAACTCTTAAGCAAATTTTTTATTTAATTTTGTGTATACTCCAACTTATTGTGATACATAGAGTTTAATATATATACTACTAACTCACAGGGATAAGTTGTAGATTTTCACATTTAAATTGATTGCCTATGTAAGGCTATCACAGATAGCGCTGACACTTATTTTATGATATATATTTAGGTAAAGATCTTTATTTTGTGTATAGCTGCTTTACTATATTTTATTACTGCAAGGAATTTTAATTTATTTTAGTTGGGCTCTCCTGTTCTATTCAATTATCATTTATATGCAGATGACACGCAAATCTACCTGTCCTCTCCTGATCTCTCTCCACCCATCTTGACTCGTGTCTCTGACTGCCTTTCTGCTATTTCCAACTGGATGGCTGCTCACTTCCTTAAACCCAACCTGTCCCAAACAGAACTTCTGGTCTTTCCTCCACAGGTGTTGCTACTCCAGTGTCTCCCTCCCTCCAAGTCAATGGTGCCACCATCACCTCTATCTCGCAGGCTCGCTGCCTAGGTGTTCTCTTTGACTCCAACCTTTCCTTCACCCCTCATGTTCAGTCTATCGCCAAATCCTGCCGCTTCCATCTCAAAAACATAGCTTACATCCGCTCTTATTTAACACCAGATGCAGCTAAGGTGCTGGTCCATGCCGTTGTTCTTTCTCACCTTGACTACTGAAATCCCCTTTACAGTGGTTTTACATGTTCCCAGATTTTACCGCTGCAATCTATAATGAATGTGGCGGCAAGGCTAATTTTTCTTTCTTCCTGCACCTCCCATGCATCCCCCTCTGTCAGTCCCTACATTGGCTTCCAGTTAGATATAGGGCCCAATTTAAGATTCTGGTGCCTACCTAACAATCCTCCCTAATACAAAAATATGTACCGTCGAGGCCCCTGCACTCTGCCGAAGACGTACGTCTGTCCTCTGTCCGTACTACCACCTCTGATGCTCGCCTTCAAGACTTCTCCAGGGCTGCACCTTTCACTCAGTCTCCACTCCTTCAAAAAAATTATTTGCGTCTTATGTTCTTTCGGGATGAACAGACCAAATATTTCACATTTGTCTACATTATTCTTAAAATTTGTCAGAGAGCTACAATTCTAACTCCTTTAGAATGTGAGGGAGGGAACGTACCGGATCTGTCAGTGATAGTAAGATATCATCTGCAAATGCTGACACCTTCATCTCCCCACTGGGGTATCTAACATCTTTAATATGATGATTACTATGGGTGGCTTCTAAGAGTGGTTCCATCACTAGGATGAATAACAGTGGTGACAAAGAACATATAGGATTATTAATGTTTTCATTTTTTTTCTTTTTTATGTGGTCAGCCACTACTTAATTAACCCTTGCAAGCTCTTTCGGGAGGCACATAGTTCCTCAAATGATCAATACCCTTGCAGAAAGCAAGTAAACAATTATTAAAACAAAATGAGGGATGCGCTAACAAACACCATGTGCTACAATACTTGAAAACCAGAGATATCTCATTGTATCTTTCCTGGTAAAATATTATATAAATAGATAAATAGAGCGCTTCCTACTGGATCTTTTGGCCATATGACCATTGATCAGTTGATTTCTGATGAAAAAACTTAAAGGACAACTGTCATCTCAAAACAATATTTAATATAGCAATCCTTTCATCAAGTTTAGATTTTTTTTTATTAAGTATGTGTAAAAAGATATGAGGAAATTGTATCTTACCTTTAGTCTATGACAGGATCCTTCAGCCATATACACGCACCTTTAGTCAGACAGTGTTTGAAAACCGCCAATTAGTCTCTATGATGCTCTCCGCTTCTGTGCGGGGAACGAAGCAGGGACGACACTATCCGGCTTAAGGTCCATGTATCTGGCTGAAGGATCCTGTCATGTAATGTACTTTGTTAGAAACAAAATATCTATTTCCTTTCAAAACTTGATGAAATGATAATTATGTTTAAAATAGTTCTTAGGTGCCAGTTGTCCTTTAAAGGGAAAAGTGACTTATTAAATCTTAGAGAGAACCAGTGCTCAATAACCCCTGAAATGGAAATTGCCTATACCCTGCAGTAAATGCTTTACCTTCTGATTGCCAAAGATATATGGAATTGGGTAGAAATCAATGCCTATCGACCGTCCCTCATTCTGGTCAATCTTAGCAATGATTGCAAATGGCTTTACTTGTTTATATCCTTGGAAAAGTTTACCAACTCTGTATGAGTATTTTAAACAGTCTTATTTATCATGCAGTAACCCTGTAAATTAGAAATGTCAAACTATATAATAATCAGTAATCTAACCGATTAATAGAGCATGAAGCAAATGAAGCCAAAGGGACATTTAATGTATTACAAGCCTATACTTTATATTAATACATTATTATTTCTGTAATTGCTCCTCCAGGAACACAAATGTTATTTGCTAAGAAGTACAGCTGGTTTTGTTATAGACTCAATAATTCACACTGCCAGGGGCCGTAATGAAATACAAGCACTCTTAGTATGTTAATTTAACCTCCTCTGTATCCTCTTTCTAACTCTCAGTTTATAATGTAACTTAGCGTTTATGTTTCAAGGCAGTCAATTATACAATATGATCTGCACAAATGATCAAAAATATTCAAACATCCACAGAAATGCACACATTGTCATCCGTAACTCTTGTCGTGTTTGTACTCTTTCTAAAATTAATGGTATACCTAAGTGAAGTATTTTTTAAAATATAAATGAATGGCAGTAGAGTGTAAGCTCACCTGACAACATTAGAGCTCTAAGGTGGCAACACAATGTGACAACACAAAGTTAGTGAGTGCGGTTTTGAATACACATTACTGTGAGACTTACCTATCAAGTTTGTCTTTATTTTGGCAGATGAGCTTACACTCTTTGGTTATGCCTTAGTAAGAAACAATCATTTTATTAAAGTACATGCTAGAGTTTAGTACAGTGAATAGACAATGTCTTGTTTTGTTCTCATTATATGTAGGAGTTATGTTATGTAGCCTGTGCAGTTGCCCTAAGGTTGTGAATTAAACATAAACATGAAATGTGTTTTATATTATAATAATAATATTATATTATTAGAGACCCTTCCTGATGCTAATGGGTGTAGGATGGGGTGGGGACACCATGTATGGCAATTAATAGCTCCCACCCGCTAACTACAGGTGGGGCGGATGGGATTAATTGGAATGCAGCAGGTGGGACATGTGGAAGTTTAAAACTTCCCTTACAGTAATATGGGGTCATATTGACCCCTATAGGCTTTTTTTATTTTTATGTTTTTTACTTTTTAATGTGGCACTGGCCATATTCTGCATTTTCATTGATAGGTTACATTATTATATCCAGGCCTTATGTCACTTTGGGATACTTTGTCTATTGGAAATAACTGATTTTATAAATACATGGATTGACAAACCAATGTGCATCTGTCTTTTTGGTATATGTTTAGTACTTTACTGTGTGCACTTGACATACAAACTGTTGCCTAAATATTGGCTACCTGTTCATTCCTGCCTAAGAGAACACAGGTTGGAGGATGTATCGGTGTAATAGATTGTGTTATAAGATAACTTGTAAGTGTTAATTAAATGTTAGGAAATATTTATGTGAATAATTGTTTTTTTAATGTATTATTTCTGAAGAGAGATCATTTGTGCATTTCAAACTCATCTTCATCTTACATTCGGTCTCACAGTCTCCAATAATAATAATTACAGTGATAATCACGCAATGCTCATTATTTCTCATAAGCTACTCATTGGGGGTTCTACGACTCACTGAAAAGCTAGGATTTTAGTAAATGAATTGATAATCAGTAGAACCATCACATCCAGAGAATGTATATATTATGACACAAATATAGTACATTTGTCACATTTTCATTTTCAACAAAGAACAATTCTTTTTTTTTTTAAATCTGGGTGCTTATTTTTTGGTTCTTTGTTTAGTGTTTGATTTATTTATGTATTTATTTAGTTTTTGATCAATTTATTGAGAGTTTTGAACATCACAGCAATTAAAATAAACAACCAAATGATAATCTTTAAGGTAACATATATAGCGTAACATAATAAAATGTACATAATGGAGGCATTCTCAGGCATTCGTACAAGTTATTATATAATCATGAAGGTACACAGGTTTAATTGTAATTGGTAACAACTTTGGGCATATTGTTGAAGATAAAGATATAAGGCAGTAAATCACAATTACACATAGTCATTGTATAATTGCATCTGAAATCATTGGGAGGCAAAATGGCCCTTTCGTGATGTGATCTACTTACACTTGATTAACCAAAGGGTAACAGTATGCTTCCACATCTTACATGAAGGATGTCAAAGTCACGGGCCACAATGAATTTCATTGCATCCCAGCCAATCAGGAGTGCCCCCACAGCCTGCGTTTTCTCCGCCCACAGGCAGCGTGTGGCTCCATAAGGGAACCACACGCACAGTACACAGTACACAGTGTCACGTGACTACCCGGCGCTTAGTCTGACACTGCGTGCCACCGGAGACTGAGAGGCCCCCCTCTCCTGCTATATCAGGTGAGAAACAGCAGGGAGGGCAGCCATCTATCAAGAGGGAAGAGCAGGGTTGGCGCTTCCAACACCTCGGGCGCCAGCTCTGTGAGAGATACAGCTGCCTGCCAGGCATGAATGGAAGGAATAGGAGGGAGATATGGGTGGGAGAGATAGGAATGGAAGGGGTTAGGGAGATTTCAATAAGAATTGAAGGGTTAGGGAGGGAGATTTTGGTGGAATGTGTAGGGGGAGAGATATGGAACGGATGGAGACATGGGGGGAGAGATATGGAAGGGGTGAAAGATGTGGGGGAGAGATATAAAAAGGAGGTAAAGATATGGAAGGGAGGGAAAGATGTGGGGGGGAATATGGAAGAGAGTGAGAGATGTGGGGGAGAAATATGGAAAAGAGGGAGAGATGTGGGGAATAAATATGGAAGAGAAGGAGAGATGTGGGGGTGAGATATGGAAGGGAGGGATAGATATGGAAGTGAGGAAAGATTTGAAAGGGAGGGATAGATGTAGGGGGAGAGAGACATGGGGGAGAGATTTGGAAGGGAGAGATGTGGGGGAGAGATATGGAAGGGAGGGAGAGATGTTGGAAGGGAGAGATGTGGGGGAAGAGATATGAAAGGAGAAGAGATATAGAAGTGGCAGAGATATGGAAGGGAGGGAGAGATATGGAAGGGAGGGAGAGATATGGAAGGGAGGGAGAGATGTGGAAGGGAGGGAGAGATGTGGAAGGGACCGAGAAATGTGTGGGAGAGATATGGTGGAGAAATATGGAAGGGAGCAAGGAATGTGGGGGAGAGATATGGAAGGGAATATATATATTTACCCAGGGTTACATATTGTTTGCATGAGAATGATACAAGTAATTTAAGTTTGTGTCGGTGTACGTTGGCCCACATAAACTTTAGCCTCGTATACTTGGCTCGAGTTAGCCTTTGAGTTTGACATGCTTGTTTTACACCATTAGAGGTCAGATAGGGAGATATACATGATGAAGATCTTTTGAGATATGCCCATTGAGATATAGCTTTGGGTGGGAGAATATGTTTGTGGTAGTGCAATCACGTAAGATCTGTTTTTATAGACTTTATCTTGTTATACAGTGAGAGATGCGATTTGGACCATGTTGAGGATTAAATCAGCCCGGCCCTTTTGTGGATGATGGATATTTGACAACTCATTCAGAGCTCTGGAAATTGGAAATGAATAGCAGAGACGTGTTCAATAACCAATTCTAATTCCTTTATTACGCAAGTTATATTTATACCCCATTTTCATAGCAGGATGGGAGGGGGAAAAATGAGCATATGGGCGTGACAATGATGACAATGACATAGATTGTTTTTCACAAGTTATGAGCAGCTGTTTCTCGTTATCCTACGTTATATAACAGATATTTACAAATACCAAAATCTTGGACAATTAACAAGAACATTTCGAAATCAGTACTTTGTAACTAGGATTTTAGATAATTACATTTCTGAGAATCGGTGATACAATTCCAAATGCATTCTTGGTTCAAATTAACCCTTATATGAACAGCTAGGATAGATAGTGAAATGGATATTCGTATCTACAGACCGTTCTCTACAGGTTGGCTATGAGGGACATGTCAGCAGGCCCGGACTGGCCATCGTGATGGCCAGGGGCCGAGGCCGGCAGGGGAGATCACAGAGCGCCAGCCCCGCTGTGTGCCTCTACGGGCCGGTGGGGAGATCAAAGATCTCCCTCACCGGCCCAGAGGCACTGTAACATTACTATGCTGGCCTGGGGAGTGAGGGAGGGAGGAGAGGACCGGCGGAGCTCTAGCCAGCAGCTCCGCCGGGTCCTCTCACGAGATCTGAGCGTTGCCGCTGTTACCGCGGCAACGCTCAGATCTCGTGAGAGTGAACTCTACCCCAGGAACTGCAGGGTAGAGTTCACTCACCACTAGGACCACCAGGGACTGTAGCATGTGAAAGCACCACCAGGGACTCCTCCATGGACGCACGGCTCCCCCCCCCCTAAATCCAAAATCCTCTACACACACACACAATCTCATATACACACTCTGGGTCCTTTACACACTAGATCTCCTACACACACACACACACTGCACCACCTACACACACTACATTCCTGACATACAAGCTCTGGATCCCCTATGCACACACTACATTCCTTGTTAACAAACACATGCTACATTCTCTAAACACACACTCTCTACAACCCTTACACACACTACAGCCGGCATGCACACACTCGCTACATCCCCAATACACACTATACCCCCTATACACACACTCTCTACAGCCGCTAGCACGATACGCTTTCCTGGCCCTTTTGTCCTCTGGTATCCCACTTACTGAGACACCAGAGACAAGTGAAAAGCAAACACAGCGCAAGCATGTTATTAAATTTGCTTGCACTGTGCAGACCAAATACAGGGCCTTTTTCTCATGCTAGAGCTCTTCAGCAGGGCTCTGCACATTGAACTAACATGCTCACTTTGAAAAGGGGTGTGCTTGTCCTTAGTGATGACAAAACACACCCTCTCTGGCCCCTTCTCATGGGGCCGCTGTGATTAAAAAATGCCCGGGCCGAATTTTTTTCCCAGTCCGACCCTGCATGGCAGAAATTATGATATGATGTGCAATTGTGTTACATGCTAATGAAATGTCACTCGTGAAACTGTCAATCGAACGAGAAACAGCATAAAACAGGGAGACAATCAGGGCCGCCACCAGAAATTTTGGGGCCCCTGACAAAGCACAAGGTCTGGGCCGCCCCGCCCCGCCCCATCCCCCCCCGGCCCACCCACGAGTCCGCCCACAGGACTCTTACCTAGTCCGCAAACAATGATGCAGGACTGAATGTGGTGTGTATAGTGGAATTAGAATGTGTGTAATGGATGTAGTGTTTGTGTGTATTAGATACTGTTTGTGCAGTGAATGCAGAGTGTGTGTTTGTGTAGCGGATGC